>NC_142853.1:16250000-17500000 GCF_061612785.1 Hesperophylax consimilis
TATTTGGATGGCTGTAACTTTGTTGTGAAACATTATTAAATTTAATGAAACGATGTAACTATTTAACACTCCAACACGCCAACCCGTTTTAGCATAACCGTCCTGCCTCCATTATTTTTTTTCAAATTATACACGGTGTCCGGAAACTCACAGTGCAATCACATTAGAGTCGATTTGGCGGTATAATTGTTTTCTGATTTGTATTTTCGTTTAAATTTGAAAAAAACCGGTCACTATGGGGTAATATCAGCTGTTTAATGTCTTTTAAAAATTGTTGAAGTGATGCAAGCTTAAGTTGCAGAAAAATTGACTTTTCCGGTAAATTTTTTTTTTTGGTTTCTCTATGTTATATAAATTCTAAAATCCTGGTTGTATCATGATGATTTCATGAGACACCGTGTAAATTATTTTATTTGACATTATAAACAAGAAATTACATGCATATTTTCATTATTTCCTTACTTTTAACAATTCAATCTGCTAGGCCTACGCGTAGGCATAACAACCCAAATGATCAAATTTACACCTTCTAATGTTATGAAGGGTCTGAGCGTAGGCCTTGAGACGCTATCATTATTTGGAGATATAATAGGTTGATGTCTAAAATTAATGACACGCGGTGGTTTCAAAATGATAGTACACTTTGATCTTAGCCAACAGTCCGAGAAGCGATATAAAACACTATCAAATCCATTGGATGTACATACAAACAAATGAAATCTCTTTGTGAAAATCGTAATCCACATGGTTGCTTTTTCTTTCTGGTGGACTTAAACGCAATCACAATACCTGTTATGGTTATGGGTTTAGAGTCAACTTCTTGACACCTTTTCCGTAATCGTTTGCCAGAACTTGACCTGAATCAATCAAAATAAGTTGTTTACTCTCTACTCATGCAATGGCTTGATAAAATGCTTTTTTTGAAACATTGGATTATAAAAATTTTCTACTTGAAACTCGTTATGCAATGTTAGTTGGGAAAATGTTTCACTTGCTTGTAATAATTGTTAGAAGTTTCAGTAACACGAGTCATTTAATAGCTTATCGTGGTAGGATTTCTTATCTCTTGTCTTGTGCCTAAAAATAACCTGAACACTTCCAAAAATATTAAATAATAATGTTTAGTACCTAAGTACCCAATCCAGTTGCTCCCATTTATACCACTTATACAACTCTCATACCGCTCCCATTTATACTACCTACTTCCATACCGCTCCCATTTATACCATTTGTACCACTCTTATACCGGTCCCATTTATACCACTTCCACACCCTTCCCATTTATATCACTTATACTACTCCCATACTGCTCATATTTATTCCACTTATACCACTCCCATACAGCTCCCATTTATATCACTTATACTACTCCCATACTGCTCATATTTATTCCACTTATACCACTCCCATACAGCTCCCATTTATATCACTTATACTACTCCCATACTGCTCATATTTATTCCACTTATACCACTCCCATACAGCTCCCATTTATATCACTTATACTACTCCCATACTGCTCATATTTATTCCACTTATACCACTCCCATACAGCTCCCATTTATATCACTTATACTACTCCCATACTGCTCATATTTATTCCACTTATACCACTCCCATACAGCTCCCATTTATATCACTTATACTACTCCCATACTGCTCATATTTATTCCACTTATACCACTCCCATACAGCTCCCATTTATATCACTTATACTACTCCCATACTGCTCATATTTATTCCACTTATACCACTCCCATACAGCTCCCATTTATATCACTTATACTACTCCCGTACTGCTCATATTTATTCCACTTATACCACTCCCATACAGCTCCCATTTATATCACTTATACTACTCCCATACTGCTCATATTTATTCCACTCATACCACTCCCATACCGCTCCCATTTAAACCACTCTCTAACCGTTGAGCATGTAGTTGTTACTTATCATTTTGTTTAACCCTATAAAACCAGTCATATTTTTATATGTAAAGATTAATCATTTGGCAACACTATTATCAACCCTCAGTTGTGAATGCAAACGATGATGAACGCGACTCTTAGACATCACTTAAGAAACTAGAAATCTGAATGAATCTTACGTAGGTATGCAACGTTCCAGTGGTTTCCTGTACTTTCACAGTAGAAAATACAACAAACATACAACACAACATTCTCCAAAGGCGTTTATTACCATATGTAGGTAGCGGAATGTGCTTGGAAAGAGAGTCAGGTAAGGTAGCAAACATTAAACATCCCATTGATTGAAGATTGAATAAAACCACGCAAACGATATTTCATTATGATTGATTCTGTTGATGTCTTTAAATATAAAAATAAACGTGTTTTATGACGTTGATAAATAATACGAATCTCAAGAATCAGATTTATCGCTGTTTAATCTTTATTCGGTACTTCTAATGAATATTTGATGATGGGCAAGGGTCTGTTATTTGATTGGAAAATCATTGATTTCTTCTTCTCGCGTGGATGATGAAGTATCCATCTATTATACAGGTTTATCCAAAAAGATGTTACCACTTACATGAGATTGACTTTTATTTTAATAACATAATAATACACACTATGTACACAAGTAAAAAAATATACTATTATGTTTCATATTTAAATAGTAGTACCATAATTATGATAAAAATAATATTGTTATTTGTATTTTTTAATTGTGTAGTACCATACAAGTGGTAACATCTTTTTGGATAACCCAGTATTAGAGACTTTAGTGTTGCTTTACTACAGTGATTGAATTTCTGTTAGCACGAATCAGATATAAAAATTGTGATATTGCGCTTTCTGCAGAAGAGTATCATTACGGTTTATCAATTTCTCGCAACGTTTTGTGTAATTGATAAATTCAATCTTTTGCAATTGTGTGCATCATTATTATGCAGTCGGCACGTTTCCTCGTACTTATCAGTTGATTTATATCTCATGTTCGTGCAAAAGGGTGAAAAACCTTTAGTTAATAACATATTAAAAACTTTAAAATTATCTATTTCACAGTATTCTTGAAGTTATTGCCCGGCTTCACTCGCGTTTACAAATTCTTTAACGCACTCTTTTTAACTAACTGCAGTGTTGAAAGATGAGAACCTGATATTACGATGACAGTGAAATTTATCTTTCAAAGCTCCACAGCTCATAACGTAAATGACGTACCTAGCTAAAATTAGTTGCGTCGACCTCTAAATTTCAGACAAAAAGAGTTGTTCGTAATTCGTGGCACCAGATCGCACTGATCGAGAGTTTTAATTGCTTTAGACAAACAAACATATGTTTGCTTTGAAGTTAAGATACATCGGTATTCCAACGCTTGTCACAAAGTAGCGATTAACGTTTCAAATTTTAACTCAGTATCTCATTTTCCCTCGTACCACTGTTCGTTGTTATCCAAAATGTTTATTCTTTACAGTGCTTTAAAACTGTTTCCATGACTTATCTGAGCCGTCAAAATTAAGATAAATAGCTTACCTGGAATTCCAGCAAGTATTCTGAACCTCTGCAGGATGATTGTTTGTATTCTTAAAATAATTTTTATTAAAAGGATGATAATCTCACCTAACCTAACCTAACGAAGCTGCAACTACCTTAGATATTACTAGCTTTCGTTAAACATATAGAATAGAAGAGGACACGATAACTTATGACAATTCTCTCTTTGACTTCCGAGTCAAGGGGTAAAGTCGGGGACGACCCAGAAACTAAGTCAAATATTTTATTCAAGAGAGCGCACGAGAAAATGAGTGCATATTATTTCCCAAGAAACAAGAGCTCTGTGGCGATATAGAATTGTATGATGTACAATTGATTAAAATATTTTTTTTGTAAATGAAAAAAAATCAAACCGTAAAAAACAAAGATTTTATTATAAAGCATCTACGTATTTTAAAATGCTTTTAAAACATAAAAAAAATTGGTTTGACTGGATATTGAAACTTCCTACCCAAGAACTGCATTCGAAAACTCTTTCAACCTCGCCAAATGCCGATCGGGTAGGACCGACATTTATTTATAATATAAACTGCTGAAATGTCATCCGATTACAAAGAATGTGTGTATCGCGCGTGTGCAATGTGCATACGTGATTGCCACCAAAAGTCGATCGATGGAATGCATTGTTATCAGCATGAGTTTTAAGCTCGATCGAATGTCGGGAAATGGGTTAATTTCCGCTTCCAAGATTTGCATCGGATAACGTCATTATTTTACAAGAAATTTTGTCGCAAATGTAGAGGTGCATTAATTTAATAATATGTGACTGTTAAACTGAAATGAATAAAAAAATATCAAATCGAATTTCATCTTGAAGGTGGTATAACTCTTCATGTTTTATACCCAACCATCCTTGCACAACGCGCTTCCTCTGACCTCTAGTAAACCCGAGCTTCACGCATCGGTACACTCAGCAGTGGGATTTCAGTATAATTCATGACTTTATTTTCTAGCGCCCTCCGTCGACCTTCAATGGTCGGATGTTGGATATTATTACCTAATAACAAATCTTCATTTAGAAATAAAGTGTTGATGTAATTTAATATTTTTAAATCACAAGTACAGTGCGTTCACCATATTTGTTTGAATGACGGCAAAAACTCGCATTCTTGGAAGAAAATAAATACACTGCTGGACGGCTTTACGTATTATAATTACGTAACAAACAATTATGGATCTTTTTTTATAATTACATGGATATTTCATGGGTCAGTGGAGGAAATGAAACTCCCAAATGAAAATAGTTGGGTTGTTGCAGAAATTCCGAATCTCATGGAACACAGAAGTCGTATTATTGACGTTGTTGATAGGTGCAGATTGCTGTATCTTATCAGTAAATGGTATCTACAAGCAAAAAAATTATGCTTTCAGTACGGTATTGCTTCGACTGCCTAGAATTTAACCATTCCATGTCCTTCGATCTTATGCGGTGACTCAAAATTTATAGATACATATGCTTGCACAGTGATAAACACAAGAGTATGTAAGGTGGAGGGTATTTTTCGTATAAGCTATTATTTATTTAATTTTTTAATAATTCAATATCTTCTAACAGTTTGTTTTTGTATAATTCCAGGCCCCGGCGCCGCTCGGGCTCCAGCATCGTGGTGGTCGGCGGAGAGGAGCCCCTAAAGGCGCGCCTGCCCGAGGGGGACTACCCCCTGTCAGCCACGGCGCCCCCGCAGGATCTAGACATGCTAATGATGCTCTCGCTCAGCGGAGACCCTGGTAGGTTTATACGCTTCTAATACTGAAGTTAAAAAAAAATAACACACAAATAAAAATAATACTCGGGGAGATTGGGGAAACTTTAGCGCTTAAGTAAGAACTTGTTATTTTAATGAAGGAAATATTTTCATAAAATAAAGCATAAAAAAATGAGCACAAACTTAATAGGCTACCAAATAATAACACAAGAATTTGGAATGAATTCACAGGAAATGTAAAGAAAATACAAAGAAGTAGAAATTTATAGTTACGAGTAGGTACCAAGCAGTGTAGGGTAAGTTTGAATAATCATACCTACATTCTTATGAAATATGCACTTAAAACCCCGCATTCGGAATTTCTATCAATTTATAACATACATATCCTTGAACACTTAAAATTTTTAAGCTCTTAATATTAAAATTGGTAAAATTGATGTTATTCTGAAGTTAATCTCTACACATTGGCCGATCTGAAAAAGTAATTGTATAAAATTCCTTTGATTGAAAAAAATCGCAAAGTACGCTCAAAAATTATAAAACAACACATAAGTTAAGGTTCAGTTCTGCAGTTCGCCTCGCTTATGTATACGTAGCTTAAGGTGTTGTATTTTTTCTATGTGATTTGTTGGTATCTAAAAGAAAAACAACATATGAAAATGTGTGTTTTTCAGAATTCGGAATTAGGTACCCCACACGGACTAAAAAATACCTTCCTTTCATACAAAAAATAACATCATTCAAAATTATTATTATTTTTAAATCTACCTTGAATTAAAATGTTGTCACTAATCGAATGAAGAAACAAATCATAAATTGCTTGTTTATTATTAAATTAGTTTAATGTTTACAAGATATGGGAAGGCTCACAGAGATATTGATAGAAGGGTAAAAGGATGTAACTCCATTAATGGAGGACTGAACCCAGTTGGCGCTAACAAAACATTGTCCAAAGAAGCCAAGCTAGCAGTCCACGATGGAGTGCTGATACCTACCCTTATGTACGGAAGTGAGGCACGGAACTGACAGAGAAAGGATGAAAGTAGACTGAATGCTGTAGAAATGAGATCCCTGAGACGTATGTGTAGTAAAACCATGTATGATAGTGTGAGAAATGTGGAGATCCGCAAAGAGTGCAAGCGTAATGATCAAGAAAGGGACGCTTAGATGATTTGGGCATGTAGAGCGAATAAGCGAAGAAGTCGGGGACGCCCGTGGAAGACATGGCACGACCAAGAGAATCAGATACTTGAGTCAGGCCATGTCAAGAGTCAGAATAATAGAAGAGTATGAATGAGACGATGTATGAATGTGAATGAGGCAAGGAGTGTGTGCCAAGACCGAGTTGTTTGGCGGTCCTTCCTCTCTGCCTACCCCTTCAGGGAAACGGCGTGATGGTTAGTTAGTTACTATTAAACATCCAATAGGTGTTGCAAGCTTAAAATATTAGAAGAATTTCATTAGAAAACTTTTGGCAACACTTTTCACAAATTATTTTTAGTACTTTATCTGGTTTTCAAAACAACTTTACTTTAATAAGCGTCAAATCTGAAAAGTTCCTACCCGCCAAATTTATATATTATAAGCGGACGAATCGGTAAAGACTTTCGTTATTAACAGCTCACATCGCGTCGTCAAACGTGTTTATTAGACGTGAACTGTTTGTCTGTTGGCGATCTGTCATCGTTATCGATTTTATCGATAAAATGCTTAAGGGGCTGTCATTCAAATTGTACCAAATATAATAACTAGAATCCTTTTGGCTTGGAAAAATGTCAAATCTTGTTTTATGCCTAACTTATTAACATAACATCATATTTAAAAATCAATCATAGGAAATAGGCATATGAATTTTTTATCTTTCTTCTCAAATTTGCACTGCATAAACATAAAGCTCTTAATGTTTTTATCGTCACAGTCTTCGAATTAACAGCCAACGAAATTCAATTGAATTATATTTCCACTGCTTATGCTTTGATGCTTATAAAAAATTAAGTTAATGATTCTTTGATGATGGTGATGCGACCTCGAAGCTAACAGCGGGAGTTACTGTAGTCACTGAGGTCCATTATAGACTATAATGGTTCACGAAGACAATAGACGGATCCACCCAAGGTAGTTTCAATCTCTGCGATCCGACGTCGGTTCTAATCGTAATCTTACTATCTTTGCTGGACTTATCTAGTCTAACTTGAATCAAAGTTTACGTAAAAAATGTTATTGTGTTTTTGTAATGCCTATTGCCAGCCAAAAATGTGTACATTCTTAAGTGTGATTTATATGAATAAGAATATAGGTAATAGGCATAAATATAGTTTAGCAAACCGTATCTAGAAATGGTCGATTTTAGCGCAAGAGCGTTTTTATTAATTTTTTTTTATTAATTTATTAATAAAGAAAAAAAGTTAATGAAAGGAAACTGCCACAAACTGCCACAGATAATCTTAACTATAAAACAGCATTTTTAATGAAAAAATACATATTTCAGTCGTTTAGTAATAAACAAATTTTATTTCATTTTACTTAGCGAAACGATAGAAAAACCTTCAATTTATCCAAATCATGTATTTTGGTATTCATAATGTTATTATATTCGTAGTAAAGATTAATCGAAAATAATGTGGAATATGTCTGATTTTTAGTAACCTTTCAAATCATTAACTTTCGTTTCACTACAAGTATGTTAATTTTATTCAGACTATTGATGTTTAAAAATGAGGGGTAAGTTTAATGTATCGTTGAATAATATAACCATAATATTATTTATTTATTTATGTTATTGATACATGATTTAGAGAGTACATGTGGTTTTTTGTGATATTTCACCCTCCATGCTAGGGATGACCCTGTGTTATGGCGAGTGAATTTTACAGTTTGCGGACATAGAATCTATACATTACTATAATATAAAAAATCGAAAAATGAGAAAAATGATGTATAGCTAGTTTGGGTTGCAAGCAGAGGATGGAGAAGTTAGAGAATTATAAGAAGATGAAAATTTTGAGAAATTATTAGCAAAATTTTTATAAATTATTAATTATTATTCAATAATTTTTAACTTTTAATTATTTAATTTTTTTCAAACTTACGATTTTATGTCCGGGTTAAATCTTCCCCGTAGGAAAAACTAAACCCTTCCACACACTTTTCCACAAATGATCATCTAGTCAATCAACATTATATAAGGAAAATAAATACAAAACAATACAAGAACCACACGTCAACTCACCAAAGATCAAATGGGAAAATAATTCACCGACTCCAGATATTTTCATATCAGAGGGTTGGTTCGGCTCGGTAGAACTCCTAACAGGGCCTATAAATCCTACTGATCCCTCAACATAAATATTTAAAAAATCTTTTTTTATCCTACATGTATTCAAAATAACCGACTTTTGCATCTTTATATATAAATTTTTTGATAGATCTAATACGCCTAAATTTTTATTATTATTAATTATTAATAGAATTATTATTAAATTATTAAAATGATATATTATCGACCAAAATAGGCGCAAGACAAAAAAACGTACAAAACTAGAAAGGCTGAATATTATTTGTTTTCATGGAGAGGGTAAAATATGCACTATTTTAGAGAAACAGAGAAAATAATATCGATAATTTCTTTAAGGTTAAGTAGTCACTAAATGACAAAAAAATACCGACTTTAACCCTGTTAAAATGCCGAGATTAGTTACTTATGCTCAGAGAAATATTTTGCCTCTGTAAGGTTATAAAAAATAAAATAAACTGTTGAAATACGAAAATGTTCTTGAGTTTAATGATATTTTCCAGCTAAAAAAGCGTTTCTCACAATAAAAATAAGTCACATGAGGCTTTCGTGTAAATAAATAGAGTACTTTTGAAAATGAAAAATTATCACATTTCATACGGAATTTGCTAAGCGCTTTTTCGCGACACTTTAAGATTCAAAACACCATGAAAACGAGATATAGGTATAACGCGGTGGGTTTCTTGCAAATCCACGGTGGATTTCTTGCAATACTAGAGGTTAAGCTAGTCACACTTCACACACGGGCTTGGCCTATATAACCATATTAGGCTGACAACGTGCATTACGTGGTTATATCTCTCTTGTGTGAATAGATTTATTGGCTGTGAAACCTCATGGATCGCATTTTATACAGTCGCATATGTGACACACTGTCAAAATCTCGATTTCGACATAACTACATGTATAATAGAATATAAAATGTACTATCCAATCTATGCACCTTACCAAATTTTCAATGTGAACTTGGCAGTACTGTTTTATTTCTTCAGCATTTTAGTCAAACTCTAATTTTCACGTCTCAAGTTAAATCTTCCTAAGGCCCGGTATATCGGTTGATTTAAAGCTCGGCTTGGTTGTACTGTGGAGCTTAGCGCGGCTTGGTACGTAATCCGTATATAAGTCGGAAGCCTAGATATCAGCATTATTACACGTTTTGTCTATGATTTTATTAGGGGAGTGTTCTTTATTTTATATGCTGCGTGAGTGGTATATCTATGCTCCTACGTCATCGGGAGATTGAGAGCTTTCAAAATGTCAAATGTTTTAGGCGGGCTGATTTACGAGTTGATTTTTTTTTATAAAGTTCCCCACTTCAATCAGCATGGTGTTGTTATACGCGAGAATACTTTTTTTAAATAGTATTTGTTTTCCTGTAGTCAATGCATTATTCATGAAATTATGACAAATAAGCCGCTGATAATACTGTCCCGACGTTGAAAAATTCCTCGTACAATACCTTACCCGACTTTTTTAGTTTGATTATCAATTAATAACATAAAAATCCCCCATCGCTCGATAAACGTTACAATCCATGCTGATAAAATTATGCAATATACTTTGACATTTGTTACTGCTAGCGCCTCGGTGTCTCAAAAGTGAACTATTCTGTGGCTTACCAAGGCTTAAGCGGCCGATTTAGCCCCCTTAAATTTGCGCGATGAATGTCACATATAGCGAGCAAAAGAACTGACTGTTACACCGGGCCTTAGATAATCTTACTCATATTTATTCTACAGGAAATATAAAGTAGATTTTAAAAATTAAAGCAATCAAGACGAACAATTTCTTGAAAAATTGTATCGCTGTAACTGTATATAGTATCTTATCTTTGCTGTTTACTTTGTAAACGTTTAAAACACGTACACCTGACCGTTGTTTACAAAAAATATTTCAGTTGTATAAATTTCCATGTAGGTAAACTGAATTAACATTCATCTTTGTTTTGCATTTAATGTAATGGGTATCTGTATCCATGTCGGTATGATGTACGAGCATATTGCCATATTGCTAGGTTTCGTGTTATGTTCCACATTAGTTCAACCGTGTCTAATTTGATAGCTGGACAGGAAATATGGCCAATCAACTGCATGTCCGCATTTGCTGATGTGTAATAAATGTGTTTACTGTTGTGTTTCATTTGTCAGTTTTATACGTTTCAATTATATAAAATCTAAAAAAGATACGTTTGGTCAGTAAATCAGAAAAGAGTGTTAGCCAATAATGTTGGACTGAGCCGAAAGTGAGATTACTTCGATAATTACAAGGGATGTAACATTTTAGCCGAAAGATTTTTATTTTATTACCTTTTATTCAAACAAAAAAAAAATAGAATAGCATAGTTACCACCGGTTTTGCCCGAATGTCAAACCTATTATTCACATTGAACAATTAAAAAATATGAAATAAACAACATGACATCTTGTATTTTCCACCATCATGTAACCAGAGGTCCAACAGTATATAATTTAAATAACATCGTCAACTTGTTTATGTATTACATTACATGATTGCAAAATGTTATGCAAATGTGCAATACACGCAATGAAATGCGAAATAACAACCTTATCTTATGCAAATCCTGAGTGTGACAAAAAATCTTAATGTTCCGTAAATATTAAGTAAAAAACTTTGTTTTTCGTTGGTACTTAGATAATAATATTTCTATTTTGTATTTATAAACTTTTTTATTTATTATTTTTCAAATAGGTGCTGTTTGGTTGCATTTATTGATTTATCGAGCTGTTCCAAATACAAATATAAATGGTGTGTAAAGTGTAGTTTGTTTGACGTTGTTGCAGGGCCCCACAGAGAGATGGCAGTAGACGTGCCCGAGTCGTTCATAGCTCGCAACAAGACCCCGCCCCGCTACCCGCCCCCGCGCCCCCCGCAGGTAGGTGGGCCGCCCACCCCGCACAAACCCACTAAACCCTCCGCTAAACCAACCCCCTCCAAGCTCACCCTCATCCGCCAGGCAGCCCTGGACGACGAACTGGAACTGGGTGAACTGAAGCCACACAAACCCGGCAAGACCTTCGAACACAAATCGAACGAAGACAAGGACTCTAAAATGGACGTAGAAGTCTTGATAACAGACGGAGACATAATTAAAGTCAAAGAGGACTTGAACTTCTCTAATTCTGGGCCCACTAGCGGGTCTGGATCCAGTTCTAGCTTCGGCAGTAAGAAGAGCTCTAGAGGAAGCGGAAGTCAAGGAACTTCCAACGCTACCCAGAGTATCAGATCTGTCTCCAGCTCCGCTAAAGACAAATCTGTTTTGAGCGAAGACTCGCCTATATCCATCGGCAAGAGTAGCGTAGCTTACGATGTCAATGAAGATACCATGGTCAAGTTATACATCAGCGATGATAAGAATCCCTTTTCAAAGATACTCTTCGGTGAGAGCGTGGCTTTCTCGGCTCTGAACGAGTCTGTCATGATCCCTATTGTCCCCGGGTATCCCAAGGGCGAGGATTCGCCCCTCCCCGCCTATTCCCCCCTCTCTAGCTCCTCCCAGAGGGCCCCGGCCGGCCTGCAGGAGGATGCGGGTTACCGCTATGGCCACCGGGAGATGGCGGTGGACGTGCCGGATGGATTTGTGCAAATCGTCAAATCCACGCCCAAGTACCCCGGCTCGGAAAAGAAGCCCATTCTAGCGCCTCAGGTAACCTAACGCACAATACAGGGGTTAAAGCAGCACGCGAATTACTAACAGCACGCGGGTACGTTGGCACTTATTTGGTAATCTCTTCCTCATTGAAGTCATACTGACTACTAACTTAACATTGGTGATGGTTTTTTGACATAAGTATTCTTTCATGTTATTTAAATTAAACAAACTAATTGGTTCCTGCATTTATTAAACACAGACTAAAACAAACACAGACTAAAACAGAATCAACTGAACTATACCAAAAAACAGTACCTTACTTATTTTAAAATTACTTAAAAAATATATATATACTACATTATACTTTGTTGTAATATTAATTTCTTATAATTAAATTATAATATGTAAATGACATCCTCAGCACGGGAGATCCCAGTGAGGATATCATTATATCTATGTGTTAATAAGAAAAGAAGACAATAAATCATTATTATTATTATTATTATTATTATTATTTAATCGTGGCCAAAGGCATAATGTTATTAGACTTTTGGGGTATTGGGTCATGTTAAGTTTCTCGTTCTTCATGAGTTAACGTTTTGGACAGCCTTACAGTATCAATTTTAAGACGCCGTAAGGCTTGATGCTGTAATATATGTAGGATGATGCGTGGTTGTACGAAACTTAAAGCGGTTCAATACCCTAAAGTCAACCGAAGAGGTAGGTACTCTTTTTTGGCTGTGAAAATCTAAAATAATATCTTGATTACCATAATTATAGTGGGCGGAGAGATAAGAATAACGATACCGATACCATGATTTTGACCGTGACCAATTAAAGAAATTAAACGAAAAAAATTTTATCATTTAAAATTTTTAGAATGGAATAACTTATTGAGTCAAACCTCAGAATTTCCTCGTACAAAAAAAAGAAAATTATAATATTTGATCATAATGAATAATACAACTCTCAAACCAAAAATGTCATCCAAGAATTGAGCAAAGTCCCCAGCAAAGCCGAGGTCCAGGGTTCAATTCCTAATTACGACAGAATCTTATTTTGATTTTTCTGTGTAACATTTTTTTTAGAGAACTGTTTATATAATCTTCGATGATTGTGTATTATTTGATTTTAAAAGTCTAAACTCGCGCTATTGGAATTAATAAGTTTATCACTTCACCCATCGAAAATACGTATTTCGTGTGTATTGTTCAGTATTTTATCTAACAATGCCTAAAAGGTCGCAGGTGAAAATCATATTGAAGTTAAAACATAAATAAATATATGCTTTTTAAAATCAAGTTGCTTAGTCTATGATAAATAATTTTATTTATGAATTGCTACCAATCTAATTGACATCGTAAGGTAATATTAAAAATGTACCTAATCATTTTTCAAAGCTATATTAATATTTAGTAAATATAAACATACACCTTCTGATAGTTACGCCTACATAGATTAACCTTTCATTTCAACATAGTAACACTGTAGAGTAGGTACCAGAAGTATTTAAAAGAAATAAATGATCCAAATAGAAAACAATGAAAATACTAACTCTTAAAATTTCTTATAATATAAATATTTAGATAATTAATTTGGTAATAACTGCTTAGTTTTTTCTAGTGAATACAGTCAATCTTTTTAAAGTAAACTTTACACCTGAATGTATACCTTATGGTATACCTTATGGTAAATTAAATAAATTACGCAATAATTATTCATAATAATATCTGAACTCTCTATCGAAGAATATCAAATTACTTATTATTACATATTATATTTCACATGTTTATTTATAAATGTTTATTGTAGTCCCATATTAATTATACTATTAATCTTAATTTCATTCTTCTTTCAGAAAAAATCCCTGCTTTTTATCCCTCAACTATATTAATTCTATATTACCAGTAATATTATGTTTACGCAAAGTATTTTTAGATGTGTTTATGTGTAAAGTAACATGTTTTATATTTGCTTATCTGTATATAAAACGGGTTTGATTACATAAACCTATTTATGTCTACAGTTGAAATAATTTATTTTAGTATGGTTTTTATCAATAATTAAGTTAATATCCTCAAATTGTGATAGAAGTTCCATCAAAAGCCAAATGTCGTTAAAAACAGCGGGTTTAGGCAACTAATTCGTATACAATATTTAAATATCAAGAGCAAAAAATGAACCAATGAACGTACTACTTCTGGATTGAGTGCATTCTCCTTAAAAATAATCTCAAAGACTAATGATTTGGATCATCTTGAAATATAAAAACAACTTAATTATACGATAATTTTATTATAGAGTCGAGAATTGTTTTGATTTACAGTGAACGCCTAGTGCTAACATTATGAATGTCAAAATAAAGAAAAATTCTTGGATACCAGTGAAAACATCGACTTTTTAAATTTAAACTTTAATATAAGCATTGTGAGTCACTGTTTTTGTCGTAGGTATCGTTTTTACATGGGAGGATTTTTCGGGACCTCTACTCACTGCAACTTATTATTTACATATCACAGTTAAAAAGCTAAAAGTGATCGGTGCCATTTGTATTTACAGAAATGTAGTGGGTACTATTTTATTTCTCCTACTAAATACTGAGGCCAATGGGGTGGGTACGAATCCCCTAACCCCTCCTTTCCTACATATGCCCCTGCGTCGAGTATTTCTTAAAATTGGGTTTTGTTATAGTTTGGTTCTTTTGAGTTGGAAGTTCACACCATTTGTCTAAGTTTGATAGTCTGAACTTCTTTCTTTCCTTCGTAGTTTGAACATAATAAATCTGTCATTCAAATGCAGTGATTTGCGTACCACGTACCAATTCCAGGGCGTTCATAGCTTTCAGTGTACAGCCGCTAAGGGCTCCGCCACAACCCCTCTTTCTGTTAGGAAGAGAAGTCTTAGCGGTACGCCTCTACCCTCCATACAAACTATCTCATGCTGCATTCATTCCAGGGCGCTCCCGCGTCCAACGGCGGGCCGGGGTCGCCGGGGGCGGGAGCCCCGAAGCCGGTGCCGCCCCCGCGAGACCACCTTCGTATCGAGCGCGACGGTCGCCTCGTGAACCGCGCACCGGCCCCGCTGCCGCCCGCACGACCTGTCCCGCAGCAGCCTACCAAGGATCAGCTGGAGAGTATACGGAAGTTTCAGGTTTGTGGACTTATTACTGTATCTATTTTATCGCCTGATACTTATTTTACATAAAGCGTCAACCAACTATGTACCTACACATCGAGGCAAATTCATTGAGCCATTCATTCCATAACCAACACCTCTGCCGTAGGTTACATACGGTTCACTACGTTTGGTGATTTAGCAGGGGTATCCGGGTTAATTTGGCGATGTTTGTCCAGGTATTGGCGGCGTGGCGGATAGGGAAAGGCCAGTTGAGAACCCTTTAACCTATCCAGATGGACTGTCATGACCTAATTTCTTACCCCTTTCTTTCCCAGAACCTTCCTTTCCTTAAAAAGACCCTGCACCCGTCATCCCCAAATATGAGATAGGCCCTGAGGGCGATTTGTTTCCCCCACCCCCGGTGTGGAGCTAATTTAAAAAAATGTATTCAAGACAACTAGTGAACCTTGGCTTGTGGATCAAATAAATTACAGGTTAGTGTGACACGGTTGAATATGGGCTCCGTGATGAATATTTTTTCAATAGAAATGTATGAACGCATAAAGGAAACCACTTATAGCTAAGATTTATCCGTGACAGTTTCACTTGATTAACTTTTTGGCTTTCTTATAAAGTTATTTAGAAAATAAGTAAAAAAAAACAGTTTTTTGCTTGAAATCGAACGTTTCTAGACTCGGTTTGTCAAACGATTTTAATGCCTATTACCTACGATATAAGGTATACCAAAATTATGGACATTTTTGGCTTGTAGCTTCCTCTTAGGCTGTTTCTCGATTACTTTTGTCAAAACAATTTAATAGTGAACCCTTCTTTGTCAGTGAACCAGCAAAAGAACCAATTGTTGTAAAGAGCCAATATTTGTAAAGAGCCAAGGTTTGTGTAATTATTTTACTTCTTAAATGTAGACATGTGATAATGTGAAACAAATTACACAAGTTAACTTGAGAATTAAAAAAAGTACATTTAAATGAGTATAGAACATAACAAATTAACTGGATACTTGCGATCTATGATTCAAGTTCGTGAAATATTTCACAGATGGCGTAGAACTTGTGTTATTCAATAACAACAGCTCGATATCCGCACCTTTTTACCTGTGAATCGCTAACGAAGACGCAAACCATTTTATAAAGTATTGACTAACATCTGTAAGCAATCGGTTCGAATGTTGGATTATAAATATAACATTTCCATAATTTTTAATATTTAGTGTAAACACTTAATTTATTTATTTTGTAATTTCATGAGTACTACATATGTACTTTTACTGCAGAAATTCCTCGTCAATCAAAATTTCGGAATTAGAAGTCCTGTAATAAATAGAATGAATGAACGACATGCTTCACCTAATTTTGGTAAAAAAATATAAACCTAAAGATTTTTGAAATTTGAGTTAGATACTTTTGGACGATTACCAAATATTTATTTGTAATGACGTATTCATGCCGGGTAATCGAGGATATACTGAACAGTAAGGGTTCCCAACCTTTTTGAGATAGTTAGCTACTTTTTATATTAATATGCATGGCGATCGACTTCTGACAAGAATCGTATAAGATTGCCTTTTTTGGTTCTTCAAAACCATTTAACCGAAACGTTCACAGATACGAACGAATCTAACAAAACCAATTTGTTTTAAGACTGGGATATGAATGTATTCACCCATGGTTGTAAATATTAAATATGTGAATAATAATTATTTATAAATTCATGATCGTAATTATTGGCATCGACCAAAATTTTCTCCGCTATCGACTCGTTCAGTGTAGAAGCATTATATATAAACATAATATTTTTTAAACTTAGACGACCGCCTTAGCTTTCCTAATTGTCATTACTTAATGTACGTAAACGACTCCTACGATTTATGAAGAATTATTTGATACTGGATTTGACTTGTATTTATTAATAATTCTCGGTAATTTTAGTTATTAATATGTAGAATCCTCGTGTCATCGCTTAAGTTTGAAGGTTATTCGTTTTTATATCTTATTAATAACTAAGCGTTAACCGCTGTCATTATATTAAGTGACCAAGGTTAAATGTCAGTCAGGTGACCAACGAACGTGATTTGGACTGAACTTAAAAATATCATGACAAAATTACACAGACGTGAATTTCACATACTAATACACTGCCACAACTACACACGGACCAAATTACACTTGTACCTAATTATACGAGAGAATTACATCTAATATTATACACGTCAAAAAACCTAACCTAGCTTTTGTTTTTTTTTTTCGAATACGGAATTTATTTAGCACATACTTTTAACCTAACTTTAAGAACTTTTAACTTACCTTAATGAACTTTTAATTTAACTATAGATTTAAACTTTTAACTTTAAGTTTAAACTTATAACTTTAAAATTATACTTTAAATTTAAATTAAAAAAGGATATAACGCCACTTACAAGGATATAACAACTCTTCTAGCATGTAACCCTTGCTTCATCCACATTCATCCATAATATTTTGTTACTTCGACTTTGACATCAAATTGCTTCTATTTCATTTGAAATATTTTTAATAACTTACACCGTATATATTGTTTACTGAGAATACTTACTGATATAAAACAATGCTATGTTATTAAAAATCTGGTTAAATTATTCATATTCCTGTTAAAAACGAGACTGCAGGTCTTTAACGAATGAATTGACCAATTTCCACCAGAAAACACGAATGTCTTATGAGGTTGTCGGAACACTTATTCATAAAAATCTAATATTTCACATTTCGTTATTATAGTTATCAGGATAACCGCAGCTGAATGAAAACATGTTCCAATATATTCTGAATGTACTAATATATTATTAGGAAATGGCCTGTCAGCCCACCATCACGTCTTAAACAGTATTTTAATATTTTCGAAGGAAGCAAATACTTTGGGGTGTGACATATTGAATGAAAAAAAACATACACTTAGTAAGACTTTCTTAAGATCTTTAAGATCTAATATTCTTTAAGATCTTTCTTCTAATATTAATATTCTTTAAGATCTTTCTTCTGGACATTTTAACAATCAAGAAATTTCCCTTTTATCTAAAGGTCTTAAATATAACTTAAAATATAATAAAAATGACTTCGATAATGCTGTTGAAAACGTTGCTGTGGACATCGAAACTGCTCTGCATAATAAACCAAAACCGTTTCTATACAAAAGTGCTGAAAATTTAAAAAAATTAATCCCAAAATTTAATCTTAACCTTAAAACAGATCCAGAAGCCCACATCATGAAGAGTATCCGGAATAAGTTAAAAAATGACAAATTAATTTTAACAAAAGCCGACAAAGGCAACACTGTCATCATATTAAACAAAAGTGATTATAACACAAAAATTGAAGATTTCATCAAAAATGATGTGTTTAGTGTCTTACCATCTGACCCTACATCTAAATATTTAGATAGTATAAAATGTGCTATAAAAAATTCTAAAAACTCCATTTTTCAGGATGATTCTTATAACCAAACAAAGTTTTTAACAAAAAACCCCAAAGCACCAAAACTTTACGGATTTCTGAAAATCCATAAAAGTAATTGCCCCATTCGCCCTGTAGTGTCCTGTTGTAATTCCCCCAATTTTAAATTATCTTCATTTATAACAAAAGTATTTAACGATGCCAATGTGTTTTTCCCAAAATATACTATCAAAAACTCATTAGCATTAATCGATGAACTAAAGGACCTGGTTCTTCCCAGTAATTGCAAATTAATATCTTTCGATGTAGTCAACTTATTCCCTAATGTACCTGTCACTGAAAGCAAAACCCTAATTTCTAATTTACTGAATAATTCTCACTTGTCTAAAGATTTAGCTAATGATTTATCTCGTCTTTTTAATATTTGTTTGAATCAAAATTACTTCCAATACAATAATGTTATTTACCAGCAGAGAGAGGGACTAGCAATTGGCGCTCCTACAAGCCCCCTTATCGCTGACATCTTTATGAATAACTTAGAAAACAATATTTTTGCTTCAAATTCACCTCTCTTAAAGAATATTTTACTATGGAGAAGATATGTTGACGATGTTTTTTGCATTTGGACAGGCACTGAAAGACAATTAAACTCTTTTCTTAAAATATTAAACTCCTTTCACAAACAAATTCAATTCACTGTAGAATTAGGTACAAACTTAACCTTGAATTTTCTAGACCTAACTTTAAGTATAATTAACAATAAATTTGAATTTAATATCTATCGTAAGCCCACGTATACTGATATTACAATTCACAATTCATCCAACCATCCTATATCCCACAAACATTCAGCATTTCACTCCATGATTCATAGATTGGTTACCGTTCCGTTAAATAATAATAATTTTTGCAACGAATTATCCATCATTAAACAAATCGCTTTAAACAACGGGTATGATACAAAACTAATAGACAATATTCTTAATAAAAAATTGAAACAAATAGCATCAAATAAATTCCTATTTAACAAATCTTATAACCCTAATAATATAAATATAAATCAAACATTCCAATGGCGTAGAGTTCTGTATACAAATAACTTTTCTTCTTTAAGCGTTAAAAAATTCCCATCTGAAATAAAACCCGCTTTTTACACTAATAATAATTTAAGTAAATACTTAATTAATACTAAAGATAAAGACGACAAACTAAGCCACTCGGGCATATATAAACTTAATTGTAATGATTGTTCTGCTTTTTATATCGGAAAAACGGCCCGGAATGTCAACTTAAGAGTAAAAGAACATTTACGATGTTTAAACAATAATGCCTTTTCAGAATTCGCGAATCATTTAATAGAATCTAATCATTCATTCGATAAAATCTCGGGAACTAAAATATTGCATAAAAATGGATCTGGAATTAGATTAAACAACCTAGAAGCCCTTGAAATAAAAAAAGCAGTTAATAATAATTTAAATATAATAAATAACCAAATTAATTTATCTGATAGTCCCATATTAAATTTATTCCGCCGCTGAAACTGTTATTTCCTTCCCCCCCACCCTCCTCATCATCCTTAATAATTTGTCTCCACATTTTCTATTTGCATCTCTTTCTATCTGTTTTGTATCTCTTTCACTCATTGTTTTCATTTACCTATATTTATATGTGCCTGTATCTAATTTGCTTTAGTTGATATTTAGTCCTGATGAAGCTTGGGACAAGCGAAACCCGGTTGACTATTGTTATTAATTCAAAAATAAAGTGGTGTCTTACTAAGTGTATGTTTTTTTTCATTCAGTATTTTAATAAATCACATACTAATTTTTCTCTGTGTGCTTCAAACTTTCAATGGAAACATATAAAAAAACCGAAGAATAATTACTTTAAAAAAGAACCTTTAAAAATTTCCAACGTATATAATAATTCCTTTAAAAGTCAACTTTTAAAACCTTCCTACGTATCTAAATTATTTACCATTTTTGTTTTGACTGAACGGATCAGTTTTTAAATCTAACCGCGCGTTGATGTCTTTTCTTGCAAGGTGTCATAATCCTTTAGATATTCATCTTCTTTTACCGTTTTTAATCCGTGTACGAAGTTTAACGAACGTACTCCCACTGTAATTATTTACTGCATAGTTACATTTAAGGAAGTGATGATTTAAGAAATACCTGCCATTAAAAAAAACTATATTTGACAGTGGTGTGCGATTTTTTTCCATTGGGTGTGAAATCCCCCATAAAATATTATTGCGCTACAAAGGAATCAAACTCGCAGACCTACCTATTTGCATATTATTTTTGTAGTAGGTACTCAGAGTTATAAAGCAGATAAATTGTGTCTTCAAAAACTATAGGATGACTATTTAATTTCCCTAGATTGATAAATATTGCATTCGTATAGCAAAATGACTACCAGAGAGGTAATTAAAGTAAAAATACATCATTATCACAAAATAATCTCATTTTAAGAACCACCTTTAAGCATTTTATATTTATTTAAATAATATCTGGCACCTATATACATACATAAATTAAAGTTTCTACACGCCCGACAGTTGATTTTGAATTTGAAGATTAAACAACTTAAAATTATTTTGTGATTTTAATTTCTTACGTAAATAATTTATAGATTAATCAAACCAATGTAAACCCAAATCAACACTTCTCGAATAAATTCCTGAAATTTTTTCTTTATTTTAAAAACATTTCCTCGTAAACATCAAAAGTAGATAGGCGGGAAAACCCGGCGTACATCTTTCATTACATCCCGCTTTTACGTTTTACAATCCAATTGGATTCGAAATTGGAATCCAATTTTCGCGCGCAAAAGCCCGCTTTACTGTTAGCGCTTTTTATGTCTAATAGAGTACGTACTGATGGACCGAATACAAAGGCGGGCCGCTGATAGATCAGCTGTAACCCCTCCCTCTTTCTCCTAAGCGACGTTCGTGATAGAGAGAGAGGTTGTAATGGAGTTCTCGGTGGCAGGACCATAGCTAGCGGCTAGCCTAGGCCTCTCAGTCAGAAACCAGCTTGGTGTGTGCACGTGGCTTTAACATTATAATAGGCTGGTAGGTACCTACCGGGTGCGGTAAGTTTGTCCGCACACAATTCGGGTGGACACACTTATCAGCCATGTTGTTTTTTCATTAATTCGAACAAATAAAATATTTTCTATGGTTCTACTACTGAGCGTTATTCTGTCAACTTCTTTTCAGTGGTGTGCGTAGTTTATGTAAAATAGGGAAATATTACAACAAAGCTTTAGGTGATGTGCATTTTATTATATATTTATATATATACATATTTTTCCCGATATCTGCTAATTGAGCAAACGAGAAGGCGTCCTAACATATTTTTGACAGTATATAGATATTTAAAAGCTCCATAGCTCATGATAGAATTAACATAACAGTTGTGTTGAAATCGAAATTCCAGACACAAAAATTAAGCACATTTCATTAAATCCAATTAACTTTTCATAATAGTATTTATTCAATAATATAATCTTTGATATTTTGTGGTAGATATAATACTCTTGTAGCAGTTTTGGGTACTTTTTCAAAATTAAGCTAAAACTGAATTTTCTCAATAATTTTTAGATTTAAACGAATTTATTGATAACAACTGTGTATCCAGTTTTAAAGCCACAAAATTAAACTTTTTGAGTTTTTTTTTAATTAAAAAAATTCAATTTTTTGAACCAAATGCCTGACGAGCTCGCCTCATTATTTCATTTCACCGGGACAGGTAAAAGATTACACTCACCAGCATACAATTCACCTACAAAAATACACACACTACCTGTGTAATACTATAACACTTATCACTGTATGAGTAGTTGTACGTACATAGTTGTTCTCTCGATACTGTCAACTAGAATGTATCGAGTCAGATTGCTTCAGTCACGTATGTAAGCCGGGCAGAGCGCACGCGCTACCTGTCAGCGTTGCCATGGCAATGAATAATAAATAAATAATTCAATTATAAAATAACACAATATCGTACATTTGACCCCCAAGCCGGGATTTGATCGAACTCGGATTACAAAAGTGAGTGGAAATTTCGACGCGAAATTCGTGAAGTTAGTTTGTTTGTGATAAATAAAAGTGTGGTGTGAGTTTAAAAGATCAACAATATTTTGATTAACCTACTAATGTTGACCAATATAAAGTTTTAAAAGATTATATTAACGTGTTTATATTTATTTACAACAACACGTAGGTACCTAACCTACGTAGAAAACGATAAAATAGTGTTTTCTAAATTTTATTAATAGAACAAAAAAATAGCTTTTGCGAATAAGCTTACTAAATTATGAGTCCAGCCCTACACATTGGGATTTTTATTGGTTTATTTGAATGTTGAGTTGAAAATAAAATATTCAACTGTTAAATGTTGAAATGCGTGTGATTCCCGATCTGGTTTCCGAGTAACGGATTGTTTTGTGTGGTATTTTTTTCTGGTTGGAGGTGATCTCACGTTGTTGTTGATAATAGGTACAATTATGTTTCCACGAAAAAAGGCTATTATTAAAAAAAAAATTGACGAATGTTCCACCGTGTTTTCAAATTTTAATTAAATTTCTTTAATAATATGATGTTTGTACACACGAGTGCATAAGGTTTTTTTACAATTCATTAGTAACGTATTTGAATTGCCTATGTTGAGCCAAAGTCTAATGTTTTTGTGGGAAGGTACTCTGTCTTGATTGTACCTGTGACCTATAATATGTAATTTACAGAGGAAATCGTTCATTATTAATTAAGACGTTAGTATTTTCAAAGGTGATACTAAAAATATTGACCTTTTGGTTAAATGGTATCTTTAACGAATGTGCAATATAGGTACATCCCACAATCACGTGTATTTATCTTAGAGCTGTAGACGATTCAACTAAATCTATGATTACAAAATATTACGTTAATTACGGTTAATTTGCATTTCGTAGGTACTCAAAACTTGGATATACACTATTTTTTTTGATATACGATCCGTTCTGTCTTAAATTTATTTCATTTCTCCACTCTTTTACAAGGATTTTATTTCCTTCCGAAGAAGCTTTCGTGGTTTTCATGCAACTACACAAAGTGCCTCATGAATCCCGATGAGTGTTTTTGATATATTATTATGTTGAACTGAAAGTATTTTGTTTTTGTAAAGACAAGTATGTATATATGTCGTGTTGTATTTTTGTCTTGTTAACCGAAGGATCTTAATTGACTTTCATGCTATTACTTTCTGCTATTACATTCCATGTCTTGTTAAATGAAAGGATCTTTATAAACATTCGTATTAATACATACGATTACTTGTTTAATCGGGGGGATCTTTATTGACTTTCATGTTATTACAAAAAATATTTTCATGTTAAGTCGGCGGATATTTATTGACTTTCACGCTATTACACACAATGTCTTGTTAAACCAAAGAGCTCCTTGATGTTCCTGATGCACAGAATAACTTGGACATGTCAGGCAATGATTCATTGAATGTCTGTGACCGATTTCGCCTTACAGGACCGGAATTTTAACGGTGGTTCGTTTGGCCCGACTCACTACTGTTTTTACAATGCTACCCGATACTCACTATGAACTACACTACAATAACACAGGAACTTGTCCACTTCTCGAGAGACAGCTTCAAAGAGGACAGTTTCCACCGTGAAATTGAGGTTAGGCTGCGTTTGATTGACATTTCAGGTTACATAATGCGAGAGATGGACGAGATGGGATAGTATTATTTTAGTAATTACTACACGGAAATGTATTTAAAGCGTTTGTACAATACAAAATTTCAATCAGTGTCAAATTAAAAGAGTAATAATACTTGCGACTTTCTAGAGGGAGGAGATTTAGTTTGTTGATATTCCTAATCCCTTACTATTTTATCAGTTCTAATTATTGTATTGTTTTTTTTTCAAGCTTTAAAGTAGTATCTAGAGTGCAATTTGTTTTCTTCAACCTTTCCGTATCTGACGTACAATACGTTGTGGATGTAATTCTATTAGATATGCATTAACCTTTTAGTAAAGCTTTTCTAACTAAGCTATATTATCTGACTTAAGTAATCAACGGATAGCTGACTTGATTGCCTCATCAAATATTGACCGACTAGACTAGGCCAAGATTAGACAGATGATATTTTTATTGGCAGACTTCTGACAGAAAGCTAAGTATAAACAAAATATTGCCTGGTAGGCGTTGTGACATGTGGTGCATCTGTTTAATTTCATAATTATTCTTTAACTTACAATACAATCTCTTTCTAGCGTCTAGGATAAAAACATGAAATAGTAAACATATTAACACCATATATAGACTGAAACACAAACCAAGCAAATTACTAAAAACCTTACGTCATAATTATTATATAATTCTTTTAGCAACTTCATATTATTCAAATAATTAAATTTTAATGTAAATTAAGGATTCTAACATATTTTTTGATACACGCAGTACTTTTAGTAGAAAATTGCTGAAAGCAGAAAAGTCCGTTTTGCTTTAAAAAAAAACAATTTCGAAACAAGTGCTTCGTTTATACATTATGTAATTTTCTCATTTCTGTGTATGACACTATTGTTTTTTTTCCCAAGGGGGTATTAGGATACTTAAAAAAACTTGTTTTAAAGTTAGTTGATCGAATCGTACACTCTAATTTTCTTATACACTTGTTTTTCCTTTAAATTTATAAAAATATGTAATCGTAGAGGTTTTTTATCTGCTGCTAATGTTAACACGTGAAAATGGTGAGGATGTATTGCTGATTTATGTCTGTATCTATGTTTCCTCCTTAAATATGAATTTTTTTAAATCATCAACACGTAATAACCTAGTGACTCTTGAAGATATCATTATTCCAACATGTTACAAAAAAGAAAGATGATAATTTTTTTATTATAATTAGAATCTGGATAAATGGATAATAATTCTTACCTGTGAGAGGGAGACAAGAAAAACTTTATGATGCATTCATGATTGGAAGTTGATAGCTCATCACTCACTTTTTCATTATTATTCTTAGACTAATGACTTAACGCCATATTTTGTAATGTAGTATAATAACATTATATTATTGACATTCTATTTAATTGTATCATTACTATTTATGGTTTCGCAGGCCAAGGAAAGCTAGACCTAAGCAAATGAATAAAAAATCAATGGACGTAAAAATACGAATACTGTTCGCCATCTATAAAATTAGCTCCTACCATAAATAGATCGAAGCTAATTATTAGCGGCCATGTTAAGCCTCCTGCGGCCCCAATAAAAATTACAATTGTGTTGTATTATTATTTATTACATACCATATAAATATAATCTGTAATGTTTCATAGTGCTATTGGATCCAAACAGACAATCTGTACCTATCTACTACATTCCTACGTTGTTTTCTTTTCTGTGACAGTGAAATTTTACAAGGATTTAGCGAATCTTCTAAAATACGGATATTTGTAAATTAACCTAAAGATCTTTAACTATTTTTATTTCTAGTTTTGGAGCTTACAATTCGTTCACTTTAATAGGAATATTTGTGTTGAAAATCCCTTTAAACTAAATAATATAATATAATAATTACAATTGATTCTCAAGCAAACAATCAAATATCCTTTTCTCTAAATTCATTCCAAAATATTATCCTTTGTAGTTCTATTGAACGAAAACAACTATGTATGTAAATTACTGATAATATTAAAAATGCGCAATAATAATACAGATTTTTTTAAATGATGGTGAATTCTTAATTAAAAGATATATGGTACATTAATTTATCACATTGGGTGCTTGTTTTGTACAGTATTAAGTACACAGACATTATGGAAATTCAAATCATATTTATTTAATACATTGTTAAAATACGGTACGTACTCGTATATGCATTGTTTTAATTCAACTGCTAACCACATTTCAATATTCATATTTCATGACAAAAAAATGCATCTGTGAATTTGACACTAGGTTGGTCTTTGACTCAATTTTAAGTGGCACGATTAATAAGCGAGTACGGATACAAAGTAGATAGTGTACATTTATTTGTTAACTGTGAATTAAGTTACTAATTTTGTGCAAAATCGCCCTCTTCATACTTGAAGTACTTTATTTGACATTGAGTATATATGACCTACTACACTCGGCGTCACAAAAAACGCACTTATTGCAAAATCTTACGAGACAATAAAGCGATCGTCTCTTTCGGATGTTCCACGCCTCCGGAGTTCTTCCACGCCTCCGGCCACTAGTCTCTTGAAACCGTTGGAAAACCCGTCGAATGGCAAAACGACCTAAGTTTAGTTGCCGAGCAACGTCCCTGATTGCAGTAGTGCCACCATTTGAGTGATGTCGTCAGCAGTGGTGTCCATTTAAGGGGTTGTTTTCTATCGCTAATTATTTTACATGTGTCCTCTTCAACGTTTGGATAGTGAATGACCTACATTTGACTTATATTGCTCCTTTTATAACCCTGGAAGATGACACAAGCTGTGTTTAACGTCCCGTATTCGGAAAATTTGTATCATTTATGAAATTAAACTATTTTCTGATAAGAAATCGTTAAACATTATTTCAATTGATTTCAATATTGTTTGGGTTAGATGTATTGGCTCGGGTAATCTTACGCTTGAAACTTGTTTTCGAATATGCATTTCTTTTGATGCCTAGTGTATATTATGTTAAACTTTATAATGCTGAAACATTTCACAACTAATGGAATTATGTTTATTTTTATGTGCGATTCTTGTGACGCCAGTACATTTGGTGTTACCGAAATAAATTTTGTATTTGTATCAACCTTTATCAATTGAAAAACTCGCACCGACGGAAGTTAAAGTGAAGCATTTACCTTAATAAGTTGTCTTTCATAATGTATAACAATTCTGCCCATTCTATGCAAAAAGTCTCACTTTGGAAACCCACTTTTAGAAATTTTCTCGGGGCTTGCTATTCAATACTTAATCTCAGGACCAGTTCATTCACAACAATGACTCATCACTAAAATTGACACACGTGTGTGTGTGTTTTTCGACGTTTTTCCCTTGGGCTATCAAAGGTTGAGCAAAATGGTAGATATTGTGAGTATTCAATACGTCGATACAAAGAAAACCTTCCGTCGTATTTTGATTTTCAGTCATTGTTGCCGATTAAAACATTCAAACAAAGACATTGCATTCTGCAGTATTAGAAAAAGTCGATATCGTTAAACTGGTTACCGGATAACTCATCAATATGACAATTCAACACATCTTTAAAAAGTGATGAATCAAAAACTAGGTTAAATAGTTACCTATGTAACCTACTGAACGCAGTTTTTTTGTTTCATCACTTTTCATGACTTTATGATTTGTTGAACTGTCATTTTGATGAGATCACCATAATATTAAAAGTCTAAATCAAAAGTAGGAAACTTATCACCGACCATGAATCTTTTACAACTCTTCTTTCTAACATAGGAAAGGAATCCCGTTTCTATGGGATTTAAGCTACAAAACAATGATTGTCGGTACTATTATCTTTCACGGAATCAATCCAGTGGAAGCGTTCCATCTATAGACTGATATCTCCCTACCCGTACAACCATGAGGCAGTTAATTAAAATTTATAAACCCGATTCAAGATAGATTCTTACGTTTTGTGGAGATTTTATTGGCTTTTAATTTTATGTGCCGAATGCGAGAAGTAAACGTTTTCATTAAAAATTCCACTATTTTGAAAATTTTAAAACTACTCTTGTCTAAATGCCGGTCATGGTTCATGGCCAAATATGGCTTCAAAATTAGTGACGTTAGAAAAAGCAACAATTTATTGATTTTCTCACTTGCAATTTCAATCGTGGGTTCTGATTTTTTGCAGTAACAATATAAGTGATCATATCATTCTAAATTACATAATTTCATATTGTATTTCTTCTTCTTCTGGTGCCGTCTCCTTTCAGAGGTTGCCTGTCATCAGCATAATTTATTTAACTGTCTTGATGATATTTTGGACTTGTAAAGTGATAGTTTTGGTTGCTTTTTTATATCGTATTATATACATATAGGATATTATATGCACTAAAATGAACAAAAATTTGATTATTTATACGAATTAGTTTAAATCAGTTATTACTGAATTTAAGCACATTTTTTGGCGTTCTAAAAGTCAATACTTTTCCTTTTAGAATCGTCTTCGGATTTTTAAAAAATCAATATAATTTTTTATTATCAATGTTCAATGGTTGTTCGTAGATTTAGCATTAGCTATTTGCTTAAAATAGTTGTATTTTAGTTAATATTTTTCACCAATTCGATTTGTCTCCTTCAAACGAAAATATGTGGGTTTGATATTCTACTAGTATTATTTGCTGAATGGGTTTGGCTAAATTCTAGATCGCTAAATGGTCTTGACACGTCTTTCACCATTGTCCGATGTGTTGTTAAATTGTGCCGAAGTTGTATTTTTTACACACGCATGACCTCCTCGATAGAAGTGAGCAGATATACTCGAGGTCAATGACCAACTGCCACCCAGCTTCTGCAGCAAACATAATAATCATCCAATCAAATTATAAATAACAACCAGGTTATGTTAAAATTTGGAAGAAGAAAAATTCGTCAATTTTGTTTGAGTAGAAATAAAAGATACAATTCGAAATAATCAATATAATATACTAGGATATTACAAAATCCATCATTGTATTATACACGTATTGCGTGTAATTAATTAACACTCCTTAAACATCGCGATTATTTTTTTGGTTACTGTATCGTGTTGCGCTTTCTCTTTCTTTAGCGAACGTTTTGAACAACATTATAGTGTCCATCATCAAGGCACGTTGGTAGATATTTGTGAAGTGTATGTAAATGTATTTGGAAGTGATACCGTGTTGCAAGAGTCAATCTTCCTTTTAATATGGTTTCTGGGTTTAGTTTTGGTGTAGCCGTCTAATACCAAAGGTCGAGTACTATTAAACTTAGCCCCGTCGTGTAATATAAACTAACTAACTAACCATCAGGCTGTTTCCCCGCAGGGATGGGCAGAAAGGACGGACCACCCAACAACTCGGTATCAGCACAAACCCCTTGCCTCATTCACATTCATACACCGTCTCAATTTTTTCTAAAGTTAGTAATAAATTGAGTTGTCAGTTTTTTGTTTAGAACAATTCTAGATAAGCCGATTTTCAGAATATTATAAACTCAAAAGTCGACTTTCTTGATTCGTTTTTTCTATTTGCAAAATGTAAAGATCTAATCGCTGTAGCATTTAATAACATAAAATAAAGGTCTGTTATTTCAACTAATTTTAATAATTCATCAATTTTGAAAGGAATTTTTCAATTTTTTTACTGTTTCAGTTTAGTGAAACAACTAGCCCATAATAGAATAATGACCACCTAAATAGAACTTTCACAGAACTTTGAAATATGATGAATTGTTCAAATTCTGGGAAACAACTGTCCCTAAGTGTCCTTGCAATTCAGCTTATATCAAAATCTTAAAAATATGCAGTCGACTTTCAATTAGAGTCTGTCCGCCACCTTTTCGGGCTGTTTTACCGGTGCAATTTATGCAAAGTGGCGAGCTCGTCCAGTATAAATCATTCAGCTCTAGGTCAGTATGCCGCGTGGCCATCATTCTCATCGTTATACCTGCTGGTAGCTAGTTGCAAGTGGTTGGTAGGTTGTATCAAAAAACAGTATCGAGACTCGAAAGGCAGTAGCACATCACGGGTATGCGCGCTGGTATGCAAAGCCGCGAAGCCGACGCTATTTTAATGTTGTCGCTTGTATGTTTTCCGTTTAATACTCGTATTGCGTATGTAGGGCAAAGTGGGTTATTAGACTTATTCTTATTATGTTGGAGTTACATATTGTTATTATTGTTCGAGGAACGGATTAACAAGATGTGTGTTGTAGGCATTAGGATTTTATTTAAAAATATATGTTTAACAAATCCCTGGGTAGATGATAGTAGAAAATTCTCACTTTCACACACTTTGAAATAAATTCACCTGAAATATCAACATAAATCCTCCATGCATTATGTTAATTTTTTTAAAGTTTTTATTAAATTTTTTGTATCTAAACATAAAAAACTCTCGTTGTCTTTGTATCAAGCAGTGAATTATGTAAAATATAAAATCATGTTAAAGCCAACCAGGGCGTTGATAAATAAAAATATTAAATTTAATTTTTTATTTCATCAAAAAAAAAATTAAATACTTAAATTTTATTTTTTTATTTTCATCAAAAAAATTAGAGAATATAAAATATATCATTAGTAAGTGTACCGGACAGCAGGCGGATAGACATAATCATTAAAATAATTAAGGAAATGAATATTTACTGTTATCATGCAATTAACGATGCCGAATCCCTTTTGAAGCTTATCACCGGACACGTATCATGTGTCAAATGGGATTTAACCGTAGTAATTAAAATTTGGTTATTTTTCTTTGTTCCATAATGCTCTCATGCATCCTGTTTAGAGATAAGAATATTTGATGTACATTAACACGTGTTCAATTCGAACTCAATAAATATGCAAACAACTGCCACAATCAGTCAGTTGTCCGACGACATTCGCAAGTTGTGTTTCTTTGAAAATCCTTACCTAAGGTAACCCCGAGAGGAAAACCGGCATTTACAGTCAATGTCACTGGCGTAGGTGTCCAGTACATTTATGGTCCTTCGAGCCGGATTTTCCTCAGATATCAAGAAATATGACACCGTCACTGCGCTCCTGGAAAGGCGCCGAAGCACCTGCTTCCAGGAGAGGATTAGTGCCGGCACCCGAAGACAGCGGCAACTCGCGCTCTACTCGGGAAATAGTTAGAGCACTACAAGAGGAAAATTGGCGCTTACAACGCCAATTAGAAGAAGTAAGAGTACTACAGGAGGAGAATTGGCGCTTACAACGCCAAATAGAAGAGGGTTGGCGCTTACAACGTCAACAAGAAGATGGGCGCCCACAGCTTCTACAAGAAGAGGAGACTGCACGGTATTTGGATGCACTGTTTGCAGATTTCCAGGGTGGCTGGAAGTCCATCCTCACAATATTGGCTGAGGATAACCTGCAGACTTTGTTCTCACCTCAGCAGATTACGCCAGATGGATCCACGGCTGTGATGGACATTCCACAGTTACCGTCATCTTCTGAGCAGATGCTTCATAAAAATGAAGAAAATGAAAATGCACACGGTGCAACTCGTCAGGGTGGCTGGAAGTCTACCCTCACACTACTGCCTGAGGATATACCGGAGACACCGTTCCCGCCTCAGGATCCGCGTGAGGATTCCACGGCTGTGATAGAAAAGGCACAGCTACCGTTAACCCCTGTGCGGCAGCTTCATAAAAATGAAGAAAATGAAAATGCACACGGTGCAACTTGTCAGGGTGGCTGGATGTCCACCCTCACACTACTACCTGAGGATATACCGGAGACACCGTTCCCACCTCAGGATCTACCAGAGGATTCCATGGCTGTGATAGAAAAGCCACAGCTAACGTTAACTCCTGTGCGGCAGCTTCATAAAAATGAAGAAAATGAAAATGCACAGAGTGCAACTCGTCAGGGTGGCTGGAAGTCCACCCTCACACTACTGCCTGAGGATATACCGGAGATACCGTTCTCGCCTCAGGATCCGTCAGAGGATTCAACGGCTGTGATAGAAAAGCCACAGCTACCGTTAACCTTTGTGCGGCATCTTCATAAAAATGAAGAATATATTGAAAAAACATTGTCGCTAAGTAATGTAATCGAAAAGAAACGACTCGCAAGCAAAGGGGTCGACAACCAGGCACATAATATGGCGCTGATGGAAAGTGAAATTAATGATGCCGCATTATCATCCAGAGGCGTATGGAGCCCCGGAAACACCATTCACGAGGACGATTCAAGATTTGTGAAAATTGTGAAAGTTGTGAAAATTGTGAAATCTTTGAAAAATGTGAAATTTATGAATCTGCCGAGTGACATTTATCAGCAAATTAATGTACGTGAAATCAGAACACCGGTGGCACAAGAAGTGTATCAACACATAATATTAATCAAACGAAAGAATGGAGATGTCTTTGTTCCGCATGAAAAAAGTGAACAAACTGTTTATGTTAAGCCTATAATGGCGCCCGAAGACACAAGCCAGGAAAAAATAAACAATGATAACATGATTGCGCACGCGGCAGTTGTGCCTACAATAAGTTTTGAAGAAGATGTTGAAGAAATCTTCCAATATAAACAATGGAGAAAGTCAACTTGGTTCCTAGATACCGGACAAAGAATCGCGATTGCAGCGTAATTGAAATAAAGATTGGAATAAATAATAAGGAACCAGATAAGGTTCAGACAAACTCAATAAGAAGAGTCATTTGAGTTTTTAATAACAATAACACTGACTCAGTAATAACAATAACACTGACGAACTTGAACTACAAACGAAAGAATTGTTTATTATAAACAAATACCTCACATGTAAACACTTGACATGTGGGTCACATAACCGAAGGCCGCCCTTTACTTAACAGGCGATTCGTTCATTCATTCTGCTGAAATATGAAAGCTGATTACTTTAACGATCACTTCATGCCGTCAAAAGATACGGATTTTTAATTGACATTGAAGAAAACATAGCAGTACCTCTCAACGACAGAAACTTCAACGAATATCTACACTTGGAAGATACCAACACACCTGCTGTGAAAACCATTGTTCTTCACACCTTAAGAAGATACCTTGCTGTCCGAGGAAACTATTTGGTGAAAAATACTTTTTCACGTTGGGGGTGTACCGGACAGCAGGCGGATAGACATAATCATTAAAATAATTAAGGAAATGAATATTTACTGTTATCATGCAATTAACGATGCCGAATCCCTTTTGAAGCTTATCACCGGACACGTATCATGTGTCAAATGGGATTTAACCGTAGTAATTAAAATTTGGTTATTTTTCTTTGTTCCATAATGCTCTCATGCATCCTGTTTAGAGATAAGAATATTTGATGTACATTAACACGTGTTCAATTCGAACTCAATAAATATGCAAACAACTGCCACAATCAGTCAGTTGTCCGACGACATTCGCAAGTTGTGTTTCTTTGAAAATCCTTACCTAAGGTAACCCCGAGAGGAAAACCGGCATTTACAGTCAATGTCACTGGCGTAGGTGTCCAGTACAGTAAGTAAAATACCTATATGTAAGTTAGTAACAATGACATTGTTGAAAAACTAATGTTACAATAATGGAATAGTTTCTAATAGAAGAAAAAGTAAATATGTATTTATTGCAGAATAGATATAATATGTCGCGTAGGTGAATAAATTAAGAAGTCATTAACCCTTTTCCGTTCAAAGTGTCAATAAGTAGTTCTAACTACTGTATATTTACGAAAGTAAAGAGAAAGAATAAATGAAAGGAAAAGGTTAACTCTAGTTGTAGCCATTATAAGCAATGTAAATATCAGATAAGTTATTGATATTAATTTTATCGCGATATTGGCAAAATAAAATGCATTGATAACATCGATATAAATACAACGACTGTTTCGTGCTGGCATTTAAAACATTAAAAAATAAATCTCGGCTTTTTGTAAAATATTGCGAAAAATAATAACCGTATCACACTACCAATAGATACATACGGATTTTATCATATTTCATATCTAAATAGTTTACCGTTGCAGTTTTTACACACCGATGGAAGGTCAGTTAAAAATATAGTTGGTCATCATTGGGCAAATGGTTTTACAGCTCGCTTGTTTTACCTCTAAGGTCAACCGTAATATTTAATTGATTCAATTTTTCTAATACAGTGGCGTAACGAATTTTGGGTTTGGACAACTACCCGGGGCCTCGTGCATTGAAGGCTAACGATAATTTAAAATAACGATAATAGTGCGAGGAAATAGGTTCGAAGCAAATTAAAGAATTTTCACCTACCGCGGCGCAAATATTCCACTAAAACTGGTCGAACCTTCTCATTTGGCGGCATTATGTGCAAAGCTGAATCATTCTTCAAAAATGTTTGATGAGATGTTTTTTAAAAATAATTCAATAATTCTTGATCTTGATAATGTAAGATAAGCTTTAAAAAAATTTGACAGAAGATGAAAAGTTCCCAGAGATTGCTCGAATCCTTATAGAGAGAATTTGCTTTGTGTTTGTGGAATTCAGCGTAAAACCCATGCAAATGAAATTAAAATATAGACACCAATGTTAAATACATAATTATTCATATTGAGTGGGGCTTGTCGATGTGGACCGGTAGTTAGCCACATTTTTTTTTATTCGTCAAACACTACTTTAAGACGATAATTATAAGCGGGTAAAAACATTTTTTCTTCGCAAGATTCCTCGTCGCACAACTATGTCTTTTTACGGGTTTTTCGTGTATCTTAACCAAACGGGGTTATCTTGATTCCGTCATAAATTGTAGATTTTTGTAATTTGCGTAATGATGCTAACAAATGTCTCAAAAACGTTTTCTTTAAATTGTGTCTGTAAATGGTCGCAGACATAAGTATTTACAGCACGACTCCACTCATTACCACTCGACTGGGGCGACTTGATGATTTCAAGTTTATGCATGTTTGTATGTAACTAACAATAATTATACACTACTTCATTATTTATTTTGAATCGATCAATATCTATATTACTTTACGCCCTGATGCAAAAAGAAAGAAAGATTATTTCGTAATCGTTCTGGTGACATACCATAATTTCGGCTGTCTGTGCATGCGTGATGTGAAATAATCTTACGTGTTCCTGAATAATATGTAAAATTATTTAAGTTCAATAAACTTTTAATTTTCAAAGTTGGAACTAATAAACATTAAATCATATCCGACAAGCTATAAAGTAGGTACCTACCGACATTGTTTTATTGAGAATTCTTTATTTGAGATGTTTATTTGTTTTGTTTTAATGTTTCAAAGCTGCTTAGATAAATTATTATTTATAATGATTTAATTTTTCAAGTTTACTAATATACGAAAATTAAATTTCTTCTTTTGATCTTGATTTTTTTTAAATAAAACTGTCAGCTTCGTTTATGAACAATAAAAATATTCCGCAACTTTTTACGGGTCTAGTCTAATTATAAATAATTTTGCTGTAATGAATTGAGTTACGTTTATTCATCTGAATTTTTCTAATACTTTCCTGTTTTATTTATCCTTCCCTTCTTCTATTTCAACCACACACCAATACTGCAAGGTTTCAAACTCCTTGATTGTTTAATAAAACATGTTTTAAAGAAAAATATTACAAATAGGCAAAGAAAACCATTTTGCAACGTGAACAAACATTTATTTCAAATTGTTTATTTTATTTTATTTCGTTTTTCTCCCAACCGGGATTTTTTATGGATGTTAAAAACATAATTTACGTATTGAGCTATATACATTTTAAAATAATGATATAACAGTAAACTGATAAAATTAATATTAAACAATTTTATTAAAAAATGTAACAGTAACATAAAATAACATAGAAACTAGAACGATAGTACTTATAGACAAATAATTAAAACTACATTACCAACGCTACTATAATTTGAAGGATTCAACAGTGCTGTTATAATTAAACTTAATTCTATAAATGGAATCAATAAATATATCAATAGTACCCACAAATTTGTTGCCCAGATCATGCATCCTATTGGTTAGTGACTGTGTCTGGTAGTTGGTTGTTTATGTATTGCAGAAGAATGTTTCATTTTGTCTTGTGTTCCTAGTCGGCACACCGATTTTAATAGTGGAATGCGTGATTCAATTAATAACTATTTAAAAATCGGGTAGGTACCCGTGGCACTATCTAGTTTATCTATCTATCTAGTTTGACCACATTATAGTATATAACAACCTTCCACGTAGCATCAAACAAATAACCGACATACTTAAATTTAAGTCATCACTAAAAACATTTCTTTTAACGGAATGTCACTACACCTTAAATGAATACCTCACATAAATTAAATACCTCTGTTTTTTTAAATTTTTTATTTATATACATTTGTTAACATGTAATTGTTGGGTTATGTAATATAATGTGTATTTGTTGGGTTAGCTGGAAGAAATAGGATGTAACCTATAAGCTATACCCTTTGTACTCTCTATTTTTGTGTAATAAATATTTGTTTGAATTTGATATACAAATTTATTCTCGTAGAACTTTGCTATCATACAAATAGATGGCTGTCCAAAAAAGGGAATTAATTGAGGATAATAATGATAAAAATGACCTGATCAATGAAAATAATCTGGCCTCAGTAGCTCTGTGGTAGAGTGTTGTTCCGGTAAGACAGAGGTTCTTGGGTAGATCTCCATTTGCGACGGTTACATTTTTAAGTTTCTATGTCTATTTCTATTTCATTCTTCGTTTAGATCTATTAGTATTATCGTTTTCTTTCATTGATTTATTTGAATTGTTTAGTTCTAAAATTAATCTAATGCGTATGTCTAATACCTACTCTGTAAATTATACACTAAATTTATGGCGTAATTGGTATTTTTTATAAGTAGTGTCATTTGTAGCATTTTAAATGTTGTGGGTAGGTACATGTCAATTTATTCAGATACGATCAAACAAACAACAAAAAAACTACACATTTTAACATAATATCACCGAAAAATCACAATGGTTTTATGTATGATTCATTTTATAATAATGTCTACTGGCTGATGTTGATTTAAAATATCACGTAACAAAATTTCTATTGTTTTCATCGGAAAACTCCTATTGTTGTTGGATTGATTTAGTTTCAAAAACCTGCTTTGGCGCTTCCATTAGTAAATCTGATTTTCTGGTCACTACATACAAGGTTTCAAAACAACATGTCACGGTACAAGGTTGTACAATATTTTTTATCTGTGTAACCAGATAATTTCACAACAAAATGATATATTTTTTTATAATATTTAATCTGGGCTGTAAATTTAATAGCTTAGTTATAATTATTATTAAACTAAATCCAAAATCGGTAAAAATATGTATTATTAAAAAAATATATTATCAGCAATATGAATTAACGCTTATCTTTTGATAAAAAAAACATGTATTTTACTTTGCTGCCTCACACATGCCTTTTATCGTTGTTTAAACTAGCTTTAAAAAATTCGTACACTTGAAGCAGTGGGTTTTTTTTTAAAGAACCAACTTACGAGGAGTAATATTATATTTTTCCTCATTGCGTATTCAGTATGGTTAACACGTAATCTTAACAAATATACTAGTTACTAATTTCAAATTCATCCATACTTTGACATGTTTAGACGTGTTATGCTACGTATACATACGCGAGCCGAACTGCTAAAATGAACCTCAACTTATGAGAAAGGAACGAAGCAACCACAAATAGCGCGAAACGTCGCTTGAAGTTGCTTCGTTCCTTTCCCGTATTTCGTGGCTCGTCTCCCGCTTCGGTTCGCAAATGTATACGTACCATAACGTGTCACTTCAACATTTGTCCTGGTGATGGACACTGCAAGGCCGTTTGAAACTTTCGCTCATAAAAATAAAGAAATTAATAACCTATAACCCTGTACCCATAAGAGCTACTCGTTCTAAAACCCTGTTTAATTGTAATAATTCCAAGACTGAACATTTCAAACACTCAAAGTTAAGAAGTATATTATCTGGAATACATGAGTCGGTCCGCGACCCATAAATCGGGAACATCTGAACTGCTCACCTCCTAGCGGTAACTGAAATAGGGGGCGTTCTTTTCCTGTTATCAGTTTTATCAATGTAATTATTATTTATCTCGTAATTTCGATCCCCTAACTTGTTCAGCGCAATCAAGATCTGGTCATTTTAAATGTGAAAAGCATGTTCCATGAAGTCCGTACAATTTATCCGGAGTCAACATCCTAATAACACGTTCCGAATGAATTTCAACACGGTCTCATTCTCCATGGACCGGTATCTCCAATAAATCAAAGCAATTTCATCTCTGGGTCGGTTTATTAAATAATAATACCATTTTCCTGAGTTCCATGGTACTTATGGACTTCTTAAGTTCGAGCCAAATCCAATATTATAGCCTATTCCTCTTTTGTTTAGAATTTATTGGTGTTAGGAATATACACCCTCGTATAGCAGCAAATTATTGATCGATTCTCCAATCCAGGCCGCTCTCAATCGTCGTCGAAAGTATGAGACATACATTGATCGACGTACTTATTATTGAGTTACGTCGAAGGTACTTACTTACATACGCCAAACGTCAAAAGTTATTCCACTCGAACAACGAGTGGGTCGAACCACTCGCTGTGTCGAGAATCGAGGCCCATGATACCAGTCATGGGGATATTTTTTGTATCTTTTAGTATTTACTTACTTTAAGTATCTCGAATAAAAACAAATAGTTAAGTCAAATTAGTATTAACATAGGTTTTTCCTTATGAAGCAAAATAGTTCACTTTTGGATTGTACCTGTGATGATGGAAAATAACTCCGAACTGTGCTATGTAATGCGATGTTTGTTGTTAATTTCCTTAAATGAAAAAAAAATTACGCCAAAATTACAATGAAAGAATTCCTTCAAAATCCTTCAACTTATCAGAAATGGAGATTGAGTAGGTACACATAATTCTACAATAATGCAATAAATGTATTTATCCCTTCTTCCTGCTACAATTTATTCGTTTCTATTATATTTTCTTATAATGTTCATCAAAACCATAAATCAGCTATAATTGTTAAATTTTAAATTTTAATTAAGAATGTAGGTTTATTATTATAGTAATCACATCATTTTTAATAATGTGACGCTGAAATCAATTTTACGCACAATGTTATTCCTGCACCATGAAAATCTATTAACAATCAAACTCCAAACAATCAAACTTGGATGTATCAACAAAACTTTTAAATGTGTTGGTGCGCCTTTATAATACGTACAAGATATATGCGCAATAAAAATAGCGTTATGATCGAACAATCATAAAGGCACGTTTTCACTGATTCCATTATATTAACAAGTAGTCGACACCCTGTAAAAAAGACAACATTTCAAACACCAGTAGGAAATGTTGCGGTAACTAATGATAGGTGTTTTTTACTCGGTGGTGCTGTTTGTAAAGTAGTTTGCCTATTTATTTTGACGTGCGGTTGAATACGGGTTTGCTCTGAGAGTTCTTTGCTACAGCATTCCTGTATAATGTAGGTATTTAATGGTCTCATCAGAGCGATGACTATTTTCATATAACTTTTTCGCATACCATCACAATGGGTCAGCAATACATGTTTAAATTTTATAGCAGTGTTTCTCAAACTTATTTGTGTCATGCGCCACTACAACGCTTCTGAAATTTCCGTGCCCCCCAAAAGCAAGTCAAGGGGAAGTCAATGTTCTTTCCTGGTTCAGAGTCAAAAAATATCTTTAATGTGAAAGTTGCATTGTTTGCAAGGGCAAGATCACCACGCTTTAGATATAATATTACGAACAATAGTTGATTATAATTCACGCCCACAAACAAACGAATTAACGTCGAGTTGACATTTGCGCTAGAGTTGCATTTTTTTGTTTCAGATTATTAGGAATGAGGTATAATTTTTTTTTTTGACAAACGCGATTTTTTTAATTCAAAAACATATATAATTTCAATTAATAATATGCTAATTTTATCTCATAACATTCATATTAACCCCCCCCCCCCGGTGGGGCATGCGCCCAACGTTGAGAAACACTGTTCTACGTATTGTGGTTATAATGGGTTTTTAAATTCTTTTAATGTGAATCATTATGTTTTTGTAAACCTAGCATAATAATACATATTTTTAAAACAACATAATAAAAAAACATCAACACAAGGGCCCCGTACAAAACCTCTAAAAATATTTTAATAATAAAAAATAAAAAGTTATTACTAATCACATAGAAACGGCTCCCACAATAACGGCTAAATTCAGGCCAAAGTATTTTTAAACTTGAATTGGCTTTAGCTGCGTTTGGTGATCAAAAAAGTTAACGATCGGATTTGGTGGTCAGAAAAAATCTGATTGGTCAGATGCTTCCCAAACTTTCTCTTTCCCTCACACACTCCCGTCAGCACCACAGCATAATCAGATTATCGATACCATATCACCATAGTTCTGTTACATAGGACTGTTGTGCCAGTAGTCACATAAAATGTGGTGACTGAAACTGTTTTCTAACATAACTTAATACTTACACACTCATAAATAATATAATTTTAAGTTAAATGATGTTAGTGCGATCTTAAACCTCTTGTAGTCTCGGCCAAAACATCATTATTAATTAAGACAACTTTATAACATTCTGATAATGTGCAGCCATAAATTAATCAAATCAAATAAGTGCAGATTTAAATTCAGACATCAAGTTGAAAATATGGGATGTGCAAGGTGCTTTTATGAGTGGAAGGGGGTGCATGGACCAGATCTTCTCATTGCGTATGCTCACTGAGAAGTTTCTGGCAAAAAACCAGAAACTTTTCTGTGCCTTTGTAGATTTACAAAAAGCATACGACCGAGTCGACAGGAAAAAGCTATGGAAGGTGTTGTCCAAGTATGGAGTGAATACGAATCTGACTCAGGCAATTGCGTCTCTGTATGAGGGAAGCGTTGCATGTGTTAGGGTAAACGGTGGTTTTACGGGGTGGTTTGATATCACAAAAGGTGTTAAACAAGGCTGCGTAATGTCACCGTGGTTATTCAATCTATACATGGATAATTGTATGCAAGAATTGAAAGAGGTGGGATTGGGCGCGAATTTGAATAATTTGAAAGTATGTTGCCTGTTGTATGCTGATGATGCGGTGCTGATTGCTAATAGTATAGATGATTTACAGTCTCTCGTGTCTAGGATGAACGAAGTATGCATGAAGAATGAGTTAATGATGAATGTAAGTAAGTCTAAAGTAATGGTGTTTGAAAGAGAGAGTACGAAAACAGTGTGCAATATAATTGTGAATGGGGAATACTTGGAGCAGGTGGATGAGTTTGTGTATTTAGGAAGTATGTTTACGAGAGATGGGAAGGCTGACAGAGATATTGAAAGAAGGGTAAATGCAGGTAATTCCGTTAATGGAGGACTAAACGCCGTAGGCGCTAACAAAAAATTGTCCAAAAAAGCGAAGTTAGCAGTCCACAACGAAGTGCTGGTACCTACCTTGATGTATGGAAGTGAGGCATGGAACTGGCAAAGAAAGGATGAAAGTAGATTAAATGCTGTTGAAATGAGATCCCTGAGGCGTATGTGTGGTAAAACCATGTTTGATCGTGTGAGGAATGTGGAGATCCGCAAAGAGTGCAAGGCTGATGTAAGCGTAATGAGTAAGATTAAGAAAGGGACGCTTAGATGGTTTGGGCATGTAGAGCGAATGAGCGAAGATAGGAGTGTAAGGAGGATATATGATGCAAATGTGAATGGTAGCAGAAGTCGGGGACGCCCGAGGAAGACATGGCACGATCAAGTGAATCAGATACTCGAGTCGGGCCATGTCAAGAGTCAGAATAATAGAAGAGTATGTATGAGACGATGTATGAATGTGAATGAGGCAAGGAGTGTGTGCCAAGACCGAGTTGTTTGGCGGTCCGTCCTCTCTGCCTACCCCTGCGGGGAAACGGCGTGATGGTTAGTTAGTTAGTTAGTTAGTTAGCAACTTGATGGCCGAAGTATCTTTTGCAATTATTCAATTGCAATAAGGATCCTGTCACTGTCACTCTCGCCTGCTTCTAGGAAAGCCCCTGTAAATGAAAGTTAGAAACTACAAAACGCCACAAATGATTCAACGGACTTAACTTTCGTTTGGCTGCATGAGTATTTCAACATGCAATTTTATTAATCGTGATTATTTCATTTCAAATGAAAGGAATCGATTTAGTGTAATTTAAAATTATTGTTTTTGACGTGCTTCACTGATACATTAGTTGCCACGCAAGTGACAGCATCTAACAATTAATTTAACAGTTTTGTTCAGTATTTTTTTTTATTTGATAGATTTATTCTAACAGTATCAACATGGATAAAACATCAAACTATTTGCTGTTATTATATTATAATATATCGACGATAGAGGAATTGAAATTTAACTCAGAATATCATTTAAAAGAATGATTACGATTTTGTTTCATAACTTTCTCGGTATATTTTGGGTTAATTTTACGCTGCCAATTTTTGAGAAATTTGTCAACAGACTTGAGTGCATAAGGCTTTGTAGATTGTAGATGTATAAAGAACAGGTAAATAATGTAATGCGTAGCTATTGGTGTACAAACAATGGGTGCAGATAAAAAAAAATAGTAAAAAATATCCACAGATGAATAATATGTACTACTATCTTTATATAGATTATGAGCATATAAATATGTTATACAGATAATTTTTGTGGATATACATTGTATATGATAAGTAAGTAGAAATTTACCCAAACGGAGAAAAATGAGTATTGAAAATTTATTAAGAATCTCTTCAAATTATTTGTAATCCGGTTAAAAACGGGATTGCAGGCCGTTTACTGATAAATAACTAACTCACCATCACGCCGTTTCCCTGAAGGGGTAGGCAGATGGGACGGACCGCCAAACAACTCGGTCTTTAACTATGTTCAAATTATTTGTAATCCGGTTAAAAACGGGATTGCAGGCCGTTTACTGATAACTAACTAACTCACCATCACGCCGTTTCCCCGAAGGGGTAGGCAGATGGGACGGACCGCCAAACAACTCGGTCTTGGCACACACTCCTTGCCTCATTCACATTCATACATCGTCTCGTAATAGTCTTCTGAAACTTTTAGTAAATTCTTAATAATATCAGGACAAATGTTCATGCACCTGCGTTTGTCTTGATAATATATAATGACGAAATGCGAAAATGTTAGGATTTCTATGAACACGTGTTCCGACATCGTGATAATGTATTTAATAAAAGTTTATCAGGAAAATGGTTTATGGTTTTCCATTTAACTATGTTTAGTCTGTCTAGTCTGTTTTAAAATATAAATACCCTGTTCATTGAACTCCCTTTTAAATTCGTCGTCTTATGTAAAAATAAATTTATTTTATTTTGTAGAGAGATTATGAGCGGACATCGTTATTAGACAAATTCAAAAATATTCTGAAGTTTGATTTTGAGCATAAGTCATATAAAGTGAACATAATTAAGATGTAGCAACATTTTAATATGTTTTTGTTTTTATTAGAGTGCGTGTTTTTCAAACTTTGTATTCACAAGTTAAACTCAAAATTTAGGTAGGTGGTACTATCAAACGAAAAGGCTCAAAATAGCAAACATTAAATTAAAAATTATAATTTTTTTCTCACTTATAATTAATGACTGAAGAGCTCACCAAGAAGACGAATAACATTATTTTCGTTTTAATGTTTCATTAGTCGGCCAGTCAAAATATGTTATATTATTATGTTAGGAACAGTTTCTTCGTGAATCAGCCTCGGGGTGATGATGTAAGTATAAATACTTACATTTGAAAGATTCCGATCTGAGCACGCTGCAAGCTTTTATTTACATATCGTTAAGTTATCCAAGCGTTCATCTCACTCCATTTGTATTCATCTCGTACCTAGTTTATAATCAATAAATATTGCCAACGGCATTATGTATAGGACATCAGATATCCAAGAGTAGTAAATTTAGGATGTACATATGTATAATTATCGCCTTCCCATCGAGTGGCCACAAAGCTTTAAGATTAGTTTCGAGATTTTCTTCTATAAACTGTGAAAATATAATTACATTCTTACATTTCATGGGGTTTCATTTGGCGCGCGTCTGCCAAATTACGAATTACGTTATGCTTGCGCTAAAACAAAACACAAATCAACAGTAAAAACGAGTGTCAACAACAATCTACGCTATTTGCAAACTGTCGTTGCTCGATGGCACTGCTTGATCTCGTGGTACTTAGAAAACTGTAGTCGGTCTTGGGGTTAACGCGTGTGACATGATACTGTAGGCAACATTTTAAGAATTTTGCTGTTTATGTATGTCTTTCATAATATTGTTTTGTTTTTAATCACATCCTTTAAACTTGACTTTCCCAACACACTGTTCACCTACATCATCATCACAGGATTAAATCCAGGAATAGGTTTGGCCTCCTCCACAAATTTTACCCACTAGCTCCGATTCCGAGCCATTCTTCTCCTGTTCTCGATTTGTTCATCTTGCTCCGATCTTTTTCCTCGCAGACAGTCCTCCCACTATTTGGTCTGCCTTTCTCTAGGGCACACCTGGTCATACTCTTTAGTATCCTATCATCTGGCTTCTTTCCACGTTGCAGTCTTTGGGACTTTCAGAATCTTTCGACATGATTTTTATTAGATTTTCTTCTGGCTATGATTTTGCTTGCATGTACTATCTGTTTTGGTCTAGATTTTTTCACCAACAAGCCAAATTTCACTAATTAAATTATAAAATGATTCATGTGAGGCAGCATGTCTTCCGTAATACCATTCTTCATTTCAATGCGCCCGGCTTTACCTTGGATTCGCAGAAACACGATTGGAATATTTTGGAACCGGCACGCGTTGCAGCTATTCGCTAGTCAGATAGCCAGTCGGTTAGTTCACATTTCCATATGTCCGTGGCGTCGAGCGTCGCTTGAATACCTACTGATGATTATTTTTTACGTCTGCATAACTCCATAATAGATCCATCCGGTAGTAATAATATATACCAAGTAAAAATAATATCTAGTAACGAATGCTGTTTTTGAATCTATGATTGATTTCATGGCGTCCGAGAGAGGATCTCATACCTGTGCGTACACCCACCTCCATCGCCTTTTGAATATTATTGTTGACATGTGGAAGATGAAAACTTGTTATTGGGATATCTTTTAAATATATATTACGGTGTAAGCAACAAATAGAAACTCCCTAGCAAAGGAATCATTAGAAATACGAAAACTTCCCAGATTAAAAAAAACCATAAATATATATTTTTTTAAATGAGCGAACATAATGTGTATAAAGCATCAGATTAGCGCTAGTTGCAATAACAATTCTGCGGGTTCGTGTCATTTCCAGGCATATAATAGTGTTTGGTTGCTAAAAAAAGAACCCCCACATTAAGAATTACCCCTTTCACAATAATATAATGTATACTATCAATTTTAATTAGAGTAGTTTTAGGGTGAAATTTGATTGCGTGCGATCTGTAATAAAAAAAAGTATCGAGACTCAAAAATCCGGGAATAATTTCATGCCATGACTAATTTGAGACTTGTGTGGCTAACAATAACATTGTTTTGTTCGTTGTCAGGTAACCAAATGAATAATTTAATTTGAAACAGGTGCAGCATCGAACCAGGGGGGCTTTGATAATTTCTACTGCTGAATCAATAAAATACTTAAACGAGGCAGACATTTCCGCTATTTCCGGCAGACTGTGACAGTGTTAAAACTTTGAATTTTCATTACAAAATACTTCACAAATTGGAGGAATATTTTAGTCATATTAATGCCATTTATTGAGTTTTTAAAGTTACTTTTGCTAATTAGGTGTGCTTTGTGAAATGCCAAGCACTTATTATGATGTACTTTTTGTAGGTTATGTATTGTAATACAGGTACTAGTACTAGGTGTACACCTATTGTTAACCGTTATAAACGTTGTAATTATTATTCGCTCTTATGTACCTTGCAACTGCAGGATTTTTTTTATAATTAAGTACCTACGTATTGCCTTCAGAATACATGCATATCTACGTAACCTTTATTATGTTATTAACTGGGCCGTAATCCAAGGAAATCACTAACTTTTAGTCGTCTTTTGCATACCTGTTTTTCTCTATACACATAAATTATTATTAATGTTAGTGTTCCACCGGGCACCAAATTTTGTTCAATGATGTTTATCGCTTTTGCGCGTTACAGCCGTGTCCTCGTTATAATCGTTTTCGTTATTACGAAGTTACACTTTATTGTTTTGCCTCACTATCGATTCTTCAAATTTTAAAACAGAAATGCATCCTATTTGTGTCTACCACAAAATGACTTTGCATTGCAATTGGATCGAAAACCCTTCACACGATTGCGGTACTAGTTATAACTCCTACGTCATTATTATCTTCTGATCTGTTCTGTGCGGTGAACGGAGCTCTCACAAGTCCGCACAAAGGCCTGGAGTCGCGCCCCATTTCTATTCTCTGTCCACGATAAGAACGACCTGTTGGAGTACCAAATTAGGTTCGTTCTGCGCATACCACCCCCCCGCTCCTTTCCTCCGCCATCGCTCGGCTATCTCCGGCAATCTTCGCTGACAATTCGTTATACGTTAGTGCCTGCGCTTAGAGAAATTAACCCATTCAGACCCTGCTATAAAATGGATGTTCAGCCGATATGTCCGAATTCATTATCACCAATTACGAAAAACAAAAAAGGACAGGTAAACATTATTTATGTGTTATTTGTATGACTATTCGATTTACAACAATGCATTTTTATAATTCAAGGATATAGATAGGTAATATATGTATAAAATTTGTGAATGTTGGTGTTGATCGGTTTTTTTTATGTTTATAGGTGGTGCACAAACCTCAACGGACAATGATAATAAATATGTATCGAAAAAAAATTTCGGAATATCGATCACATTGTTGATGAACTAGAGGACAATAATGATAATTCGTTAGCTTTTGAAATTTCAAATGAATCATCTGAGGAAAATTAATTTTTTTTTGATGGCAATGATGATATTTTCAACTTTGGATTGATTTCTTAGCCGATTTGATAAATCTGATGCCTAATAAAGTACAATATATGTATTGTAATACTATCATCATCATTATTTGAATGTATTAAAATGTTTTAATTTTTAATTTTATTTATCGGTAGGAAAATAAATTAAATAATTAATTTATTAAAATAGTGGGTCTGAATGTGTTAACGCTCGACCTTTTAGGAGTGGGGTGAAGGGGCGGAGACATGCGCGTCCACGGGTTGTTCTAATCTTGGACCGAGTATAGATGTTGTATCGCGTTATATGAAATCCATTCTGTTGGGTAATTTAATTCAGGATTCAGAGGCGCTGCGAAATGATGGAATATATAATTTAGTTCTTTCATATTAGTTAATTTAAATATAAATACGCGTGTCCGGAAACTCGTAGTACATTCAAGCGGAAACTATTGAATCTACCTACACAACGCAAAGGACCGAAAAAACTTTTTTTGGGTAGACTCAAATTTATGTGTAACTCCGGTTTAACGAACTCTAGAACTAGGATTTGATTTTGGAAATTGTCCAAAGAAGCGAAGCTAACCATCCACAATGGAGTACTGGTACATACCCTGATGTTTAGCAGTGAGGCATAGAACTTCCAGAGGAAGGATGAAAGTAGACTGAATGCTGTATAAATGAGGTCCCTGAGGAGTATGTACGGTAAAACCATGTATGATCTTGTGAGAAATGTGAAGATTCGCAAAGAATGCAAGGGTCATGTAAGCGTAATTAGTAAGATTAAGAAAGGAACGCTTAGAGGGTTCGGACATGTAGAGTGAATGAAGGAAGAAAGGAGTGTACGGACGCAAATGTGAATGGTAGCAGAAGTCGGGGATGCCCGAGGAAGACATGGCACGATCAAGTGAATCAGACACTTGAGTCGGGCCATGTCAAGAGTCAGATAGCGATAAAGTACTATGCAATTAATGAATAAATATATTTTTTACATTTGTACCTATTTATTTTATTTCAATTTATGACATATGTCGTAGTTTTTGAAGTTTACGACAAGTTTTTTTAATAAATATTTTGAGGTTCACAAATCTTACAATTATTATTTTCTGGGATTTTTCACGGGTCTGCGCTAGTATGAAAATACAAAAAATCATTTATATACATTCTGGCGTTGCGTGGGAACCGAAAATGCAAATGGCAAATTTTCCTCCCAATGTTAAGATTTTTCTAAAAAAAACATGCATCACCCTTTAAAATCCACGACACAGTTGTGCCTCTAAGGTTGTGCCATTTAACTGCCCACTGGCACCATGAAATATGACACCACCCATACCACAATATCAACAAACAGTGCACCTAGCATTCCCTGACGTATAACTCGTATGGCACGAGGCAATACTAGATTAACAGTCGTGAATAAATTTGATATCCATCCGTTGAAATGAAAGCAATGACGCCCAGTATTGCGCAGACTTGCTGAATAATTTTTCAATTATCATTCGATTTATAGAGCTCGGTACGAATTATATTATACGCTTTGACAAATCAACACTCTATTCCCCAACAATAAGATGGCTGTTTTTATGAGTGACTATGCACGAAAAGCGAAACAGTTGTAACGCTAATCAAAAAATAATTGAAACATATTTGCTATTTTATTCAATAATTTGTTTATTCATTCATAATCGATAACAAAAATTCAATCAATGCATTGACTTGTTACGATTATTTAACCTATAATCTCATGTTTCATGTAAAATAATATTTTAGATGTGAAACAAAAATTATTAGTTTTAAATCAACAAGCATAGATTGAATTTTTTTTGCACGAAAAATACGATAAAATAATACGTTTCTTAATTTGCAGTATTATCATTGCCGATAAATGTTTCCATACGTAACTTGTATGATGTTTCGTCGATTTGTAATTTTATTAGGTATGTATTAGCTTTTAAATTCACACGATTTAGCTAGTAGTTGTTGGGTATAGAAAACAAGATTCCTCTTTCTGATTAAGTAGATATGGACAATTAAAATCGTACATGTAATCAGCATAAACGATAACCTTAAAGATGCCTTTAACTTGTGGTTACGACTCATCGGAATCATAATCACTGTATATCTGGGAAATAACCCAGCAGTATTAACTAGTTTTCAATTGTAATGCGCAGAATTCGCACACGGATCCGCCCGTGTATTCCTGCGACGGACAGATCTTCTCGGTCCGCGCGCCGGTCCGCAGCCCATATGTCCGTCACGAGCCGATCCTTGTGTGAATGTACGTACCGGATTGGCTCGCTGGGCATGATCTCATTCGCAGTCGAGGAGCATGACGTCACTCAGTGGTATTCTCAAGTTTTTCTAGATTTTAGAATGAGGTGCATTTAAAAGTTTCCAGATTCTCCAGAATATTTCGTAATTTCAAAGATTGGCTGAAAAATTTTGACTGCAAAACCAAATTTTGAAAATTTGTTGCTTTTTCTTGAAATATTTTTTTCTCTAGATCCAGGGAAATTTCACCGCCATTTTTATCGCTGTAGTACGAGATGCTCACTCGAATGTCCAAATGTCCAAATGTGTTGCTGATTTTCTCAGCAGACAAATCCGCCGAGCATATCAGTGTATGAATTCTGCGCATAAGTATTTAGATTTAGCTACAAAATAAGCACGAAAACAGTGTATGAGAAAATACAATTTGTGGAATAAACCCGTGAGTTTATTACGAATAGTAAAAATATACATCCTATGTAATACTTATTAGAGGTTTTGGTTGATTTGTTAAGTGTTTGTTACTGATTTGCTTCACGAATTCGATTTAAATGTTATGATTTATTCAATTGTAGAAAAATAACAACTATTGAAGTGCGTTGGGAAATGTAGAAGTAATGACTTGGAGTTTTACAACGAAGATAAGTAAATTAGAAGAATTTCTTGGAATGCTTTAAAAATTAGAAACAGTTCTGATTGTCTTCTTGTCGTTTCGGTTTCTGTTGTTATTTTAAACGTCAAGAATTTCTTGGGAAGTTTAGTCAATTGTTTTGGATATTTCCATAGAAGTCTTTTGAATATCGAATATGTACTGGTTACATCATCGTACTCAGAATTCTCTTGTAACATAATGCATCCAAGAACAACGAGCTGTTACGACGCATTTCTTTGTACCTTAAACACAACCTAACCTAGAAAATGGGTTAATATTATTTAACATAATTCTCAGAGGTAACTAAGCACGTTCCTTTTTTCCCCTGTTTGTGTCATGTCATTTTTCACGAGTTGGTAAATTAATATTATTATTTTATGATCTCTCCCATAATCATATATATATAATCACGTGTCATTGTGTTCGTACACGCTAATCTCAGAAACCACTCAACCGATTTAAATGAAATTTTTTGATTGTGTATGGTTGGTTCCAGCTTAAAATATAGGATAGTTTTAGACCCGAAAAGTGGCTGTTGTCAAGATCTAAAATAAAACCTTTTTTTTAAACTTCCTTACATAGAAGGCGATCTGTGGCAGGAAAATGTCTGCCCTGGCCCACTAGTACTCGTAGTATAATATATCTTTAAAAAGTACAGTGGACTTGAATTTTCAGAAATATTTGTTTGTTCAGTAAAATTCTGCGAACTTCAATAGTTCCCAGTTATTTTTTGCTCTAAACGCTAGATAGAATTATTATTCATACTTTAAAATTGTATTAAAGACATATCCTAATAGTTTACATTACAGTGAAAATCAATCACATATTTGACATAATATGACAGTGTAGTCGGGGGTGTGTAAAACATTATTTTTATTTACTTGTTCATCTTTAATTTGAGGTTATTAAACTTCTACGCTAGCTATTGCAACGGGTATTCATAAGTGAAACGTTGCGTTAACCCTTCAGGCGTCTGCTACATTGTCTGTTACGTTTCTTAACGATGCTGTCATATGGCGGGGGTATTTGTGTGTATTTCCGCGATGCAATAATAAAAAAATAAAAATTGAGGATTTTTAAACTTTTCCAAAAACTGAAAACTGTTTTTGAAAGGTGATGAAATACGATTTCAAATTGTATTATCAAATATATTATTTTTGAAATATTAACAAAATTTTATGCAAACATAAAAAGTTTTAAAAATGGCTCACCTTATGTTTTTTTCTTATAAAAACTGAACTAAAATAACTGATAACGAAACAAATACTTATATATGTAGTCGTGTATTTTTCTTTCTAGAACCGTTTAGATCATATTTTTTATCGTAATAATAAGGGAGATACAACGGTTTACATGATACCATAACAGCTGTTCAAAAAAGTGAACAAATAGACCACTTGTACTAGCTGTTGGTTCGATAAACCGAACAAATTAGCCCAAATGGTTAATGATAAATTAGCTTGACAAAATCGTTTTCTCGGGCGCATGCAGAGAAAAAATATATTCCAACAGTTTCATCACGGTCGATGAAATCACGTAATAATTCCACGGAATCTTGAATTTCTAGTAAATACCGGATAACTGAATTTGATATAATTACTTATTGTGCATTTCTTTGCATTGGAATGCATTGATTGTGTTCTCGTTTGCAAGTTGATGCTTATCTCGCGTGTTGTCATGGAATATTACACACCTCTATTTACTGTGTGACGACTGTAAAGTATTTTGTATGCGTTCATATAAATTTATTTATGTTTGTTCTGTGCAATAAACTTAATATTTTACCTTGCGGTTTGTAATTTTTTGCAATGTGCAATTGCAAAAATGTAAGTTGATGATTTTGCTTACCAATATGGTGTCACTAATAATATCGTTGATTTACGGTCATTAATTTCTACTTAGAATCATCTTAAAATCATGCCTTTGACATCATCGGCAGGTGCAGTCGGCAAGTGAAATCTTGCATTTCATTGCAATTAATTTTATATTACTAGTAAAATCATGTGATGAAACTGGACAACCTACGTATGTCATGTCACACAACTATTGTCTTTGCATATAATTTAGCTTAATTCACATTGATACATATTGCATTATATCGACTATTGATATTACCCAATACAAGACATTTTTTTTAAAGAAAGATAAACATTCCCAGGTTACGAATAACCTGACAATATTTGAAAATCTACTACTACCATCACAGTAAGCGGAAAATGTTGATTGTGTCGAGATAAAGAACGTAGCCAGGCGAGGAATTGAACACACTACGCCTGGGTGGGACCCAAGCGCGATTCACTGACCGGTGAGCTAAGTTGGCATCGCGTTGGTTAGCTTGATCGTGACACTGCAAGGGGCGTTTCCAACTTCTCTCTCTCACATAATTTTTCGCCCATCTCTGCATCTCTTTCTCAAGACTGTTAATTACGCTTATATTGACCCGGAATTATTTTCCGTTCTTCACATTGGTAATACGGTCATCGGTACATGGTTTAACCACACATACTCCTCAGGGATGACGCCTGTGGATAAATGGATCGCATGAAAAGACAGGCTCATTTTCTGATGAACATTTCTTCATGTGATTAGTTTCTACTTCCAACATCATAAGAACATTCAAGTTTGTGGAACTTTACAAATATGAAATCAAGTAAGCAAATAACTATTTTTTCCGCTAAGAATATATTTAGGTATAGCTTGTTTAAAAAAAATAAAATGGCGTCCATATATGTAGTAGGCAGGTTATGTGTTTATATTACACGGTAAGGCAATTGTTTGTCGAGTTATGAAACATTTTCTTATCACACGCTGGTTAATACCTAGGTACTTTGCAATCACGAAGAAAATCAGGTCGTGTTTGATTTGCTTACAGGTAGGGACGTAATAATATCATTCGCTATAAACTTAAACGTAGTTATTTGTATGGCGGCCTAACCGGCCTAGCCCAACTGATTTCTGTTATAACATACGTAGATAAGAATAAATGACCAACAATTTCACCGTATTTTTAATAATAATATTTAGTTCGATTGCCAAGTTCTCAAAAATTAAGTTATTTGGACTTCACCTTAAAAAATAAATGTTATAGGCATGTTTGTTTAATTCGTATTTTTGTTGTTTGTTTTGTTTAGTTTTACATATTCTGACACGGAGAAAAAAAACTATTACTATCTACTAAGAATCTCTTCAAATTGTTGGTAATTCTAGTTACAATGGGATCGCTGGCCTTATAAATGAATTAGCATGTTTCGTGATAAACTTTTAGTAAATTACGAATATATTATCATGATGTCGGAACACGTTTTCATGAAAATATATTCGTAATTTACTAAATGTTGAAACCCGTTAAATCATTCGTAAGGCCTGGAATCCTGTTTTTATCCGAAATTAACAATAATTTGAAGAGCTTCTTAGTAACTTAGCAAGTCATTTTTCTCCGTGCAGTGTCGCCCTTTAACGTGTTTTTTTAACAGTTGTAGTCTGTACAGAGCTAATGAGACCATGGCACCTGGCATTCCCAATTGAGGTATTTGATGAGCACTAAATAGATAAAATAAAAACACATTATAAATGAACTTCATGTAGATTTGAATGAAAAGCAATGCTTCCAATGGAAGAATACCTTTTGGTTGTAGTCCATTTTCAGTATTTTACACTTGTCTGGCATCGTATCATCCCATTTGAATTTCATAATGATGATGTTTTGTATTGGAAATTTAAGTCCCGATTGGCCAACATCGCGAATCACACCCATGTCACATTTTGTGTGTTCTTTTTTTTTAATTGGTTTTGAGGCTAAAAATAGTATTAAGGAAGGAGATAGGGGACTGGAATGTTGGGCAGTATCTGGCTATTCAGATATGGTCACCAAACACGTATAATGACATATTGTTTCGATTGAGCGTGGTGGTCTTTCACAAGGGCAAAGCTAAGAGAATCTACCACTGAAATTGTTAAGGCTGCGTGCTTCGAGAAATGTTTGTTTACGCATATTTTGTTTTAATAAAATAAAAAATATTTTTTTAAGAAATTATTGTAGTTGTACCTATATTATATTCTGTGTGATAGGTTTGCCTTATAGGATTTTACTATTTCTCACAGTTAACCTTGAAATATCTATCAAATGAAAATGAAAACTTGTGCAAAGTAAAGTAAATGAAAAGCGATAGTGCACATATTATATTACACCTGTTAATGTTTACTTTAACTTGACGTGATAAGTATTCATTTATGGTGCAGTGACATTTGCTTAGTTTGTCGACCTTTGTTTAGTACCAACCTTGATTAATCACAATCAGGCATGGAAATGGCAGAGAGAAGACGAAAGTAGACTGTATACAGTGGAAATTTATTTTATTTGTGGTATTTTAAATGAGTTCATACTCGTAGTTGTCTATCCAACGCCAAGACCCGGATAAGCCTCACCGCACAAACCCGGGCACCCCTACTAAGTCACCAAACGTAGAGAACCTCTTGAGGTGACCTATGGCAAAGGTATTTGTTATCCAATAAATAGTTCCTGGGGCGGCGGTACCCGTAATCGCCTCCAAAATTGAATTTGCAAGAATCAACACACATATTTTCTTTTTGTGATTATCGTGTTTTAAGTTCTTATTAAAATAGATTAATTATTAAAAATGTTGTATATAGAATAAAGAACAGTTTTTGCGCATATTTTGATTTTCGTAATTAAACTATTTTTCGTAACCTACAACATTATAATATTGTTTAGCCACAGGTGTTTTAATGATTCGCCGTATTATGTCTTGTTGCTAGGCCGTCGTCTCTCGTGATATGTTGAAATTTCCTTAGATCTAGGGAAAAATTTAGATACGAACCTCCACAGATACCAATATATACCTACTCGTCTGGTGTTCCATCCTCTCTACCTATTCCTTAGGAGAAATAGCGTGAAGGTTAGTTTTATAGGTTAGTTTTTTTATAATGTAATCCGCGTTTGTGTATTGTGTACATGTACTTTTTTCATGTACTTTTGTGTGTACACGCGAATGTTACCAGTGGGAAGGTAGACACTATTTGAATGCGAAAAAGGTAGTCATTTTATCAGCAGTCTCCGTCTACGTTTTCAAGGAGACTCAAGATTAACCTTTATTTAATGGCAACACTCAATACTTATGTATATTACCTACTTATACAGTGCGAGTGTAAGTTAGTGTTCTCTGTTCACACCTACTCACACTTTTAAATCTCATGAAGGTATTATTCAAGTACCTTCATAGGTACTCACCATTTAACGGTACACAATATTTCCTTTTTTCCAAGCGATAAATATCGTAAATAGAACTTTGAGTTTGTGATATCCGCAAACACATTTCCCTATAAATTTAGTCAAATTAAAACAAAGTATCTTAACTATAAAGCGGAAATCTGTTAGTTTGTCTGAAACTGTGAAAATTCTCTATTTACACCAACCTATCTAAGAAACTCAACCGAGTATTTCAACTATTCCACTCATTGGTGTATTATCCAAGATTCCACTGAATAATCTGTAGTTAAGGCCCCGTATTAAGCGTTCAAAGATTGTTCGAAAGGGAATATGTAAATACGAATAGAATATTAGAGTGAGCGTTCTAATATTAAAAAACGATAATAATTATGCTAAGATGGTGAATATATTTAATAAAACACGACTCGTTTGATATAGAGTAAAAATCTCTCGACAGGTGCTTTAGTTGCATTTAAAAATACACTGTGATTTTTTTGATGCCTATAATATTTTAAATAACAGACCAAACGTGTTTTTAAGAATTTTCGGAGCTTAGTTTTCGATTTTTTTTCTATCGAGGGAATTTCATATAATTACGTTTCTGCATAACAAATGTATAGATATTATCTTAGAAAATAACATTTATTTTTTTTTGGAACCTAAAAACTTAAAGAGTAAACGAGAAACTTGTTATAGATCGGTAGAAATTTGGTATGGGTAAGACATCTCACGAAATATCGTACTGTTTATTTATGCGATATTTGTTGGTAAATTTCGAATTTTTTAAATTTATTCCAACTTTAGTGCAGTTTTGAGAATGCTTCTTTTCTATGAAAATTCAAGGAAACGATTGTTCATGTAAGAGAACTTTCCGCTAATATTCTGCATTTTTATATAAAATTCGTAGTATGCTTCATATTTTGAGATTTTGACACATCAGTAATCGACCTTTAGACAATTTATTAGGTTTTTGACTCTGACGTATTTATTTATAGATGACGGTTTTCCATCAATCACGAAGGATTATCAATGGCTAGCTCAAAAATATTATAGTCAGAAAATCAAGAATTACAGTGAGTTTCAGTGTGATTGATATTTGGTATCTTATTAATGATTGAATTATTGAATGAATAATCTTTAAGTTATTAATATCAAAGAGAGAAACGCGTTAGTTAGAAGCCTTAAAGTAAGCTTTGTAATTATTATTTTGTCACTAAAAAATATTATACTTTAACGAAAGTTTAGTATTATTTTTAATTGGTTGATTTGCCGATGAGTTCTAACTTAAACATAATCCCACCGTAATTACATTGTGAAGGTACCTCCGATAGTAATGAGTGAGCGATTTAAAACAATAAGCAATTAAAATGGCAATCTTCAAATTGACCTAGTGTTGTGAATAAAATAAGTGTGTTGTGCGTTCGCCATGGCCTAAATAAACAAACCGCCATCGTGGCAGCCATCATGGTGTCGTCATCTCCGAGGACCAACGAGAATGGAGCTGCGATCGACAAGAAGATGCAGTATAAAGTGAGTTCAATAAGTTATATTATAGTCCTTTGTCAAGGCGGAACTTGACCTCTCCTACAAGTGATCTTTATTTGCTCCTTTTCATAGCGATTTTTTTATCAGTTCTAGTGTTCCCGTCTGCCACTTACTCAGTCTTCCTTCAAATTTTTCCCGCTGGGATAGCAATTTGGTCAGGTCGCCTGGCATTTTTCAAACATGGCCAATCAAATGGCCAACCATCGCAGTCTTTAAGAGCCACATAATATTAGATACTGTTTGATGCTCAATACGTTGTACGTTTTCGGGCCCATTCTTAATTTGTATTATCCAAGTTCTATTTATTTAGAAACATATTTTTTTCACCTTCATCAAAATGGTACTTGGTCAATAGCCATTTGGTCATGTCGCCTGGCATTTTTTAAACATGGCCAATCAAATGGCCAACCATCGCAGTCTTTAAGAGCCACATAATATTAGATACTGTTTGATGCTCAATACGTTGTACGTTTTCGGGCCCATTCTTAATTTGTATTCTCCAAGTTCTATTTATTTAGAAACATATTTTCTTCACCTTCATCAAAATGGTACTTGACCTCTTCTAAGTGTGCTATCCATCGGCTCCTACCCAAGTCATTTTTTTTTCAGTCCTCATCTCAGGTATTCTAATCCTGCTCCTGTCTTCTCCCACGTCCTCATCGGGCAGCCTTTGTGTCGTTACCGCTTCCCACAGTCATGCTTGTCTGTCAATAGTCCTGCCATCTGAAAATTTCAATGTGTCCAACTTATCGGAGCCTTTAAGATCTAAATGATTTTACAACCGTTTCATGCTAAAAACTAAAGTAGGTCTGAAGGCTTTTCTTTTGCTAGAGATGTTATAAATTATATTGGTATTTTTTTCACGTCACCTTGCACTTAATGTACCCAAAAACTTAAAACTCTAATCACAGATTTATTTTACAATATAATTTCGCATGTGATGTACGTTATCCTTATGAAATTCAAAACTAAATAATTCTTATGTTCAGTTTTCATAATGAATTTATGCCGCTGATCTTACAATAGTTGGTGGTGTAATAAATGGTCAGAATAGTTGCCTTCCAAGTGGTTGATGCGATTGTCGGTCAAGATTTATTTTGACAAATATTTTTTATTTATTTTTAAAATACTCTATCTGAAAAGTTGGGTGCACACTTTCAGATTTGCAAATCATACAATTACAATATTCCGTGATTTTTGGCGCTAGAAAATAATAATAATTCATAATTGATTACGAATATTGTGATGACTCGTGGTTATGATGTCCTGAAAATGGTTCCATGATAACTCAACACAGTGACAATTCAACACACTTTTAAAAAGTGATATAAATAAAGTCATTAGAAACGATGAATTTTTTTTTAGCCTAACCTACATAACCCAGTTAATAAAGTTTTTGTTTCATCACTTTCCATGACTTTATATAACTTTTTAATTATGTGATGAATTATCATTGTGATGATTAATCCGGTTACCCCTGAAAATATGTTGCATTAATAATAATGTTTACCTCGATATGTCTAAAAGGATGATTACTATTCAACGTAATATGACATAATATTGTATGCATATTTATTGATTCTCATTACTATTAATTTCTAAGAACTCCAATTAACCCTGACCGTAGGGCTAACAGCTTTTATTATAACTGTAAATCTGCTATGGAAATTAATTCAGAAAATGTGATTATTCCGATTATAGTCGGAACGCGAAACAAATCGTTTTGTATTGAAAAGTTATTATGCACATCAATCAGCAATGACTGACTTGAGAGTATTCTCTGCATGTGCATATACATAATATTCAATGTCGGCTTCTTTCTAATGATAACTGTGACCTGGCACCTGTCACTGGTGGCCATATTATGGCATCTGTCACTGTTGCAAGAAGCACTGGTAAGCTAATCAATATTATGAAGAAATTTTATGATTATTTAATCTCAACCATAAAGCAGATAAACCTTTTTGTGTGTATGACTTAAAACTATCGGACAATGAGCTAGGCATCACGAAATTTGTATAGCTTCTTCTGTTTGATAATTCTGGGTTACTGGGCAACTATTTCCATCCCGTATTGCCATTACATTGAGATATGGAATTTTTAAAAATATACTTTATTTTAAAGATGAGCAAAATAAATTGATAAAATTGTTGTTCAATAGTTTTTCGATTGTTCAGTAAGAAAATAAATTCTTGATACTCGATCTAAGCCACTGTAATACTACCTGTTTCTTCTCCGGATGCCCTCTCCTATTGGAGGTGGGTTATCACCAGGTCAATATTTTCAACCACTAATGAATTACAAATGGCTCTTTGATTCCAATATTATCTATCTATCTATCTTCTATCTATCCTAAATAAAAATGTAAATGTTCGTTTGTTCAAAATTTTAAATCTCTGAAAGTTCTTCGCCAATTGCTTTTAAATTTTGACACAACGTTGCACTAGAATACGCGTGTGTCTTTATATATCTATCCTTATATAGATAATAATAATAACATTTGGAAATCTTAAGGGAGCTGAAATGAGATGTCACCTATGGCAGATCAAAACATGTTTTTTTGAAAAACAGCGCGATCTGTTGGATGTAAAATCAACACGCGCTATTGTTTCACTATCTGCACAGATAGACTGAGCCACAGAAACGTTCAGTTAGTGTGAAATAAATATGTAATTTAAATACCTACAAAATAGAAGATTTTCATTGTCATGAGTGTTACTTTTGTTGTTTTAAGGTTTGTTGAGCCATATTGCATTTGAGCGAATGTTTCGTCAGCCTTGCATACAAACTGCAAGGCTATTAGAAATGTTTGATCATTACTGATTTATAGTGATTACTGATTACCTCGGAAATTATTTGTATACTCGGGTAGGTAGAAACGTAAAACGGCTCAACATCGAAAAAAGAGCTTACGTTGTGTAAAAGTGTTTTTAGTGAATAATTCGCTATAAGAATATTCATTATATCATGAATACATAAGCTGCTTTTAGGGCGGCCTCAAAGGTGTCAGATAAGCTGTCCAATATGCACAACTTTTTCTATAATGTCGTTTGGATCAATAGACTTAGAAAATTTATCTAAGACGCGATTAATTGATTCCGTTCCAACTTGGAGAAACTAAAGTTGATGAGTTATGACTAAAGACTTCCCACTAACTAACTAATTCCCTTTTTAGTGTCAAATAGTACTTACGGACTGCGTATGTAAATAAATTATTATTTCAATTCGACATTGTTCATTAATAATATTTTTTTAACTTTTAGCCGTCTGACATTTTGGAATGTCAATTCATAGACCAGTGTTGCCAGCGTTTATCGATATATCATGAATTGCATTATCAGTAATTTGGCTACCAACGGCATAAAATCATCGGTAGTTACGCCTATCGAATCCTAGAAGAAATCATTTTAAAGAGATTCTTGCTTGTATAGTGATGTGCTGTATCGTAGGACTACTACGGTTTTACTAGAGGGGGCTGCGGTCGGGTGTTACAAACTATTTAAAACCAGTTTAGACCACTATCAGTGTGCAAAAAATACATTCAAATGTGCGCTCTTGAAAATGTTTTGCCTGTACGAAACTACAATATCACAGCATTTTATGATATTGTCTTGTTTGCCTTTACAATCATTGTGTGCACGATCTAGTGATAATAGCATGAGTCGGTATTTGAAGTATGCCTTTATTATATTTATAGATGTTTGACAGTCGCTTAAACCTTCAGATAGATAAGAATAGGCCTTTGAGCTGGATATTGAACGCTCGACTCAAAGCATTAATATACCTACATTAACAATATTTATAAATACTTATGTGAATGAGCCGAGATATCAAAATCCGTCAGCAAGCACTGATTCTTTGTAATTCAAAATATTAAGTTCAAAGTTTAAATTAAAAGCTCCAAGTTCCAAGTTAAAAATTCAGAGTTGAAAAGTTCAAGGTTCAAAAGTAAAAGTTCGAAGTTCAAAATTCACAATTCTTAATTGGTGTTTAAAACGTTAGATTATTAGTAGGTTTTACTTTCGAACAATGAGCTTCAAGAATTGATATTGCACAAGATTCATGTTCTCACTTCTCACGCCAGCTTCCTCTAATTACTTCTCGGCTTCATTATATTACAACTATTATATACTCTCGAATGCGGAGTTCCCACCACCTCCATCACTTAACGCTGTCAACATACGCAACAGAACTTAATTGAATCAGTTATAATATTTTCAGCTTTTGCTACCGTATTTGCATGAGATCAAATGAGGAACGCCAAAAGCATGAGAATTAAAAAAAAAATCATTGTAAAACAGGTTCAGTTAAAAATACGTTTTATATGTTGATTTTGCTGTCCAATCAAATCCAATCAAATATCAATAGTAATACTTCTTTATATAATGTATTATCGTAACAGTGACGTATGGCATCCCCATCCTCAGATCTACATACATATTTAAGAAAATTAATGGAACAGTGACTTATGGCATAATTTTCTCAGATCTACATAAGGAAATTAATAAGCATTCCGCAATCAGTGAAAGATCACATTTGGTAAAGTGTTCCCCATAATAAGGACTCACAGTTTATTCCTTAATGTAAAGTTTATTAAAAGTATCTATGTGTTGTGCTTTACCCCCTTAAAATTTAATATGACATAAAACTATATTATTTTGCGGTCTTCAATTTTACTATCGTCTTACTGGTCATATGCATATTGAGTATATTGTTTGTTTGTTTGTTTCCAACTTTAATGTTGCTAAAATGTACGCCAAACTTCTGGGCGCTCAAACGTCTTCAATCTGGGGCAAGGCTACTTCTACATTTTGTATTTCAAAGTTCTTTATCTCGACGGGTTTTTCTCATATATTTTCGCTGGGAAACTGTTATTGTGTTTGATATTGGTCAAGTTTCTTGCCTATATTACGAAGAGAGATTCCGAGCATCGCCTTGTGCCATTCTGAAACAAGGCTGAAAGTTTCCTTGGGTGTAGAAAGTATAAATGAAGAACGTGATTAGAATTTTTCTTTTTGATTGATGTTGTATCGGCTTCTGGGTATCTTACGTAGACAATTTAATAAGGAAGGTATTACGGACAGTTCGTAAACATATATTCTTATCTATTATTTTGTGTTATGCGCTTCTCACGTAATATAATATTTTTGTAGAGTATTCGAGCCTTTCTATCAAAAGATTCACCCTGTTGACATCATCACTCTTTCCTTCAATGATATTAGTATTATTATACAGGATATCCCGGGTAAAATACGCTAACTTCTGGAGGTGATTGTACATAATAGTAGAAGTAAAAAAGAAAAATAACTAATTGAAGAATATTTATTTTCCCATACAAACAATTCAACTTTTTTTACCCAAAAACTTCCTCAAAACGTTGAATTTCGAAAAAGTTTTGTACATTTTTTATGTACTTTCCTGTAGAATCACCCCCAAAGTTAGCGCACTTTACCCCCGGAAACCCTTTATATGCATTTGTGTTATAAAGAAAAATATATTATATCGCAATTGCTTGCACTTTTATAAAAAAAACGAATATTAATTACGAACGAAACTGTCATGAATCCTTTCACAAATTACTTTGACCCTTTGCCGCGAACGTATACAGCTACTTAATGTTTATATATTTAGCTCTACATCGACTCCAGAAATTGAGGCCTTTATTTATTGAAAAAATGTATTTTTTTAGTTTGTGACCGTTAATCTCTTTATTCCAGGAGCAGATACGAAAGAGAAAGGAGGAAGAGGAGCGCATCGCGGCGCAGAACGAGTTCCTGCGCAACTCGCTGCGGGACTCGCGCAAACTACAGGCGCTCGAGGACACGCGCGCCCCCGAGGATTCGCCGGGGCGGGGCGCCAGGGGGGGCGGCGGCCGAGGGCGCCATCCCGGCTTCGTCAACGACGCCTATTCGGATGACGACGCCGCTTCGCTCGAAGCGGAGGATGTTTACAAAGTTGTCGGTGAGTAACTAACTGTACCTTTGCAATATCATTACTATTATTTTCGGATATTTTTGAAGACGCCGATCAGTGATGAACACCACCTCAAGGGTGCTTATACTCTGAACAAATTAAATAATAACAACTACGCTCGGATATTTTGAAAATTTAGAGTAGATGATAGGAGAAATGAGTGATTGTGAATGGATGAAGAAGTTGGGGACGTCCGAGGAAGGGTAGTTAATTGTTGGGTTCTCTACAGAAGAAAATGTCATGGATTCCAAGATTCAATACGCCGACTCAGTTTTTAAGGTTTATTTTATTTGTGTATTGTGCGCTCTGTTTTGATTTTGTTATCCAACTGCCCGGAGTCTGCAGAACTCACGGCTCTGTGTTACAATGATCAGTTCATTTGAAAGATTCCCAAAGCACGGCTTGCGAAATTTGAAGCATATAAAGTCAAGAAAGGAGTCTTCAAGACTCATATTGTAGAAAGGAGGAAACACAAAAGCAGGTTAATCAATTAGCAACCGACATTACACAGGAACGAATAAAAATGATTCAATCCCTTGCGTAAAATATCAACCAGCACCTATGTTTTTTAAAGTAAGCTTGACGAATTTGAAATATGATTGATTGTTTGCAAACCAACATTAATTGTTTGCTCTTCAATGGTTAGGTTGAGTTAGCGTCTAGCAGTGCCATTTATTTGAAACAAAACTATTTCCTTATACGGCCGACACAGCTGCTGCAACATGCGACTCGGATATTTTTCCAACACAATTGCATTATTTTCCCCATGGCTACCTGCCGCCCTACCTACCTACCATTGCTACCTGGTGTGCATCATGCAATAGAACAGTACTCTGTAGACTCTGTACAGTCTGTCAATAAATTGTAGACAAAATTGGAGGGCGCTGCGATCGTAATGGTAAAACTAAGATGGTTGAAAAATAATACAAAAAAAGCACTATGGGTTGCAAATTAGTGATACGTCCTGGAAGCAGATTATTCTAAATCACATTTAAAGGTAGTATAACATTTGAACATATTTTTAACCTCGCGAGATGATTGCATGGACATGTTTTTTAGATGTAAGTACATTTAAAATAAGCTATTGATAGATCATACATCAAAATAAAAGGCACGTAAGTGAAGGAAACGCACAGTTCTAAAAATAAATAAAAACGTTAATAATTAACTTAAATATTGAGTTAAAGCCATTTTTATCCCTATCGTCCAAACTGCCGGTTCAAGAAATTGGAGCACAGGCGTCAGGTGGGAATGCTTTCCTAGTTCTACAGGTATTTCAATGGAAGATGCTCTGAGGAACTAGCGTCGTCGATCCCCTTGGCGCCGGTGCAAAGTCGGGAAATACGTCAAACGTCCCCCCAACGTCTAAAAGATCGAATTGTGGAACGATTTGCCAGCCTCTGGGTTTCCTCCCTCCTACAACATGGTACTCTTCAAAACCCATGTTCAATTCTTCATTTTGTCAAAAAGACCCTCCACAAAGCATCCCCAAAGATAACACAGGCCCGAGGGAAATAATTATCCTTAGGGCCTCCTGTGTGATGTTGAACAAATATACTCATAAAAATTCTTAACATTTTAATGTACTATAATTTGTAAAATCGGTGTTACTCTGTGTAGCCATGATAATTAATATTTTAGTTCCATTTTGGCACGTACCCGACAAACTTTAACCAGCTATTCCTTAGCACATTTGGAGTAAAAAATGTTATGGGCACTTTGCTGTCCGGTAGCATTTTTTTTTTCAATTAAAAACAAAAAAATTAAAAATTTCCACACTACATCACTGTCATTGGCATTGCTTTTCGTGTTCAACAGCTGTTATAAGCAAGTATGTCGAAGAGCGTCTTCGCTCTTTCGCACACACTAAATAATAATAGTTAAAAATGAGACGAATGGTGCCGTGCCATTTCGTTGTGATTGTAAAAGCGCGCCAATATAGGTACACACGCACATTATTCAACGGAATTCGAATAAAATATTGCCAGATAGGTTTTCAAACTTTGACAAACGATAAAACAGTGGTGACATGTGGTGAAAATATGAATAATAAATTTTTTATTAAAAAAAAATGTTACCGGACAGCAAAGTGCACATAAGATTTTTTACTCCAAATATGCTGAGGAATAGCTGGTTAAAGTTTGTCGGGAACGTGCCGATACACTCTGTATAGTGTTTGCTGACGGACTATACGTGGAGACATGGTAGATGGAAAATGGTGGATGGTAGATCTATCCTCCGTTGTTAACTGATTTGACAGCGCATCTCCGATCGGATGCGGCGATGGACGGGCTTCAGCGGTTTCCATTCATTCGCATAGGAAATGCTTTTTCGTCGTATACATAACTATGCATAATACGTTACATGTATTTTTTTCATCAAGGATGGCCACACTAATTTCATTTCATGTAGTTATTGGCTTTTTTTAAAACTATGCTAAAATTTGGCTCAAATTCATAATCTCAGTGTCACTAACGCGTAATTTTCGCTCGTTAATACTTTAACCATATATTTTAATATCGATGTAACTTTCGCTATTCATAAATACTTTTTTAACTACAGCTATTTGAATATCACTTTTGTTTTCGATAATAAAAATTAATGATAATCTCGGAAGACGAAATTAACCCACTTTCCGACATCTAACCGAACTGAAACTCAGCAGATAGACTCGTTGTCGATGTTTTTAAATAGATGTATTATAGTAAAAAAAACTTGCTTTTACGCGTTTATTTTTTAATTATTTCCCTTCTTGACATGCCTCGATACTCGATACATTTCTTGAATTTTCATAATCGTGCCATGTCTTCCTGGAACATCGCCGACTTCTTCCATCAAATTTTGCGTCATATTATCCTTCCACTCCTTTCTCCGTCCATCCACTCTTCATTACATCCATCATCGTTTAATGTCTTCCTGAATGTCTGCTTTAATTCACTTGCCAGTTATACGTTCTCTCGAAACATTTTCTGTCAATCCGCGCTCCATTATGCAATGTCTCAGTCGTCTTAAGGCGATGCACTACGTCGTGTAATATTTTAAATTGAGTCGCTATCAATAACAACCTTTACGTAGATGGCGATAAGGTTCAAATTCCCGCTTAACACCATCCGCCTGTTTTGATTTATGCAAGAAAAAAACATGGCCAAAAAGTGCCTTTAATTTTATTTTGTGGACGTTCGGGCATAAATATTTAATTTTTTTCCGATCATTTTATAAATAACTTAATTTGCACACATTATACAATAAAATCATAACCGAAAATGGGTTCGTAAGTAGGAGATTTTGAACTTTAAAGCAGTTTTCATAGGTCTTATACATTATTTTTTTCTGGGCTTATAAAAAGACTTATCTAAAAAATACTCGATTATTTCAAAGGCCAAGATGTATTCTACTCGCAGTATTTAATTAAAGCATCTGAAACATTTTTAGGCGATCAAATTTTCAAACCAAAAACACATGATTTTGCATTACTACGTATGGCATCGCCTTAATGGGACGTCCCCCACCTCATCTCCATCGATATGCGCGTCATATATTCTCCCGACTCCGTCCACCCATTTTAGATTGTGCCACATTTTCTTGGGGCGCATAGTTTTAAACACGTTTGAGGTTTCATTTGTCTTTGATTTGCGTATCCCCACATTGTCACGTAAACATAACACATCTCTCATTATCCAATCTATGTACTGCGACGTGATACGACATGACATGTTGTCGCTAGCCCTGACTTGCCGCACGAGTGCTCAGCGGGTATGCAAACGGCTAAAGCAGTAAAGTGTAAAGTTTCCACACGGAATGCGGCGGCCATTGTTATCATTCAGGATAATCGTGTTTGAACATCGAACATCGCATAATTGAGCCGTTACCGGATGGGGAAATGACATAAACGAACACGAGAAGAGTTAGTTTCACCGTTCACAGATGGCGTTCTCTTGTTCCGCTGCAGCCACTGTTATATTTTCGAATTGTGAAATTGTTTCAGAGGTTGCTTTTGTTTTCTCTGCGCTGTGAATTTTCTACGAAAATTTTTTTTTTTTTTTCAATGAAAAAGAATGCGACATCGTCCGACTTTGCATACATATGCAAAGTCGCAAACTATGACGATATCGTCATGATGTGGAAACTTGTCCTTTAGAATTAAAATTACTTATTGAATAGTGGTTAATTTTAGGTTAAGTAAAGTTATGTAAGATAAGTTGAAGCAATGTAAAGATATTATGATTAGAACTTATATATTTAACTCTGGAATTAGAGATCGCGGGTTTTAACCCGGCAAGCACACAAAAAAGAGTGAAAGATACACCCAGAATTGCCTTGTTGAGACAAACTAACAACCTCACCATTTTCGTGCAGGGTAGGCAGAGAGGCTCCGAGATATTTTATTTGGTATTTATGACATGTTTAGATGTATTTTTGTATACAGGAAGTATCTATCGAAAGTTTCGTAAAAGTTTTTCGAACTGGTTTGGAACAGTGTTATTGTTTGTGTTTTTATCAATACAAACACATTTTGTAATGTGTTTGTATCGAGATATATCTATAAATAAAAGAGACATTTTATTTCGTCATTGGTTCATAAAGTGACAGGTTGGCGAATTCTGCATTTATTATGATGAGTTTACTGTTAGTAATGGAAGAAAAGTAAAAAAAGTGGAAAAAAGTTTAAAATTGTCGTAATAAATAAATATAACAGAATTCCCCTACGAATTGTCAGTATCAAAAATAAATATGTTACAAAAGCCAATATTAATTATCTGTTCAAGAAAAAAAATCGTATTTGATAATGATTGTTCATTTTCAATCTAAGTAAGGGAAAATTGAGCTTACTTTGAGACACGCAGACACACCCACAACATACTTCAACAGTTCCATGCCTCAATGCCATTGAAAAATACATAAATTATGATTTAATTATTTTTGAGCATGAATTCCCTCTCCACACAACTCAACACATGAGCCTTATCTTTTTGTGTTGAGGAAAAGCTATTATTATTTTTCTTCATATGTAATAATTTGTTTATCTGTTGTATAAAATAGATAAAAAATAATAATGTATTTGTGTTATTCCAGAATACGGAGAGCTGCAGGCGGCACTCCAGCGACTGCAGCAGACGCTCACCAATGGGGGCGCCGCGGCGCTGGGCGGACGCGTTGCGGCGGCGGGGCGGAGGCTGCGCGGCGCGCCCCTCGCCTCGGCGCTTGCTCTCCACGCGGCGGCCGCGCGTCGCCAGCGCCCTCTGCCCGCCCCCCAAGACAGGCACGCGGCTAACGCAGCCAAGAATGTAACTTACTACTTACTACTTACCACACCAAAAAACTAACGTTTACTGTTATTCCTTCGCACACTTATATCAAACTCCACATTCAACCACCTCGAAATAGTTTCTGTTAGTGGTTTTTAAGACAATAACAGTCTAGAAATAAAATCCCTTCATTTAAAACGCATTGCACTTAATTTCGTCTTTATTTTACAATACAAAATACAGTTTTAGAACACCGTGCTTTGTATTTTTTTGCAGTAGTTACATTATGAACCAACCTCTTGGACAATGGGAGAATTCCAATAAGAATAAATATTTCTATTACGTTTTGTTGACCATGCTTTATCAAAACCCTTTAAAAACAGCAGTGACTGTACAGTTATTTTATTGACATAACAAAGTATGTCATTATAGCGTAACCTAACCTAACCTAGTCTAACATATATATTTGAAAATATGAAACCACCCAAGAGTCCTAACTGTCTATGGACTATGTAGACTATGGCATCCCAATTGGGGTATGTTGTGACGATGAAGGTAGCGGGGAGGGAAAAGAGTTAGGGAAGAGGAAGGTGGAGAAGTAGCTGGCTCTTCAGATGTGTTCACCAAACACGGCCAAAGCCATTTTAAACAATGTTTCAATTCTGAATGGTGGTATTACACCAGGGCAATACTGAGAGTATCTTCCACTCTGGAACGTGCTGCAAATATACTATTTACTATTTTAAATGAGTAATTTCTGAAATAACACAAATAAATCAGGATTTAAACTCGCGACCTCCTGCTTGCCAGTTGAGAACTTTATACCTCGACCGCGAAGACTGTCTAACTCATCTTACCTTAACATAAGCGTACTTAACCTAACCTCCGGGAGAGAGGGGCGGGGGGGGTTGTTATTTTCAAAGGGGGTATTTGTTCTATAAACCGTTACGAAAACACATATGAAAATTTAGTAAATAATGTACAGGAAATGGGAGAAAGTTTATAGTGAAAATCATTTCAGTATATAAAAAACACAACTATTGCTTATTTCTACACTATTACTGTGTAGCTTGTGCACAGGGGTGAAAATTGAATTGTCTGGATTAACAGATATTACCATTATGCTTTGTTGGTAGTATTAAATCGAAAGAGTATATACAGTATTGACTGAATTTCTAACGTTGTAAATTGCAGTGTATGGAAGCCCTGGCCAACAGTAGTGGGCCGGCAGCTGCCGAGCTGTGCTCCATCCTGGGTGGCGATTGGTTTGAGGCTTTACTGTTCGCTCATGACCAGGCGGCCACCCTGCTGGACCCTGACTCAATGTGCCGTCCTCCCAGCCACCCTGAGCCCATGCTTCACAAGGTAAGATTTACATTTAAACCATGCTATCAAAATTATATATGTGTTAGGTTAAATGATAATGTAATGACATCTGTAAATCAGCTGTACAGCAACATCACACCTAGCGTCATGACGCCATGTTCTGTCGTGTGAATCAAAAGGGCATTCCCCCGAATCAAAGTAAATGCCCAAATCGCATTACGCTCCAGAGCATCTATCTAACAAACAACATCACACCTAGCGTCATGACGCCATGTGCTGTCGTGTGAATCAAAATGGCATCCCCCAAATCAAAAAAAATGCATAAATCGCATTACGCTAGAGAACCGCTTATTTTTTCCAACAATTCGTTTTCTATATATGTACTAAAAACACAAGAGAAAATTCTAAGAATGAAAAAATGTAGGTTTTCCTAGTATTATTTTTTCAAAAAATGTTCGCAATACCTAAATAAGTGACATTAACCCATCGACATGCCGCCAAGATTGGGGGGCTGCACTTTTTTCATATCGGCTTATTGTCCGTCCCATCGAGGCGTCTAAAACTTTTCCCGCATACTTAGATAGTTCACAATAAAATTAAAATCTATATAAAAGCAAAAAAAGTGTTTAATTTAGGGAAATATGGGGTGTAATACTGCTCAGAAATAATCCTTCTCAAGTATGCACAGATGTCACAAATAAAAATTGGTATGCGAATGGGTTAAAAAAATACATCATTAATGTTGATTTCATCAAGTGCATCAATTTCTCTGAAAATAGAATACATATTGTGTTACTAGACCCGTGAAAAATAATAGGATAATCTGAATTCTTGACGAATGAGTTAAAATTATAGGTTTATCCTTGTCAGAATTCTTCGCACAATCAGTTCCAAATGAAAATGACATTTTTTAGTACCATTGAACCAGAGTTACGCAGGAAAAACAGACAACTGAAATTAGTAATGATAGATTTTTGATGAAGACTTTTATAACATTTTAGTTAATTATTGTTTTCAGAACCATGTGGTATCCAATAACCTGATCCATTCAGTGGTGATGGATGCGGGTCCTCTTACCTTACCTTCAGGAGATCTCCATGATTTGGAGGCTGGGGAACACATTAACATCATCAAAATTGAGAAGACTAATGAACCTCTAGGTGAGTTTCCATCTTTCCTATTGTCGGATTAACTCAAAGGACTGAAAGGACTACCACTAACGGCTGTTAGACTTTCGAATGACACCTCAAACAATCATTGAAAAACGATATTGAACAAATTCAAATTAATTATCATCACCATGTGAAAATTGTATTTCTTTATATGTAAATATATTAACTACACAATGTCCTAATAATAATTGTTTTACAATCATATTATGACGATTGAATAATTTTGATGATAAATTAATTAACTGATTTTGTTTTTATCATTTAAAATTATTTGTTTTGCAGGTGCTACTGTAAGGAATGAGGGCGATGCTGTAATAATAGGAAGGGTGGTGAGAGGAGGGGCTGCTGAAAAATCTGGGTTGCTCCATGAAGGGGACGAGGTTAGTTCAAAGATTCAGTATTTTATATTCCTAATAGATTTATACTTTTTGACTATATTACGTATTTCAATTGCCATCAACAATTTATTTTCTTTACACTGAGAATGGCACTGACAATTTTCTCCGCCGATTGAAATTACAATATCTTAAAATAAATAAATAATTAATTTCATTTAATTTATCTAGTTCCCATATAACTTATGAAATATTAATAAAAAAATTAAATGTATGCAGAATTTGCAAATAGCATCTAAAACTTTATGAATCTGAGAGAAATAATCCAAATTAAAATTTTTCCCAAAATCTGTAGTCTTTTTGTAAGGGAACCTTGTAAAGAAATATATCATTTGTTTAGAAAAATGGCAAAAATGGTTGATGTTTTTCGTCTGCATATAATGTTTACTTAGTTAACATTTTTACATATTATGAAAACAGCAAACATAAATAATATTAAGTGTTTTAAACACGCTTTTTCATAACAATTCATTCACCTTAAACTCAATTCACATTGTGTTATGCAGATTTGTTAAAATGTCATGCTATCGACTGACAGTATGATAATACAAAATTAGAATAACATGGAAACCTTCCAAGCGTATCGCATGCCTCAATGAAATGTGCCATTGGATTTCATCACTCAAATAATATTACATCCAATAATAGATAATGATGCTACGTCATTATTGAATTTGTACTTTCAACGATAGAAAAATATTATAATGTATTTGTGAAATCAGAATTATCGGAGCATATCTGGATAAATATTATTACATTAAAAATTTCGTTGTTATGTACACATGTTTGTACAATCAATTATTGAAAATAAATTGGATGATTGTACACGAAAAATTATCATGCAGTACATACGAGTATTAACACCTGATTTGTTTATTATATCGATGTTCTGCTTGCGAATTGAAAAAAATCAAATCTACATACTATGTAACTAACCGTTAAGTCATTTCAGGCAAATATTTAGATAAAGAAAACAAAACCCCAAACTGTCTTGACACAATCTTATTGCTTCATTCGCAGTCGTACATTGCCTTGCACACACATACAGACATACTCATCGGTTATTCCGTCTCTTAATCTTGTGCCTTATCTTTCTGGGACTTGTCTTAAGGCGATGCACTACGTTGTGTAATATTTTAAATTGAGCCGCTATCAATAACAACCCTTACGTAGATGGCGATAAGGTTTAAATTCCCGCTTAACACCATCCGCCTGTTTTGATTTATGCAAGAAAAAAACATGGCCAAAAAGTGCCTTTTATTTTGTTTTGTGGATGTTCAGGCATAAAAATTATTTTTTTTTTCGATCATTAAATAAATAAATTAATTTGCCACATTATACAATAAAATCATAACCGAAAATGTGTTCGTAAGTAGAAGATTTAGAACTTTAAAGCAGTTTTCATAGGCCTTATACTAGATCTATAAAAAGATTTATCTAAAAAATACTCGATTATTTTAAAGGCCAAGATGTATTGTACTCGCAGTATTTAATTAAAGCGTCTGAAACATTTCTAGACGACCAAATTTTCAAACCAAAAACACATGATTTTGCATTACTACGTATGGCATCGCCTTAACTTCTTACATCTAGTCAGGTACTTAGAATGCAGTGAGATCGACATCCACACAAAAAACTGGCGGCAATTCCTGAGAGATGATGTTAAATTAGCCACCTCAGGTAGAGTTGAAGAAAGCAACGCTAAGTGCCTTGTCGAAGCTATGGGTCTCGACCTGAAAAGAAAAATAAAATAATGAGCCTTGTTGGATTCATACATATTTGAGCCTTGTTGGATTCTTGCATATTTGAGCCTTTTTCCGTCATTATTGCCCATTTTAGCCATAACATCAATATGTGTGAGTGAGGTGTTCAAATTAGAAGTGTTCTACATTCTCATCTTTTGGAACCCATTTTTTTGGAATTAGAAAATTACTAAAAAGGGATTTTTGTATGAGATTTTTGAGAAACCTGTTGTTTTATTTTATTTTGCATTGTTAGTGCGTATTTGCAAGCATATTTTGCCATATCAATAGTGCTTATAATTCGATGTCCAGTGATGATGTTGATCACTAATTGAGCATGAATGTTTGTTTGCAGGTGTTGGAGGTCAACGGCATGGAAATGCGCGGAAAGTCGGTAAACGAGGTGTGCGAGCTGCTGGGAGCCATGTCAGGCACGCTTACCTTCCTGGTGGTGCCAGCTGGGCTGGCCGCACCCCGTCCCCGCCACCGTGATACCAACGTGCTGCACGTCAAGGCACACTTCGACTATGATCCTGAGGAGGATATCTACATCCCTTGTAGAGAATTAGGTACTTCATGTTATTGTTTATCAACTTTTTATACAGGATTCGACTATGTATACAGCAATAGGTGAATAAGATAAATTTACTAACGGTACTCTGTCCGTGCTGTTTATTTCTTTGGACGTAAATTAATGATAGTAAATGTTGTAATATACATACCATTTTATACAGACATTTATATATTTTGACAATTTTATTTGACGGATTTTGAACCGACGGGTGATAACGCCCAAAGTTCAGCCTGCTCAGTCTGATACTCTGCTCATTCTGTTTTCATTTTTAAAGGCATACCTCACGTGATACTAGTAGAAATCGTACTTTACAACCAACCTCTCTTTCTGATTCACATTTCTTTGAGAAAAGGGTAGAAGTTATAATACAGCTACCAGTAGTATTTATGTAATATGTGCGATATTATTATGAACACACTTTTTGCAAGAAACTTAGTATTAAACCTTCGTCATACCAGATTTTACATCATCACATATTGTCGATTAGTATGGTTTTACCAATGGGCAATTGTCAATTCAAATAATCACTCTGTTATCGCCTATTCCTGGCTAGTAGCAGCGTTGATCACATTTTGCCATTAAACATAACATCGTTAAGCCTGATTTTCCCTTAACCAAAGCAAAGTCGATATAACGATGTACCATATGAACAGTGCCTCTGTCTACAAATCTTAAATCCGAACTAAAAACAACTTTAAAAAAGTTGTTTTAATTCGTTTTTAATCATTAGTAATCACTGTAAACCATGTTCTCTGTGAATTCCAGGAATAAGCTTCCAGAAGGGAGACGTCCTGCACGTGATAAGCCGGGAAGACCCCAACTGGTGGCAGGCGTTCCGGGAGGGAGAGGAAGATCAGACCTTGGCTGGATTAATACCAAGTCAAGCGTTCCAACACCAGTGAGTATTTCTCATAAAACTGCTAAAAGTCCATTTCATATATGTCTGGAAGGTAGTTGAAGGAGCTTCACTTATTCTCAGATATTTTTTTTTGTTTTGTTATCTAGATTATCCTTCATTCAAGTTGTTTTCTTATATCATGGGTACTCTCTTGACTTGTTTGTTCATTTCTTCCGGCACATTGTGGCTCAAATATAGTTACAACTGATATACTTAACTACATATTGAAATTTTTACATTTTTTGTTTAGCAAGGAATAGTGGAAAAAAAGCAAAATTCAAATAAACCATTATAAAATAAACAATAGAAACAACATAATGACCTGAATATGTACATACTTTCAAAAAACTTACTCACACCTGCAAAAAAAGTAATTTCGAGTGATGTCATCATGTGATGATGTTCATGATGATAATACAAAAATGAACAATCTAAAATATCAACTTCACTTCTACTTTCACAAACTTACAATTTTCTTAATCGATAAAGATTATGTAATATCAGAAATATCACTTTTCTTCACGCATTACGATTTTATGCTTATTGCTATGCATGTTCTGGCAGGAAACCTTAATTTTTTTAAGGTTAAAATTAATTAAACAAAAAACAAATTAATTCACATGATTCAGTAAATGTGTTTGAACATTTATTTATTTTTTGTTTCTTACAATTAAAATGTATATAACAAGGCTGCGTAATGTCACCGTAGTTATTCAATTTATATATTTACGTATGCAAGAATTGAAAGAGGTTGGAATGGGCACTAATTTGAGTGATCTGAAAGTATGTTGTATGCTGATGATGTGGTGCTGATTGCTAATCATATGGAAGATCTAGTCTGTCGTGTCTAGGATGAACGAAGTATGTATGATGCAAAAGAATGAATAAAGAAGAAATTAATGTAAGTAAATCTAAAGTCATGGTTTGAAAGAGGGAGAGTACAAAAACAGTGTGCAATATAGTTGTGAATGGTGAATACTTGGAGCAGATGGATGAGTTGTTTATTTGGGAAGTATGTTTACAAGAGATGGGAAGGCTGACAGAAATATTGAAAGAAGGGTAAATAACGCCGAAACTTAATTAATGGAGGGCTGAATGCGCTAACAATATTTTTTCCAAAAAAGCAAAGCTAGCAGTCCACAGTGGAGTGCTGGTACCTACCCTGATGTATGGCAGTGAGGCATGGAACTGGCAGAGGAAGGATGAAAGTAGACTTAATGCTCTAGAAATGAGATCCCTGAGGCGTATGTGTGGTAAAACCATGTATGATCATGTGAGAAACGTGGAGATCTGCAAAGAATGCAAGGCTGGAGTAAGCGTATTGAGTAAGATTAAGAAAGGGATGCTTAGATGGTTTGGGCATGTAGAGTGAATGAACGAAGAAAGGAGTGTAAGGAAAATATATTATGCAAATATGAATGATAGAAGAAGTCGAGGACGCCCAATGAAAACATGACGCGATCAAGTGAATCAGATACTTTCCATGTTCAGAGTCAGAATAATAGAAGAGTATGTATGAGACGATGTATGAATGTGAATGAGGTAAGGAGTGTGTGCCAAGACCGAGTTGTTTGGGGGTCCATCCTCTCTGTCTACTCCTGCGGAAAACGGCGTGATGGTTAGTTAGTTAGTTGTTTAGAATTGGATAGAAGTAACTCAACATAAACAGCAATCATTATTAAACATTTATGTAAATACAAAATAACAAAAATTAAAAATTACATTAATTACATTAACAGGCCCTTGAGGTGATTTTGCACAAAAACGGCCCTATCCAAGTCATCCAATTATTATTATTATTATTATTAATACTTTTACAAAATACTAGTGCATGATGACTGTATGAACATACATTATAACGGAAATAATTGAAGAGAATAGAGAAAAGAAAGGATATATGTATTTAGAATTGACCTACTAACATTAATGAATCTGCTCTTGTTTGTCATGCAACCACATTCTAACTTTGTCCCTATTCCAGACGAGAGTCTATGAAGCTGACGCTGGCGGGCGAGGCGGCCGCGCGAGACAAACCGCGCAAGGGGGGCACCCTGCTGTGCGCGCGAAAACCCCCTCGCAAGAAGAAGACCAAAAAGGCCAGCAGCGAGGCGGGGTACCCGTTGTACGCCACCACGGGACCTGACGGTGAGCACTCTTCCAATTTCTGCATTCTTCACACATCTCTAGAATAATATAATATGTAATCTGTAACTTCATTTATTATGTCCACTTCTTCTCATGTTTTCTTTTCATGTCGCTTTTTACCCTGTATCTGTATTTATACTTTTCTCTTATTTTTATTTGTTGTATCTGTGTGTATTATATTGATTCATTATATTCCTATCTTATTTTTTATATTCTATCATTTGCTATAGTGCAATTTTATCGATAAATTGAATTGCATATCCCATTTGTGTAGCTGGCAATAAAACTATTATTTTTATGTAAATTTTAACTTATCAAGCGTCAAAATAGCGATAGTAGTAGCAAGGTATTAGGTCTCGATAGGTCAGCTTTCCAAAGGTTAACTCTTTGCACGCGGCCGTATCAACTGTTGTTACGGCAAAAAGTCTATACTCACACGCAACTGTATCAACAGTCGATACGGAAACTTTGGCGGCCGATATTCCGGCGCTCTTTCGTCATAAATGTATTTCTTGCTCACTTGGACATTCGTAGAACTATCACGATGCTGACATCTACAAAAATTTCTCAAAAATAAAATTGTATTTCATAAAAAAAGATCGATAATCAAGTGCGCCTCTTCGCGCCTTTTAGTCCTTTAGTTTACATTTTTGTCAACGGATGGCGTTAGTACTAGTATGTCATTCACAACTTTTCATAACTAAAAATGATAAGTGATCATGGTGTCCCACTTGTGTCTATCAACGCAGTGGCCTAAGTACACATGCGCCGAGTGAATGGCGGGACCACATTCAAAAGATACAGTACGTCTTTGTATGAAATTTTATGTTTTTGTTTTTATAAACATCTAAGAGTGTTGACACACGAGGATTTGTTTTCATATTGTGGAGAATAATCTGTTCTGTCTATATAGTCCAATAAATCATGCCAGAATTCTATATTTTGACATTTAATTGCGTGCATAGGTATTTGAAAATATGTACCGCGTACGGGTATAGATAAAACGGAGCAAATTAACGCGTTCAAAAGGTTAATACACTAATGTAAATAAATAGAATAATAATGTAAAAGCCCTAAGGGCATACATAAATAAATTTGACTTCAAAGCAAACTTTTTTTTAGATTTCTCTGCAAACTTCCACCAACAAACTTGATAATTTAATTAATATTTTACTTTTATCAGGTTAGAATTCCTATGAAAAGATTTATGCTGATCTTTGGCTGAAAATAACGTCACGCGTACTGTCGGTCGACCGACGTCGTAGCGCTGACGAGCTAGACTGATCGTCTTCTTGCGCAACTTGTAGCAAATTTAGTGGCATTACAACTCTACATTCATTCACCTACACATTACTGCAAGCGACCGACATACGCGATCGATGTACGAGTGGCACTATTTCCAGCCTTAGAATGTAATTATTTAAATACTGTTTCTTATTTATGTTTTTATGCGAATTCCGCTGCCTAGAATTGAGACCTGGCTTGATATCTAAATCTAGTTACTAAACCCATTTAAAGCAATGTTCCATGCTTGCTATTTTCCATTTACAGTGAACCTCTGTATAAGGTTTTCCAAGTGAATGAAAAAACAAAACTTCTAAGCATGAAAAACCTAAAGAACCCGATAGGGTGTTCGGGGGTAAAGTGCGCTAACTTCAGGGGTGATTCTACAAGAGGGTAGAAGTAAAAGTAATACATTTTATCGAAATTTCATAGAATAATTATTTTTCCATACAAACAATTCAACTTTTTTAGCTGAAAACTACAGAATTTCGTAAAGAGTAATTTTTCTTTTTTACTTGTTTGTACCCATACAGAATCACCTCCCGAAGTTAATGCACTTTTCCCGCATACTTGTATGTGGTTATTATGTATTCCCATTTTGAATGCCAATCTATTAGAAGAGTTTCGTATATTTATGTACTTACATCTTACATGCAGTTGTTACGTTTGACTCCTGGCTAAAAGTTAGTGATCCACTGCCCTGCCACGAAGGTCTTCAAAAAAATTAGTAAATAATACAAAATTTTGGGTGGTATGTATTATTATTTTTGTCCAGGCTGTATTTTTCAAATGACGCGTCGGTGGAACAAGTATATCGTTTCTTTACTCATGTATTTGGATTTTAATCCTGCGTTTCCCATTGCAGAGTATGACAGTGAGGAGATCCTGACCTATGAGGAGGTTGGACTGTACTACCCGCGAGCGTCCCACAAGAGACCCATCGTGCTCATTGGACCACCCAACATCGGTCGTCATGAACTGCGCCAGAGGCTGATGGAGGACAGCCAGAGATTTGCCGCCGCTATTCCACGTTAGTACTACATATATTATTCTTAATCACTTCCTGTAAAAAGTATAAAAATTCTTATAAAACTCATATTATTCCCACCGTGAATCTGGGTTAGTTGAAAGAAATTGTCTTCAAGCAATAAGTTTTAGCTAGCATATTTAAATAAAAACTCCTTGAGTGATAGAGATTTCTAGTTTTACGCTCAAACACGCTCATTTAAAAATTATACCTTCAAATATTAATATGGAAACATATAAACTGCTGACTGTGGTTTAACCTCTCCGCTAGTATGGCAAAACCTGTTCAGCAAAACGAAAAAATGCTCAGAAGAGTTTGACCGAAACGGTGCGGCCGCGGCCAATATTCAAACTCTGTCATATTTAGTGACAATTTTTTATTAGAAGTCATTATCATTTTTTTTTGTTTGTTTGCGTGGATTGATGCCAATAATAATAATTGGATAATTTAAATATGTAGCGTCGTTTTTGTGGAAAATCACCCCAAGGGCGTACCTCAATGACGTTTTTATTTAAAATAGAAGACAATTGTTAGTTAATCTATGATAATATGCACAACAATATTGGAAAATTAACAACAATAAAAAAACTCACAGTTAAATTTGCCAAAATTCACCAGGCGAGAGGCCAATGAATCCACATATATTTCACCATTTATTCCATATTTTTAGGTTTTATAAAAAAATATCATTGTATTCGAAAAAATCACTAAATTTGGGTAGCCATCCCTTGAGTGTTTTATTTTTGATAAATATTCAAAAAGGTTACAAATATAACCAGGTCCTCAGAGATATAATAGTGACGATTCCAGTGACAGCAAAGAATCCGGTTCCATGAAACCGGGACAGGATTACAACGAACACACTTAAAATTCACAACGTACAGCATAACCAACACAGGACAGCCAAAAAACAATACAAACACCATAAAAATACACGAATGCATAAACACCAACATCTGCGATTGCCCCCCTCTAGAAAAAACAGAACAAATAAAGTATCTAGGAATCGTAATTGACCATAATCTTAGATGGACACATCACATCAAACAAATCACAAATAGACTCCTCAGAACAATACACATTTTCCTAAATATAAGAAACATATATAAAATAAAACAATTGAAAACAATATATTATGCACTATGCCAATCAATAATAGAATATGGAATAATTGCTTGGGGAGGAGCAACAAACGCAGCTATCGCTCAAATAGAAATCGCACAGAAAACGATATTAAAGGTAATACTCAAAAAACATAAACTAACCGACACAGACCAAATATTTAAAAGCTGTGACATACTTGATATACGCCAATTATATGTTAAAACTCTACTAAACTACATTTTCGACCAAAAAAACAATCCCCAACAAACACAAAATATCACTGATAAACCGGTCAGAAAAGCGTATAAAAAAAACATAAAAACTCCGACGGTAAACACTACCTTTGGACAAAGACACCATAAATACCACGCAATTAAAGCATTCAACAGTCTTCCACTTGAAACAAAAATTGAGGAAAATAAAAATAAATTCAACACAACACAAAATAAAAAAATGGATTAAAGAACAAAAAAGACAATATTTCCAAAATTCTATAACATAAGAGAATAAAACATATACACGCAACACAAAAAATGTATAAGGCAAGCGGCACGCACAAGCACATAGATCATTGTAAATGCCGATTTCCATTCTCTTCTAATGTTTTTATTTTGGTGTGAGAATTGGATTTTGATTTCTAATCTTTATTTTTGATGTAAATTTATCTTTATTTTAATGTTGTTTTTTGTTTAAATGTATAAATTCGTATATTTTAAAATGGGGGCCTCAGCACGGGTGAACAACCCAGTGAGGCCAACGTTGCTGAATTGAAATGTAAAGTACTGTAGAGTAATGTATCAATAAATAAATAAATAAAAAATAATAACCCATAATATTATATCAAAATTTTATTAAAATCTTTTTCAGATACCTCAAGGCCAAGAAAAGAAAATGAAGTAGCTGGACAAGACTACCACTTCATCACCAGAACACAGTTCGAAGCCGACATTCTTAATAGGAAATTTGTAGAACACGGAGAATACGAAAAAGCATACTATGGTACGTTGGTTCACTACACCTGATTCTGAACAAACCTGAACCATTGGTCGAATAAATGATATCTAACAAGTATATTTGTCAACATACTAAATCCTCAGTCATTCGTGCTAATAGTTTTAAAAACAAATAGTTAAATGTGAATACTGCGACATAACAAAAAAAAATTTAATAAATGGAAACAACTTTGTTTAATCCACTTCTTGTATAGGTTCCTATTGTGCCAATTACCTACAGTAATAAATTGTTCTTCGAGTATGTCACAGACTGAAAATTTTGAAGAAAAAGTCCAAAAATCTTTCTTTCTGCTTGTGATTATTTTCAGAAATTCTGAACCCCGAGTGTCATTGGCAGGTTTCTAATTTTTAACATGTCTTTTTTGGACACCTAACTTTGTAAATATATTTTTTAACGTTGATATTAAAAATTATAAAAATAATCTTTATATATTTTATGTACTTTATTAAAATGTTCATGTGGAATATTTCACTGTCAACTATTCCATTGGTTTAATACTCGTAATTTATATATATGCTTGTACCGCATAGCGCAGATCACATAGTAATCTTATTAAAAATTCTTGTAATTCTAATAATATTATCTGTTTAATGATTCCAGGTACCTCGCTTGAAGCGATCAGAACCGTAGTAAACTCGGGAAAGATCTGCGTACTGAACCTCCACCCGCAATCCCTGAAGCTCCTCCGCAACTCTGACCTCAAGCCTTACACCGTGCTGGTGGCACCCCCCAGTCTCGAGAAACTTAGACAGAAGAAATTACGCAATGGGGAAGCGTATAAAGTAAGTTTTGTTTTCCATACAAAGATATTATATATTGTGGATTTATTTAATTAAATGATTATATTATTTGAATTTGATAACTTCAGTAGCAAGCTGATTTACGGTAGACCAAAAGTTATTTTGTGGTGAAAGCGTATTTAAACAAAGCCTTGTTTTTCGAGATATTTCCAAATTTCTGTGGTTTTGTTAAATTCATGCATGTTTATAAATCTAATATGTAGTTAGTCGCCAACATTATACAAAGAATACGAAGAAATTTTATTACTGATCGTAGTTACCATTATTGTGTTGTAATTTTTTCAAACCCTGTTGAAAATTTATATCTGGGAAATCATTTAAACATATGGAAATACAAAAAATAAAAACAATTATATATTATGAATAAATTAATTTTCATTAATTATATATTTAATTAATGTTATTGTTATATGTAATATGTACGGTTCCTTGATAAGCTAACAAATGTAAATTTCACTAAAATCTTTGTTAAATAAATCATTAATTTATTCTTGTCTTTGCAGGAAGAGGAATTAAAGGAGATAATAGCGACAGCCCGGGACATGGAACTACGCTGGGGTCACCTGTTCGATATGATCATCATCAACAATGACACCCAACGCGCATACACACAACTGCTAGCCGAAATCAACAGCCTGGAGCGAGAGCCGCAATGGGTGCCTGCTCACTGGCTGAAGCACACCTAGCGGGGCATTACTCACTGCGATACCTCAACCAGTCCCCTCATGTTATTCCTAGTTGTAATGTACAAGAGAAAGAAACGGAGATAATAGCGACTGCCCGGGATAAACGGGAGCTACGCCAGAGTCGTAGATACACACTACTGTTTGCTGGAAACGTCAGCCTCAAATGAGCGCACTTCGGAGCGTTATGACAAGTTCACTCGTGCTACTCCTAGTGTAATCTAAGAGAAAGACAAAGAGTCAGTAAAAGAAGAAGTTACAAGAATGGACAGTCTGTGTTAGGCTTTTTAAATTGGGCTTGCCACTCCTAGAAAGTGATTTAGAATATTCCGTGTGCTGTAAGAAGTAAGGAGTCGTCCTAAATGAAGTGATTTTAACGTAAAGGAATGATCTGGACACTAGAATCGGCAAGTTTATAAACTAGCAAATTAACTTCATTCTAGATATATAAGTGAGATGAATGCTTCGGTTAGTATTTTACTTGCGTACTGATATTTTATTGTTTCCATAGTGATGTGCCTGTTAGGGATTTGCACTTTTGTTTGATACTGATACATCTTTAGGACAATAAACAAACAGTTGACGAGAAAGGCTGACATTAGCGGGAAGCGAGAGAAGTGCTACGTTGCGTGGATTGGAAGATTTCCCTGAGCCAGGAATGCTCGCGCCGGCTCTAGATAGAAGTTAAAGATAATATGCAATACATTTCGGACCATTTCTTGTTAAATGTTTTAAGTTAGTACGCATCCAATGGATCGGTGTCTATAAGTTGTAAGTACCTCCGCATATTGGATAGATTACCTGCCGTAGTTCTGTTGTCCCAGCATTTGGGAAGTAAAGATATTGTTTTAATAGAAGGCCGCTAGTTCGTGATGCAATGTAATTCGGTCTCACTACATATTATATTATATTCCATTGAGGAACTGTTCAGTAGTCTCTTGTTGGGAGAAATTGAGATATCTGTTGTAACTTTCCACTTTATTGACGTCATAGAGAAACTATATGAATCTAAATATCAAATTTATCTAATTACCTATCATCTTGAAAAGTATATATATATATATTTAAATTTTGTCATAACAAATATGCATTTTTCAAAAGTATTTCGACATTACTATAGTGAGAAATCCCTCTAGGGGTTAGACACTTAATATTTGGTGTTCACTAGTTGACAGGGGAAGTACATTATAAGAATAGATATTTTATTAACTATGTTTGTTTTAGAAATACATATATTTTATTTTAAATCTGTATCAATGTTTCTTGTTTATAACTTTATGTGTCTTTGAAGTGCAGCACCCTTATAAACCATACCCAATACATAAATACATATGTATAATTCTGTAAATATTCCTTTGTCCTTTGCCTTTCTTTACAAGGTGCGTTCTGTTACTTTGTTTGCCACACTGAACATTGAAAATTGAACATTGAACATTGAACATTCCCCTTCTTTATGTGGATAGAATGTGATTTGTTCATGGATTCATATTATATTATATTTCTAATCTAATTCTAGCTTTATTTCAATACATTTTAGTAAACTGACTTTATATAATGTGTCATAAAAATGAGATAATTAGCAATATATTATATTCATATGTATATAACATTTACATATTAGACTTACCCATTCTTTTATATGTGTACATTTGCTTTTATTTATTATATAATTATGTTTGTATCTCGGTCATCACATTCCATATAAGTTATGGGAATCTTCTCAGGAGATTTGTCATAAAGTTGTTACATATTACTGTTTTCAATGAAATTCAAAAGTTCAATGTTTTATCCAGTAATAATAAATTCATCATCATTTATCAAAGGATAGCATTGCAATGAATTAACAAACTAAAATCCAAATGTTCGTATATATTATTACACATAATATTGCAAAAACTTTTTATAATCATTGGCTCATATACATGTTTTAGAAAAACACAAGAAAAAAGTTATTGTTGTCGCCGGGGTTTAAATACTGGGATCTTTCCCTATCCGGGCGTCCACTCTAACCACTGAGCTATTGAGGCAATCTTCAGAACTGCCGTATTTCTACAATACACATTTGTTTTGAAAATGTGACAATAGACATTGTTTCAAAATATCTTTAGAAAATTTTTTGGATTGTCTTCCAACCAATAAAATCGACTACCTATCTGGAGAGGCAAATCTCCCTAAAAATGCACTGTTTCTACCAATTATTTAATGCTGGTTACACTCAAATAAATGATTATTAAACACTCCAAATATTTACCTACCTAGTATTTCCAAGGAAGGAATTTTTTTAAACCTTGTTTTAAGTGAGAAAAGTGACCAAGATTGACAACTACTAAACTTTGCAAATTGCATTTAATTATTTATTTTGTATTCACAGTTTGATTTTACACATTTACCCACCAAAAATATTTTTTCAAAAAATCAACACCATTATTAATATTTGTTTAATTTTATTCTCATTACTTTGTACAGTGAAAATTTCTAGACATTAAAATATAATTTATTTCAATGAATCTTCCATTTGTATTACGTGTATTTGTGCCAAAAGTTGTATGGCGAAATTTTGATTAAAAAGTAACATTTCTAAATTAGTAGACTGTTTTCTCCAATAATATTAAAAAAATTCACATATTAAATAAACAATAATGTTAATAAAGTTGAAATCAAATTTTAAGATTAACACTTAAATTACATATTACAAATTTCTGGATCCGAAGAAAAAAAGAATGTCTCGTCGAATGTGAAATGTTTTTTTCTGGGTAAAAATTATCATTGATCTTTTTCTAGTTAAGAATGAGGTTAGGTTTGGTTAATGATATTTTGTAAATTGATCTTTTACCAATCTTTCGTCCACTTAATTTAGTTATTTTAAATAATTGTCGTTCGGGTGACATTTATGTCAGTAAAATGTAAATATGGACTTCATAAACATTGTTACTATAATGACTATTATAAAAAAGCTAATAAATTACATATGAATGATTAAAAGTACTAATCTTATTTCCTATGCATAAATTAATTTAAACACCTTTATTATAATATCATCTACATCATTTATAAACATAAACTTATTTTTTTATTTATTACAAAATAATAAATTATAATCTATTATTCCCAGTGAGTTTATAAGACTCATTTAGGGAAAGACAACATTATATTAAAAACAAGACAACATAGATACATAAAAGCAGAAGTTATTTTGGAGTTCCAAAGAAAGAATGTGTCAGTCATTAATAAAACTGCGGAGGAAATAGCTTTTAAGAGCTTTTGCCAATGTTTTTTTGTTCGTTGCCGGAAGTTTTAGACTACTAGGTAATGCGTTATATTGCTTATGTGCAATTATCTAACAGTTTTGCCAAGGGCAATGAGTTCATGTAACTCTTAAAACCGCAATAGGCGAGCAGCTTGTAGCAGCCCATTGCGGATGCATAACTGCTGTTGACTTGCTGTTGTGACAACAGAAAGCCAACAACATAGCGCCAGAAAAGCAACAGCGGCTGTCGACTCAACAGCATGCGGAAAGCTCAAAACGTCTCTTGTGTTGTGAATGAGATTTTTGTATGAAAACTGCAAACTGCTGAGATGCGATCATACAGAGCTGGCAATGTCGATAGCTACATACTAGTTGCTCATCTATTGTACAATAATATTTTAATTTATATATTGTATAAAGTTATAGCAAAAAAAAAGATATTAAAGAATAAAAAAGCAGTTTCATCGCACAGATTTCAGAGGTGATCTTTCTATGTATCTACCTATCTAAGAATATTCACCCGCGGAGAGGTGACAAAGGTGTGGAAATAAAGATGAAGAAAAAAAATCCACACTTATGGGGTTAAAGAGGGGTGTGGAGATTGTCAGTTGGAACATATAGTTTTTACATTAACCACTTACTACTAAAGGATAATTTAAATTTAAACTATTCTCTATGTATAGTATTCTTGAAAGTACCTGCAAAATGTGCATATACATAACAAAAAAAAAAAATTATGTTGAAACCTATGGTCAGTTCTAATGCTGCCGCCTCACATTTCCGACTTGTCCAACGTTTTTGAAGAAATTCTGTAGGAAGGGATCGAACAATGGGGATTGTCTCAGACGGCCGAGCGTTTTAAGCATTCAGTTAGCAAAGAAAAAACGGTAGTCTGTATTAAGAAAGACTAACACCAAAGAGAATTACGATGACTCTTATTTGCTGAAGAATAGTAAATTATGAAATTCAAAACATTGTTTCTTTGAAAGTCTTTCGATCAGTTTAATAAATATTTTTTTGTGTTGTGTTGTTTTGTTTTGTTGTTTATATGTTGTTATCAATAATAATTTTTAATTTCCTATGAGATTTTACACCATTACAATTAGGCAATATACAAACATATTCTATTATATGTATTTTATTAATTGCTGGGCTTCATCGTGCAGAGCGAAGATTGCCCTGATGATGGCAACCTCTGACGGGAGAAGTCACTAGAAGAAGAAGATTTTATCCACTTGCACTAAGTAATATCTTTTAATGTTTTACCTAATCAGTCTGCCATGGAGCAATAACCTCATCTTCTTTTCAAAATCCACACTTCAGGTTGGATAGGTAGGTATTTTAAGGCTATCGTTTAAATTTAAATGGTAAGTATAATATTCAGGTTTTGGTCAGCTCTAAAATGTTTATTTATTACTATAGAGTTTAATTTGTAGAACTCCATTCTTATTTAAAGTTTTTCTTTTAAATAATAATGAAAATAACAGTTTATTTATGAAAACAAGTTCTGCTGTGTAATTATTATTACGTAACAGCTGTTTCTCTTTCTGAAGGCATTATCAAATTCTCACATTAGACGCTATGCTAGAAGTCAAATGAGCAGCCACTTGTGGTCAGCAAGTAGAATAAAATTGATCAGCAAATAATAATGTCAACCCCTAACCTAACCGTTACCGGGGGTGACCAGATAACTAATCAAAATGACAACTCAACACACTTATAAAAAGTGTTATAAAGTTTAGTGATGAAACAAAAACTAGGTTCATAGGTTACATAATATGAAACTATTTAATTTTTGTTTTATCACTTTTCATGACTTTATATCACCTTTTAAAGGTGTGTTGAATTGTCATTTTGAGGAGTTATCATAGAACCGTTACCGAGTACTGAGCCTGATACTTTTTCATTGCCAACAAAAACAAAGTATGATGTCCAAATGATTTAGAAGTTTTTTTTCGCTAACCCAATTTTTAAATTACGAAACACATAATTACGTACGTACTAAGTACGTAAAAGTAAATAGTTATTACGAATAAAACAAACATCCCGAAAAAAGCGACAAGTCGCGCTGTCTCTCAAGTATATACGAAAGATAAAGGATTCCTCTAGGCACTCTTCAACCTTACTGAAAGGGGCGATACATCTTGCTATCAATATCAGGTATTGAGCCTAGGGTTTCTCTAAGACCTCGCTGGAAGGGACGACCCACTCGCTACCAGTATCAGGTCTTGAGCCTGCGACCGGCTCGTGATCTGTATGTCCAATAGGAGATCTACGGTGACCTCCGTTTGTAGATAAAGATATCATATTAGGCGTGAGCGAGAAAGTGTCCGGGCTCTCGCGGTTTCGTCTTGTTACATTTGAAAAACAATGCATTAACTATGGCATGTTTATAGGTACTCTGGAAAGCTACAAGTAGATGGAGCTAGTATGGTCGGCGGTCATTTGTATGGCACGATAGCTTTGTTTTAAAAGACATTCTTTTAAGGATTTGAAGGAGTGTCAAGGAGTTAAAAGATGAATTGAGAAATAGAAATGCAAAAGTAGGTATATATAAAAGTAGATCTCAAGGGCGCTGATTTATATCTATATCTACAGAAGAATAAGAGACGAGAAAAAAGTTTTGATGTCTAATTTCAATAATAATAAAATTACAATTTACAGACCACTTTCTCAGAGGAAGAAAGTTGCAAAGTGATGGGTAATATTTATTTTATTTACTAACCCAAGGATACAATGTCATAGACAAGAGACACTACAGCAGTGGTATTTGTGAGTGCGAGCTGTGCTGGCGATTTGTAGAGATCTGCAGACTTCACGCTTCATATGGGTGAAAGCCGCCACGTATCGGTAAAACGGGGAAAATTTTACGGAGGCCTGTGTTACGCCAGAAGGCTCGTTAAGAGTGTGAAAGTGGTGCGAAAATAAAAGCATTTTTTTATGTGGTGCAATTTCGAATTATTTTTGACCATTCGATGAAGAACATTCTAAACGGTCTAGGGCTGGGGTCTAGGACAGTGATGAACAACACGGAGCCGACTTCGTACTACCCATGGGCCTTTCGTACGGACAAATAAAATATTTAAAAAAATATATTCATAGGTTTCTGTCCTGTTTTGTATAAGTCTTTTTAACTTTAATCTTTAGTCTTTCATCATGTTTTGAATCAGCAAAATTTTGTAGAAACCTTCTTTATGTATTTAATGCAGCGTTTTTAATTTTTTTACGGTTTCCGTTTTATGAAATACCGAATGTTTTCTTGACAAAATTTTGCTTAACTTTCTGAATGACAAAAATTAACAGTAGTTATTGATTACACCTTGAACATGATTTGTGCGCGCTCTGATTGGTATTTTGCATGGGTTCCGTTTTATAAGTGTACGCATCCAAATAACGTTTCTGAAAATTAATATGTAACAGAAGTGAGTTTTTTTAATAAGGTAAACATAACAGTATTCATAATTAGCTCTTTCATAGATGGCGCTAATCTAATTTCTAATTATTTCAGGAATAAACAACATTGCAGCTGAATTATTTGTTTGCGCCGGTACATGCGGAATATGATTATGAATAAATAGTTTTGTGCATATACAAACTCAACTCCTTCAAGAAAGGCAACTTAATTTTTTATAGAGATTACAGGGAGGGAACAAGGAAGAAATCAGGATAAACTAGAAATCTTTATATACAAGCTGACGTGTACCCGGTCTTGCACGGGGTTATGCACAGGGCCGTTTTAAGCCGTGAAGGGGCTAAAGGGCATAATTTGGGAGTTTGGGGGGCCCCTTTTAAAGCCGTTAACCTACAGAAAAACAACAAACTATAATTTTTCTAGGGGTTTGGGGCCGTTCAAGTATTACGTAAGCAGATTTATTATAATTATTTACCCCCTCTTCCTCCTTGTCACCAAAAGTAAGCAAAGCTCTTACCCCCCCCCCCCCTCCCATGCTTAGGTACGTAAAAATTGGTACCTATATGCATTTTTCTGTTACTGTATTCTGTTTTTTTATTGATTCATAAGCAGCACTTATAAAATAGACTTAGGATAGAGGACTTTAATGCACATAATATTCATTTAAACAAACTAAGCGAGTACCTAAACGTATTAATTATTTGTGGGAATCCCCGAATATGTATTCGGTTTTCAAACATAGACAATGTGTGGGTTGCCAATGTGTAAAAAAAATAACTACTGCTGAGCAGTGCTGACGTAATCACTATCTCGACCCCCCCACCCCCCCATGTCATCAAAAATAAGCAAAGCAAAAACCCCCTGCCCCCCTATAGTGCTTACATAATACTTGAACGGCCCCTTTGTGCAAGACAGTGCTATGCCACGTAATAGTGATTTGGAGATGAGCATTTAAAAGTTTAAAATAATTTAACAAATCAAAATACCGCTATTATCATTGTGAATTGAATAAACAATTGATGTGCGAAAAAAAAAATTGCATTTGGAAAGGCCATGTGGGGGGCAGTGTCCTCCCCCCTGCCGCCCCTTCCGACGCCCATGCTCTATTCTACTACAGCATACTTTCTTCCGTACAGCTACTGCGGAGCTACATTGCTCATTGCGCGATACAGCGGTTTCAGCGGAAATACATAGACATAGAACCATCATAGAACTATACAATTCGAGGCGTTATTATAGGCAAACCTCTCTTCGAAAAGTGTTCCACTATTAGAACGCGATAAGCGGTGCGAGTAGACCGGATTCGGTAGTTTTAGATAGAGCTTTAGGAGCGTTGGAGGGCAATTGGAGGTGAAAAAGGAGAACCTATAATGTGTAACCTATGTAATATAACTACGTTTAATGTTAACTTAGTGAATTTTGTGGATCATATTAAATACTCACTCCAATCCTATTCTTACATGCATCTTCTACATTGCCTCCTTGTTAACCTATCTGATCGTTGTATTTAAAAAAATGTTCCTTATATTTTTATTACATATGTGTATCATTTTTATTTCTTGTAATTTTATGTTTATTATTTCTTTCTGACGTCAAAATTACTCATTGAAATTTACTTGTAAATCGCAAAAAAATGTTTTCCAAAGGTATTGGCATCGTTTTATTTTGGACTGTGATCAATAGCAGGGTTACTTATGGTTGCATAGTAAAGATTAGAATCTTAAAATATGGAATTTTATAGCTGTGGCACTCGAAAAACCGATCAAAGGTATCAATTATTACGAAAATCGTAAATGTGCCAATACCTTGAAAACTGACGACTTTTGATCCAAGTCAAATTATGATATTCTGGTCCGTCTGAATTGGCCTATCATTCCTCCAAAGGGTAAGGCTGTTTTTTGGGACATCCTGAACATATGTACAATTGACGACCACCGTAATGTTGAGATCCTTGGCTATGGATCCAGGGGTTACAGGTTTGAAACCTGAAGTGGCAAATTAATTTAGATTCATGTGTTTTTTCACGTATAATATATATTTTTTAATTCACCCATGATGCATCTTCAGCACGTTCCAGGGTAGATTCTCTCTGAAATAGCTTTTGTCGTGCTTAGCGATCAGATCTGAATAGCCAGGTACCACCAAACATTCCCCTTCCCTATTCTCATTCCTTACCACTCATTTCAGCCTTACAATATACTCCAATTGTGGATGACATAGTTTCACTGTGGCTCCGGTTAGCAGGAAGCAGTCATTACATAAGATCCAATTAACTACGTATTTCGGTGTCAGCAACTTGGACCGATAGTATTTTTAATATATGCAATTTCGTTACTGGAGAATTATATTAACAAAATGTTTAGGAACTGCACTATAAGTAAGTTATAATATTAATTAGTAATAATACACAAATGTAAATTGCTTCCACCATCCTCGATGATACTTATCTATAAATAGTATAAAATAGAGTCGCTATCCGCGTCTGTCTGTTTGTGCGTTTTGTTTGTAAAAAACTTCCCAACGTATTTCAACATTCAAGAGTATTCGAAAGCGTTCCACAACATTCCAGAACATCCCGGAACATTCTGGAATGTTGTGGAATATTCGGAAATAGTCTGGAACGTTCGGAAACATCCGGGAACATCCTAAATCGTAATGAACTAAAAACGGGATCACAAGCAGTTCCCTGATAAACTTTTAGTAAATTCGTAATCTCTGATCACTATCCGAGTCTGTGTGTTTGTGCGCTTCGTTCTTGTAAACTATACAACGGAGTTTGATACGGTTTTTACTATCATTTAGAGAATTTCTTCCGAAAGGTTTACATATATAATACACGCATATTATATTTATAGACGTCAGCTAGTCTAAACTAAATGAACATAGTCCACCTCGATTCTGAACCATTGAAAAAATCAATCTTGGTTTAGAATTGTTCGGTGGCACCCACTCAAAGAAGAACGCCTCCAAAATTAACTCAAGCTGTTCGATAGATTAAGCAGGCAATCGGGCAGTGTATTTTTTTTATTGCAGAGGCAAATTATCGATATCGTCTACGAAAAACCATTCGGTAAATTCTATTAATCGTACGCTTAATATTCGACAATTCCCCAGAATGCATATATTTTACTCTTGTAGTTAATAATCGTTCATTTTGATATGCATATCTTGGCCATGCTTCCTTAAACATTATTGTAATCAAAACAAGAGTTTAAAATCTATAAAAAGTTTTGATTTCTCACATTAACACTATATGGTCGGGCATTTTACCGCCAAATTGGAGGCGAAGCGCGGGAGTTTTTATTAGAATTAGACTTTCCGCAAAATATTCATATCTTATGATCTATTTGATATTTTTCGATGAAGCTTTCAGTGTTTTACTTTAAATAGATGTCTCTATTTTTTACTTAGGAATGTATGTGTTTTTCATTTTTTTATGAACAAAAACTTTCTACTTTCTTTGGAATCATAGAAAAAACAGTATTTCACAATCGAAATAACAAATCGAAATTTATTCATACAAAATTACAAGATTATTTAGAAATTTTCAATACATATAAAAAAAACTACAACCTAATCGTGCTCCAATGTGTGATAGCGTTCGAAACACTTTCCTTTATGCAGGGGGACATTGCAAAACTTGCACATGTACCGCGTTTCACTGCGTAGTTTGTGAGCGGAACATACGCGACAGCGATTTTATTGTTTTTATTTTTTTGTTGTGTTTCAAACTCATTGTATTGACGGGTAGATAGATCGGGTACCGCCGACAATAGAAAACACATGACCCCGCACCTATTAAGAACCCCTTGTTTACAAGTTTCCCGCTCCTTACCGCATTGCGCAACTTAACGAGTAAACTTGTCTCCCGCGTCTTACTGTAAAAAGGCGTATGACGAGTTTTCTCGTTTCCCGCAAAGAATGTGTTAAAATAATGTTGGTCTGTATTAGGTACATTATCTTGATCAACTTTACAAAAAATAATCGTTTTACTTAAACTCAGATTCGAAAGCTAAATGAATTTACATTATTATCAGCCTGATAACCCTGTAGACAGAATGCCGATTTATATGTATCTAGTTGGAATCACATTGTGGGTACCGATTTATTCCCGGATCACTAAGCGAAAACTTTTGCTTGTGATGAAGGAATTAGCTAGCCGAGGAATTGAACTCACGACGCCTGGGTGGGTCCCAGACGCGATGCCTACTCAGTCACTGACCGGTCTCTTCTTCTTTTTCAGATGCCCTCTCCCATCGGAGGCCGGCTATAATTCAATTCTAGGCAATCTTCACCATGTAGACTGCAGCCAGGAACAACTTGGCCGAACTGCACTCTTCAACTACTACATCTTCAATCAATCTTCACTCCCGGATTATCTTACAAAGTAAATACCCTGTCCGTCCAGGGTATTTTGAGGAAGCGCATTTTGATAAAATTGCTTATACGTGCCTAAAAACTTCAACCGTAGTCGTCGCCACGTTCAGGATTACCACACGGCAGAACAGATATTCTAGCACAGTACAGCATGACAAGAGGAATGGTGCAATTGAAATATATTTCTAAAATAGTAGTTATATTTTATTGCTCTTTAAATAACCTTAAAGCTATTGTTGTAGACCATTATTACCAAATGTTATGAACGTAAAATAAGAAATCTTGTCCTGAAATTGGATAATTTATCTATCGTATATTAAAAATTATAATTTACATAGTTAAAATTATAATTTACATAGTTAAAATTATAATTTACGTGTTACAATTAGTACTGTGAACAAGAAACCCCGCGTCCAAAAAAGTGTGTTTCTAATTTTCTCTTATTTAATAAATCAATACCAAAATTTCCTCTGAAATCATAAAATTTGTAATTATGTACTTAAATATCTAATTACTTAATTATGAACCGTATAATTTTAAATAACATTTAAAAAAAAGTCAAATAAGAATTATACCATTTGTAAATAAAACGTCAGTCAATGATAATGAAAAACTTTCTTCAGGCAGGTAGGTACTATAATACTGATTATTCCGTTTTGACAGATCGTAGAAGGATCCACGCTCTTGCAATATATGTACGAAACGGGAACGGATTGTATAAACAGATTTAAATACATGCTGAAAATATACTAATGAAACTATTAAAAATACTAAATCCTCTACAATACCGCGTATTCATCTCACTAGGTCAAATAACAATGTCATAAAAAAATATTACAGGTCATAAAACCTCATTCGGAAAAAGAAATTACACTTAATTTGCGACAAAACTCCACAAAATCCTTCCCGAGATATAAAACGAATAGAAAATTTGAATGATTACAAATTAAAAATCTGGCTGAAAGAGATTAATGAAAAATCTATGAAAAAAAACATAAAAAACGATATAGAAAACTAATATAACAGAAATGAATAACTTTAGTCCGCCTCAGCACAGGTCACCCACTGAGGAGTACCTACTAAGAAATACAATTTACAACACATATAATCAGTAACATATTTAGTATGTACAATGTTTAAATAGTCGCTATAATAAAAAAAACAACAAAAAATACAGACAGACGTAATGCAAAACGGTCGAGTAAAAATAGGACTTCGTTACGCTCAGTCAATTATGAAGTGCTGGAAGAAGCCAAATATTGAAGACAGGAAGAATCGCTGAGAATGATTGTTGTACAATATCTCCAAACAATAACATAGGCCCGGTATATCAGTTGGTCGGTAGCCTCGCTTTGTTCGTCACTCCACGCTCAAATTTTAAGCTCAATCTTTGATAAGCCGCAAAGTGAAGTGACACATGTCAAATTTGATATTTACGTAAATATTGCATACTTTCATCTCATCGAAATTTATGTAAATTGCCCAATTTTATCAGTATAGATTATATTCATTAAGAGATGAAAAATGTCGATGATATTAATTGATAATCAATCTAAAATAGTTTGTTTTCTACGGTTGGTTCATTTTAATTTCACGAATAGTGAACTAACTCCAGCAAAACAAATAATATTTTCAATTAGTAAGCACCGTGATGATTGAAGTGTGGAACATTATCTAAAATCTAATCGTAAATTATAACCGCGTAAAAAAACTGCGGTCGGTGACATTTTGAAAGATCGCGATGACGGTAGTTTGAGTAGTTTGGTTTTGCACAGAAAAAAGAGACACGTTCGTGTATTAAATTCACAGACAATACTTGTAAGATTAGTGATATCTATGCTTTCGACCTATATATATATATATATATATATATATATATTGTGTACTAAGCCACGCCAGGCTCGACGTTCCAACCAAGCAGAGCTTAAAAGCAACTGATATACTGGCCCATAGTATCAAGGCTTAAGAGGATACAACAAGTCTCTTCAACTGAAAATCCAGGAGAAGATTGAAGTGCCACGACGCTGAGTTGTTCCGGTCCGCAGCCTGAAAAGTGAAGATGGCCCTAATGATAGCCAACCTCCGATAGGCAACGACCACAAAATAAAAGTTTCAAGTTTTCTTTATTTCAATATAACAGAATTATTTCAATATAACAGATTGAAAGAAATCATAATCGAGTATGCAAATTCCAAAACAAAATTTATTCTGCGCCTTATTACACTCAATATGACTAACATTGCTACAAACGCTAATATTATTTCTGTTTTTCCTGACTTTAATAAAATTTTATTTTTTTATCTGAGTACCGCACAAGAGTCCCAACTGCTCTCAACCATGTAAGTATGACTTCCACAATTAGGATATGTTGTGATGCTGAAGGTAGTTAAGAGGAGAAAGAGATCTGAAGGAGGAAGATGGGGAAGTACCTGGCTATTCAGATACGGTCACCAAACACGGATAAAGCAATTTTAAGCAACGTTTCGATTCTGTAAGGTGTTATATCACCAGGGCAATACTGAAAGTATATACTGCTCTGGAACGTGCCGCAAATATAAATAGTATATATAATTTTAAGCGTCGAGATTTGAACACACAACCTCCGGATTCATAGCCAAGGATTAACCACGAATGCCAAAATAATTAAACATAATTGGATAATTTGTATTGTGACGTTTCGATTCTAAATGGTTTTCTTACACGGCGATACTCAGAGTATCTTGCATTCTGAAACGTGCCGCAAATATACTAGATATTATTTTTAACGACTAAATTGTGTAATAACACAGATCAATCAAATAAAATTTATTTGCGCACGTCGGTATTTGAATCCGTGACCTTCAGCTTGATAGTCGAGATCCTTATCCCTCGACTAGGTATTATCTTATTATTTACAAATAGATATAGAAACATACTTGGCATGTCACTTTGTTACTAATCATTACGTCAGTTGGTCTGTGCTGTGTTTGAAAATGAAACATTGTATTTGATCTAGAAAGGTTCGCTCTTTAAGTATGCTAGATTTCATACACACGATGAAAAGTAGTCCGGTGGGGTTGATAGTTGATTGAGAAGTCAGCGACTTGTTTTATGTCTACTCTACTCTCGGCGAAACTTGGTGATATTCTGCAATGCTAACAGGAATGTTCTAAAACGATTTTTTAACCGCCCTTCTTTTTCTTTCGTAAAAGTGAAGGTCAGAGGGGGAAAAATAGGTCTGAAATCATCCATCCCGCCGGCGAATGAATGGATCGGGCATTCTCTGATCACATATTCGGTTGTCTGCACCGCACCGCATTCACACATCGCTGACTCTTTAAGACACCGACTAAGTTATCCCAGAGAGAGGTCGTACGCGAGATCACCATTCTTTTTCTTAATTTATTTTATGTGAAACCTCACAAGTGTCCCAACTGCTCCCGATCCACTGGAGCCAGTGACACCATGGCATCCCCAATGTGGGTAAGTTGTAAGGCGGAAGGTAGTGTGGAGAGGAAGGAGATTGGGAAGATAAAGGTAGGGAAGTACCTGGTTAATCAGATCTGGTCACCAAACACGACCAAAACCATTTGAAGCAACGTTTCACTTCTGAACGGTAGTCTACGAGTATCAAATCAAATCAAATCAAATCAAAAATTATTTATTGTAAAATTAAAATTACAAAAGGTATAGCTTATGGGTAGACCCCATTTCTTCCAGCTAACCACATTTATTTAATTACAATGTTTATACAGATAAAATAACAATATACCAATGTAAAAAAAAAAAAATACAAATATATATACCAATAAAAATAGGTGTTTCATTTACGTGAGGTATTCACTCAACGTGTAGTGACATTTATTAACAAGGAAAGTGTTTAGTAACGATTTGAATTTGTGTGTATCTTGTATTTGTTTAATGTTATGTGGAAGGTTGTTATATACTTTAATGGCCATGTAGTATGGTCCTTTTTGGAATATTGTTTTGTTTGCTTTTGGTATTAGTAAGTTTTCTGTGAGCCTTGTAGCGTATTTATGTGTTGAGTTTTTTAGTGGGAACTTGTCTGTAGATGATCGCACTAACATGCATAACTCCAATATATATATGTCTGTGACTGTCAGAATTTTCAGATTTTTAAACATAGGTCTACATGAATCTAAACGATCAGAGTTTGTAATTTTTCTTATGCATCTCTTTTGTATGATGAAAACATCTTTAGCGTTTACCGAGTTTCCCCAAAAAATAATACCGTATTTTATTATTGAGTATACATAACCATAGTATGCGGCTATTACTGATTCGGTGTTTAATATTTTTCTTAAGGTACCCAGAATATAAGAAAAACTACTGATTTTTGCTACAATTTTTGAGACATGTTCTTTCCAGTTTATGTTTATATCTAATTCCATTCCCAGTAGTGAACAGGTTTGGGAAGGTTCGATAATATTATTATTAATGTTTACATTTATATTTATAGGTGTAGCTTGCACTGGACAAAATTTTAAAATTTGGGTTTTGTTTGTGTTGAGTGATAGATGTTGCGATAACAGTCAGTTTGCTATTAATTGGCAAGTCTCGTTAACTTGTTTGTTAAATTCGTCAACGTCTCCATTACATTCAAACAACAAAGCGGTGTCATCAGCAAACATTGAACATTCTGTGCCAGCAATTATTGGAAGTTCGTTTACATAGATAAGGAAGAGTAGAGGCCCAAGAATGCTTCCTTGTGGCACACCCTTGTTTATTGTTCTCCATTTGGATTCTACCATGTAATGGACCATTTTTTCATTGATATTTGAAATTTGAACTTTCTGCTGACGATTTTTTAAGTACGATTCAAACCATTTTAATGCTAGACCTCTAATACCCACATGTTCAAGTTTAGTTAGAAGAAGCTCATGATCAACATTGTCGAATGCTTTTGAGAGGTCGAGAAAGATACCTACAGTTTTTTTACTAATATTAATATTTTCTAGAATTTTGTTTAAAAAATTGAAAACTGCCTGTGTTGTTGAACGGCCTTTACGGAATCCAAATTGTTGTGGACATATTATCTCAAAGTTTTCGAGAAAGTTATAAATGCGATTGTACATGGCTCTTTCAAATATTTTTGAAAAGTTTGGTAATAAGGGTATCGGTCTGTAGTTTGAGATTTCCTGTTTAGGACCCTTCTTATACAAAGGTACAATAATAGATTGTTTTAATTGTTCTGGGAAGGTTCCTGATTCAAAAGATTTGTTAATTAATATTTCCAACGGGTAACTTAACGCTTCTGCACATGCTTTTATAATTTTTATAGGGATTTTGTCAGTGCCGACACTGCTTTTATTTTTCAGTTTTACGATGATTTTAATAATTTCCTCCCTGTTTACAGGCGTTATAAAGAATGATCGCGACTGTTTGTTTTTGACTGTTTTGGCAGATTGTGGATGTAGAGATGTATTTTGTGGTGGTGGTGGTGGTGCAAAGAAAATGTTAAATTCATTTGCAATGTTTTTTGGTTCTGATACCAGGTTATCATTTATTTTAAGACAGATTTTTGGTTTAATTTTAGAATTAGAATTATTTGAGTTCTCTTTTATTATGTTCCACGATGTTTTGGTTTTATTTTGCGCGTTTTGAATTCGTTTACTATTGTAATTCCGTTTAGCTACCTGTTTTACTTTACTGAGAATTTTTTTGTATTGTTTGTAATTGTTTATGATTGTGAGGTCATTTGTGTTTTTTTGTTTCATGTATAGATGTCGTTTTTGTTTAATAGATATCTTAACACCAGTCGTTACCCAATTTATTTTGCGTTTTTGGGGATATTTATACTGTTTAAAGGGGAAACAAAGCTTCATACCATTATTTATTTCATTAATGAAGTATTCGTAGCTGTCATTAATGGATTCAAAGGATTTCAGTGGTTCCCAACATATACACGATATGTAATTGTTAAAAATGTTTGTGTTTTCTGTGTTAAATAATTGTTTTTTTGTATACCACGTTTGGTTTATATTATATTCTGTTTTTAGGTGCATTAACTGTGCCATATGATCTGATACAGCTAATTCTGTGACTTCCCATGTGTAAGAGCTTTTTGATATATTTGTACCTATATGATCAATTATACTTTTTTTATTTCCTTGTATACGAGTAGGTTTATCAATAATCAAGCGTATGTTGTGAGATTTTAGTGTGTTTTTGAGTGAATCTGCGTTTTTGTTCTTGTAGCTTGTATCAATATTTAAGTCACCGCAGAGTATTATTTGTTTTTTGTTGTTTTTGCAAATTTTGTTTAATAATAGTTCAAGTTGTTCAAAAAAAAATATTTATATCAGAGTCATTATAGTAAACTGTACAAATTATCATTTTAAGCTTTGGGATTTCAATACCAACACATTCAAATACAAATTCTTTCGTTATTTGTTTAACACTTTCTAGTTCTGTAAAAGCAATGTTTTCGTTTAGGTAAATGCAGACACCTCCATGAATATGGCTCTGTCGACAAAAAATTGAACCTAATTTATAGCCCTTAAAATTGATAAATCTTACGAGTGGAACACGCCGCAAATATACTATATATTATTTTCAATATATAATTAGTATTTTGTGAAATGACACAAATTAATCAAATAAAATTTACTTGCGCACGCCAGGATTTGAACCCGCCACCTCCAGCTTGCTCGACCGCGGAGATTCTATTATCTTCTGTGTTTTTCGTTTTCACGTAAAACGTATGAGAAGGAAAATGACGATTGTTATTGACGTACGTACAATCTCTCTCTGAAACTTCTTTATGCATCAGATGTGGAAGCACCTTGTTTTTTTGACGGAGGACCAGATATACGAGCCAGTGAGAACCCGGGCTCTCTCAGTGGGGTGTTTCTCACGTCAGTCGACTTCCACTCAAGTTTCCACCTATTTTTTAGTAAGAGCTATTCTCTACTAAACCTCTCCTTCCATTCAAATGGATTTACTATTTACTAACGACCATCTTATTGAATGGAATATGATGAATTCTAAAATTCAATCGAAGATCAAAACTATTTGTCGAAAAATCCGTCAGTCAGGAATCCTCCTTTGAGGTAAACACGTTTTTTTCGATATCATGTTTTAGTTTTTTTAACATTTATATTTACGTAATAAATTATAATTTATTTGGCTCTCCGAGAACTTTAAGACTTGTTTTGCGTGGTATTTAGTGAATATAAATTAAGAATTAAAAGAGAATTTTAGCAGAACTATTATTATACATAATAAAGAAAACATCATCGGACGGTATGTAACACAACAATAAGCGGCTATTTAATAACTCAGTAGGAACGTTATTCTACAGGTCCCTTTTCTCCTGATTTTGTTCCTTCAAAATTTTCCGCTCATCATCGGAATTCTTCGAAAAACGCCTCTCAAAATTGTTTGCACATAGTTGATATTTGCCACGCGAGAACGGGGCGTTTCAACGACTCGATATTGTATTCAAATCATTCCAAAGTCAAGTCGTGTCCAATGTCTAGCCTATGTATTTCCTCCCTCTTACAACATGGGTCTTTTAACACCCAGTTTCAGTCCTTCCTTTCCACAAAGAGTCACTTCACATATCATCTCCACAAGGCGACACATGTCCTTAATGAAATGAGTCCATCAAGGTGTCCTGTATGGAGTTAGATAAAATAATAATTTACAGTGAAATTTAGGTCTGGTTAATTTACACATCTGCTCTATATGAGTATCTACATACATCAGTTGTACTTAAACTCTCTCATACAAATTCTTTTACTTAAAGTATTACGATTTGTATGACTTAATTTTAATCATTTAAGCGATAAAATACCCGTTTTTGATTTAAGCGATAAAATCACATAATTCTTGTAAAAATATTACGATTTATACGATTAAATCTAAGAGCTAAGCGATGAATCGCATAATTATTGTAAAAGTATTACGATTTATAAAATTCAATCAAAGACGGATGCTATAAAATCACTTAATTCTTGTTCATTTAATTATTCCTCTTTTAAAAATTTAACTTAATTCTCTTATATTATAAACAAAATAATTGATTCTTGTAAAAGTATAACGAATTGTATGATTCAATCGAAGAGCTAAGCGATACATTCATAATTCTTGAAAAAGTATAATAATTTATACGAATCAACCGAAGATCTAGGTGATAAAATCACATCATTCTTGTAAAAGTATTCCGATTTCTATGATTTTATCGATGATTTCATATAAATCTAAAGTGTAACTATGTCTTAAAAACGTTGATATTGTTTTCTATTGATTGTCATGTTTTAGTTTCTTAAGTGTTTTCGATAAATACCTCAAAAATGAACGTATTATTATGAATTGTTGATGTTCAATAAAGGGTATTTTGCCACCATAAATTATGAATTCAAACAAGGAAATCGATAGACGGAATTATGTTTATTAGGGTGGGAGAGCTTTCTTTGCGAATTTATGCGATTTATAGAAAGATTTTTTTTTTTTTTTTTTTTTTTTTAAACATACAACAAACGATGTTGTATTCCCAAGAGTTATTGAACTCATTAAGGGATCGCCAATTGGTAGTTTTCAAATAGAAGAGTAAAAAAAATTAAAAAAAGCGTTTTGTACAGAAAAATTAAATTAAAAATTAAAAATAACCAACCCAACCCAATGTGCAGACACAATGTATGAAGAAAACATTTACAAAACATTTCACAGAAGCAACATACAGACACAACATATGAAGAATCACTTTACAGATATGTTACAAAAAAAATTGTCTTATAAGACTTTATGAATTTTTCTAATCACTCATTTGATTTATGTACTGTTGGTGTCAAAAAGTTGAAAAAGTATCCTCAATGATGGACTATATAAATGCATAAAAACAAAATCAGGAAAATACATTAAAAAGTACGGGGCCAAAAATAAACAGACCTAATACAAGATGTTTTACATTCAAAATACATGAGAAGATTATAAAAGCTCATCATCTCTGGATGTACAAAGTTTGGTATTTGGAGATAATTAGGACGGCTATCAGAAACAGAGTTTGTACCTACTTATGACTCGTTTTCCAAATAACATTTGAAAAAATAGGATTTCAATATATCGTTTCGAGATTTGTTAGAGGCATATACCTGTCTTAATTCTTCAGGCAATTTGTTATAGTTAGTGTAGGCAATATATTCTAATGATTTCAGTCCGAACTTTGTTGAGTGTATTTTTGATATATGTAGTTTGTTGTGTTGTCGTGTATTATATTGGTGAACATCGTTGTTATAGTTCAGTTTTATATTTGTGTGGGTGTTACACTGAATAATATTTAAAATGGTGTTTGTTATCTCAAAGCTAGGAACCATCTTAAATGGCAAAACAAGTGCGTGACGGTAAATATCTTTAACAGGTATATCCCAAGGCAAGCCAAAAAGAGATTAAAGAGATTAAAGAGAAAAGATATTTGATACTAGAGAAAAAAATCATATTTTGCTATGAAGATTGCAGACAACTGGCGCAACATGCATGCAATGATTGTGCTAGTGCATAGTTTTGTGACGGTTTACTTTCTCTGCCCACCAGTAAGTAAAAAAACTTTTTGAAACGTTATTTCGATGGCGTTACTAGTAGAACATGGTTCGGTGGGCGCCTGCATATAGGCAATTTATTTAGCATGTTGCGCCTGTTTTCCGCAATCTTCATAGCAGAAAACGGTTATGTTATTTTGTTGTCAATTTTGTCTAGCGCAAACAATAATGACGGAAATAGATGTTTATATGATCTAATTAGAGATATAATTGTTAGTAAATACATTATTCAAACAAGTTATTCGAAACGCTGCGAGATTATTCAAAAATATTTTACGGTGAAATTATTTATAATAACGATCTATTTAAAAAAAACACACACATTCTACTAAGAGGTAGGCAAAAAAAATCTATCTAGGCACACATTACTTGATTCAATCGTATTTATATTTAACGTAATTTGCGTTCTGTCTAACCAGTGAAAGAGCATAGTTTAGCTTGGTTCTAAAATATCTTGGTCTCAATGTTGTTCGAGCGTATCAAGGGATAAGAGATTATGCCCTTGGGTTTAGTATCACCACACGAGCAGTTTGGTTAGAGATAGAGTTAAAATTATAATCGATATATCGTGTCATACGTTATCTTGTATTGTACCGGTCTAGGCGACTCAACTATTTGATTCACTTGATATTGACATTTCTTCCTTGGCGTCTCCGAATTATTCTTGAATTCGCTTTACTTTAGACTCGTACTTTTAGAATACTAGGAAAACATTTACATTTAACTGTAGTGGTAGTAGGAGATTTTCAAATATTGTCAGGTTATTCGTAACCCGGAAATGTTTGTCTTTCTTTAAAAAAATTAATTAAAAAAATTACAATTAATTTAAATTTACAAACATTATAAGATTTAATTTTTGCAGTCCTTTGTAGTCCTGTTGTAACTCTACATTTCGTATGTCTGTAATCTTGTTTGTGTGCTCCGTCCTGAATCCTGTTAAGATGGTACCCGTTTTGGATAGTAACTTCTCATTATCCACATCGAGCTTGTCCTGAAGATGTCACGAACACTAATTAACGAAACTAGATATATATTTTGCGAAATATATTATTTAGTAATAACTAGCTGACGTGTACCCGGCGTTGCTCGGGGTTGTGAATAACTAGCTGACGTGTACCCGGCATTGCTCGGGGTTGTGAATAACTAGCTGACGTGTACCCGGCATTGCTCGGGGTTGTGAATAACTAGCTGACGTGTACCCGGCATTGCTCGGGGTTGTGAATAACTAGCTGACGTGTACCCGGCGATGCTCGGGGTTGTGAATAACTAGCTGACGTGTACCCGGCATTGCTCGGGGTTGTGAATAACTAGCTGACGTGTACCCGGCATTGCTCGGGGTTGTGAATAACTAGCTGACGTGTACCCGGCATTGCTCGGGGTTGTGAATAACTAGCTGACGTGTACCCGGCATTGCTCGGGGTTGTGAATAACCAGCTGACGTGTACCCGGCATTGCTCGGGGTTGTGAATAACTAGCTGACGTGTACCCGGCATTGCTCGGGGTTGTGAATAACTAGCTGACGTGTACCCGGCATTGCTCGGGGTTGTGAATAACTAGCTGACGTGTACCCGGCATTGCTCGGGGTTGTGAATAACTAGCCTACGTGTACCCGGCATTGCTCGGGGTTGTGAATAACTAGCTGACGTGTACCCGGCATTGCTCGGGGTTGTGAATAACTAGCTGACGTGTACCCGGCATTGCTCGGGGTTGTGAATAACTAGCTGACGTGTACCCGGCGATGCTCGGGGTTGTGAATAACTAGCTGACGTGTACCCGGCATTGCTCGGGGTTGTGAATAACTAGCTGACGTGTACCCGGCATTGCTCGGGGTTGTGAATAACTAGCTGACGTGTACCCGGCATTGCTCGGGGTTGTGAATAACTAGCTGACGTGTACCCGGCGATGCTCGGGGTTGTGAATAACTAGCTGACGTGTACCCGGCATTGCTCGGGGTTGTGAATAACTAGCTGACGTGTACCCGGCATTGCTCGGGGTTGTGAATAACTAGCTGACGTGTACCCGGCATTGCTCGGGGTTGTGAATAACTAGCTGACGTGTACCCGGCGATGCTCGGGGTTGTGAATAACTAGCTGACGTGTACCCGGCATTGCTCGGGGTTGTGAATAACTAGCTGACGTGTACCCGGCATTGCTCGGGGTTGTGAATAACTAGCTGACGTGTACCCGGCATTGCTCGGGGTTGTGAATAACTAGCTGACGTGTACCCGGCATTGCTCGGGGTTGTGAATAACTAGCTGACGTGTACCCGGCATTGCTCGGGGTTGTGAATAACTAGCTGACGTGTACCCGGCATTGCTCGGGGTTGTGAATAACTAGCTGACGTGTACCCGGCATTGCTCGGGGTTGTGAATAACTAGCTGACGTGTACCCGGCATTGCTCGGGGTTGTGAATAACTAGCTGACGTGTACCCGGCATTGCTCGGGGTTGTGAATAACTAGCTGACGTGTACCCGGCATTGCTCGGGGTTGTGAATAACCAGCTGACGTGTACCCGGCATTGCTCGGGGTTGTGAATAACTAGCTGACGTGTACCCGGCATTGCTCGGGGTTGTGAATAACTAGCTGACGTGTACCCGGCATTGCTCGGGGTTGTGAATAACTAGCTGACGTGTACCCGGCATTGCTCGGGGTTGTGAATAACTAGCTGACGTGTACCCGGCATTGCTCGGGGTTGTGAATAACTAGCTGACGTGTACCCGGCATTGCTCGGGGTTGTGAATAACTAGCTGACGTGTACCCGGCATTGCTCGGGGTTGTGAATAACTAGCTGATGTGTACCCGGCATTGCTCGGGGTTGTGAATAACCAGCTGACGTGTACCCGGCATTGCTCGGGGTTGTGAATAACTAGCTGACGTGTACCCGGCATTGCTCGGGGTTGTGAATAACTAGCTGACGTGTACCCGGCATTGCTCGGGGTTGTGAATAACTAGCTGACGTGTACCCGGCATTGCTCGGGGTTGTGAATAACTAGCTGACGTGTACCCGGCATTGCTCGGGGTTGTGAATAACTAGCTGACGTGTACCCGGCATTGCTCGGGGTTGTGAATAACCAGCTGACGTGTACCCGGCATTGCTCGGGGTTGTGAATAACTAGCTGACGTGTACCCGGCATTGCTCGGGGTTGTGAATAACTAGCTGACGTGTACCCGGCATTGCTCGGGGTTGTGAATAACTAGCTGACGTGTAGCCGGCATTGCTCGGGGTTGTGAATAACTAGCTGACGTGTACCCGGCATTGCTCGGGGTTGTGAATAACTAGCTGACGTGTACCCGGCATTGCTCGGGGTTGTGAATAACTAGCTGACGTGTACCCGGCATTGCTCGGGGTTGTGAATAACTAGCTGACGTGTACCCGGCATTGCTCGGGGTTGTGAATAACTAGCTGACGTGTACCCGGCATTGCTCGGGGTTGTGAATGATTTGGAGTAAAGTTTTGAGGTTGTGAATTCTAGGATAAACATCGACTTTTCTCTTCTTTCTGTAATTATAATATGCAATTATAAAATTCGGAAGACAATCTCTAAATGATAATGAAAACCCTATCAAAATCTATTGGTTTAGAAAAACTAAGCGCACTTTATGTTATACTATTTGAAGATTAGAGATTACCAATTGTTTTTCACGGAAATAAAACAGTCAAAAAATTGATTACATAGAAATTAAAACACATAAATTGATAGACAAATAATCTATTTATGTTAGTAATATCAACGCAATCTTAGATTTCAAAAAACTTTTACTAGAATTTAGTCTTTAGTATTTAATAGAGCCTTTCTGTTGCATAACGAACAAAATCTTTGCGAATTTTTGGTTTTTATTCCGTTTGTGTGATAGCTGATCGTGTCAATATTTTTTTTGTATTACAACTGTTTTAAGTGGCCTAAAACCATTCAAACAAGCGAATATCTGCTTATTTTTTAATAATTTATAGATTTTACAAATTTCAGCAAACCCTAGACGTAAATTTAATTAAAAATAACTATGTATAAATATTGAAGTTTAGTAAAAAAAGGTTTAGGTGTAAGATATTTTATATATATAGGGTTTCCGGGGGTAAAATGCGATTACTTCAGATTTTAGAAGTAAAAAAAATGGACTTGTAAAAGATGTAATGAAATTCCAATGTTTTAAAGTAGTTTCTGGTTAAAAAGTCTCTCCGAAGTTAGCGCACTTTACCCCTGGACACCCTGTATATAGTATTTATCTTTGTATCAATTCTTTTATAAATAAATCAACAGTTTTACATTATATCAGCTTTTAGGTATCGTTATCGTGACAAAATAAATCAATTTACTTAAAAAAAAAAACTACAAATGGTTTCTTCGTTATGTGATTTTTAATAACTTCTGTAACTGGGATTTTTTTTGTGTTGATAACAAAATGGAAATATTCAATTATATTTATGTGCTTCTATTATTTCATTCTTGACAGGTTCACGTTTTGACGTTTATTATTACCTAAATATATTATTTCTAAGAATCTGGTCGAATTATTCGTTAAAAACGGACTGCAGGCCTTTAATGAATTAACAGGTTTCCTAAAACACAGTCGATAAAACACGAATATGTTATCAGAATGTCGGAACACGGTTCATACAAATTCTGATATTGTAACACTTTGTCATTATCTTTATCCGAAAAGTACACCTGCATGAAAACGTGTTCCGATTTATTCTGAATAGACTAATATATTATTTAGAAATGGATTGCAATCAAGTTAATAGGATTTCAATATCATCCATACTCATTTTTCTGGTCATTCATTTTTTTTATTCATAGCTCGACAGATCAGTTCCAATTTTTAAAAAGGCACTTAAAATATTTTTTGTCAAAAATATTATATAATAGATAGGTACTCTATCGCTTATCTGAATTTTCCAAACGGACACTTCAATTTTTAAATCTATAGTTCATTCAATATGAGTTAATTATCAGAAATTATTATTGTTAATTTAATGGTGATTTAATAAATTAATAATTGCTGAATCTAGGTGCTGGGAATCTGGATTATTTTCACATATTATCTACCGATATACGTAGTTTATACTTAACATTTATATTAATTAATAAATATTCTTTTCGTTCTTGCCCTGATAATTCATAATTCTAAAATAGTTCGGATGAAAAGTAGTTCGTATAAACTTTACACGAACTCTTTTCAACCGAATTCAAAAGAATCACTCCTTATCTTTCATTAGGACTAGAAAGAAAAAAAACTTGTTGTTTCATTTTTTTAAATGAAATGGTGACATCAATGACATAAGTACCGACGATTTTATATTAGAAAGTCATTGTCGATCATTTCACGAATTAAAAAAACTATAAATTTCATCACTGAAACCAATTTACCGTTTTGTAAATTTCGTCACTGTAATCAATATACCGTTTTGTAAATTTCATCACTGTAACCAATTAACCGTTATGTAAATTTCATCACTGTAACCAATATACCGTTTTGTATATTTCATCACTGTAACCAATTAACCGTTTTGTAAATTTCATCACTGTAACCAATATACCGTTTTGTATATTTCATCACTGTAGCCAATATACCGTTTGGTTTTTATGATGTAAATAAATGAATTAATTAATTAATTACACATATTTTAATACCTATTATTTCTACTGTTTTTTTCTAGTACCTGGTTATGATTTTTTATGACTTCTTGAGGTTCAGCATTTCATTCAATTCATGACAAGATCAATTCAAAAGTAATAAATAGTTGTTTTCAAAATACTAAGTAACGATGAGTAATAATAATATTATACAGCGTATCTTGTTAATAGATAATTCAAGTGACCAAAATCCTAATATACGATAAGGTGAAACGTCATTGTGTACATTACGAGTGCATATTGTATTATGAAATGCGTTTGAGGCGTTATGTTTATTTTTATGCATCACAATAACAAAAAGTGTCAAGAAACTATGATTAACAAATGCTAAACCAAATAGTTCACATTTTTGACGCAGACACATACACACAGCTCAGTTTCTAATTTTCTTTATTTTTTTTTAATAAAAGTGTTTTTTGTATATTTGACTTAGCATTCATAATATTCCAACGGCTGAAATAGCCCCTGCAAAAGCTTGATTCCAATTGAAAGTTTCTCTATGTCCTTAGTTGGTATGAATTTTTGGTGATAAATGGTTTTTTCAACCAATTTAAAGATGTTAATGTCCTGTAGGATGTATAATTATAGTAAAAAATATTTATACCTTCGTGATTGCATGGCAAGTGTCATTGTCAGGTTGTAATAAAATAGTTTCATTCTAAACAATGCTGACTCAGGACCCAACGATGATGATAAAGCGCAAGAAAAGCAGAAAATCTTGTGTTTGCAGTCCTCATGAACAAAATACAAAAATGAATGAATCTAAATTATTATTTATTTAAAAGTATATTTTTTTCTGATGTCGGTACCTAATAATATATCAATAAACCATTTTTTTTAGTTTTGATTGGACTTCATCCGAATTCACCCGAAATAATGACAGAATTTATAACGGTGTTATACGTGAATAGCTTTATCTACAATGTCATTTGTTTCTATGTTTTTATGTTATATTGCGACGAAGAAAACACAATCGCGTCGGAAACTAGCTTTAAACTCAAATGGTTTTTTTCAAGGACGTGGTTTAATAAAATTTTTTTTGTTTAATCAACAGTGAAATGCTGATGAAATATTATAATTAGTTCTAAAGAATCTGTTTTCATTTTTAAAGGGATATCCTCAACCTGACTGGAGAAAGTCTGTAGGTATATCCCCGATCTGACTGGAGAAAGTCTGTAGGTATATCCCCATTTTCAAAATGTTTACTCGGAATATTCTCATTTCTAAGCCAAAAATGCCTCCTATTTTATATGATGCTTCAGTTTTAATGTTTTTGTTTTTTCATCGCTTTGTATAAACTGTACACTTTTTCATACATTATTAAATCTGTATTGGGCAAGGGGCTCATCTAGAAATAATTTTAAGAACATGTTCACTAATACTAAATATCTGTTTTTGAGTTTGTTATAGTAAAAGTGTAAGAAGTGAAATGACACTAAACTGTGCTATGTTATTATTATTATTATTGACTGGAGAAAGTCTGTATATATATCCCCGACTTGACTGCTGCAAATCTGTAGGTATATCCCCGACTTGACTGATCTGACCGGAGAAAGTCTGTAGGTATATCCTCGACTTGACTGGAGAAGATATGTAGTTACATATATCACCGATCTAACTGGAGAAAGTTTGTAGGTATATCCCCGACTTGACTGGAGAAAATCTATAGGTATATCTCCGACATGACTGGAGAAAGTCTGTACTACGAGTAGAAGCACGTGTTAGCCTTTGCTTTAACCAGTCACGTAGATAGTGAGTATTAGAAAATATATATATTAGAAAAAAAAATTGTTGGAAATTTAAAAAATGCTTCTGAGTGTAAGTCTTGTTTCGACGAATTTACACATTCCGTGTATATTTTGTTGTTTAATATGGAAAATTAAATTTTTTAGAGTATAACCGGAGAACATTTCATACAAACATGTTTATCAATGCTTACTTAACTAGTTGAAAAAATTATGGTATCATTTTAGTATGGAAGAGATTTGAAGGGAAGGGGAGGATTGGGCTATTAAGATCTGTCCAAACTTAAACAAGGTTAAAGACATTTGAAGCAACGTTTCGATTCTGAAAGGTGGTCTTTAGCAAGGGCGATACTGAGAGTAGGAATCTACGATAACCGGGGGGAATATGACTTAGGGGGATGGACGCTAAACTGATTGTAGTTCGTTAGTTTGGAGTTGGTTTGGGATAATTGTAACGCTAGCACATCTTCCTAGATATTGTTTGTTTGTTTGTTTTTGGAGATTTATTTAGATGTAAGCAAATTTTTTCATACATCTAGTAATAAAAAATATAAAATACGAAATAAAATAACAAATAGAATCATAAAATTATAGGAAAAATACACAGTATAACAAAAAGAAAAAAAAATACCCCGGTTTAAGAAATAAAGTTTGTGAAATACATTTAACTCCTGTTAAGGTGAAATAATATTTCTGAGTGTATACAATTCATATATTTTTTTAAATATATTGCACATGTTTTATGGAAAGTGTCAAGACTTTAGGCTTCCTATATGGCACTTTATAGGTTATTATAAAGCTTTTGCCTTTTATAAAACACGCTGTTCTGTGTGCACGTAAGTTTAGTTTTGGGAAGCCTGAAGTCTCGGCAACTCCTCGTAGGATAATTGTGAACATGGAACAATTGTGATAATGGCACATAATATAAGTTTGCAGATATTTACGGAGTATGTTATTTTTAAGCTTATAAATAAATGTTAACGTATAATATATAATATGTTGTTTAGTTGTCATCATATTTAAGTTTTGTAACATAATTTTAACTCCAGTAAAGCTATTATATTTCAGAATCATCCCTATATCCCATATTTTGTATAACCTGTAGTTTATTATTCTGGGCTTCGTTACATAAGAATAGAACACTAGAACAAAAATAAATTAAACGAAGAGTCACAATAGAATTATATACAAGGTGCATTGTCTTGAGATCCAAGTTATTTCTGATCCTTTTTAAGAAGCCAACTTTTTTAGCAATTTACTTTGTTATTTATTCGAAGTGTTTGTCAAATTTTAATTCATCATCTAATATTACACCCAAATATTTAATACTGCTAACCCTTTCTATATTTATGTTATCAATGGTTAGTATTGCATTAACGGTTCCACCTTGACTGTCCATAATCAGAAATAACATTCAGTTTTAGTTTGTTTAGGTTTAACCAAAGCGTTACATTATTCAAGTCATTTTGTATTTTCTCAATGGCATCCTATAAGTTTGTACTGGCTATGTATAACAATGTATCATCAGCAAATAATTTAATGGCACAATGATTGAAAACTATCATTTATATATATTATGAATAATAATGGACCTAGGACAGATCCCTGAGGAACGCCTTCACTAGTATGACGTGGTTCAGATGTTACACCACCATATTTTGTTACTTGCGTTCTTTCTTATAGGTAATCGACAAACCAATTAATTTCTTCCGTTAATTCTAATATTTCTTAATTTTTTTATTAATCTATCTCTATCAATTGTTTCGAATGCCCGTTTTAAATTTTAAAAATTCTGTAATAGTTTTACTGTTTTTATCTCTAAAATTTTTCCATTCGTGAATGATTACATGTATCCTACATAGTTAATAGCGGTTTCACAAGAAAATTTATTTCTAAAACCAGATTGTTGTCGAACTAATATTTTTTGTCTCAATATATTCAGTTAATTGCTCCTTTACAATGTATTCAAGTATTTGTTCGTATATGGGTAAACTAATACAACAATAACATTCAATGACAGCTGTCGTGTTTTTATTTCACTCTTGATATATCACAAAATAAAATAAAAAATTCTAGCTAAAATCTTAATATCTATATTTTAATAGCTTTAATAGTGAAGTGAAGTTATACTAATTAATATTTCGTGCCAAAATGACTACACGAGCAACTGCAAAAACACTAAATACTACGGACACCCAACTCCTCCAACTTCTTGACAAAAAGTTTGAAGAATTTAAGGTACAATTTCTGGAAATCATCAGAAACGAGTATAAAGAAGAAATCGAGGAATTAAAAAATAAAATATTAACTCTAGAAAAAAAACAACAACCTTGAAAAAACTCTGGAACAAAACGCCGTAATACAAAGTGAATTTAAAGAATTACAAAAACAATTGGATGCTAACGAACAACACGCACGCATTAATAACATAAAGATCATTGGGATACCAGAAAAAAAAACAAGAGAACCTGACGGAGATCATCAAAAGGATATATTCAGAATTAAATATAGTAAGCGACGACATTGAATACGCCACCCGAGTCACCCCCAAGGAGAAGATTGAAGGAAGACCGCGAAATATTATAGTAAAACTAAAGGGCAGGAAACAGAAAGACGAAATCATAGCAGCAATCCGGACAAGAAGGGGCCTAACAGCAGAGGATATTAACTTTAATGGAAAACAACGGATCTATATAAATGAACATTTAATTCATAAAAACAAAGTACTCTACAAAAAGGTCAGAGAGTTTACCAAAATTAATAAATTCAAATTCTGTTGGATCAAAAATTGTAAAATTTATGTAAGACTTGATGAAAACACAAATCACCATTGCATAAATAATTATAATGATCTAGAAAAACTAAAAACATACAATATTTCCATCAACTAACTTTCCAGCAGCTTTATATTAACTGCACTATATACTTAATACAATGGAATCTTTAGAATTATACTATCAAAACTTAAGAGGTCTTAGAACCAAGACACATATTTTTCTTCAAAATGTATTATGAAACAACTATGACATTATATGTCTCAGTGAAACATGGCTTAACAATTCAATCTTTAATGAGGAACTTTTCGATCCACGGTACCATATTTACAGACGAGATAGAGATTATCATAACCTCAATCAAAATCGCGGTGGTGGAGTTTTAATTGCAGTCAAAAGTAAATTAATTTCTGATAAAAAACTAGAATAGGATTCTGAAGCGGAAGACATATGGGTAACTATATCACTTCCTGGTAAAAAAATTCACATATGTACTTCGTACATCCCACCTGACAATAAACATCTTATAAATATTACTTCTCACATAAAAAAGTATCACAGATTATGACGGATAACAATAATGACAGTTTCATTATAGTGGGAGACTACAACCTACCTCACTTACTTTGGTTACCAATAAATGACAACTGTGATTATATGTACACTGAACCCATCAATTCATTAAATCCCGCCCATTTTAACTTTATAGAATTTTTATCATTCAATAATCTGCAACAATATAACTCTCAGAGTAATAATATAAATAATCGCATTCTTGATTTAGCTCTAAGTAACATACAACTGAAAATTACTCACAATAACATTTCATTAGTACCAGAAGATGTTTATCATAAAACACTGCTAATTTCAATTCCTATTAAAAATAAAAATAAAAACCTGAAAACTAACACAAAGCAAGTATTACAATTTAGAAAAGCAGATTATTCAATGAGAAACACAAAACTAAACGAAATTGATTGGGATCATAATCTGAACCATCTGAATACTCAATCCGCAACTGACGTCTTCTACCACATATTGAACAATATTAAAATAAATTACATACCAACTAAACCAGCAAAAAATTATAATTATCCGCCATGGTATACATCATCTCTCATAAAAATAATTAAAGAAAAAAATAAATATCATAAATATTTCAAAAAATTTCAAAATCCACGTGACTACCAAACGTTTTCACTCTTAAGATCCAGACAAAAACGAATTGCACAAGAACTCTACATTAATTATATACATACTGCTGAAAGTAACATGAATGGTAATCCTAAACTCTTCTGGAATCATTTCAATAATATGAAAAAAAACACAATCGTCCCTTCCAAGGACGATGCATCTAGATGACAAAAAAGCTGAAAATGGCCAAGATGTATGTAATATTTTTATGGAATATTTCCAATCAGTTTACATAAAAGATAATAACCTACCAACATTTGACATACCAGAAAACACAAATAACATAAATATCACCACGGTTAAATTCACACGAGAAATAGTCTTAAAAGAAATAAAAGCTCTTGACATAAACACAAGCGCGGGGTGTGATGATATTCCGTCATACTTTATAGTTAATTGTGCTGAAACACTCGCTAAACCTCTCTGCATTATATATAATAAATCAATGAACGAAGGCACGGTACCTGAAATATGGAAAAGAGCATATGTAACACCAATCCACAAAAATGGCGAAAAAAATAATGTTAAAAATTATCGTCCGATTTCAAAACTAACAATATTCAGTAAGTTAATGGAAAAAATTGTTTACCAATACCTAAGTCCACAACTCAATCACATCATAACAACAAAACAACATGGTTTTACAAAAGGCAGAAATGTGGAAAGTAATCTCGTTCTTCTTACCGAATTCATTGTTGGTCACATGGACAATCGCACTCAAGTAGATATCATTTATACAGACTTTGCCAAAGCATTTGATAAAATTAATCAAAAATTACTACTAAGAAAACTTTGGGCATTAGGTATACGTGGTAATTTATTTCGTTGGGTTACATCTTATATACTTAACAGATCACAGGCAGTAGCAATAAAGGGCTTTGTATCAGACTTCAATCAAATTTCCTCAGGGATCCAACAGGGTTCACATCTCGGACCATTATTTTTCATTTTATATATTAATGATTTGGTCAATGTTGTAAAAAACTCTGAAATAGAATTATTTGCTGATGATGCTAAGCTATACAAGCCAATAAAAAGTCTAAACGATTGTATTAATTTACAACATGATTTAAACAATGTAGCTACCTATTGCCAACAAAATCAATTATTTCTAAATGTTTCAAAATGTCATCACATTGTCTTTTCCAGAAATAAAAATAAAACATTATTTAATTATTCTTTAAATAACATCAACATTGCAACAGTCTCAAATATTCGTGATCTTGGAATAACTCTTGATAATAAACTTCAATATAACCTTCATATACAACAAATCACAAATAAGGCTGCTAAAATGTTAGGTTTCATCATTAGAAACACAAAACTTTTTAATAACATCAATATCATTAAGCAACTCTACTTTGCCTACGTACGAAGTCATCTGGAGTTTGCATCAATTGTTTGGTCTCCATTCTATAAAATCCACATAAACAAAATCGAAGCAATTCAAAAAAAATTCCTAAAATATCTCTGTTACAGGTCATTTGTAAGATTTAATAATTATGCAGAGGCAGCTTCGTACTTTAAAATTGATTCATTAAGTGTACGAAGGCATCATGCAGATGCTCTATTCCTATATAAATTAATTAATAATAATATTCAATGCTCAGAGTTGCTAAATAATATTAAATTTAATGTGCCTGCACGTTTAACACGGTCTTCCATCCTGTTTAAAATCAATCAAAGCAAAACGAACTGTAGACAAAATTCTTGCCTGAACAGAATATGTAATAATTACAATAACATATTTTTCAATATCGACATCTTCAATTGCGAATTTACTAAATATAAAATGACCTTAAAAGAGTATTTCACTGATGTTTCTTGAATTGATGTTTCTGATGTTTATGTTTCTAGTATTTATATATTTATAATCCTGTTATGGTATGATTTATATGCACAACATTGTCTTCTTATGGTTATGGTTATGATATGATTTATATGCACAATATTGTTTGTATTCTTATGGTTACCAATGTATCGATAATCTTTTATTTTATATAAATTTTAGTTTTTTTTCCCCTTTATTTTTGTTGTATTATTTTGTTCTATTATTTTATACAATTCTTTTATTTTATATAATTATAACTTCACATTTCTCATAAATTTAATTATTTCTTCTAATGCTGTCTTACGTAAAGTCACAAGGAGGAAATCCGTAATTGGTTTTATTTTGGCTATTTTACTTATGTACAATCTGTAAAAATGTAAACTGTTGATTTCCCAAAAATGAATAAATAAAATAAACAATTTATCGGTCGAAATTCGTCAAATTTTTTTGGGTTATCGATTTTCGGAATAGGAGTTATTGCAGATGTGCATGCGACCTGTAATAAGTGAACGCGTTAAAAGTTGTGTTCAATTTTTTTTAAAGCTTGACCTTAAAAACAAAAGGAAGGTCAATGTCTACATGATATTTAGAAAAATAACCTCCATCTCCTTTTCCCATCCCTTAAAGCAGAATTTTAACACTTCTTGATGAAATTAACATTCAAAATACTGTCTACATCTGATTTCGAAAAATTCTACTTACAGCTGGCCAACGCCGGGGACAACTAGTATTATATAGAAAAAAAGATGCAAATAGCCGTTTTTGGAGGATTTTACCGTCTCTATCTACTGTCGGGCTATCAGGGATGACTCCGTCCAGGCAAACATGGCGGTGATAATGGTATTCTTGGATTGGCTTAGGTTGTGCCATACACTTCCTATGGTGGCGGAGTGCTCTGAAGTCTGAAAGAGCGCACCTATCCCATTTCCGGGGCGCTGCAGTATCTTGGTAGGCGCAATAGTTGGAGAGAAGCATTATTATAAACAACTTTTAGCTTATGGCTCTGGAATGCAGATAATAGATTCACACGGAAGGAATTCAAATAGTTATATTGGGGATCTTTTTTTAAGCTTAATTGAACCGAAAGTAAACTGGGTATTGTGTTCCATAACTTATGCAAAAATATATTAGGTATATCAAGAAACCTGCACACTATTAATTATCAAAGTGTGAGTAATGTTTGAATAAATTTCAAGAATGCGTATAAGTTATTTTCATATTCCTATTAGGTACTAGGGTGGAGGAAGACTTTATAAAAAAACGCTTTGATGCGTATAGCGTAATGCGTCACCACCCTTAGGTACAATTTGATGCGTATAGCGTAATGCGTCACCACCCTTAGGTACAATTTTTAATATTTTAATATTTTAAAACTGTTATTTCCTGGTGGAATTCCATTATAAATATATATAAAGAAAACAATTTTAAACTTTTTTCCACTTGTTTTTATTTGACCGTGACCGGTTTCAGCCTGTTAGGGCCATCTTCAGACTGGTACAATTTTTGTCTTAAACTAGGGTTTATATACATAGGCAAATTACATTGAGGGGAGGGGTTAACATAATAGGTTGGTTTGAATTATGAGGGGTTTTTCGTGAAATATGATATTTCCCAAATAAGTATTAAACTATCAATAGGATTTACCCAACATAAGGTTATCAGCTAATTGTTAACTATTAATATCAAATGCATTTATTTATAGAACTATGATAATTATGCCTATTAGGAATCTATTGTGTGGTTAGGTAAAAATATTTTAACGGATTTTATATAATTCAAATACATATTTAGGATAGGTGGCATACTGATTATAATGGATGTAGCAGCGGAGATTTAGCAACTGATTCTAATTTTGTGTTCATAACATTATTGTAGTTTACTTTTTTAGTTAGGTGGGTTATCTCTAATGACTCTAGCCTATCTAATTTATGACCTTTGTCGCAGGTATGTAAAAATTTTACATCTCTATCCTCCTAGTTTAAGACAAAAATTGTACCAGTCTGAAGATGGCCCTAACAGGCTGAAACCGGTCACGGTCAAATAAAAACAAGTTAAAAAAGTTTAAAATTGTTTTCTTTATATATATTTACAATTTTTAAATTTAAAAGAAATCTGAAATATTGAGTAAAGGTATATAAAAGTAGTTTAGCTTTAGCATATTCTAAAATCTTGAAAATTATCCATTTTATGATAATATTATAATAGTATTTATATGCAAGTATCCGTGTAGAGATACATAGATAACTACTATTATATCTTTGATAAAAGTTTCCTTCTGCAAGTATACAGATTTATATAACATAGATTTTGATACGTTAGGCAGAACACGTCGATGTAATTTGCACATGATGCACTGCGCATAATTTAGAATTTATAACAAGTAAGATGAATTATTCCTTTGTCCGTAAAAAGATTAAAACCGGTCCAAACCCTTCTCAGCTACCTACACACATCCTGCCCACGTGATCCCTGATCACTCAACCGCGTGGAGCTCCGACATTCCGCTGTTACATCAATATATTAATAGTTTATCTGCCAAACGCCTCGAAGGAATATCAATTACGTTTAGTTTGTACGATTATTCCATAAAACATAATGTTTGAAGTGACTAGGTACGCCCGTAACATGTAGTTAATGTAAATGTCAAAAGTCAATGTCAACCGACGCACGTCACGGACATAAAATTCAATTAAAATTTTCAGAAACCGATAGATGTCAATGCTGTACACAATCCGCTGAAAAGGTTATAAAAATTCATGGCGCACCGAGTGAAAGCGCTCGCAGATTTTATTTAGACGAACACGCAAAGTAACTCATTTAATTATAGATAGAATAGCAATCCTTGCGCGAAACCGAAAACAATACGTAACTTGAGCTATAAATATACATCGCTCTTTATTGGGGATGGCTATAACCTTGAGAGCGATAAGAAACAATAAAATTAAAACAAAAATAAATAGTCGACGCCGAGTGCGACGTTGCAATTTAAAGTTTCAAGCGTGCACGCGACATCCACTGAAATTTCTAAATGAAAACGTGGACTTATTCGGTTAGTTATATTGATTTTGATTAATTTCAGAGCACAGAGGGATTGTTTGTTTTCAGTTTGAGAGAGTTGAAACAGCGTTTTACTTCGTATTTTGTGATTGAAACACAAATAAACAAAGGATATTATTTATATTATTGGTTTAATAATATATGGGGCGAAGCGTGAAATGCCGATTCATAGATGTCGTTAGTAGTCCTTTTCGCTTCGTGTTTCGGGGCTCTCGAGGGTGATACGATACGCCTCGGATACGACTCTCTCGAAGGCGATAAAGAACAAAGCGAACGCTGCGTTTTGAGCGTAGACGGCGGTGATTACGGCCGAGATGCCATTTTGAATTTCATCGAGGATTGCGGCCGTCGGATATGTTCAAAATTGTCTGGCAACGTCGGAATCCGCCGGTGGAGAGTGCTTGCCTGTGGACTTTTCAACTGAGCGGATGTCGGCATAATCACCAACACGTCAGCCATTGCAACTATTCTATACTACTACGTTTACACTCTACATACAGCCAAGCATTGCTGACGTTTACTAATGTTTGCATTTTATACTTGCTTATGGTTATTAAGAATAACAGTTAAATTCTACACGACATATTGATAACATGATAATCAAGTATTATTTGAACTAGACTATTAGTTATTCCCATTTTCACAAACAGATCGACAACGGGTATCCGCGGGGTAGGCAGAGAACAAAGATCTACACACGTGGCTTTTCACATTAATGCACTTTACTTTCTTCACATTCTTATACATAGATAAATCTGACATATTCTTTTAGAGTTGACTAAGTATATTTCTCTTCTATTTCAAAATTCGTTATTTATAATAGTCAGTTATGATGCAATGCGACTTGTGGTTACGTCAAGTAATGCTGCCATTTACGAATATATTTATTTTACGTTAGATGGACTGGCAATTTATACATACTTTTAAAGTGGTAGATACTTTCAGAATCGCCCTTGTGAAAGACTACCATTCAGAATGGAAACGTTGCTTGAAAAGGCATTAGCGGTATTTAGAGACCAGATCTGAATAGCCAATTACTTCAAATCTACCTTCTTCTTCACATTCCCACATTCCTTAATAATAATATTTTGTATAGCGTCGTTTTTTTATGAAAAATCGCTTCAAGGGCGCTGTACAAATATTTGTACAAGGCTCTATATCCTACTATTAACTATAGAATCTAATATAATAACTTATATCTTAAGGCTAACAGATTGCATCCACCAGTTCCAAGGTCGAATAATATAAATTAATTAACATAATGGTATATATAAAATTGTGTCACCAATGAGCGTGTAGCTACTTAAAAATATACATTTTACTTTGATTATGTTCAGGCATATAATAATATGTATACAGGACCATAGGTGTTTGGTGACCAGATCTGAATAACCAGGGTTTTGCCCACCTTCTCTCCCCCATCTCGTTCTACTCCCCATTACCTTTAGCCTCATAAAATATCCAAATCAGGGATGTCATACTCTCACTTGCTCCAGACCTTTGGGATCCTTGTGTATCTTGTTTTATTAACATAAAAATTAGGTACTTACCTGGCGGGTCACATATACAGAGGAAATACTACCTTCAGCCAGGGGATGCTGGTTCAATCCGACTTGCTACGGGCAGTTAGGACTCTTGTGCGGTATTACAATACAAAATGATAATTTGATCATAAAATGACTCACAAACACGACAAACGTTTTCACAATTTACAAACCTTCAAAAGTCTCCTAGTAAGTAGGCAGTGCACAAAGAGGGCCACACATAGCTTATTCTACACTAGCGAATTTCAGCTCTTTCGCATTCATATTTCATGTTTGTATTGGCACACTCTTCTTCGAGTTTAATGTCTTTTTTCTCTTTGTAAATTTTTGACTCGATTTTGCCAGTTTTTTTAAAATGCGTATATTAAAATATGTTTGCTAAATTTTAAGAATATTTGTATTTTACATTTGATTATGAATACTTTGCTCTATAATTTTATTATGCTCCGCATCAACTCCTTAAAAATATGTACTTTAGTAGGCACTTTATTATGAAATGATTCAGACGGAATAATTTAACTTAGGGAGAACTCACATTGAAAATTAATGCTTTTAAGTAAAAAGGTTAATTTAAATACACTAATTAATTTTAAATAAGAAGCTTCTTTTTTAAATTTTAGAACGTACCTAATTATCCTGAAGGTGTTTAGTATTTAACGAAAAATTGGTACTACAGTAACACACAAGTATATATTATATACATTTTTTTAAAGATATCGTGTTCAAATAATTTTTTTAAATAAAATAACAACCCTTTACCTATTGCCAAACGATAACCAAGCATTTACAAGTGAGTATGAAATGATTCCGATTTTCAAAAATGATTAGGTGCCGAGAATCGATATCTGAAAATGAATGTTTTCAAGTATTAACGTTCAATATAAATATACTAATTCATTTTATAAAAGAATTCTATTTAAAGTTTTAGTACGCACCTAATTAACCTGAAGGTATTTAGTATTTAACAAAAGATTGGTACTGTAGTAATACCGATATGAATTTAAAAAAAATATATAGCGTATAAAATAAAGTTATCATGTTACAAATAATATAAAAAATTACAACACTTTAGTTATTGATAAACGATAACCAAGCGTTTACAAATAAGTATGAAATGATTTCGACTATCAAAAAATGATTAGGTACCTATATATATAATCGATATCTATTTAGGGGTAGGCATTAAAGGATGAGCACCACACGTGGCTTTCCACAATGAAGATTATTATTTTTAGTTTAGTACATATACGTGTCTGTTTTCACCTTTCTTTTTCCTTTTCAAAACTGGCTAGAATACTTTTTTTTCTTGAGTTATTTATGTTCAGTAATTGAACAGTTATTGTGCTAATTATAATAAATAAATTCATTTTACGTTTAATCATCGAGAAATGAATGCCAACGCTCTCAAATGCAATCGCCATAAGTGTACAATGGTTACCTTTGTTCTCGAAGCATGTAGGTATTTTGCACATGCTAGGAAATTTCCACGTGCTTACTAATACTAGTAAGAATTTGAACGTTAGAACTTGCTTCCAAAAAATAAATACGTTAATAATTTTCTCATAATTAATAAATCAACACCAAAATTTCCTCTGAAATCTTTTGGAAAAAGGAAAAGGTTTTGAAAGGTTTGTAAGTAGGTACTTAAAAACTTCCATACTTCATTATAAATAATATATTTTGTGTAATTTTTTTTAATTATGTAAAGTGACTCTTCTTTTATTAACTTTCTTGGGGCAGGTACGTACCATAATCATGAAAAAAAATTAAAAAGAAAGTGCAAATAAACAAGACAAGAAACGTAACGTACAAAACAAATTTGATACACAAAATGCAAAACAGTCGAGTTAAAATATTTTAAAGACTTCACTAAGCTTAGTCGATTAAACATCATGCTGTTTCTTGCAGGGGTAGGCAGAGAAGGTGGACCGCCACATAACAACTTATTGGCACCCACTCTAGCTTTATTTACATCCATATACCGTATCATAAACACTCTTCTGTTACAATGGCTCTTGATATGGCCCGACTCGAAATTGGTTCACTTAATCGTTCCATGTTTTCCTTAGGCTTCACTTGTGCTTCACATAATACTAGCTGACGTGTACCCGGCCTTGCTAGGGGTTATCCTTAGGAGATAGACAAATAACATAGCGAAATTTTCTGTAGGCTTGATTACAAAACGTCGATCTTTCTCTACTTTCTATAAGAATAATATGCATGTATTATATATATTCCTTCCGGAAGAAATTTTTTAAGTGACAGTGAAAATCCTATCAAAATCCGTTGGGTAGTTTGGAAGAAATAAGCGCACAAACAAACAGACGCGGATAGCGTCTTTGTTTTATACTATTTAGTGATATTCGCTCTATATGCCCGTACCATCTGTGCAACCGTTCGTTTCATCTTGTTGGATATGCAGATATTAAATAAAACTATTAGAAGGTACGTATTAGCGTCCAGCGGTCATTATTGACACGACATGATTATTAGATGCAATTAATATAAAGGATACGTCATCGGAAAAAATACTCAGTAGGTGAAATAAAACTAATCGTAAAAGAAACCCTTTGGAAATATTGTTAATAACTTTTGATTATTTTATTTTTTGAGTAGGTACCGTAACAGTACAAGAGCTTCAATTGCTCTCAACCTTCTGGAGCCGGGGAGTCAACTGCATCCCAGATTGGGGTTTGTTGTGAGGCTGACGGAAGTGGGAGGAGAAGGAGATGGGATGAGGAAGGTGGCTATTCAGATCTGGTAGTCTTTCACTATGGCGATACTGAAAGTACGTATAAATTGCTAGTCCGTTTATGCCAGCATTACATGACGTTATTACAAGTTGCATTACATGATGAAAACTGAATAGGAGAGCTGTCAGGCGGTTGATTTGATTGTAGAACTTCGTTACAGTTTTTTGACAGCATTTTTATACTCAAATGTAGATATTGTATTTCATTCTATATTGCTTTATTTTATTTTTGATTTCGAAGCAATTCGGCCTTCCGGTGACTTTTGGGTTGTTTAGTCATATTGTGCCATGTATCGTATTTTAGTCTCCTACTTCTTGAGCCAGCGATCTCATCTGTCTTGGTGATGAATTCAGCAAGACTTTACAAAACCTTGAGAATGGCTCAAATCTATATTTTGTGAATAATATGTAATTCTGACATTAATGAATTAATTGATTTCATTGAAAAATTCACGACAATAGAACGTTAACGCTCTAAAATTCAATAACTCCACGTGTAGATTGGGTGTCTTTGTTCTCGAACCAGATGGTTATCATATGCTTGCGATATTAACACGTGTAAGATAGGTAATAAATAGTAATATTAATAATATCCGATGACATATTTATAACTACGCGTAGGTATATTATAAGTGAACCAGCGATATTTAGTGTTTTTTGATCGTTTTCATTTTTCCACCGGAAATTTATATTTAAATTAAAAATTTATGGCAGTGTTCTGTAGTTAATGTTAGTTCATTTACGATTGCCTAATGGTATTCATAATTCTGGATATTAGAAAATTTCAAAAGAACTTCTCGACACCATCCAACTTTTCAGCACACTATTTTCAGGATTATCGGCATTCAGATTCATAGAGATTCCTGGCCGCTTCTAGGAAATGGGATACTGCAGACGGATGACATAAGTAGAGTCTCCTTCCAGTCACTTACAAGCATGATTGGTCATCCAAGTGGTTCTTTACGTATCGTGACTGGCAGGGGTGCTCTTGTTAATGGGGTGAGGTTTTTTTCAGGTTTTAACGGAGGATGCGTCTGCCCACCAACTGCGTGGCGGGCCGGATCGGGAGAGGCCGGTTGAAGGAAACCTTTTGACTTCTCCATTAGAACTTCCTCGGCCCATCATGGATGGATTCATACATCCGTCGATCCTGAACACACTGACTACCATTTTATTCCTACCCATCCCTCATACTGGATTCCTTCCCAGAACTTCCCATCCACCCTTTCTTTGAAAAGACCCTCCGAACAGCCTCCGAGGAAAATTATTTTTATAAAAAATATTTAATTCAATTTATAGTCAATTTAAAAAAATATTTATGTAGGTAACATATTAAAAACCATTCCCTGAAAGCATAAACATAAGCACTCCTTCTGAACAAAAAGTCAAGTAACAAACGAAGAATTATAATTAATAAATTAAGTAAAACCATTCAAGTCTCCTTTAAGGAAGGACATTACTAGCCACAAAAATCATATTCCATTAGAGGCTTAGAAGGACAGATATGACCGGGGCGACGGTGAATTAAAAAAGTTTTTTTTTAATGCGGAGATAGATGTTTTTTTAGTCATTGGAAAAATAAATAATCATTCTTCTCTGTTTGTCTCAAATATTTATACATCATTACATGGACAAAGTCCAAAAAATTGTCAAATTGTATAATTACAAATTGTCGGAATTTTTTCATTGATACTTGAAAGTTTAAAACTAAATATTTTTATTGTATAAACGGCATAAAAAGTGAAGTAACTTTTTTTTAATAATCCTTGCATAAAATGAATGGGTTTTCTACATATCGAATTCTTTCAAAATTATAGACGTTTCAAGTCAAAATGTCCCGGTAAGTTCTTTTTGTTAACATTTCCATGTTTGATATACATAAATTTTTATAATTAAATGTTTATTTAAAATACAATGGTATTTTTTTTATAACAACTTCAAAAAAAGAAATATATAGCACATTTAAGATACATCAGAAGCAATTTGAAATTCCATGTAATTTCGCCGTGTAATTGTTACTTCTAGGTAAAAATATTTTAAAATCTGAAGGATTAATAGATGGTACAACTATTGCTTCATCTTTTTTTATAAATGTAATATTCTGTTTTGTAAATAGATCTACAATTATTGCGTCATCTTTTTTCATATATGTAATATTCTGTTTTGTAATTAGATGTACAATTATTGCGTCATCTTTTCTCATATATGTAATATTCTGTTTTGTAAATAGATGTACAATTATTGCGTCATATTTTCTCATCTCTCTCTGTTTAAGAAAATAAATGAGGTAGTATTTTTTTTATTTATTTTGACGAAATTGTATTAGTTATATTTAAAGAGTTATTAAAGACAGTATTTTTTTTTAAATTACGAAGTTATGAGCTTTCAAACTGAACTTTGGTAAAATGTATGCAATAGTGTCCTGTGAAGTCACGCGCAGTACAATTGATAAATACAAAGATAATTCGAATGTCAGTGCTGCAGTACCCCCTCGCATGACCGTGACGTCATGGTCGGCGGCAAAATTCAACATTTTGGCGGCTTATATCTTCGGTATTGTTCGTTATTTTCTGAAAATTCTGAAATATCTTCCTCAGCATGCCCTAATTAATACGAAACATGTGTTAAAAATATGAAATTTCGCTGTTGGAGCCGACCTTATTTGCTTGGCAAAGCCATTGGTTTTTGGCAAAGTTATCAAGCAGACAGTGGTAACCAGTCCATGGAGGTTGAAAAATTGTGGCTGCCCAAGAAAAAACATCAAACCATAAAGAGAAATTAAAATGCAGATCGCTTAAATTGATGGGATTTATTCACAGAATACGTAGATTTTTTTTAAAAAGAAAGACAAACATTCCCGGGTTACGAATAACCTTACAATATTTGAAAATCTCCTACTACCACCACAGAAAGCTAAAAATGTTGCTTGTGTTGTGATGGAGGATTTCGCCAGCCGAGGAATTGAACACACTACACCTGGATGGGACCCAAACGCTATGTCAACCGATGACCGGTCGATCTTTCAAAAACCCTCAATCAACTTGAATATGGAAGGATATTTTGGAATCTACTCGTACATTATTATAAACATGAAATCATTGTAGAATCGGTTAAAAAAATGCTAAGACTGTTATCTCTAAAATGTGGTCTACATAACCATCTTAGATCAAACGGCGTATGTCTAGAATACTTCAATATGTTGACTGATCTAATATATGACACAAAATAATTGTTCCCAATTCATATTGTTTAAGACGCCATAAGAAGTAGACAAGAATTCAAAAAAAAAAGTTTTGTTGTAGCTATACAATATGTATCGGTAATTATATTATGTATTACTTATGTCTCTATTTGGGTCTCATTGTATCTTGCCTTTCTTTGTACTATTTGTAAATTAAGTGAGCTTTTATATATTTTTGTATTTGTTTGTGTTAAAATTATTTAGATGTACGAAAATTAATGTATTCTATGTCTATGAATAGATTCTTGTAATTGTATGTACCGATTTGTATATTAACTGTATTATTACGACTGGATTGTCTCATGTGAGTGAGATCATCTGTAAAAAACCAGAATAATTAAATAAAAGATATTAGAAAACGCGACAAATTTATATGCTATGCTCATTTATTTGGTCGGTCACAATAATCATCGGAAAATAAGAATTTAATGGACAATTTCAAACATTCAATGCACCGGAATAATTCATACCCGAACTTGAAAAACTACATACAATCTTCCTTTGGTCATAGAGCAATGCTCGCCACTGCAAGCAGGTGCACAGTTTATCACTAAATTCTACAAATATTCAGGAATTCGAATGAATAGTACCCACCCACGTAAGTTCCATTGAAAGAATGGTAAAAAAAACATTTTTTATGTTTTCCATGAATTTGTTACCTACTTCGTACCTATGAAGTAGGTAGGTATGTGCTAGGTTCCCATTAAATGACCCTTATGAAAACTAATTTCGGTGATATAGCAACATGGCTATGTTACACCCCATTAATGGAGTGAATGGGGTGAGAAAAATCTGTTTAGTAGGTAGGTACCCTGCTATTCAGATCTAGTTAATCAATTTTAAGTATGTACCTACCTAACTTTTAGATTCTGAATAATTGTACCTGGGCGATTCGAAATCATATAAAGACCTACATAGAATGATGGTCTAAAGCAAGGCTGCCTAACCTTTTTAACAGTTGGGCAAAATTGACGATTTAAAAGTCACTGGCGGGCCACTTACTACTGACGGTTCCTATTTTTGTTACCTAAGCTTTGTTAATGTCTTGTTTTATGCAACAAACAAATAAACATATTGAAATTTTATTGTCGTTTATCAAAATAATAAAATAAATAGCATCTACTGCCAAATAACGAAACAACATATTATGTAACAAAAATCTAAATCCAAGTAATTGGTACGATCGATGTGATTTCTGACATTGTTTTTGTTTTAATAATTCTCCTATGTTAGAAGTCAGTTCAGATGTTGACAGTAGCAACAAATCAGACATATTATGTTGCCCAGTTATAGATGTGCGGTATTTATTCTTTACAAAATTAAGATAAGAAAAAACTTTTCACAAACATATGTTGATCCAAAACTACTTAAAAATTGAAACGCCAGTCTTCCTTTGGCACCAATTTCCAGAAATCTCCAAATTCTTCTGAAGAAGTTTGTGACTTTGAAAATATTTTTTCTGCAAAAAGGTTTTTCAGTGCAGAATGATTTTGCAGTCCAGTGAGTTCCAACTGGATATTAGCAGGATAACTAATTATTTCAGTCAAACTGACTGTGAAAGGATTTAAAAAAATTGATAATTTTGTTTTGTACTTTCAAAGTAATGGAATTTGCTTTCAAACTACTGTAATGAGCATCTAATTTTAGCTTCGTACTTTATGGTGGCAATATTGAGCTTATCTTTCAAATCTTTGAGTATTGGAAAAGGGAAAATATTTTTGTTGGCTAAACATAGATCTTTGCCTTGTAATATGAGATTTAAAATATTGAGATAATTAGTGATGTCAACAAGAAATGCAAGATCACTCAACCAGTACTTATTCTTGAGTAAATCGCTTTCCAAAAGTAACGCCCCTTTTTATTCTAAAAATTCCAACACCTGCTCCCTCAAGATGAAGAAATATTTTAACATGTTGCCCCTTAAAAGTCATCGCACAGTGCAATCAGTTGTATCTCTCCAAATTCGCTGATTTCTTCTTCAAATAAGACTCTGAATTGACGTATGTGAAGAGCTTTTGAACGTATGTAATTTATGCAGCGTACTACCGGCTACATTATATCATTCAACTTTATGTCCTTTCTGTATTTGAAAATAGTTCACGGGGGCCACTTATAATTCGTTCACGGGCCACAATGTAGCCCGCGGGCCTGGGGTTGGGCACTATTGGGCAGCCTTGGTCTAAAGTATAAGTTTAGTAAAAAACTAAAATAAAGCTATATAATAATATTACTTGTATCTCCTTCTAGTTTTAATTTTATACTTTCTTCCGTCATTTTATGATCAATGACAGTTAATCTGCGACATGAATTATGGTGTATGGTATTAATATACTGTTCATATACAATAAACAGATAAATAAATACTATTAAGAATATTAAATTACCAATACCTAGTCCTTTACTAGGGAAAACAAAACATTTTGACAATTTAATTTAACCAAACTTCTTCAGAATTTGTTACTAGGGGCCTTACTAATAATCGTGTTTTAATTTTTACACAAGCGGTAAATAACCATTAACGTAGGGTAAATGGTTTTAATTTTATCAGTTGTGCAAAATTTAAAACACGTTTTTTAGTAAGGGGAAGATAGTTATCACTGGATGACACGCCTATTTAAAAAAATATATTTTATGCATAACACGAATATTTTGTAAACCTATTTATTGTTTTCATCTTTATTAGACGTATGCTGTGTTTTTAATTTGTAAAATATTCCAAATAAGCAAAAAATTACAAATATATTACATTTGTAAGTTATCAGAAAATGAGATAAAGTTGCCTTATCAACACTTCTGTAATCGTTTGAAGAGCACAAGTAAATAATATAATATACACGTCATATTATTTTGATAACAAGTTACTTGTCTTTTCTTTTCGACATGACATCATTCATTATTATTAAGATATTAAAACTTCATTTCCAATGAACTTTAGCATAAGCAACTTCTCTGGCTTGACTTCAGTTAACTTGTATATTATGTAAAAGCTGTTTGTTTCTTAAAAATAAATAAATTATAACTCAATTGGAAATGAATTATTTTTTATGGCAGTTTCTTAACGGCCTAGTGTGGAACTAGCGATATAATGCTTGAAAAAGTTTACGAAATCCCAGGTCCTGTTGAAGATATTCGCAATAAACCGCACAAAAAACTGATTTGCAAAAAAATGCATACCGTGCTAACAATATGAAACTAAGCATTTCTGTTACCCGGGCATAAATACTCGTATATATCTATTTTTAACTATTCCCACGTCAATATTTATAATTTTTATGAGCCAAATTGCTTACTCATTTGTTTATTAAAAGCCGACAGTGCTTTTAAATGGAGTAGGCACATATTTTGGGTTGAACGCAAGAAATTATTAAAAATTCTGTAAATATGTGTTAATATATTTTTTACCAATTTTGGTAATATTGATTAGGTATTGTTGACTTTACGTCCATCAGATGGCGCTGAAAAAACTTGTTTTTACCTGTCACAGGTGACATCTATATAATATAGATATACATATATATAAAAACACACGCGTATTCGAATGCAACGTATCATAATTTCAAAGCAATGGGTCAAGAACTTTCGGAGATTTAAGATTTTGAACAAACGAACATTTACATTTTTATTTATACAGATACTGCTTTATCTTTATTTATTTTTACGTGATACCACAGAAGATACCCAACCGACCCAACCGTCTGGGGAAGTGAGACTATGACATCCCCAATTTTACTAAAACAGGAAACATATTAATTAATTTTTTAGGGGCTTGCAATCCCGTTTTCAACCGGATTACCAATAATTTGTGGAGGTTCTTAATAAATTATCAATACTAATTTTTATCCGTGTATTAAGGTGGGCAAGGAGAAGAGGAAATTTGTGGAATACCTGGCTATTCTGATCTAGTCACCAAATATGGCCGAAGCCATTTCAAACAACGTTTCATTTCCCAGTGGTGGTCTTACATCAGGGTAATACTGAGAGTACCTTCCGCTCTTGAACGTGCCGCAAATATACTACATGTTATTTTTAATGAGTGATTTGACAAATAAAATAAATTAAACGGACTGCGCACGCCTTTAACAAGATTTGAACCCGTTACCTGCTTGCTAGCCTTATCCCTTGCCCGCGGAGGCCGTTACTAATTTATCATTTAATTTTCGGTTTAATGAGTATCAATAATTTAAGGTTTTTGAAATTCTTATCTTTGTAATTATATATTTTCACTGAAATTCCAATAATCTTGTGTCATAGAATTAAGGCTCCGTATAGGGAGCGTTGAAGGTGGTTTAAAAGGGAGGTAAATGCGAATGTTAAGGGGAGAGAAAAAAAAACATAAAAATTATGCAAAAATCGTGAAAATATATAATTAAACACTACTCGTTTGAGATCGAGAAAATTTTTTTCATGCCTATAACATATTAAATAACCGAACAAAACGTGTTATTATTAATTTTCGGAGCTTACTTTGCGATTTTTTTCTATCGATGTTATTTCATATAATTAACGTTTCGACATAACAAATGTATATATATTATCTTCAAAAAAACAATTCACATTTTTGGAAGATGAAAACTTAAAATGTTAAAGAGAAACTTGTTATAAATCGGTAGAAATTGGGAATGCGGGAGCAAGAAATAAAATGGTATGTTGTAATTCATGTAATAAATGCGTCATTAACTCATCTGTGCTTGTGAATTATGGTAATTATATGAAATTCCCTCGATAGAAAAAAATCATAAAGTAAGATCCGAAAATCATTAAAAACACGTTTTGTTCTTTTATTTAATATGTTATAGGCATGAAAAATTCACAGTGTATCTTTAAATGCAACTAAAGCATTTGACGTAAAATTTTTGTTTTATTTAAAACGAGACGTGTTTTAATGAATATTTTCACCATTCTCGCTTCATTATTATAGATTTTTTTTAAATATTAGCGCGCTCCCTCTAACATTCGTATTAACATATCTCCCTTCCAAACCATCTTTGAACGTTCACTACGGTGCCTTTTACGGAGCGGATTATAATATCGCGCTTGTGGATTATTATGAACTGTAATTATGAGTGCAAATTTATTTATTATTCGGTAATAATAATTATTGAATAGTGTTTTTTTGTAGGAAAACTACAATAGATAACATTCAAAGCGTTTAATTACCAATTTATATATTTACCTAAACATAACATTAAAGTAGCTTGTTATTGAAGACCTATCTCGTTTACGTAAATTGTGATTTTGTTGTTTTGTAAAATTGAGTAATACACTTTCCTCGAAATGACAATGTAATTGTGCTAATATTTTAAAATATTAACAAATTATTAATACATATTTAAAATGTTTTCTGCCTGTCTCGACACGAGGACTCCTTCCAGTAAGACAAGCTTAGCAAAAAGACAAAATATAAATTTAATATTTCAAAGACAACATTCTATTTAATGAAAATAAAACCTTTGTTTAGACTTATATAGGACCGAAATATGTATTAAAATAAGCAGTTATTATTATAAACATATTTAAAATGAAACAAATAACATTGTAGCAATACTCTCATAAATTAAAACAACAAAATCAAGGAGAAACAAAACATATATTAATCTCTAAATACAGGGTTTTCCAATAAGAAGTGTTATTTTGATATTCAATCGTAAAAGATCAATGGTTTCGTTGTTTTTGTGGCACGTAGCGCCATCTTATTGAAAGTAAACGTTGTTCAGATCAATACCATCCAATTCCGGCCATAAAAAATCATTAATCATCTCTCGATAACGATCCATTTACAGTAACTGTTGCTCCAGCCTCATTTTCGAAAAATTATGGTCCAATGACTCCGCCGGACCATAAACCGCACCAAACAGTCACACGTTGAGGATAGAGAGGCTTTTCAACAATAACTCTTAAGTTTTCAGAGCCCCAGATGCGACAATTTTGCTTGTTGACGAAGCCACCGAGGTGGAAATGAGCCTCATCACTCCAGATGATTGCATTTGATTCACTCAAGTGAATTTTAATAATTTCAATGCGTTCTTGAAGCGTGTATCGTTCCATTTTTATTAATGGCGTAGTTTTTCCTTGTCAAATGTCAAAAAACGACAGCTTCAAAAGTAACGTCTACCGAAATAGCGGGCTATTCAAAATAACACCTCTTATTGGAAAACCCGTAGTATAAAATAAAGTCGCTTTCCGCGTCTGCCTGTTTGTGCGATTAGTTCTTCTATACTAAACTATGCAACGGATTTTGATAGGGTTTTCACTATTATTTAGAAAATTTCTTCCGGAAGGTTTATATACATAACACGGTTCCATGATAACTCAACTCAGTGACAATTCAACACACTTTTAAAAGATGACATAAAGTCATTAGAAACGATGAAAAAAATATTTTTTTAACCTAACCTAACCTAACCTAACATACTTAAACCCAGTTAATAAAGTTTTTGTTTCATCACATTCCATGACTTTTTATAAAAAAGATGTGATAAATTATCATTGTGATGATTTATCCGGTCACCACTTAACACATGCATATTATATTTATAGAATGTAGAGAAAGTCGAAGTTTTGTAATCAAGTCGTAAAAAAATTATTTTCGATCGCTTACGACGTTGGCTAAACCTTATTAGATACATCAAAATAATGTACCACAGAAATGTATATCTTAAAATGGCCTACAGAAAAGTCCCGATGGTTTATGTCTATCTTCTAATGATAACCCACAGTAATTATGTTTATCTTTTACATATATAATTGGTTATTTGCGAAACTATTTTGTATAATATAATATTAATACTTATCCAATTAAATATTCACAACCTCAAAACTCCTCTCTAAGCCATTCATAATCTAGTCAGAAAGCGACGCACTACGTCGTGTAATATTTTAAATCGAGCCCCTATCAATAACACCCTTACGTAGATGGAGATAAGGTTTAAATTCCCGCTTAAAACCATCCCACTGTTTTGATGTATGCAAGAAAAAAACATGGCCAAAAAGCGCCTTTTATTTTATTTTGTGGATGTTCAGGCATAAATATTTAATTTTTTTCCGATCATTTTATAAAAAACTTAATTTTCCACATTACACAATAAAATCATAACCGAAAGCGGGTTCGTAAGTAGGAGATTTTGAACTTTAAAGCAGTTTTCATGGGTCTTATACATTATATTTTTTTTGGGCTTATGAAAAGACTTATCTAAAAAATACTCGATTATTTCAAAGGCCAAGATGTATTCTACTTGCAGTATTTAATTAAAGCATATGAAACATTTCTAGGCGACCAAATTTTCAAACCATAAACACATGATTTTGCATTACTACGTAGTGCATCGCCTTAAATATAAATTTAAGAGATAGCAATTTTTAAAAAAATATTTGGTTTGTAATTATATTTATTTGATCTTTAACACTTCAAAATCAAAAAATTAGAAAGTTTCCTGTATTTGTAAGTAAAAATTTTAACTTATACGTATTCATGCCATTTTTTTATATTTGTTTCCTAAATATGGTTGGCAAAATCAGAATAATTATCATTACTCAAACACCTTAGGTGCTCCTTAACTCGAGTATTAAATATTCTAAAAATCTTTGAAAATTACAATAGATACAAATTAATTTATGAACTTTCGATTTGTTTAAAATATCATAAATATTCTATTGATAAAATCTGCTTAATCTGCTCTGCTTTACACATCATTGATTATTTTTATCCCTTTTATACTAAACTACTTAGTAACTATCCTCATCTATCCGTTTGTGCACTTACTTCTTCTATACTACGCACTGGATTTATATATTATAATACATGCATATTTTATTTATAGAAAGTAGAAAAAAGTCAAGAAACGTCGGGTACACGTCAGCTTGTTTTATATTCATTCTAAAATCGATCAGTTATGTCTTGGATGTGGGTTATTTTAAAAATACATAAAAAAATTATAAATTCGAATTTATATATTAAATATTAACGACTAAGTAAAATATTTTATTTTAGAGATTTGATAGGGTAAATTCAGTAAAATCAGGGCCGCACCTCTTATATTTTTGTGTACGGCTGCTGTGCACTTACGTAAGATTCTGGCTTTATTATAGGGTATTATCTCGTCTTAAAGAATAGAAATGTTGTGTAGAATTCGTCTGTTTGAAAAAGAATGATGAATTTACTGCAAGCACGGGATGGCTGTTCCGATTTCTAAACGGGTTCGTCTATTATCTGAAAGTGATAGTGAATAAAAACGTAGTGAATTTTAAAATAAAATTATGGTACAATATACAATAGTGAATTTTATTTTTTGGTATCCTGATTTTATTTTTAAACAAGGAAACCTATCACCAAATTTTTTAATTTTTATTTTGGTATACTTTTTTTACACAGAATTGCGTGGAACGTATCCACCGTGTAAAAAGGGAGTCCAGTGTATACATTTTATAGTGCTGTTATCAACAAAAAAAGGTACATTATGCACAATGTCATGCAGCTCTGTAAGATTCTATTGCATCAAATGATGACTGTTCACATTTTAATATCATCTTCGCATATTAATATTAACAAGCTTTGGCTTTATTTTGAAGTACGCGTCTATGGGGATCCGCTAGGAAGTCGAGGAAAACGACAATAACCTCATACAGAGTAGAAGATACGCTCTGCACCGCCCTGATGTAAGACCACCATTCAGAATTACTAAAGAATATAGTGCTACTAAGTACTAGATACTTTACAATTTTTTTACTGTGGCATTGTCAACTACGATTAATTAATTTAAAAAATTTGAAAAAATAAATATTGTAATCCGTTTAAAATGAGTAACTATTTTAAACATTTCTTTCTTTCACAGAAAAAGGTTGTTGAAAGGTTTTTTTTTAAAGTTCAAAATAATAATTACAATTGAGTTCGGTGGAGACTGCGGTAGTCATTTGATTTGAAATGGCTCTAACCGTGTTTGGTGACCAAATCTGAATAGCCAGGTACTCACCACCTACATCTTCACCATATTCTTCCCCTCCTATATCCCCCATAATAACTTCATCTTCACGACATACCCCAATTGATATGCCACAGCCACTGGCTCTAGACGGTTGGGAACAGTTGGGACTCCTGTGCGGTTTCAAATATAAAAAACGAAATTAATACATAATTAATAACTGAAGAGCAAGTTAGTCTTGATACTCTAGAACGGATTGAAGAGCAACAAATGGTTGGTTTTTTGCACATAATTTGAATAATTCATCAATTTTAAACCTTCATTTCGGGTTCTGTAAAAGTCCTATTCAAGTTCTGTTATTATATAATTATAAGCTAGTTGCTTGACAATCTGAAATAATAACAATAAATACAATAGAATCTTTCACAGAACTTAAAAATTAACTTGGAAATTTGAAGAATTGTTTAAATTCTCTCAAAAGACATGTCCTTAGTACCTATCTATATTTTAGAACGGATGGAAGAGCAAGCAAGTCAAGATATTTTAGAATGGATTAAAGAACAAGTTAGTCTAGATATACTAGAATGGCTTGAAGAGCAAGTTAACCTAGATATTTTACACACATTTCCAAAAGACTTAGGTATAATAATACGGAAATTGGATAATGATTGTTAGTTTCCCCAAGCCACTGCGCAACTATTCAGTAAAGTTGTCCTGATTTCAGCCAGAAAACCAATTTAATAGTTCTATCAATCTGATCAATAAAACTACAGTTGACAAGAATGGAAGTGGCATTTAGAAAGTATTCAGAAATTTTACAGTAATTTTTATTGGTTAAAATATATTTTGCATACATAAAAAAAAAGAAAAATGGCACGACTGCCCCGAAATTCATGAAATTATCCGACCAGCCTTTTTAGAAGATGTACTTTCAATTCGTAGGCATTTGGCGGCTCCGTGGTCGAGTGGTTACGATCCGGAGGTCTCGGGTTCAAATCCTAGCGTGCATTTGATTTCATTAATTTGTATTACTTCACAACTTTAAAAAATATTTTCAGTATATTTGATGCACATTCTAGAGTGGAAGATACTTTCAGTATCCCCCTTGTGAAAGACCTCCATTCAGAATTGAAACGTCGCTTAAAATGGCTGTAGACATTTTTGGTGACCAGATCTGAATAGCCACTTCCCCCCACTTTTCTCTACCCTATCTCCTTCCCCTCCCGACTACCTCCAGCCTCACAACATACCCCAATTGACCAAAACGCCATAATCTCAATGCCTATAGACGTTTGGGAGCAGTTAAATGTCAGAGCATGTCAAAAAAGTCAAATTCATGACTCACCGATGACGAGCTTTTTGAGTGAAATTGTTTTAAAATATCCAAGAAAATGGACAAGGGGTTTGTTCAAAATATTAAAAAATATTTCAAGAAAATTGTTAAAACTCTTGAGAATCCGTGTTATAACTAACTATATAAATAAGTATTTGCTAAGTAATTCAGATGCAACATACATTAAAAAAAGGTAAAGTAGGTATTTCATCTGCAGTATCAGCTATCAACACACATTCACGTGAGCATTGTAATACGTCAGCAATAGTTTATTTATGGTTATCTCAAACACCAGGAATCACGTTACAGTTTTAAAAACGTTAATTGACACCTTTATGTATTTCTGTGACGCTTAAAGAGAAAAATAATGAAATATTTTTTTATTGTTTATTATTAAATTAGATAATTACGAGGTTCTAAAAATTAAAAACCGAAACCAAATTTATGAAAACAACACATATTGGTTAATCTTTCAAATTTGAATTCCATGTTCATCTTTTAACATTTTTTTACATTAGCTCAACATTGGAGCCCAGAGGAAAATAATTTCTTTCCATATCATCTTTGGGGATGCTGTGTGGAGTGCTTTTTTAAGAAAAGGCAGAATGGAAGTTCTATGAAGGAAAAAGGTCAGATACGTGGGTAGGATCTAGGGGTCAGTGAATTCAGAAGTTACAGACGTATGACCCATCCCTGTCACTGCGGTGCACATCGATGGGTCGAGAGAGTCCTGCTGGAAAGGTCTCCTTCAACGGGCCTCTCCCGATCCGGCTCGCCATGCAGTAGGTGGTCAGACGCATCCTCCGCCAAGACTTAGACAAATCCCACACCATGAACACGGGCATCCCTGTTAAGTCACCAAACGTAGCGGAACACTTAGGGTGACATATGGCAGAGGTGTTGGTTTTCCGATAAATGATTCCCGGGGCGACGGTACCCATACCCCCTTCCCAAATGAAACTATTTTCGGCTGGCAATGTAATTGCCATTGCGAATTGAAATATCTACATGATATCGTAGATGAACAAACTGTAAATAAAAACGATCAGATGCCATGTCATTTTTCCATGTTTTCAATGAGACAATATATTTGAAAAACTAGCGAAAAAATATTCCTGGGCGAAACCGGGTGGTAAAACTAGTAAAATATTAAAATGAATAACGATTTGTGACCACATAGAATATGAGGTAAACTGCCAACGATTTTTATTTAGATTGTTTTAAAACAATGCACCTACGTTTTTTATATCAGCCATTCTGTTAGCATTGAGCCATTGTTTGTTTTGTATTGATGCTTACATTAGTATTATGTAATTTTATTTTGTTTATCTGTTCGAAGGCTGATGTTTACAGTAACTACCATTGTATCATTTTTATTATACATAGGTTTTTATTTGTTGCACGTTTTCCAATTGATACAGTACCTTCAATACATACTCTGATGTTAGCTGGAATAAGACTATGATTTGTATTTGTAATCCATGTTTTGTGTTTGAAGATATCAATTAGTATGGTTGTGTTTTGCTATTCAGGGTGATGTAGTAGAGCACGCGAAGGAATTTAATCTCATGTCATTGTGATTCAAGAGATTTTTAGACTTACGATGCAAATTAAAACTTAGAAGATACTCGTTGTAATCAACACAAAAAAGTATGTATGCTTGGTAAGCAAAAATCCAATTTTAATGTTAATCAATTCAATTTTTTAATAAATTTATTTTTAATTTTAAAAACATTACAAAATTGTTCATTATAATTCTTTTTAAAATACATATGCCATAGTAATAATAATAACATGGCATTTATATAGCGCAGCTTGGTGTCATTTCACTTCAAGTGCGCTTAACTATAACAAACTTAAAAACTGTAATTTAGTATTAGTGGTCATGTTCTTAAAATTATTCCTACAGTTTGCCTTACCCAATACAGATCTAATATTATAACACTAAATATACTGTTTATACAAAGTGATGACAAAACTTAGAATAACAATAACAGCAGGACAGGACAAAACAAGAATATTAAAACTAATAACATAATATAAAACAGAAGGCAGTTTGTGCTCAGAAATGAGAATCTTCTAAGCAGACATTTTAAAAGGTACAAGGAGGCAACGGAAACCAAACAATTACCGGAAGTTTTAGAATATGGCTTATTATAAAATATCGTATTGAAAAATTCTTACATAAATATAAACGGTGGGTATATCATAAACTATACTAGTAAAACAGATCTTATCTTTTAAAGGAAGCTTTATTGATGCTAAAATGTCAATATTCAAATTTATTCTGTTCAACAGCAAGATTGCTTTCCCTACCGGCATGACTATAACTGTGTGAGACATACGAGATGTTGTATAACTGTCTGAGATATACGAGACATATTACCAAGAATGACCTACTTCGCTTTCTGTCAATCCTTAATTCAATATGGCATAATTGGATGGGGTGGCACTTACAAAACTAACTCTTAAACACATTCATTGGAATAAATAAAAACCCAAAGTTCAAATAATCTTAAAGCAATCATTTTATATGCTTATATTTATATTTTATATGCTTACTCATATTTAAAGAATTTACAGTCAGAATATTAAATGCTCTGTTCTGAATCTGTTCCCATTCCACAAAACTTTACAAGAATGTAAAGAACATGTTTATTTAAAATAAAATCGTTCAGAAACACAACAAACATCCGTCAAAAATACTTACGATATGCAAAAAAAACCCTTGGGTTTACGAAGACATTGGAACAAAATTCTTTAATATATTAGAATAAAATATAAGATTATTTTAAGGGATTCAAACAAAACTATAAAATATACTGAATGAAAAATATATATCAAAAATTTTTATCATTCAAATTAACAATGGAAACTAGAACTAAAAAAACAACACATAATAAAAATCTTCTTATTAACTAAATAAATAACACCCCCGTGCATACAAGCCTAGTTTTTTTTATGGGGGTACATCGTAATTAAAATAATGATACGTAATTATTAAAATTAAATGCTGTTCTACATATCTAACACGCATGAATTATTATTACTGTGTTCTCAATTACGTCCATTTTTAAAGAGACAAGAAGACACTATAAGGGACTAGGAGAGGCAAGAAGAGACAATGAACCAGGTAAGAGCCAAAAAGAGGATGGAGGTGTAAGAAGAGACAAGAAGAAGGAAGACATAAAGAATATAAAACGAAGACAAGAAGAGCCTTGAAGCGGCAATGTGCTAGGAAGAACCAAAAAGAGACAAGGAGGAGTGAGAAGAAAAAGTAGATGGAAGACATAAATAATAAAAAAATAAAGACAAGGAAAGATAAGAAGAGACAAGAAGAGACTAAAAGAGACGATGGACCAGGAAGAGCCAAAAAGAAGAAAGAAGGCGTAAGAAGAAACAATAAGAAAGAAGACATAATAAATAGAAAACAAAGTCCCTTTATTTATATCCCTATCCTAAATTCCAATATTAGAATATTGGGTTGCCGTGTGTACCGGTCGGTTAAACTCATACCTTCTTCCAATCCTTAGAGCACGCGTTCCAAGTCCTAATATGAAAGTGCCCCCTTGTGTACCGGTCACAATAGTGCTCCTAGCTGGGGTGGTACAATCGTATTGTATCGTATGTAAAAGCTTAAGTTTTCGATTGAATCACATTTCGCAACACATTTACATGACTTTAGTCGCTAAGTGTGTCTTTTTACTAAAAATGTCCAATTTTTATTCTTGTATCGGTTATATACAATTCATTGTTCGTAATTAACACTAAACAATGTAATTACTAAATGTAGGTAATTTCCAAACTAGCATTTTAGAGTTACATACAAAACCATAACATTACACACTTTGTTAATTCCTCCTAAATTCCTACTTACTTGAAATATTTTTTGCTGTTGAAATTTTAAGCGACAAACTTAAATCTAAAAATGAGAACTCTGTTTTCACAAAATAAATTTCAGAGGTAAGGGTTAATAGAGAAGTAATAAGTTTGACTTAATAACGGTTTTTAAAAAAATACTTCTGGTTTTGATTACCGCCAGCTGCGATCATTCATTTGCATGATATTTTTTAAAGTTTCTTGTCACGTTTGATATTCAATGTAAACTGACTTATAGCTGTCGGAAAGAACTCTGACTTGATACAAAGTGTGGATTACATTTTGTAGACCGAATACTAAACACACGATGTACGAGTCTCAGATGTTATTATTATTTAACGATTTATATTGGGTTGTAATATTTTGCAGATGTACTATTGCAGTTTAAGTAATCATACAACGGGTGATTAAAAAAAATTAAACATATTTAAAATATTTTTTAAATAATCTCATTTTAGACAATTTGACTTAAGGTGCGATTTATAATTTATTTTACTTGTCTGTCCTTGAGGAAAAGCAACTTGACTGCGTATTAGCTAAACAAAACACAAAACCTGTGATTATCAACCCTAAAATTTAAAGCCCAGGACTTCTCACAGAGTATGACTTGTTCGGACAAGAAATTAAGTAGGCACGCGATGTGTGTATCGAACCTTATCCGCCAGATTATCTGGCTTCCTTACCACACCGCTATCAAACACTTTAATAGATAACTTATTGATAAAATTAGTCAAAAAATTACGTCATAAAGATGTTTGTTTTCAATTTTTTTATTCAAGTAATTTTATTATACCATTACTGGGAGTATAAACATGATATCATTAGTGGACCAAATGTCCTCCATTCGAGTTTGAGAGGATGAATGATCTCTCAAAATCTTTTAAGAAAAAATATATATTGGTTTTAACTGCCCAGAGTCAGTAGGATTATTGCACCCCCAATTAAAACGAGGAAAGAGGGTGGGGCATAGGAAAGTTGCGACTTACTTACTGGATTTTTCAAGTTTCGCAAACGTATTTGAACTGACCTTAGATATTTTGAGTATCCTCTACCCTGGAACAAGGTTCAATGGTTAGTACTGCAACATTTTTATCATCTTTACAACCCATATAAATTTGATACATATTTGTTTTTGCTATTGAAACTTCAACATTTTATAAAACTTCTAAATTAATCGTAAGTTAGAAATAAGATATTGCTCATTGTAAGTTATCTGTAGGTTGTAAGAAATAATTTTGATTCACGGATGCTTTAAGTAAGTCACTGGTTATACATTTTTTATTTGTGGGCTGTAAAGTTAGTTTTCAAAATTTTAATTAATTTATTAATTATTTGACAATTTAGCTAATTTTCCTAAAGCGCAGTTCAGATGATTTTTCATCAAAACTATACACATTAACCACTTATCAATATAATCTAGAATAAAAATCATTTGAATGAGTCTCATATGCGTGACAAAGTGAACATCGTTTTGTTATTTTTACATTGACTTCGTTTGCCAAAACGCAATGCCAACGGAAGTAGTGGAATGAAAAAAAAACATATCGAGTATACACAGTGAGTTCCTTCCAGTATTAAGTCAAAACTCGTCCCCATGCGAAGAGCTTTCATTATAAGCTCTTACCCGGTGCAAAAAGGTGACAGGTAAAAACATAGAGTGGATCTGTTACAATTATTTAACCAATGCAGTGTTTGGTTGAGCGTTTTTCATTCAGGGGTAATGTTTTTGTTTGGCTGTGGTGTTTTCAGTCTACGCCATTTGGATGTAGTTCCGCGTTTCGACGGCAGGTCCGGTCGGTGGCGCCGCGCGGCGACCGTTTCAGAAGCTCGGCGGTAAAATGAAGACCTTGACACGTATGAAGAACGAAGTTGTCACAATTACACCTATTGAAAACACCTCGGATTGAGGTCGTTTCAGAAAGTTTTCCATCACTCCCACACTCAGCAGTCTCGCCACGATGCCATTAAAACTTTTCCCCGTTAACTCTGTTAATGCATAACTTGTAGAGCAACCGATACTTCAGCCTACATTCAATAATGATGGTTTGAAATTCAATCTACGGTGGAGTTATGATACTAACCCTAACGAATGGAAGTGTGGATTGAAACTGGAAGGGAAATCTAAATAAAACTTACATTCAGAAAAAAAAACACAACAACATAGCACACTATTAGAGTGCACGTGTGCACCAATTAAAAAAATAATGTTAACACCACACAGAAGTCCCGAATTCCCGGAGTTAGTCATGTCAGTGTAGCCATGGCATTATTAAATTGCGGTTTACTGTGAGGTTGAAGGGCATGACGAGGGGGAGGAGACAGGAAAGAAGAAGATTGGGAAATGCCTGAATATTCAGATGTGGTCACCAAATACAGCTAAAGCCAATAATTTAAGATAAGTTTTGGTTCGGAACGGTTGTCTTTATCCAGGACGGCCTCCGTGGTCGAGGGGTAAGGCTCTCAACTAGCAATCCGGAGGTCGCGGCTTCAAATCACGATGTGAGCAATTTGTATTATACAAAAATATAATCATTTTAAATAATATAAGGTATATTTGGGGAACGTTCCAGAGCAGAAGATACTCTCAGTATCGCCTTGGTGCAAGACCACCATTCAAAACAGATCTGAATATCCAGGTACTTTCCATTTTTGGGGGCCAATGTTTACACTTGAAATCGCTTTTCTAAAATTAAAACACGCTAAAAACAGCAAATTCTACATAGGCCTCGTAAAATTTAAGAAACTGACATTGGCCCCATTAGAAGCAACCCACAAAATTATTAAATGTATAAATCACATGTGAATTACAAAAAAAATATTTAAATTCGCTGGATTTCGAAGCTGACTTCTGGATAACAGAATAGTTTGGCAACAACGGAGGTCCTCGATAATAAAGGAATGTGACACGTTATATCCTCTCCATTTACACCGTTAAATAAAAACGTCATTGACGATTTCAGCAACCTCGCGCCTTGCCGCATTAAAAGTCTTTTTAGTGCAATACAAAGTGTGGAAACTGGTTCAGTAAAGTTAATGGGTTTACTTGGTTTAGTGGGCAATAGGTATAGCCTCTTGCCTCATTCCCTCCACAGTTAAGGTGCTCCACTTTATGCCTCCAGTCGGGATGTTTATTTGTGTAAATTACCCGATACGAACCGTGCAAAATATATAGAGCAGTGTCGAGTAAGTGAGAAGCGAGTCATAGAATGAGAGTTAAAACCAACTCTGGTTTTACAGAGATGTAGGCAAGGTAAAATGTGGCAATGAGAGCTTACGTATACCTGGCGTTACTGGAGGTTATCCTTAGGAGATAGACATATACCATAGCAGATTTTTCTGTAGGCCTTTTTAAGATATACAATTCCATAGTATATTATTTTGATGTATCGCATAAGGTTTAGCCAGCGTTAGCAATGTAGTGCTATTATAAATCATCGACTTTTCTCTACTTTCTCTAAGTACAATATGCACAGAGGCGGATTTGCAGTCTTGGCCGCACTAGGCCCCAGACCATGTAGCCGCCCCTTTCTCAGTACCCATCATATTGACCAGGAGTATCCAAACTTTTCAGTAAGTTCCTAGGGTCAAAACCGTTTTAATTTTCCTGCCATTATCATTCATGGTTCATGGGGTGAGATTTGTCCAGGTCTTGGCGGCGGATACGTCTGCCCACCTGCTGCGTGGCGGGCCGGATCGAGAGAGACTGGGTGAGGGAGGCCTTGCACCGCAGTTGGAGGGATGTATTCATACGTATGTCACTCCTGGACACACTAATCCCCAGATTCCTACCCACCCCTCATACATTTTCCTTTTCAGAACTTCCTATCCTTCCCTTCCTTAAAAAGACCCTCCACACAGCATCACCTAAGATGACATAGGTCGTGAGGGAAAATATTTTCCTCAAAGCCTCCTGTGTGGAATTAATGTAAAAAAATACTTTTGCTAAATTCGCTAGTTCAATTACTGTATAATTGTCGATTGTCGCAGGCCGGATTGATGACATTGGCGGGCCGTTGTTTGGAGACCCCTGATATAGACTATAGACTACACAATGAATTAACTTTATTGACAACTTTTATCGAAATCGATTCAGTAATTTATTTATTTATTACAGCTTTTGTAAGGTGATTAATATGCATAACATATCATATCTTGGTATATATATAGATCAACATTTTAAATGGAAAAAACAAATTTGCGAACTTGTCAAAAGAATTAGAAAATGTATTTATATATTTATAAGACTTAGAAATATTCTTAGACTAGAAAACCTAAAAAGAGTGTACTATGCAATTGTACAATCTATATTACAATATGGTATTATTGGCTGGGGTGGAACTTATAACAATATATTAAATCCACTTAAAGTAGTTCAAAGATTGATAATTAAAGTAATATTGAAAAAACCATCCAAATTTTCTACTGAGATTCTCTTTTCAATATTCAATGTACCCACAATAGACAATATTTATAAAAAATATTCAATTCTACAAATTTATAAAGAAATACAGTTAAATAACTTACAATTCAATTCATCAGCAAGATATCAAAAAACTATCAAAATCCCAAAACTCAATACAAAGCACACACAAAATACCTATCTCTATCTAGGTATAACATATTTTAACATCCTTCCATTATATCTAAAAAATATTGAAGATATTCAGGAATTTAAAATTAAATTAAATAATTACCTAAAACTACTATAAAAGTCCATATCTTACTCTTATTATTATTTCCTTCAAATCTTGAAACTGTATTATTGATAAATCTTGCCTATTTCTTACTTATCCCTTTGGTTTTGCAAATTTATTATTTACTTACTTACATGATTCCATATAATTGAGCTAGGATTCACTCACCAAACACAAGAGCCTCGTCTCTTTATGGTGAGGAAAAGCTATTATTATTTACCTTTATAACACTGTATAATATGTATAAATTGTATATTTATTGTAAAAAACATACAAATATTAAATAAAAAAAAAAAAAAAAAAAAAAAAAACAATACCTAACGCGGTTCAGTCACTAGCGCAATTGAATCACGGTAGGGATTGGAAATACGCGAGCGGGCGAGCGACGGAGCATGATAGGTGTGGCGAGGGCGGCTGCGGGGCGTGGGGGCGCGCTGTGTGCTGTGTGTGAACACGCTCTTGCATATCGCTATTTCGTACGTACAATATTTAGGTACTTAGGAAGTAATTTCTTGTTATCATCTGTGACTTTTTTGTCACGATTGGCCGCCCCGAATATCTGGCCGCCCTAGGCCCGGGCCTACATAGGCCTAAGGGCAAATCCGCCTCTGAATATGCATGTATTATATATGTAAGCCTGCCGGAAGAAATTTTCTAAATGATATTGAAAATCCTATTACTATCTGTTGCGTAGTTTATAAAAATCAAGGGCACAAACAGACAGACGTCGTCTTATTTTATACTGTTTAGCGATGGTGTATAAAAAGATAAAACTAACAATCACGCATTTAACATTCAAAGTTGATGTTGGCTTCAAAAGAACGGGTCGTTTCTTCGACTTTTGTGTAAGTCGCGCATGAACGAGCTTCCGGTATCTGTTTTTCCTCTTTCATATGCCGGTCAGTGGCTAAGTTGGCATCGCACCTGGCTCTCACTCAGGCGTAGTGAAATATCTCGGCTGGCTGAGTCCTCCATCGCGACACAAGAAACTTTTTCCGCTTACTGTGATTGGAGTAGAAGATTTTCAAATATTGTGAGGTTATTTATAAACTGAGAATGTTTGTCTTAAAAATATATATATTATTATATGTAATCTGGACCTCACCGAGACCCGCATTAACAAATCCAGACAGCCCTATCTTAATCCGACTCACAACGCTACCCAACTGGGTAGTAATATAGTTCTCCTGTCTTTACACTGTGCAGAGAGGGGCTTATCATTATTTCTTCAACAATCGCAAATTCACTTCGTGGCGTCATTTTAAATTACTTTTTTAAAAAATGCAAGGAAACACATACCCACATTTCGACCTTCGAGGAAATATCTTTTTCATGGATTCACCCATCCCGAAAAACACTTTCCATCCCCTCCCCTCCTCCCATTCAATAGGGACTTGTATTTTAATGAATTGTTCAAATTCTGTGAAACAACCCGTCCTTATTATATTTATAATGCAGTTTAAAAATCCGAAGAGTTCCCATTTAAACGCATTATAATTCATAATTATTCGATTCATATATTTTCCCAATACGCTTCTAAAATAGAACTATTCAAATTATGCATTCTATTAATTGGTGTGTGAGAATGGTTGATTGCATAGTATTATTGTTGCTGTTAAATGGGTCATTTACCTCGTTAGTGAAATTTTACAGTGATGAGGATTGCATGGCTGATACTAACGAGATAAAAAACACATTTTCAGGAAGTTTTGCAGATCCTACTATATTTTTCGCTTAGTTACCATGGAATAAGGAATGTATTGGCAAACTTTCTATTTCGGCAACATAGAATAATAATATGAAGATTGAAGAGCCTTGACGAACGCATGTCACAGAGTGATTGCAGCCTCTACCTTGTGCCTAATCTTAATCTAGTTACCAAATGGGAGCATGAAACATCCTTTCTCTTTCGAATCTTTCAAATATCACCATCACAATAACACGGCAATATGCCGATGAAAAAGATTTTTATCAATTTACAACAGTTTTTATGTTGGAAACTATTGTAGCTATGTAATTTGGATTGGCTTGAAAATGACAATCAGTCAAAGTAGAAACATTTCACATAATGATCAAAAATCGTGATAATGAAAAAGTTTGTGGAATTTAAAAATGTATTTTCTTGCATACAAAAAAAAAATATATATATATATTAGATAATTTTTCGTGTAATGTTCTGGAACATTTTAGGTGCTACATTTTAAAATACACTTTTTTGGTGAAATGAAGAAATCGCTATGCCGATTATAAAATGCAAAAGAGGGCCAGAGAAAGTGGAACTTGGAGATGGGAAGAGGATGGTGTAGTTAACTGAAGGAAATTTGTATCCGTAAAAAACGTTCTCTTTGTGGCTTGCCGTAATTACAATATAAACACATACATTTGTTTTAAACCACACTACATAAAAAAAGAAAATGTAGGGTTTAATAATTGGTTTTAAACCACCTTCATTAATAAAAAACAAAGTGGTTGAGAATAAATTACCAAACACATTTTTGTCACTTTATTTGGATTTAAAGAACAAGGTTTAAAATAAATTTGTGTATTTATTTTGTAAAGGAAATTTTTCATTCAATGTTAGATAGACACCATGTAATTTAAATCTGATGAGAACTAATGCGGAATAAACTCTCAAGAACGTCTTGAACAGCCGCTTTGATATTGTTACCATTCCAATAAAGTTTTTCCGTTAGCCATATTAGTAGCAGGTACCTGGAAATTTTTTATAGCGCAATTTATGTGAAATTTAACTCTGGTTGTTTAACAAAGCTAGATGATAAGGGATCACTCTAAATTCTCCTCATACTTCTTCTGAGAAACGACCGTAGATATGCATGCTTATTTGATTTGTTATCTGAGAGGGATGCTTACCAAAAATATTTATATAATTCAATGAGCCCTTATTTTGGTTCGTCTCTCGCCTGTGCGTTAACATATTTTTTCCAAAAATTGTTGAGATCTTTAAGATATTTAACTATAAGCGAAGAGTTTAATGAGCTCTAATCTATGCATATCATCACAACTCCTTGAGTCCTGGCCATCTCCTGGAAAGCTGTCTCTCTTCTGATCGTTGTTCCCAAGGATGCGGTTTTGTCCTCCACACTATCCACTCTCCAGCCACCAATGCGAATCTTTTTTTTGTGATTTTTATGTGGACACATATTTTTACAAACATCCAAGAAATTTCTCCATATATCTTTTTTCATATCCCCTCTTTGTCTATTTTCACATCTCCCGGTTACTACAATAGGTACATCTCTAGATGTTCCAATTCCAGTAAAATTCAAGCATTCAAGGGAAAATATCTAGTTCTTCAAATCTGGTAAACATCGTTGTACATATTATTATAATTATATCATACGGGCATCCAAAAAATTATGAGTGTAATTTTATTTTATTTAAAAAATCAAAAGAAAAATTTCCTCTGAGAATATAATTTTTGCAAGTAATTAAAGGTTATTAAATACAATGCATTCTTAGTTATAAACCATTTATTTAATGTAACATTAAAAAAAATTCAAATAAGGATTTATCCAATTTGACCAAAGAAACTTTTCTATCACAAAAATATATTTTTTTTAATCTTTCTTGATGATATTGAAAAGCTCAGTTAAATTTAGTACCATAGTCAAAGTAATGCTTGCTCGAATAATAAATTAAATGCTGCAGATTTTCGAAACTGGAAACGGAAAATACAAACAAATTTAGAGGAACATACAGATAAATGAACTGCTACACGGCTGCTCATTCAAAAATATGCTGAAAAATGAGCCATTATATAAATAATAATTTTGATTGACAGAGTAACAGGGCCTGGTGGTCTGGCCCGATGGTATTCTTTATTTTGAACTTCATTTTTGTATAAAGTTGTTACCATTCGAATCAAATACATTTTTAAACCAGTAATAGATAAATTGTAATTTATTGCATTATAAAAGATGATTGGATTTAGCCAATATTTTAATCATTTTATCATATCATTTTTTCACAGACGTTCTTTATTACATGAATCAAAAAACTGTAACTAATTAATAATGATATACGAAAGTAAGGACGGGGAAAGTTGCAAAGAAAACTGGAATCTTGGATATAATATTTAAATTTAGCAAAACGGAATAGATTTTGAAAACGTAAGTTATGTAGTATGTGCTTTGTCGAGAGTAATATTATTATTTTATAATTTGCAAAGAGAATTTTTCGTACAAATACTTTCATAAAATGGGAAAAACTGCGATAAATGTAGCTGAAAAATCTCATTACTTAAGAAGGGTCCAGTGTCTAGTACAATTTTATTGATTTTAATTTTAAAGGTTGTTATGAAAATAACATACGATTATTACTCTAAGTAGGAACCTGTCAAATCTGTGATTTATCTTGTCTATTGTTTATGCTCTGGCAACAAGGAACTTTAACAGGAAGTGAGAAAAAATTCAAGATGGTTGCACTTCCCGGCCGGACAGACAAGAGACAGGGTGTCCGGTCGGGGGGTCAATTATTATTTCTGTAGGTCTGAGGATCTAATCGAAAGTTATTTCATGGATTTGTGATTAATACCGAAATGTTCAGTTTGTGCTTCAAGATTAGAAGTCTAGTAATATTTCCCGCGAGTGGAATTCGCCCCGAATGGCGTGAATAATGAAAACGTTTTTCACCATGTGTGGCCTTGGGGGTAATCAGAGTTTATCCAAGCGATCGGTGATTATTTCTGCCGATAAACTGTTTTCGCCGTGTGCATTTTGATTCAGAGCATTATTAAGTTCCACCTTGCCTCGTGGAAGGGCAACTTACGGATTAACCGTCTACTCTTGGCTGGACCACACTGGGCCGTTGGCCAGCCACATTCTGATGCCGTCTACTCCTCTTGGCTGGACCACACTGGGCCGTTGGCCAGCCACATTCTGATGCCGTCTACTCCTCTTGGCTGGACCACACTGGGCCGTTGGCCAGCCACATTCTGATGCCGTCTACTCCTCTTGGCTGGACCACACTGGGCCGTTGGCCAGCCACATTCTGATGCCGTCTACTCCTCTTGGCTGGACCACACTGGGCCGTTGGCCAGCCACATTCTGATGCCGTCTACTCCTCTTGGCTGGACCACACTGGGCCGTCGGCCAGCCACATCCTGATGCTGCCGTCCTCTAGCTACGTGGCTGATTCATCTACTCCGCCATTCGCGGCACTCAGTGTTCGTTCCTCATAACTACGTACGTTCATATTATTTTAGACAGGGTAGATAGATTCTACGTTCTGGTCGATGGGGGTAAGTTTTCACCTTTTGTATTTCTCTGTGAAATTTATCAAATATAACTTGTTACGGCCAGTCCAAAGTTTATCCAGATTACTTTCATTCTACAACCTTGCAACTTCCTTTCAAACATCATGTAGATGGGATATATTTTTCCCCGCCCTGAATGGAGAATTATGCTCTACCGTCGGTAGGTCGGTTTGGCGAGCTCTTTTCCAGTTCAACCACTGGAAAGGACCCTGGCGCGTTGGCCTTCAAAGACCAACAAAGTCAAACTTGGCCACCCACTATTCAATCATAATAACAGTCAATAATGTACTTAACAGCCTATTAACACAACTATGGGCTAAGTAAGTATCATAACATTGTGACAACTTTGTATTCATAACAAGGTTAATCTAATAATCCGTTACAAAATATTATTTTTATATATAATAAATGATAATTGAAATACTGTTAAGATAATCAAATCCCAAAACAGTTCTATTTATCTTCTAAATAGCATAACATATTATAATAATTTTGACTGTTAGGGAAATGTCTGGGCTATTTTATTTTTATTTTATTCGACGGATGTAATCATAGACTTTTCGGCGTTGACTTTTATTCTTCATGATTAAAATTTCACAAATCATCTAGGCACTCGTACGCAATTCACGTAAATAACTATTAAATTAACATTTTGTAACTTGACTTTAGAAACACAGAAGAAAAATGGGTACCGTCGTCCGAGGAATAATTTATTGGATAACCAACACCCCTGTCACAGGTCACTACAAGTTGTGTTGTGGTGACCTGTATTTGATGAGCCGCAGGTGTGCCCGAGTTCATGGGGTAAGATTGTCTAGCTCTGACCACCTACTGCGTGGCGTGCCGGATCGGGAGAGGCCGGTTGCGCTAGAACTTTCGATCTTTCCATCAGGAGTCACTCGACCCACCGCCTTGACTGGGTCTCACCTATTGCGTGGCGGGCTGGATTGGAAGAGACTGTTTGAGTGACCTTTTGAGTTCTCCAGCCGGACTCTCGCGACCTATCGCCTTGCACAACAGTGGATGAATTCATACTTCCGTCACTCATTGCACACTGACCCTTAGATTTCTACCTTTCCCTCAGGAATGTTCTGAGATCCTTCTCAGAACTTCTTCTCCTTCCTTTCCTCAAAATACCCTCTATACAGCATCCCCAAAGATGACATAGGCCCTGAGAAAAAATATTTTCGTCATGGCCTCCTGCGTGGCAAAAAAGTGTGTACATTTTTTTTATTTACGACAGACAGGACTATAAACAGTTGTAAATATTGAGCGGCATTAAGATTGGCGTTGTTATTGGACAAAAAGGTTTTTTTTTCATTTTTATTTACCTTGTGTTTTGTTCAATTTACTCAGATTTTTGGGTTTTAACCACCATCATTCTAGACTCAGCCCGTATGATCCAAAGAAGGGAAAAACTTTACCATCTAGAGAACATTTTTAACGTGCTTGAATATTTTTTGTGACATAATGTTTCGAAATTTATGGCGTAATATTTTTAATTACGAATAATTGTTAATGAAGTTGTATGAATTCCGTAAACACAGCGGGGGTTAGACAAAGTATTCCACAGTTAACCATGCTGCGAATTAATTAAAAAGAACACGAAAAACTATAATGTAATAATTAATAATGTTGCCACAAGTAGAAGGGATGGAATAGGGTGGAATGTCGTAGAAATATACTACCGCTACCGCTACTAATTTCACGTACCTGCCAGAATTACATATGAACTAAATTACATAACATAGAGATAATTACACGTACCTATTGGAATTACACACGTAAAAAAAATATATATATTTGATAGGTTTAAAATTTTGTGAATCTTTGCTAAATAAATTTCGTATTGGAAAAAAAACTAAAAAATGTAATTGCGGTAGGTGTAATTTAAGCTCAATTCCCGGCGTGCAAAAGTAAATTTTATTTTATTATTATTATTTTTATTTAAGTTTTCATCCAGCAGGACTGGGAGGATACTGCAATCCCAGTCTGCCATATTACATGAAATGCAGTGAAACAGGGAAACAATAAAATAAAGTAAGAAATTATAAAAATGGATATAAGATAAAACAAAAAAAAAAAATATATATATATATATATATATGTTAGGCAGGTACCTAAACATAAAATTAAAATATAATCAAAAATAAAATAGACATATAAATAGGTAATACAATAAAACAATTAGATTAAATTAAATTAAACCGTCCATCAGAGAGGTCGCCGCATCATCTGCATCCATCGCTCATTGAGTGGGGAACTGAGCCACTCAGATGCAGCCACAACGATGATGTTGGTTGACTTCCGAGTCCTACCCCAGAAGCTGGCTAGTCGGTGGCGAAGTAAGATCAAGCTGTTTTATTTCACTATTTTTTCATTGATAATAATATACAAGCGGCATGTTCCAGAGTGGAAGATACTCTCAGCATTGCCCTGATGTAAGACCACCATTCAGAATTTAAACGTTGCTTGAAATGACTTTAGCCGTGTTTGGTGACCATATTTGAATATCCAGATACTTCCGCACCTTCCTTTTTCACATCTCCCTCCCATCTCCACTGCCTAAAGCCCAGTCTCACTGGATCCACCCAATTGTGAGCATTTGGGCCTCTTGTGCGTAATTCACATGAAAAAATTTAATTTTGGAAATTTTAGTGATGTATATATGTTTTAATTTAAAAGAAAGACAAACATTCCCCGATTACGAATAACCTGACGGTACTTGAAAATCTCCTCAAACCATCACAGTGAAATGAAAACGTTGTTTATTTCGTGATGGAGGACTTATTATTTATTTTCTTACGTTTGCTGTTATATCACCACAGATAAGAAACTCACGTAACTAATGTATTATATTTATTTTTCGTAGGTTCCTTAGAACAGGTAATCTGCCTAGATAGGAACTAATATAGAATTCACAAGACATAATGACACTTGTACACATTCAATTAAAACAAAATAAAACGCATTTGCACAATACTGAAATAATGTTTGTATGGAATGAAAAAGTAGACAGATTAATATACAACTACTTCTTTATACAAGTTCACATTCATCAGCGCTAGAATACACTGAAAAGTAGTAAGATTTACAACTACTTATTTATACAGGTTCACATTCATCAGCGCTAGAATACACTGAAACTTGTAAGTCTTGTGATATTGCATCAATGTATTTAATCAAACAACGTTGAGAAATCATACTCGACATAACTGATGTAGGTTTTTGTGTAATTTGTCATAACTTTGTTCAAATGTAGCTAATTTGTAGCTAGGTTCTTACCAATTTCTCATTCATTTTTACTGCTTTTCAGTTCGTATTATATGCTTTGTATTGTGTTATTATGTTGGTCAGTAAACAAACAACGTAATAAAAATGTAATGTATGTAAAAAAATAAATAAAAATTGTAATGGGTATATGTGTTTTGCTTCGCCTATTTATGGCAGACTTGCAGAGGAGTCATCAGAGACCGCAGGTGCTCACTGTAATATAACATAAACGATTCATCCCGCCGCAAAAGAAAACATCATTACGTTCTACAAATCGTGGAGATATTGCAGCTTCTATATTAACAATTTATTTCAGCACACGTAAATTCTAAAAAGATTAGTTCTACATAGAACAGAAAATGTAATTGGAGAAAGTGATCCTTTGAAAAAAAAACAATTGTCGCTATTTCACAAAGGACCTATCGAATCCTAGGTCCCAGACAATACCTACATTGAAATAACTATATTAATATCAGTAAAGAATTTTGATGTTTTGGTTTTGAAAAGTTTTATATTTTGCTTATTTTTTATAATTAGCTATCGATTTCTACACGTCCGTTATATTCGCTAGTGTTTTTAATATTTTAAATTGTGGTATTAAAGAAATAATTAGAAATTGTTAAGTTAACTTAATTAGCTCAACATAAGTATACTACCACGTTTTGATATACAGCCTTTTTTAATAAGAGGTGTTATTTTGAATAGCCCGCTATTTCGGTAGATGTTACTTTTGAAGCTGTCATTTTTAGACATTTGACAAGTGAAAACTACGTTATTAATAAAAATGGAACGATACACGCTTCAACAACGCATTGAAATTATTGAAATTCACTTGAGTGAATCAAATGCAAATCATCTTGAGTGACGAGGCCCATTTCCACCTCGGTGGCTTCGTCAACAAGCAAAATTGTCGCATCTGGCGCTCGGAAAACCCAAGAGTTATTGTTGAAAAGCCTCTCTATCCTCAACGTGTTACTGTTTGGTGCGATTTATGGTCCGGCGGAGTCATTAGACCTTACTTTTTCGAAAATGAGGCTGGAGCAACAGTTACGGTGAATAGATTGCGCTATCGAGAGATGATTAATGATTTTTATGTGCTTTATGCTACGTGCCACACAAGCAACGAAACCATTGATCTTTTACGATTGAATATCAAAATAACACCTCTTATTGGAAAACTCTGTACAAGTATAAATTATAAAACATGTTTGAATTGTCCGCTTTATAAACTTCAGAAATCAACATAAAATAAAAATAAACAATTAGTTGTAATTTCATTTTTGGCGATGCTTTTTGGAGGGTCTTTTTAAGGAAAGGAAAGAGAGGAAGTTCTGGGAAGAAAAGGGGTAGGAGTGTTGAGTAGGAATCTAAAATCTGTATCAGTGTGTCCAGGAGTGACGGACGTATGAATCCACCCCTTCCGCTGCGATGCAAGACGGTGGTTATTATGAACGACTCCAATGTCAGCGTTTGGTAGTATACATATTTTCACTCAACCACTAATATACAGTACATAAAAATTAAGACAATTTAAAATATATCTCCTCGTTATTGCCGGATCTAAATAGAAACAAAAAGGAAAAGCTTATAATTAAATTTATATGCACATTTTTAAAATTATAATACGTTAGATAGGGTAGTTTTACTCTCTATCGTAGGGCTGTCCCATTATGAATAGTGGCAGATAGAGAACAAATCAAAATCAAACGTTTACCTCCTTAAAACCAGTTCCCCGAGAGTTTTTACGAAGAAATCTGAATTGAAGAAGATGGGGAGAAACTTCTTAAGCCACTAACGGAAAAATAGTGTTTATCGGTCGAGAGAGACCAACAGAGTATCTATCACCTTCGAATGATAAAGCTTTTATCTATAAAATCGGTGAATGCTGATCGTCAACGAAAAACAACAGCTCACAACGAGTGTTCTTAATTCAATCGACGTGAAATGTTGTTTGTACATTAACGATCTGCAGTCGTGCTCGGGAAAGATGTCAAGTTATCGACATCATCGATACATACTTTATCGATCGACCTTGCTAGATACCCTGGAACTAGCTTCTCTCGATCCGACCCGCCACGCAGCTGGTACGCAGGCGAATCCGCCGCGAACACCCAAACACACCTCAGCGAACCATTTGGGGTGACCTATAGCAGAGGTCTTGGTTATCCAATAAATTTGTACCCATACTAATTGTGCTCATAAATCATAATTTAAAGTTAGTTTTAAAATCACTAGATAATAATAAGACTTAGGAGACTTAAGATATTTAAAAATATTTCATTGATTCACCAGAAGTAAAAAAAATAGAACTTATAAATATATAAATACAAGTTACAACGAATAACTTTTGATAGAAAATTATTTTTATTAATTTTCTTTAATGCATAATTTTAAAAGTGGAATTGATTTTACCGTCCAAAAGATAAAATAAATTAAAATACTAGCAATTCCATTTTATATAATAATCAATGTTCGCTTATTTAGAGGAGAGTCGATATCGAATAATCAACCATAATCGATAAACAATGAAACACATACTTAAATAGAAAAAAATCCGCCCAAAGTGATATCATAATTGTATCATTATGATACTCTGTTAAATATTTCCATTCTGACTCATGGAAAAATAACAATTGGTTGCACCTTGTTTCGAAACACATAATGGAATCTATATGACGCATCAAATCAAATCTGATTTTTTCCCGAAACTTGTTTGACTCATAAACTAATTGAAGTTTTGGGCGTCCATTCAGTTCACTTTCAAATTGGAATGTAGTTTTACTTAGGACGCGTTGTTTTAGAGAATTTGAACAATTCTTCAAATTTCAAAGTTAATTTTCAACTTCTGTGAAAGATTTTGTCATGTTCTCTTATTATTTCATTTCTGTCAAGCAAGTAGCATATATGATATCATAACAGAACTTGAATAGGACGTTCACAGAACCCGAAAATGAACGTTGAAATTTGATGACTTGTTCAAATTCTGTCATTTGATGAATTGTTCAAACAACCCATCCTTAATGTATTTACTTAAAATTAAAACTAATTGAAGTTTTGGGCGTCCATTCAGTTCACTTTCAAATTGGAATGTAGTTTTACTTAGGACGCGTTGTTTTAGAGAATTTGAACAATTCTTCAAATTTCAAAGTTAATTTTCAACTTCTGTGAAAGATTTTGTCATGTTCTCTTATTATTTCATTTATGTCAAGCAACTAGCATATATGATATCATAACAGAACTTGAATAGGATGTTCACAGAACCCGAAAATGAACGTTGAAATTTGATGAATTATTCAAATTCTGTCATTTGATGAATTGTTCAAACAACCCATCCTTAATGTATTTACTTAAAATTAATAATCTTTTTTTGTTTTTTCAAATGTTTCTATATTTGACCCTTCAATGGTATTCTATTATAGGCCATCATTTCAAATTATAGAGAAATGGAAGATGAATGTAAATGTTCAAATGTTTATTTAATATGTACAGTTGTCCGGGGGTAAAGTTCACAAACTTCGATAGGTGATTCTACATGATGGTAGTAGTAAAAAAGAAAAATAACTTTTTTAGAAATTGCCTTAATTATTTTCCTCACAAAAATATTTTTTCCATAAAAAATTTTTTTCAACTTTTTACCTGAAAACCACCTTCAAATTTCTAAAAAAGTGCACCAATTTTTACTTGTACTATATCATGTAGAATAAACTCCCTTCACATTTGCGAGAGCTCATCTGAGTTCAGGGAATCTAGCACGGTCGGTCGATAAAACTTTTGTCGATACTGTCGGTAACTTGTCATCGTTTCCGAGCACGACTGCAACTGTTGTTTTTACGAAAGCGATCTGCAGTTGTGCTCGGGAACGATGACAATTTATCGACATTATCGATAAATCTTTTATCGATCGACTGTGCTAGATACCCAGGGTAAAACTAAAGACTCACCTTTTCAATTTACAGTATCCAGAATAATATTTATTAGTATTTCATTACTCAGTCCAAGGGATTAACTTAGATCGATCTTTCTCCTTGACCACCCATTAATTAAACCTAAGAATTCTTATACTTGTTTATTATATTTGTATGTACTTTACATGTCCTTAGTCCTTCTAAATATTGTGTTAATTTTATATTTTCTTTCGTCATTTTACGATGAAATACAACAGTTAATTAAAAAATTTGTTTAAATTTTTTCTAGTAAATGAATTAATCAAATTACTATGCTTGTATACTATGAGACACAACTATTGTGAATAGTATATTTACACCGTTAATATTAAATAATTTTTAATGTCGTGACAATTTATTATGATTATTATTTAATGTTTTTATTACCTACCACTGTCAGAATGGGCAGTAATCATAACAAAATGTATTAGAAAATGTAAATGAGTATGTTAATCGTAAACCTCTTGTTTTAAAATAATTTATTTATTTTATTAATACAAGACTTAGAGGGTACATATGGTTTTGGTGATATTTCATCCTCCATGCTAGGAATGACCGTGATAAACTGTGTTATGGCGGGTGAATTTTATAGTTTGAACAGAATTTATACATTACTATGATATGAAAAAGAAAAATAAGAAAAAATATGAAAATCTAGTTTGGGTTGCAAGAAGAGAATGGAGAAGTTAGAGAATTATAAGAAGATTATAAGATCTATTTACTAAAAAATTGAGTAAGTATTAGTAAATCAATTATTTATGTACATATTATACCGCTAAGTTAGGGAATAAGGATGTGTTATGTTTTGTCTGAAAGGTGATTAAATTGATAGAGTGTAGAATGAATGGGTTTTGTAATTGTAATATTCCGCGTGTAAGGATCCATTTCGTAATTTGTTTTTTAAAGGAATGGGGTTGACTCACTGTTTTTAGGTTTTCGGGGATAAGGTTAAAGATTTTACGAGCTAGGTAGAAAAATTGTCTTTGAGCTAACGTGGTATGTAGTGAAGGTACTTTGTAGTGACCGTTGGTTATTGCTCTGGTGGTGTAGTTGTGTTGTAAAAGGGTTTTGTTTTTATATTTGAACAGGAAATGTATTAGCGAAAATTTTAGGTGGAGTTGTCGTATATTTAAGACCTTATACTTTATGAGGAGTCGAGTGGAGGTGTATCTTGTCGGTTGCTTGTTAATGACACGTATTACCATTTTTTGGGCTTTTAGAAGAGGTTCGATGGTAGATAGTGCACAGCCACCCCAGATTATAATGCCGTAAGCTACTAGGAATTGGCAGAGAGCGTAGTATACAGTTTTAAGAATTGTAATATTTTTATAATTGTAAGTCATATTGCAGCAGTTTTGTGTAAATACCCACTCGGTATTAAAATATGTATAGTTTTAGATCACAAGTTATAAGTCTTAGTCATAAGTCACTAGTTATTAATATTAGTTATAAGGCACTAGTAATAAATTGAAATCTGTAAAAAATTATAAATTAAGTTGTAAATTGCCCTTGAGGCGATTTTTTTTCACGAAAGCGGCACTATAGAAATGATCCAACATTATTATTTTAAAATGAGCAAATTTAAAAAAAACCATATGGAAGATTGCAGAAAATGTTGAAAGGAGAGAAGTCAAATTAAGATAAGGTTTGACAGAAGAGAGGGGATTTGTTTAGACAGGAACAGCAAAAAATATGTGTTCTAAAGTTCCCACTTCTAGACCAAAGAAAGTACAATCTGGGGAATCAAGCACGTGAATTTTTAAAAGGTGACAAGGAACGGAACAATGCTTAGTGTAAAATCAATACACAAATAAAAACAAATTTTGACAATTTTTCAATACTTATAGCCATATAGGAAAAGTTTAATAGGTTATTCGATTATTCGAAAATGACGTAACGGTGCCCTTGCAATTAGTTTGGTAAGTTTAAAAATGTAAATCTCAATTAGTTGCTAGTAATTACAGTTTGGATTTAATGTAGAAAATTATTAGAAAACATAGTTTGACAATCTAATGACACACAATTGTTTCACATTTCGTAATTTTAGCAAAAGGTTTAAACTTATTCAAACCAATTAGGAAAAAATTAAAACATAAAATATACTTTAACTTCTTAACTTTCCCTTTTCGTCAGCTTCACAATATACTTTAACTTCTTAATTTTCCCCTTTCGTCAGCCTCACAATATAATTTAACTTCTTAATTTTCCCCTTTCGTCTGCCTCACAATATGCTTTAACTTCTTAACTTTCTCCTTTTGTGGGCCTCACAATATACTCTTGCTCCTAACAGTTAGGGCTCTTCTGCTATGTTCGTATTAAAAAAAGCTGTTGAAAATGCGAGAAAATGAAGTGAAAAATATATATATTGATGTAAAGAATTTCAATGAAGGTCGTGTTATACAAATTTCCCGATGACTGATTGAATAATAATGGATTTCCCTGTTCCGAAATCAACATATTATTCGTAGTTATCTATCAGCTCCGTTTTCGCTGCGCGGCGGTCTATTGCATTTCCTGAAAAGCAAATAGAAAAATCAATGTTTCAGCGAGCTTGTCGGGCTTCAGTGAGCCCCGCCAGACTTGACTTACTGAGTATTGAGTTAACTGAAGTAGGCCATGAATATTTATATCGTTTTGAAAAATAATATTCGTTGAAAGCTGCTGTTACTGAAAGTGTGCTTAAAAATTAAATATTGACGTTTTAAATCTCAGTGGAGAAAATTCTTATTGCAAGATTTTTTTTATCCAGGGTGGATATTTAAGAATAAATATTCTCTTTATTTTACTGTTCACATCCGTCCTGTAAAACTTCGTATACAACATCCTAAGTGCCTATTTTATACAGAGCAATTTAAAAAAAAAAATCTAATACACATGTTTTAATTCATTACATTTCATTCAATATAAGTTAATAATTTATTTCGTAAAAAGAATATTACAATTATTTAATACTTACGAGAAACAAATTGTTTATCTATTTTGCAATGCAAGAGAATTTTTTACCATGGAAATCTTCCCACATTTATTTTTTTTTTTCCTACAAAAAACTGCTAATCTTTCAGTTAGTTTAGTTTCCTTATTATGTGCTAATTCATTTACCTGAAGTAATTTCTATTCAATTTCTTCTCAATTTTTTCCTAACAAATATTATTTATTCGTTAAATTCCCTGTGTAACTCGCCGGTTTCCACATGTTAAAATTTATTAAGATCTTAGAAATATTATTTTTTATAGAGTTTTTTTATAAATTGGTTATTTTGGCGGGAAACTAACAGATTAAATCTATTTGAAATGAATAAACGTGGAATAGTTTTTCTACGTTTTTCCGACGAGATAGAAAAGGCAATTCTGACTCCCTATTAATCAAGGGTGCTCTTGATTGAGTAATTAACCCCAGAGGAAAGGGAAAACTCATTAACTGGCTCAAAGCAAGCTCATGTATTTTCATTCTTTAAAAGTTTCTCTTGTGAAAGTAGGCAGAATGATTTCATCGAAGCAGGATTTCTATCGACTGAACATTTATTTAACAATTAGTTGTAAAAAAACTTCCAACACAACTTTGTGTTTAAATTAAAAATGAAGATGTATGTATCTATTTGTAATTAATCAAGGTTTTTATCGAATCGTTATTTGTAGCACAAACACACACACGAAAAGAATAAAATAAATTAAATAAGACTCCGGTTCAGAAAACAACCAGAGTTAAAAGTCGTTTATGTACGAAGCAATGAATATAATGACGAATTACCAGAATAAAAGTATAACAGAAAACACAAACAACTTTAAACATAAATTATGAAAACGTGTCATCAATTTATTCTAAAAAATATATTTTCTTAATAATTTTATAAAGATATATTTAACTACGAACCTACTTAAAATACCACAAATAAATAAATAAAAGCCTATTAGTGTCGATTGTTTCAAGATAATATTTTAATATACGTAAAACGTACAAAAATAACATTTTATTATCAACCACATATTAAAAAAACGTATTAAATGTGAAAAAAAGATATATCCAATATCTTGATCAGATAAGTACTGATGAAATATACAAGATTACCTAATATTCAAAATCGTATTCATTCGAAATTTCTGAAACATGTATTTATTTTTTTAATTTTTTTTTATTTGGTACATTATTTTGTTACAATTTATGTTTTCCAGTAATGTAGGCCTCACTGGGTGGCTTGCCCGTGCTGAGGCCTTCATTTTATAATATGAAAATCTAATTCACATTATGAGTATTAAAGAAGATCTGCAGAGTCCGCCCAAAATATCGCGGTGAAACACATAATAAGGAACTTGAGTGAAAAATATTATGGCTTAAAAAACATATTCATATAGATCAACAAACGTTGTTTCTGAATAAGTTGGTTTTAAAATATTACAAGTAGAATTAATAAATAGAAATTAAAACCATGAGATACTCAAACATCCTATTATTGGTCGGCGGGTTTCGATAACACTTAAGACAACATTTAGGAAGAATTTTGTGACATTTTGCGCTGCGTATACTCGTACAAGATTTATAAATTATTTCAAAAGAATTCATGTCTTTTTGAAATATTGCTAAATATTTATATTTTGTTTGTTTTTGTTTTCATACCGACCCGATTGGGATTGATCTTACTGTTAACCGACAAAACCGAAGTACGTATGACGTCGCGCGTACCGTAAATTATTGTATAATGGTATTTAAGTTAGAAGGTATACACGATAAATAATGTTTGGAATTTTTTATTGCGTTTTTTTTCATTTTTCTTATCTAAAAACCTATCTTATCTCACCTAATATGGATACTATCGACTTAGGAGTAGTATCATTCGATTCAGCAATAATGAAAACATAGTAAACGAAACTTCACTCGTCCTAATTGTATACATGTATTTTTCAAAAATCTCCCCTTCCTCCAGAGGGTGGTTCACTTTTTGAGAAAACGGATTTAAACCGCCAAGATTAATGTATAACTAAAGTTTCATCCAATAAGTAATTTACAAACTCCACTTTACCTGTACTGCAAGATAGACGAACTGTAATTTTTTTAATTTTTTTTACATTACTTTCACACAGAAGGCCCTGAGGAAAATGAATTCCCCCAGGACCTGTGTCATCTTTAGGGATGCTATGTAGAGAGTCTTTTTGAGGAGAGGAAGAAGTGAACACGGGTCTTGAAGAGATCCATGTTGTAGGAAGAAGGTAGAAGGAAGATCCACAGCCGAGCTGTTCGATGTATTCTAAAAATTGAGCTCAAGAACGAGTAGTAGAAGCGACCCGTTCTCACGCGACAAATTTCAACCGTATTTTATCAATGACGCTAGGTTATTTCATGTATTTTGGGTCTCCAGACCAGAGGTGACTGCCAAATTCAACAGTGGGACGCGCTTGTGATTTGTGTACGGTCGACAGATGTATAGGTACTTAAGCGTAGCAAAATTCACAATATTACATATTGAGGTAGTCGTGTAACCTAAAAAGCTAGGGGTAGATATTTAGAGAGATTATGCGCATGCCCAAAACAGGAATATTTAATTAAATTAGCTTCATTACTTTTGTAACGCACGGTGAACACAACAATCAATGATCGGCGGCCTCTTTCCTTAACCTAACCAAGAGGTTACCTCGGCACTAGCTACTACCGCAGTAAGGCTCTACGGCGAAGGCTTCTCTAAATGCGATCGATCTGGCGACCCGTCTTTAATGTCGGGACTTAAAACAACCTGTTTTTTCAGTGGACCAACAAACCATGTCTATTAATTTTACAGGAGAAACATCAGAAAACTCAGTAAACCTTTGTATTAGAATTGAAACTATTGTTGACTGGATTATAAGCTGAAAATTAAAAATATAGATTTTTTTAAAGTAATGTCTTAACTGCACGGACTGATCATAGAACTTATGTTATTATCATCAATGGTTCCGTCCTCACGATGCCAGCACATCGTGCTGAGCCGCGAGAACTAGGAATTAAGTGTTTATTTTTCGGAATAACTTTATTCAGTAAAACCTCAAATTGTAATATTTAATTATTGAAGACAATATTAGCGATTTCTAAACGAAAATCTGAAACAGAAAAATCAGAAAAGGATACGGTCACATCTAGGACTCGAACCCAGGACCCTTGTCTTTCCCGGAATGACAAGGGTCCTGGGTTCGAGTCCTAGATGTGACCGTATCCTTTTCTGATTTTTCTGTTTCAGATTTTCGTTTAGAAATCGCTAATATTGTGTTCAATAATTAGAAATTAAGTGAATAAATACTTGTCCATTAATGGGAAGGCCCGTAAAATTTATTTTGCCCTTTTGCTAGTTGAGATCAGCTAAGCACGAAGTGTTGCCATCGTGTGGACGGAACCTATGGTGGTATTTCAATTTGAAGCGATGGAAAGCAGTTGTTATGCTCGTTACGCATTTTACTAAGAAAATCTTAATTTGATGTTTTAGATGTTAGATTTGTGACCTTGGTCGCAAAACAAATGTGACTTAGGATTAAGAGCAGTAAAGAGTTGGCTGAATAATAACATCTTAACTTACAATAAAAACTAAATATTTAACATTTAGTATATCTTTAAAAATTCATAATCTGATTATACATAATTGTAATTGCCATCACTTGAAATGTGTAAACTGTATCATGTATGTAGATGTATAGATTGATATTTTTTTAAGATGGAATGACCATATCGATATGTTAACAAAAAAATATCAGGAGACTTACATTTATTCTTAAAGAACTTCGTCCCCTATTGGTCAAAGAAAAATTAAAAACTGTATATTTTGCCTTAGTCCAATCTCGACATTCTTATAAAATATTATGCTGGGGATCATGTCTAAAGTCCAATGTTGAACCACTAAATACTACTCAAAAATTGATGTTAACGTTATGTACAAAAAAAAATCTCTTTTATATCATCGATCATCGATAAAAGTAAGTCAATCTTCTCTGTAAAAATACAACGAAAGTTTTTTTTTTAAGTGAGAAAAATTATTTTAAATTTAAAAAAAAACTTTCATTGTATCTTTACAGAGAAGATTGACTTACTTTTATCGATGATTTTCAGATACATTCTGTTGCTTATATTTTTGTTGATTTTTCGTTGATTTTTGTTGATATTCTGTTTCTATAATTATTTGTAATTTTCTTATTGTACAATATTTTGTAGTATTTTACAGTATTTTTGAAAATATTTTTTTTCCATTTTTGTAACTGTACATATTATTATCTATATATGAGCACATAGACTAGCTCCCCAGTTTGACGCGAGAATATTTCTCTACAAATTGGGTAAACAAAAAAGTGATGTCTGATATGAAATGTAATATATTTTTATCTCTTGTGAATATTTACTTTTTTTCTAAATAAACAAAAAAAAATATATATCCAACCTACTTTTTAAGGAATGTAATGTAATGTTTATAAAACAGCTATATATCACTCAAATACTTTGTCGATTTTTATCATTATTAAATTTGTTGAAATAACTCAACAAACGCGTGTAACTAGAATTGGCTCAACATTGAACTTTGTGGCGGTACATACTAAAACTTATTTTGATCAAAGAAAATATTTATATCAGGCACTACTTATGTTTAATATTCTTCCGAATCATATTAAGTCTACCAATTCCTTGGTTAAATTTAAAGACAATTAAGATGTTTATATTGACAAAAGATTGTCTTAAAAAAATTTCATCCTTGTCCTTTCTTAAATAATAAGATTTTATAAAAGTTCCACTTGCTTAATACTGAATGTCACCCTAGCTGTCTTTATTATCTACTTGTTTCTTCTTGGGAATAATGATTAATAAGTAGTTATGGTTCAAATATTGTTACTATATACTGTCAAATTACCCATCTGGTATATAATCAATTTTTTTTCTTTATTTTTGAAATACGTTGTGTTTGTTACTTTCTGTTTGTGATTACTCTATCTTTGCTTCACTCAAATGTAAATTGTTAACCTAGATACAGGTTTAAATCTAGTGAGGTTAATTTTTATGAGAAATAACGTTATTTATGTACAGTGTGATACAACAAATAAATAAATTTGTTTCCCAAAAAAATTAAAGTCGATTTATTTATGGAATTCTAATTTAATTGTCTTTCTTCTCCATTTTTCATGAAAACTCTTAATAATTCTGTGTTTATTGTATTTTAAATATAAAATTAACGAAACGTAACTGGATTCGATTTTCCATTTTACTCAAAATAAGAACAATTTTTATAGATTCAACGCTATCCCAGGCTCGTTACGCACATCAAACAATGTTTTGTCATTTTTTATATTCTTTAACATTATAATACGATCAATACACAACCATACTATATCACAAGGACGTGAATAAAATATACCGCACCAGGAGAAAAAATACTATTTCTATTGTATTAAGAATCTATTCAAATTATTGGTAATCCGGTTAAAAGTGTAATTCCAGACCGTTTCCTGATAAACTCTAAGTAAATTCGTAATAATATCAGAATACGTGATCATGCACCTGCGTTTTTCTTTATTATATACAGGTGTCAAGGGACGTACTTGACTTACTTTAATCAGTGATTCCTGAAATTATTTGGGGTAAAAAAATAAATTAAATTTTTGATTGAGATGATTTTTGGGTGTTTTTTTCCAAAACAAAGCATTTTTTCACTTGGTCACTGGTCATTCAGACTAGTAACCAACTAACCCTATACCCCGATGCTAACTATCCAAAACCTACTGATTTTCTATGTTTAAAGTTTAAAAAAAAATCATTTATATTTTTGACTCCAAATAATATCAGGAATCACTGGTTAAAATAAATCAAGTGCGTCCCTTAACACCCTGTATAGTGGCGAAATACGAAAATGTTAGGATTTTTATGAAAACGTGTTCCGATATCGCGATAATACATTGTACATAATTTTACAAAAGTTTACCAGGAAACCTAAAAATTCATTCGTTAAGGGCCTGTAATCCCGTTTTCAATCGGATTACGAATAATTTGAAGAGATCCTTAATATTGATCAATATTTTTATCAGTAATTTTTCTCCGTGCAGCATAGGTTCTCTTGTGAACTGTTCACGAAACACTATATATCATTTAAATTCATAATATCCTACTTTGAGATTTGAAATATTTATTATGTACATATCGAAATATTATATTAATAATAATAATAACATAACATTTATATAGCGCAGTTTTGTGTTGTTTCACTACAAGTGCGCTTATTAAACTGTACGCTTAAATTTAACTGTAAAATATACAGACATGAAAAACAATAACAATTTTTAGACTTACAACATTCCTATGTAAAATTAATTTCCTTTCTATGAGAAAATTAAGATTAAATTTAGGAAAGAACTATAATTATTATTTTCTTCGAAGTTGGTGATAAAATGCTCATTTTTATAAATGGAAGGATTTAATTTTTTTTTAAAGTTTTACTAGCGTCGAGAAAAAGAAATTTCATTAGGTACTTTTGTAAAATTTAAAATGATTATAGTCATCGTCAGTTGGTTCAAGAAATTTTGATTTTTTTTTCAATAATAATAATAATAAACTGTTTATTCCGGTATGTGGGGAGGTTAGTGCAGTCCCACACATTCCATATAGAGATATATGATCAAAAAAAAGAAACAGAAAAAAGAAAAAAATACAGAATAAATTGAAAATAAAATAGAATAAAATGATAAAATTAATAGAATAATAGAAAGTAAATGAATCTCTTCAGTTGGTTATGCACACAAAACGGAGAAATCTCAATCATCCAAGCATGAAGGCAACTTCACTATGTTCTTGACATTACTTAAATTACATTACCCATTTTGCAACAGAAAACTCTTCAAATAAAAAAATAAAACCACGAGCTGGTGAGTGGAGAGCTCTTTTTCGTAAAAAGAGAAACGGTGTACAAGTTTAAACTCGGTAATATTAAATAGGATTCTTTGCTCGGGGCTAAAGGCTGTGATTGTACGTTCAGCGAGTGCAAGTAAAAAGTCTTAGTAAAAATCGTGAATACGTAATTTAATTGCTAGTTGAAAGCTTACATTTTCGGGATTGTTACCATTTTAGATTGGAAGATGGTCTTAGTATTGCCCCAGTGAGACAGATTTGCACAGCAGTCCAAACTACTCCCAACCATCTAGAGCCAGTGATACTATGGCATCCCTCATTGGGACATGTTGTGGAGGCTGAAGATAGTAGGGAAGGGAAGGAGATGGGGAGGAGGTAGTTAGGGAAGTACCTGCCAATTTAGTTTTGGTTAAGCCATTTCAAGCAATATATTCTGACTGTTGGTCTTACTTTCGGGGTGATACTGAGAGTATCTTCTAGTCTGGAAAGTCCCGCAATTATACTTTGGTGTCGCGAAACTGCGTGTTATGTATATGGTGTTAGGTGCTGCTGAAATAAGTTCTACGCAACACACCCAAAGGACCAGTCCCAGAACTATGTCAATTACAATATCATGTGGGACAATTAACTTTAAACGCATTCGCTAAACTTGATAAACAGTAATCCTAAATGTTTAAACCTGGGTTTCCGGAACTTAAGACAAGTCCACATTGGAGTATAGGATAAAAGGAACTCACCCGTCGCAGTTAAGGCCAGTCTGCTAGATTTTGAAATATGGACATCAAATTAAGTTCTCGATAAATAATTCACGATGTTATATGTCAATCCTCCCTGCATAAATAAACCACCCATCTCATCTTGCCATCTTGCAACAATCAAACCGGTCATGGTGATATTTTGGGATTGGTACATTGGGTATGTAGGACAATTGCAGGATTTGAGATTTCCTATCCACCCAGTATTTGCGAATGCATACCTACTAATCCCATATATATTGCGTGAACATACTTTATATAATTTAAACTGAGTAAATTGTGAAATAACACTAATGAATTAAATAAAATTTTCTTGCGCACGCTGGGATTTAAATCCGCGACCCACGTCTTGCTGATCGAGAGTCTTAACCCGTGACCACGGAGGCCGTCAATTACTTGAAATGGCTTATGCATGTTCAGGGGTTGGGTCTGAATAGTCAGGTAATTATTTTTTTTCTTTTATATTTTTTATTTTTTTTTAATTTCTTTTTTATATTTTCGTAGAAAGCAATTACTTTGTGGTTTAACATTTTAATGAAATAAAACAATATTTTTTGTTTAAAACCACGAATTTTTATTAATTTTAAGACCGACCGGTTTCGCTTCACTCGAGCATCGTCAGGGTACAAAATTAAACTAATCAAGAATACAAAATGTGTCATTATATATACATACAGAGGAAGAGAGAAAGTAAAACCAAAATGAAACAACAATATATTAAAAGAAAACGATTAGTGTATATAAATATTATAATAATAGAGAATAGGCATTAATAATTGTAAGGTGATTAAGGGATACTGGGAATTTTACAGTTTACAGGGAATATTCCCAGTATTGGGCTTTTTGACAAATCTAATTGATTATTCAGAATTAAACTTTTGGTTTTAATGGCGTTCTTTATTTCTAGTGCTTCTAGATTATTCAATTTGTTACTATGGTCTTTTTTATGGAGAATCTTAGCACCGGTGCTAAGATTTTTTATTTTATAGTCAGGTAATTCCCTACCTTCTCCTACCCTTCAAAAATTCTTTGTGCCCCGGCCGTCTTGATTCGCCATTTTACGGTGTCATATGTAAAAACTGCCCTGAGGTGCTGATTATTATAATTTGGCTGCGGATAATGGAAATGTTATATCGAATAAATAAACAGGTTTTTGAAATTTTTTCACCGTCTATAATATGTTTTCAGAACAAAAGTTAACGTGCGTTGAAATAAATATATTATATCACCTGCAATTTAATTTAAAACGTAAAGAGACATACAATAAAATATTTTTCGGGTGTGATAATTTAACTAACTCGATTCAAATAACAAAACATCACAGGTAGTCATTAACAAATTCGTAGAATTTTTTAGATTTTTTTAAATAAAAGCTTTTTGTTTACTTTTCAAGTTTTGCAAATAATTTATTGCGCAAACCATAAAATATGTACCTTAGGTGCTTGTCCTATTTTGCATTTTAATTTTTGCAATGAAGAATAGGATATCCTATACTAATGCAGATTATTAGTTTAGCCAACAGTAAATTAACAGATAACAAACAATATTCAACGGTGAAAGAGAGAGGAAAAATAACGGTTTCCATTGATGTCGGGTTACTATGAAAAACAGCATTTAACGTCCTCATCTCTCAAATTACTCATGAAAATACCATAAATATAATATCATCGGTTTACTAAAACACTTATTACTATCGGTTTATCAAAATACTTATTACTATCGATTTACCAAAACACTTATTATTATCGTTTTACCAAAACACTTATAATTATTGTTTTACCAAAACACTTATTATCGGTTTACGAAAACACTTATTATTTTAACATACGATCTCTAAAAAATGACACCGTTCTGACTTTCATCTCATATTTTATATGTGTTTGTAATTTTAGTATTTCGATAAAAAGGATAAGAACACATTTCGTGCCGAGAACCAGGAAAAATATAATTCACTGTACAAACTTACTTCCCGACAATTAATGTTACTCGTGAGATTGAACATTTTGTATTGAATTATAGAGCATTTGATTTTTTTAAAGTGCTTTCACACAAGCGAAGTTATGAATTCGGTAATTTTAAACAATTTATATAACACTAATTTAGGACTGCAGGCCGTTAGAATGAATTGACAGCTTTCCTAACAAACTATCAGGAAAATAAGAATGTGTTATGAGGATGTCGGAATATGTGTTCATAAAAATTCTAATATTTTCGCATTTCTTCCTTATATTTATCGTGATAAACGCAGATGCATGTACTTATAGTTTGTTAGGAAATGGTCTGCCATCACGTTTTTAACAGTATTTTAATAAATCAGCAATACTCATTTTTCTCTGTGTCAATGATAGAAATATAATGGCGAATTACAATGTTATTGTGTAGAATAATAGTAGAAGAAAGGACTGTCCTATTTTTACCGCTTGTGCCACTTGCACCTTACACAAGCAGAAATAAAATTTCACAAAATTATTTTTTTTATCGCACCAGTAGTATTTAGAAATGTTTATGTCTATCCAATACACAAGTGTCGCACTTGTTGCCACGATAAAAATTACCAATGTGAACGGAGCTGAATAAAATCCTTCTGTACCTTTTATCTATTGTGAAAATAATTTATCTTTATTTGAATACCGCACATGTCTCAACTGCTCTCTGCCATCCGCAAAAGCGAGATTTGGCATCCCCAATCGGGGTGTGTTGTGAGTGGGAAATACCTGACCAGTGATGCCATACTACGAAAATGAAAATTGTTAGATTTGGGTGAAAAATATTGGTAGATTAGATACGAAAATTTGATTCCCCACAATATTTCAGCCTTGAAAATTTTGTATACATCTTTAGTTCGAAGTCAAGTCGAATAGAACTCCTCGATCTGGTCCTCCCATTATAAAATATATTCATACTAAATAGAAAAAATTCAACACAAATTCCTAAGACACATTATTATTTATGTTCAAAATTATAAATGGTAGTGTAGACACCCTTCATTTAATTGACCTCATTGAATTTCATGTACTAATTAGAGTTACTCGTTCTAAAAACTTGTTATATTGTAACAATTTCAAAGCATTTCAAACACTCGCTTATACCTAGATGACATGAAGTTAGTAATAGGTACGCGGATGTAACGGTTCTGTTTAACTGCACAGAAGCTAGGTACAAGAAGGCTATACTGTCATATCTTCTAAATCATTACTAATATAAGTCTACTCATACTTGTTAATAATATGTTGTACGTACTTTTATCTCCTTCAAGTATTAATTTTATACTTTCTGTCGTCATTTTATGATCAAATGCCACAATTAATTGTTATTCTGTGACTTGAATTATGGTGTATTGTATATTTACCCCTTTGATATTCAATAAATAAATTAATATTTTTTCAAATCCGTGGAGGGATGGTTAGGGAATTTCGAAAGAAATAATTCCCCACCTTTTTTCGAGTCCATTTTCGGAAAATTTCGCTTGGTTTTCACAAAAATTGGTAGATTCTCTGCGAATACCGGTAGATCTACCGAAGTTTTAGTAACCATGGCATCGCTGTACTTTTTTATTGAAATATGGCGAATGTAATTTATTTATTTATTTCTATATAATATTTACAGTGTTCACATAATTATTTATATTTGTACATGATACATTTCAAACTTGTAACTATAATATGTTGTGTGTAAGGTAGGTTTCAGAAGGTGAAACAGTATGTGATTAATATTGTATGTTTCGTGAACACCTCACTAGGAGAACCTGTCATTTCAAACAACGTTTCGATTCCGAATGATTTTCTATAAACAGAGCAATACTGAAAGTATCTACCACTGGAAATAGCTACAAGTATACTATTATTTTTGTTAATGTGATAGAATTATATTTAATAGACTTGAACCTGCGGCTCCGAATGTTTAGTTTAGTTGAGGAATGGAAACACTTTTGTCCCATATAGTCCATTTTATATTGCGTTCACGAAGAAAACTAATAAGGATAAAATGCGTAAAAATAAACGAGCCTTTCTCGTACTTGCTTGATGTATAGTATATATTACGTATAAAGTGTAACTTGAATAATAGGATTACATAAGGCCTAAATATTTAAATCCTGAACCCTTGTATGACTAACCCATTTTCATTCAGCCATCATGTCAATTATAATTTGAAATGATGACACAAAATGCATCCCCGTCAATAATACAATGTCCAGAATTGAGTATATATTTGCTGAGGTTTAGTCTACCGTAGAAAGTAGTCAGTTCCGGTCTAATAACTAAAGCAATTACGAGTTGATTACACAAATAACCGCCGCACCAGTCAATAATCGAGATTACCGGAGAGATGCAAACAAAAATTATTGATCGACGTAAATTAATACTACTAGATTATTTTGTAATGAAATAATTAATGATTTTAGTTTCTTACGGCTTTATTTCTTAGTATGTTATGAATAAACATCTGTATATATTGATAGTCTCAATGACACCCTTATACATATAATAAAGAATAACACAAGAAGTGCCTGGTAGGCGTGTTCCGTGATTAAAGTATAAGGCCAAGACGGGCCTATATTTCCATACAAAACTGTGATTACGAAATTTAAATTGGGATTGGATGGCGATATACAATAAGGAACTCCAGTGAAAAATATTATGGCTATAGATAAACACAATATATAAGTTTTATTACATACATAGAATTTCCAGTCATTTAAAAAAGAATAAAAATCCATCCATTAAAACACACCGTTTGGCTGGTACAACTGAACTGCTGATTCATCACAACCCTACGTGTGTAATATATCAATGGTCTACAAAATCCACATGAAGGTTTCCAATTCGTGGAGAATTCCCTAAATGGCGGGGATTTTCTAAGATTTTTCACGGATTGGGTATTTTGCGGGGAAAACCTTTTTGTGGGGAAAATTCGGGGATTTAGGACATTTCTCGATTATCCAACCATATTAAAAAATACTATTTACAATAAATGTGAGAAATCACTACATTTTTTCACCACATCACAATTTGTTTTCGTTCGAAACAAATTTAAAAAAAAAACTATTTTTAAAACCTGAACGAAATTAAATATCCGATAATGACTATTAAAAAAATAAATGCTAATTTCAAAAGATTTTTGTTTCATTTTGGAGGTAAAGAAACTTGTAAGGAATTTGAAAATCTCTTCATCATTTGTGGGTATTTTATATTATATGCTTTGGCCACCCTGGTCCACATTCACCATTGAACCTATGAAATGAAATGATTTTTAATGCAGGTTTTACCTGTTATTTGTTTATGCATTTTTGCACTTTGGTTCAATACGATAACATTAATGACGAGATGCTAATATTTTACCTAGTTGTTCTTCAATGATAAAAGCGGGGAATCTCAATAAATGTGTCATCTCCCATACAAAATACAGCGTCCTTCTAAAAGAATTTGGAGACTTCTTAACTGTTGACCTCATGGGTCTCGTCCATTGATTTGATGCCTTTTTCGGGAGACCTGAAAAACTAAAATTTTAAGATTATTTTACTACAAAAGCCAACTACAACAATAAAAGTACTATTTTTTAATATAGAAGGTCATTATTGATAACAAAATGAACTGGAGTTCCTTATTTTAGGCAAGTTTAAGAGAGACGGACTAAAAAAGGTTCTAAATCCTGTGGCACATTTGTCCCCAAACAAATTTGCAGGGAAGGCAATTCCAGTCTTCTTATTTATTCTATACCATTATACATTACACGTAATTTCCATCAAGAGTTCTTGAAACAAACCGAAATCTAAAAAAATGTTTCAATAGCATCGAAAGGCAAAACATTTTAACATTACAGGTTTCTTTTATTTTATCATTTTGAAAACATTTATATGTATATAAATGAGTGGAAGGGGTGCATGTACCAGATCTTCTCATTGTGTATGCTCATTAGAAGTTTCTGGCAACAAAACAGAATCTTTTCTGTGCCTTTGTAAATCTACAAAAAGCATTCGACCCGATCGACCATAAAAAGCTATGGAAGGTGTTGTCCAAGTATGGAGTGAATACGAATCTCACTCAGGCAATTGCGTCTATGTATGAGGGAAGCGTTGCATATGTTAGAGTAAACGGTGGTTTTACGGGGTGGTTTGATATTACAACAGGAGTTAAACAAGGATGCGTAATTTCACCGTGGTTATTCAATCTCTACGTGGATGCAATGAATTGAAAGAGGTGAGATTGGGCGCGAATTTGAGTAATCTGAAAGTATGTTGCCTGTTGTATGCTGATGATGCGGTGCTGATTGCTAACAGTATGGAAGATCTACAGTCTCTCGTGCCTAGGATGAACGGAGTGTGTATGAAGAATGAGTTAATGATGAATGTAAGTAAGTCATGGTGCTTGAAAGAGATCGTACGAAAACAGTATGCAATATAGTTGAGAATGAGTAAAACTTGGAGCAGGTGGATGAGTTTGTGTATTTAGGAAGTATGTTTACGAGAGATGGGAAGGCTGACAGAGATATTGAAAGAAGCGAAAAACAGATAACAACATTAATGGAGGACTGAACGCAGTTGGCGCTTACAAAAAATTGTCCAAAGAAGTGAAGCTAGCAGTCCACAATAGAGTGCTGGTACCTACCTTGATGTTTGGAAGTGAGGCGTGGAACTGGCAGGAAAAGGATGAAAGTAGACTGTTTGCTGTAGATATGAGATACCTGAGGCGTATGCGTGTTAAAACCATGATCGCGTGAGATATGTTGAGATCCGCAAAGAGTCCAAGGCTGATGTAAGCGTAACGAGTAATGCTTAGATGGTTTTAGCGCAAATGAGCGAAGAAAGGAGTGTAAGCAGAATATATGACGCAAATGTGAATGGTAGCAGAAGTCGGGGACGCCCGAGGAAGACATGGCACGATCAACTGAATCAGATACTTGAGTCGGGCCATTTCAAGAGTCAGAATAACAGAAGAGTATGAATGAAACGATGTATAAATGTGAATAAGGCAAGAAGTATGTGCCAAGACCAAGTTGTTTAGCGGTATTTTCCTTCCTTTGGGCTTTCTGATGGTTATTTTAATTCCCATCTGTAAATTTTTTCTAAACATTCTCCATTTTTAATTCCCATTCTCGAGTTCAAACATATGTAGCGTTGTGACTGTTTTTTTGTAAAATTTTATTTGTATTGTTTTTGTAAATTATAGCAGAGAAATAAAGCGACGGTTTTGAAAGGTTTATCTTGAATGTAAAGTTTAAGAAACAAAATATTAATCAATTAAGTCTGATATATTATATTAAATATATCAGATGACTGATCATTCTATAGACATAAATTTATAACTGTAATTTAAAAAAAAAAATATTTTACTTGTGGTTAGGTATTTCATGGGTTATTTTTATCCCATTACCGAAGTGAGAGATAATGTTCGAAAAAATGCAAAACTTACCTTCCGATCATGACCACAACCATGTACACGGAGAAAACTTACTGATATGAAATACTGTTTATTTATTAAAAATCTGGTCAAATTATTCGTTTTCCTGTTAAAATGGAACTGAAAGTCTACAACTAATAAATTGAAAGAGTTCCTAACAAATTATCAGTCAAAAACTACAACTTCACTCTGTTATTATGGATATTAAAAGGGGTATTAGTAAAAGTTCTTATTTTCTATTACATTGCTTTCGAACATATACATACAATTCAATTACTGTGAACATACTAAATTATAACTCATGTATTCTTGTAACCTACACATACATATCTCTTAAAACTTCACCTTGTAAATATCAACTAATTTTAAACTATAATTTATTAGAAATTCATTTCTATTTTTATTTATTTAATTTATTCTATTATCTTATATATTTTAACATATTTGCTGTTCTATTAATTCTATTAATTTATTCTATTATTTAATTTATTTTTACTTATTTGCCGTTTGCAATCTACATACTCAAAATCTATATATCAAAAACGAATGTTTTATGAGGACGGCGCAACACGTGCTCATACTAATACTGATATTGATATTATCGCATTCCGTCATGATATTGCGGCACGTTCCAGAGTGGAAGATACTACCAGTATCGCCCTGGTGTAAGACCACCATTCAGAATTGAAACGTTGCTCCAAATGGCTTTAGCCGTGTTTAGTGACTAGATCTGAATAGCCAGGTAATTCCCCACCTTCCTCTTTCCCTTCCCCACTTACCTTTAGCCTCACAACATCCCCCAATTGGGGATGCCATAGTCTCACTGGCTCCAGACGGGAGCAGTTGGGACTCTTGTGAGGTATTAACTATAAAAAAAAAATAAAAATAAAAATGATATCTATTAGAAAAAAACACGTGTACTTGATATATTCTGAATGACTAATATTTTATCAGAAAGTTGGCATGCTGTCAATTTTTAACGGGTCATTTTTCTAAATGTAAGATAAATCAAAACATGCCTACGCTTTTGTTTGCCTATGTTTGTTCCGATACCCCACACTTGTCTCAGCTCAATTCGGTAGTGCAATACATTCAATTAGTAGAATTAATTAGTACGCTAGATTAGGAGGTATTGTTTTCGACCAATAAGCTCAATGCCTGTTGATTATATTATTGCCAGAGATCGATTAAGCGATAAATCTGGATTATTTTTTTCATTTATTTATTGTTTGGGATTATTTACAGAGTGCTAGATTATGTTTATAAAATTAGAACTGGGAAGTAAATAAGTGTCAACAAGATGCACAATTTATGGTTTATCTATCACTGGGTAGAGATGCCAAACAACAAAGATAAATAAAATAAAAACTTAATGCCTGATATTATCTATATCTATTTACACATATAAAAATGTTTTGCGAGTCTATAGGGGACAAACAAACATCTTTATATGGGTAGATAGATATAGATAATACTAAGCAAAATAAAACATAATGCCTAATATTATCTATATCTATCTACAGGCATTATATTTTATTTTGCCTAATATTATCTAAATCTATCTACAAATATAAAAATGTTTGTGGGTCTATAAGGGACAAATAAACATTTTTTATATGGGTAGTTAGATATAGAAAATATTAAGCAAAATAAAACATAATGCCTAATATTATCTATATCTATCTACAGGCATTATATTTTATTTTGCCTAATATTATCTATATCTATCTACACATTTAAAAATGTTTGTGGGTCTATAGGGGACAAACAAACATTTTTATATGAGTAGATAGATATCGATAATATTAGGCATTATGTTTTTATGCCTAATATTATCTATATCTATCTACAGGCATTGTGTTTTATTTTGCCTAATATTATCTATGTCTATCTAAACATATAAAAATGTTTGTTGGTCGGGGACACATATAAAAATGTTTGTCGGTCTATAGGGGACAAACCAACATTTTTATATGTGTAGATAGATATAGATAATATTAGGCATTATGTTTTATTTTGCCTAATATTATCTATCTACCAAACAAAACAAACAAACATTTTTATATGTGTAGATAGATATAGATAATATTAGGCATTATGTTTTATTTTCCCTAATATTATCTATATCTATCTACACATATAAAAATGTTTGTTTGTCACCTATAGACTCAAATACTACTGGACTGGTTTCAGAATGTAGTTTGCTAATAGTAACATGTGTTATACAGTTGTGAATGGTCGAAGAAATCGTAGACGCCCGGAGACTAAGACTTTACGCATTATCTCTGAGCTGGAATGAGATACGGAGTCGAATAAAAATCGAAATAATATAGTTTTGTTGAGTGAATGGTGGAAAGCGGATACTCCCGAGAAAGACGTGGCACGATCATGTAAAACAAACATAACTTTTCAATTCTTTAGATTAATGTTGTGTCCACCTTAAAAATACACCCACTTTTTAGGAACACTAGAATTGACAACTTCAAACCGCTCATAACCCCGAGTAACGCTGGGTACACGTCAGCTTGTAAAATATAAAAAGAATTTTTTATCAAGTAAAATACATTTCTAATAACACTTCTTTTCTCGGCAGAGATGGTTAATTTTCTTTTACATGCGCGCAGCTGTTAATAAATATGTCTCTAAGTTGTCATTCAATAGTATTGTACAAACGACGCATTGGAGACGGTGGATTGAAGACAATATTGTAAGTAATTAGATGAAATGTATTATGGGTCCTTTAATTTCGTCTATTACGAACTTGCGATATGAATATTTCTCAGACAATGAGCGGTTTCAACCTTGTCATGAATAACAGCCTGGCGGCTTTGATGGCCTTCGTGGTTGAGGGGTAAGGGTCTCGACTAGCAATCCGAAGGTCGCGGGTTTATACTGCGGAGCGCGCAAGTAAATTTTATTTGATGAAATATATTCTTTCACAATTAATTAATTATTATAATTAATATAAAGTATACTTGAATCGCCCTGCTGTAAGACCACCATTCAAAATTGAAACGTTGCTTGAAATGACTTGAGCCGTGTTTGGTGACCAGATCTGAATAGTCAGGTACTCCCCCACCTTTGCCTTCCCCATTTCCTTCCCCTTCTTATTTCCTTCCTAGCCTCACAACATACCCCAAGTGGGGATCCTACACGGAGAAATATGAGAATCTCTTTAAATTATTCTTAATAATCGAGTCGGGCCATGTCAAGAGTCAGAATAATAGAAGAGTATGTTTGAGACGATGTCTGAATGTGAATGAGGCAAGAAGTGTGTGCCAAGACCGAGTTGTTTGGCGGTCCGTCCTCTCTGTCTACCCCTGCGGGAAACGGCGAGTTGGTTAGTTAGTTAGTTTGTTTAATCCGATTAAAACGGGATTGCAGGCCCTTAACGAACGATTTTATAGGTTTCCTGAAAAACTTTTAGAAAACACCAATGTCGGAAAACGTGTTCATAAAAATCCTAACATTTTCGCATTTCGTCAATAAATATTATTAAGACAAACGCACGTACACCAACACGTGTTCCGATATATGTATTAGGAATTTACTAAAAAATGATCAGGAAACGGCCTGCAATCCCGTTTTTAACCGGATTATCAATAATTTGAAGAGATCCATAATAATACTGACGAGTTTATTCCGGATCCCGCTTATAACAATAACAATCCATTAATAAATTAGCAATGCTCATTTTTTCCACGTGAATACTGCACAAGAGTTCCAACTGCATCCAAACGGTTGGGAGCAGTTGGGACTCTTGTGCGGTATTCACATAAAAATGTATAGTAAATAAGCCACTATCTTCACAATTATATGCGTTCTCCTGAAAGTCATCTTAGGAAATTGTGAAAAACAATGCATATAGGGAGAAGTAAGTATTATAATATGGCACCTTACGTTTTTCCACGAATTTGTTTTGGAATTTCATCCTGCAACACGATGCAGTAGAAATCTTAGCCGATATACATGGTGCATGGGGGTAAAGTGCACTAAAAACATTGGGGGTGATTCTACATGATTTTAGAAGTAAAAGATATAAATAACTTCCAACATTTTAAGTAAGTTTTTAGGTTAAAAAGTTCAATTGTTTGTATGGGAAAATAAACATTGGAATTTGAAAAATAGTTATTTATCTCTTTTTACTTCTACCATCGTGTAGAATCACCTCCCGAAGTTTGCACACTTTACCCCTGGAAACCCTGTATAAGGAATTTTTTTTTTTAAATGACTTGTTTCTAAAGGCGTCGTATTATATTTTTATGCTGATATTGCCTTTCGCTGTGAGAAAGCGTGTTAACTAAAACAAAAATATTTTTTTACAATGAAGTGTAATACCCACAAAAGAAATAACGCATTGTTTTATTCGGTTCAAGGTTCCTTGATATTTTTTCCTATCAACCTATTGTTTTTTAACCATGTTTTCTTCATCTATCCATTTACATCTCGTTACTCTTAACACTTCGTCTTATCCTAATGGTAGTCCGGTTGTCGAGATTTGGTAATTTTTTTCAAACCTCGTAATAACCCTTCAAAAAGTTTTTAGAGGAACCCAATCAAATATTATATCTCTAAAAAAAGTGCTTAGTTTAGATTTTTTTTAAAATTATCTATTTCGTAATATTATCAGAAAATGATTCTCTTCTTATTTTATACATTAATCAAAAAGTGCAAGACGCTTAGGGAAAAACAAAAACTTTCATGCAATAATAATAATATGTAAAAACTAACTTATTAATAATTTTATACACAATTCCATATACCTTACTGTAGATAAATTGCGTAAGCTGTGTTTTATGAAATTACAAAACTTAATTTACAGGAAAATACACAGTACTTACAGTACGGAATTATTAGGTGGGGAGGGGCGTAAAAACCACCCCACAACTATTAATTATTTTTGAAGAAATGCTCCCCTACCGTAGAATATTTAGAAAAATTTTCAATAACGAAATACCTACCTACGAAAAATACCTATTTCATAACAAAAATTCACTCTCCTGATTCTGTTAGCGATCGATTGAAAATATGATTTACATCCATGACAATGTAAAGAACCACTAAGGCTCTGGTGCCACAGTAAATTATTAAAAAGTCGTGCTTTTCAAGTTTTTTTTTTTTTAATTTGAAGATTTTCGAATATTTTTTTATTTTTTTTATTACATTTTTACTAAACAAAATAACGCAAAGATTTTTCGTAAGTGTACGCAAATACAAATTAATATCCACTGAATAAACATAGCACCTTTTTAAATATAAATATCATATCACCTCAACATTATAACATTTAAATCACAAATAAAAAACTGGAAACTTAAAATAGGGAGATCTGAAATAGAAAATATACTGATATCAAAACACAGACTAAAAACGAATTTACTAAACTTAACTATACAAAAAAAAAAACACTATCTTACTTATTTTAAAAAAAGAAAAAAAAATTATACTACCTGATATATGTTTATAATTAAATTCATATGTTACATTATTGTAATATTAATTTCTTATAATTAAATTATAATATGTAAATGGCATCCTCAGCACGGGAGATCCCAGTGAGGATATCATTATCTCTATATTGTTACCAAGAAAAGAAGAAAGGGAGACAATAAATCATTATTATTATTATTTTAATATCAACCAGCCAATATTACCTCTACGAATTTTATTGAAATGATTTCGAATATTTTATGTGAGGAAAATTTTAACGTTTCTGTTGACTCCTTTTTTGGTGTGCAAGAACAGAGGGTGGTAGTATGTATTGCAAGTACGAAAGATTTATTTATTAATTTTCGGGAAATCGACAGTTTGTACATAAGTATTATTTGGACAAAATAAAACCAATTACACAAGATATATTATATAAAAATTTACAAGCTTATTTGTAATAAACCTTCAGTACGAAAAAATGTTTGAAGTCCTATACTCAGATAGCTGGACGGTTTGGAGAGGAGCACAGCATCTATTGTCATAAGGAACTGGAGGAAGACAGCATGCGAACGGCAGCAGTGGAAGCATTTCCTAGAGGTGACCCTTTCGGTTCCATGATAACTCAACACAGTGACAATTCAACACACTTTTAAAAAGTGATATAAAGTCATTAGAAACGATGAAATTTTTTTTTTTAACCTAACCTAACCTATATAACCCAGTTAATAAAGTTTTTGTTTCATCACTTTCCATGACTTTATATAACTTTTTAAAGATGTGATGAATTATCATTGTGATGATTTATCCGGTTACCGACCCTTTCAACCCCGCACTTTTGTTTCCAAATATAGAACATATTGTATGCATAAAAACACCTTACATATTTTTTTTGAAAATTTTGAGTCCAAATGTATATATAGACCAAAAATAATTTTAAAAATCACTGGTAAAATTCTGCATAAAGCAGATTCTTAGTATGGGTTATTTGAATAATATGTACTATTTGAATTGAAACTGAATCATCCAAACTATCAAGAAAAAAGTAGTTGGTCGATACTGTCAAAACACAGATAATTTTGAACTTTGAAAAAAGTGAAGCTTTGATTCATCTATTACAGTCTCTTTTAGTAATCTTGTAGTAGCTATAGCATCCACATGGGAAGGGGTTCGCCCCTAGGTCGGGAGGGGTTGTAAATATTCCGAAAGTTTTTTGGGACCTCTAATTACCACAATTTATTATTTACAACATTTTGATTAAGGAGACGGTGCAATTTATATTGTTATTTTTTCAGGAATGTATTTTCAATGTTTTTTTCTTTTTTCCTACGCAATACTGAGACCGATGAGGGTTTTAAACCACCTTACGCCCCATCATCATCCCCCCTAATCATATACAGAATATATAAATACAAAGATTAAATATAACTAAATAAAATAAGACCAATCAATAAATAAAACAGACGTCATAAGAAATATCCTTCACAAGCGATGCACAAAATACGTGGCTATATTAGTCCTTACAAAATAAAGTGATATTAATTTTTTCTTCTTCTTGAGGAAGATCACTGGTATTGAAAGGGTTATAACGCCGGTGATACGTGGTGCGGACTTTGAATAACTCTAATTTATCATGGATTTAATTATTCAAAAAATCTATAATAATAATACAAAGGCATAATAAAGTCAGTTATTAAAATTGTAACAAACTTCTACCACAATCATGAGCTACAGGCACGTTATAATCTTTGATGTCATTTGTGGCTACAATTTATCATGTAGAAGTAGTACAAATTTAACATAATTTTTTAGACATTTTATTTTTCATTTATTTATTTATTTTGGTACACTATTTTATTATTTGGTACACTAGTAATGTTGGCCTCACTGGGTGGCTTACCCGTGCTGAGGCCTCCATTTTATAATATTAAAACATAAAGATTTAATATTAAAGGAAAATAAAAAGAAACAAAATGAAATAAAGTTAAAATCATTTTATGTTATTAAATTTTCGTAATATTATATTATTATTCTTTTTTTAAATTTTTTGTCTGAATTTATTTTTGTTTTCTTCAATTTTATATATACATATAGCATGGTAATGATAATGTCTTTGTCCAAAGCTCGTATTTACCATCGGAGTTTTTTTTTGGTCAAAATGTAGTTTCGTATTTTAACGTATAATTGGCGTATATCTAGTACGTCATAACTGTTGAAATTCGGTCTGTATAAGTCAGTCTATGTTTTTATAGTATTACCTTTAATATCGTTTTCTGTGCGATTTCTATGTAATCGATAGCCGAGTTTGTTGCTCCTCCCCAAGCAATAAATCCATATTCTATTGTTTATTGGCAAAGTGCAAAATATATTGATTTATTTTATATTGTTTTCTTATGTTTAGGAAAATGTGGATTGTTTTGAGGAGTTTATTTGTGATTTGTTTGATCTAAGGTATCCATCTAAGATTATGGTTAATTACAAAATTAATAATTCATAAAATATAAACATTAATTACGAATTAATGTTCATATTTTTTACAGTAAATACACAATTTTTACATGTTATATAATGTTGTAAATGAAAATAAAGCTCGTGTTTCGACAGTGATGGATTGTGTCAACGTTAATTACGAGTTTTGGGTAATTTTTCAAATTGGTGTGTCACAATTTTTTTTATTCTGGTTTTGATTTAAATTTATTGATAGAGGGTGGGAAAAAATTGTTTTTCAGTTATTAGGAAGAGGAGATAATTATCGCACCAGTTAAAAAAATATATTTGTTAATATCAGTATTTAGCGCCCTTGAGGTGATTTTGCACAAAAACGGCGCTATACAAGTCATCCAATTATTATTATCATTTGATAGGTTATTAAAAAATTTCCAGTCAGTACCTTCCATTATTATGACAGTGTCATCAGCATAAGATATTATTTTTTCATTTAGCTTTAATGATAATATTTTATTTAGATTATCCTCCTCTGTCTTTTTCGGATCGGAGAGCCATTTGGGCACATCCAGGCGTCCCAGTGCTGCGTTACTTCCTTCCATTGATCTTCCATGCGTCCATGCGCACTTGAAGTGAAATGACACAAAACTGCGCTACATAAATACCATGTTAATATTATTATGGCAGGACCGACCTCTCATCGTACAGCTCTTCCCTCTGGAATAGAAACTGATAATTGAGGAGAGTTTTCAGAAAGAAATATTTCTACCCTAAAAGGTTTTATTTTTATTCTTATTCCCTGTAGGTGTCTTCGAATTAGCTAATTCAGATGTTCATAAATCAATATAATATATTTATCTGTTATAAGTAAAACATCTATAAACCTAAATATTCATCTAAATTTATCCTTTCATGTTATGTTTTAAAAACTAAAAGTTAAAACAACATTTAAAATAATTTCATCCAAAGAGTGGTAGATACGCTCAGTATCGCCCTGGTGAAGGATCACCACTTACAATTAAAACATTATTGCTTGAAATGGCTTAAGCCAAGTACTTCCCAACCTTCCTCTTCCTGATCTTCTTTCCTGCCGGCTCCTTTGGTATCTCATCCTACTCCAATCGGAGATGCCATAGTCCCACTCCTCGAACCGATAATAAGTTTTTAAATTTATTACGCAAGTAGCAAATGCTATACTATCGAATATTCTTATTTTTAAATTACTATATGTTCTTAAATGCATTATATAAACATATAAACACATAGCTTGCAAACTATACAATACACTACCAGCCACGATTAGACAAACAGAGTCAATAACCAAATTCAAACATGAAATAAAGAAATGGATAACAAGTATTGGACGTACCACTATCGCAAACATCTGTAAACCAAATTACACGTAAACAATAACAACAAGTCAAATACAAAATAAAATATTAGAATCAATAATTTTATAAAAACCCCTTTGTAACTACGTCCTCCAACTAAATGCATTTATATTGCATATATATTTACAATATTTTCGTACCTGTACCTACTCTTTCTATTATCTATCTATTGACTCCATAGTTTAAAATGTATACAACTGTGTAATTTTTATTTTGATTTAGTCATGCATGTAAATATTCTTTAAGTATCTGAATAAGTCTGTCTCGACACAGGTGTACCCTAGTGAGACAGATGTCGATAAATACACGTAAAAAACTTTATATTGATAGATAAAAAAATAAAATTAAAATATAATATAATCAGGTGTATACTATTCTATGTTGAAATATAAGTTATTATGTTTTAGATGGTCTTTACGAACAATAAACTATTATTAATTATATCTCATACACCGATGACATTTAACTACGCACGTAAGATTTATTTCATCTTACATACAATACTTTACGTGGAATGCTAACATTATTATTTCGTACTTTAGAAATTCTATTAAATTGTCATTCCCTTCTTAGTTCAAAATTGTTGGTTTCTTTTAGAATTGTTTTCACGGTACGTTTCCCAAACACAAGCACCAGCTTAAAAAATACTTTACACAAAAATGAATACTGCTAAATATGTTGAAAAGAAAAATGTTTTCTGGATTTCTTTGAGAATATCATATTTGTGTTGTGTGACAGTGTTTTATTTTATTAGATTTTCAAATCTGATGCACAATCCCTTGAATAAGGTCTCAACAATTTGTAAGAACGCTTTCTCTCTAGTAATTACCGAATTGTTTACATTGTTCGTGATAGTTGGTATAATGAAGCTGAAGTCAAGTAACGGAATTCCGAAAACGAAATGACCAACTGCATTATATTATAATTAACGTATATGAATTTATAAAACGTGATGGGACCATCCCACTTTAATCATATTTAATGTTTTAATCAAAGCTTTATTGTAACCATTCAATTATTATTCAAGATTACTACTTAAACGTCAAACAGTGAATATGTCAAAATTTTAGCTCCTATAAAAACCCAGAAAACTATGTGTAAAACGTGATATTAGCGAAATCCGACTTCTAATATCAAATTCGAACATACAATATCAGTTTCATGGATAATTTTGCCTAAAACAGTGCCTAAAAGTGATAAAAAACTAAAATAAACACCACTTCTGGTAATCGCCGTGACACTTCGATATCGTAAAAAAACTAGGTGTTAAATGTGATATTGTGAAATCCCACGTAAAAATCAAATTTAAATAACAACTATCGTCTAAATACAGTGCGCAAAAGTTTTAAATAACTTAACGCAGTTAGATTAGTGCAAATCGCCGTTACGCTGTGTCTTTTTGCCAGATTAAATTGTCAAATCATTGATACCAACAACACCAACGGAAACGAAAGTTACTGTGAAAAAACAATTAAACTTAAACCAAACTTAAATAAAACTATAATAAAAAATAAAAAAAAATAAAAAGAAATTATTATCATTTATAACTCTGAAATAATAAAAACTTTAATAAATAAAAATAAAAGCACTCCAGTGACATCTATTGACACAAACTCAAAGCTCACAACAATAATCATACTTACGCCATCTGTCAATTAATCCTAGTGCCATTCAATAATAATTATTGAGAAATATATTTCTATGGGAGGTGCAGACCGGCAAAGACTATTTTTATTTTAAATTTGAATATTTCACACCAACAAAATGCCTAACGTCGATTCTCCAATGAATGAAGCCAACCCATTTGGGACATCTAGTCTAACGCCAAGATCGCCTAATCAAAGTAAAAGAAGGAATCGTGCCGTACGCACAACATCTGAGGTTGCGTCTGATCCTGAAGATTACACTACAAGCCCGAAAAAATCAGGGGAAATTAGTGATGATTCATTACAATTGGATCCTATATTTACTAGCAACAGAAATGCAATGACAACAGTAAGAAAATATCTTAATACAATAAAAACAACGATTATTGAATGTAAAGGAAAGATATCTGTAATACAAAAAGAAACTATTTATGTTGTTATGGAAAACTTATTTGATTTGGTCGGCCATATGAACACGGAAATGTCTGAAATGAGGGGAGAGTTAAAAAATTTACGACCACTGACCAAGCATATTTGTGAGATCAAAGAATTAATTATTAAAGAAAATAAAGCTGTCCCAACTAAAATTGACAAAAACATTGAAGATATTAAAATAAATGCGGAAATAAAATCGTATGCGGAAATAACAAGATATGACAAAAATAATGTGGAACCACCAAACTGCAAAAAACATGAACCAATAGTCATTGTTAAGCCGAAAGATAAACAACAAAAAAATACAGTTACAAAGGATGAAATAAAACAAAATATAGATCCAGTTAATTTCGGTGTCACCGGAATAAGAAATTTTAAACAAGGAGCAGTAATCGTAGAATGCAAAAATACAGCTGCATCAAAGAAGATGGAGGAGCAAATAATCTCAAAGATGGGAGGAAAATATGTCGTGAATACACCTAAACCTAAGAATCCTAAACTAAAAATCATTGGTTTAACAGATAAATTCACTCCGGAAGAAATTGTATCGAAAATTAAAATGCAAAATGATTACCTCGAAACAATTGAATCAAAAATTGAAATAAAATTTATAAAAGAAGTCAAAACGAAACGAGGTGACGTTAACTACATCATTTTCGCGGAAGTTGACGGAAAAACATACCATAGAATGTTACAAGAAGGCAGAGTAAATATTGGATGGGACAGATGTCGAGTATTCGACAACATTTCACTTTTAAAGTGTTACAAGTGCAATGGCTACATGCACAAATCACAAGATTGCAGAAATGAAAAAGCATGCACTCGTTGTTCCGGAACACATGACGACGACAATGAAAACTGTCAAAACGACATCCAATGCATTAACTGCAAGAAAATGAATGATCGACTAAAATTACAACTGCCAACTGACCATTTTGCTTGGAGTGATGAATGTTCTGTGCACATGAGAAAAATTGAAGCGGAAAAAAAGAAAATCGATTTTTTATGTCACTAAAGACCTGCTCTATGGTAAACAGTAACATAAAATTATCTTCGGACAACCAATCAGATAACGAAGAGAGTTTTTACATCCATAACATACAAAGTTCGCCTGCTCACCATGAAGAGTTATCCGCCAGAGCCGGAAAAACCATCAATATAATGCATCAAAATGTACAATGCATTCGAAATAAAATCTTTGAATTAGAAAATATTTTGTGTGAAAAAAATATCGACGTTTTTTGTGCTAGCGAACACTGGTTACAAAAGGGTGAAGCGACATCTATCAATTTTAAGGGCTATAAATTAGGTTCAATTTTTTGTCGTGAGAGCCATATTCATGGAGGTGTCTGCATTTACCTAAACGAAAACATTGCTTTTACAGAACTAGAAAGTGTTAAACAAATAACGAAAGAATTTGTATTTGAATGTGTTGGTATTGAAATCCCAAAGCTTAAAATGATAATTTGTACAGTTTACTATAATGACTCTGATATAAATATTTTTTTTGAACAACTTGAACTATTATTAAACAAAATTTGCAAAAACAACAAAAAACAAATAATACTCTGCGGTGACTTAAATATTGATACAAGCTACAAGAACAAAAACGCAGATTCACTCAAAAACACACTAAAATCTCACAACATACGCTTGATTATTGATAAACCTACTCGTATACAAGGAAATAAAAAAAAGTATAATTGATCATATAGGTACAAATATATCAAAAAGATCTTACACATGGGAAGTCACAGAATTAGCTGTATCAGATCATATGGCACAGTTAATGCACGTAAAAACAGAATATAATATAAACCAAACGTGGTATACAAAAAAACAATTATTTAACACAGAAAACACAAACATTTTTAACAATTACATATCGTGTATATGTTGGGAACCACTTAAATCCTTTGAATCCATTAATGACAGCTACGAATACTTCATTAATGAAATAAATAGTGGTATGAAGCTTTGTTTTCCCTTTAAACAGTATAAATATCCCCAAAAACGCAAAATAAATTGGGTAACGACTGGTATTAAGATATCTATTAAACAAAAAAGACATCTGTACATGAAACAAAAAAACACAAATGACCTCAAAATCATAAACAATTACAAACAATACAAAAAAATTCTCAGTAAAGTAAAACAGGTAGCTAAACGGAATTACAATAGTAAACGAATTCAAAACGCGCAAAATAAAACCAAAACATCGTGGAACATAATAAAAGAGAACTCAAATAATTCTAATTCTAAAAGTAAACCAAAAATCTGTCTTAAAATAAATGATAACCTGGTATCAGAACCAAAAAACATTGCAAATGAATTTAACATTTTCTTTGCACCACCGCCACCACCACAAAACACATCTCTACATCCACAATCTGCCAAAACAGTCAAAAACAAACAGTCGCGATCATTCTTTATAACGCCTGTAAACAGGGAGGAAATTATTAAAATCATCGTAAAACTGAAAAATAAAAGCAGTGTCGGCACTGACAAAATCCCTATAAAAATTATAAAAGCATGTGCAGAAGCGTTAAGTTACCCGTTGGAAATATTAATTAACAAATCTTTTGAATCAGGAACCTTCCCAGAACAATTAAAACAATCTATTATTGTACCTTTGTATAAGAAGGGTCCTAAACAGGAAATCTCAAACTACAGACCGATATCCTTATTACCAAACTTTTAAAAAATATTTGAAAGAGCCATGTACAATCGCATTTATAACTTTCTCGAAAACTTTGAGATAATATGTCCACAACAATTTGGATTCCGTAAAGGCCGTTCAACAACACAGGCAGTTTTCAATTTTTTGAACAAAATTCTAGAAAATATTAATATTAGTAAAAAAACTGTAGGTATCTTTCTCGACCTCTCAAAAGCATTCGACAATGTTGATCATGAGCTTCTTCTAACTAAACTTGAACATGTGGGTATTAGAGGTCTAGCATTAAAATGGTTTGAATCGTACTTAAAAAATCGTCAGCAGAAAGTTCAAATTTCAAATATCAATGAAAAAATGGTCCATTACATGGTAGAATCCAAATGGAGAACAATAAACAAGGGTGTGCCACAAGGAAGCATTCTTGGGCCTCTCCTCTTCCTTATCTATATAAACGAACTTCCAATAATTGCTGGCACAGAATGTTCAATGTTTGCTGATGACACCGCTTTGTTGTTTGAATGTAATGGAGACGTTGACGAATTTAACAAACAAGTTAACGAGACTTGCCAATTAATAGCAAACTGGCTGTTATCGCAACATCTATCACTCAACACAAACAAAACCCAAATTTTAAAATTTTGTCCAGTGCAAGCTACACCTATAAATATAAATGTAAACATTAATAATAATATTATCGAACCTTCCCAAACCTGTTCACTACTGGGAATGGAATTAGATATAAACATAAACTGGAAAGAACATGTCTCAAAAATTGTAGCAAAAATCAGTAGTTTTTCTTATGTTCTGGGTACCTTAAGAAAAATATTAAACACCGAATCAGTAATAGCCGCATACTATGGTTATGTATACTCAATAATAAAATACGGTATTATTTTTTGGGGAAACTCGGTAAACGCTAAAGATGTTTTCATCATACAAAAGAGATGCATAAGAAAAATTTAAAAATCTGAAAATTCTGACAGTCACAGACATATATATATTGGAGTTATGCATGTTAGTGCGATCATCTACAGACAAGTTCCCACTAAAAAACTCAACACATAAATACGCTACAAGGCTCACAGAAAACTTACTAATACCAAAAGCAAACAAAACAATATTCCAAAAAGGACCATACTACATGGCCATTAAAGTATATAACAACCTTCCACATAACATTAAACAAATACAAGATACACACAAATTCAAAACGTTACTAAACACTTTCCTTGTTAATAAATGTCACTACACGTTGAGTGAATACCTCACGTAAATGAAACACCTATTTTTATTGGTATATATATTTGTATTTTTTTATTTTTTCATTGGTATATTGTTATTTTATCTGTATAAACATTGTAATTAAATAAATGTGGTTAGCTGGAAGAAATGGGGTCTACCCATAAGCTATACCTTTTGTAATTTTAATTTTACAATAAATAATTTTTGATTTGATTTGATTTGATTTGATTTGAATTATATTTATCTGTAATATTATTGTATTTATATCAACACTCTTATTCTTTTTATTATAAAAATATTGCTTGTTTATTGCACGAATTTCTGGTAAAACTATTCAATGATCTGAGGGTAAAAGGAGTGACAGATTACGCTATAAGTTCAAAGCGTTTTATTTAAGTTCATATTGCTCGCCATACAATCCCACACAGACCAGTCACACCTAGAAAGGTGACGTGTTATAAGTGTGAGCGTGGCGACGGTATGCGCTGTGATCTGCTAGCCAAGCTATATTTGAAAAATATGCTACCTCCTCTCCTACCCACGGCAGGAGAAGGGGTCAGAACAATTTACGGATCGCTGTAATTACGCGGCTATCACCTGTCAAACTGATAGATCCCATACAAAAAAATGATATTCCGCGGCAGTTCCTCAATTGATCTCACCCCCTCTTCTGAGTAATATTACAGCGTAGCGTGTCACCTCAACATATAATACGTGTATGCAACGCCCAAATTATGCACGTAAACTGATAACTTTTTTTATTAAGTATTATTTGTTCTTGGCTACTTTATGTCAATGCATTTTTGATATTACATATCTATCATGAATGTATTAAGAAATTATAATAATACAACTGTTTTATCATTAAAAGAAATCACAGTTTACAATTTTGAAATGGCTCTCCTTAAAAGTAGCTGTTTTTGACTTGTACTCTTTAATACTTAGCATGATAGAATATATAGCAGATATGCTCCCGCCAACGTGTTAGTTTCGGCCTGGCAGGCGGATACTTTAATGTTTCCATAAAATTATTATGCTTCATATTAAAATTAATTCATGAACGACTGGCATACCATCATTGCTAAGAAGTGCAAAATCTCAGTTTCAAATATTTGATATCTTTTGAAGTTAACGAAATTTGTAAAAACTTTACTTTTTTATAATTATTTATTTATGTGGACATTCACAGTATATTTCTTAATGGTTCTAAATTAAATTATACATAGTTAATATACCCATTGTAAGGTATAAATAGTGATAACAAAGAATACTAAATAGGAAGAAAGTGTGTGAAGAGTGTAAGATTTTTTTACACCAATAACACGAAGCTCATTTATTGTAATTCACTATTAATAAAAGTTTTTGAAAGTTAAGTGCAAAAAATCAATAAATTAGTTTTAAACATTAGAAAATAATCATGGAAAATTATTTTAATAGCCGAAATAGTTTCAACCGTTCTTAACAATGGTGTCCAAGTTTTTTGCAGGTGGCAAGGAGTGGTAAGACACGTTGAAATTGTAAAAGGAAGGTTTGGAAGAAAAGTTAATACCATTTGAAGCCAGGTTTCGAATCTGATGTCAATTTCCTGTAACTTTTAAGCTTCCACTGACAAATATATTTTGTAATCTAACGTGAATAATTCATACCATATTTTACATTGCCCTAACTGTGTTTAAAACTGCTGTTCTAACAGTTAAACCAGGTTTATTCCGTATGAACTCAGATGCCAGAATCTCTTCTTTGCCATTGTAGCTGCCGATAATATTATTTTGACTCTGTGAAAGCAGCGTGATAAAGTTACCCCAAATTGGAGAAAGCTTAGGAGTAATAGTTGTTTTACCGACAATAATAATAAAATGTACTCACAACACGTGTTTAGAGTTTACTAGTTATCAGATGATATCCATTTCGATATGTTAGGGATCCTGGGGAAGATGCGACTAAAACATTACCCTGATTTCAAGAGGGGATAAATGTATACATTTGGCGATATCATGTATATTTCAAATCGGTAAAAATCACACTTCTAATATTTTCTGTTCAGGGTAAAAAGGGTATTAATTCTAAACTTCATTCGATTATTACAAATTTTATCGCTTGGTTATTATAGATAAGTATTCATATGACATGGAGATTCATTTGAAATCCAATATCTACTCAAGTTACTACTTGATCCAGTACTTCCCTACCGGACAACGCTACTTTATTTCCATCTTAAATGGAAGTTTCATACGGCCCAATAACCAAGAAAAATCCCTGATAAAATCACGCCACTTCATACAAAAACCTCAATCAATCAAGTGCTGTACTTTTAAAAGTTACACATGGAAAATGCACGTTGGGATAAAGTAACTACTTAAACTTGAATAAGGAAACTGTACAAGAAGCTACGATAAAGAGAAGTTCAGTAAGAAGTAGGAACTTTACTTATAAAGAGCTATAACCTATAACGGGTTTGGGGTTATTAGCCGCGGCTGCGCGCGCAGCACGCCAGTTCCCGCCATAAACCGGCAAGATGGCTGACCATGGGAGAGGAATGTAAAATGGATATTCCAGTCAAATGGGGAAATTAAAATGATATGTTGTGAAATGCGAAGCACGCCATCTTGCTTTGAAATGCGACTCTTTGTGTGTGCAGAAGTTTTGATATTTTTATTGCCTTTTTTTTGTTAGAACGATTTATCAGAGCTGAAAGTATGTGGGGTTAATGTCCTTAGCAAATCTTTAATATATAAAAAATCTTTTACAGCTCTTACACTTCCTGATTTTTGTATGTGTTTTCTCCTATCGGATATTGGATAATTTATTGATCCACCATGCAGGTTTTCTTAAACAAATATGTAAAAACATTTTCGTTTAGATATTAAATATTCCAAGTGCCAAAAATTGAAGATTTCTATAAAAAAGACTCAAAATTACAAGTATTCAAAGATAATTCACTGAAGCAATTAAAACTTAAGTCATCATTAAGACATAAATATAACATCCAATTTTCTTCACACCAAATGCACTTCAATTATATTTACTACTTAAGGCGAAGCTTAATGCCAGATCACTGTTTTGATTAATCTTTATAACGAATTGGTGTACATTATGAATACCAAAAAATATGCTTTAGATAAATTGAAGTTTTTCCTATCGTTTCGCTTGAGTAGAATACAAATAAAAAAATAAATTACTCAATAAAAAATATAAATGTAAACTACTAAAAAAACAAATTTTTCAATAGAAATGTATGAACGCAAAAAGGAAACGGCTTAAAAAAATACAATATTATAGCTAAAATTCTCTGTGACAGTTTCACTTGATTAAATTTTTTGCTTTCTTATGAAATTGTTTACAAAGTAAATAAAAAACAGTTTTCTGCTTGAAATCGAACGTTTCTAGACTCCATTTTTCAAGCGATTTTAATGCCTATTACCTACAATATAAGGTATACCAAGAATGTACACATTTTTGGCTTCTAGTTTCCTCTTAATACTTTTCCCGAAGAAAAAAAATAACAGATTTGGTATTAGTCAAGAAAAAAGTAAAATTATCTTTAAAAAAAATAAAAACGCGTAACACCACTAAAAAAATGCAGTAACTTCTTTTCGAACCATAGTTATATTTTATAATGTAACCACATCCTGTACTGTTTATGATATTACTTTTTACTCCTACACCAAACTCAAGAGCTAGTTCTCATCATTGGTGTAGAAATGCTAGAAAACCATTTTTTCACTATTTTGTTTTTATGCCATTCACTATGTATTTTTGTAACAATATTCTTAATGTTTTTATATGATATGTATTTTAAAAGAATAAATTGTGCAAATAATTTTTAGAAATAAAAAATATATATCTTCTCGCCTCTGAGGGTAAATTTTATTTAATTAATTAATTTTAATTGTGGTGATAAAATTAATATTTTATTTATTTATTTACCATGATATTTAAAATATCGGGAGAGCGATATTACTTCCGTGTCCAGGGCCGGCCCTGAGCCAAACGGCGCTTGGCGCATGTATAATGCCCTAGGTAGTAGGTAGTGGGTAGTGGGTAGTGGGTAGTGGGAGAGGGTAGTGGGTAGTGGGTAGTGGGTAGTGGGTAGTGGGTAGTTGGAGTGGGTAGTGGGTAGTGGGAGTAAGTAGTGGGTAGTGGGTAGTGGGTAGTGGGTAGTGGGTAGTGGGTAGTGGGTAGTGGGTAGTGGGTAGTGGGTAGTGGGTAGTGGGTAGTGGGTAGTGGGTAGTGGGTAGTGGGTAGTGGGTAGTGGGTAGTGGGTAGTGGGTAGTGGGTAGTGGGTAGTGGGTAGTGGGTAGTTGGTAGTGGGTAGTGGGTAGTGGGAAGTGGGTAGTTGGTAGTAAGTAGTGGGTAGTGGGTAGTGGAGAGTGGGTGGTGGGTGGTGGGTCGTGGGTAGTGGGTAGTGGGTAGTGGGTAGTGGGTAGTGGGTAGTGGGTAGTTCGTAGTGGGTAGTGGGTAGTGAGTAGTGGGTAGTGGGTAGTGGGTAGTGGGTAGTGGGCAGTGGGTAGTGGGTAGTGGGAGTGGGTAGTGGGTAGTAAGAGTGAGTAGTGGGTAGTGGGTAGTAAGAGTGAGTAGTGGGTAGTGGGAGTGGGTAGTGGGTAGTGGGAAGAGGGTAGTGGGTAGTGGGTAGTGGGTAGTGGGTAGTGGGTAGTGGGTAGTGGGTAGTGGGTAGTGGGTAGTGGGTAGTGGGTAGTGGGTTGTGGGTAGTGGGAAGTGGGTAGTGGGTAGTGGGTAGTAAGTAGTGGGTAGTGGGTAGTGGGTAGTGGGTAGTGGGAAGTGGGTAGTTGGTAGTGGGTAGTAAGTAGTGGGTAGTGGGTAGTGGGTAGTGGGTGGTGGGTGGTGGGTCGTGGGTAGTGGGTAGTGGGTAGTGGGTAGTGGGTAGTGGGTAGTGGGTAGTGGGTAGTGGGTAGTGGGTAGTTGGTAGTTGGTAGTGGGTAGTGGGTAGTGGGTAGTGGGTAGTGGGTAGTGGGTAGTGGGTAGTGGGTAGTGGGTAGTGGGTAGTGGGTAGTGGGTAGTGGGTAGTGGGTAGTGGGTAGTGGGTAGTGGGTAGTGGGTAGTGGGTAGTGGGTAGTGGGTAGTGGGTAGTGGGTAGTGGGTAGTGGGTAGTGGGTAGTGGGTAGTGGGTAGTGGGTAGTTGGTAGTGGGTAGTGGGTAGTGGGTAGTTGGTAGTGGGTTGTGGGTAGTGTGTGGTATATAGTACGGTAGTAGGTAGTGAGGTATTATCAGCGCCATGGCTATTCGGCGCCCGGAGCGGACTGCTCCAATTGAGCACGCATAGACTCGACCTTGTCTGAGTGCGGAAATTCGTAGAAATTTCCAGTTAGTTGAGGCGTTGTCCAGGTAAAACAGAGATCCAGGATTCGATTCACGGTTGAGACCGTAACCTTTTATTTTTCTGTGTCTTGTTATGTTTCATGTTTTGTTTATATTTATTAGTTTTATATTATTTTTCACTGATATATAACACTAATGGGTAATATTCGAATTCTAATAAATAATGTTTAAAGGTTATATCCATCAATCTAATACTAATCATTTAAGAAGAAGATAATAGTAATAAATCTAAACAAAACATGAAACAGTACAAGGCAAGATTAGTTGATGATAATATTGTTAATTCTGAGATCGACAGAGTGGCCGAGTGATTAGAGGTGTTGTCCCGGTAAGAGAAGTGTTCTGCGTGTCTGAGGCTAAATGAGAGGAGATCCAAGAGAAGGATTAAGATGACTGAGAAAAAATCGAACTATTCAGATCTTGTTTCAATTCATTTAACAAACACAGCTATAGGCATTTACAGTTTAGACTCTGGATGATGTATGCTCACAACTTCCATATCGAGGAAACTTTTTATTGCGGAACAATGATCCCTGTTATGAATTTCAGTTTGCAATGCGACACATCAAAATAAAACGGCCATACGTACCGTTTCTGTTCATTAAAAATGAGCATTACAACGTACCTACTCTTTAACTTCAGCCCTCTTAACAATAAAACTAAAAAAATGATTTCCAAACGAACCCGAAAACTAAATCTGTTTTTGAAGGGTGACGAAATACGCTGTCGAATTTTATTATTAGAAATAAACATATAATATTTGAAATATAAACTTTTATTATTGGAAATACAAAACTTTATTATTACAAATAAACATATAATATATTAAATTCAAAATTTTATTATTGGAAATAGGCATAAAATATTTGAAATACAAATTTTTTTAATGCAAACATAAGAAGTTTTTAAAATGCCACATCTAAACACAACTAGAATTACTAACAAATTTTGACAATTTTTTTATAAATATTATTGTCTCCTTTAATATAAAAATAATTAATAGCAAATTCACGAATTTATAAAAAATTCATCGTTTCATATTTTTTCTTAAATTACGGTCGGAACCTTTGGTTTTATAGAGGTGTACATTTTACTTCTTCTATGGTTAACTTCTCGATTTGAATATAAAGCGTGATGTATTCTCTTTCTAATATCATTTGGCTTTTAGTTCATATTTTTAATTATGACAGCAAGGGAGACATGAAGATTTCTATGGGGGTCATGTTTTAAATCGTTAATTATTTATCTTGTTGTAACGTCCTTAACTTTTTATTTAGAAAGACAATAATTACCGGGTTGCTTGTTCCAAATAATACAAGGAAAATTTTGCTTGTCCTATGATGTAGGAGTTACCGACCACGGGTACAGTCAACTTACGGACCAAAGGTAGAATGTATTAATATTATTTGGAAACAAAAAAATAAATATATAAAAATAAAAAAAGATAAATAAACCATCGTAAAAAATAAATATTCAATTAAACTGAATGATAAAAATATTTTTTTAATGAAAATAGAAATAAAAACAATATTGCTAACAATTTAAGCAATTTTTCGCAAAACACTTTATGGTTGTTTATTACTTGTAGCTCTCTTCATGTATCTTGCATCTCTTTGAAATATTTACTTATCATTTGAGTTAGTTTTTTTTAATGTATAAATTTGTATTTTTATGTTAAATTACGTAACTTTAAGTAGTTTTTCATAATTTTCTTCCTTATTCGGAAAAAAATCCTTATCGTGATTTATTTTTGCGATGTTATCCCGCTTGATGCCTCCTTTTTTTAGCCAACGTTTCAAACAGTGTTACAGTGTCTATCATCCTAGCAGATTTGATGGACACTTACCCTATACAAAACGTGGCTAAAAAAAGAGGAAGCGTAACATGGCATAAAACCAAAAAAATAAATCAAGATAATATTTTTAGCCAGACTAATCTCGATTCACATATATTCCGTTTATACCCACTTCAAGTATCTTTCACATCGTCGTGGAAAATTGTGTAGATATATGTTTTCTTTGAAAAAACCGTCCTATGGGTGAACTGTTTGAAACAATTATTCAAAACATATAAATTACACGTATTTAAATTCGCACTACTTGACTATTGTATTTGACATCACAGTGTGTAAATGATTACAGGGGCCAAATGTTAAACAAATACAGAGCAGTAGCTTATCATTAAATCAGAACTAGCAACTATCCGATACGACCACGTACCAACCACATCACAATCTTCAGACTTCATGACTTATACCAAATTGAACTACGAGATTGGGTGTACATATTTTGACTTTATACGGTTTTTATTAGAAGGTTTTTCAAGTAACCGTAACTTTAATGTGTGCATGTTTGTGAAGGCCTACAATTGTTATCATAATATATTATACTAACTTTAATATTTTTTTTACAAAAATAATGATATTCTACAAAGAACCGATACGAAAATATTTTGGTTTATTACTTTTTTTGTACTCGTTTTTTACGTTTCTCTTCTCAGAGGAAAATATAAATATATTTTTGAGTAAAGTTTTGATAAATATTTTACAAGGAACCGGTTCCAAAAAAAAGTTTTTTAATTTTTCTTTTGCCATAGCTGTGTGGATGGTCTTTTTGAGTAAAGGAAGGAGTAAACAAGGTTCATGAAGAGACCCATGTTGTAAAAGGGAGGACACTCAGAGAGCAGCAAATCATTACACAGACAAGCAGTTAATTGAACTGAAGAAGTTGTAAAAACGACCCGTTCGCGTGTGAAAATATCAAATGTTTACGAATCAGAATGCGCATTTGGCGTGTTTCCCAACTGTGCACTGATTCCGAAGTGATCAACGACGTTAGTTACTCAGAGCATCTTCCATAGAAATACAGGTAGAACAAGAAATAATATCGACGGTTCTAGTGAAAGCAAAGGAGCCCGTACCTAGTAACCAGGACAAGAATATAGATCATCTCTACATTATGTGTCACATTTTCGACACATATTTGGAAATTATGTTTTTCTGTACTCATTAAAAAATCACTTTAAATTTTAACTTGAACCATGCAATAAAGTGACGTATAACCTTAAATATGCTCGAAATATCGTAGCAGTGATCGTAGGGACACTTTTAGTGTTCTAAAATATTTATATTGTAGGTACCATGAACCAACAAAAAGAAATACAGCCGCCAAGTATATATATATATTTCACATACTTTTACTATGTAAATCTCCGAACATGGATCTGAACATATCTATTTCTATAAAGTCATGCAACCATTTATGTATGGGAAATGGTTGTTTATCAGTTATGAAGTTTCTTTAGTTACTTAAATCACGTTATTAATAAGGATGTATGACTATGACTCTGTAAGAACCTATTACTATGCCCGTTGATTTTATAAATTAAAATTGGAACAGTGAAACTGATTCAAGTAAAATTGAAATAAATATTTATAAAATGTTAGATTTGCGATGTTATAACATTTGCCTGTGACACTGTTTAATGTGGTTCCATGATAACTCAAAACAGTGACAATTCAACACACTTTTAAAAAGTGATATAAAGTAATTAGAAATGATGAAAAATTTTTTTTTAACCTAACCTAACCTACATAACCCAGTTAATAAAGTTTTTGTTTCATCACTTTCCATGGCTTTATATAACTTTTAAAAGATGTGATGAATTATCATTGTGATGATTTATCCGGTTACCGTTTAATGTATATACAGGGTGTCTGGGGGTAAAGTGCGCTAACTTCGGGGTGGTGCTACATGATGGTAGAATGAATATTTATTATCCCATACAAACAATTCACGGTTTTTACCAAAAAACCACATTAAAACATTGGAATTTCTAAAAAAGTTTTTTTTTTTTTTACTTTTTAAATCAAATACAATCATCCCCCGAAGTTAGCGCACTTTACACCCGGACACCCTGTATAAGTATATCTGTTTTGGACATAACTAATACTGTTACTTTATTATCATAATAATAATGACAAAAACTGGATAATTTGCATAGCGGCGTTTTGTGAAAAATCACGTCAAGGACGCTCAGGACGCTAAACAATTTATTATGAGTTCCAAGGTTATGTCTAAATTTATTTTTTACAAACAGATACAGAAAACAAACTTGTCTTAAACAGATGAACGCACTATTATTATAAAGTTTACGCTCGGATAAGATACGACTTTGCACGCAGAGGACACTATATGAAAAGCACTAGACTTTACATGATTTAACATTTGCTATTTTACCCTCTTATTGATATAGGCATCATTCTGGTAAATACGTGCACAACACAACACAAATTTGTCGTAAATCAATTCCGGAAAAAAAAGCATTTTTTAAGATGCTTTTTTTATTTCATTAAATTACCTGAAGTAGGTTTGGCAAGATTATGTTTGTAATAATTATTACCATTCTCAAAAAAACAACATAAATATCACTGTCTCAAAATTCATGAAGTATGTTAAATTTTAATTATCTGTATTTTAAAATTTGAATCTCAAACAAATAAAATAGCTCAGATCCATTCGAGAAATTTGCTACACCTATTGATTTAAAAAATATGTATATTTGGTGTGGTTGGTTATTTTGGCCTCAAAGAAAAATTAACTTTTGTATGAAAAAGATCGTGGTTCCGTTCTTTTAATGACATAAATAGGAACAATTTATCTTGTTCAAAAGGTATTAAACTATTTCATTTGTTTTTTTCAGCTTTTTAAAGTACCCCTAAAAACATTTTCACTATAGTTTAAATCAAACATTCTTTCATTGTTTTGTCAATTTAAAAATTTAACCAAATTAGAAAATATTCTTGAAATTATTCCCATGACGAAAAGCGAATTCATAATCGAAATGTTTGTTACATTTGTGTCCATGTAAAATGTAAACTACTATCTCATATGCGTTTAAATGTTTGTTACATTTGTGTCCGTGTAAAATAAAAACTAATATCTCATCTGCATTTAAATGTTTGTTACATTTGTGTCCGTGTAAAATGTAAACTACTATCTCATCTGCATTTAAATGTTTGTTACATTTGTGTCCGTGTAAAATGAAAACTACTATCTCATATGCATTTAAATGTTTGTTACATTTGTGTCCGTGTAAAATAAAAACTACTATCTCATCTGCGTTTAAATGTTTGTTACATTTGTGTCCGTGTAAAATGAAAACTAATATCTCATCTGCATTTAAATGTTTGTTACATTTGTGTCCGTGTAAAATAAAAACTACTATCTCATCTGCATTTAAATGTTTGTTACATTTGTGTCCGTGTAAAATGAAAACTACTATCTCATCTGCATTTAAATGTTTGTTACATTTGTGTCCGTGTAAAATGAAAACTACTATCTCATCTGCGTTTAAATGTTTGTTACATTTGTGTCCGTGTAAAATAAAAACTACTATCTCATCTGCATTTAAATGTTTGTTACATTTGTGTCCGTGTAAAATGAAAACTACTATCTCATCTGCGTTTAAATGTTTGTTACATTTGTGTCCGTGTAAAATAAAAACTACTATCTCATATGCATTTAAATGTTTGTTACATTGGTGTCCTTCAGTGTCCTTGTGAATTCAGCAGCACGCTTGATACGCAAAAAATATATAAATAGGACTTGGTTATAAATTACTATTTATGTGGTGGGAGGTAGTAAAACACACAAAGTTCCATTTTTTCTCAATCAAAGTAAAGTTTTAAATTTAGGAAATAAGCATAAATTATTTAATTAAATAATATCCTCTCTTCTATCAAGCCTTATCTAAAATTGCCTCCCCTCCATTCAACATCTCATCTCTTCTAAGTCTGAACTCGACTCCAATTTTCATTATAATTTTGAAATTTGCCCATTTAAATAAAATTAATATTTAAATTCACCTTTCATTACTCAATAATTTTAAATGATGGCCAAGAACACTCTTGAAGGGTGAAAGCCAGAAATAATGTTAAAAAAAAAACCTTTGAATACAACGGAATTTGACAAGTTTACCTACTTTAACATATATGAGCATATCAGTAAATACTATCAAACATTCGAAAATTATTTTAGCAGTATAGAAGTAATCTTGATTGAAAAAGTATCAAAATAACATCAATTAAAATTACATTCGAAGAGATAAAAATAATAAATTTCTTTCACGCTTCCGAAAATTTTCTGACACCATTTATTTTTATCACTTTATCAATCCTTTGCCATTTGCTACGGATTAGAGCAATTGGTTCAGGAGCCTACAAGGGTTCCTGATGTCCAGACTCACCGCTCCAATCTGTTAGACCTATTCTTAACTACTGTGCCACACGGTTATAAGATTGACGTCACAGCGCCTCTGGGATCATCTGACCACTGCCTAGTGACGACATCAATCCCCGTTAGCCTCAGACCAACCAATGAGAGGCTGAGGAGAAAAGTGTGGCACTATAGGTCAGCAGATTGGTTCGGTATGCGGGCCCATTTCAACGCTTTTCCGTGGTCAGCTGTTTGTTTTCGGACTTCGGACCCTTCAAGATGTGCCCAGGAGATTGGTGAAGTCATCAAATCGGCGATGGATGGCTTCATACAATCGACTACTAAAGAAACTGGTGTGGGCTCAAAGCCGTGGTTCAGTTGACAATGCTCCGAAGCAGTTGGACGAAAAAACGCGGCTTACCGAGCCTACAACACATCTCGAACGCCCGAAAGCAGATCAGCATACAACAAATCGGCAAAGGAATGCAAGAGAATCATCAATAGGTCAAAATTCGAACACGACCTGCAGATCAGCAAAAAGCTGGCTGCCTGCCCGCATGGCAGCAGAGCATTCTGGTCGCTTGCGGGCTCAATAGGTCGAAATTTTTGCAAACCCAGTTTGCCACCTCTTACCAGACCTGACGGCTCACTAGCAAACACCGCCACCGAAAAGGCTAACTTATTAGGGAAAATGTTTGCGGAAAACTCGACCCTCGACGACGGGGGTGCTGTTCCGCCGTCGGTTCCTCACTGCGGCTTCTATATGAAAAAGCTGAGGATCCGGCATCGGGATGTACTCCACGTCATACGGGGGCTCGATGTTAACAAAGCTAGTGGACCTGATGGAATACCTGCCCTGGTATTGCAGAGGTGTGCTGCGGAAATAGTTCCAGTTTTGACAAAGCTCTTCAAAATGTCCCTGAAGTGTGGCACTGTGCCCTCTGGTTGGAAAAAAGCGGTAATTCACCCTATTCCCAAGAAAGGTGACCGCTCCAACCCGGCCAACTACCGCCCCATAGCGATCACATCAGTTCTGTCCAAAGTGATGGAACGTGTGATCAACGACAAACTGCTCACATACCTCGAGAAGAACAAAATTATCAACGACCGTCAATACGGATTCCGGCGGAACCGCTCGTGCGGTGATCTTCTCGCGTATGTGACGCATGTTTGGGGGCGGTGCCTGGAACGTCACGGTGAGACCCAAACGGTCGCACTAGACATATCCAAGGCCTTTGACCGGGTCTGGCACCGAGGACTTGTCAACAAATTGCATTCTTACGGACTTCCCGCATCCCTGTGTACGTGGATTGCTGACTTTTTAAGGGATAGGTCGATTCAGGCGGTTGCTGACGGTTTCACCTCTTCCTCGCACTCCATAAATGCTGGCGTCCCACAGGGATCGGTTCTGTCTCCGACTTTGTTTTTGTTGCACATCAATGACCTTTTGACATGTGCACCGATTCATTGCTACGCGGATGACAGTACAGTTCATGATAGCTTTTTGTTTGACAAGCCCCCAAAGGGCACACAAACTCCAACGGCTCGGAGGGCTTTGAAGCAGAGAATGGACGGTTATCTCGAGAGTATTTCCTCCTGGGGTAAAAATAATCTCGTCGAATTTAATGTTTCAAAGACCCAATCCTGTCTGATTACGTCTAAAAGGGATCCAAATGATAATCTAGTCTCCTTCAACGGAAGCAATCTTCCGAACAGGCCTTCCATTGATATGCTTGGTGTAACTATAAGTGACCAGCTCAGGTACGGGGGCTCCATCGAAGCCAGAGTAAAGTTGGCCTCTCAGAAGCTGGGCGTACTGTACAGGGCCCGCAGATACTTTAATAGTACACAACTGCTCACCCTGTACAAATCGCAAGTGCGCCCTACTGTCGAATTTGGCAGCCATCTCTGGTCTGGAGCCCAAAAATACCTGAAAAAAACCCTTGACTCTGTGCAGAAACGGGCGGTCCGTTTGATAGATTCCCCAATCTTAACAAACGGACTGCAATCTTTAGAGCACAGGCGTCAGGTAGGTATGCTGTCATTGTTCTATCGGTATTACAATGGAAGATGCTCTGAGGAACTAGCGTCATTGATCCCTTCGGCACCGGTGCGTAGTCGGGATACACGCCAAACGCGCGCCCAACATTTGTACACAGTTGACACTTGTCACATGAGAACGGGTCGCTTCTACGATTCGTTCTTAAGTTCAACAGCTCGGCTGTGGAACGAACTGCCGGCCTCTGTGTTTCCTCCCTCCTACAACATGGGACTCTTCAAGACCCATGTTCACTCCTTCCTCTCCAAAAAAAGACCCTCCACACAGCATCCCCAAAGATGACATAGGCCCCGAGGGAAATTATTTTCTTCAGGGCCTCCTGTGTGGAGTAAATATATAAAAAAAAAAAAAAAAAAAAAAAAGAGGTTGCATTTTACATTTTGCGCCAAAATATTTATAGTTAATATAAAAATTTCACCTCTGGATTTGGTGTATTTCTTTGACACGTCGCAATTCCTCAACTAACACAACACCCAAATCAATGCTCCATAAATAATCTGGTGTTAGGATGAAATTACACGTGTATGTGCTAAAAATTACACGGCGAATGGAAAGTGATTTACCCCCTCCAGCGTTTGAGGGTCTTATATGACCGGGCGTCCATATTTTATAAAAGTTTTTTTTTTCTATCATCGGAATTTCTTAATTTTTAAAAAAAAGTATTACATTGGGATGGCAATATTTCATCAAAAAAATTGTAACCATTTTTTTTACACAAAATGTAAGATTTATAATTAAGAACGTAGGTATTTAGGTACCTACTAACTAATATCATGAATCTTCTGGATAAATTTTGGTTTCCATTCATTAAATAAGATAAAATTTGAAAGATACTTTTTTAAACGCGTTATCTACTGGGTCTGCGAGGTTTAGACAGAACTACTGGTTAGTCTTTCGGGGAAGCAATCAAACGAGCATTTGTAAATTTCTTATTGTAAGGGTGGTTTGCCTGGAAGTACTTACTTCCATGATGCATTAGGTAGGGACCTACGATATACAAATACCCCTAATGCTTCAGGTAGGTACCTACCTATTTTACAATGTCTGCAAATAGGTTATTCTTTTATTACGGTGATGTGCATTCATTGTGTTATCCACTGGAGTGATTTTTTGGCATAATACAAAAAATTTTGAAAGATTGCTTGTCATAATGTGCCATATTTATAAAACCAAAAAATATGAGATAAACGGCAAAATCTAGGTAAATTTAATGAATTTAAGCCGCAGTAAGCAGTTTTATACGTTTTTTTACTAAAATTTTGAGAAATGGTATTAATGAAGTTATAAGGTAAATGTTAATAAACAGGGTTTTCCAATAAGAGTGTTATTTTGATATTTAATCGTAAAAAATTAATGGTTTCGTTGTTTGTGTGGCACGTAGCGCCGTCTTGTTGAAAGTAAACGTTGTCCAGATCAATACCATCCAATTCCGGCCATAAAACATCATTATTCATCTCTCGATAGCGCAATCCATTCACCGTAACTGTTGCTCCAGCCTCATTTTCGAAAAAGTAAGGTTCAATGACTCTGCCGGACCATAAACCGCACAAAACAGTCACACGTTGAAGATAGAGAAGCTTTTCAACAATAAATCTTGGGTTTTCCAAACCCCAGATGCGACAATTTTGCTTGTTGACGAAGCCACCGAGGTGGAAATGGGCCTCATCACTCAAGATGATTTGCATTTGATTCACTCAAGTGAATTTTAATAATTTCAATGCATTGTTGAAGCGTGTATCGTTCCATTTTTATTAATGGCATAGTTTCTTCTTGTCAAATGTCAAAAAATAACCGCTTCAAAAGTAACATCTACCGAAATAGCGGGCTATACAAACTTCTGTAAATATCCTTTGTTTTAACCATTTATAATTTCTTTTAAAAGCCTGTGTTTCTAAAGTCCTGGAATAGCCATATTTAAAATAATGAAATTATTCGGTAAATCCCAAAATTCTACAAAAAAAATCGTAATTCTTATTTAATTACGTTACCATGCATGAGTCTCAGGAACTTTTATGTTGGTTGACATTTTTGTCGTATTTTTCGCCCGTCACTTTGTTATAACCTCAATTTAAATAGGTTGATAACATTACATATCTAAATAAATAAATAAAATTATTAATAATAATGTTTCGATTTTTAATGTTAGTCTCTCACAAGGGCGATACTTGAAGAATCTACTACTCTGGAACGTACCGCAAGTAGGTACCTATACTTAAAATATATTATTTTATATGAATTTAATGTTTCAGGTTAATTAATTTAAATTTTTAGAGCACGCCGGGATTCGAGTCCACGACCGCCGGATCTGTAGCCAAAGATATTCAACCCTATTCACGTAGATCTTACTATCTCGAAATCGTGTTACTAACCTACTTTAAAATATTAAAATAATAACTTTTTTTTCTATATTCATAAAAATATATTTGAATACAGTTTTTTACATGCTTTTCGACTACCACACTAGACACATGTCCGTATTATTATTATTATTTTCCGATTTTATGTCCGGGTTAAATCTTCCCCATAGGAAAAACTAAACCCTAACTAAACCACACACTTTTCCACAAATGATCATCTAGTCAATCAATATTATGCAAGTGCAATAAATAAACAAAATAAATACAAAACAATACAAGAACAACACGTCAACTCACCAGAGATCAAATGGGAAAATAATTATTTTCATATCAGAGGGTTCGACTCGGTAGAACTTCTAACAGGGCCTAAAAATCCTACTGATCCCTCAACATAAATATTTAAAAATCTTTGGTTATCCTACATGTATTTAAAATGACTGATTTTTGCATTTTTAAATATAAATTTTTTGATAGATCTAATATAACTAAATTTTTAATGAGAGAGCTAGGTATAATGCCAGTAGTCGAAATAACGAATGGTAATATTTTTATAGTCTGAGAATGCCAAATTCTTTTTATCTCATTTCCTAAATCTGTGTATTTTCTTATTTTTTCATTAACAGATTTTTGAATATTACAGGAATTTGGAATAGCGACATCAATGATATAAGTTATTTTTTTAATTTTTTTCATGTAAAACTACATCGGGTCTATTATGATTAATCGTTCGGTCTGTTAGTATAATTTTATCATAATATAATTTATAAAATTCGTTTTCTAAAAATGAATTTGGTTCGTATTCATAATATGGTATTATATATATATTTTTTTTAAATTTTTTACTATCAACATAAAGTTTTTTTACAGGTTTTTTTTTTTCGATGTTTGTCTCACTAGGATAAACCTGTGTCGAGACAGACGTATTTGATACATGAATTAATGTTTACATATTTTTTGATACATAAAATATTTCATTACATTAAATGACATTGTGAAAAAGATACAAAATAATAAATAATAATAATAAATGATAAATTTGTTAATCAGCATCTAGTTGGAGTACATATTTATGTAGGGATTTTTATAAAATTTTTGATCATGGATCTGTCTTGGCTGATGATCCAAGATTTGATGTATGTTTTATATTTCAAAAAAAAAAATCGTTCAGTCTAATGGCTAGTGGGAGAGCATTATATAGCCTTGTTGCAAATGTCTAAAATTTCTCTGGCCAAAAGTTGTTTTAGCGAAAGGGATTTGTAAGAAATTATGTCCTTTGGTTCTAGTATCACGAGCAGTTTGGATATTGTCAAAAGTAGTTTTGTGTTTGAAGAGGTATGTTAGTATGTTTTTGGCATAAAGTTGCCTAATGTCCATAACACAGATTTTCCTAAAGATTTCATCCGAACTGCTTGTGATTGGTAGTTTGAGGATAATCTTTATTATAAATTTCTGAGCTTTAGATATTGGATCAATGGCGGCAGCGTTTGCTCCTCCCCATGCTATGATACCATATTCTATTAAAGATTGACAAAGTGCATAGTAGATTGTTTTGAGCTGGCTTAGGTTGAGAAAGTTGCGAGTTTGTCTAAAAAAGTAAATGAATTTTCTAAGTTTGTTTGCTGTAGTGGTTATATGTTGATTCCACTTTAAATTGCTGTCAAAAATAATACCTAAGTATTTAATTTTAGTTACCTGTTCTAAATAAGGGCAATCACATATTATCGTATTTGTCAGGTTGCAAGCACATATTTTAATTAAAAATTACGGCAGTCAATCAAGTTATGTTTAGTTACCAAACTTTGGTGAATTATTTTTAAAACTTGATTGTGCCTAAATGTATACTCGGACGGTGCTAATACAGAACATCCCGATATAATATGTTCTATAGTTTCCGGAAAAGCCAAATATTATACTGATTATTAATAACCAACTTTATCAATTGTCTGAATTACTCACGCAAATAGTTCTAATTTCGAAAATGACACTTAAATTCAAAGCATATCCGAGTTCTAGAGTTCATTGAACTAGAGTTACACGAGACAGTCACACTATCGAAATTGGATATTTTTGTGGATATTTTTTTTTAATTTAAAAATAATATCAGATATACTCACTAGAGTTTTTTATACGGGGTGTCCGGGGGTGAAGTGTGCTAACTTCGGGAGGTGATTCTACACGATGGTAGAAGTAATAAAATTAAATAACTTTTTTCGAAATTACAATGTTTATTTTCCCCTACATAGTCCTTGTTATTCTTTTGGTGTAAGATTAAAAGATCGCAACCTGCTCAGTAACGACTAATCAGAACTAATCTTACTTTTGATGTGAAACATCTTATGGGTCGCCTAGGGGGGTAAAACCGAATATTGCGCAGCAAGGGTGGCAAGACGCGAAGACGCTCTTACACGGAACGACACCTCATTCGGCTCTCCTCGTAACTCGTCGGCTCTTTCCGCCCGGCCAACAAAATATTTACTTCTATTCTCACTAAAATTGGGTGTATCTATTCGAAATGATGACGAATTTTTAATTTGTAATATATTTATTCGGGTAAATATTAATTATAAAAGAATTGTTTTATCATCAAAAATATATAGACTTTTTATTAACATTATCATAACAAGACACAGAAAAATAAAAACTTTTTCACTTCTACCACCTCAATCAAGAATCACCTCCCGAAGTTAGTGCGTTTTACCCTCGGACACCCTGTATATTAATTGGTAATAATACATAATATTATGTACATGAATTTGGATGAAAAATCCACACTTTTTTATAACATTGTCTTTAAAAGAGTACAAGGTTTGGATATTGTCATAAATGCTTCTAATTTCTTCTGGTAGTCGATTGAAAAAGTGGGTCCTGTGGTAAATGCAGGACCGACTCTGTTCGGGCGCAATTGGAGCAATCCGCTCCGGGCGCAAACTTGTCAAGGAGCCAAGGCAAGGCGCTGATAATTACGAATGCCTAATACAGCGCCCCTATAGATTTTTCTAGCGCTAGGCGCCATTTGGTTCTCGGCCGTCCCTGGGTGGAAATGTGGTATCCGTGTAAAAATCATTACGTATCATGTATAATGTAATAATGCAATAAGTGCATAATGAATAAAATTAAATTATTATGTATGAATTTAGAGAAGAAATAGTTATATCTTCTTGATAGTTGAAATATCTCACAAGAAGTTAGTGGGGCTATCAGATCCCCAATTTTTTAAAATTTAGTTTAAGCAGAATTAATGGTGTAGGGAAGTGCACATGTAAATAGGGGATGAAGAAAGGGTAAGAGGGAATTAGGGCAATAGTTACCTGGATATTTAGATCTGATTAAATATCCATGTGTGTCTGATGGTGGTCGTTCACTCGGGGGAGATACTTAATCTTCCTCTGGGAAACGAGGTGCAAACCGGTGCGGTGTATTGCCGAGTGGCCCAAAGCGTACTTCTTTAACATTTCACAAGCGACATTATGGTAATGAGATAAAATCAAATATTGTCAAGTTATTCGAAACAATAAAATGTATTTCTTTCTTCAAAAAGAATAATAAGTACCTACCTATAAACGTTACTTAATTAGGGCCAGTTGTTTCACAGGATTTGAACAATTTAAACAATTTAAAAGTTCATTTTCATGTCCAGTTTCAAGTTCTGTTATTATATCAATACGTGCCAGGTGCTTCATGATTAGAACTTTGATCAAACTTAAATTAACTTCGAAAATTGATTAATTGTTCAAATTTTGTGAATCAACTAGCCCTAAATCTAAATTTTATATAACATGAAAGGTTTATAAGGTATAAAGGTAAGTAAGGATGAAAGTAGTCTGAATGTTGTAGAAATGAGATCCCTGAGGAGTATGTGTGATCAAACCATGTTCTCGTAAGAAATGTGGAGATCCGCAAAGAGTGCAAGGCTGATGTAAGCGTGATGAGTAAGATTAAGAAAGGGAAGCTTAGATGGTTTGGCGAAGAAAGGAGTGTAAGGACAATATATCATGCACATGTGAATGGTAGCAGAAGTAGGGGACGCACGAGGAAGACATTACACGACCAAGTGAATCAGATTCTCGAGTCGGGTCATGTTTAGATTCAGAATAATGTAAAAGTACATATGAGACGATGTATGAATATGAATGAGGCAAGGAGTGTGTGCCAAGACCGAGTTATTTAGCGTCCTCTCTGCCTTCCCCTGCGGAGAAACAGCGCGACGGTTAGTTAGTTAATTAGTTGAAAGGTATATTCACATAAATTTACGCAAATTTTTATTTGTCTCCCTGTGGACCACAAACCCACGACCTTCGGGTTCAGAGCCAAAAACTTACTGCTTTGCCACGAAGGTCATTTTATCGCCAAACGCTGACATTAATTATTCTATTAATAAGTTGATTAACCAACTGAGTACCCAGCGGTTATTTTAAAGATGCAAGAAATCGCTTCTACCCGCTTGACGACATTTTGCGAAAACGTTTATTGATTCGGAACAATCGTTAGTACTAAATATGTTATCGCAATAAGCGCTGATTAATGAAAATCAGCCCAAGTCCAAAGGTTAAAATATCCAATGCAAATAATCATGAGAGGAATGACAAACATACTAACTTGAAATATATACCAACATTCCTTCGCTTGTCAGTCGGACCGGCCAATCGGAGAGAGGAAAAATAATTCCGAGCTTCCGCCAACCCGCGCTAGGTGGCTCTGCCTCCGCCGTTTCAAGTAATTAAACTCCACAAGCTGGAAATAATTTCCGAAGGTCACCTTGGGCGAAACACGAAACAAAGTTTTATGTAATAATGTGACAAAACGCAATAGAAGCGTTGAATATACAACGTATTTACATGCTGCAGTCTTTCGATAAAAACACGCAGCCAAATCTTAAATGAATTTGTGGAATTAACAAAGTTAAAGCGGTTTTTGAGAACAAAGAAAATGTTCCAACAACGCAATGCTGTGAAATACGTAGGTTGGACTTTAAAATCAGTATATTTTACACTCGCAGAGTGATTTAATGGTTCGCCTTTACGATTCAAGCCGTTACGACCCGGCTACGCCCGGATTTCACAACTTTTTTTTCTCATTACAAAATTGAAAAATTTGAAGGCAGCATCTTATTTTCGGACAGTTAAATTAGTAGCTCATGATTGAAAGCAAAATCGGATTAAAATATGATATTTACGTCAATATCCTAAAAAAGTCCTTAAAAATTTCAGATATCTCACCGTTAGAGGATTTTTGTTGCTTGAAAACAGATTTCCGCTTCATAGTGAACAATACATAATAATTTATGTTTGTACCATTACATTACCTATTACCTTTGATTTATGCAAATACTGTACAAGAGTTCTCTAAGTTCTCCAAACCGTCTGGAGCCAGTGGGACAAAGGAATCCGTAGTTGGGGTATGTTGTGGGGCTGAAGGTAGTGGGAAGGAGAAGGAGATGGAGAATAGGAAGGTCGTGAAGCAACAGGTCGTTCAGTCACTTAACGTGGCTAAAATTATATCAAGCAACAATTCGGTTCTGAAAGATGTTCTTGCACCAGTGCGATACTGGATGTATCAATGGACATTTTCATGTCTTCCTCGGGCGTCCCCGACTTCTGCTACCATTCACATTTGCATCGTATATTCTCCTTACACTCCTTTTTTCGCTCATTCGCTCTACATGCCCAAACCATCTAAGCGTCCCTTTCTTGATCTTACTCATTACGCTTACATCAGCCTTGCACTCTTTGCGGATCTCCACTTTTCTAACACGATCATACATGGCTTTTTATATAAACGTTTTTAAAAAGCTTTTTGAAATATTTATATAAAAAAATTAAGCATATTCAAAAACACGATAACTGAACAACTCAAGACAAGTGGAAAATCAATACTTTTGAAAATATATATAAGTTAAGTAGTGGGCTAGTTTTTTTCCCTTCTAAATATAATTTTTTTACTTAATATCGCTTTTCAAATGTGTGTTGATTTGTCAATGTCCTGGGTTATCATGAAACCAACAAAATAAAGCATTTTTTATGGTCTGTCCAGACCTAAACCTTTGTATTTTTTTTTAAGTCCCAACTGCGTAAGAATACGGCATCCCCAATTGGGGTATGTTTTGATGCTGAAGATAGTGAGGTATTTGTATTTAAATATTTACTATTGAATTAACTTTTTTTGCTTTACTACATAACATAGTTACATGTAACAAACATAACTTCAGAGGAGTTGATATTGATTTTTTTAATCTCTTTTATCCCTATTGTATAGACAAAACAATATCATGTCATCAAGTAAAATTCAATTTCAAATATGTAGATTCTCTGTTTTTAACATATCCCAAAATGATATACCATTTTAATAGCAGATGAAAGCTTCTTAGATTTTAATATGCCAATTTATTATGCAATTGAAAATATTTTTTTACACAAACACAGCTAATTTTTTTTTAAATTGCTTGCCAATGTTTTTTTTCATTTAAAATTTACTAACCGCTTTATGAGAAACTAAAAAAAAACTTGTAGTTATTCACGTTTAGTAATAATATAATAAACGTTATTGTCACATGACTTATTTTCGCTTTACATAAATTGGCAAACCTTGATCGAGTGCGGTTTTCTATTAAGGCGAAGCTTAATGCCAAATAACTATTTTGATTAATCTTTATAACGAATTGGTGTACATTATGAATACCAAAAATGTGCTTTAGATAAATTAAACATTTATTTATATAAATTTTCCGCATACTGTGGTTGAAGAAGGAGATTTTAAAATATTGTCAGATTATTCGTAACCCGGAAATATTTGTCTTTCCTTAAACAAAATATAAAAATAATACACATCTAGATACTAAAGACCCGTGGTGATTGGTGATGACTCCGCTTTCCAACATCAACTCATTTCAACCTCAACGTAACAACGAAATCTAAGCATTATTTAAAATTATTTCATGAACAACTATTCTTTACAAGCCTAGTTTATTTATTGTTTATATTATTTTTTTTATATTTTTTCCAATATATTATTATTGATAATATATTATTTTGCAAATGTATTATTTACTTACTTACATGATTCCATATAATTGAGCTAGGATTAACTCACCAAACACAAGAGCCTCGTCTCTTTATGGTGAGGAAAAGCTATTATTATTTACCTTTATAACACTGTATAATATGTATAAATTGTATATTTATTGTAAAAAACATACAAATATTAAATAAATAAAAAAATGTGAATTGCAATAATATTGTGTATTCGTCTTGTATACCATATCAGAAAATACGAACTCTTGTGCCTGATAAGAGAGCCACGATTCTTACTTTGAAATTGAGTTCTGGAAATCGTAATCATTACGTAAGTTTTTTTTTAAATTGTTTAATGTTTTTATTTGCCTAGATTGGTCAATCATATTACGCAATTAAGTTGGTATTATTTTTTATGTCATCATTTTTTTTCTATTAATGCTTTTGTTGCCTAATATTCAACGTGTTCGCTTTGAGTTAGACATTTACTGGTTCGATTCTTATGGCAACTGGAGTCCCGTGGGATGAGGACCTCACAAAAAAAGTAATTTTATGTGCAAAATACACACTTTAATCAAAACAAACGAAAAATGCAGGAGCTCTTTGTTTGTAAATATCACCACAAAATGTTTTTTTTTTAAATTTTGCATGCATGTGTTGGACAAATGCACAAAATCTTGCATGGAAAATTTTCGACAATTTATCACATAAACGGTTGACTTTTATTATTATTTGTATTTTTTTATTTTATTTTTATTTTTTTTTTTTTTTTTTTTATATATACAATAATATTATTATTGGGTTTATAAAAACAGTTTATTTTTAAACAAGTTCTGCTGTGTAATTATTATTACGCGTGACAGCTGTTTCGCCCTCTGAAGGCATTATCAAACTGTGGGTAGCCCACTTACAGACGATAAATTTATATTATTTCTAGGTAGGTATTTTAATTTCATTTACTGATTTCTTAATTGATTTCTAAGTAAAATATCAAAAATTATTAATGGTTATTACCCCAGCAAAGTTTCCCCAATTAGTGTAATGTTTAAATTTGACTGAATGTCTTTATGTTAGTTATTCCCAAACGATGACTCATAGGGTTATTTTAATAGCATAATTAAGTACTTCATAGTGCACTCATATTTGCATTAGGTTTGAAGATATCTAGTAGGGGTGAACGAATTATATTTGTTTGTTCATTAATTAGAATAGCTTTTGGATTATTAGAGTTTTTGTTTTGAGTTTTTTTTGTTTTGAGTTTTTGTTTTGAGTTTTTGAATCCAAAAGCTATTCTAATTAATGAACAAACAAATATAATTCGTTCACCCCTACTAGATATCTTCAAACCTAATGCAAATATGAGTGCACTATGAAGTACTTAATTATGCTATTAAAATAACCCTATGAGTCATCGTTTGGGAATAACTAACATAAAGACATTCAGTCAAATTTAAACATTACACTAATTGGGGAAACTTTGCTGGGGTAATAACCATTAATAATTTTTGATATTTTACTTAGAAATCAATTAAGAAATCAGTAAATGAAATTAAAATACCTACCTAGAAATAATATAAATTTATCGTCTGTAAGTGGGCTACCCACAGTTTGATAATGCCTTCAGAGGGCGAAACAGCTGTCACGCGTAATAATAATTACACAGCAGAACTTGTTTAAAAATAAACTGTTTTTATAAACCCAATAATAATATTATTGTATATATAAAAAATAAAAAAATAAAATGGAGTTCTACAAATTAAACTTAATAACAATAAATATATTATTTGTATGTTTTGCACCCTATTTGCATATTTGAGTTATACATTGAGTGATGGGTCCTGTTAGGTGTTCAAAATGTAAATAAATAGTAGTGCAACAAAACTATTTTTTCATAAATTAATTAGTTGTCCAATATATTATTTGGACAAGTTTAACTGTAATTATTAATAATTATTTATTTATTTATTTATTAATCTTAAGTTAGATCACATCTTCGTGTGTGCTAATAGTTTTATAAACATATAAACATGTACATTGTTTGGCAAACATAATCTTTTTTTAAATATTTCAATAAAGTCACAAAAAAAGAAACATTAATAATTGAGATAGACATATTATGTTAAAAAGTAGGTTGTTTTTTAATATTAAAGGTTATTGCACACGACACGGAATCGGACCGACATTGACTTGCCTCATTTCACCTGCTGTCCCGAGTCGAGACGATGCTATTACAATGCTGATTAGTGTGCATTGCAGTATGGAGTTTTATGCGAAGAATTCGGCTCGAGCTGAGGCGATGCTGATCTGGTGCCTCATGTGATATGATGGGTGATACATACGTGTGCGATGACCTTAATGCCTAAAATCGTATATCATTTTTTATGAGATTATTTATGCAAATCGTTGCTATTAAATTTACCAAATCCTTGTAAAAATCGTAAAAACATTTAAATCCTTTTATTTTAATCTTAAAATGTGTGGCTATTTGATTTTTGATTTTTAACAAATAGATATAATAATAATAATAAAGTGTTTATTCCGGTATGTGGGGAGGTTAGTGCAGTCCCACACATTCCATATAGAGATACAACAAAATATATAATCAAAAACAAAAAGATACAACAGAAAAACAAAGAAAAGAAAACAGAATAAATTGAAAATAAAATATAATAAAATGATAAAATAATAGAATAATAGAATAATAGAAAGTTGAAGCCTTTAGAGAGCCGTGACTATATTAGGCGCTAGTATTTTTCTCCAGTGGATATTTCCAGAGCTTCTTATCCTTTCCCTCATTCCTGCCACCCTGGATCTAATAAGGGCTGCATATCCGGGAACTCGCCCCTCCGTGAACATACGGGAAGCGCTGCAGTATCTGGGGAGACAAAACATTGTGCGGAAGGCGTTGTTGTATTGGACCCGTAGTCTTTCTATACTAATCTTCTTGTAGTTTGCTCATAGTTCGCACGTGTACAACGTTGCGCAGAAGGAAAGGAAGATCGTCCTTTTTATAATGATATCCTAACTGGGATCTCCCGTGCTAGGGATTTCATTTACATATGATTAAAATTTAGTAGAATTTATAATATAAAGTAATTATAAATGTATTGAATAGTGTTTTTTTTTTAATTATGAATATATTACGTGGTATTTTTTGTTGGTTTGAAGGTTACACCCGCCCTGTCCCACCCCGGTATAGGTGACTTATGGTCACCCCTTCGGAGCTCTAGCATGAATCTAATTTTTGAATAAACGGCTCTACAAAGTATATAAATGAAGCTAGACCTTCAATGTCCCCGCATACGGTGTTAGGAAGCGGTATGCGAGCGCTAACAGGTATTAATCCAAGGACAACACAGAACAATAAGCATCAAACAATCAAGTAACAAGTGTCAGGCAAATAGTTGGTGGAGGGAACCCACACTCCAGTACCTGTAAGCACAAAAAAGAACAAAGTGAAATAATAGAGTGACGGGGGAGTTTCGCCGAGCCACGTCTGGCAGTCCTGTTGAGAGATTGGTGGTGGTTGGGGTGACTGGTGCAGGTCAGGACTTCCACACCCCTTAGCCGACCACCCGGTGGTGCCCTGAAGATAAGTATGGGAAAAAGAGGGATAAACCCTTTTTGTTGGTTTGTGCATAGTATTTTTGAGAAGAGGAAGAGATGAATATGAGTTTTGAAGAGACCCGTGTTGTAGGAGGGAGGAAGCACTGAGGCCAGCCGGCGTCTTAATAAATTCAATGGATATTCACAGAAAATTATCGTCTTTAATTTTATTCGTATTAATTATCTGTGTACCTCCAACAAAGACTCGAACCCATAGCCTACTTTGGCGGAGCAATATAAACAATGGATGAACGTAAGTAACAATAAACGTTAATACGGTATGCATAATTAAATCAAACAAAACTCTCTAACCAACATCAGCAAGATTTTTTTTTGGTCTTAACCTTGTTTAACCTCCTATGCATAACCATATTTGCATTATGAAAGCTATTTGTTTCTTACAAATAAATAAATAGCTCTACTAATGAGGCTATATATAAAGTGACTACTATGGAGGCTCCAGGAGCCGATATTTCATTAGTCCCACTCAATTAAATAATTTTTATATTCAAAAATTTTATGGCTGTAATGGAATAGGTATCTTATTAAAAAACAAAAAAAAATGTCTTGGCCTCTTAATTCTGAGAAAGTTTTTACTACAGATCTCACGGCCGTGAATTAGGTGTTGTTTTACCTGACATTCTTTCTCTTATTTTCCTGAAAACATCTCTGCATTATTGTAATCAGTAATCAGTCATATGTTGTCCATGGAATATTTTTAAATAACATACATAATTTTACATTTTAGACGGTAAATAACGATTGCTGTTAATTCATATTGTTTATGAATTTCAAAATCTCGATAGAATATACGAAATGTGTACACCAGTTTAATCTGTTATGTTTTATTTTATTTATTAGTATTATAAACAGTATTTATAAATTATGCACATCAGTATTAGAAAGGTAATGTCACTTACCAAAAGATATTCCTATTTAAAATTGAAGACCAAAATAGAAAAGACAATCTCTAATAGTATAAAACAAAGTCATTATCCCCGTCTGTCTGTGTGTGCGCTTAGTTCTTTTAAACTATGCAACGGAGTTTGATAGGATTTTCACTATCATTTAGAGAATTTCTTCCGGAAGGTTTATATAAATATGTATTTAATACTTAATACATGGATATTATGTGTATTGAAAGTAGAGAAAAGTTGAACAACTTGTTCAACAAGTTGTTCTGATTAATGAAATCAATTTTTATTACTTCAAAAGTGTAATTTTGCAATAATACCAAGTTTAAATTCTAGCATGGATATGGGTGTCAATAATAACGAGAAGAGAAATTGATTTAATTCAATTGAAACTACTGAATGAAAAATACGCAGGAAAGATGATGAAAAATATAATAATTTTTTTTTGATACACATTAAAACGAATGTTGTTTTTTAAGCATGTTAACAAAATAACTACTACAAATTTTATTACCCTTAATAAATACTAAAATGGATCAATGAACTAATTCTGATAAACTGAAGGACGTTCGATCCGATTCAATAATTTATCTTATTTTTTAATTAAATGTAGTATGTATGTTGTATATATCAACAAAGGAAAGTATTAAATACCTAGGCTAGGCTACCGTTTAATTATGACCGTAGAATTTTTCGTAGCTTTTCGTGGATTTCGTAGCTCGTAGTCTTTGTCGTAGCGAAATTACAATAGAATATATATTTTAATCAATGGAATTTTATATCACGTGTTGTAATGTATATTTAACTAACGTTGTACCCGGCGTTCCCGGGGATTTATGTTGGATCTACGGGATAACTTAAGTACTTAATTTAAGGTTCCGACTGCAATCTAAAGTTTTAGAAAATTAGTTTGTGATAGAACATTACAAGTTGAATTGCTAAATTAAATTATGACTTTTATTTTAGGATATTTTTAAGTATTTTAGATATTTTCGGTATCAGCACATCCGTGCCTTCATCAGAGCAGACACAATTACTGCTTAATGGCAGAATTAAAATGAAAAATAAACTAAATTTACGGTAAGCGTTTTATATTTTCAACGCTTTTCAAGTTTCAGCGCTTTATAATCAATCGAGAACACATTAGGGCCGCGTAGTTCTTGCTATAAATATATCTGTCACAAAATTACATGACCTCATAAAACTTGTTCAATCTCCTTTTAATTATGGTCAGACATACAATAAATACAGAATTAGAAAGAAAGAACACCAAGCTTTCTTACTCTTTGCATCTAAAAGTTTACCAAAGATGCTTCTGTATAATTTGAAAAATCTAAGTAACCGGAAAACAACTCACCCGGTTAAAGTTTGCTAATTTTTAAAATAATTATTTTTAAACAAAACAAAAATTTGTAAATAACCTTTTTAATACTCTTGTCTGATTAAACATGTTTTATTTTTGTGTAAATTGTATAAAGTGGTAAAACCATCGGTAAATGATTTTTAAAGCATTATCTATATTTGCATTCAACATTTTAATATTTTAATGGTGTGTTTAAAATCAAAATCTGAAAGAATCCGCTTTTAAAGACAGTATTATAGAATATTTTCCAAAACAGCGAATTAATTTTAAATTGAATATTAAGCTGAAATATTTGATAACATGATTAGTTGATTTTGTGAGGGCCCGAAAAATTAAACTCCTAACAAACTGCAATTTGTAAGCGTTTTGGACAGACCCCAAAAAGTAACGATGCATGATAACATTGTTTCATACATGAAGGACGACGATAATGTGAGAGGAGGTGGTAAGGGGAGTAATATGGATAGGTAATTAAAAAAAATACACTTTTTTATACGGGGCCAAGGGTGGAGTGGCGAAGCGGAGAAATTAGGTGTAGTTTGTTTTCTACAGTCTTAAATAGTAACCAAATCATTACAAATCTGGTTAAGTTGGACCGATGAGTGTCCGAGTGTTCAGACGGTACACCAAGCTCGCATTCAAGATAATATTTAACAGGATAATATTTAAATTCTCCTACCACCATCATAATAAGATACAGATGCAGATATGCAGATACTTTAATAGTACACAACTGCTGACCCTGTACAAATCGCAAGTGCGCCCTACTATCGAATTTGGCAGCCATCTCTGGTCCGGAGCCCCTAAATACCTGAAAAAAACCCATGACTCTGTGCAGAAACGGGCGGTCCGTTTGATAGATTCCCCAATCTTAACAAACGGACTGCAATCTTTAGAGCACAGGCGTCAGGTAGGTATGCTGTCCTTGTTCTATCGGTATTACAATGGAAGATGCTCTGAGGAACTAGCGTCATTGATCCCTTCGGCACCGGTGCGTAGTCGGGATACACGCCAAACGCGCGCCCAACATTTGTACACAGTTGACATTTGTCACATGAGAACGGGTCGCTTCTACGATTCGTTCTTAAGTTCAACAGCTCGGCTGTGGAACGAACTGCCGACCTCTGTGTTTCCTCCCTCCTACAATATGGGACTCTTCAAGACCCATGTTCACTCCTTCCTATCCACAAAAAGACCCTCCACACAGCATCCCCAAAGATGACATAGGCCCTGAGGGAAGTTATTTTCTTCAGGGCCTCCTGTGTGGAGTTAATATAAAAAAAAAATAAAAAAATAAACACATGGTATGTGTTTCACGTATGTAATTTAATAAATATTTAACCCCTATAGCCTCTGATATTTTGCAATGTATTTGTTGGTTTTGAACGTATTTCAAAATAAAATACTGTTCTTAAACGCAGACGAAAGACTCATTCAGATTACAAATCAACATATGCATTTAAAAATATTAAAATTTTGAACGCAAACAATGTCGCTTACCGATGATTCTTACCTAATGACTGTAATTGATTATTTACGCGAAACCTAAAAAGACATTTAATTAGACAAAGGTATCATTAAAGTTATTGTCACTTTACTTTTTTTCATTTAATATATTAAAAAATTATTACAACGTTGAGAAATATTTTTCAAATGCCAAATACTGTTTCATCCAATTATTTTTAATTTTTCGGGAGCGTTTATGGTTTTTTTTTAATGCAAAGTGGAAGTGTGGTATTCTCTCTTTTTAACATTGTTTAGGTCATATTTCACACCGTAATACAAAATGACATATTATAACATAACTTTTACGAGATCGTGTTAGGCTGGGATATATGTCTCCCAAATATACAAATAATATATCTCTCTGATTGTTCGTGGGATGTGAAAAGTATATTCCAAAATTGCCCACGGAGTTAAGATTAAACTAGAAGAGGATTGAAACGGCAACTGAACGCTTTTGAGCACTAACCACTAACCGGTCAATATATGTAATTAAATATACTCATTTTGGTTATCGGTGCATTGGTAATGTTATTATGTAAAATTGTTAAATTTCAATAAACTTTTTTTTCAAACTTGGAACTGAAAATAAATCTACAAAACTTATCACACAAGCTATAAAGTAGGTACCAAAATTATTTTATTAATTAATAAGTATTTATTTGAAGTGTGTATTTGTTTTGTTTAAATGTTTGGCAGATGCTTAGATGTATCAATAAAGTGAAGATAACTTACCGAGACTTTAATGGACATACTTTAGCGGGCCGTTCATATAGCTTTTTCATTCGTACTCACGTATTCTACGAATGTGTATCCTTGCTTAATATATTATAGCGGTGCAATATTTTTGTTGGATTAGAATGAATAAATAGTACAAATATTAAATCTGGTATTTTTATAATGTCATTGGGCAGATGTCGTGATTCTTCTAGTTTACTAAGGACTAGTTGTTTCATTTGATTTTGTTGAATTTGAACATTTCATCAAATTTCAATGTTAATTTTCAAGTTTTGTGAGGGATTCAAATTCTGTTATTAATAATATTATAACTTGAATAAAACCTTCTCAGAACTTGAAAATCAACTTTGAAAATTGATAAAATGTTCAAATTCTGTGAAACAACCCGTCCTAACATTCGAAAATTAAATTTCTTATTTTGAAAGGCATATTTAATAAAATATTTTCTTACATACAACCCGTAATTTTTCACGGGTCTACTCTAGTAATATAATAAAATAGGTAGTACTTTAATCGAGAATTGTTCGACATTAATGAAGTACTATTTCGAGAGAAAAAAACTATTTAAGACGAATAAATATTCAAGGGCACCTGCATACGATAATAATAATCATGCTACGAACTGAAATCGGCAATAATTTATTCAGGCATGATTTTAACTTTTAAAATTGCCCTACCAGAATCACACACGGAAAGAATTACTAACTAACTAACTAACTAACCATCACGCCGTTTCCCCGCAGGGGTAGGCAGAGAGGACGGACCGCCAAACAACTCGGTCTTGGCACACACTCCTTGCCTCATTCACATTCATACGTCGTCTCATACATACTCTTCTATTATTCTGACTCTTGACATGGCCCGACTCGAGTATCTGATTCACTTGATCGTGCCATGTCTTCCTCGGGCGTCCCCGACTTCTGCTACCATTCACATTTGCATCATATATCCTCCTTACACTCCTATCTTCGCTCATTCGCTCTACATGCCCAAACCATCTAAGCGTCCCTTTCTTAATCTTACTCATTACGCTTACATCAGCCTTGCACTCTTTGCGGATCTCCACATTCCTCACACGATCAAACATGGTTTTACCACACATACGCCTCAGGGATCTCATTTCAACAGCATTTAATCTACTTTCATCCTTTCTTTGCCAGTTCCATGCCTCACTTCCATACATCAAGGTAGGTACCAGCACTCCGTTGTGGACTGCTAACTTCGCTTCTTTGGACAATTTTTTGTTAGCGCCTACGGCGTTTAGTCCTCCATTAACGGAATTACCTGCATTTACCCTTCTTTCGATATCTCTGTCAGCCTTCCCATCTCTCGTAAACATACTTCCTAAATACACAAACTCATCCACCTGCTCCAAGTATTCCCCATTCACAATTATATTGCACACTGTTTTCGTACTCTCTCTTTCAAACACCATTACTTTAGACTTACTTACATTCATCATTAACTCATTCTTCATGCATACTTCGTTCATCCTAGACACGAGAGACTGTAGATCATCTATACTATTAGCAATCAGCACCGCATCATCAGCATACAACAGGCAACATACTTTAAAATTATTCAAATTCGCGCCCAATCCCACCTCTTTCAATTCTTGCATACAATTATCCATGTATAGATTGAATAACCACGGTGACATTACGCAGCCTTGTTTAACACCTTTTGTGATATCAAACCACCCCGTAAAACCACCGTTTACCCTAACACATGCAACGCTTCCCTCATACAGAGACGCAATTGCCTGAATCAGATTCGTATTCACTCCATACTTGGACAACACCTTCCATAGCTTTTTCCTGTCGACTCGGTCGTATGCTTTTTGTAAATCTACAAAGGCACAGAAAAGTTTCTGGTTTTTTGCCAGAAACTTCTCAGTGAGCATACGCAATGAGAAGATCTGGTCCATGCACCCCCTTCCACTCATGAAAGCACCTTGCACATCCCATATTTTATCCTTTGTTTCCTTTCTTACTCTTTCAATCAAAATTCTACCATACAGCTTGCCAACTGAACTAAGCAGGCTAATAGCCCTATGATTCCCACATTCCATACGTGACCCTTTACCTTTGTATAATGGCATGATCACAGCCCTTCTCCAATCTAAAGGCGTGTAACCTTCCTTTAAACATTGGTTAAAAAGATTGCACAACCATGTGAGAATTACACGGCTACCTCCTTTAAAATATTCAGCAGCAATATTGTCAAACCCAACAGCCTTACCATTCTTCATACATTTAATCGAGCTTTCTATCTCATCCATGCTAATTTCGGTAACATTCACTCCATCGTCATTCATATCTGATTCGCCACTGGAATCACTGTCATTCACTTCGCTTTCGAAGACTTCCTCGAAATAATTCATCCATCTCTCTTTTATTTTTTCCTCATTCGTCAACATTTTTCCATCTTTTGATTTTATCACTTTCATGCTTCCGTTTTCTGGGCCACTCCGGGACCTTTTGACTTCTTTCCAAAACAACTTAATGTTTTCTTGGAAATGGTTTGTCATTTTCATTCCTTCTTCCTCTTCCAGGCGTTTCTTTCGTTCTTTCACTCCAACTCTTACTTTTTTCTTACATTCCTTATATAAGAATTACAATTAGACGAAACATCACAGAGAATTAAGCATGTAGGTACTAAATAGATATCATATTGAAAAAAAAAAGTTAGGTTAGCTTTTCTTGACATGTGTAGTTCTCATAGAGGTACAATTAGAGGCGCTTCTCTACAAGTGTAGTGTATAATTTCGTCCGAGTATAATTCTGACAGCGTAATATTGGTTAATTCACGAATGTGTAATTTTGTCATGTAACCCTGTGAAGTATGGACGTTGTAATCGTATCCATTTTTTGAACAAAGGGCATTTGTGTCCAGAAGTAAGCTACATTGATAATTCTTTGATGGGCGGACATAAGAGTATAACTGCAAAAGTGTAACTTTTCAGGAGAGCAAAAAAACATTATTATGAACCCAATTATATCAAGTATTTTAAGTTAGTTTAATAGGCACAAAGTTGTTTATTTATGTGTTGAGTACTGGTGTAACTATACTGTTAATACCATTGATGCCGGCATACACAAGACACATTTTCTCATATAAATCGTTAAATGGTCAAAAATGCAGTTATACTGTTATGTCCGCCCATCAAAGAATTGATAAACTTGCTTCCAGAATCCAGTTTAGCTAATAAAGAAGATTAATTTATTGGTCGATTAATCGAATCGTTGATGCACTACAAAAAAAAATGTTTTTTTTTTATTTTTACGTCAAAAACATGTACACATTAGGACCATATTTTAAGATGATGCATTTACCTATGGTGCATTTATTTATGGAGCGTTGAGAATTTATTTACTAACTTTGATTCATATTGACATAATAATATTTCATTATGTTTTCTCCACTGGTATTTCCCGTGTTTGGAATACATTTTACATTTTCCCTATTTTGATTTATTCAATACACAATTTTATTTATTTATTACATTAAATTAGATACATGTATATAGCAAAAATGATAAGATAATAATATTGCAATAACTGTATAAGTTTAAAAATAAGTACAAGTGTTATTACCAATTGTAGGTCGATATTAGGCAGATTGCCCGTTCTAAGGAACCAAATTCTAACAAATAATTATAAGCAATAATTAGTTGCCTGAAAAATCAATACAAATTGAAAATATCTCCCGAGTAAAAATAAATGCAGCCAACGGGAATTGAACCCGTGCCTTCTGATGTCCGGTCAGGTGTTCTGAAACCACTGAGCTATGTCGGCTTATTTCCAACCCGTCAAATGATTCAATATGTACTAGTACCGCAATCAACAATTACTGCTTATTATATTTTTTTCACCTGTAAACAACCATCTCAATATGTGCTTATAATTATTTGTTATCATTTATGGTATGCATAAAACCTTGTCTTATAAACATTACTTTATCATTAAAAAAGAAAGAACCAAATTTTGTTAAAATTACTATTATCAAATTGCTTTTATTGTTAAATTAAAGTATTGTTTTTTATCAAAGTTGAATAAATACTTAGTTTTTATTAAATGAGCCATTAATAGGTAACCATGTAAAATTTTAAGTGACATTATTTAGTTTTTCAGACTCCACCCTCCCCAATCCAATCAACCATTTAGTTATTATTGAACCGATGAAGGTCATTTTGCATGTTTTAATATTTAATTCTTGAGGGATTTTATTTTATAATTTCGGTCCCAGATATGTATATGACTTTTGATTCTTTTCCGTATTGCTCTCTGGGACCAGGAGATCCTTTCGGGTGTGACTTCTTGTGATATATTTTTGATCATTTTTATCAAGATTTTCTAGATTTTTGTGCACGTGAATAGTAACCCTTTTTATGTAATTTTGACGAACATCAAATACATTAAATTTTATCGAGCTGATCGCTTGAATAACTGAAGGGTTTACGCAAAATGACTCTAATAACGGATTTCTGGGCCTTCACAAGCGGATCTAAAATTGTTCTACCTGTCTCTCCCCAACCAATGCAACTATACGTTAAGATGGGGTTGCACAATGCACAATCCAAAATATATTTTTCTTAAGTCTTGTTGTTAAATTATATTTCGTAATGCAAATAATATGTGTATTTATTTTCTTACCCTTATTGAAAGGTTTTCGATGTGATATTTTCACTTAAAATTATTTTATGTACCTAGACATTATTTGATGTTTTTTACGCATTCCAAATCTTCACATTTGCAGTTAGAATCAATATTATCGGAATTACAATTAAGTTTGTGTATTTTTTATTGTTTATGGTGTGGTAGGTTGTCCTTTTATAGTTGAGCTGAATCTTTTGTATTTAGTTTTTGTTATATTCAGTGTTAGTACATTTTTGTCAAGCCACTGTTTTATCGCATTGATTCTACTTTCAGCATGTGTGTGAGTTTGAGTCCAATCTTCTCCCTCAAATATAGCTACTAGTTAGGATGTGTATCTACTATAATTTACATTATGTTACTAGTAAGGATGTGTGCTACAATTTACATTATGTTACTAGTAAGGATGTGTGCTATAATTAACATTATGTTGCTAATAAGGATGTGTGCTGCTATTTACATTACGTTAATAGCTGGGATGTGTGCTAAATTTTATGTTTTCTTAATTCCTAATATTTCACAATCTAAATATGGAAGCTAATTTGTTATGATTATACTTGGATATTACATATGTTGTCTCACTTCAATCGGTCTATGTTTGGATGCAATATTTTATCAATATCGTTTCTCCCCTTGTCCCAGATCTATTGTTTATGTTCATTCCATCTAAGGCAGATAAAATCAATCAGGAGATGCCTTCCCTCCGATGGAGCTAAGACACTCATAAATTCGTTCGTCGTCTCACGTATAGTGCAATAGTGCATATGCTGGCCTACCTCATAAACAAATCAATAGAATCCAGTCAGCTTTTAATACTGTGGCGAGAGTGACTTTTAGTGAATCTAAGTATTGTCGTATAACCCCACTTCTAAGGGATCGCCTTCACTGGCTTCGATGCCCTGAAATAATAGAGTTTAAGATCTGCTTAATGACCATCAAAGCATTGCAAGAGATGGCGCCAGCCTATATATCGGAACTACGTGTCCGACAAAATTTAAGCGATAGACAGCTTACTCTAAGGTCAGCAGATCTAGATGTTAGTAATCATTTAATCGAACTTTCTAGGTCAAATTGAGCCGTTTACTATGATCGCTCTGTTCGTGGAACTGGCCCGCTCATCTGGAATAAACTTCTCTCAACTTTTACTAATATCGAGAATTTGGCTAAATTTAAACAGGTTTTAAAAACAAAATTATTTAAAAAATCCTACCATTCATAAATCTTCACTTCTTTTCAATATTTTATAGTAAGCCATATTCTCAAACTTCCGGTAATTGTTTGGTTTCGGTTGCCTCCTTATTGTACCTTTACTTAATTTCTACTCAAAATATTCTCATTTCTGGGCACAAACTGCCTCTCGTTTTATATGTTGTTTTAGTTTTAATGCTATTGTTTTGTCCTGTGATATAAGAGCACTTTTATTGTTATTCTTGTTTTTTCATCATTTTGTATAAATTGTACATTTACTGTTATATTATTTGATCTGTATTGGGTAAGGCGCACTGTAGGAATACATTTAAGAACATGAAAACTAATAATAAATTACTATTTTTAAGTTTTTTATAATAAAGTAAACATGAAGTAAAATGACACTAAACTGCGCTATATAAAGGCAATGTTATTATTATGAATTTCGATATTCGTTAGTTTTTTGTAGGAGAATGGTAATATTTTGTAAAGTTTTAAGTTGTAAATGAAATGTCTGTCCAAATGTTGTGTTCGTTTTTGTTTTTACTTTTGATTGAAGGATTTAGTAAGTTTGTTGGTAAATAGATCAATGTATTATATTTGTGAGTATAAATGAATGTGGTTTTGGCATAGAGTTGTTTAAGTGACATGATATTTAGATTATTGTAAATTCTCCGGACTGAATAGCGATTATGGAGGTACATAATAATTATAATGTACAGAGAATTGCGATAAGTACACCGTACGGTAATTTGGGCTGGTAAAGAGAACATCAAAATATTGAAAAACAGTTAGTTCGGTTTAAAAAAAGAATTACATCAGGAAGGATATCAATAGCCGTTCCCAACTGGAAAAAAAATAGATAAGCAATCAAAAGGGCAAAATAAATTGTTTGAAATCAACTGTGAATATAATAATGTATTCGGGCATTTCCATCAAGTATTTATTAACTTACTTGTTAGTTGGGAACTGCGTTGTGTGGAGTGTCCGGACCAAGCTAGTGAAAATAAAAATAAAATATTATGTCGTCTTTGTGAAAGTTAAAACCACTTTTTTAAAGCATTCTAAATGTCTGCTATTTTTATCTTCGGGGCAATTTTATGTTTCGATGAACACTTTGCTTTTATTTTAAGTGTCATCGTGTTCAAATTTGTAAATGTTGGGAGAATTTAGGCAAGCGATATGGTCCCTATTACAATATTTTAAATAAATTTTTTAAATTGCCTTTTTAAAATTGTAACAGTCTACGAGTGTTTACGAGTCTGCACTAATATTATTTACAGAAACCCATGAAACTTTTTGCAAGTTATTAAGTTTAAAATAAACTTACATATAACGCCGCAGCAGCCTATTTAAAAGTTTCTAATTTTTGTTGATGTTTAATAAGAAAACGAAACAAATCGATATTTTAACCTAAATCGCTAAACAAAAGTTTTAAATTGGACTTTTTTCAATCCATCACCATAGTAAATATATGCATCTAAACAAACTAATTTCGGATGTTGGTTCATGGGTAAGTAAGTACTGTGAAATATTCCTGGGTAATGCGTAGCAAAAATTCAAGTTCGATGAACTTTTAATTTCTAAATTTAACTACTTTTCATAACAGACAAGCGCAAAAGTAGTTAGGTTCCAAAAATATGTTATGAATTAATAACATTTTATTTGAAATGTGTATTCGTAATAGCGGACCTAGCCTATATTATCCTTTTCATGAGCGATGGTTTTATTCAATAATAGTTATTATGAATAAAACGTATCTTTTACTTTTATAATGTCATTGTATATATGTCGCAATTTTTCAAGTTTGCCAACATTCGATAGGTAAAATTCTTCTTTTGAAAGACAATGATCCTAACGCAATTTTTCAATGTTTCACGTTCACATAAATTACAATTATCTATTACCAGTGACTTTTCACGGGTCTGCCCTAATGTTTTTATAAAACTGATAAGCATTTTATTTCTCAAAGATTTTTTTTTACATCACAACATTCATATTGTATATGCTGTACACAACAAAGTAACAACATGTATATGCTGTACACAACAAAGCAGAAGACGGTATTAATCAGCTTAAATATTGGTTAGATTATAATCTTTTGACTCTCAATTCAGAAAAAACAAAATTTATACGATTTAGTGCGACAGAAGCGGGCCAACCCAAAGAATTATACAATATTTTCATACATAAATGCATCGAATCAACTATCTGTAATTGCTATAAATTAGAATGCGTGAACAGTATAAAATATCTTGGTATTGTCATCGACAAACATCTTAGATGGGACGGACATATAGACCTTGTGACTACTTAAGGTTAGAAAGCTGACGCATATCTTTATGCCAATTAGAAATATCCTATGTCTAAAAGATTTAAGACTCATTTACAACGCTATGTGTGGGTCACTATTAGACTATGCATCATTAGGCTGGGGTGGATGCGCAAAAAATGGTTTTAGACCAATTAGCAAAGGCCCAAAAATCCTTACTAAGGGTAATCATGAAAAAACCTTTTAGGCACCACAGCGATTCACTATTTGAAGAGTTACGAGTTCTAGATGTCAGACAATGATACATGAGGAAAATAATTTTGAACACTCATAAAAAACGTCATCTCTACCCATCTATCGACCACTGTCACGACACCCGACACTCACGGAGGAATCCAATCGTACCACCCACAGCCAAAACTTCACTTGCTCAAAGACATTTTTCATTCCTAGGCCCAAAACTTTACAACTTTATACCTGATGCTTGGAAAAAGGAAAGCATAGGTGCTCTTCGTAAATCGATCACTGTCTGGCTTCACCAATTAGGGAGAAAAGAGTGTGAACTCACACTTTTCCAAAAATAAAACAAACAAAATATCAGACACATTAAGAAAACAAGAAAATAAACAAAACTAAACAAACCAAACAACAAGTTAACATCAGTTAACTTTATAACTTTTTGCTTTTAATCTTTTATAATAATATTTTTCTTTTAATGTATCATTATTTTTTAGTTATATATGTATATATTTTTTAAGTTATGTATATATTATATTACTTTTCTTTTTTTCCTTTTTTGTTTTTGTTCTTACAAAATATGTATGCGTGCATGAATACTAACTCAATTTTGACTGTCCTAAAACGGGAATTCCTCCTAGTTGGGCAGTCAAAGTATTTTTTATCTACATGTGTCATTGTATCATCACCTGTACTAAATAAATAAAATAAATTAAAATAAATAAATAAAATATTACCTATTTCAACACCTCCATGGTACAAACCAACTATTGACAACAGAGGATCGGCTGCGGGCTTCCTCATACAAAATTTAATTTTGGATTTGTAGCAATTTGTAGTAAAATCTCAAAAATCATTTTTTCATGAATTAAGGAGCAACCTTGGAAATTGTTTGTGAGTTAATGATAATAATTTACTAAACATTAATTTACCTTATCCACTATGTAAATATGATGATCTATAAAATAAAATAAATGATTTAGTAAAGAATTACGATGACCATAAATTTTAAATACAAATCACCGATTACGTTGGAGCACAAATTAAAACTTTGTTGTATTTAAAACGTACACCCAAAAACGCCCTTTTGGCGATACTTTATTTTTTTAGATTTATATTTCATTGAATTAACACAGCAGATTGTTTAAGATAATTTTTTTATGAAAATTAAGTCGAAAAATACAAATAAATAAAACACGTGACATGTACTAGATATTTCGATTTTTTTAAATTTGTATTGATTTGATATTTTTTCGACAATTCCCAATTTAAGTTTTGCATGAAAAAGGCCGCAAAAGGGTGAAAATCGAATCCTCTAATCATTGACTCATCTGAAACAGGTAAACTTCTTTGAAACAGGGTGAAAATCGAATCCTCTAATCATTGACTCATCTGAAACAGGTAAACTTCTTTGAAACAGAGGCCAGTAATGATTTACTTCAAGCGAATCTTATAATATTGTTTACGATTTTTTTATATTATTGATTTTTCTTTTCAAACCAAAATGTTTGAGTTATACTGCGAACAATATCTCCATTCTCGTATTTTTTAAAGAAGATGATCAAGAGTTTAATACATAACAGGTGTCTCGGAATGTTTTTCGTTCCATATACAAGTCCGGATCATAATATGATCTCCATATTCACTTGTATGGCTTCAGAAATGTAAAATCAGATTTGCTACAACCTCAACACATTTCTCCAGCAAGATGGAGCCATTTCCCAAGTAACAAATTATTCGTTAGTTGCTCTTCATAATGTATTCCCTGAAAGAGTAATTAGTCGCCAAGGAGATATAAACTGACCACGGATGATTCGAGATTTAACGCCTGCTGACTTTTTTCTATGGGGTTACTTTAAAAGTAAAAATTTCAACCCAATTTGAATGTTTTAAAGCCACGAATCACAGACGAAATCAATGCAAGAGCACCGATCCAGCGAGTGATTAAACATTTTAGTTCCAGACTAAATGAGTATAAAGAAGTGGATGGTGCTCATTTACAAATGGTTGTTTTACATAAATGAAAATTCAAAAAACCACTCTATAATTTAACAGTAATTAAAACGAGCTTGAATCCATCATGGTGTTGTATTTTTAAGTATCAAAAAACGATAAACATTCTGAGATACCCTTTACAGAAGATATTATTTTCAAAGTTCACAATCGTAATTGTGACTTTCGACCAAATTTTGCTTCACGATCGATCGGTTAGAAAGGACCCCTTAATTCAATCCATGTTACTAAATACAGTTCAGTTTGAATACATTGTCGAAGGGCGAAATAAAATATTAACTAATATATTATCGAAATATCAACTAGATACTAAATCGATTCATTCAAGAAATCAATATACAGCGAACGTTCCGAATGAAGAATATTTGAAATGTGTGGTTTTACTACCTTTATCAAAAAACTGTCGTGGTATCCATCCTTCGTTAGGAAAAGCAATATTATAATAATATTTGGCTGATTTATATAGCGCCGTTTTGTGTTAAATCACCTCTCACCCCCTTTAAAACGATTATTGAAAATTTTTCTTTGTTCCTACAAAAAATGTACATCTTTGCTTATGAACCATAGAAAAAAATGGAACAAAGTATCTGATATCTTGTCGCTGACAGAAACTTACTGATCATCGCCTCATTTCTCGCCTGGGTGAGCAGAAATGACTGAACGCCACACATACAAGTGTACGGGGGTAAAGTGCACTAATTTCAGGAAGTTATTCTACGCGACAATACAAAAATGAATAAGCTTTTTCGAAATTCCAACTATTTAAAATAGTTTTCATGTTAAAAAAGTTGATTTGTTCGTATGGAAAAGTAAATATTTTTTTATTATTATTATCGAAAAAGTTTTTTTTTTTAATTCTTCCGTCGTATAGAATCACCTCCCAAAGTTTGTGCACATAACCCCCGGACTCCCTGTATATTTGCCTATCGAAGAAAATATGAGAAACCCATTTTTGAGAGAAAATAAATATAATTGATGTATTTTTTCATTCTCCCAGAAATTCAAGAAAGTGTAATTTTATCAGTAAGCAATAAAAAAATATGGTACCACCGTGAAAATAATTCTAGTAATCGTTTAAGTACAAGTGAAATTTTATTTTGTTTTACCGGTCATACCAAACTTCGTACAAAGCGCCTGAAAGTGATTCTTGCCTACCCAATGCCTATTTCGATGTATGTATTGTGAAATTCAGCGCAATACTCTGCACATGGAAAATATTACTCAGCAAATAATATAAAATGTCTGTAGACACAACATCTGGAAACCTAATTTAACTAATTAATATTTTGAATTTCTCCGTTTTCAAGTTAAGCATTATGTTTGTGTATTGTAAAACATTCTGAAATTTTTAATATTGGATATGGTGATATTTTACTACAAATAAGTAGTAATAAATGAATTCAACTTCCGAACGGCATTATTCTCGGAAACTAAACAAAGACAAAGCTGTTCAACGCGCACGGTTCCGATCCGTGGCGGTTATATAAAAACTTTCCAAGAAAATCCGATATGACGACCTTAGCTCCCATATAAAATACATAAATATCGTACTTATATTATATAGGCGGCTACATGTTGTTATCTACATGCTCAACTATTTACTCAGGTGACGTCACAGAGCGTAGCAACAACGCGGCATTTAGGTCGTAAGTTCATTATTCATGTTGCGAGCCGCGCGCACTCAAGGACATTTCACCGGATAAAGTCCGCTCGGCGGAAGTGTAGCGGCGGCCATCATGGAATTCAGCGCCGCTCGTTCCACCGGCCGCCGCCAGGGGCGCCCGCGCTGCCAACTGCACAAAACCAACCAAACAACGCATCTGACAGACAGGATTGCAACCTGACGATTTGGCGCTCAATGTTTTCGATGTGACGTTTGACTGTTTGTTGTTATTATTGGGATTTTTTGATTAATTTGTGTTTCGGCAGCGGGTTTTGTGTGTTTTCGTGATCTGTTGACAATGCCGGCCATGAAAGTCGACGGGGACAGCGATGGGGACGGAGACCTGTCAGGGGCAGAGTCGGAACGCTCTGGTGCATCTTCGAGGGGAGCTGATAGAGACTCCAGCGCTGAAGAAGCCGACGAACCGGATTCTGATGACTCCTCGGAAATGGATGAAGGGGAGTGCGAGAGGCGACGTAACGAGTGCATGGATAACCTGGGTAACTAACAACACTCCATTTGTTATGTATACATAACCTCAAATGCTCCTTTCTATTTTGACATCAATCTTAAATCTTGCCATTTCTGTATTAAACTATGCGGTTTATTCGCGTGAGATGATGTTTGATTCAATAATGTATGAAAGTACACCAAGCTTTTCAATATTAAGATGAAATAATAAAATATAATTCATATTGTTTGTGGGTAGAAAACAAATCTTGTTCTCAATAATAAAATAATAATAAAGGTCAGATTCTAACTGTTTTATGTTTGACATTTGAAACAAATCAGCTTAATTCAAATTCTTAAATATTAAGCCGTTGGAAGGTTATGTGATTTTTGTATTTTGTTGCCCGTTCGTAGGAAAGTTCTGAAGAAACTTGTCAGTGCAACTATTAGAAAGATCATCTAATCTTATTGACCCTATATAATGTCTAAAAACGTTATTATCAATAGCTTTCTTAAAAATATTACTTAAATTATTATAATTTTTACTTTAGCGCTAACAATAATGAACCTCTGCATTGAATTTGAATCTTCGGCAAAGCATAGTTAAAGTATTATTAGATTTTTTTAAATAATTTTATTAAAGATTCGTTTTTATCTATGCATTCTTAAATATCTTCCATTACTTTATTGGTAAGAACGCTAAAACTTTGAATCCGAAGGCTTCTGGTTTTCTTTCCGCTCAATCTGTGAATGATGTATTGTATGGACCAAATTAAAGTGAGATGTGTTTAAATAAAATCAACACACACTGTGTTTCATATTTACAGATTCTCTTACCATAACCTTTAATTATAATATGGTGAAAGAATCTGTAAATATGAAACACATATTTACAGATTTCATTATAATATGGTGAGAGAATCTGTAAATATGAAACACAGTGTGTGTTGATTTTAATATGGTGAGACAATCTGTAAATTAAAGTGAGATGTGTTTAAATAAAATCAACACACACTGTGTTTCATATTTACAGATTCTCTCACCATATTATACCTTTCATTAGCTGCATATCATCCACTACACTAGGTATGATGACAAAGCAAGTTATAACGCAAGGCTCATAAGCGCAGAATTGTTGAAGATTCATAGAATATTACTGCTAACCTAAATGCTGTATTTTCTTATTAAGACTGTATGGTTTATGTATTATAATAATAATTATTATTTTGTATGATGTATGATGCAGTTTTGTGAAGGTTCACCTCAAGTACGCTTTGCGGTGAATATTTTTTTTAATAAATTTACAGCAAATCTTGTAATTATTTACATGAACTGATAAAAATTGTAAATTATGCCGAAAACTTATAAATTTTCCACTGCTAATAATAGCAATGATATAAGTAAAGTATGAAAATAAAAGTTCATTTTTCAATTACAAAATATTTCACGTGGTGGAGAGGGAGGGGTACAAATTTTCAGCATATCATCTCATTATGACTGGATGATACAATGATAGCTGTTTTAATTGGTAGTATTAATAGGGTTAATATCAAGTTTACATATGTGTATAGTTTTATTTCTTGAATCATGTTGTTAAAAAAAAAAAAAAACTATAAAATAATTTATATGAAATTCTGCTATTTAAAATATATATTTATTTTAAATAGATACCTCTAATTACATAGGTTGTTCCTCTCTAAACAAATATCCTCTCTTCTATAAAGCCTTTTCTAAAATAAAATAAAAATAACCGTGTCCTTAGAATTATGGGCAGGCTGTATATTTTTGGACGAGACGGTCTACGGTTCACAGAACTACTAATGCTGCGTATACATTTGCGAACTGAAACGCGAGTTAAGCCTCGGATTATGGGAAAGGAACGAAGGAACCGCAATCGACGTTTCGCACCATTTGCTGTTGCTTCGTTCCTTTCCCATAATTCGCTTTTCGGTTTGCAAATGTATATTTACATTGCGCAAAAACTAATAATTAAAATAATATTAAAGAAATCATTTTTATATTCATCTGAACTCATTTTCAAAGAATTTAAAGTCAGAAAATTAAATACTCTTTTCCTGTATCACTCAACCTTACAAGTTTACAAAACATATCCTAAACAAAACCGTACCATTCAAAAACACAGAAAATTTCAGGCAAAAATACATGTTACCAATTCCGATTTGTAAAAAAACTTTGGGTCAACAAAACTACAAATACTTAAGAACAAATTTCTTCAATAAATTGCCAGAAAATATAAGATCACTCAATGATAGATTCAAAGAATTCAAAACACAATTAAAAAAAATATAATGAAAACCTAAACTAAATTTAAAAAAAAATTAAATAAATAAAAGAAAGAAAAAACAATCCAACAAAAATTAAAAATAAATAAATAAATCTAAGAAACTAAATAAATAATACCTCTTCCCATACCCACAAGCAATTGTTTATTATGGGAGAACATTGACAAATAATAAATACTAATCATATCATAATATCTTTTATCTTATTACTAGTGAAATATGTATGTATATCACACATTGTCAAAAATTTTCTTGAGTAAATATAATTTTTTTAAAAAAATGCAGCATAATACGTATAGCTTGTGAAGGGTTAGAATTATTAAGGGGAAATTTCCGAGCAAATATTTTATTTATTTAAAATATGTGAATTTGGTGTATATTTCAAAAATTATAATTTAAAATAAATCATATATTTGCAACCCATTCCAAAAGTAGAAGATCGCTGGGTTGTTGGTACATTCATGATTTAGATTGTCGGTTGATTACATTCCAACTTCCACCCCATCCTCAAAGCACGTGCTCCTAGGCCTCACACTTCAATGGCCTCTGTTGCACCGCTTGCACCGGGCTAGGAGTGCTCCAGTAGGATCTTGGTATCGTGCTTGGTAGTAGGCTGACATTTCATGCTCGTATATTGGAATGACCTGTAGTACTTTTTTGAGAATGCTGGGTTTTGCTCTACGCACTGCGAGGAATTTTGGATTCACCTGGGTTCTCAATATACTGTACATCGCGTTGGTTAGGTCAGGAGTAGTTTGAGAGTGGGTTGGTGGTTACCTGGTGAAATATTCCCTAATGTTGGAGAGATAACAAAAGAAATTTGTGAGATTTTTCTGCCTCTGGGGAGTATGGCTACTACCCGTGGCCCTATCCTACAGATATTCTTTTGCGTTTGCTCGGAATGCACCATCTACGAGTCAGAAGGGATGTACGATGTACACATATTTTCAGACTGACACGCGGATAGTATAAAAAATTGGTTCTCATGGAGAGATCATTCATGTTCCCGCTGATGATCTCCATCCCGACAGCATATACTGTTTTCCCAGCCTGCAGGACTAACTTGCCAATGTTCGTGCCTAGTGATGGGTAAATTCCCCGAATTTATTTTTGGGGAAAATACTAGGAAATATTCCCGAAAGGGGGAATATTTCGGGAATTTTCATATAAATGGCGAAATCCCCATGAGATTTTCTCCTTCAACGAAATTTCATGTTATTTGCAAATGTGTCATATTAATCTGAGCATGCTGAGGACAAAATTTTTTAATTTTTGGAAATAGCAATAGTACTGAAGAGATAAGCCGTAAATATGTTGATAAAGGCGTTCGGCCGAAATGCGAGGTACTTCGCGGTACATGCACGGCGGTACTGCAGCACTGCCACTCGAATTATGTATTGTACTGTATGGTGTCTCGTGTGACGTCACGATACACCGTTTGTATGCGTTTTACCCAAGTTCACTTTGAAAGCCCATAACTTCATCATTTTTGGAAAAACTGATTTTACTGTCGGTATTAACTCTTATGTAGATGGCGATAAGGTTTTAATTCCCGCTTAACACCATCCGCCTGTTTTGATTTATGTAAGAAAAAAACATGGCCAAAAAGTGCCTTTTATTTTATTTTGTGGATGTTCAGGCATAAATATTTAATTTTTTTCCGATCATTTTATAAATAACTTAATTTGCCACATTATACAATAAAATTATAACCGAAAATGGGTTCGTAAGTAGGAAATTTTGAACTTTAAAGCAGTTTTCATATGCCTTATACATTATTTTTTTCTGGGCTTATAAAAAGACTTATCTAAAAAATAACTCGATTATTTCAAAGGCCAAGATGTATTCTACTCGCAGTATTTAATTAAAGCATCTGAAACATTTCTAGGCGGCCAACTTTTCAAACCAAAAACACATGATTTTGAATTACTACGTAGTGCATGGCCTTAAATAGAATTACTTCCTATATTGATATATGTATATTATAATATATTATTTAAGGTTAAACGCAACGCTCGTTGTATTCTACGTGTTCACAGATGGCGTTAATTAATTAATTTTGTTTAAATACGCTTTTGTAAGGTATTGCTTTACAATATTAAGACAAATCATTTGTTTGCGCCCGTATATACGCAATATGAATATGAATCAATAGTTTTGTTCGTTTAAAGACTTAATTCTTTCGAGAAAGGCACACAAATACAATATTTTACCGATGATTCAATCCAATATTGTATTTGTATTCCTTTCTCGATAGAATTGAGTTTTTATATGGACAAAACTATTTATTCATATTCATATTGCGTATATGAGGGCGCAAACAAATAATTTGTCTTAATACTGTAAAGCAATACCTTGCAAAAGCGTATTTAAACAAAATTAATTAATTAACGCCATCTGTGAACACGTAGAATACAACGAGCGTTGCGTTCAACCTTAAGGTTAAACGCGACGCTCGTTATATTCTATGTGTTCATAGATGGCGTTAATTAATTTATTTTATAAAAATACACTTTTTCCGAGGTATTGCTTTACAATATTAATGTAAACTATTTGTTTGCGCCCGTACATACGCAATAAGAATATGAATAAATAGTTTTGTCTGTAAAAAAATTCAATTCTTTCAAGTAAGGCATACAAATACAAGATTGGATTGAATCATTGTCATTTATTACGACAGGGCCACCAGCGTGAACACGTGTTCAGATATATTCTGAATGACAATTTTTTTTTATTCAATAGTTGCAATTACTTTGTGGCATCATTAATTTTAATTATATGAAAAGAAACACTTCGTATAAACCACTTTTAATGAATAATAATCTACATGTTTCAAATTTAACGGCTTCTTCGTCAGGAGAGCGAAAATTATTATTAGAAAAATATTTTATTTGGAATGGCCATGCAGTCACATATTTAACTGTATTTTGATTTAAAAGAAAGTCATAGTCATTTTCTTTGTTCATTCTTACAGTTTTCGTCCGTGTTTATTCAAGTTTAGCTTGGTATCTGCCCTTTTCTATGTTCATTCCTACTGTTTTCAGTTCTTATTATGTGCATTGTGTTGTTAGGGGATGACAGTCAATAAGCAAATTTAATAAATAAATTTGTCTCCAGCCGACCTAGAGCGCCAGTTCACCATCCTCCGCGAACAGCTCTACAAGGAGAGGGTGTCCCAGGTAGAGTGGCAGCTCTCGGAGGTTCGGGGCGGCAGGTCCCGGGACTACCTGGGCCCCCTACAGAGGCTGCAGGAGAACATGCGCCAGAGGATAGAGGTGGCTGCCATCCTCAAGCAGATGCGGATAGACAATGTGAAGAACAAGTACGATGCAGAAGAGCAGGCTGCGCAACAGAATTTTAGGGTAAGATTTTTAATTTTTTCAAATTATATATCTATCTTGAAAATTTTCCAATTTTGTGTGCAGTGGGCAAGTCCATGACTCGTTATTTTTTTTACTATAGGTGACTGTGTTTGTTACAGCCACTTTCACCAATCAAAATTGAGTGATTGCTTAAGTTACCTACATGTATCTATTTTATGCTCGACAAAACTTCCACTGCTCTATTCACTCCACTGTCAATTTGGAGTCATAATATTTTTTTTTATGTGACACCCCACAGATCACCCATGTCTGTACAGTGTAGATACAGGGTAATTATATCGTTTAAGTACGTTATACGCTATATCGTAACTATACCGTTAACTAATCCTATCAGCCCCAGTGTTAATTCAAATTAACAAAAACTTTCTGAATTATTTTAACTTGTGGTTGATTGTTTTTGCTGTAATGATAATTATTGCGATAACCAGATGTGCAGGAACGATTTGAAATGACTTCACCAACCTCCGTGAAGTCTAGATCAAATATAATAATTTGTTGGTTTAAAAACCAAAACTAACAAAAAATTGGTACCTTATTTTCATTCGTTTTAAGTTTTTTTTAAAGTTATAATATTTAGATAAGTTATTTTATTGATAAAGAAATCTTTTCAAATAAATTGTGGGTTATGGATTTATGCTCCTTTATTGTTGTTACAATTTACAGAATAAACTTATTTAACGAAAACAAATCTGAGACCTTTCCCCGTGAATTTATCCGTCTGTAAAAAAAATATTAAGACCAGTTACCAGTTATTTACTAAGACAAGCTTGTGATACATACGGAAAAATTACCTGCTGGTGTCTGCACAACATCAAGCACGCACCCGCATTTCATCAAACCTGGGATGCGTGCTCTCTAAAACTACAACCACACTCGCTCAACAACAATTCTGGTTCATCGCTCCTAAAATTTATAATGCATTTAACACCGATATAAAGTCAAATAATTCTATATCCCTTTTTACTATCCGTGTTCAACATTGACTATTTGAAAGAAAACGTGCTTTTTTAAAAAATCATGAGTTCCTAACACTGTTTTAAAAAAAGTTTTAAATTTATATATTTTTTTTATATCGCTAAATTCAAATGTAACCAATGTGACCGTAAATATGTACATTTCTAGATAAGTACGTACATACTATTTTAATCTTACTTTTAATATTTTTATTTCTATTTTCTTTAAAACATCTATTTATCAATCAGTTTAATATTTATTTTTAATATGATTTCTATTATAATATGTATTTTTTTTTACCGTAACATGTCATTTTCCCTTCTGTTTTATTATCTGTTCTACAAACTTTTATTTTTTATTCTTACATAAAACATAAATCATGTACGACTACCATAATACTGCATGAGCCTAGTATGGTAGTTGAGAAATTCATCAAAATTGTAATCTTTTATAATTTATAAAATAAAAATTAATTTAAATTCTCACGGATCATGACATAATTATTTAACGGATCAGCAAAGAACCAATACATTGTTTGAATTGCTCCTTATTACCGTTTATAGATTTCGAACATAATCCATCCCCTGACCTCGATTATTATATTCGATGTCAATTAAATAACCTTTTATTCATTTTTATCCCATCTTCATCCACCTTTTCTAAATTCGGCCACTTCTCCGAATACATCGCACATTTTTACACTGATCTCCCTCTTCTCCTTCTTCTCTTCTGCAATACCCTCAACTAAATTGAAATTTGAATACCTGAAAATCAAAAGGTACCTAACCACCATTTCCTTTTTTTTCACTTTGAATGCAATCATGTTCGCATGTTAATTTCAATTTTAAAAATTATTAATTCCAAAATTATTGCTTGTTAAAAATCAATGGTATTTAACAATTAATGCTATTTAATCCTTTAAACAGTTTCTCACTTTTGCCGAATATTAGATTTATAGTAGTTAGGTAACATTTGATTTCCAGGTACTCTAATATCTCATACTAACTTGCTTCGAGTAGCTTTTGTCAGAAGGAGAATAATTTACATCAATTTGTGATTTACCAATATTTAGGTGAAATATTAGTAAAACACAATTCTGTAATAATTTTTTTCAATAGCATTTATACAAATTCGCATTAATTGACACGTTGGTGGATTGAACGATTGAACATGTCGAATGCGTCAGGTTTGATCGTGCCGAGGGTTCAATCCTTTGCTAATTCCTCCATCATTTCATAAGCAACTTTTCATGCTTATGTCGCATGGTAGTATTAAAATAAGGTAGAAAAAAATCATTACTAATAACGGAATAATTAATAAACCATTCAGTCCCAGGCAAATCATAATCTACGCCTCGACACAATACCATGGACTGCCATTTAAAATATTGATATTGGTATTCTGGCTAGAACACTTCTATGGGGTGAAAAGCCATAAAAGATAATAGTGCTATTTGTGGAATTTTAAATTGTTGTTTACTTTCGTGTTACCAACTGTTGAAGTTATAACTCGCCATTTACGCCAATAAAGTGATTTAATTGAATTCCGAAATTCTAGGTTAATAACAGGTTGATTGATTTGGTGTAAAATATTTGGCAAAAATCTATTCGTGTCGTTAAAATCAAGGTCATCCAAAACGCTGTAAATTGTGTAAACCTGTTTTCTACGTATGTTGACGATTCCGTCCATTTATACAATAAATTAATGACCATGTCTCAAAGATAAATAATTGTTTTGCTAAAATTCCGCGTAAATCGTTCAGAATTTCTTTTATATTTTTGCTCTTGATTTAACCAAGGAATGACTTATTTGACTGGCAATTAGTTTATTTACCATTTATAGACAGACATATTTTAAAAACAAAAAAACCAAAAATATAAATGGCGATCAATTGTACAAACCTCCTCTTCACTAAGCATAAATTGTTGGAAAAGGCGTAAAATCGGTTACCCTGCATGTTTCATATATCCTTAACTCATGATGGAAACTACTTTACTAGCTAGAAAGAGTTGCGTTGATATAGAAATTCCAAACAGAAAAGGCTGTGCATATTTTGTGATTCTAAATTCACCGTTTAAATTTCTTTGCTGCGTCTGAAAACAGATGTTCCGCTTATATTTAGGAAACATTGATTTGGGAGGCAGGTGTAGGTACCGCCGCCCCAAGAACCAATAATTAATAAACCAACACCTATTCTATAAGTCACCCCAAATGTTGACTTAGCAGGGGTGCTCAGGTTCATGGGATGAGATTTGTCCAGGACTTGGTAGCGGAGGTGTCTGTTCACCAGCTTCATGACGGCTCGATTCGCAAGAGTATGGCTGAGGTAGATAGACCCTTTGACTGGACTCTCGTGACCCAACGACCCTCCACATGTATTGCTTTCAAAGAGTACTGTATCATAGAGCAACGCTGAACCATGAGTAGTAAAAATATTTCGCCGTCCGAGGTTTTCATTCGTGCGGAAATTTGCTGAAATTCTCCAAAATTGAGAGTCATGCTACAGTTGCAATGTGCTTATCTGGAAATTGATAAGTGGGAACATTAATCCTCCCATCAGATTCAACATACTGCTGATAATACTACGTTATTTGTTGTTCTATGAAACTGAACATCAGATCAGCCCTTCATAGATAATTTGAAAGATGTCGATGTATAATATTATGAATTTTGTTTCTCATCCTTTACAATTCGTTCTTTTTCCCTTTTAATTGTCATTTTCATTGCTTCAACGAGAATATTCCTGGCATTATTTCCACCTAAACACTAGGGCGAAACGCAAAGAATACATGTTTATGAATTACATAGCGAAGCTAGCAGTTCACAACGGAGTGGTGGTTCCTACCCTGATGTGCGGCAGTGAGGCATGGAACTGGCAGAAGAGGGGTGAAAGTAGACTGAATGCTGTAGAAATGAGATCCTGCGGCGTTTGTCTCTTAAAACCATGTATGATCTTGTGAGAAATGTGGAGATTTTCAAATAATGTAAGGCTTATGTAAACGTAAGAAGTAATATAAAGAATGGGGCGAGGGGGGGAAGACGCGACAGGATCAAGTGAACCAGATACTTGAGTCGGGCCATGTCAAGAATCAGAATAATAGATGGATATACGAAATGTACACAGAGAAAAATGAATATTGCTAATTTATTAAGAATCTCTTTAAATTATTCATAATACGGTTAAAAACGGGATTGCAAGGCCTTCACGAATGAATTGATAGGTTTCCTTATAAACTTTTTAGTAAAATAAGAATGTATTATCACGTTGTCGGAACACGTGTTTATAAAAATCCAATTTTTTTCGCATTTCGTCAAATATTATCGAGGCAAGTGCGGTTGCATGAACACGTGTTTCGATATATTTGAAATTTACTAAAAGTTTATCAGGAAATGGCCTGAAATCCCCTTTTAATCGGATTACCAATAATTTGAAGAGATTCTTAATAAATTAGCAATATTCATTTTTCTCCGTGTATGGATGTGAAAGAAGCAAGTAGCGTGTACCAAGACCGAGCTGTTTAGCGGTCTATCCTCTGCCTACCCTTGCGGAGAAGCGGCAAAATGGTTAGTTCCAAACAAAATATATTTTGCACACGCCAACTATATACGACACTACTAGCAATTTTTTTACGCCCTTGAGGTGATTTTCTCGGCGCTATACAAATAATACAATCATTAAAGTTTAATCTTCTGTTTTTAAATTTTAAAGAGTATCGTTTGCTTACGTTAGGATTTGAACCTGCCATTCCTGGATCTAGAGCAAATCACCACACAGTTATGTCGCGGAAGACGTTTTAACAGATTTGTAATCATATTGGATTTTAAAATTAATCAATCTGAACTAAAAGGCTATATACATAGAACCTATGTTGATGACTCGGTTAAAGAAAAAATATATGGCTTTCGTTAAATATATGCAGCCGGCAAACAGATACTCAGTGCTCCAACTCCGGCACAAAATAAAAAAAGTGAAGAGTTTATCTAGACTGGAAGTCGCCATCTTTAACCTATTTTTAAACCATTTTCAAATGGAAAGGTTATATGTGTGTGTACAAATGCAGGGAAGGTATCATTATTTTAATGTGAAACCGCACCGAAATTTTACTACCCGGAGCCGCAGGACTATAGCATCCCCATTTGGGAAATGTTCTGGAACGAAGGAAATCGGGAGAGACATATGTGATTAAAAAATAAAGTTTGCGTAATAAATATTTCCTTTTCGATACTGAATAATGTTCTCTTCTTATAACTTACTTTTGAGGTGTCACATAAAATCAATTACTCATACTAATTAAAGACCTTTATAATACTTACTATAATACTAGACAACTAAAAGACGCGCCGGATTTGCGTACCAATTGCGTGAAATCAAAGAAGTCGAAGAATTATTAGGTTGGATTTTCGGAAATATTTTGCTATTTACAACAAACGAAAATATTTTGTTTTCTTTTAAATAAAAGTTACATCGAAAACTTTTCTCTAAATAAAACAAATGAAACTGTTCATTCGATTTTCAATCTGTTTTTAATCACTCGAAATGGATACCTATCTCTTTTTTGCCAATCGCTAGCAATAACCCAATAAAAGTACAATGAGTAAGAAAGACTAATGACGGGTTGTTTCACAGAATTTCAACGATTCATCGAATTTTAACGTTTTTCAAGTTCTGTGAAAGATTTTTTCAAGTTCTATTATTATTTCAGTTCTATCAAGCACCTAGCCTATAATGATAAAACTACAGAACTTGATTAGGACTTTCACAGAACCCGAAAACGAACGTTGAAATTTGATGAATTGTTAAAATTCTGTGAAACAACCCATCCTAAGAAAATTCATTAAATTTCTAAAGTAGGTAAATAAAAGCTGTGTCGAGTACGGTAAAAAAATAGACAGATACTTCGATGGACTAAATTGGTTGAAATTCATTAAAAAAACTGAAATTACACTTACTACTTATTAAAGCACCCAGGGAGGCTCACATTACCAAATCATATTTTATAAAAAAATATATACTTCTAATGCATTAATAAAACAAAGGTTTATTGAAAGAATTCGTTCCTTGAAAAATACATAATTTTGTTTATGTGACGCCATAAAAGAGTTTTAAAAGCCTGGTATTAGAAATATGACTTATCCCTTATTAAGATAATGTTATGAGGATAAAGGAAGTGGAACAGGTTCCTCATTTACTCTAGGAAGCTTTCAGAATTCCCCTTCTTTAATTTTCTTCGCTTAAATAATTTTAGAAGCTTGCTTCCATACGGAATTGTGAAAAGGCGGAATTTTATCACCTTTTTTAACATTAAAAGTCTCAAATTCGATGCCATAATTCCATTAGCCCGTACAGATGACAGTCTTGTGTGGAATCTCATAAATAAATGAGAAAAAAATCAAGAAACCTGTTTTTTTCTATTTGTTTTCTTCATTTTAATTTACTTTGGGTTATTCGACTTATTGTAAAATCTCTGTTGTGGCGACTTTTCTCCAAAACCTCGTTCTGTGAAAAAAATCATTGTATTATTGACTGACCATGGCGAAGTCCTGTTTTGACTCAATTACTTTGCATTTCGTCGGTATGTAAATTTGTTTGTGTTCTGTGTCAGGTCAATCTTGTCAAGATTCACTCCATTTATAGAATTAAGCATAATCTATACCAACACTTTGTCGAATCCTACAAATTAGAGTAGCGTTGGTAAATTAGTTTTAATGATTTGTCTTATATGTAGTGTGGTTGTAATTTCTTTTTTTACTTTATGTTACTCTTACGTTTTACTAATATTGCTTCATATTTAGTTTTCTTTCTTTTTTAATCATTTCTTAATATTTTCTTATCATCACAATTTTACAACTGTGTATTTTGTACCTACTTTACAATGGATTACATCTATTTACTTTCAGTATCTCCTGTATAATACAGATATAGATATACAGTGTACACAGGAGTGTACACTGTATCATGTATCACTTTTATGTAAAAGCCTTTTTAGGCGTATATATAAAAATAAATAAAATGTTGTTAATGAAGCAATTCAGTTATGTACAATAAAAAAATAAAAATAAAAAAAGATGGTAGCCGTATTTGATAGTACCTTTTTATTCCGCCAGAGCGCATCAGCGTTGCAACTGTTACGAGCTGACAAGTCAGATCAGTCAACATTACGCGATATCTATTTTTTAATGAAGATGTATACGTTTATACCTAGTATACGCTGTTACGTGAAGCGACCGCAGCATTTTATCACGATTTAGCACTAATTGTGCACTGTAGCAATTGGGTCTATTTTTACGATGAAGATTGAAATAAGCCGCCGCTCGACGGCAAACAGCAACAAGCAGCAAGTAGCAAGCAGCAAGGCAAGGAAAGCCTCTACGCGATCTTGAAGCCCTGCCAACAATCAGAGTATTTCGGTCCCGGCCTCTCCTCGCCGTGCGCCGCTCTGAGCCCGCCAGCAGCCGCCAGCAACCGAACTCTTCTGTTAAAGACACCGTATATCGTTTATATTATACTACTTTATACAATTATATCATAACAGTATCGTTATCAAACAAACTGACCGTCATGTATCGCAAAAAACAAATCTGCAAGGAGTACTCTCACCGACTCAAGAAGGTAAAAACACTTTTGTTTTAGTCCTGGACCAAATTAACCTAACCCGTTTTGTTTGATTGATTAACCGGCTCGCTGTTTCTCCACATAGGTAGAAAGAGAGAATATAACGCCATACACCTCTACTGAAACACACTACTTGATTCATTCCCATTCATACATCATCTGGTACGTACTTTTCTGTTTAATCACCCGACACAAGAGACACTCTGAGGCATAATCAACTTCTTATGTCCACTTTGACTCTGCATTCTTAGACCACCAGACAATATATTTCCACTGCTAATTGAAGTATTTCCTATGTTTCTTCGCGATTCTCCACATTGGTTGGGAGAGAAGATGGAACATACTACTTGCTTCATTCACTTCCGTGTCATATCACGCATACTAGTGTGTACTGACACTACTGATCCGGCCAAGTATTCGATTTACTCGATCTTGATGTCTTCCTGGGGTGACCAGAAAAAATCTACTTCCATCCACTCGTATGCCATATTTTTTTACATGTATCATCATCAACTGTCTGCCCTTGTATGATGGCCTCCCAAAGTTACTTTCACACTTCACATTTCCTTTTTATAACCACCGGGCTTTAGGGCGGCCTTGAGCGGTCTACGATTCTCTGAGCGGTGCAAATTGTATATAGCCATTCGTTTATTTTACGCTTGTTCAATATTATAATAATGGTAGGTCAAATCAATGCGGTCATCACTCTATCTTAGCTTCGCTCCGGACTTCCAATAAAAATATCCTTCAATCAACATAAGGTTATTCGGGAGAAATGCGGCATATAAATTGAAGATTTCGATTCAATTACCAATAAGTGTCGAATTCAGTGTGCTTTCGAGAATGCATAAGAATGTACCCCAAAAATGTACAAATTTATTCATTAACAGACTTAGCGCGGATCCATAAGAGCATTGTAAAATGTAAAATAACCAATATTTTAGTAAAAGACAAGGCCAGTTCTTCTGTCTATTATATCTTTTTTTTAATCAGAAATTTATGAATACACGTACTGAAAATGTAAAAGAGAAATGGACTTTATAGCCAGCTCTTGCAGTTTCGAGATATAATTAAAAACAAGCAAATATGTAGTGTTTTACTATTTCGAGGATTAAAAAACAACCATGAAAATGAAATGGCTGTCAGAATAAAAATGACGCGTTCAGAACCATCCGCGTAAAGTGCGACGGGTTTATTATGTTGTGTGTTCGTAGATGTCACACACTGTCACAAATTTCTTAGTTTTCTCATAAAACCTGATAGATGCATATACCCCGTAGAGGCATAGTGACCGCATCAAGTATTTAATTCACTCGACTGTGAGTTGTTCTGGATTGCATACAGTCTGTAGGTTGAATAATGCTCTGACGATCGCCTACCTCTGATAGGAGAGGACACTTGAAGGAAAATATATCGCATGAAGTATTCCTCGGATTCCCCAACAAATTTAATTCCCCAAAATCTCCATTCGTTCCACTTTTATTATACGTGAAAAATATTTTGTTTCTGCATCTGGTTCGAAGGTGACCTACGAGTATTCTAATTTCTAATCTGAACAAAATACATTATTTCACGTTGAATTATTAACTGCATGGAGGATTACGTTTAGTAAACAAGTTTTTTGTATAGTATTAACCAACTCAATAATAACCTTAACTCTCTGTTCTGTATGTATAGGTACTGTACAGTTGTTAATTTTCCTGGCTCGAGTTTGTGGATTCATTTTCGTGTTGATTTTTATATGTCTCTTGGCCCAAGTAAACGACAATAATAATTTGCTCAGTCTCTTTGGCTTGCCTTCACGTTTGTTTAAATAATATTATATAACAATACGTCTGTGTGTGTGTCGCACCAGCGACTACGGAATGACGAATTGAAAAATATTCGAATAGTAATATCATAATAAATAAGTAATTTATAGGTCAACGAAGCTATTTGTTATGTACGTAATTACACGGAGATTTACTTCCTGGTGTAATATATTCATAATTTTAAGAATGTTTCAAATTATTCGTATTCCTTTTAAAAACGGGATTGTAGGCTATAAACGAATGAATGGATATGTATCCTGATAACCTTTAAATAAAATACCAATGTTTCGTCACGATGTCCTAACACGTGTTCATAAAAATCCTACATTTTTTGCACTTCATTATGATATACTACTAAGACAAACGCAGGTGTATGAATATAATATTTGTATATCGAGACACAAATAGACATCTATAATTTCCGCAATATATATATTTTTATTTTTATTTTGAATATCTATTTATGTGAGACTTCTTATCATTTTTACTAATGTATCTTATTTTATTATATGCTTTTGTTGTAACACTTAATATTTTTTCTTTTTTCGTTGTATTATGTTTCCTTTATTGTTTTAATTTTGTAGAATTTATAATAACTGCGATACTCTACTATTAAACTTTGTAGTGTGTAAAAGCCCATTAGGGCGTGTAATAATAAATAAATAAATATTAGGCACGTGTCCCGATATTATTACGAATTTACTAACATTTTATCAGGAAGCGGCTTGCAGTTTCGTTTTTAAAAGGATTACCAATAATTTGAAGCAATTTTGAATAAATCGGCATTACTCATTTTTCTCCATGCATTTTCTGCAAAGACGAAGGGACTTTTAATTTATTTCCATTGTTAAAGACAAAACTCATGTCCTTTTCCCTTTTTGTTATTTGTTTTACAAAATATTATTTGGTTTTTCTTACATAAATCATGTACGACTACCATAATACGGGCATGAGCCTAGTATGGTACTTGAGAAAATCACCAAAACTGTAATCTTTTTAAATGTATAAAATAAAAATAATGTAATAATCGAGCATTTTTTTATAAGTCTACAAAAACAGCTTTAAAGTTTAAATATTTCCTATTTACGAACGCCTTTTCGGTTATGGTTTTATTGCATAACGTGGAAAATTAAGTTCTTTAGAAAAATATCGTAAAACATTTAAGTATTTTTGCCTGAACTTCTCAAAATAAAATAAAATTCACTTTTCTGCGATATTTTTCTTGCATAAATCAAATCCAACGGTTTGTGTTATGCGGGAATTTAAACTTTATCGCCATCTACATAAAGAGTGTTATTGTTAGCGGCGTTAACTGTTTTTTCAGAAAAAATTCCAAAAAGTTCGGATCATGTCGACCCCGTCTTTTTTTGTTTATTTGAAGATGATTTCAGTCTGGGACTTACTCTACGTGGATTTAATTACTTAGCTAAGACTTTAACCTTATCAAATTTAACTTTGCTATAAAGAGATAGTATATTTAAGAGTAATTGAAGTTTAATTATGAACAGGCAAGTCATTTTAAACGGGATTTGTTTTTATGTACATGTAGCAAGTGTGCACATCGGTAGTCGCTAACTAGTTTGAAATCCCCGCCCTCAGTCCTCTCTTACCCCGCATATACCCAAAGATACTGGGGCGTAGCGATCTTTATCAATTCCGTTTAAATTTAGACTTGTTTTTCTTTAATTTTTCAACATCCTAACAAAAAAAATATTATTAAATTATTTGACGGCCTCCGTAGTCGAAGAGGTAGGGCTCTACGGTACTAGCAATCCGGAGGTCATATTGAAAATATAATTATACAGTATATTTGCGACACGTTCCAGAGTCGAAGATACTCTCAGAATCTCCCTGGTGTATGACCACAATTCAAAATTGATACGTTGCTTCAAATGGCTTTAGCCGTGGTTGGTGACGATATCTGACTAGCCATGTACTTACACACCTTCCTCTACCCCATCTCCGTCCCCGCCCCACTACATTCAGCCTCACGACATACCCCGGTGGGGATTCCATTGACTCACTGACTCGACTGTTGGGAGCAGTTGGGACTCTTGTGCGGTATTCGTAAAATAAATAAATGTACAGGGTGTCCGGGGGTAAAGTGCGCTATCTTCGGTTGGTGATTCTACATGATTTTAGAAGTAAAAAAGATACATATTTTTTTCTAAATTCCAAAGGTAGTTTTTGGGTTAAAAAGGTGAATTATTTGTATGGGAAAATACACACTGGGATTTCGGAAAAAACAATATTTATCTTTTTTACTTCTTTGCCATCATGTAAAATCACCTCCCGAAGTTAGCGCACTTTACCCCCGAACACCCTGTATAATGTTTTTATCCGTCCATTACTTCACTAAGAGGGACTGCTACTACACAAGCTAAGACACATTCAAATTATTTACCTGAAGGTCCCTCGTAAGGTAAATCCTCTACTGTTTAATATCATGAAAAAACCCTAGTTTTAAAAAAAATATCTACACAAGCAAGGGTCTCTTTAAAATTATGTTCCTGTTGGTATTTATCTACTTTTTTATATCTTGAACCAAAACGATAGTTTTTTGTAAATATTTCTAAAGTCTATTTTGGCATCTTATCAATAATTATATATTTACATTACAATATCATTTCTTTCACAACTTAACGATAGATGAAACTATATAAATTGTATTGGGAATATCACAAATAACAACACATTTCATACTCGCGAACTATAAAATTAATATGTCATCTTGAAAAATGCGCATACATCAAAATAGTCATACCCCGAAGGACATCAAACAATATTAACACTAATAACGAGTGAAATATGTATCATAATTTTCATGTCATGTATTAATTAAGAATTAGGTTGTATTAGAATTGACCCTTAACTCTTCAGTACTTTCATCACATTTGTTCAGTTTGCAATGTTTTCTGTGTATTTCAAATGCGCTATGCACGTTTTATTTTTTTTTTTTTTCGTAAAAACAAATACTGTTTTAGAAACTAGACAAAATTATCTTTCCGGTGTACCTACTTAAAATAAACATTACTATTTCTAAATAATAAAATTTTAATATCAAGTGTGAAAAAATTGTCAAAAACGCTAACCACATTTATACTTAATTTTTTACTCCAATCATAGAAAAATTGAGAGAATTCGATATTTCGAAAACACTTTCGTTTTGTTTGGCTAATTTGTAAGAAAACTGTAACTTCACTTTTATCTCGTTCATATAATAAAAAAGTTATTTTTTAAAGTTTAACCGATTGTTACAAGATATTTCAAAACACATTCGTTTTGTTTGGGGAATTTGTAAGTAACTTCAAATTTCACTTGTATCTCGTTCATATAATAATAAATCATTTTTAATCAAGTTAAACGATAGCGACGCGAAATATGAATTATTAATTTTGGCTATTTTTAGAATTTTATTAATGGCTTACTGTATAAATATTTGTGGCAAACTGGAAAGAATTATCATTTCTCTTGCTTTCGTCAAAAAATTATGTATTTCCGCATGATAGAAAAAAATATGAAAATACTTTTGTGAAATATGGACGCCCGGTCATATATGACCCGAAAACGCTGGAGGGGTTAACATTATATATTAGTGTAATATTATATTCATTATATTATCTATATACATATATAATATTACACTAATGTAATATTATACAGTTGTATATCTTCCCTACTTCCCTCCCTTAACACGAGTTATTTTCAATTAGGGAGGTGTTAATTAAATAATAAAAAATACTACATATTCTCTAATTATTTATTTAATTAATTATATTATTTTTTGTAAATAAAAAATTCAAAAAAAAATTATATCTTTGGGGATATTTCGAAACTAAAAAAATGTATCTTAATAAAAAAATATATCATTAGAAAAAACGCTAGTGTATTGGAATATCACCATTGGCATCAAACACACATATTTATTTTCGAAATGTTGAAATAAATTTTATGAAAAAAATCGCTTTTTTATATTCTGGTTAAAACCCGTCACGTTTCACACATTCACTCTTAAATATTATTCAACTTTACTTATAATACCAAGAACAAAATCACTGTGTTTTAAATATACCGATTTTCAACAATTATATAACACACATACAAACCAAGGAAATAAACATCTTAGGTTTTATATTATGAGCAAAATCGCTCGTGTATTGGAAAACTCGATTGGTATTAAACACATTTCTCACTTAAGATCTATGAAACTAAAAAAATATATCGACGATTGATATCGTGAACAAAAACGCTTGCGTTTTGAAAATATCCCTATTTACATCATACATTATACAAAATACATAAATAAACAAAGATAACTATAAACAATATCTTACCAATATTGCATGTATAAATAAATAATGTTTACATATGAAATGTCAATAATTCCATTGAGTTATATGACTCCTGAAACGAACAAGTAATAACGTAATTAATTTTAATGACGTGGTGTGACGCCAAAACAGAGTGGTGGCTCAAACCATCTGTTGGTGGTAATGAAATATTAAAGAATCTTTATTTATTATTCTTGAGTAATGTTTATGGTTGGATTACGGTTTTCAGGTGATCTTAATTAAAAATCTTCGGCCCCTTGTGTCGTTAATTTTTTCATGTCAATTAACCAGTAATTATTTATTTTGCTAAACAATAAAATTGTTAGATTACCTCGTAAGGAAAATTTCCTATTGAAAATCTGTTTTTTTGGCTCTCTCGCGAACTTTGAGCTCTGGCGTCAATGATTTTGTACTTTATCTTTGTATAATTTATAGGTAATCGCATCTATTTTAAGCTGGCAGCATAATTTCCACCACGATCTATGGAGTTTTTAAATATCCATAGAACTGTCAAAAAATTGCTGAAGCGTGTCGTTCTTTACGTATTTTTTTTAATATATTAATAACGCGAAGTTTTTAGGTCCCTACTGACTTGTTGACAATGGTTTATTAAATATATTGTTTACATGTGTGAGGAATAAGATACATGTATGTAAGTATATGTATGTTGTGTATATGTATATATATGTAAATGCATATATACATGTATGTACGAATATATACTTGCGTTTTAATGTGTATGTATATATGTGTACTACTTTATATATTTGTGTATATTTTATAGAAAACTTTGTGAGTTATTGAAAACATTTTTTTACCAATTTTTTTATAATTCTACCAAAATATGTTTACACTAGACTTAAATTCAAACTAACCAATCCTCCATTGGGCACCATGAAACAGGCAGCTGCCTAATAATAATAATAATAATAATTGGATGACTTGTATAGCGCCGTTTTTGTGCAAAATCACCTCAAGGGCGCTGTACAAACTTATAATACATCTCTACAGTGATTTATGTTATTACTTAACTATTTATTGAGATAATATACAGCCTAGTATGGTGTTCTAGTGTATCTTCTCTAAATAAATTTATTAATCATGTATCATGTACTAAATAAATCAATAAAAATATTACCTGTGTCTGAACAACGATTGTAGAATCGCCTGGAACATTTGATTTTTTCCCTGAACTAAACAGTAATGATTGATCCGTGTGGTTTTAGCCCACGTCCAAACTCACTTTCCGGGTTTATAGGCTAATTATTATTTCAATCAATAATTTAACTGTCTATCTAAAAATGCGATAAACCTGACTAACTAGGTAGCAAATATTGAAATTGATGTTGCATACGTTTTGCTAACAATGTGTGGGGGCACGCCTAGCTCGCAAGAGGCATTAAAATGTGGCTTATCTAAGCGCTTTTATAAACAGGAGAATTTTTTGTAAAAATATTTTCCTAAAATTTTAAAATGGTCACCCCTCAGTCGTGGCACATATTACATGTACCTATATATGTACATTGTTAAGACTAATACATTATTATGTTCGATGATCAGTTCATTTATTTTTAATGTGTTTGGGAGGCGGGTATGGGTACCGCCGCCCCGGGAACCATTCATTGGATAACCAGCACCTCTGCCATAGGTCACCCCAAGTGGCTCGCAATGTTTGGAGACTTAGCAGGGGTGCCCGATCTCATGGGGTGAGGTTTGTCTAGGTCTTGGGGGCGGATATGTTTTGCGTAAATAGGCGGATAATTAGGTGGGCAATACCTAGACAAATCTCACCCCATAAACCCGGGTACCTCTGCTAAGCCAACAAACGTAGCGAACCAATTGAGGTGACCCATGGCAGGCGTGTTGGTTTTCCAATAAATGATTCCCGGGTCGGCGGTACCTATACCCGCCTTCCAAATTGAAAAATGCAAAAGATTTATCAGATAAAGATTTTTTTAAAATAATAATTAATATGGACCCTTTACATCATTTTTTAATTTAAGCTTAAAATCATTAATATTTTCTTTAATATCTGTTTTTTTTTTAATTTTATTTAATGAGCAGCCAGCATTCTGCTGATAAATACACAAAGATATTTAATATATTATGTTTTATTATCATTGTTTAATGAGCAGCCAGCATTCTGATGATGCGCTGATAAATACGCAAAGATATTTATTTATTCATTTATTAAGACATACACAGTACAATAAGATACAGTTAAAGATATTTTTCGTTATTACATAGTTTTAGTACCTATTACGTATGTCCATAAAATATCATTATGTAATTTCGCCTGAGATTGTTCTGAAAAATAATGATTTGAAGTTATATATTTATAGACATCTCATAACAATTTTTCCCAAAATTGTTATGAGATGTCTTACTGACAGCCCTGATTCAATAGAGCTAACTCTTAGTTCTCAGCAAATTCAACCAAATTAGTTTTGTATGTTAGAAAGGAACCATGAAAGATGTCTAAATGTAGTAATAATTTTCGTAGTGGGTGTAAGTTGTGATTGCGCGAGTAATTACTGAGTTGTTTGCTGCATTGGTATTGTTGGCTTCAATATGAAAAAGTGTAGTGTGCCTGGTACGCCTCGTTGGAACATTTAAACCAATGACGGATAGCAATTCGGGACTATCTATTTTATTATTTAGCAGATTATGTAGAAACAACAGATCTGACAATGTGCGTCTTTTTTGTAAAGTTAACATATTATTTGTAGTTTATTAAATATTTATAATTAATATAGTTTATTTAATATATTATGTATTATTATCATTGTTTAAAGAGCAGCCAGCATTCTGCTGATGTGTTCATATATAAACTAAGATATTTAATATATTATTATCATTATTTAATGAGCAGCCAGCATTCTGCTGATGATGATTTTTTTTTAAAGAAACATAAACATTTCCGGGTTATGAATAACCTGATAATATTTGAAAATCTCCTACCACCACCACAGTAAGCGGAAAATATTGCTTGTGTTGTGATGGAGGACTTAGCCAGCCGAGGAATTGAACACACTACGCCTGGGTGGGACACAAACACGATGTCAACTCAGCTACCGACCAGTCTAATGTATATTATTAACGTTATTTATTTTTGATGACTCAGTAAGTTTCAACAGTAACTGATTTGATTTAAATTTAAAAATAAGTTCATCATTTCTTATCTCCAAATGTGAATCTAATCGAGCCTTAAATTGGTTTATATTACTAGCATCGATGACATGTTGCGTAAGTTTGTTGACAATGTACTATAAAAGTAAGCCAAGTATTATTGCGGGCATAGTAAAGTATTAGTAAGGAGTCCCGAAAAACGTTACCGCACCGTGTCTCTTTGCCATCTTAAAATTTGAACCCCGCGTTTAATGTTTAATCCCTTGTTTGTGTGACTTACCATGAGGGGAGGGGGTTGGTCGGTGAGGTTCGGGTCCCATTCAGAAGCAGGTAGGCCGCTCTGCTCGCTTTCTCGATTCCTTTGTGTCGCGCGACCCTAGCTGCAATTCATCACGTTTACCTGCATTACCTTGTTGCTTCCAGGGCTGCATGGCCAATAATGATAATAATACTTATTTTTATAACGCCATTTAAAAATACACATACATAACCTGAAATAATAATAATTCCCGGAGAATCCATAGATGATTTTACATTGTTTCGGTTACAATGTACACTGTATAGAATGATGCTTGGATGATAATATTGATTATCATTAAGGCGATGCACTACGTCGTGTAATATTTTAAATCGATCAATAACACCCCTTACGTAGATGGCGATAAGGTTTAAATTCCCGTTTACACCATCCGTCTGTTTTGATTTATGTAAGAAAAAAACATGGACAAAAAGTGCCTTTTATTTTATTTTGTGGATGTTCAGGCATAAATATTTATTTTTTTCCGATCATTTTATATCAATAACACCCCTTACGTAGATGGCGATAAGGTTTAAATTCCCGTTTACACCATCCGTCTGTTTTGATTTATGTAAGAAAAAAACATGGACAAAAAGTGCCTTTTATTTTATTTTGTGGATGTTCAGGCATAAATATTTATTTTTTTCCGATCATTTTATATATAACTTAATTCGCCACATTATACAATAAAAACATAACCGAAAACGGGTTCGTAAGTAGGAGATTTTGAACTTTAAAGCAGTTTCCATGGGCCTCATACATGATTTATTTCTGGGCTTATAAAAAGACTTATCTAAAAAATACTCGATTATTTCAAAGGCAATGATGTATTCCACTCGCAGTATTTAATTAAAGCATCTGAAACATTTCTAGGCGACCAAATTTTCAAACCAAAAAAAACATGATTTTGCATTACTACGTAGTGTATCGCCTTATAGGGTATTGTACTTACTTTTGAATAAGTTAAGAGCTTTGCACTACCGGAATGGATTTTTGAAAGGGTTGGTTTTCAAAAATTTTGTATTTGAATTTTGTAGAAACCTTTGATTTGGTGCCTGGAAAAACAATTGAAAAAATGCTGTTTTTATTAATTATACTATAATGGATTTCCGCCACGAATGTTGTAAGTTTCAATAATGCTAATATTATAATTATCTCATTAATAGCTGTCCGTGCTTTAGATGTGGACAATAATTATTTTCCTAATCGTGCTTTTTTTGTATTGGGCTGAGTTGAGCTTCCTCCTTTAGCCGACGCTTCGGACGCATTGCAGTCTTTATCATCAGGGTAGATGTTGGAAATGGATACTGCGAAGCTTACCGATTCGTTGGCTAACGAAGGAAGAAGCGCAACACGGCATAATACCCCAAAATATATCACGCTAATACTTTTGGCCTGGGAAATCTAAAATTATATTAGTAATTTTCCTTTTATTTTGAATGTCAAGTGTGCAAAATATCATCGAGTATAAATTAAAGTTATCATGTAAGAGGTGGGAAAAAGGGGTGGGTTGGTTTTTTCGAATTTTCATGAAGACAGTTACCTTCCTCCTGTTTTAAAGTTCGAGTTTGCAAAATTTCATCTCTTAATAATCTATATATTTGTAAAAAAACATTCAGTCGTTTTAATGTAGATTTTTTTATTGTTTTTATGTTTGTTATTTCTTTAACTAGGTATAACTGTTGAAATGAGATTTCTGAGGCGAATGTGTGGTAAAACCACGTTTGATCGTGTGAGGAATGTGGAGATCCGAAAAGAGTACAAGGCTGATGTAAGCGTAATGAGTAAGATTAAGAAAGGGACGCTTAGATGGTTTGGGCATGTAGAACGAATGAGCGAAGATATGAGAGTAAGAAGGATATATGTTGCAAATGCGAATAGTAGCAGAAGTCGGGGACGCCCGAGGAAGACATGGCACGGTCAAGTGAATCAGATACTCGAGTCGGGCCATGTCAAGAGTCAGAATAATAGAAGAGTATGTATGTATGAATGAGGCAAGAAGTGTGTGCCAAGACCGGGTTGTTTGGCGGTCCGTCCTCTCTGCCTACCCCTGCGGAGAAACGGCATGACGGTTACTTAGTTAGGTTAGGTATCACTTAATTCTTATATGGAAATCATTTTACATCATAGTGGCGATACAGTTCTCCTGTTTTAGATATTTTTTCAATTCTAAAATATTTATATAATGGATGGGTTGCTCTTGTACTAAATACGGATCTGACAATCGCTGTCCCATCTTTCACAGTAGCACAATAACTGTGGGTACATCCTCGAAATGTAAATATGTGTTACCGACTAAAAACTTCACTGATGCCCTAAAAAATAATAATATTACTACGATCACATGGATCTTTGCAATAACTCCCGGATTTCCACTCTTTACGATTCACGAAACACTTTTGTTCGAGTTTCGCTTTTACGCAAGTTGATGTTAATGTGTACCTACATTTAATATAATATTATGTTCCCGACTCGTTCGGTAAATACATCGATATGATTTGTTGATAACACTGTGTGCATTGACTTGAATGTTTTCTTGATAAGCGCCACACAGCGTAGGATATGTTTTTTGATTCTGAATGAAAAGTACTGTGCTTTTTTTTTTCAAAAATAATATAGTTTTTTGTTTTTCAAATCAGAGCGTTAAAAGGCAAGACGATAAATCTGATTTTCTAGAGTATATTCATATTTTTTATAACGTATAAAAACGCATCGTTTTTTTTACTATACGTTTTTCCATTTACACAAGTTAAAGTAATTGAATGCACGGAATTTTGTAATGGAGAAATAATAAAATAACATTAAATACATATAATATAAAAAGAACGAATGAAATAACAGAAGAAAAAAGAAAATAAAGCAACTGTATGTATTTCACTTGTTTCAAAATGGTTAAAATACAACAAACTTGTCTTAAACTATAGCAAAACATTTTACTTACCTTTTTATAAAAACATAAAAAACAAACCAAAAGACAACCTTAAAATTAGAATCCATAATACAATTTGCAATCAAGAAATGTGCTTCCTGTGCAACGAACTCGCTAATGTCAAAAATATGAAATATTTAGGAGTATCAATAGATATTAATCTTAATTGGAAATCACATATTAATCAAACCACTTCTAAACTAAGATATCTTACCTACATATTTTATAGACTCAAGGAAATTTTAAACGCTGAAAAATTGAAAATTATCTACTTCTCCCTAGTGCAATCTGCAATCACTTATGGAATTATAGGATGGGGTGGTGCACCTGATACATTTATTAAGCCCCTACAAATAATTCAAAAACACATAATTAAAGTCATATATAACAAAAATAAAACATTCTCGACCGACATATTATACAAAGAATCTAAATTATTTAACATTCGTAAATTATTTATATTACAAACTATGAAATATTTATTTAAAAACAAAAATAATTTCAAAATAAATGAAAACAGAATGAGCAAAAGAACAAATAATATATTTTACACCCCCCAAACAAATACTAAATTAATGCAGACACATAGCAGTTTCATTGGTCCTCGTACATTTAACCTTCTACCACTACAAACTCAAATGATAAATAAAACAACAGAATATGTTAAGGAGGTAAAATTATGGCTGTATGACGCAGATATTGAAACGCTTTTTATATAAATTTATTGATCCTTTCTACAACTCACTTGCTAAAACTTTATAAACTATTGTACATTATTTTTGTTGTTTGTTTTTGGGGTGTTATGCCGTGTTGCGCTAACTCCTTCTTTAGCCGACGTTTCGGACAGCGTTGCAGTGTCCATCATCAGGGCAGATCCGGTAGATCCGAAGATGTGGATCCTGATGATGGACACTGCAACGCTGTCCGAAACGTCGGCTAAAGAAGGAGTTAGCGCAACACGGCATAACACCCCAAAAACAAACAACAAAAATGCTTTTGGCCGTGAGAATCTAAAAACTTACCTATTGTACATTATGTTTTCTCTTTACTTTTATAATAACTGTAAAAAAAAAACTTTTTCTACTTACATTATATATATTATACTTAGGTTCTTGAAATATAGTAATGGTTTAATATTACCCACACTCAGGCAGTGCCTTAGTGGGTTTTCATTTCTTGTGTATACAATTTGGTAATATATACCTATTATGTTATTATTTACTGTCTATTAATATGTATAATATATGTAAAGAAATGAAAATAAATAAAGTAAATAAAAAAAAAAATACAATTACTGTGCTTAATAAAGCGAAAAATGATGTTATTTAGTAAAGGTTCACTGAAAATACATTAGATGTTCGTATTTATATTTTTCAAATTCGTTACCTAGTATGTTTTTTAAGTGTGTGTAATAACTGGTACCTATATTAATTAAATTTCAAAAATTACACGTATAAAGTTGAAATAACATCGATTGAATAACGGTTACCGCATTCACGTAATAATAGTAACACTAAGCTGATTTTTATATAGTGTAGTTTTTGTAAAAACAAATCACCATAACACAAATTTCAATCAATTATAATAATTATAGAATAAACCTTGTTTCTAATAAAAATTAAACTTAAGGCTGAAAATCTGTGCCCACTCTAAGTTTAACAAACCGTAAGAAAAAATAATTGAAAAAATAAAAAAGCCACAAATTTCTGATTAAAATGTATTTTTCCACCAATTTGGTAAAGAATTGTACGCCATTTTTTTCAGTTGGCTACAAACACGGAATCATAGAATAAACAATAACACAAGAAGTGCCTTGTGGGCGTGTTTCGTGATCCAAATATAAGCCTAATTTGGGCCTACATTTACATTAAAACTGTGTTTTGCCATAATTATTGTAACTTAAAATTGGGCGATATACAATTTCAGGAAGTGTAAGAGAAACAGACCGCGTGCTAAATGGTCTAGAACCAAAAGGTACTAAGTCAGTAATACATTTGTTTCCATTCAAATCTAAGGCACATCTCGTTCTCTTCTTTATTCTTTGCACGAAATGAAGAACACAAGAAAGGCTATGTGGGCGTGTTTCGTGATTCAAAAGTCATCAATCGGACCCTATATTTCAACTACAGAACTGTGTTTCATCATCATTATGAAATTTTCATTTCTGTCACATGACCTGTCGATATACGTTGTCAGGTAAGTGTAATGAGAGACAGAGCGCGTGATGAATATACTAGATTCAAAAGTACTAAGACAATGGCGACATTAATTTCCACTCAAATCTGCATGGAAGGCCTTTCTAGTATGTATTATAAACATGGTTTTCCAATAAGAGGTGTTATTTTGAATAGCCCGCTATTTCGGTAGATGCTACTTTGAAGCTGTCATTTTTTGACATTTGACAAGTAGAAACTACGCCATTAATAAAAATGGAACGATACACGCTTCAACAACGCATTGAGATTACTAAAATTCACTTTAATGAATAAAATGCAAATCATCTTGAGTGATGAGGCCCATTTCCACCTCGGTGGCTTCGTCAAAAGGCAAAATTGTCGCATCTGGGGCTCGGAAAACCCAAGAGTTATTGTTGAAAAGCCTCTCTATCCTCAACGTGTGACTGTTTGGTGCGGTTTATGGTCCGGCGGAGTCATTGGACCTTACTTTTTCGAAAATGAGGCTGGAGCAACAGTTACCGCGAATGGATTGCGCTATCGAGAGATGATTAATGATTTTTATGGCCGGAATTGGATGGTATTGATCTGGACAACGTTTACTTTCAACAAGACGGCGCTACGTGCCATACAAGCGATATCAAAATAAAACCTCTTATTGGAAAACCCTGTATATATATATATATATATATATCTACTCAGTGGCCACAACAATCATCGGAAGTAGGGAATGCAATCCCGGTATACCGGGATCCCGAAATACCGAGATCCCGCAGACATTTTCCGGGACTAATCTCGGTCGAAAATTTTGCGGGATCCCGCTGGACTGGCGGGATTACAAAGAAGCTTCTACAACTGCATCGACGTCCAGTTCTTCCACATCGGCTCATTGTGAACCTCAACCATCAACTTTGGCAAAGAAGCATAAAATCACTGACCATTTTTCAAGCGAAAAAAATACCGTCAAAAAGAGGGTATCACGAATGGTGTCTAAAGATGGTTTACCATTCCGAGTTTTCTGTACCTCGTCGGATTTGCGAGATCTTTTTAAAGCCGGGGGTTTTAACTTACCAACATCGTCTAATTCAATCAAATTAATGGTTATGAATTACGGCAAGACACTAAAAATGATGGTTATTCAAGATCTTTTAAAGCTGAAAGAGAGCAACTACAGATTTACCCTCACTTATTTTGAATTACTTCGAGTCCGGTGGATTAAAAGGCACATACCTTCAATTCACTTACAATGCGCTAATGACTATTGTGCCAACCAGCGTGGAAGCTGAATGAGCTTTTTCAGCCGCTGGCTACCTTGTGTCCAATATCAGAAGCCGTTTATCAGATGACACAATTAATACTTTAACTTTTTTACGAAGCTATTTCCAAAATAATGTTTAATTAAACATGCTCATTGTACAAGAATATTGTTTATCGTGTGAACGTTATTATTTAAGTTTCAGTTCAGTTTCAGTTTCAGTGCCGGCAATCCGGGCGTTTATTTTATTTTCATTTGTGTACATAGATTTCTTTTACCCACCTCACTAGACAAAGTCTGTACCGAGGCGGGTATGTTATGTAAATTGATGTCTAATCTTATTCTTTGCCAATTTATGACTTAAACTTTACCTTTGTCTAACTAAAGGTACACCTATTAATAAATAATTTAAAATGTCCCAAAGAACTTGTTTTATTATAGGTATAAATTTAAAACTCTAAAAACAAGGTTGGTAGATCGAGGTATTTATTATACGATTGATTAGATATCTAAGTCCACTCTGCTTGATCCCGCAAATACCTGGATCCAGCGGGACTAAGATTGTTCAGTCCCGCAAATACCTGGATTGACATTTTCTTGCGGGATTGCAATCCCTAATCGGAAGATTCAAAGCACGATAATTCATATCCGAACTTGTAAACTACACCTATTTTTGGTCATAGAGCAATGTACACCACTGCAAATGGTCTCTAACTAATAATTTACAATTCGTAATCAATCGATCAATATTATAAAATTAAATGTTTTATGCAATGCAGTTGATTAATGTGTGTGATATTGTTTGCAACATGACACATTATTTGCATACGTAGAGATTATCGTCGTCCATACTAACGATCTGTCAGATTATTTGTAATAAGTAAACTATATTAAAACTTTATTCCGCTTGTTTATTTACCAGCCCGAACGGGTTTTAACCGATTACATTATAAATTTGTTTCATTATACTCATTACGATGGAATTCCACAAAGTACTCCGAATTTTTTAAAAATGAAAATATTAAATTAAAAATTTCAACGCCCGTACAATTTACACATTAGAGACTACATTCAATCCTCCGTTATCAGTTCACAATGGAGCACTGATACCAACCCTGATGTGTTGCTGTTAGGCATGAGGAGGGGTAAAATATACCGAACGCACTTTAAATAAGATGCTTGAGGTGTTTAGTAAAACAACGTGTGACCGTATTACGAATATGATGATCCGAAAGAAAAGCAAGGAAGAAAGCGTTATGAATAATGTTAAGAATGGGACGCTTTAGATGCTTTGTACATGTAGAGATGATGGACTGAACAAGGAGTGGCGTAGAGTATTTGAGGCATTAAAAGCATACTAGCAGTTAAAAACCCGCTCCGCGGGTTTTTGCTGCTAGACCCTGCGGGCGGCACTTCTTGCACGGCACTGATATTTACTGTTATAGTACCTAATATAATTTGCTCATAGGAGACTTGCAGTGCTTAAATATGTGTTACAACCGTCAATGTCTATAAGTTGAATCAATATCGTATAGTTTGTCACAACAATCAAAGATAGTTATAACAAAGTTGACTGAGATAATAGATTATTACATATTGATTAATTGTACCCGTGTTTATGGATAAAAGGAGGGTAATTGTGCGATGAGATTAACAGTCGGTTTAATTAAAAGGTGTAAATTTTACTCCAACTGGTGGTAATTCTTTACCTAAAACTGTTATTGTATCTAATAAAGTTTAAAGTTAGAATATATATACACCTTCATCAGGAGAGTAAAAATCTATATATAAAGGTAGATTATTACAATATAGCGCCCCTGAGGTGATATCTCACAAAAGCGGCGCTATGCAAATTGTCCAATTAATAAATAAATATAATGTTTACATTTTATTATGTACGTATGCATTGATATACAATGGAAATAGATAAAATAATGTTATCCTATTAAACTTTATTTTATTAAAAAACAAATAACTTTTTTAACATCACTTTATTATATACAACCAATACATGTTTCATGAACGAAGTATACACCGAAGTCAAAAATTAAATATAGATTACAATTGGAAAAAGAAGTGGAAGGATGGGGGAGGGGTAAGAGTAGGCTGGGTTTATAAGAATTAGGAATTACAATATGAAAGACCAGTTAAGTGGGAAAATATTTAAAAGAGAGTTTATAAAAAAAAATTCTTGTTAATTATATCTACTTTTATAAACATGTTCTCTTATTTCTAAAATTTCGAAATTATTTATTTGTGATGCTTTATATCCTGTGTGAAGCATTTTAAGACCTGAAAAAAAAATTGCATAAAACAATATATTCATAAGACAAATAACATTTAATAACGGTTATTCTAATAAATTGAAAGTTGAAATACTAAATAAAAAATTAAACATATTCTCTTCAAACGTTATTTTTACCCTATTTCTTAAGATATGAATAAACAATCAGGATTAAAGCATCGCAAATAAATAATTTTTAAATTTTAGAAATTATAAAACATGTCAATATAAAATCAGATATAATTAATAAGCAAAAAAAATTATAAATAATAATGAAAAATGCCATTGCAAAGTTTAAATAAACTTCCAGAAGAAATCTTCTTATGAAACGCTTAATGGTCAAGTAATGGTTTGCATATTTAAATATTCGCGCCAGTTATTTGGTTAGTTTTTACACCGCCAGAGGTGCGCTCTGTGTCGGCCAGCTATTGCCGGCCATATTGAATGAACGTGTGCTTTTTTCGTCAAACGTAATCACGTAATTGTGGATAATTTTCACTGTAATTTAATTAATCCAATGGATTATAAACTTTTTAAAACATATTTTCTTCGATATTATCCAAAAATTATATGAGGAGAAACGATATTTTTGAAGAAATATCGTATTACATGTGGCGATTCTTTTTCAGTATGAAATCGTGTCTTAATTTTTAATGTCTTATTTTTTTTGTATCCAGTCGCCTGCAAACCGAAATGAACCTTACGGTTGCTTAAAATTGAGGGGCAGATTGGTATTTTTTGCCTGCAGACCCCCAATGCAGAATTTATCCGAATCACATAATATGAATTTGACCAATCAGAGAACCTACATCGTCCAGACGCTGGGACAATAATACTATCAGATTAGGTACCTAAACTTAATTCAGATTTTATCGAAATTTCAAAAGTTTAATCCATTTGTACAGACTTTCGAAATTATGTACAGCTATTTGTCAAATCTTGTCGATGGTCAAATTTCATATTCTGATGTAATTACCCCGCCCAGTACAAGTTATTTTACTTCACTATTCTGTACGCCAAGAGGTTTTGGGTTCAAAACCCGACGAACACAAATAAAATTAAATCGGAAAAACTTATCGAATTCCGCTGCACGCTTACGGTCTTACTAAAAAAAGCGGTGAAAATTTTATGCAATTGATAAACGACCGTGTATGTTAAAACTTTACTAAGTGAAATGTTAAATAGAAACTGACATGAAATACTCCATGGAAAGATACATAAGATATATACATTGCTTATCCAGTCAAAGGGGGGTTGTTTATCCGTTGTATAAACTTGAAATAACAATAATTTCTCATAGAATTTCGGAATTTGTCCAAGGTATATTAAATGTTCGATATTTTTATTCATTGTAAAGATGTCGTAAAAACAAATACTAAAACTTGATAAAATGACCTTTTAAATTTTTGTATTTGAAATACACTTTAATGTTTTAAAATTTCAGAGAATTAAGAAATCAAATAACACATTCATATCTGTCACTTCCACCTTTATATCGTTACTAACCAAAAAATCAGACATTTTGGATCGATTTTGTCATCAATATAAAACACTTTTTTTAAACTTTTTATTTACCTACACATGAATAAGGCATTTATATCATAAAACAACACGACTTTCATGGAAGATTTATTAAATTCACGCTGTAAAAGTCAGTAAAAAAAATAATAAATAAGAACTTTTCCGATAAGATGAAACTATATTATTCACACTATGACACTATTAATGGATTAAAATGACAAAATAATAGTAAATATGTTGATTTATACTAATAAAATAGTGCGTTGGACATTAGAATAGATGTAATTATTAAAAAACATGATTTTAATCACTCATGACAAACCAACACCGTCATTCGCGGGGAAACTGACATGCATGGACGCGAATGCGCGCAAAGTAGCGCAAGCGCATAGGTCTGAAAATTGATGTTGCGAGGCATTTTTACTTGTAATAATTCTAAATAAACAGAGTATAATCTTTCTACAATGTGTAACAAAAACACCGTTTGACGAATGTGAAGTGGTTTTTCTTTAGTAACTTTAAATCAAGTGTTGTTTTTTAAAAAATCCTGCAACATGATGCAGCACTTGAAAACAGACATATACATAATTATAAATATGAAGAGTTAACAATATGAAGAGAGAGAGAAAAAAATATTAGAGGGGGACAGAACATGAGAGCGTGGTAGGTACAGGGGGGGTGAAAGGGAACTGCTTTAAAATTGTACTTTTAGATAATTTATTTCATTTATTTAATTTTAATTTTAAATAAACAAAAAGGAATTTACCAAATAGAATAATATTAATCTTCTTCTATCTTCTAATCTATATATCTCTTTTATACAAATGTGAGTGTTTGTGGTGGGCGGGCGGTTTTTGTTTGATTTGTTAACAAATCTACAGTTTTATTCCGAGATTAAAAAAAAATTGCACAATTGACATTCAAAATACGACAAAAGTCACTGTCCGAGTCTGATTTCGAAAAACTCCGTGTAATGTCCGGGCAACGCCGAATAAATGAATTATTACGTACTGTAGAATTAAAATACTTTTCTTATATTTGCACCTCATTCCAAAGTAAAATATACTCTTAGCATCGCTTCGGTGATCCATACCATCGTTCAAAATATGTATGTTGCGTGAGATGCCTTTACCTGTATTTGTTCTTTATATTAGAATTCGTATCAATCGCTCTAAAAGTTTTAGTTTACGGTCTTTATCTCTAAATAGTATAAAACAAGGTCGCTGTCCGCATCTGTTTGTACGCTTAGTTCTTCTAAACCACGCAAAGGATTTTTATAGGGTTTTCAATAACATATATAGAGAATTTCTTTCGAAAGATTTATATATACAAGTCTCCGAGTAACGCTGGGTAAACGTCAGCTAGTATGTAACGCAGTTGGTTTATTACTATCATCATTCTAGGAGATGTTTCGCAAATTATGGCTGTTTTATTTTTACAATCGAGTTTTACAATTTAAACACGATAACATTAAAACAAAAACAACAAAAAAATACTTAAGATTTTTTTACTTCTGTCCTGTTATGTATTATGTCACGAATAATTCCGAACAAGTGAGACTAGTGAGAGTTATAATTTTTATTTTGTTTTATTTAAGGCGATGCACTACGTAGTAATGCAAAATTATGTGTTTTTGGTTTGAAAATGCCTAGAAATGTTTTCAGATGCTTTAAATAAATACCGCGAGCGCGAGTATAATACATCTTGACCTTTGAAATAATCGACTTTTTTTTCAGTCTTTTAGTCTTTTTATAAGTCCAGAAAAAAATAATTTATAAGGCCTATAAAAACTGCTTTAAAGTTCAAAATTTCCTACTTACGAACCCATTTTCGGTTATGGTTTTATTGTATAATGTGGAAAATTAAGTTATTTATAAAATGATCGGAAAATATTTAAATATTTATGCCTGAAAATCCACAAAATGAAATAAAAGGCACTTTTTGGACATGTTTTTTTCTTGCCTAAATCAAAACAGCTGGATGGTGTTAAGCGGGAATTTAAGCCTTATCGCCATCGACGCAAGGAGTGTTATTGATGGCGGCTCGAATCGAAATATTACACGACGTAGTGCATCGCCTTATGTTTGTTCAGTTACCTTTTTACTGTTGATTTTATAGTTTTATGCCACCGGTAAACAAGATTTATGCGAACATCTGCCAGTTTATTTAACGCTTCCACACTGTATTTTTACGGATTTAATTTACGGTCCTTTAACCAACGACCTCCGAATCAACGACACCATTACCCGAGTAAAGAACCGCGCACACTACAACTTTATAAGTAACTTACAACTGTTAATGTAAGTATTGCAAATTTATTAAAAATGGGCCTTGGGCGCGACTGGAGTGTTTCGCTGCAGTTTTTGTTAATGCATTTGTATGAATACTGCAATATTTTTAAGTTTTATTTGAACTTACACATTGTAATATTAGTATATATCTCTTTTATAATATTACCTTACGAGAAATTATTTTCCTGTTTTCAGTTTTACTGGTTTGCAACAAACATGAATAATTGTATGCTTATACGAATGTATAACGTACACACGTATATATTTGAAATAAGAACATTTTTGTTGCATTGTAAATTGTCGCAAGTACAGCATTCGAATTCGTGTCGTGTAGCAAAAAAGTTGTCCTCGTTGTATTATTCACATGCTTTGTGCTAAATATCAAAATCATATTAATGATTATCTCGTTTCGGAGGAAATTTCACCCCGTGAACAGTGCAAATTCGTCGACAGCCCTATTGCCGGGATTCTGAGGAATTCAAGGTAGGCTTTTCCTTCATTCTTGTTTTTCCCGTGATTTATTCAAAACTAATTAATGAGCTCTTCACTGTCCTATTTATTGTGGATTTGATTTACGGTTCATTTACGTGTAATAGAACACGTTACAATTTGTTTTATATACATATGCTATTATCCATGTATCCTGTTACACTTACATACATAAATTGAAAATGTTCCTTGTAAAAGCCCGATAGGGCGGAAATGAATAATAAATAAATAAATTATTCGCGTTTTCAGTTTTCAGCTTGTGGCAAGATGCACAATATATAGGATGTCCACAAGTGCACTAACTTAAGATTCTGCATGATGGTTAAGTAAAAAAATAAATAACATTTTTTCCCATTTAAATATTTTTCTACGGAAGAAAATTATTTTCGCTGAATACGGTGGAATTTCCAAAAAAGTAAATTTATATTTTTTACTTGTACTATCTTATGTTAGTGCACTTTACCCCCGACACCCTGTTTAATTGCAATCTCCTACGAGCAAGCTATTTGCATTTAGAAGTGCAAAACATTGCTTCTGCTATATGCATTGAAATCAATTCACAGTTATATAAATAAAACACCGATCTCATACAAATGCATTCTCCACTTTAGAATATTTATTTTCCCAAACAAAAAATTGAACTTATTGACCTAAAAACTAAGTTAAAACGTTATTTTTATTTTTTACTTGTAATAAATATCATGTAGAATCACCCTCCGGAGTTATTTACACTCCCTGGACACCCTGCATATATGTAAGAATTGTTTTACTAATGCAAGTGTACACTCATGTCGGTTTTTTACACCCTATTCCCTATACTTTGTGTTTTATCAAAATTTTACGTTATAAATAACCCTTTTTCTCTTGCTTGATAAGCATTTTATGTTTGATTAACTAACGTTTCAGCCATACGTTAAGGCGATGCACTACGTCGTGTAATATTTTAAATCGAGCCGTTATCAATAACACCCCTTATGTAGATGGCGATAAGGTTTAAATTCCTGCTTAACACCATCCGCCTGTTTTGATTTATGTAAGAAAAAAACATGGCCAAAAAGTGCCTTTTATTTTATTTTGTGGATGTTCAGGCATAAATATTTAATTTTCTTCCGATCATTTAATAAAAAACTTAATTTGCCACATTATACAATAAAACCAATACCGAACCATAACCGAAAATGGTTTCGTAAGTAGGAGATTTTTTAACTTTAAAGCAGTTTTCATAGGCCTATGCATTATTTTTTTCTGGGCTTATAAGCCTATAGAAAGACTTATGTAAAAAATAGTCGATTATTTCAAACGCCAAGATGTATTCTACTCGCAGTGTTTAATTAAAGCACCTCTGAAACATTTCTACTTATTTTCCTTCTCATTTAGATAATGTCTGTTTCAGGATAATATAAATTAAGATTGTTTCATTTCATGAAATCTCGTAGTAAAACTAACAAAATGCTTCCCACAGAAATTTTGTCAGTCGACATGCTTAATGCTTGTTATTCTTACGTGATCAATCTTACTTATTAAGCTCTTATTAGCTGTGATTTTAAAGAAAAAATAATTTTACATTTGTACTTTAATATATCAAATAAAAAAATTTTACCCCGCGTATTTAAGTCCTGTTTTAATTCAACCGTTTTACATTTCGCCTGGTTTTAATGTTGTAATTTTTTTGTACGTTCCGTTTCCGATCCAGATGGTGGCAATGTTGGATACTGTCTTTTTTTCCGCCACAGTGAGCCTGAAACCTTCTACAAGCGGTCAAATTGAATAATCAATATTTCGGTGCCTTGATATGTCATTGAATAGTGATGTTTCTTTGGACTAATTGTGTAATTAATTAATTTGAAATTAAAAATATTGTTTATAATTAAGTAGGTATTAATTAAATTCTTACTTACAAATATTATCATTTCTTTTCATTTATTTAATTAGAAACTATATTTTTGGATGCGAGGTTTACTGTTCACAGAACTACTAGTGTACAACTTTTATTTTATTTAAAGTTTATGATTGTATAAATAATACTGTTCAATCATTGATCTTTATGTAATATATTTAATACAAGTAGTATGCCGATAGGAGAGATAATCGGTTTGGTTTTTTTAGACTTTTTCGACGTTTGACTGGTCTTGTAAGGAATCATAGAGACATTACCAAGAGAAAACAGCCGTGTGCTGTGTGTTCCTATTTGGGGTTCGCCAAGCAGTGCCTTGCGTTTCGTTCTTTTCCCGAAGAAGACGGAATTGATTGCGTTCCACCACGGAAAAAGTCAAGATACAAGTAATATGCTCCCCGTATACCTTAACGAGGCAAAAATAAATACATGTTCGAACGTGAAATACTTGGGGCACATTATTAATGAAAACCTATCGGACGATGGCGATATCGAACGACAAAGGAGAAGCCTTAGCATAGTTTCTAACATGATTGCCCGCAGATTTTGCAAATGCAGCAATACCGTTAAAAAAATACTGTTCAACGCATTCTGTACTGGCCTGTATACGTGTGAGACATGGTGTTACTACCGAACTTGCTCGATGGAACGACTCCGAATTCAATATAATGACGCCTGTAGAATAATATTTGGATACCGAAGATACAGCAGCGCATCGACAATGTTCACGGAACTAGGACTGAATGGATTTGCCGGCCTGATGAGACACCGGGTCACTGGAGCCAGGATGCGGCTAATGGCCTCCGCCAATACGTTGGTGACCGCAGCCTACCAGCACCAAGCGCCACTCCTGAGTGAGCGCTGGGCCCAAGCGCACTCAAGACCACACCCTGCATAGTTTTCCTTATTTGATAACTTATTATATCTACTGTACAAAAAAAAAATGTATATCTATATGGGACGTGTGGGATTGCACAAACCTCCCCACATCCTGGAATAAAATATTATTATTATTATTATTATTATTATTAAAACCGTCTAAATTCTGTCTTGATTATTTTTTTTTGCTGTTTAATTAATAATGCCATGTTTATGGCGCTCCATCGCCAATCTTGCCACAAATCTGGTTAAAGAAAAGTAACCCTGAGATAATTCGCTCTCTGTACAACTTTCCATGCAACATATTCAAGAGATTATGAACTTTACAAAGCCTTAAGCAGCTTTTTGTTTGTTTTGCTTTTGTTTGGTAGTCAATAAAAACACGTCATTTTCTGGGTGCGTTGTCCGGGGCTTACTGCATTAGCGCGCGAACGGGATGGAGCGACGTCTGAGTGCGCGTTTGTATGGCGGGTGACAGAGAAAGCACAATGCAAATGGGGATTTATGATCACCAAAGCCTCGGCAAATTTGTTAGGTTTCAAAGGAATTGTTAATGGAAGGTTCGTTGAAGGTTGTTAGAAATGTCCCAAGGATTCTGTTGAACTTTAAATATAGAGCGTATTTTTGGCCATAAAAAGACTAAACTATAAATATCCCAGTTTTCTTACAAATACTTTAAGTTTGCATTATTATCAACTGTTTAACTACTTGGCTCTTTCCGTAACATAAACAATATATTTAGTATCATTTAAGAAGAAGTTAATACTAACAAATCAAAACGAAACATGAAATAGAACAAGACACATAAAATAATAAGATTACCGACACAACTAGAAAACGAACCCAGGATATCTTGCCTTGCCGGAATTAACAATAATAATAATAATATTTGGCTAATTTATAAAGCGCTTTTTTCGTGAGAAATCACCTCAAGGGCGCTGTACAAATATATTTCTTAAATAGTTAATACTAGAACTACTGACTTATCTCTAAGACTTATATCTAGTGACTTACGACTAAGGCCTATAACTACTATCTTAATGACATATATACGAGTATTTACATATTTAGCAACTTACAACTAAAAATAACATTAACAATCTAATCTTATTAACGCCAGAAGAAGAAGGAAGTTCTATTTATTATATTAGGGTGTTTTTATTGTTAGCTGGATATATATGTTAAATTAATAAAATCAATCGTCGATCTTAAACGCATTTAGATAATTCATCTGTCAACAATTAAACCGATTGACTTGTTATGCTCCCGCTGATATTGTCCATTGTCCATTGGTAGGCAAGTCAATAGCAAAATTGAATGAATGGAATCGCTATCATCTTGCAAATATTTTTTCCGCATTTTTTGCAGCCACCTTTTTAAATTTTAATTCTGAATATGAAATATGAGATTTGACGTTTAATAACTACGTCCCAATGGTCGAGTGGTTAAGACGCTGTCCGCGGTAAGACAAGAGATCCTGGGTTCGTTTCCTAGTTGTGTTTCATATTTCGTTTAGATGTGTTAGTATTAACTTCTTCTGTAATCATTACATTGATTGGAATATCTTGTTCCTGAATATGTTTTGTTTTTTTTTTTAAATCTTGCCTTTATGAAATGACTTGCCCGTCACCCTATTATATTATTTATTATTCATCTGTGTATGTACTAATTAACTCCATTAAAGACTTTTTGCCATTAGATTATTAATGTTCGGAATTACAGAAGAGATGCAAATTATAAAGCACAACTGATTTCATATAATTGCTTGTTATGGAACTCCTTCTAACCGCCGCCAGCCCGTCGTGACGCTTCTATGCTGAAAGTTAGGACTAATGTTGCCTAACTTCTTTATAGGTTCATGCCAAGTGTTTTCAAGCGAGAAAACTACTTAGCTACTTATATTCCGAGAAATATTTTTTCTCTAATGTTAAAATAAAAAAAAATATTATTCAATGAAGACATATGAGAATATTCGAGATTTATTATATTTTCCAGCTAAATAAGCGTTCTTTACAATAAAAATTAGTCCGATGAGTCACCCTGCAAATAAATACAATTCTTTAACATTTGAAAATGTGAATTATTTCGACGTGGAATATTGCGATGCGTCTAAGTACAGTGGAGATGAGTATGGACTGATAATAAATATAAATAAAGGAAAAAACAGGCAATTATTTAGTTAATTATTTCTGAAAGTGTAACTTCAGTTTTAGTTTAAGTTTGTTGATATTTATTTAATTTATTTATTTCAATCGGAAGGTTGTTGAAATACTTTATTCCTAAGTAGGTATAGTTATTTCGCATTTGTTTGGTATTACATTTTGGCATTTTGATATTGTATTGATTTCTTTTTGATAGGTGGGTTTCAAAGTTTTTGATTATATTATCTTTATAAATTTGGATAATTGCATTTTTCTCTAAGATATCCTCTACTCGGGGCACCCCGAAATCTGTAAATAGCGTTTCTGTTGGATATGTGATGGGTGTCTTGAGGATTACTTTGAGGATTAGCTTCTGATAAGAAATAAGATACATAATTTCCTTTCCAAACGAATAGTAAATATTTTAGTACGCTAGAAGCATTTTTGACGGTTCAAAATACCATGAAATCCAGGCAAGGGCGGTGAACTACTAGCAAATCCACGGTGTATTTTTTGGCACCCTATGGGCACACCTGCTTACTGATGAAACAACGAAAATATCTCCTTGGCCAACCACCCCAGTCCCACTTTTCTTTTAATGATCATTTTTCCCATATAAAACTTGTTGTTCGATGGCTTTATCTTTATGTCCGAGGTGTACACGTACACCGTTTTTCTTTTCTTTGTTATTTTCAAGAGCTCCCTCCCCTTGTTGAGTTTCCTTAGCACGTTCCCGTTTGTTAGGGGATGCATCTTAAAGACCACCTTCTAGGCAAATATTTAAGAGGCACTCTATGTTGCCTTGTTTGATGCTGCGCTTCCTCCCACCACTATTAGATGTGTCTTCCTATCTCACGCTTTCCCTAATGAAGTAATTCGTAAAGTTTACACATGAATGTCCGTTTTTGAATGCCCAACTACCTACAATCTCTTGAAGGCCGGACTAGATCGTCATTGAATCTGCACCTCTTTTTTCTAAGTTTCCTAACTATTTTCAGCTAGCCATTTCATTTAAGTCGGGTATGAAGCTTTAAAATAATATTATCTTTTATTAAATTTGTTGGATAAGAATGTATGCTCTGGTCTCAGAAATTTTTAACTCAACGTAAACATTTTCAGCTCGCAAAGTCACACAGTTGCGGAGCTTACAATTATCAATATAAGTTGCTAAAAACAAAACAAGGAGTTCTATGTTCCAGATTAGGTAGAAAACTCAAACTATTATAAAAAGATTAAGAAATATACTTAACTTTAAATATATACTACGCTCTAGCGCGTTCAATAATGCAATATGGTATCATTGCATGAAGCCCACATGACCTCAAATTTGCCATTGAAAACTCAAATTACTAGTCAAAATTAGAATTAAAAAACCATCAGATTATTCGACCTCACAACTTATTCAAGTTCTACCGCAAAAAATACGGTAAATACACAAAGATATTTCAAACAAGTCGCACCATGCCATGGTGCATGTGAGAGCAGTAGGCAAAACACAATGGGTTGCTTATGCACTCCATTAAGGCGACATAAGGCTCTAATAACGGGGGTTTACTCGACGCTCATATTTTAATTATTTATGATGAACGTATTACTAAAATCTCAAATATTTGTAGAAGGATCCCTACGGATTTAAGTTATTTATATTTAAGATTAATAAAAGCAGGGCATTACCATTATAATATTTTATATAAAACGGTTTGAAATTTTTATAAAACGTTTTTCAACTACAAAATTAGTGGTAAGCACAAGATTTTATTTTTCTAGACGATGAATTAGTAACTTCCTAAAGGAATCCATCTAGAAACATTTGAGACTTTCGTAATACGTTCATCAGAAATAATTAAAATAAACCCCACGGAAAGATCGATTTTCTAGGCCTGCTAGGGCAAAGCCGACCGTAGGTCCATCCATTACTCCGGGCCGCGCGCCGAATATTGTTTTAACACGACTTCATCACCTAAGTCGTTAAGATTCCCACTTTATTTTATAGATTTGATATGGCAAATTCAACGGCAGATCTGTCCTGTACACCAGGGCCACACGTCGCATATTTTTGTGCACGGCTGCTTCACTTACGTCGTTGAGTTTCTGGCTTTATTTTAGGGTATTGTCTCATCTTAATGCATACCAGTTTTGCTCAACACTACTTACTATACGTACATTGGAGTAGTGTTGTATAATACTAGTGACAGAGCTGAGATTAGAACCTGATTATAATGAGTTTAAAATATTTTTTTTATTTATTTATTACATTTTTTTTATTACATATTATTATTCTACTACTCCATAAGTTGAGCTCCAGGAGCTCGTGTTTATGGGAGGAGTATTTACCTTTAGTTCTAATGATTGTTTAAACAATAATCAAAAACTTTTGATATAAATACAAACATAATATATTATTAACATAGGTACAAAAATTAGAAAAGTGTGTTTTTAAAGATGATTAAAATAATATATATTTTTACAGATTAAGTAAGCGTGGGGAAATTAAGGGTACAATATATCAGGTACACAAATTAGAAAGTTAGTTTTTTTAAAGACAATTAAAATAATATATCTTATTACAGATTAAGTAAGCGTAAGTAAATTAAGGGTACAATATATCAGGTACACAAATTACCTTACCTAAATACGAATAGTGGTGCTGAGCCGTGGTCGTTCTAAGCATAGGAATGGCTATTAAACCATTAGTTTTGAATCTATTGCTTATGCTATCTGAGGGGTATACAACACAACCTTAAATAATTTACCTAATTATTAGCTAAATCACTTTATGTCACGTCAGTTTTCTTGTATTTTTTTTCTCTTTCGCTTCACTTTAAATGCATAAATACTTTTTTTAAATAATGTATGTTAAGTTATAATTTTTATTACACTCGTTACCCTCTCGTAAAGTTAAATACGTTTTATTTATAAACTGAAACACACTGTATTATTACAGTTATTGTATAAAATTACCTTGTAAATATTGACAAATATATAATTTAAAAAAAAAATTTCATCATGGTGATAATCTGACTTGTAAATAGCACAGATCATCAGGGAATATTTTTAATTCCCTATGAAAAAAAATGGATTGATCAATGAATTCACTCTGCGGGAGAAGACAACTTATAACCAGCCACCAAATACATATAAACAGAAAGACTCACCAGAGAATCCCACTTACAATGAGTTTTGTTCCTTGATCTTCAATTCTGCGGCAGACGGCAACTCAGCACAAAATATATTTGAATTCGCACTATGAGATTATAAGATCAACCAGCTCTCAAGAGAGTAGAATTATTAATGAAGATGAATCAGCACATTGTAATAATACGCACTGCACATTATTGTCAAAAAATATTTCAAACATTTTAGTCTTCAATAGACCTCTTTTGACAAATGATACAAACTGGATGAATCCATCTGATCAATGCAAAGGTGTCGGTAATCCGCTATCACTCACCTGCAGAGCAAAATCCATCCAAAAATGACCAGATATGTCTCTTTAGTCCATTATATACATTAAAAATTAATTAATTCATATATGTTTATATTTTAAAAATTAATTCACACTAATTTTAAATTTTAAATCGACTGCTTCTCCACATCACTTTAGAAAAAATAGACAAAAATGATTGAAAAATGATTTCCACCTCCAAAAGTATTATCGTGTTTTTTATGGATATTATGCAGTATTGTGCTAAAATGCTAGGGTGCACGAAAATAATGTTGAAATCCGAAGCAAGATGGTAACTAATAGTTTTCATATAAAGTTTTCTATTACAGTAATATGAATCTCTGTGTATGCAATTTTGATAAATGAAATTGATACATTGATCTGAGTTTCAGTTTTCTTTGCAATACGAATTATTCTTATTTGACATACCATTTCAATGATGCTTTACAAAGTTACAGTGTAATGATTGCTTTGTTTCCTTCACTCAAATGTATAAATTGTTAATCTCAATACTGTCGATTAGTCCTAGTGAGGTTGATTTTTATGTGAAAACTTATGGTTTATTTATGTACATTTAAAATCAATAAATAAATATGTTTTATAGAACTACATTTTCGTTTTTTGTTTTGTTTTTATAACTTGGATCTTCGAATTAACCTTGGGATTCCTTAATAAATACGACTGAAGTCGATGTAGCAAGTTCAGTTCCATGCTTTTAAATAAATAAAAATATTTTTATTTTAAAAAAGATTCGCATAAAACTCTTATTTGGATTAGTATGTCTTTTTATGTTGTACAAAGATTTCTTAGTTCCCTCTATATAAAACAATAATTTATATCACATTATTATAAGCAATATGTAATTTGCCCGAAACACACATATAAATGGAAAAAAAATTCCAACAATTTTAGTTTTAATTTTTTTTCAATTTATGTGAATGTTTCAGGCTAATAATTATTTCCTGTAATAGTTTGTTACCCTTTGTGCTTTGTATTGTAAACACAAGTTTATCTTTAAAAATAACAATAATATATGTTTTCTAAAAAATAAATAAATAATGTTTATAAATTATATCCTTGTTATAAGTTTATAAATATAATTAGTCTGTTTGTAATTGTCTTTTTCAGTTAACCTTAAGTTTAAAACTGCAACCGTTTCCATACTTTCCGTCATTTAGATTAAAATAATATGCGGACGATAAGCCTTTTGGACAAAATTTTCTCCCGCACCGGTTCGTAATAACAATAACTATTTTTTTTGTCAACAGAGTGAAAAACTCCTCGTCTGGGACTATCTGCAAGACGAGCTGCTCGACAAGATCCGCCGGTTGGAAGAGGACAGGCAAAACGTGGAATTGTCCTGGGGCGAGTGGGGCGCCGGGGGCACACCTTCCCTGGACGGCGGGGGCACCGCGCCCCCTGCCTCGGGGCTCCGGGGGCGCGCGAGACGCAAGGCAGTCACAGTCACGGGGCCCTACATCGTATACATGCTCAGCGAACAAGACATAATGGAGGACTGGACTATTATAAGGAAAGCCCTGAAACGAACGCTGTCATAGCTGTATTTAAAACATATTTTATTTGTATCAATTCATATTTTTTTAACTTCCGTTTTGAAAACAACATGGTCGTGAAACTAAGCGAATTTTTAGACAGGGGTGATTTTGCTATCATTGTTAAACCTTTGAGCATAAATTAATATGATTTAACATTTTAATGGCCGAAATTATTATCTTTATTAATTTTGGGGTCTTATGCCCTATTGCGCTTCCTCCTCTTTTTGCCAACGTTTCAGATAGCCTTGATGATGTGTCCAACATCTGCCCTGCCTCTGAAACTCGGCTAAAGAACACGGCATAGTCCCCGAAATACAATCACGATAATAAATTATTATTCTTATATGTAAAAAAAACTTGATAACTAAAATCTGATTGATATCTCGTCCGACCAATTTTATTTTTAATTACCGTAGTTACTACTCATACAAAGTTCGTTTGAAATATCATCAGGTCTCAAAGTGTTAATTTTTTCTGCCAATCAGAAAAATGTTCCAGTGGCGTAGCGACAGCCTTGGCAGCTGCCTTAGAGTATTGATCTCAAAATGACTTCGCTTGATGATAAGAAGTAAATCTTTCGGATGTAAAAAAAATGTGTTTGCTTTTGTACCAAACTATCACTGATTTTATATGCGTGTTAGTCTTAAAAGTGCCAGCGCTTCAATATTCTGATTTTCAATTGATATATCATCATGCGGCGCTAACTTTGTCTCTGCGTTTCTTGGCTTATGGTGGTTTAGATGCATGTTTTGCGATTAAACTGGCTGCGAGAATGATTTGTATTCTAGCCACTCAAAAGCCGCGACATTCATAGATTGAGGCCCCTAGGGTCAAAAGTTTATCGCTACGCCACTGGAAGGAATGTAAATATTATTCGTATGAAACCGATTGTTTGAATGCTATTTATGTTTATCGTGCTGTTTTCAAAATTACCCATTCAATTATATTTTAGTGTATCCGCCTCGATATTTAACAGGTGGACCTTTTTTTCAAATTTTGCTTTTTGTATCAAAAAAATTACCCTGATACAATTTTTTATATGTTACAGGCATAATTTTTTACATAACATTGACGAATACAAATGCAAAATATTTTTTGGTTTCACGACGCACAGTGGTCTCTACTCTACTCAATAATATAAAACAACAATCGGCAATAGTACATAGATAATAGAAACAAGGAGACAGGTCAAGTGTCGCCAACATCGTGCAGCCATTCTACTGCAAATCGCGAAACCACGCACATTGGCGCCCTGGCTTATTTCTACCTATACACCAAACACATATCTTTCACTGCATAACTGCTTTAATAGTCCGTTCAGTTTGGTCGTAGCTCAGCTACAGTCGGCACGTTTCCATGGAATATTTCCATTTGTTTTTTTGATGTATTATCTATGGTATTTTGTATAATTTCGAATGTAAATAACTTGCTAACTATCGATCTATTGAAATGATAAAGTCTTCATAAAGAATGCGGTTGCTTCCACATTACAAAACATATAGACACGTTGTGGAGATTTCAAAGTCGCAAGCAAAAGATACGGTAATTGCCGTACTTTCGTTTTATTAAGTTTAGCACTAAACTGTCTCAAATCGCGTTTTAATTACATGGCAAGCACTAGTGAAAGCCAAGGAATAACATTTTGTTGATTTATTCTTCGACACAACTTTCAAATACGAAAACACCGCCCGGTCTTCTATCACATACATTCTTCGAATGTCTATCTTTGTCATACACGAACAACATTTGAATTAAGAATTTACTGGAAAAGTAAGTGTGTTCTTTACTTGCCACATTTTGTTTTAAAATTTTTGAGACAGTAATATGTCCTAGGTGTATTGTAATGCCATTGGTTGCTTAAACATACTTTCTTCAATTTTCCAGTTGTTTCACAAAACACCACCCGGTCTTCTATCACATATATTCTTTGAATGTCTATCTTTGTCGTACACGAACAACGTTTGAATTAAGAATTTACTGGAAATGTAAGTGTGTTCGTTACTAGCCACATTTTGTTTTAATTTTTTTGAGACAATAACATGTCTAGGTGTATTGTAATGTCATTGGTTGCTCATACATACTTTATTCAATTTTCAGTACGAATACAGAACGAAAAGTTTGGTGTAACTAATCGTAATCATAGAACATTTATTATTATTGTGTAAATGTTGATGTAAATAAATAACTAATGTTAGATATATCTTATTTGTAAGATCTAGCATTAAATAATTTGTAGGTTTTTCAATTATCGTTGTGAATCTTCTTTTTTCAGCCTACGGTTGCACTTTAAAACTAATTTCTGCTGCCAGTAACAAAAAACATTGTGATTTTTTGCATATTTTCACTAACCCAATATTTTCAATCGAAATTACTTTTAGGACGGGTTGTTTCGGAGAATTTGAACAATTCATCAAATTTCAACGTTCATTTTCAAGTTCTGTGAAAGATTTTTTCAAGTTCTGTTTTTATTTCAGTTTTGTCAAGCAACAAGCCTACAATGATATAATAACAGAACTTGAATAGGACTTTCACAGAACCCGAAAATGAACGTTGAACTTTGATGAATTGTTCAAATTCTCCGAAACAACCCGTCCTTAGTATTTACTTAGCTTGAATTTGTGCCGAAAAAGCTTGGAAATTTCTGCAGCTTTCAAAAAAGGGTGTGTCAATTTAAATTATAAAAAAACTTTATAATAAATATATTTTCAAGTTTTATTTCTTTGTTTTATTTTTACCAACTGACTCCTAGTGTCCATTTAAAGCCATATGATGCTAATCATATTTATGGCGTCTTTCTTGACAGTTAAATAAATATTTTAAAGCTCCTGAGCTTGTTATGGCATTTACGTAACTAGCTGAAAACATGCGTCGACCTTGAAATACCAGAATTTTAAACTATGCAAATTTCACTACGCCAGTCCTCGTCGTTGCAGCTTACACGGAGAAAACTCACTGATATAAAATTTGGCATTTTTTTATAATGTAATGTTTGTATTTTTTACAATAAATGTACAATGTTTACATATCACACACTATTATAATGTTAAAAAAATAGCCTTTCCTCACCATAAAAAGGCGTGGCTCTTGTGTTTAACAATCAATTTATTAAAAATCTCTTCAAATTATTTGTATTTCTGTTAAAAACGGGACTGCAGGCCTTTAGCGAATGAATTTACAGATTTCCTAATATCAGTAACGAATGTGTTATGGCGATGTCGGAACACGTGTTCATAAAAATTTTGATATTTTCGTGTTTCGTCATCTGCATAAATAAAAATCAAAACGTTCGTTTGCTAAAAATCTGAAACATATATTTTTTAAAACAGCGTCATCTTTTGGACGTAAAAGCAACACGCGCTATTGTTTCTCTATCTGCACATACTGACTGAGCCAAAGTAACGCGTGGGGGAACAGCTAATTATATAATAAAAGGACAAACGCAGCTGTATGAACACATGTTCCGATTTATTATGAAAGTAGTAATAATTTATTAAGATAGGTCTGCCATCACCTTTTTAACAGGATTTTAATAAATCAGCAATACTATTTTTTTCCGTGAAGAAAACGAGATTTTGTGATATCTGTTTAGTAACAAAGTTATTACGCCATAGAAAATATCAAGGGCAAACCATTACTTTTTTTCGATTTTTTGATTTGCAATTTGTGTTCTGAAGATATATTTTCTAACATTTTTAATGGCTAAGATAATAATTATGATCACGAGAGACCGATATCAACCAAACTAGGCTAATAATCTAGGCGAAAATTAATAGAAGACATCGCACCTCATGACTTAATCAGTTTTTCCGTGCTGCAGTATTTATGGTGAATGTCGCCCTGATACAGGGCCGCATTTACGCGCAGGCTATCAAGACTGCAGCCAATGAGCCCGAACCACAAATAACATAATAAATAACACAAGTTTCTCAAGTTAGATATGTTACAGTAAAAACCCGTTTTTAGTTAGAACGCGTTCTTACTAGTTAAAACTATATTATACTAGAATTTACGCCTGGTAAAAAACGAGTCAGTTAAAACTAGTTTTATCTAAAATTCAAACATGTATAGCAGTAAATTCTAGTTGTAACGAAGGCATTCAGTGTAAACTTGTTTTATCTGGAGAAAACGCGTTCTAACTAAAAACCGGTTTCGACTGTAACAGATATAAGTACTTACTAATAAAGAGGCAATTGCAGCAGCTTAAAACTCAGTTAAAATATATAATAATGATTTAAATAACCAATGAACTGAAAAAGTTTAAGGCTTTTTAACACGAGTTTCAAAAAGATGATGAGTAATATGATACCGACACCGTTATTTTATTTAATGAAAGTGATTGGGTAACCAATTACAAAGAAGCTGAACATGGGCTTGTACTTCTGCAAAAATGGCTTACACAAAACTCACATACACTAAATGTCAACAAAACTAAATACTTAACATTTTCTATAGAGGCCAGAGGACAAACAGCTGAGGATTATGCTCTTAAAATACATGATTGTCAAGGAAAAAACTTAACGCAATCATGTCACTGCCCCACCATAACACACTCCAGAAATATAAAATATCTCGGCGTTGAAATCGATGAAAATCTTCGATGGGACACTCACATAAATAGCATTACAAAGAAACTTACAAAGCTCATGTACTACTTTAGAAACGTACGCAATATACTAAATTAAAATGATCTATATAAAGTCTACTATGCTCTTTGCCAATCACGCTTAGAATATGGGATTATTGGATGGGGATCTGCCTCAAACTTTCACATGAAGGAGCTCGTTTAAACACAAAAAGTAATAATAATAATAATCCTGAAAGTACCCATAAGGACACCATCAAAAGAAATTTAAAAAAAAATTTACGTGTTCAGCATTATAAAACTGTACTCAAAAAATGCACTACTCAATTTTAAAGAAAAATATAAACACCTTGCTGAACAACACACCTACACTACAAGAACGAAATCCTCAAATCTACTAAACATTCCAAAATTAAATACATCTTTCGGCCAGAAGAACCACTATTTCCATGCTATAAAATTATATATTGCCCTTCCTATTAAAATTAAAAACACCATGGATATAGAAAAGTTTAAAAAAGACATTAATCAAATTATGGCTAACTAAACATGAAGATGAGGAAATCATTAAATTTATGGAGTAACCCCAACGCAACCTACAGACAACAAACATAAATACATTTTGCTTGATTTATTTTATATTTTGTGGGAACCAACAAATTAGAAGATGAGGAAATCATGATCAACATAAATACAACAAACTACAGTCCGCCTCGGAACAGGAATACCTAGTGCGGAGGACTGAGAACAAACTACATCACTTTACATATTTTTTTTTACTTAATATTGTATCATTTTTGCTTTACTTTATATTGCCGTTAAATAAAAAAATAAAAAATATATATGAAAAAGTTTTTAGTGCTGATAGAATCTGAACTTTGAGTATAGTAATTTTTTTACAATTTAAAAATAAACTTTAAATGTTTCTTTAAACCCTTCAGTACTTTCATCACATTAGTTCGGTTTGCAATGTTTTCTGTGTATTTCAAATGCGTTATATAATCTTATTTTTTAATTTTCCGAAAAAACAAATACTGTTTTAGAAACCAAATAAAATTATATTTCCGGTGTACGCAATTAAAATAAACATAACTATTTCTAAATAATACAATTTTAATATCAAACGTGATAAATGTTGTCAAAAACTCTAACCCCATTTTTACTTAATTTTTTACTATAATCGTATAAAAGAGATATTTCAAAACACATTAGTTTTGTTTGGGGAATTTGTAAGTAACTTCCAATTTCACTTGTATCTCGTTCATATAATAATAAATAATTTTTAATTAAGTTAAACGATAGCGACGCGAAATATGAATTATTCATTTTGGCTATTTTTAGAATTTTATTAATGGCTTACGGTATAAATATTTGTGGTAAATAGGAAAGAATTATCATTTCTCTTTCTAACCTCACAAAAAATTACGTACTTCCGCATGATAGAACAAAATATGAAAATACTTTTTAAAATATGGAGGCCCGGTCATTTATGACCCTAAAACGCTGGAGGTGTTAAGGTTTATAGTTATAAAATTGCTATGACTATGAAGTGCGATTTTTGCATGTTAATTATCAAACAAATTCGAGGAGAACTTACCACTTACAACTTTGACCGCTCGGTGGCCGAGTTGACATCACGTTTGGGTCCCACCCAGGCGTAGCGTGTTCAATTCCTCGGCTGGCTAAATCCTCCATCACAACACATTTTCAGGTTATTCGTAACCAGGGAATGTTTAACTTTCCTTTAAAAAAAAAAAACTTTAACTGGGCGTTATGGTATCGCCCGCACTACAAGTTCAGCCTCTGGGTCTATAGATCTAAATACGGCCCTGCCCCGATGACAGCCAACCTCCTACGGGAGCGTAGAAGAAAGAAGAAAACTAGAAATGCCTTCCATACAAATTTTAATGGAAACAATTGTTACATTTAGCACGCGCTTTGTCTCACTTACACTCGCCTTACATCGTAGATCTCCATGAATTTGAATTTCTAACACAGTTTTGTATGGGACATTTATGGCCCGATTGGACAAAATATTTGGATCACCAATCTCGTCCAAGATATTTCCCGTGTTCTTCTTTATTCTACATTAGCTGACGATACCTGGCGTTGTTCAATGGAGTTATGAATGATTTGGGGTAGCGAATCGAGGATGTGAATTCTAGTGTACCTGACAAATGAATGCATTTTAAAGGTGGAAAAAATATTATTGCATTGTAATAAATATATTTTTTTTTATTGGTGTTTTTTTTATACACACAGGTACATATATTATTATACAAAACATAAGACAGTAACACATAAAATCCCACAAAAGCGAAGCCTGTGCGTGGGTATTATGAATTATGTGCACAAAACCGTAATGGTTAAATAAAGAAAGAAAAAAATGGTACCTATATAAAGATTAATGTGATTTTACTGGATTTTCGGCGAATTTAATAAAAATAGTTAAATAGAGGTTAAAGTAATTTTGAAAGTTTTTTTTTAATGTAGACTGTAGTGACATATTTTAGGCATCATAAACGTAGTACAAATTATAGAAAAATGTTTCTCACTTTCAAATTTTTTCTAATCAAGCATTCAACTAACTTTGTTTCACTTGATCGTCCCATGTCTTCGTCGGGCGTCCTCGGCTTCTACAACCATTCACTTCCAGGTAATACATTCTCCTTACACCTCTTTCTTCGTTCATCATATTTTTTCGGATTCACTGCCCAAATTCAAAAGTGGCATCATGTCAATAATTTTAACTGGTCAATGCGCATACATATAGACACACACAAACACTCATACATACATTACACACGTCACACACACACACACCTATATACTACTCACGTCACCCGGTAATTAAGGAATAAACATACCACTTAGCAGACACGTTACATGTTACATCTCTGTAAATCATGTACTGTTTGTTTCTATAATATAAAATAAATAAATCACTAACGCCTCATTTTACCAAAAATAGTTATTTGATTAATGTTTTCCTCGGGCGTTCCCGACTTTTTCTACCATTCACTTCACGAAGTATCATAAACCGACTTTGTTACTAATAAGAAAAAAACATTATATCGACATTAATCCTACTCCGTATCTCTTTCCAGTGCAGATATAATGCGTCTTTCTCGAGCGTCTCTGACTACTTCTACCATACAAACCGCTCTCTAAACACTCCTACAACTAATAAGAACAAACTGTACTTTTGGAGTACGGTGGTACGATGGATATTGTCCTGATAACATTTATCCTTAGGTAGGAGAGGGCATCAGATGATACATTTCAAGAAACATTGTCTCCGTAAAAAATGACTCATGAAATGAATAGATAGGAACCAATATTTATATTGGTTTTGAACCCGCGACCACTTGATCCGGAACCAAGTAGCTTTCTTTTCCCCGATATACAACAGTGTGTGTTACTTTTAAAATGGTTTGGAATTTTGATAAATATTTGCTATAAATTTGGTCTGATAACAAGTGAGAAACATCAACTGAATGTTTGGGTTACATGCTAACTCAACACAGTGACTATTCAACCCACTTTTAAAAAGTGATATAAAGTCATAAAACGGTGAAAAATTTTTTTTTTAACCTAACCTAAACTAACCTACTTAACCAGTAAAATAAAGTTTTTGTTCCATCACTTTCCATGACTTTATATAACTTTTTAAAGATGTGATGAATTATCATTTTGATGATTTATCCGGTCACCGAATGTTTGTATTCAACATTCGTGTTCACGTAACAAACATTATTACACAACTACGTGACTCAGCTTCAACAATGTTTTATCCGGGTTTACGACCTCTCGTCAAAAGGTCGTACCACGTACAAAGCGCAAGTGGTAACACAATTTTATTACATTGTCCCTTGTCGATCTGTCCTAGTTAGGAGTAGAGTTTTCAATCCGTATAATCCGCATTTCGAAAAGTCCGGATTTTAGAATTATGGCAGTGGAATCAGAATTTGGATTTTATGAATATCCTATAAAATTAATGCATCTAATAATGCTTACTTACCATTAAAATTACGTATGATTGATCCTCCCATTGGGGTGATTGGAATTGACCCGGTTAATAGTCATTTCAAAGACGTGGATAAATGAAGTCGTAATAATAAGCTAACCTAATAACCAAATGTTTAATCATAAAATATTTAGTACAAAGAAGTGTGTTTATTATTTTGCAACAAAGGAATGAAAAATACAAACGGCCTTACGTGGTGAAAATTTTATTAAATTGATAAACCAATGTGTATATTGTGTATGTGAAAACCTTATTAATATATAGGGTTTTCCAATAAGAGGTGTTATTTTGAATAGCCCGCTATTTTGGTAGATGTTACTTTTGAAGCTGTCATTTTTTCACATTTGACAAGTAGAAACTACGCCATTAATAAAAATGGAACATGAAATTATTAAAATTCACTTGAGTGAATCAAATGCAAATCATCTTGAGTGATGAGGCCCATTTCCACCCCAGTGGCTTCGTCAACAAGCAAAATTGTCGCATCTGGGGCTCGAAAAACCCAAGAGTTATTGTTAAAAAGCCTCTCTATCCTCAATGTATGACTGTTTGGTGCGATTTATCGTCCGGCGGAGTATTTTGGATCTTATTTTTTCGAAAATGAGGCTGGAGCAACAGTTACGTTGAATGGATTGTGCTATCGAGAGATGATAAATGATTTTTTATGGCCGGAATTGGATGGTATTGATCTGGAGAACGTTTACTTTCAACAAGACGGCGCTACGTGCCACACAAGCAACGAAACCATTGATCTTTTACGATTGAATATCAAAATAACACCTCTTATTGGAAAACCCTGTAGAAAATCACATAAAATAGTACATGGAAAGATACATACTCGTATATACATTGCTTATCCGGTCACAGATGGTCATTTATCTGTTGTATACACTTGAAATAATAATCATTTTTTCATTGAATTTCGGGTATTTTCCAAGGTATTGTAAATGTTAGAGGTTGATTTCGAGGTTTTCGTAAAAAAAATACCATTTTATAAAATAGAAAAAATACCTTTTTGTATTTAAAATATACTTTAATATTTAAAAAAATATTATTCAATCATGAAAAGGGTTGAAAAAAAAAAGCTTACCATAAACATTTTTAATCAAAACATCGCAAAATTTTAAATAAAAAACATGGTCTTTTTATTTAAAGGTCTTCTATGAAAATTGTTACTTCACAATAAAAAAATGTATAAAAACAACAAATAAACTGATATTGTTCATGCATTGCTTTCAAATCTTAAAACGTTTATTTCTTGTGGACAAATTCATTGTTTCGCTGACGACAGCACCGTTCGCGAAGGTTTTCAATTTGATAAGCCCATTCCACGTATGTTGTCTGTACAGCTCGGGAAGTTTAGAGACGAAAACTTAATCACCACCTCGAGAAGGTTCGTGCCTGGGGTAAAGCCAACCTGGTCATGTTCAATGTCTCAAAAACCTAAGCTTGGAGCTCAATGACTGTATGGTGCAATTTGATGGAAGCACCCTCTACAATGCACCCTCTAAAAATGCTTGGAGTAAGTAACCGGCTGAAGTTTCAGGGCTCTGAAACTCGAGTAAATTTGGCTTTCAAGAAACTGATCGTCTTGTAGAGGGCTAACAGATTATTCAATAGTAACCAGCTGCTAACCCTATAAAAATCTCAAGTACGCCCAGCAATTTGCACCTCTGGGCTGGAGCCCAACAATATTTGATAAACCTACTCAATTCTGTGTAAAGGCTGTCCGTCTGATTGACAATCCATTGTTAATAAACGAATTGTCGTCTTTAATACACAGACGCAATAAGAGCATACTGAGTCTGTTCTACGGGTATTTTGATGGATCCTGCTCTAAGGAGCTAGCCGTATTGATCCCCGGTCCACCGGTGCACTTGCAAGAAACTCGACGTACACAAGCGAAACACCCGTTCACAGTTGACGTTGGCTTCTTGAGAACGGGCCGCTTCTTTTACGGTTTTGTGTAAGACGGCTCGTATATGTAACGGATTACTGGCATCTATCTGTTTTTCCTCCTTCATATAATCCGGGCCTCTTCAAGACCCGCATGAATTCCCCTTCCTACAGCCCCTACCTTAACTCGCCTCACAACGTTGCCCAACCGGGTGGCGCCATAGCTCTCCTACCTTTACACAGGGACGCTCTTGTGAGGTGTCACATTAAAAAAATTAAAAAATAAATTCAATTTGAATGTTGGTTTGAACGTTTAACCCCACTTTTTTTAACTAAAATGAAAGTATATTTTACAACATTCAATTTTTGTAAAATTACTTGACTAAAACTGACGAAAATACTTTTCTTTTTACTCCTTTTTAAAATTACATAAATACAAATTTATTAAATTATTCGAATATGCTTGTAAATTTACCATTTGCGAACAAAAACACAGAGTATATTACAGAAGGCATTAAGAAAACTGCCGCCCTTAATTAAAAACACGTCTAAGCGGGGAAAAATGGCTGCGCAAGCGCTTATTCATTGTCAGATGCGATATTGCCGGCATAAACAAATAGAGTTAAAGATTTTTTTATTAATACCAACTCAAATATAAACTTTTACAGTCTTTATACAATGTGTAACAAAACACCGTTTAACGGTGATTTTTTTATTAGTAATTGTTAATTTAAAAAAGAAAAATGGAATAGAAAAAAACGTCTTTACTAAGTTTTTTAAATTCTTATTTAATATACTTTATTAATATTTTATATATATATATATATATATATATATATAAAATATATATATATGTGCTAATTTAAGGCTCCGTAGTAAGCGTTAAAATATGGTTTGAAAGGGAGATATGAAATACGCATGTTAGAGGGAGCGCGCCAATATTTAAAAAAAAACATTAATAATTTAGCGAATTTTGTGAAAATATTTAATAAAACAAGATTCGTAAGACGCAAAATACTCAACAAATGCTTTAGTTGCATTTGAAGATACACTGTGTAAATGCACACTGGTAAAATTACCATGCTTATAACATATAAAATAACAGAACAAATCGTGTTTTTAATAATTTTTGGAGCTTTGTGATTTTTTATATCGAGGGAATTTCATATAATTAACGTTTCGGCATAACGAATGTGTTGATATTATTTGTAAAAAAACTTATTTTTTTGGAACTTTAAAACAGAGTTAACGAGAAACTTGTTACAAATCGGCAGAAATCGGATATGCGGGGGCTTAATACGATAATGCACCCTAATTAGACTGGACCACAAGTGGCTCTAAAAAATCAGTGTAGCACTGTCCTAATATTTTCTACTGCATGAGAAATACAAGGTTTTTAGGCTTTTTTTATTTATTTTTTAATCTTAAAATCCGGATTAAAAAGATAATTTCAAACAGATCCGGATTTTCCAAAAGGTATCCGGATTTGCAATCTCTAGTCGGAAGTGTTTGAAAGTTACTACGTAGCACCGACCTACGGTTTTACGGGGAAGATAAGCCTCGCTAGTCGGCGTTAATTAACTTGACATCTCATACAGCCGTTTGCTTTGAGATTACTCCACATTCATAAATCTCTTTGAAAATAGACTGTTGGTCAATTTAGCTACTTGAATATGTTCGCTGACCCTATTTGCTTTTTAGTGTTAATTTTTAAATGATTCTTATTTTATTGAATTAAATTAACTTACTAAAGCTTTACGCTTCTTATTGACACTATTAAAAAAGGGATATAATGTTATTGCATCAAATAATTTATTCATTTATTTATTTATTAACGCCATTTTTCAGGGCTTTTACATGAGAATATTAAGAAATATACATTATAGTATATTGTACTTAACTGAATTGCTTCATTAACAATATTTTATATTTGTTTAAAGATAAATTGAAGATGTTCTCCACTGAGTTGGTATAATTGTATCCCTCCATTAGAATTCTGGGCAAAGAGGAATACATATGGTAGTTAGTCCTAGTTAGTAATACTTCTAGTATTACGTTTTGGAATCCGAAAGCTTATCAATTCTGGCAATACCGGACTATCAACTAAATCATTTAGAATTTTATATAGAAATACCAAGTTAGTGAGAATTCTTCTGTCTGACAATTTGAGCATATTCATATAATTTAACAGAAAAAATAAATAAAAGTATAAATAACGCTAGGCCCCACTGGAGGCTTTTTTGGGCCTAGCCGAATTGAGTAAAGGTCTGTATAGAGTCGCGCCCCTTTGGACGTATAACAGCAGTGATAATGAACGCAAAAAATTACTTATCGTATGCAAAAATCGTCAAATTTGTTTCAAAAATTCTTTGTCCAATTTGTTCATTTGATGTACCATGTGGACATTATTTGTCCAATGCCATAAATATCTAAAAATATTCACATAGAATAGATCTAGAAAATATCAATACACAATCTTACCATTTATAAATTTTAACTTCTTTTCAATATTTTATAATAAGCCATATTCTAAAACTTCCGGAAATTGTTTGGTTTCGGTTATCTCCTTATTGTACCTTTTTAAAGTGTCTGCTCAGAAATTTCCCATTTCTGAGCACAAACTGCCTCCTGTTTTATATTATGTTTTAGTTTTAATATTCGTGTATTGTCCTGTCCTGCTGTTATTGTTATTCTAAGTTTTGTCATCACTTTGTATAAACAGTATATTTAGTGTTATAATATTAGATCTGTATTGGGTAAGGCACACAGTAGGAATAATTTTAAGAACCACTAATACTGAATTACCATTTTTTTTGAGTTTGTTATACGAGTAGTTAAGCGCACTTGAAGTGAAATGACACTAAACTGCGCTATATAAATGCCATGTTATTATTATTACTATCTAAAAAATATTTACAAACAGAAGTAATTATATAGATTTTTAAATAACTAAAATGTTAAAGAAGCTAAATTGGCTAACAATGAATCAGATGTTGATATCACACGCGATGATATTTACACATAAAATATTATACAAGCTGTTACCAAGATAATTTAAAAAATATATATTTATAATCAACAAGGATATTCGTAAGGGTGTGCAATGAAATCAGACTACCAAAAAAGGACAAAGCCAATTTATTCTACAGGGGGATGAACTATTATAATGCTAATATTATAATGCGTTGTCGGAGACCATAGAAACTGCACCAATTATATTCTAAATAGATTGTAAGAATCACATTATCAATATAACAGTACCTATGCTAGTTGTAATTTGAAAACATTATAACCTGTTAAAATTTGTGCAAATAACTAAATAAAAATGAAATGTCTCGCCATTTAAATATTGTGGTAGCAAGAAGAAACATCTATCAATCATACTATGTTTTTGTCGGCAGTGAATAAGCATCAGACTTAATGCATTATTAGGTTAGTTTATGTGTTGTCCTATTTGCAGACCACAACACGAGTGGCTGCTTAACTGACTATATTTTCCGTATACAGTGAGACTATGACATCTCTAATATGGGGCTAAAGGTAGTGGGGAGTGGAAGGAGATGTGAAACAAGCAAGTGTGAAAGCCTAGCTATTCAGATCTGGTCACCAAATACGGCTAAAGTCATTTCAAGCAATATTTCAATTCCGAATGGTGGTCTTTCACCAGGGTAATACTGAGAGTATCTTTCTCTCTGGAACGTGCCGCAAATGTATTGAATACAAATACATATTATAATTACCAAAATATAAATAAATAATAATAAAATATTACATTCTAACGCAGCGTCACGTTCATTAATGAAATGCATTGTAAATATCGTTTTGTATTGGTGATCAACGAACCGGTAGATACAATCTGTTAGCCATAAGTTAATAATAAATTTATATATTTGTACAGCGCCCTTGAGGTGATTTTGCGCATAAACGGCGCTATATAAATCATCCGCATATTATTATTCTTACATTATTTAAATGAATTAATTGTGAAACAACAAAACAAAATTGATCAAATATAATTTAATTCCGTGGCCTCGGTTTTGAACCCGCGACCTCCAGATTCGTAGTCAAGAACCTTTCCCCTTATGTTGAATATCTTAATACTGCACGTAACCGTAAAATATTGACATGTTCATTAAAAAATATTTAATACTATAAACTTTTAAATCGATCGATAAAGGTGTTTATCAATGTGACAGAGCTACGTTTTTAATGAAAAAATGTGTTTGTCAATGTAACTGAGCTACGATTTTAATGAAAAAAAGGTGTTTGTCAGAGTAACGGAGCTACGTTTTTAATGAAAAAAAGGTGTTTGTCAGGGTAACGGAGCTACGTTTTTAATGAAAAAAGGTGTTTGTCAGGGTAACGGAGCTACGTTTTTAATGAAAAAATGTGTTTGTCAGGGTAACGAAGCTACGTTTTTAATGAAAAAATGGTGTTTGTCAGGGTAACAATGAACAGAATTGCGTTTTCTTTTTTTCTGCGATTTGTAGCTTAGATCTTCCATTGAATCTAACATTTCATAAAAATTTCATTACATAATATTTTTTAATTGGTTTAAATTAAGCGGTTATTATTCTATATGCCGGTAAAGACAGCATTCTAGAGGGTGAATATATTACGTTTGCCATATTTTGCTCTGGAACGGTTTGCAAATATACCTTAACATAATATAAATATATTATTTAATTTAAATTATAATTCCTACGTGAAATACCGAATCCGCAAAACAATTTTGTTTATCATTTTCCCGTAATTCCAACCAATACAATATTCACAACTGTTATAACATCCCTCAGCATTAGCAGCACTGTGAGTTATATGAGGAAATTATAAAGGCGAATAAATTACACATGGAGAAAATTACACATACATAAATTACACACGTCAAAAAACTTGAGTTTTGATATTTGTTTCAAACACAAAATTTATTTAGCACACACTTAGGACTGGTTGTTTCAAAAAATTTTAACAATCCATCAAATATCAAATTTGATTTTAAAGTTCGGTGAAGGTTCTACTCACATTCTCTTACTACACCATAATTGGCCAGTTGTTTGATAAAACTGAAATAATAACAGAACTTAAGTAGAACCTTCACAGAACTTTAAAATCATCTTTGAAATTTGATGAATTGTTCCAATTCCAAAATGATCAATCCACTTGGACGCCTTCCCAAGATTGTCTTATACAATGTCCCTAAAGGAGAGCAATCTGCAGACCAGGAGCTCTTCTCTGAGGTCTTTACCAATAATCTAGTAGGTCAAACGACGCTTTCTCTTGAAGATCATCTTAGAACCATGCGGCGAGTTTCGCTTTTTGGCAAGAGAGACACTCCCACCATGAACATGGTGGTTACATGTCACCCGTTAGCCAGAAAAGTTCTCATAGACAGCGGTATGTGCTTCCTTGGATGGAATGCCTGCCGTACTCGGGATTATACGGGAGCAACCAGGTGTTTCAAATGCCAACAATATGGGCACATTAGTAAGTATTGTCAGCAAGACAATGAAACCTGCCGTCACTGCGCCACTTTGGGGCATAACTACGAGACTTGCCCTAATAAAGCCCTTCCCGCTGTCTGTGCCACTTGTACACGTTTCAAAAAACCTGCCGACCATCCCACAGGGGATAGGGATTGCCCTGCCCAAGCTGCTGCAATCAATGTACAAGTGAGGATGACAGACTATGGTTCAAGTTAATCTTATGGCACTGGCAATTCTACATGTTTCTTGTTTCTTGTCTCTTCGTTCTAGCATATACTTATCTACTTTTATAGTAATCCACACAATGTGTTTCATATGTTTTTATTTTTACTTCTTTTATCTAATTCTCTTATTCTTTCAGGTATTACTTTATGATTGTTAAATGTTGACTTTATATTGTTTATTGAGATTGTTAATTTTCACCTATTTAATAGACACTAATGTTTTTTTTTTTTTGACTGTTTGGTTTTTTTTTTTAATTTTTTTTTTTTTTTAATTTTTTTTTTAATATCTCAGATCTTGAAACCATTCAGACCAGAACTGAACTCCATTGCTTGTTTCGGGTTGTTGATATCCCCATAAGGGGTTGTTCACGGACCTAGTCCCCGCATAAGCTCACTGAAGCTCTAGCACTTATGGAACTCTGCCAGACATCTGTGCCACCCCTGAGGATGGTTGTGGGTCAGAGGGAAGTCCGTGCTGACCTGGGTGCCTTCCTCCCTGCCTCCGACTTCCTGACGCTTTTCTCCCCTAGGGTCTTTAGGGTCAATCCCTATCATCCCATATACTTTCTTCTGGGCACCACCACGAGGTCGGCTTAGGGGAGCGGCACTTGGACCTGCATTTGTCTTTCCAACCACCACCAATCCATCCTCGGGACTGCCAGCTGCGAGGCATTGAACCACTTTTCTCTTGTGTTTTCTTTTTCTTTTGCTTACAGCTCACCTGAATTCGGTGACCACACGATATTCGCGATGGTTACTGATCATGTCTCTTTTTATTTTTTTTCTTCTTATTTACCATGTACTTCTCATCTCTTTTCTTTACTTTAGGTTGCTGATACTTTGGTACAATATGTTCCTTTTTCTTTTTTCTCCCTTTTTTTGTTCTCGCAAATAGACTGTGAATTCTACGCTTTCTAACTTTGTCCTGATTTTCTATGTTTATTTGTTCTTGTTTTAAATTTTTGAGAAGTATTCATTGATCATAACACCCATTGTAGTCACTCATCTGTAAGCGCTTGCATACCGCTTCCTAACACTGTATGCGGGGACATTGAAGGTCTAACTTCACTTTAAATTGTAGAGCCGTTTATTCAAAAAAATTAGATTCTTGCGAGAACTCGAAGGGGTCACCATAAGTCACCTATACCGGGGTGGGAAAGCGGTGGGTAACTTCAATGTTCCAATTCTGTGAAACAGCCCGTCTTAATTAAGGACGGAATAATTTGAACAATTCATCAATTTCAATGCTAATTTTCAAGTTCTTTAAAGGTTCTATTCAACCTCTGTTTTATTTCAGTGTTGTGTAACAACTGGCCAATAACGATACACGATACGATACAGACTATAACAGAACTTGAATATATCCTTTACAGAACTTGAAAATTCATTTTGAAATTCGATGAATTATTCAAATTTTGTCTAACCCAAAACAACCCGTCCTTAAAATTTAAACTTATTGAAACAGATTTTTTTTCGTTTGTAATGTAAGTATGTGTCATTAAAGTAGCTTTAATTCTCTCTATGTGTCATTTAAGTCATTTCGTCCATGTTTCATTGCGACCGTGTGTAATTCTAGCAGTGTTATATTGGTAAGTGAAATTCACGCCAGTTTAATTTTGACATGTGACCATATATAAAATATTTGACATACAAGTTAATAGCACAAAAGCCTAGATTGTCTAGAGCTGACCCGGCCGCTATGTCCAAGAGAAAAATTGCGGGAGGTCGACGGACAACCTAGTTAATCACTGAATCGTCGTCAGGTTTGTGAAGCGAAACGTGTGCATATTAAACGGAATTATGGCTTTAAGTTAAGTTTCTTATTGCGTTTAAATTAAGTTTCTTATTGCGTTCATTAGCCACTGTGAATAAAGGTTTATTTTATGTATTATCCCTTACGGGGGACAAATACGTTCAACGTGAGAGCAGAAGCAATCAAATTGATCATGAGAAAATTGCTAAACATTAAATTACTTAAATAAAAATTGATATATCTATCCCAAACATCATTCAGTTTGGGAAGAATCTTGCTATTATATTTAAAAATAGCTATCAATAAAAATATGCGTTAAGAAAATAAAGTTTTTTTTTTGTAATATAAGGAATATAGATACATAAATATTTAACAATATTAGATTTTCGATCATCATTGGTTATGTATACCTTATCAGAAAAGAGGACTTCTTGTGTCTGATAAGGGAGCCACGATTCTTACATAGGTTTTATGTTGTAATAATATTTTTGTATAAAATATAGATTTTTCAATGTAATGTTTAATTTAAGTTTTTTTTTTTTAATTATTTCATTTATTTGTTCTGATTGGTTGAAAATACAGAGCAGTTCCGAAGGGAGATTATTGTAGTTTTTTATGGCTGGGTAAATATAATTGTTTTGCATTTGTGTTGTTTTAAAATTTGGTGTAATAAATTGATTTCTATTTCTAATTGGTTTGTAAAATTCTTAGTAATCTTTGTTATTTTTTTCTTTGCACATTTTTACAATGGAAGCTTGCTTAAATATGTCATTGACATTTGATACTGGAAACAATTTAAATAGTGATAAGGTAGAATTTTTGTTTAGTATTACTTTTATGATGATTTTTTGTGAAACTTTGTGAGTTTAGATTGTTTTTATAGGAGTTAATGTTGGTATTTTAAATTTATTTTGAATTATGAACTAATGTTTATAAGACAGGGTTTTTTACTCATAGCACAAAGGATAACAAATTATTTTAAGCAAAAATTATTCGCCTGAAATACCTATACAATTTGAAAATATATAAAAATAAGTAAAAAATAAATGCCGCCGACGGGAATCGAAGCCGCAGCCTTCTGATTGCCGGTCAGCTGCTCTGAACCACTATCTACGTCGGCTTATTGCAAACCCGCCAAATAATTCAATATGTACTAATATTTCATTCAAAAATTATTTGGATCGAATATTGAGTCTTTTTAGATAGATTATAGAAGGGTAAATGCAGGTAACTCCATTAATGGAGGACTGAACGCATTTCGCGCTAACAAATTCTCCAAAGAAGCGAAATTAGCAGTCCAAAATGGAGTGCTAGTACCTACCCTGATGTATGAAAGTGAGGCATAGGAATGGTAGAGAATGGATGAAATTAGACTGAATGCTGTAGAAATGAGATCCCTGAGGCGTATGTGTAAAACCATGTATGATCGTGTGAGAAATGTGAAGATCCCAAAGAGTGAAAGGCTGATGAAAGCGTCATGAGTAAGATTAAGAAAGGGACCCTTAAATGGTTTGGGCATGCAGAACGAATGAGCGAAGAAAGTAGTGTAAGGGGAATATATAAGGCAAATGCGAATGGTAGCAGAAGTCAGGTACGCCCGAGGAAAACATGGTGCGATCAAATGAATCAGATACTTGAGTCGAGCCATATCAAGATCAGATTTTTTTTTAAATATTTTCTTCATTCATTGTTTTTTGATTTTCACAGTTTTTGGGTGTGTTTAAGACCACCAAACTAGGCACATGCCCGTGATGTGGTGGTTAGAATAATAGAAGAGTATGTATGAGACGATGTATGAATGTGAATGAGGCAAGGAGTGTGTGCCAAGACCGAGTTGTTTGGCGGTCCGTCCTCTCTGCCTACCCCTGCGGGAAAACGGCGTGATGGTTAGTTAGTTAGTTAATTAGTTGTAGATATTCTCAATATCGCCCTGGTGTAAGACCACCATTCAGAATTGAAACGTTGGTTGAAATGGCTTTAGCTGTGTTTGGTGACAAGGTCTGAATAACCGGGTACTCCTCTCACCTTCTTCTTCCTTATCTCCTTCCCGTACTACCTTCAGCCTCACTAGATACGCCAATTGGGTATGCCATATTCTGACAGACTCCAAACAATTGGGAGCAGCTGGGACTGTTGTAGGGTAATCACATAAAATAAAATATTATATTTTTGTTACGTTACTCCACACAGGATGCCTTGAGGAAAATAATTTCCACCAGGGCCTATGTCACCTTTGTGGATGCTGTGTGAGGGATCTTTTTGAGGAGAGGATGTTGTAAATATGGGTCTTGAAGAGACGCATGTTGTAGAAGGTGGAAGCACAAGTATCGATTCATGTTTTTAATGCACAATAAGCTTTATTATTTGTTGATATTGCTAAAACTGCCAAGAAACTAAATTAATTCATGAGGTGGGAATACACTGCGAAACTTTGTTAGATTTCGGAATGACAAAAAATTTGAACCCCAAAGTATTTTCCATCCATCGATCTAAAATTCCGTCAATAATTCGATAAAACAAATTAAATATTGCTGAAATTTTTTACTTTTTCTCTTTTGATGATTTAATAATACACAAAAATACATTCTAAGTCTCAGGTTGTTTCTTAATTAATAATAAAATAAAATAATTGTATTTTTATTATTATGTAATTGTTATTATTATTTTCATTAATATATTATTTATGGTACGTTGTTATGTACTGCTCTGTCATTTCTGTGAAGTGCAAATATTAATAGTGGTTGTTTTTGATTAGATCATAAAAAATATCAATTGAAGGTATTTCTCACTGCAAATGAATTGTTTTCACAATTATTATTCTATATTTCAGATTAGTTTCATTTTATAAACAAATATTCATTCCTATTTTTAATTTCATAAATATTTCATTTAATATGTTAAAATAAATATTTTTTACTATACTTTCTCCAGCTGAAATGAAGGTTTTTCAAGGAACTACGAATTTTGCGGGATTAAAAATATGGGATTAAGTATGAGCAGTTATGCAATTTTTTTCATAAACATTGTCTAGTTAATATTCTAAGGTTTTTTTAAATTGCATATTTTGATTTGCATGCAATTTTTTTTTACTATAAGGATATTATTATATGTAGCTATAAAACTCAAATATTACTAAGTACGCATCTTCTCTAAAGCTAAAGTCGGTACCTGTTACGAGCACCGAACAAACCTAACCTAACCTAATCTAACCTAACATAACCACGCGTCCCATCCAGCCAACCCACCTTCAGATCAGAATCCTTTAATATGAGTTCGCTAGACATGAAATGACGAATGAAGTGAGTGTTATTATCATTATTCAAATCAAAACTAAAATCGGTTAAAAAAATTATTTGGCCAACTACAAGTACCTCAGGAAAAACGAAAAATCAATAAAAGATTTTGTAATAAGAAAGAAAACCAACAACATCATAAAAAGGGTTACCCACCCCTTCAGTTGAACAGTAATCACTAGACAAAATAACGTTTTTGTTGCCCTAGTGCCTTTTGATTATTTTCTTTATAAAATAAATTTAATTTACTGACCTCATTATTTACCAACACGGCGGCGTTTCCGTCGACTGACCTGGCCGTACTTTCACATAGAAATAAAAGCAAGCAGCCACTTGATAAAAAGATAAAATGCATTATATGAATAACAGGAGAAATTATCGTTTTTTTAGTTCCATTTTGATAAGGTGGCAGTATTCTGATAGCCGGTTTTGTGCGATTTTATTTGGAAAGTTGGTATCTTTCCACGAGTGCCTACGTGCGAATCGAGGCAAAGAAAATGGCGACGATTCACGCCCTGCTCGATGTTAACTAAATAAGAATATTTTACTTTTAAATTAATTTATTGATGTCTTCTTGTTTTGGTGCAAAATTAAATACAATTTTGCTTCTTGCAGCTATTTTACTGTCATTGATTGATATGGAAACTCTTAATGTTGAAAAATACTATGTTTTTTGGTAAATTAATGAATGAAGTATTTGTTAGTACTTGTTATATTATTTAAACTCACCTATCTCTCTCTCGCCTTCACACACTTGGAAACAAATTCACCTCGAACATTTACACATATTAAGTTTACCAGTATCAAAGAATATATGTATATTATACTTTGATTTATTTAACACTTCAAGTACTATTATTTAAATTCGATATTATTTACAGCGTTGGTATTTTGCCATTACTAATTAGCTTTTTTTTCTACAGATACAACAGACATTATTTTTCTTCTTTTATTTAAACTTCTGTTTTATAATAAATATCAGTTTATTATATATATTTATTTTTATATACCTTACAAGTAAATTATTTCCCTGTTTTCAGACTTACTGGTTTGCAACAAACGTGAATAATTGTAAGCATATATAAATGTACATACTTACTTTATATTTGAAACTTTGATTTATTTACAATATCAGCTGTTATTATTTGGATTTGATGTTAATCTTAGTATTAGCATTTGAGTTTTATTTTTCTGTATATAGTTATGCTATTATTCATGTATTATGTGACACTTACATTCATAATTTGTGAATTTCCTCTGTAAAAGCCCGATAGGGCGTTAATGAATAATAAATAATAATAAAATAATTATTATTTAGTAACATCGCGTAGGAGCGATTGCATTTTTTAAATTAGTCTTCTTGTTGTAAATTACTTATAGTCACTTCTAAATGATAGATTATGAACCTGAAATTTATATTATTTTTCCTGTTTTTCTATTTTCTCTCCTTTCTAATATTATGTACATTTACACGCAACTTTAAATGTGCCATGTTTTGTGGTTGTTTTATTTGTTATCTAAACATTACAAAACAATAAAACTTACTGCATAATACTGTTTACACTGTATTATGCAGTAGGTACCTAAGTCTTATAAAATATACAGTTAAAAGCCCATCAGGACGTTTATAATAATAAAATAAATAATTTTAATTCTTTTAACATCCTTCTTTAACCCCACTTCACACTAGCCATCAAATTTTGTCAAAGTCCTGTCGTCTTTTTTGTATATTTTTTTCTGAATCAACAAAAATTCTATAACGTGTAGCTTCGGCGTTGTCACATATTTACAATTTTCATTTATATTTACAAGTCAACATTACTATTTTCAGTTGCGTAGTAATTTCCATCAAACGCTTTGAAGATCTGTTGGGCAAAAATATCTTTGTGCTGGAATCTGCCGAAATTATTGCTTGTGCAATGATGGAGGACTTAACTTGCAGAGGTCATTTTCAATTTTACAAGAAGAAAAATCCAGAATGAAATTGTAAATTAACCTATAAATTTTAATCTCATAAATTTTCACGTAAAACACAATCTAACAATAAAGAAAATTACACCCAGAAATAAAGGAATAATAATACGAGACATATAACATCAATTGGTCGATAGATCCTGCTCTCAGTATCATCCTGGTAAAAGACTACCATTAAGAATCGAAAAGTTGCTTGAAATGGTTCTAACCGTGGTTGGTGACCATATCTGAATAACCAGGTACTTCCAAACCTTGCTCTCTCTATAAGTTTATTTTCTCACTCCTTTCAGCCTCATAACATACCTCAAATGATCATGTTCCACCCTTCCATCCATCGGATTCAGTCCACATTTCTGCTCTACATTATATGTTATACGAAAAAAAGTCACTTGACATCAAGAAAATAGCGGACCCTCACAACATTAATCCAGCTTTTCTAATTGACTGTATATCAATACTAGCCAAGCGACTTTGTCTAATATTTAATCATTCCCAGAATTCTGGCTGCTTCTTTGATCTATGGAAAAACTGTTATCTAATACCTGTTTTAAAAAGGTGCGATATTCATGATGTCACAAATTACCAACCTATTTGCATGTTTTCTACAATACAGATTAATAAATATTAATAACATCATTGTTCCTAATCAACATGGCTTTATGTCGTGCAGATCCACTCCAAAAAATTATTCACTTTATATCATGTTCACGTGACAATAAAACCCAAGTCGACTCAATATATATCGATAAAGTAAACCATAAGATTCTTCTAAATAAACTTAGCGAGTTTGGAGTAGAGGGTAAATTATTGGAATTGTTTAATTGGTAACAAGATGGTTTGGGCATGTAGAGCGAATGAGCGAAGATAGGAGTGTAAGGAGGATATTTGATGCAAATGTGAATGGTAGCAGAAGTCGGGGACGCCCGAGGAAGACATGGCACGATCAAGTGAATCAGATACTCGAGTCGGGCCATGTCAAGAGTCAGAATAATAGAAGAGTATGTATGAGACGATGTATGAATGTGAATGAGGCAAGAAGTGTGTGCCAAGACCGAGTTGTTTGGCGGTCCGTCCTCTCTGCCTACCCCTGCGGGGAAACGGCGTGATGGTTAGTTAGTTATTTTTTGGTAACAAGTAATTCTAAACTGTCATACAAATTCATGGCTAATTAATTACAAATATTTTAAACCCATAAAGATGTGGTCTATAATAATAACATCAGTTTAATTCAGTGTTCAGTGTTCACAGTCATTTGCCAGAATATCGTAAATGAATTTCAATGTTCATTCAAATTAACACTGGTAGTGACGGACATGTTTTCGACTAGTACGGCGAATTTTTAAAGATTATTATCCTACATTATTTCTTTATTTCTGAATGAATTTTAGTTAAAATATTATTTGTTTCAAACCTTAGAGATTATCACTACATTGCAAATGTGGATTTTTGATATGAAACAGTTATTTGTATTACTTTTGTGTTATGTTTATTTTATCTTACTATTTAAAAAATGCCCTTCTGTCGTCCAATGTTAATCCAAATTAACTTAGAATAATTTTTTAAAAAATACAGTGTGTGGCAAGCCTACGCACGACGGAAGTGAAACTTTTAGTATTCCCAGTCGACGCTTGCTTACACACGCTTCGGTTGTAGGCACGACATCCCTACATCATATTTCACTGTTAGTATAATCTCGCCGATATGTTAAACAATCCTATCATGCTATTACAACAACAATACTATTTTGTGAGATATTTATCCACTCTTCTTGGTTATGTTTACCTTACGTTAATGTCATCACTGTGTGAATCAGACTCTCTTCTTCTTTTGTGATTTTCAGGGGATATTTCCTCTTGTGCCACGAATGTTTTTCTCACTTCTATCTCGTCATTACTCATTTTTGACACTAAAACTCTGTTCCAAATCGAATAAACCACAATCAATTACGTATTTCACTCGTATTACACTCACCGCGCAGTACACGAAGCAAGCAGCTGATGCCTGGCGTGGCGTCGTTGGCTAGAGAGAGAGGAAAAGAGAGAAGAGAGAGAGAGAGAACGTTCGTCAGTGGCTCCCTCACCTCAGTAAGCGACTACGGTGAGAGAGCGACAGTGAACGGTGAGCGGTGGTGGGGGTCCCGTACCCCCACCACCAAATGATCACGGTTTTTCGTGACGGTCATGAGTCGGTTTTACTCCGGTCCTCGAAAATGCATGACGCGCGTAAAGAAGTTTCACTTCAAAAATATATATATGTTTACCAAAAAATTTTAATAATTTTCTGAGATATTATCAAGCATTACATATTTTATATATGTGGAAACAATAATCCGGGTGTGAAAGGGTTAACTGCACGGAATAAACTTACAAGAAGGCTATAATAACAAGTAAGTTTATCATAATTCTATTCTTTTGCAAGGGTTCCATATTAGTTTAAATCATAATTTTACTTTAAAGTACTGTTCCACTGAATTATTATGTATATACGAGTATTATCACATGATTGTAAAATAACATATGGGCATATAATGTAAATTAAATTAATTAATTGTACATGCCATAATCCCGCTGGCTCTGGATAGTCGGGAGCAGCTAGGACTCTTGTGCGGTAATACATAAAAATATCAATATCAATACAAAACGAAAAAAAATGAAAATCGTTTGACAATATAATTTTTATTTAAATAATAGTTTTGTACAACCATTTTAATGGAATTCTGTATTTAACAGTAGATTAATGTAATTAGACTAAATGGTACGAATTGAATTTGAGTCTGGAGTTTGATTATTTGATTCCCGCCACAGTGCAGTAATACATCGTTTTTAATTATTTCAGCAAATCTATTAAATTAATTTTCTGTACTTAGTATTGAGAATTCGATTATACAACCCGATGGACCTACAAAATGAAACTATAGCAAAAAGTAAGTAAGGTATATTGATAGATAGATCCCAAATTTAGAGATATTTCGAAATATTAATGCACTAACTATCACAGAATAGCATAAAAGAAATTCCTTATATCAAATGTATAAAGAATATTTCATCAATAAAATTCACCCCTTAGATAACATAAGCAATAGACTCAAAACAAAGGGCCTAGTATTCATCCCAATGCTAAGATCGACCACGGCTCAGCACCACTACTTGTATATAGGTGTGAAATGGTAACTAACTAACTAACCATCACGCCGTTTCCCCGCAGGGGTAGGCAGAGAGGACGGACCGCCAAACAATTCGGTATTGGCACACACTCCTTGCCTCATTCACATTCATACATCTTCTCACACATACTGTTCTATTATTCCGACTTGGCCCGACTCAAGTATCTGATTCACTTGGTCGTGCCATGTCTTCCTCGGGCGTCTCCGACTTCTGCTACCATCCACATTTGCATCGTATATTCTCCTTACACTCCTTTTATGCCCAAACCATCTAAGCGTCCCTTTCTTGATCTTAATCATTACGCTTACTGATGTAAGGCTGATTGCACTCTTTCCGGATCTCCTCATTTATCAAAATTCCCCAATTCCAAGACTTCACAGTCTCGGAAATAAATACTCTGATCTGGGAGATATATTTCATCTTAAAAATAATCAATATAAATATTGTTTATTTCAATTCTTTTATAGATCGAGACACAAATAGACATCTATAATTTCCGCAATATATATATTTTTATTTTTATTTTGAATATCTATTTATGTGAGACTTCTTATCATTTTTACTAATGTATCTTATTTTATTATATGCTTTTGTTGTAACATTTAATATTTTTTTTCTTTTTTCGTTGTATTATGTTTCCTTTATTGTTTTAATTTTGTAGAATCTATAATAACTGTGATACTCTACTATTAAACTTTGTGGTGTGTAAAAGCCCATTAGGGCGTGTTATAATAATAATAATTTCTCACACGATTATACATGGTTTTACCACACAGAGGCCTCAGGCATCTCATTTCTACAGCATTCAGTCTACTTTCACCCTTTCTCTGCCAAGTTCATGCCTCACTACCATACATCAGGGTAGGTACCAGCACATTGTGAAATGGTACAATATATTATTGTCCGAAAACAAAATTAAAGCAACAGAAAATTTGAAATATGAAAAATTCAAAAAGCAAATTAACTCCCTGAAATTGGATTGTGATAGATTGTACCCTTAATCTATACTATCTGGCATTTAAAAAAAGACTTTGGCTATTGATATAAAACTAATTCTCTAAAATTGTGTATAATGAATTATGTTTGTAGTTATTTAACAAGAATATTGAATATTGTTTACACACCGCCTTTTAAGCATTTTTTTTGTATGTACTTACTCCTCCCGTAGACACGAGCTTGTGGAGTTCACCTTATGGAGTAGAAGAATTTTATTTTGCATTCTGTTATAATTTGAAATCTTGTATTATTTTATGATAAATAAATTAAAATACAAAAAAAATATATTAAAAAACGCTTACACCAATGCCACCAATATTATTTAAAAAGCGGTCAATAAAGCAATCTTCTTTGAAACCAGCATCTGGCAAAAGTGACAGATTTTAATGAGCATGTTATGTTTATGCAAGTATAGTCTCTGTAATCCGAATCCACTATAAACTGAACCTCCAGTAATCTGAACCACCGGGTGACGGGGGCGGGGTGGGTGGGTAGAAAACACAAGCCGTTAATCATCTTCTATCTTATATAGAGATAAAAATGTAAATGTTCGTTTGTTCAAAAACTTAAATCTCCCAGAGTTCTTCTATGATTGCTTTGAAATTTTGGGTTCCATGATATCCCAACACAGTGACAATTCAACACACTTTTAAAAAGTGATATAAAGTCATTAGAAAGATGAAAAAAAAAAATTTAAACCTACCCTAACCTAACCTACTTAACCCAGTTAATAAAGTTTTTATTTCATCACTTTCCAAGACTTTATATAACTTTTTAAAGATGTGATGAATTATCATTTCGATGAAATCATCAAAATGATAATATCCGGATAAATATCCGGTCACCGAAATTTTGACATCAAGTTGCATTGGTATAATCGTGTGTTTTTATATACCTGTATCATACAGATGTCACCTGTGACAGGTAAAAACATGTTTTTTTTAATGCAGCGCCATCTGTTGTACGTAAAAGCATCAAGCGCTATTGTTTTTCTATCTGCACAGAGAGACTAAGCCACAGCAACGCGTGGAGGGGTACAGCTAGTTGAAGATAAGAGTGTCGTTTTAAAGAGTCAATATAACATTGGTAAATCTACATTAACCAATTTGAAAGGTAAAAAACCAACTCGTTAAAAACTTTTTTTTTTCAATGATACATTTATTTTTAATAAGAGATGTTTTCAAAACTATACATTTTTTCTTGCTAAATTCTAAATTCATTTTGTTGGCACTCACACACATACAAACACGCGCGCACGTACATGCACGTACACGCACGTACAGCGGACACGCACTTCTTTGAAATTGGATGACATGATAAAAATTTACAGCAGTCAATATTCGAAATAAATCTCGGTACCATCCAATTAGGATTTGGCTTAAGTGATAGCGGTGTTCACTCATTTTAATAGTATCTGGGAAAGAAGATTCAATATTCAGGCAAATAGACAAAATACATACATGTTTAAAAAGTAATATTAAAATAGAAATAGTCAAAATAGATTTATTATATTAAGTTTTTATTATTATAAGTTATTATTTTAAGTTCAAAAATTAGTTTTTACGGTTTGATTTTTAATATGGTTTACTTGTATACTATCTTTCACACATTTACATGTCTTCATCTGTTCGATAATTCTTGAATTTAACATGGTGTACTTGTATACTATCTTTCACATATTTATATGTCTTCATCTGTTTGATAATTCTTTAATTTAACATGGTGTACTTGTATACTATCTTTCACATATTTATATGTCTTCATCTGTTTGATAATTCTTGAAATTAACATGGTGTACTTGTATACTATCTTTCACGTATTTATATGTCTTCATCTGTTTGATAATTCTTTAATTTAACATGGTTTACTTGTATACTATCTTTCACATATTTATATGTCTTCATCTGTTTGATAATTCTTTAATTTAACATGGTGTACTTGTATACTATCTTTCACATATTTATATGTCTTCATCTGTTTGATAATTCTTTAATTTAACATGGTGTACTTGTATACTATCTTTCACATATTTATATGTCTTCATTTGTTTGATATTTCTTTGATTATATATTCTTTAATTATATGTACCAATACCATGCTATAAAAGCTTTCAACAGTGTAAAACTTAAAATTAAAATTGAGGAAAATAAAAATAAATACACACACAAAATTACAAAATAGATTAAAGAACAAAAAAGACAATATTACCAAAACGTCATAGCATAAAATAAAAATAAAACCTACACGTAACACACAAAACCAATATAAACACACATCACTCACAAACACACAAGATTATTTTCATTGTATTATTTTTTAATTTTAAATGTATTATTATGTATTTCGTATTTTTAATTTTAAATGTATTATTTTATTTTTAAATGTATTATTTTCTTTTTAAATAATATGTAGATTATATTTTCATATTATAAAATGAAGGCCTCAGCATGGGCAAGCCACCCAGTGAGGCCTACATTACTGGAAAACATACATTGTAAAAAATAATGTACCAAATAAAAAAAAACTTAACATGGTTTACTTGTATACTATCTTTCACATGTTTATATGTCTTCATTTGTTTGATAATTCTTTAATTTAACATGGTTTACTGGTATGGTTCATATATTTATATGTCTTCAAATGTTTTATAATTCTTTAATTTAACATGGTGTACTTGTATACTATCTTTAACATATCTATATGTCTTATTTTGTTTGATAATTGTTTAATTTAATTCAAATATTTTACATTTAGTGGCGTTTTTTTTATTTGCAGAACAGTTATCGTGATTATTAAGTTCAAGACTTTTGACTACCCTCCAAAAACAGATTAATTATTTGAAGCTTTACGCTTCATTGTAATGTTAATTACTGAAAAGAATATCAATCATTCACAGTGAAAATATGAAACAAAAGAAGTCACAGAAAATAAAAATGGTACGGTCGCGACAAAGATTTGAACTCAGAACCTTCTGCCAATAGAGCTAATGCAACCTTGTTGAATTCCATAATTTCCTCATACTTCCCTTGAGAATTATTAATATTTCATTTTTTTTAAAGAAAGACAACATTTTTAGGTTTCTTAGGTTAACTGACAATATTTGAAAATATTCTACTACCACCATAGTAAGCGGAAAATTTTGTGTCATGATGGAGGACTTAGTCAGTCGAGAAATTGCGCGGACGTCTTCTGGGTGGGACCCAAACGCGCTCCCACTCACCGGTCATTTCCCATTATTCACAATTATTTCCCATGTATTAGCTACCATATTTAAGTTGTTGTGTATAAGTCAAAAGTTATTATAAACCAAAACGTATCCCGTAAAATAAAAATGAAAAGTATATTCTAGACACAATCTATGGGTTAAATAACGTTCGGGCAGCACTTACATTTGGGAATATTTGAAAGTCAGTATTAAGGCGAAGCAATGCTAAATCACTATTTTGATTAATCTTTGTAACGAATTGGTGTACATTATGAATACCAAAAATAATAAAAAGTTTTCCTATCGAAATAGAATAGATAATATAATAGGAATAGAATACAAATAAAAAAATCAATTAATCAAAAAAAATATATAAATGTAAACTATTAAAAAATATATTTTTACAATAGAAATGTATGAACGCGTAAAGGAATCAACTTTAAAAAATGCAGTATTATAGCTAAGATTATCTGTGATAGTTTCACTTGATTAACTTTTTTGCTTTTTTATAAAATTATTACAAAATACAAAATAAATAAAAACCAGTTTTGTGCTTGAAATCGAACGTTTCTAGACTCCGTTTTTCAAGCGATTTTAATGCCTTTTACCTAGAATACATGGTATGCCAAGAATATACACATTTTTGGCTTGTAGCTTCCTCTTAATAATTCTCAAAGTTAGAGATTGATAAAAATTACGGAACTTATCAAGGTCTCGGTAGCTCAGTTGGTAGAGACGACAGTCTTAGATATGGTAGTTCGAGTCTCAGACGCGATATTATCTTTTTATTTACTTTGCCTTATGTTTCAATAATTGGATATATTCAAGTGTGGTGTTTTTGCATGAAAATTGTGAGTGTGGGGGTAGATTAATCTGTTAAGGTCGTTTGGTTTTTCGTATAGTTTACTTATTTGATTATTAACACACACACATACAAACACAGACAGACAAATGTGGAAAACGCGATAAAATTTGTTTTTATTCCCATTTTATGACCTAGGTATTTGCTTACTTTTAACATTTTTTTTTATTTATTTACAACAACAAAAATTATAAACATACATATTTTTTAACAGTGCTACCCATCTCTTGTTTGAGGTAGGGAGCAGTGCCATTACAGTGTTAAAGTTTTGAAAAGGAAAACATGTTAACTTTTATTTGAAATATGTTCTTACTATGTAAATTTAAATAAATAAAAAAATGAGTAAATTCAAGTGCATGTAACAATAATGTTGTGCGACGTAAATGAAATAATGGGGAACGTAGATAACAATGAAATAATATTTTTTTGTAAAAAAAATATAAAAGCATTCAGTTAACAATAATCAATAAATTGTATTATAAAAGTCAGTAAATATTTTTAAAGAATGTGTGTCTTTTTTGCTTTATGTAAATATAATCATCAGTGTGATGTATTTTTACGAGGCTTTATTTACATTATAATGATTCGTTATTTAAATCCAAAGACTTTATCTGAATTTTGTTCATACTTAATTTGTTCTTTTGGTTTTAGTTTTAGGTGACGGCCTCCGTGGTTGAAGGGTTAGCCTCTCGACTAGTAAGCTGATGGTTGTAGATTCAAATTACGAGGTTCCTATTGGTGTTATTTCATAATTTATTAATTTAAACCAATATATAGTATACTTGCGGTACGTTCCAGAGTGGAGGACACTCTCAGTATCGCCCTGGTGTAAGACCACCATTCAGAATTGAAACGATGCTTGAAATAGCTTCAGCCGTGTTTGGTGACCAGATCTGAATAGCCTGGTACTTTCCTACCTTCTTCAACCCCATCTCCTTCCCCTCCCAACTACCCTACAGCCTTACAACATACCCTAGTTAGGAGCAGTTGAGACTCTTCCGTGGTATTCACATAAAGTTTGTTATTTGATAATACTTTACTGTACCATTTTATGCTTAGAAAATGATAATGATGCTGTGCCGATACTTGCAATGAGAAGTGGTTCTCAATATTGAGATTCATATCAATCCCTTTGTCTTGAATCTATCGCTAACCGAATCCAATGAGTGGATTTTTTTAATGAAATATTCTTTAAATAAATTAAATGAAAATACGTGGTTTTAGGTCTTGAGGTACTGGTCAGAAGTTTGCGAGGTACTGAAATGGGTAGACAATAAAATTTACCAATAAAGTGACTTAAAACCAAGTATTTTCATTTCATTTATTTAAAATGTCAAGTCACAATGTATTGCTTCTTTAAAAAAAAAACAAAACAAAAAAAACCTTTAATAGATTTGGAGATGGGTATAATTTTTTTAACTGAAGGGATATTAAATTCTCAAAAAATCTCTAAAAAAAGTTTTTTTTGTAAAAGTAATACGGTCCGAAATAAATAAAATACCATCATTAGACAATCTCCGGATTAGTCTAGTATTGAAAGAAACCATTAGAACTGTGAAAAATAGCCTGCTGTGTGTGCTGTGTTCGTTTCCGACCTCCGCTTGCAAAGCGGCGCTTACCGATTCGCCATAATAACACGCTTGTAAGTTGCTGTATATATATTAAATTATATATGAGTCGACTGTAATGCAAATATCTTCGGGTTTGTTGGGGAAAAGATATAAATGTTGCCCAGAGATAAAATGAGCTCATGATCTGAAAATAACTCTCAACTTCGAAATGAATCGGCAATACTGGAAAATTTTGATGAATGCTATATAGACATTAGAGGTGTAACATTACGTCGCTAATACAGAAATGTCAGAAGTCAAGAAAAATAAAAACATTTTTAGAGATTCTTAAAACCGCATAGATTGTGTTTTTTAAATTAATAATGATTGTAAATAAAAGTTATTGTTCTGATCGCAAAAAAATTATTTTTGATTTATTTCTACGTGTTGTTATTGTCACTAATGGAACTTATTCATAGACAACCAAATTGATGGACTTGCCCTAACATGGAATCTGTGTATCATTTCAAGTAGCTGGAGGCAAACCACGTGACCATGTTTTTGGCACAGGAGAGTTCAGAATTCTTTTTAACGACGACATCAGTCATACATTGACCTCCGAAGAGCGCACATTGAAAAAAAAACGCAAAGGTTTGCAGCGCAGAACATTGCGGGACTTTTCTACTCAGTATCTGAATGTTCGTTTTTAAACAAACCGCCTGGTGTAGCGACACTAAAAGTGAGTGAGGTGGGTATATAATAACACATTTATAAAAATGTCTAATTTTGGAAACAAGCCCCAATTTTCGTTTACCCGATTTGGGATTTGTAGTTAAGTTTTTTACACAGCCACCTATTTCCGCGCCATTTTAAACTAGTAATTCGTATAAAAAAATTATTTTCGGGTATTCGGGGACCGAATGGTGATATTACGAAGCGAGCTGCTTGTATGCCAGATTCATTTGTTAACAAATCACAGAAAGGGACGCCACCATCCGCGATCCGCGAAACTTAGTTTGTTCCCCTTTTCCTGATTGACTAGTCTATCCATTTCAATTTCTTTGACCGTATTGCACATTTCATTGCACTAATGCACTACCTCTGCATACCTTAACGCAACTAATTTCACAGAATATTTTCAAGTCCTGTGGAGATTCTTTTCAAGTTCTGTTACTCTTTCAGTTATGTGAAACAACTGACGAATAATTATATAATAACAGAACTTGAATATAACCTTCACAGAACTTGAAAATCAACTTCGAAATTTGATGAATTGTTCAAAATCTGTGAAACAACCCTTGCTTATTATATGAATTCGAACTAACCGCAAAAAATTATTGATTAAACCAGACCAGAGATCCAAAAACAAACACAACAGATTTCAAAATCAGGTACTTAGGTATGTTTTTTCTTGTAAAATAAGTTGATATTATTCATTCTTTAAGTTAAGTTGATCGAAAAGTAAAAAATGTCTAATTTGGTTTCAAATTTGAAAAAATATATGATGAAAATGTATAAACCGTAATAGAAAAATAAATTACACTAAAACTTCTATTGTAAATCTATCATCTATTGTCTTTTAAGCCTCGAGCGTATTTTATTAGAATTTGTGTGTATTTCCGCTTTACAATAAAATCCAAAAAAAAGGATTTTTTTTATTGGTGCCCTTTTTTACTCATTTAAAGTACGCTCTAGCGTGTTTAAATCGCACTTTATGGAACGCGCGTTTTTTAAAGTTACCATGGCAACATCAACAAATCAACAAAATGTGAAGTCTAAATGTCAACTTTTAACTATAAATCCAACTATTAGGACGGGTTGTTTCGGAGTTTTTGAACAATTCATCAAATTTCAACGTTCATTTCTTGGATCTGTGAAAGTCCAATTCAAGTTCTGATAGTATATCATTATAGGCTAGTTGCTTGACAAAACTGAAATAAAAACAGAACTTGAAAAAATCTTTCACAGAACTTGTAAATGAACGTTGAAATTTGATGAATTGTTCAAATACTCCGAAACAACCCGTCCTTAATCTTATGTGACAGATTGCAAATTAATGTTTGTGTTTTTCATTTCCATGACAACAAGATATTGTGATGTCATGTCACATCACGAATTCATTAATAGTTCTTATTTCCAAATTTTTAATAATAATATCAATATTTATGTTTTCAAAGTGTACCAATAAAAAAAAATAGCGTAAAGTATTCGTGGATAACTGGTCTTTAAAACACTTGCTTTATTTCGAGCACTCGGCTACGCCGTCGTGCTCGAAAAATCGCGCGTGTTTTAAAGACCTGTTTATCCACTTATACTATAATATACTATTCTGAACGTTCTCGAAAATTAGAAACGGTATTTGTAAGGAGATGAAATAAGCTTACAAATTTTATTACCTATTAGAAATATGTATTTAATTTTTAAAATATTTAAGTTATTAATGCAAACAAAAAAACTTTCAAAATTGGCTCACATTACGTTTTTTCGTCTAAATACTGATCTAAAATAACTGACATCGAAAAACACACACACCTTTTATTATAAAAATATATTTGAAAAATTATTGTTATCTCACTTTTAATGGTTCCATATAAAAATTCAAAACCTTTGGCAAATTTTATCTCCAATCGTGGTTTCGTAGAGATGTTCATTTTAATTATTATGTGTAACTTCTAAATTTCAGTAAAAATCGTGGTGATTTCTCTTTCTAACGCCTTTAGGTCATATTTTTCATCGCGGTTAAGGAGATACAAAGATTTCTACGAGGCCATACGAGATGTTCCAAAAAGCGAATAAATAAGCGTTAGGGGTTAACGAAACGGGATTAAAGGGGTTAGGGGGAAGGGGTTAGAGTTAGGAGATTTGAGTTTCCTATAAGATTTCTTACAAAACTTACATAAGGATTTGAGGCCAAAATACCCAAACAAACTGAATCATATTTTTTTAATCAAAGGGTGTAACAAAATTCTTGTACTGATATGTGCTACTTTATTTATTTTTGTATTTCAAATTATAAAAAATGTGCAATTAAAGAAAAACGATTATTCACGATTTCAGAGGCAAGTTTGTCAATTATTTGTGACTTAATAGTAAATAAATAAAAAATAATCTTGTCTTTTTTACTTTGCAAATATAAAATTTTTTTAAAAGCGTGATTTATTTAAAAAAAAAAAAATAATTTGATCGGTTAAATTTTAATTTTCAAACGACCTATTTACGTTGGAACACAATTTTGTCTTATATACATAAATTTTAAATTCCGACACAAAAAACGCCTTTTATTATGTTTTATTTTTTAATTTATATTTCATTTTATTTACATACTAGGTTGGGAAAGATTATTTTTTTTAATAATAACCTCTCATTGTTAAAGTGGCCTCTAAAATCGTTACAAATTGAATTCTTTAATGGCCAAGATATTCGCTAAACCTTTTTAATAAAAATATAATTAATTAGTTTGGTCAAGTATTTCGGCCTCAAATCTAAAATTTAAGTCTTAATTTTTATGAAGAAGACGCATAGAAAATCATCGTAAGCACACTGAAATATAGCCTTATTATTTATTATCATTAAAATCCTACCAAACTTTTTGAAATATGAAAGACATGGATTTCAAAATGTAATTATTATAACTGTGTTTATTCATTTTTATAAAATTGACTCGAATAAGTTTTTTTTCACTTATTTGTATGTATGAATATGCTTTATGGGTTGTGCGAGATTTTACTAACCCTGCTACGTTTTCTAGAATAAATCATATATTATTATCACAGACATAGGAATTAATAGACGAGAAGATAATGGCGAAAGGTAAAATCAACTGTTGAAGAACGAAGGGAGTGAAGCTGACTGTGATTCGTCAATAAATCAATCTGACAGTAAATAGGCATCTCGCATTATAATATCACCATTTACTTCTTAAAAGTAAAATCTGCTTTGGAATGAATAGACATTTTTACATGGGATCGCAAATTAATCGCCACGTTATGAACAAATTTGCGAAGTCCAAATTCGGCAAAAAAATTCGGTTCATTTTCAGAGTCGAATATTTCGTTTAAGTATTTAGTTAAGTCACTTTTATAAATGTTCATAATTTACTTCCCAGCAACCAACCAGCTTTGTGTTTCGCGTCCAGACGTTTCTCGATGTGATAGTAACAACTGATTCATATTATACGATGTGAATATGCTTAAAATAAAGTAAAATAATGCTTATATATGGAATGTAATACGACAATTGGGTTTATTCTCTTTTTCACATCTATTTTTACAAGTTTTCATAGTACAAGTCAACATTTTGCCGTGTTATTTCGTAAAATGAACCGATGATGCCTCGACCATAGTTCGCACAAGAATGATGACGTCACGTTTTCAAATTTCACTTGAGGCCATACGCGAGCACAGCCGGCTCCAATGGAACCGGTATGGGGAGTGGGGATAATACGCTTTTAATCACTTAGGGCAGGTCTACTAATATTCATATGTCTATGATTATTATAAAAAATGGGAACTAAAAAAAGTAGTATTTGGAATCATTATCTTTTTTCAACTCTTTTGATGAATTATATATGTTGTAATCCAACGTCAAAGTCAAAAAAGGTTTTATTCGATCATGCACACAACCCTACGTAAATAGATAAAACTGTATTGTAGGCCAAAACGAGTGGAATTTATTTAATATCAACGGTATAAATATACCATAAACAATGATAACATGTCACAGTTAAAATCGTAAAAATATTTTTAAAAAAGAATTACAAATATATGTGGCATTTGATTGTAAAATGACATTAGAGAGTAAGTAAGTAAGTAAACAAGAGATACAAGTACATAAGTTTCTATAGTGCAAATAAGGTAGAATTAGATTAAATTAATATTGATTGAAAAGATTTGATAGCATAGCCCTCTTGTACCTACCTTGCGTGCAGTTAAATAGATCTGCCACATCTGCGTATCTATTACTAACTTCATGCAACCTAGGTACAAGCGAGTGTTTGGAATACTCAGTCCTGATGTTGTTGCATTTAAACAAAATTTTAGATCGAGTAGCTCTCGTGGGTATATGAAATTCAATAAGGTTAATTAAATCTGGACTGTCTATACTACCATTTACAATTTTGAACATAAATATTAAGTCGGATATAATTCTTCGATCTGAGAGTTTTAATAAATTTAGATTTTTCATCAAGTAATTATAATTTATATTTTCAATGGGAATACCGAGTTTAAAATTAATGTGTCTTAGGAATTTATGTTGAATTTTTTCGATATGTTAAATGGAATGATGTTATCATATATTTTCAACTAGACGACGTGTACCCGGCGTTGCAGAGTTATCCTCAGGAGATAGACATATATAATCACTTTTCTGTACGTCTTTTTAAGATATGCAATTCCGTAATACATAATTGTGATGCATCTCATAAGGTTTAGCCAGCGTTAGCAATGTAAGAGCCCGAAAATTTCTTATGACTTGATTATTAACATCAACTTTTCTCTTCTTTTTATAAATAAAGTATGCATTTATTATCCATATAAACCTTCCCGAAGAAATTTTCTAAATGATGAAAACCCAATCAAAATCATTTGGGTAGTTTAGAATAACTAAGCACACAAACAGACAGACGCGGATAGCAACTTTATTTTATACTACTTAGAGATATCGATTTTTTTTCGGATTAAGGTGATGCACTACGTCGTTTAATATTTTAAATTGAGCCGCTATCAATAACAACCCTTACGTAGATGGCGATAAGGTTTAAATTCCTGCTTAACACCATCTGCCTGTTTTGATTTATGCAAGAAAAAAACATGGCCAAAAAGTGCCTTTTATGTTATTTTGTGGATGTTCAGGCATAAATATTTAATTTTTTTTTCGATAATTTTATAAATAACTTAATTTTCCACATTATACAAATAAAATTTTACCGAAAATTGGTTTGTATGTAGGAGATTTTGAACTTTAAAGCAGTTTTCATAGGCCTTATACATTATTTTTTTCTGTGCTTATAAAAAGACTTATCTAAAAAGTACTCGATCATTTCAAAGGTTAAGATGTATTCTACTCGCAGTATTTAATTAAAGCATCTGAAACATTTCTAGGCGACCAAATTTTCAAACCAAAAACATATGCTTTTGCATTACTACGTATGGCATCGCCTTAATGAACACTTGTTCCAACATCATGATAATATATTCGTAATTTAGTAAAAGTTTATCCGGAAACCTGTTTTTTAAACGGATTACCAATAATTTGAAGAGATTCTTAATAAATTTACTTATTTTTCTTCGTGTGGTATTAGTGCGCAGGTATCAAGGGTGTTTGAAAATTGTTCCAAAATATATTTATTTATTCAGCGATTCTCACTTCAGGGCAGCCTTATCTGTTTAAATATAAACATTACTAATGCAGTTACGTCATCTTAGTACTTTGGTAAAGAAACTTATCATCTACGAGGACCTAATCAGATTTTTATGCGAGTTTTCAAGTCTGACCACGCATTGGTATCTTTTTTGTTTGGGCTGGTTGTAGAAAGGTTTTAAAGTGTTCGCTAGTATCGAATTGAAACCTTCCGATTAAGTTTCGCTAAAAGTCGAATGATTTATAACTTATACGTGCCGATTCTAGTAATGATTAAATCATTGTTCTCAAATACGAAGAAAAAAAAATAGGTTTACTGATTATATTGGAAGATTGTACTGAAATCTTTAGTTTACAAAAAATGTGTAATTATTAAAAAAAAACATTATTTGCATGGTTTTATTATCTTGTTTTCAATTTAAAATGTATTGTTTTCAGGGCGTTTTCATTGGTTTTTTGCACCTAATATTGTTCAATGCATTTTCCACTTCTTTAGCACAAAACTGGGGGTTGACTATAATACAGTATCACTGGGCATAAAACTTATGTTTTCTTTAGGTTTCGGGAGGGGAAATTTTTTATCTCGGGGCAATTCTTTACAAACTGGGAAGCGTTGGTAATTAATTTCCTAACTGACGACCACTGAAAGACCTCCTTTCAAAATCGAAGCATTCCTTTATATGGCTTTTTCAGTGTTTATTGACCAGATTTGATTAGTTAGGTCCTTCTCCACCTTTCTCTTCCTTATGTATTTCTCCTCCCCAACCCCTTCTCTCTTATTGACCAGATTTGATTAGTTAGGTCCTTCTCCACCTTTCTCTTCCTTATGTATTTCTCCTCCCCAACCCCTTCTCTCAACATAATATCTCATTTGGAGATACAATAGTCTCTCACTGGCTCCGAACAAAATGGCTTGGAAGCAGTTGGAACTCATGAGCAAAATTTACATAAACGAAAAATAATAAATTATTGGTAAGTGCTTTTACTTACATACCGACAGTTGATAAGGTAAAAATTAATTTCTACGATTTATACCTATACGTATTTGTTTTATTTACTGGTATCCCAGAAAATAACAAGTATTCCACGGTGTAGTTACGAGTTCTGAAGGCAAGATATCAGCTATCACACAATGGGTTATTTTTCAAAATAAAATCTGCAAATGGTAGCAGTTCTAACTCTATCTGGCAACAAGGCAGCAAGTGCCAGGCAAAATTACCTGAACCATTGTTCATTGTTACATTATTTGTCATCGTAAAATCAAAGCTTGGGCCAATAAAATGTGGCGGAAAAGTCATGACCCTATCGGAAGATGTTTTCATTTTTGAAAATGGCGTCTTTCGAACAGAAGCAGAAAAGATTTATTTTTTTTTCGGAATAACTTTATTGAGTAAAACCTCAAATTGTAATATTTAATGAAGACAATATTAGCAATTTCTAAACGAAAATCTGAAACAGAAAAATCAGACCTCTGTTTTAGATTTTCGTTTAGAAATCGCTAATATTGTCTTTAGTAATTAAATATTACAATTTGAGGTTTTACTCAATAAAGTTATTCCGAAAAATAAATATTCATTCTAGACTTGCAGAAAAAGTCAATAGATGTCGCACATTAAAAATAAAAAAATAAGATAGGATTATCTAAAAAAAAAAGACGCTGTCTAGATTGCATTTAGTTCGGGTTGAATCTTGCGATCATACATAAAGATAGTTGCCAATAAAAATGTGCGATGAAAAAAATGAAGACAATGTTGGTAGTTCTTATTCGAAGTATGATACAGTTAAAAGTGACCTAGGGGGATAGGGTCCCATTAGCTCAGTTGGCAGAGCAGTGTCCCGGAAAGACAAGGGTCCTGGGTTCGTGTCCTAGATGTGACCGTATCCTTTTCTGATTTTTCTGTTTCAGATTTTCGTTTAGAAATCGCTAATATTGTCTTCAATAATTAAAGAAAAGAATTTGATAAACCATGGATCGCTATACTTCTCAAGAACGCAGAATAAATTTGTCAAACCAATTCATTTCATTTACAAGGATTTAAAATCGAGTGAGGATTTTTGCGACATTTTTGTAGAATTCTGAAGAAGAATTATTGCTATTATCATTAGCATTTACTATTAGCATTTTACCTTAGTAAAAAAGTCTTCCTTTTTGGACTGTAAAATATGGTGACGTTTTTGACTTATTTGTTTTTGACTTTGTTGACTTGTGTACTTTTGAACGTTTGTGTTTTTCAAATTTTTTTTCTATTATCCATTACTTATTTAATTTTTCTAGATACTTCTGAAATAAATTCGCATAGGAGGATTAAAGAAAAATTGGGTTATATGTGGTAATAAATAATAACAATAAAACTGTGTTATAGCGCATTTACCCCGAGACATTTTAAATTGTACTAGTTTTATTAACATACTACACTAATAGGGAATTCTCTTCACACCAAAAAACACTTATTATTAATTATTCACATGTAGAAACACTTCAGACACAAGAATACATAGTTTTTATAATTTTCAAAAATCATTTATCAAAGTTATAATGACTTTAAAAACAGGCGCGAACGAAATATTTCAATGCAGCTAAAAACGCCCGGTGATTGATCAAGCGTTCAAGGGCGAACGATGACGTCACTGTTGACCGGCCTGAGTAGATCCTGCCTACCGATGGCGTCGGCGGCGGCAAAGGTGTGACGTAGCACTTGTGACGTAGCGGTCAAAATGGCGCATGACCGTTTTCAGAGCCGAAATAGCACGCAATTTTTAAAACAACTACAAAAAATTGAAAATGCATTTAAAAAAAAGAGGCACATAATAAAATAATTATCTTTATTGAAATAAATTATTTACAAAATGCACGAGAATTCCCTATTCAGTAATAATATTTAATATTTTATTTTCTTTGGGTACTTCATACACCTATAAATAATAATAAATAAATCTAAACTTCTCAACATTGTGAGCTAATAATATTAATTATTGCACTGATTTAGAAAATCCGGACCAGAAAAGCGGTACAAATTCATAAAGTCTCAGCCCACCGGTCGAGAATTTTCTCTGCCTTATAAATACATTTTTGCTTAAGGTGAAGCACTACGAAGTATTGCTAAATCACGTATTTTACTTTGAAAATTTGATCGCTTAGAAATGTTTTAGAACCCCTTTTCGTTAATGGTTTTATCGTTTAATCTGGAAAATTGAGTTCTTTATAAAATGATCGTAAACCATTTAAATGCTTTTTGCTTGCTCAAAATAAAAGTTTTAAAACACACTTATTAGCGTTGTTTTTTCTTGTAGCGGTAATCTAAACCTTATCGCCATCTACATAAGGAGCGTTATTATTAGCGGACCGATTCCAAATGCTACACGACGTGATGCATCGCCTTAGCTGTTCAGAATATATATAAGGGGTAATATTGAAATATAAGGTTGATTCAACGATTTTTAGTATTTTCAGACAATCAGTGAAAAATCAGCGCGGTGAAAACTCACTTATATGAAAAATTGTTAATTTATTCAAAATCTGGTCAAATTATTCGTTTTCCTGTTAAAAACGGGACTGGAGGCATATAACGAATGAATTGACAAACTATCAGTAAAACACGAATATGTTATGAGGGAGTGGGAACACGGGTTTTTAAAAGTAGTATTATTTTAGAATCTCGTCCATTATATTTATTCGGACAAAGCCACATTTCAGATATTTTCTGAATAACTAATATTTTTTAGGAATTCGTAATGCAGTTACATTTTTAACGGTATCTTGATTTTAAAACGCCGTACTCATTTTTCTCTATATGTAGGTGTATTGTTTATTTTCTATATATACCCCTTAAGACTCCTGTGTCTTATACATGTAAATAATCATGTATAATTGATTGTAACTAAGTCAGGTCGGCCTGAGAAAAGCACGTACAGCATTCCCATGACTTATGAAAACGCAGCAAAGTCATCAAAAGACGATGGCAACATAATAATAAAAGCAGTGCCCTAACTTGGCGTCGCGCCTCATACAATAATGCCACACGATAAGGAACTGAGCTCCAAATGTGAACTTTACAATAATTACTACTGTACTGGCTGTATTGTTCACTGCGAATAGATTTTTTTCTAATAATATATTATGAAATCCTTAATGTAGGTAGTACAACTTTAAGATGAGAGATAATATTAAAACATAAGAAGAAATAAAATTACAATAGATAAAAAATACAACAAACAAACAAAAAAATACAGTTATCAAATAGATCTACATAAATAGAACAGAAAGTTTAAAAGTAGTGTTGGAATACATATTTAGTGATCCACAAAATTAACAGTTAACATTAAATATGTCAATATCACTTAAGTATTGGTTTACCGTAGTGTGAATCCATTTAGTCCGTGAATAGTTGCGTTTAGGTATGCTGCAGTAGAATAGTGTATTTTTTCGTGTTCTTATTGTGGTTATGTGTAGCTTTATGATTTGCATGAATTCGCAACAGTCAAAATCAAAGTTTAGTTTTTTTTATAAAAATTTTAAATCGTGATAATTTATGTATTTTAATTGGATATTATAACAAGAGTATAAAATAATTACTTAAGATACCATATTTTAAGCGGAGAGTGGATTGGAAAATTTAATAATTCAAGAAATTCCTGTATTAAGTTTGAATTACTAGGTAGGTACCTACACCACATTTACTAGTAGAAAAAATTACTGTAAAACACCCATTTCAACCATATTCAAAAAATTCCCAGTGTTAAAGATTCAAAAATTATACTGCAAATGGTCCTGATAACTTTAGTAATGCTACAATTAAATCCATAAAACAACATATAATCAAACCACTACATCATATATTTAACGCATGTATCAGTAAGAGTATTTTCCCGGATTTATTTAAACTTGCGAATATCATTCCAATACACAAATCAGGACCTCGATGTAAAACAGACAACTACAGACCAATCACCTTAACTTCTCAATTGTCCAAGATATTAGAAAAATGTATAAAAAAACGAATCATCGATTTTCTGGAATCTCATGCACTCCTATCAGCTAACCAATATGGCTTTAGAACCAAACTCGGCACTGACGATGCTATATTTAATTTAACCAATAGAATTTATTCTAACCTAGACTCAAATATTAAAACCCTAACAATTTTTTTAGATTTGAAGAAAGCCTTTGACACAGTCAACCATAGTACTCTCTTAAATAAAATATCCAACATTGGAATTAAAAATAAATGTCTCATGCTTTTACAAAATTACATTTCGAATCGACAACAATGTACAAAAATTGGAATGTGTTTGAGCAATTTTTGATACAGTAAAACACGGTGTTCCACAAGGGACTGTATTAGGGCCGCTACTCTTTTTAATCTATATAAATGATTTATGTAACATTGTTATACCTGGTAATATTTTCTCATTTGCTGACGATACTGCAATAACAGTCCAAGGAAATACATGGGAAGACACAACTAATAAGGCTAACAAATGTATTACTATTGTCAAAGAGTGGCTAGATAGAAACCTTCTTACTTTAAATTATGAAAAAACTCTCTGTATTCCTTTCTACAACACACTGAAGTCAGCTCCCAAAACTAATCTTAATTTAAGATTTCATAATGTAAATTGTAACCCTACCGCATGCTCAAACTGTAAAGAGATGAAATCAGGAAAAAATATTAAGTACTTAGGTGTAACCATAGATTCTCAACTAAAATGGACCAGCCATATAGAAAAAACTGTTAACAAACTGAGATATTTAAATTATATTTTTAAAAGAATGTGTAATATAGTTAATATAAAAACCATAAAATTAGTTTATGATGCACTAGTTCATTCATCTATTTCCTATGGAATAATTGGTTGGGGAGGAAGTTACAATAATCATCTCAAACCATTAGAAATTGCCCAAAAATCAATAATTAAGATTATGTACCAGAAAAGTAAATCTTATCCCTCCAAACAATTGTTTAGGGAAACCGATATTTTGGACCTTAGACAAACCTATAGTTTTCAATGTCTTAAATTTATCTACAAGCACCCAAACAATTTTATTAAAAATTCTAATCGTTCCAGTCGAAGATGTGGCGCCTGTGAGTATGTTGTACCCCACTGTAAAACTAGACAGGCCCAGAGACACATTAGTTTTATTGCTCCAAAAATCTATAATTCAGTATGTTCAACCCTTAAAGAGACCACTCGTCAAAATCTTCATTCATATAAAAAATATATCAAAACTTGGCTCAAAACAGCCAAAATAGATATTTTTTTCTTATAAGTTATTAACAAAGCCATTAATTATACTTACAACTAATTAGCTTTAAGAGTAGATATATAATAAAGTCTGCTATGTGTTTGTTGTATCAATTAATACCTGTTGTACCAATTAATATTCATTGAGCACTTAAATATTTTTGTAATTTTAGTAAAAGTAACTGAAATTACGGTAAAATCAATCACCATGTACAATATTTTATTTTTATTTAAACCACTGTTTTAAATATCCACATACAAATAATAATGCCCACGCACAGGCCTCGCCTTTGTGGGATTTTTTTGTTACTCTCTTTTATTTTTTGTTATTATGTATGTACCTGTATATATATGTATCAAAAATTTCCTTAAAAAAAAAAAAAATAAAAAAAAATTATATTCAAAACAAATACTTACTTTCCCTTACAAGAACCTAAACACATTTAAAACTTCACAAACTTCTCGCAATACTAGAACAAGACATGCACACCAACTACTAATACCAAAAACCAACACATCCTTTGGACAAAAACACTACAGATTTCAGGCTATAAAACTATACAATTCACTTCCAACACAATATAACACATCTAATCTTACAGAATACAAAAAACACATATGAAACTGGCTACAATCCTTTTAAATATTTAATTTTGTTATATTTCGCATTTGTTTTTGTTAAAACTATGTAAAAATCGATATTATATTTTAATTTTTATTGTTTATCTGAGTAGCTAATCAATAATCTCCACTGTATTGTTTACTATTAAAATTGAAAAAAGTCCTCCACAACACAGGTGAACTCCTAGCGTGGAGGACAATATACAATACTTTTATAATACTAATTTATTTAAGAATAAATAAAAATAACTTACTAACTAACCATCACGCCGTTTCCCCGCAGGGGTAGGCAGAGAGGACGGACCGCCAAACAACTCGGTCTTGGCACACACTTCTTGCCTCATTCACATTCATACATACTCTTCTATTATTCTGACTCTTGACATGGCCCGACTCGAGTATCTGAAATAAAATAAAAAATTTTAAAAAAAAATAAAACTTTCTATTTATCATGAGGATTTTGAATTTTTGACTGCAATATCAATAAAACGAAGACGATTTACCCATATTAAATCTATCATGCACCATACTAAATTTGTCATTGCAAATATGAACCATCCAATATTATGCATCCATAGTCCCGCATGCAAAAATGTTAAAATTGTGTAGGTAGGAAGAATATAAAATCGCACACCAGGTTAAGTAGACAGGTGGTGATTTTTTGCTACGAAATATCTGGTTCTAACGCCCGGAGTCCAGGTATAAAAAAGATCGATAAAGAGTTCATTTCATTTTAAAATAATCGTGCACATTATTATCATCTGCGTGGTCCACCGGTTAGAGTACTTTCCGTATGATTTGTTTTGACCTATTTCAATCGTGATCAGTATTTCTTATCGTCTCCTGTTTTATTTTATATTAGTTAACGAAACTACAAGATATTAAGTATATAAAAATTGTTTATAGGTATCCAGTATCCATACATATATATATATATACCTCGGGTTTCATCGTTTGGGTGGGGGGTCCCAACTAGGGATCGATGATTTTTTTTAAATATTAACTGCACAATGGATGCCCCTATTGCAAATAAGTCAATTTTAAGGCAAAATTCATCCCCCCCTGGCCTGAAAGTTGGCGACGCCCCTAAGACTTACAAGAGCTTCAACTGCTCTTAGCTGTCCGGAGCCAGTGTTCAGAGAAAGGATTTTTTTTTAAACTTAAGTACGAATGTTAGTAAGTATCTACGTAAATGTTTCAAAGACCCAATCCTGTCTGATTACGCCTAAAAGGGATCCAAATGATAATCTAGTCTCCTTCAACGGAAGCAATCTTCCGAACAGGCCTTCCATTGATATGCTTGGTGTAACTATAAGTGACCAGCTCAGGTACGGGGGCTCCATCGAAGCCAGAGTAAAGTTGGCCTCTCAGAAGCTGGGCGTACTGTACAGGGCCCGCAGATACTTTAATAGTACACAACTGCTGACCCTGTACAAATCGCAAGTGCGCCCTACTGTCGAATTTGGCAGCCATCTCTGGTCCGGAGCCCCTAAATACCTGAAAAACCCTTGACTCTGTGCAGAAACGGGCGGTCTGTTTGGTAGATTCCCCAATCTTAACAAACGGACTGCAATCTTTAGAGCACAGGCGTCCTTGTTCTATCGGTATTACAATGGAAGATGCTCTGAGGAACTAGCGTCATTGATCCCTTCGGCACCGGTGCGTAGTCGGGATACACGCCAAACGCGCGCCTAACATTTGTACACGGTTGACATTTGTCACATGAGAACGGGTCGCTTCTACGATTCGTTCTTAGGTTCAACAGCTCGGCTGTGGAACGAACTGCCGGCCTCTGTGTTTCCTCCCTCCTACAACATGGGACTCTTCAAGACCCATGTTCACTCCTTCCTCTCCACAAAAAGACCCTCCACACAGCATCCCCAAAGATGACATAGGCCCTGAGGGAAATTATTTTCTTCAGGGCCTCCTGTGTGGACTTAATATAAAAAAAAGATAATATTGAAGTTTACTTAAACTTTTAAAAGCATGCACTGAAATCCGGTAAATATTTTAAATCGTAAATAACTTTAATGATTATATGTTCAAAAACTTATTTTTTGCAAATGCCGCAAGTGTCTCAACTGCTTGTGGCTAGACTGTAGCATCCCAAATTGGGTATGCTGTGAGGCTGAAGAGTGTGATGAAGGGAAGAAGATGGGAAAAATGAAGGTGGGGAAGCACCTGTATATTCATATCTGGTCACCGAACAATTTCAAGCAAACAACATTTCTAGTCTTTCACCTGAGCGATAATGGTAATATCACCACTGTGAAAACTTTCTGTTTATTAATTTATTGTTTCTTTACATTTTATCTTTTTTGCGTTACAATTTTTAACTTCACTAGGACAAGCCTGTGTTGAGGTTAATAATTTTACAAAATAATAAAAATAACACAAAGACTATGTATTGAGAGATCAATATTGTTACATTAATGTTTCTACGAATTGGGTACCTACATGGTACCTATTAAACTAATTCAAGCCAATTCATTACAGTATAATGTAGTAAACATGTACGGTGACCAAGGGATCAATACATTGATATTTAATTACAAAAAAAAACATTATAAACTATTATTTTTAAAAGAACCAGAGATAATAAAAGGACAGGGATTAATAAATACACATACGATATCATTAATTTAGAAGGACAAAGTTGAAAAAAATGTTGGTTATCCTCGGCTAGCACAAATAATTTCTTTAAAGTCTTTACTAATATTTGTGACCATAAAGTCTTTTTACTAATATTTGACAAATAAAGTATTTTTACTAATATTTGTGGCCATTTATTAAATAATCAAATAAACCTTTCTAACCAAAAAAACACACTTTATAGCCCCATATTTAATCTGTTACCCACAATCCACTCCACTCCATAATATTATACATATGTTACATTGTGTTTTTAATGCCCTTAAAATGAATTATTATATGTTTAATTCTTGTAAAATTATTATTTTAATGTAATTTGTTAATATGTAAACTATAGCGTTTTTTCATTACCACACCCATATATGGCTTTCTTCCCCACACTTATCAATTAGCAATTTGGTGTTCTCTTTCATGTATGTTGTCTTTGTCTATTATATACTCTTACTTTTTATATCATATTCTGTCTCCTATATATAAACCCATTCTCTGTCTTAGTTTTTAATTAACTTCCTGATGAAGCTTGATTGAAGCGAAACCGGTAGATGTGAAAATTAATAAAAAATTAAGTGCTTACTAAACAAAGTATTTTATTTAAATACAAATAATTTAAAATCATTTTTAAAAGTACAGAAGGAATTAGACGACTTAATGTGTTATGGAAGGTAACTTTGTTTTATTCACATTTGTTATAAATTAATACAAAGATTGCCAAGGGGTATAGTTTGTTTTATAACATCTTTAGAGCAATAAATAAAAATCTAAATGAATACTTCATGCAAAGGCTTTAAGCTTTTTACAGCATACTTACGAATGTAAAGGAAGATTCCATTGCGAATATCAATTTTGCTTAGAATACCTCGAGTGAAATAATGAACGAAAAAAGTCAAACATTGAAAAACATCTGTTTTAAAACAAAAATTAAATTGGCAGAGCATTTCATAAATAAATATAAAATAGTATTATTAAATATATATTTATATATGTCTTTTAATTTTTTTAAATCCTTATTTCGAACAGATATGTATACTATTTCACAAATTTCTGCATGTACCATAATGTGTATTGTTAAACTGTTTTTTTTCAAATGTACACTCCTCTTCCATCCACAGGAAAATGTTTTTCTTGAAAGAGCAGTGTAAATGAGATTCAAACTAACCCATTGAATAATTTGAATTATTTTTAAAGTTTTGTTGATAAATAAATAAAAAATAAAATAAAAAACACGATACTACTTTAAATAAAAAAATATATATTATTTCAATCAAGACATATATTTTTTTGGTTTAAACTAATGTCGTGTTATTTATTTTATCTTGATTGAAATAATAATTTATAATAGCATGCATGCAAACAAGATAGTGTACGGAACGATAGTGATTAAGTATAACTAATTAAGACGTTTCCTATCTTCACAGTTCGATTAGACTACTGATGATTACATACACCGGTAATATCGATTTACTGCGTGATTTAGATGTAGACACATTCTGCGTAAAGGAAATTTATGTTCGTGTTATTGTATTTTTTGAAAACGCAATGCTCTTATGTAATTTGTATTTATATATTTTCACTTGTACCATTCGTTAATTGTGGGATTAAGACATGTTTTTATTAAAAGAATATGGAAGTAGAAAAGAAACAGAAAATAAAAAAAGATTAGTTCGTGACCTTAACAATTTAAGATTCGGTACTTCTACTCTCTCCGGGAATTCTGTACCAATTTTTTTATGCTCAATACTCATACTTTTTAAAACTTGATTAAAATAATATCAAATTCAAATTCAAATTCAAAATTCAAATTCAAAAAAAATATTTACTGCAAAAAAAGAGTACAAAGGGTATAGCTTATAGGTCACATCCTATTTCTTCCAGCTAACCCAACAAATACACATTATATTACATAACCCAACAATTACATGTTAACAAATGCATGTAAATAAAATATAAAAAAACAGAGGTATTTAATTTATGTAAGGTATTCATTAAAGGTGTAGTGACATTTGTTTAAAAGAAATTTTTTTAGTGTTGATTTAAATTTAAGTATGTCGGTTATTTGTTTGATGCTACGTGGAAGGTTGTTATATACTTGAATGGCCATGTAGTGTGGTCATTTTTGAAAAATAGTTTTGTTTGCTTTAGGGATTAATAAATTTTCTGTGAACCTTGTGGCGTGTTTATGTGTTGAGTTTTTTTGTGGGAACTTTTCTGGAGATGATCGTACTAACAGGCATAACTCTTTATATATATATATATGTCCGTCACTGTCAGAAGTTTAAGATTTTTAAAAATTGGTCTACATGAATCCCGGTTATCAGAGTTTGTAATTTTTCGTACGCACCTCTTTTGGACGATAAAAACATCTTTGGCGTTTACTGAGTTTCCCCAACAAACTATTCCAATATTTATATTTTATTTTATTTCTATTTTATTATTTATCATATATATATAAATTGTATAAGTTGTGCGGGGGTAATTAATTTAAAATGCACTAATTTTGGCATGTAATTCTACTTAATAGTACAAGTAAACAAGATACATGCTTTTTCAAAAGGTTAATGGTAGTTTTCTGTTAAAAAGTTAAAGAGTTTGTATGAAAAAAAATATTCTTCTAAGAAATTTTCATTTTATATATGAATGAAATTCTTTGTTTACACCACTTTTTAATCTTTTCATTACATTTTTCAAATCCAATCGCTTCTTTGTCAAGATAATGAAAATAAACTATTATTTATTTAGGTATTTACAAAATGACGACACAAAGTAATTTTACAACTATTGAAGAAAAAATATTTTTGTTTGAAAAAAAAACATTTTCTAAAATTATTGTTATAGTGCACTGTACCTCATAAGATTTCCTATAATTATATTTTTTATTTCAATATTGGCACTCATATTATTTACTAAACTAACTTAACAACGCAATCCTGTTTATTTTTAAATTTCTATTGTTATTTTCTTTTGATATTTTTATTATTTTTGCTTTCAATTTCAACTTAATTTCAACTATTATCTCAATTAAGCTTGATGCTTTAATACGTTTATATTAAAAATATTAAAGAAATACACTTCGTTCTTTTGTTATTTCCCTTGTGCTAGAATTTATTTCAGACTAGTGCAAATAGTCCATAATTTCTGTGAATAACCCGTGTATTATCGTATATTATGTGTGGTGGATGGTGTGCGGATTCAAATCCCAGCTTTCGCAAGAAAATTAGATTTGATTAAAATATATTTTTTATTATATTTATTAAAAATATTCCTAAACTTTATCTAATTGTTCATTGTGAATTCAACTTCTTTAAAAATAATATTTTGCATAGCGCCGTTTCTATTTTGAAAAACGAACATGATTATTCGATTCACTTTTCCTTCTGTTTGTGAGTCATCGGAAGTGTTCGCTTTAGAAGCAAGTGGGACTATGGCAACCCCATTTTGAGTAAGTTGTGAGGCTAACGAATGAAATTAGCTCTGTGTTTTGATTGCGCGTGGTATTATTGGTACTATACGCTCACCTGAAGTGAAATAACACAAAACTGCGCTATGTAAATGTTATGTTTTTATTAGTATTTCTATTCGATTGTTGACTGGGAAACTTGTATGAAGTAATACATTCGCATTATAATACTACTAGGTACAAGAAAGCTATACAATCATATCTTCTAAATTAATCTAAATCATTACTAATATTACGTAAGTCTGCTCATAGTTGTTGATAATATTTTGTATGTACTTGTATCTCCTTCTAATATTAATTTTATACTTTCTGTCGTCATTTTATGATCAAATGCCACAGTTAATTGTTATTCTGTGAAATGAATTATGGTGTAGGTATGGTATGTTTATACCGTTGATATTCAAGAAACAAATTATCTAAATTTCCTCCCATCCAATAAACAGTCCCATCTCTTAGAATTCTGAAAACGACGCCAATTTTCCATACTATTTTTATATGTGACAATTTAAATATAAATTCGCCTTCCTTTTACACATTATTAAAAACTATAACCAAGAACCCGTCTGAAGCCAGTGAGACTATACGATCCCCAAGTGGGGTATGTTGTGAGGCTAAAGGTAGAGGGGGGAAAGTAGATGGGGAATACCGAACAAGAGTCCCAGCTGCTTCCAACCGTCTGAAGCCAGTGAGACTATACCATCCCCAATTGGGGCCTGCGGTGAGGCTGAAGGTAGTGAGGGAGAAGTAGATGGGGAATACCGCATAAGAGTCTTAGCTGCTCAAAAAAGGGAAATGGAAGTTGGGAAGTACCTAGCTTTTCTGATCTGGACATCAAACACGGCTAAAGCCACTTCTAAAGTGTTTCAATTCTGAATGATGGTTTTAACCAAGGCGATAATGATAGTACTTCCAGGAATAAAGTATGAAATTCTACAATTGAATTAAATAAATTTTACTTGGGCACACCGGAATTTGACCCCGCGACTTCCGGATTGTTATTCGAGAGCCTTACCTCCTCGACCACGGAGGTTATCTGGTTATTTTCTGCAAAATCAAAGTAAATATTATTTACGCTAAAGGTAATAACTCTTTTATATTATATTATGAGAATTGTATTTCGGCATAGTAGCCGTTACAAAGCTATGTTTAAACAAAATTAGAAATGCCATTAAATCACTGTTTCTTATGGATCCCTTCATTCTTAAACGTATTAATATGTTTACGCTACAGAATAGAATAGAACACGGCTTTCTCTCGAGCACTCGAGGCTTACTTGGTCGTTTTATTCCACTTTTTTACCTTGAAATAATGCTTCCACCTGCCGTCCAGTTTACCTGTCTCCCGCCGCAAGTAGTGGATACTTCTACCCATTTATTACCTTTGTGTTACTTCGAGCGTGACCTCATAATATTAGATAGATGGAGATAGGCCTAGAAATGTGTTGTTTTCTCTCACACCCTCAAGAAAGAACTGAAATTCAGAATATTTACAAAAAGGTCAGATAATCGTTATTTATACATAGATGTTATGAAAAGGAAGCTAAAAGAAATTAATTAAGAAGATAATGTGAACATATAAGTGTTTTACTGTGATTGGTGAACTTGAGAAACTGAATCAGGGTAGATCCCTTCTGTCCTTTGTGAAGTAGATAGCCTTGAAAGTTTCGTATTCTTGTATACAAGGATCGCTTTACTCACCTGTTAGAATATCGATATGTATATTACGCGAATGATGTGACGAATCTTAATATTTGTTATTTCTTGAAAAATTGTATTTTTTTAAATGTCATAAATTAACTTTTTGCCAAAAATGTAATGTACTAGTCTAAAAATTTGGACTCAAATAATAATTGTTACAGGTTTGGAGAAGATAAAAAAAAAAGAAGATAAAAAGAAAAAAGAAATTGAACTTATATAACCTGACGAATATATGACTAATATATAACTAAGAAGATAAATATAAGAAGATAAAAAGACAAATGCAAATTGATCTAATATAACCTGACGAATATATGACTATGAACCCAAATCGCGACGGCTGGCTACGAACCCGATGCTTTGGACCACTCTACTACAAACCTGCTATGCATTTTTTGTCGAAAAAATGAGTAAAAATATTATTAATACAAAGTATACTTTTTATAATAAAAAAATATGTAAGTAAATCGTAAACAGACATAAAATATATATTTTTGTTTATTATTTGAGTTTTTTACAATAAATGTACAATGTTTAGATTTATACTACATTTCCATTAAAAGCATTTGCTGGTGGATGGAAGAGGAGTGTTCATTTGCGAAAAAATAATATAACTAGGTTACAAAGTAAAAAAAATTACATAATTAAAATCCAAACAAATTATTGTGTTTGGAAGGAAGAATAAAATATTTATTATGGAGGATAGATAGAGTATGGTGGGATAATTTGTGACATTTTCAAGTGAAACTAATTATGTGGCTAATTCTGATTTTTTCTTGTGCTTGAACATTATAATCGTATTACATATATCATTATACTAAACATATGTCTCTTAAGAAATAAAGTTATAAAGAAACAGTTTTTATGAATCAATCCATTTATTTATTTTTTATTTGTTTATTTGTTTCAAGTTATCCTAGACGAATACAGGATTTAAGACTAGCTAAAATAAGTATGTTAAAACGAAGATGCATAAAAAGATACATAAAAAAGATACATAGAGGCGTTCGTGATTTCAAATTACATTATAAAACATTAAAATTACCCGAATTTTAAAAATAACAAAAAAATAGTCACGCTGTGCTGTCACAAGGCAGCTTGTCTGCAAGTTCTACCATTTTTCTTTAATTTAATAAACTTAACACAATATAATCATTTTGTTGATAAATTTAATTTCACGACAGTGCCTATCCGTAATGCATTGGTCTCTTCTTCTGATTGGGGCTGCTTCCTTTATCATGTTTCCAATATTCTTCCGCTGGCTTAGTATTTGGATAAATTTTGTAGATAGGTGTCTCAAATTCAAACACACTTGGGCGAGTCCATTTTCATGATTTATTTTTTTTAATTCCTCCTTATCAATTTGGCAAATTTTTTACCTCGAATACAAACAAAACAATTGGGCTGGTTCATTTTTAAATTGCCTGAGTCAATGAGAATGGCATCCATTGTGGAAACAAATTAACAAGATTTTAACACTTTCAGAGCACTTCCCGGTAGATGCGTTTTAAAAAAAAACCTCTCAATCTTTTCCACATTTATAAATTTTGTTAAGGTGATGCACTACGTAGTGTAATATTTTAAATCGAGCCGCTATGAATAACACCCCTTACGTACAACACCCGTTTAAATTCCCGCTTAACACCATCCGCCTGTTTTGATTTATGCAAGAAAAAAACATGGCAAAAAGTGCCTTTTATTTTATTTTGTGGATGTTCAGGCATAAATAACTTAATTTGCCACATCACACAATAAAATTATAACCGAAAATGGGTTCGTAAGTAGGAGATTTTGAACTTTAAAGCAGTTTTCATAGGCATAGTTTACATTATTTTTTCTGGGCTTATAAAAAGACTTATCTAAAAAATACTCGATTATTTCAAAGGCCAAGATGTATTCTACTCACAGTATTTTATTAAAGCATCTGAAACATTTCTAACCAAAAATTTTCAAATCAAAAACACATGATTTTGAATTACTACGTAATGCATCGCCTTGAGGGGAGCTAATATCAACACAATCGTACTGTAGAAATTTAAAATCAGAATTAATTTATTATTGAACCATGAGCTCCAAAAATATTTTTCTTGACCTGTTAATTTAAAATAAGCTTTCGTTTATACTATAACAATATTATCAGACAACAAGACAAACTACCAGGCAAGCTCAAAAATTGACAACTCTATATGTTCATGAAGCTTTATTGTACTCAAAATGTATCATAGTAGTGACAAATCAATTCTCAGTACAAGTGACATCACACATCCTAATAATAATAATTTAATCGTGTTGCACTAATAATACTAAAGCGATGTGCAATGCAAACATACTTTGGAATGTTCTTATATAAATACGTACCCACATGTAGTTTCCGTACTTTGTTCTTTGTTCTTCGTTACACGGAATACATTTGAAGTATTTAGAGGAAAGTAAGGTTTAAATTTTAGCAAGAGCATGCAGTAACTTGTCTTGGCATTTCGTTATTTTAGAGTAAATTACAGTAAAGTTTTTGTTAAAATTTTCACTTGTGCAATAACAATCACTTTAGCAATAAACCTTTTTGATTGATTGGTGTAAATTCAATTCTATTTAGACATACATTGGCCTTTTACATTCTTGATTTATTTTTCAAATAGTTTAATGCTTAATTCTCTGCTACAATATTTAATATTCTTTTCTTGGAAAATGTGGTAACGGACCCAAATGAGGTTCTAGCTTTTTTATTAAAATTATTGAATTGATAAATAATTCCCTCTAAAACAAGAAACTTTTTTTTTAAATGGAAAAAAAAAGAATTGTTGTCATTGTTCACTTGAATTGTTTGAATTTTACAATTTTGAGATACGCTTTCGAATTACTTAACGTAACTACATAATATATTCAGGTAATTTTATTTTTATGTTGATATTTAAAAAAAAACTTAAAGTACAGTTTTAAACTATAATAACTAGTACAATTATAGCTACAATTCAATTTTATCTTTTAATACAATTTTAAAGTATTACGTAAAATAATAAATCATATATGTTTACGTATAAGACACACTTTATTATATTCAACCGTACCTCTTAATATTTCGAATTTAAAAAAAACCTTACCGCCTCTATTGTTTTATTTGATTTCTATTGATTTTTTTATTGAATTTTTAAAATTGTAAAATGGGGGCCTCCACACTTGCAATTTGAAACCCACAGTATCAATCAAAAAAATTAATAAAAATGTTTCCTTTTAAAGATTGAAGAATTCAATTCAACAAGAAATAATCAATCGAAGATTAAAGTTATGAATCGCAAATGAAAATGCTATCTTAGCATGAATATTTTTTCAAACGATTAACATTTTTTAATCACATCTTATTTGTTCATTTTGTTGATTTTTATTTCTTATTTTACTTAAAACGATTATTTTCTATAAAAAATTAATCAAAAGCTATATTATAATTAATTTTCATACTGATAAGGTTTTCGGTGGTGAGGAATGTATTTTTTTTTTCTAAAGATGTTATCGAATTTAAAATATATATATATATATATATAAAATTTAAAATATATATTTAAAATATATATATATAGTATTAAAAGGGTGAGGCTATGTTTTATCTGAATGTTTGTAGTAACCCTACCATCTATTAAATACATGAAACATCAAGTGGGGTTTGTATTTTATTACAACCAAGAGTAAAAAAATGAGAAATTTAACAGGAGAGTCCAAATTTACCTTTTTCTGTAGAAGAATGAAAAATTTGTAATAAAATCCTTAATTTCCTTTATATTAAAAAATACATGTTTTCTATGTAATCCGGGAATCCGAGAATTTTTTATCTAAACTATATTTATGATTATGATACAAATAATAATAGTATTTTTTACGCATGAGTGTTCTTTTGCACGGTTGGCATTTCGCTGATGCTCAAATTCAAAATGTCTGAGTTTAATTTATAGAAGTTTATAAATAAATATTCTGAAATGAATAACCCTTTGATTATTATTAAATTTTGTTTTATAGTACGTAATTCCAGTATCCTCGTCAAGTCATTAGGAGCAACACATACACGATGAACCAACTGTTAATTCAGGGAAATATTCATGGAAAACCAAATGCAGTAAGACGCCGAACCCGTTTAACTTGAACGGTTCCATGACAACTCAACACAGTGACAATTCAACACACTTTTAAAAAGTGATATAAAGTCATTAGAAACGATGAAAAATATATATTTTTAACCTAACCTAACCTAACCTACTTAACCCAGTTAATAAAGTTTTTGTTTCATCACTTTCCATGACTTTATATAACTTTTTAAAGATGTGATGAATTATCATTGTTTCGGGTTAAATCCTGCATGGTGAAAATATTTAGATTCTGTGGATTATGTGAGTTTATTTTCCGATCACCTGGAATATATAGTTCCTTTTCTGTTTTCCTTACCGAAAAATTATAAATTGACAGCAATCGTTATATTTATAACGTTTGCTGTCTATTTATCAATTTCGCTATTATTACAGTATAAATTTTATATACATTTTTAACCGGGAGAGATTCTAAGTTTTGTTATCGGCTGGTGAAAAATGATGTATCCCTTTTAAAAGGGTAAGTAAGGTAACTTTTTTGTAAAGTCGTTTCTCACAAATTTTAATAAAACCTACCATAAATTATTTAAGAATTCACATACCTACAAGGCCAACCAGACAAAACCATTTTTTTCATTTGCCCGCGTGCAGAACCAACCTTAGAAAAAATTCTCCAATCCCCCGTATATGCGCGCAATATAACACGCAATTTAATAATATCGATATTCTTAATAATACTCTTGTGAAATACCGAAACGAAGTCAAGCGCACGACCACAAATATTAATTAAATTAATGCACAGTTATAGAAAAGGTACAACATGAGCGTCTCCTGTCCCCATCCCATCTTCCTCTGCCTCTTGCCCTTTCCTATTCCTTCTTCCTTCTAATATATTTAAATGATTTTTATTTTTTTTGTTAATTTCATTTTCATTTTCAGTTAATGGTTATAACCAATTAAAATCTTGTATTATATCACATTAACCAACATTAGCATAAGAAACTATTTTGGCTTACCTCATATGTAACCTCTTGTATAACTAATCCTGTAAAAAAATGCTGTTTGTTTCTTACAATAAATAAATAAATAAATAAATAAATAAATAAATAATGCTAAAATGGTTTAGTAACTATTTGTCAAATCGTAAACTGTTTGTTAAAATAAAATCTTGGATGTCGAAAGCTTTCCGGGCTACCAGTGGCCTACCGCAAGGTAGTCACCTTGGCCCGGTTTTGTTCCTCATTTTCATCAATGATATAACCAATTGCTTTAACGATGTCGAGGTATTGCTCTTTGCAGATGACATCAAACTATACAAGAAAATAACTGATATAAATCATTGCCATATACTACAGTCAAATATTAGTAAGTTTAGAGATTGGTGCATTTAAAATAATTTATTTTTAAATTTAGTAAAGTGCAAAACCTTGACTTTCGAAACAAAAATCCTGTTTTATTCGAATATTCCATCAATAACATAGCTTTAGAAAGAGTCACGAAAATGAGAGATCTTGGAATTATTTCGGACGAAAAACTAAGTTTCACCAATCATGTCCATCAAATTGTGAACAAAGGTATGAAAACACTAGGCTTCGTATTAAGAACAACTAAAAACTTTAATTCTTTACAAGCCATTAAACTATTATACGTATCTCTAGTAAGAAGTCTAATTGAATATAACTCAGTCGTTTGGTCTCCATCTTATAAAATTCACATTAACAACATTGAGCGAATACAAAAAAAAATTCTACGTTTTATAAATTTTAAATTAAATATCCCTGTCGAAGACATAAAATACAATTTCTTATTAAATACTCTAAAAATACATACATTAGAAGATAGACGTAAAATAAACGATTTAACGTTCTTATTCAAAATACTTAACTCTAAATTCGACTGTTGTGAACTCCTGCAACTTATAAACATACATACACCCACAGTAACAACAAGACAAAATACAATATTCTACAGCAGCACACATAAGCGTAACTACATTGCCCACTCTCCGATACAACGACTTCACACCGTGGGAAATCATTACTTGGGTGATGTTGACATATTCAATACGAACTTGGCAAGTTTTGTGGATCATTTAAAAAATTTATTTCAACAATACTCCTAAACACATCATGTAAACCTACAAATAGCTGTAATTTTCTGTTTTTGTTTCTTGTGTTTGTATGACTTTGTCCATAGCTTTTATCAAATGTAATTTTTTTTGTAACTTTTAAAGTATCTGTCAAATTAAAATTATGTATACTACCAACCATGTAACAGCCCTCTAGGCGTTAAATAAATAAATAAATAATTATATTTTGGTAATAAATATTTACAAATTAAATTAAACTTTTCGGCATCAGAACGTTATTTTGATAGAACAGAAATATTTTTAAACGAATTTAGAAAATTCGGTGCAATGTTGCATTTATAGGATGCTATTAATAATTTCCCACACCAATTGTCAAGAGTTTCAGATACATTCATCTACCCTAGTGAACGATCACTATTTATGATTGAATCCTAGAGGTACTTGAAATGGATTTTTCTACGTTCAGTATTGACCTGTACCGAAGTTGTAGATTTTCTTGACCCACCTTTATGGTAGCTTTAACGTTGTTGGTATGGTAAGCTATTTAACATTTATAAAATAAAACAAAGAATTTTATGATAATGTTAATTTTTTCAATATAATATAATGGCTTACCGGTTTTGTTTATATCTACGTAGTTTTATACCTACGTTAGTTTATACCAAACTAAGTTTTTTACTTACCTAAGTTTATACGTAATAATAATAATAACATGGCATTTATAAAGCGCAGTTTAGTGTCATTTCACTTCAAGTGTGCTTAACTATAACAAACTTAAAAACTATAATTCAGTATTAGTGGTCAGGTTCTTAAAATTATTCCTACAGTGTGCCTTACCCAATACAGATCTAATATTATAACATTAAATATGCTGTTTATACAAAGTGATGACAAAACTTAGAATAACAATAACAGCAGGACAGGACAAAACAAGAATATTAAAACTAAAAAATAATATAAAACAGAAGGCAGTTTGTGTTCAGAAATGAGAATCTTTTGAGCACCTAAGTTTATACCAACCTAAGTTATGTTTTTATACTTACCTACGTTTCATCAGAAAAGTATTTAACAGCTGAAAGCCACAAAGCTATTTTATTTATTTAATACTAGCTGAAGTCCCCGGCGTAGCCCGGGCTTTATGTAGAGTTTTTTTTATCAGATGTAGATGTTAATTATTGTCCTTTTGTGTTGGACGTCAAGTGTGCAAATTTTATCAGAAAGTACCAAAACGATGCTTTAAGGGGTGAGCAATGGAAACGGGGTGGTATTTTAAAAGCTCGTGGAGACAATGACCTTCCTCTTGTTCTGGTAGTTTTCTCCAATCTCGTAATAAACTGTACATTTGTATCAAAAAATAAAGCCAAGCAGCCCGCCCGCCCATCACAGACAACCTAATTTAGAGAGATAGAAGAAAACATTATAACTTCCTAGTCTTCATCTAACCGGTTTCCTTATGTATCCCATTCCCTTTCGCCTCACAACATATCACAATTGGAGGTGCCATCAGTGTTGCCAAGTTAGCATATTATATGCTAAATTTGGCATAATTACTCCATGTTTAGCATAACTATTATGCTTTTAGCATATAGCATATTTATTTGGCTAATTTTTACAGAAGCATGAAAATAATAAAAACCAATTTTTTAACTAACAAAAATGATATCGATTGAAAAACTGGTGTCTCAATGGAGAAACATAGTTCACATTAAATGGGAATCCTTGACTTCCACTGTAGAGTTTTGGAATGAAGTCATGCAATATAAAGATGCAGCTAATAATAACTCCTTCGGTGATTTATGTCAGTTCGCAATGTCTATTTTAACATTGCCGCATTCAAATGCGGACATTGAACGTGTATTTAACCAAATGAGTCTGGTCAAAACAAAACTCGTTTGGCGGTGAGAACCCTGAATGCCATTTTTTACGTGAGATTTGGCCTAAAGAGAGCAGGAAAGTGCTGTTATTCTTACACTGTTCCTGACGAAGTACTACGCTGCATTGGAACCAAAGAAAGTTACGACTCCGTCTCTCAGCCTTCCACATCAGCTGCTGTTAATGAAGAAGATGAAGATGAAGATATTGATATTTTATTTCACTGATTTTATTTCTAAGTTAAATTTATGTTAGCTTTTTTTTGGCATTTTTTAAACTAATTTAGCATTTTTCTGGAATATTTTTCCCATCACTCTATTTTTCAACAAATACCAAGTTAAATTTATGTTGGCTTTTTTTGGCATTTTTTAAAGGAATTTAGCATATTTCTGGCATATTTTTCCCATCACTCTAGCATATTTTGAAGTAGTTGAGTTGGCAACACTGGGTGCCATAGTTCCATTTTTATTTTTGTTCTGTTGTTTTCTAGGGATTGTGTAGCCAAATACATATTTTTAAATATAACTGATTAAGTAGTACAGTACTTGAGTCTTGTTTTCAAACATCCTGTGCTTATTTCCGGCTAAAAGAAAATTCCGGGATCGAAGCGATTACCGGATGCACCGATGAATTCCACTGTCCACACAAATATTTATAAAAATTCGTAATAATTCCGAGTACCGGATTCATCCGGCTTTGTTCTATTGGTTTATTTAAAACTCCGATCTATTTACACAGACTCTATTTTCATTTGTGCAAGAATAATGTGGGACCTATAGATCCAGGGCAGCCTCATTTCATCATCATCCTCATCCTACGTGGTCGAGGGGTAAAGCACTCGATTAGCAATCCGAAGGTCGCGAGTTCAAATTACGACGTGCACAAGTAAATTTTATTTGCTGAATTTGTGTTATTTCACAATTGATAAATTAAAAATAATATATAGTATCACCATGTTGTAAGACCACCATTCAGAATTGAAATGTTGCTTGAATTGGCTTTAGCCATATTTGGTGACCAAATCTAAACAGCCAGGTACTCCCCCACCTTCCTCTTCTCCATCTTTTTCCTCTACCCACTACTTTCAGCCCCAAACATACCCCAATTGGAGATGCCATAGTCTCTCTGGCTCCAGCCGGTTGAGAGCAGCTGGGACTCTTACGGTATATACATAAAAAAGATACTTTTTTGAAAATTAGTCGGGAAATAAGTTACACAATTAAAAATAAACTCTTTTGCCTATTGTAAAACTCTTAATTCTACAAAAAAATATTGTCTGAATGTGAGTTTCTGTACACACAACATGTACAGGTAAGAAATATTTAAATAATATATGTGTACGTACAGGTAAATCATTTCAAAGATTCTCTCGTTGTGTAGTGGTGTACTAGATGGATAAAAATATTTTTATTAAATTTAACTGAATTATTTCAGTTTTTAAAAATAATTTTGTTTTTCTTAGGAACCTGGAATTAGCTCGGCTTCGCCTAGCCTCATTTCACTAGGCCTCCCGAGGCGAGGCAATGCCTTTACGATGCTGATTCGTGTGCGTTGCAGTATGGAGTTTTGTACAGAGTTCTGAACGGCTCGAGCTGAGGGCATGCTGATATGTGTGCGATGATCTTCAGAAAGGACTGCGGGCGGACTGTTTCAAACAAGTTCGAAAAAATTTCAATACTCTCAGTTTGCACAAATACATTCAAATGTGTCCTCTTTAAAAATCTTTTCCTGTAGGTACCTACTCTTTAAATAATAATTTAAGTACACGTTTAGTTTGATTAAAAATGATCGGTTACCTGTGTTAATATGTTCTATTGACATATCGTCAAAGGAAAGTAATTATGTTAAAAGCGCTGTCACCGACGAAAATAAACTTTTTCTACGAATATATCCGGGACCAGTGGTTCTACGACATTAAACTTTTGCTACGAATATATCCGGGAACAGTGGTTCTACGACATTAAACTTTTGCTACGAATATATCCGGGACCAGTGGTTCTACGACATTAAACTTTTGCTACGAATATATCCGGGACCAGTAGTTCTACGACATTAAACTTTTGCTACGAATATATCCGAGACCAGTGGTTCTACGACATTATAATATTGGCATCAAAGTTTCATATGGGCAAGTGTTTTTTATGCATCTATAAAATTGTGCATTTTATGTCAGTCATGTATTAGCTTAGCAGTGTAGGCGTCTTTTTAAAATTTCAATAAAACGGTGACGGTTTGATTCCCATTGAGTTATCTGCCGTTTTACCTCAATTGTTTGACGGTAACCCGGTCCTCCTGGAACAGTTCAACAGGGTTTTTTTATCAACATTTTTCTATTTTTTTAATAAAACTTTTGTGCATAATATAAAAATTCAGTTTCTACAATGGGTCATTCTGTATCTTATGTTTTATACTGCTATTCCACTAGAAGCATTTGCTTGTGGATGGAAGAGGTGTGTAAATTTATAAAAAAATATTTAATTATTATTTTTTGGTAAACTAATGTTTGGATAAATCATCACAATGATAATTCATCACATTTTTAAAAAGTTATATAAAGTCATGGAAAGTGATGAAACAAAAACTTTACTAACTGGGTTAAGTAGGTTAGGTTAGGTTTTAATTTTTTTTCATCGTTTATAATGACTTTATATCACTTTTTAAAAGTTTGTTGAATTGTCAATGTGCTGAGTTATCATGGAACCCAAAATAACAGTATAACAATGTACATATTATGGTGCACGGAGAAAACTTGCTGAAAAATATTGCTTATTGATTAAGAATCCGAACAATATTATCCGGTCAAAAGAAGGATTGAAGGCCCTTAACGAATGAATTTATATGTTTCCTGATAAACCATTAGTAAAATACCAATCAATTGTCACAATGTCTGGAACACGTCTTCATAGAAATCCTAATATTTTCGCATTTCGTCATTATATCTAAATAATATAAAATAAATCGCTATCCGCGTCTGTCGCTTTGTGCGCTTAGTTCTTCTAAACTACGCTACGGATTTTGATAGGATTTTCACTATAATTTAGAAAATTTCTTTCGAAAGGTTTATATTCATAATAAATGCATATCACATTTATAAAAAGTCGAGAAAAGTCGATGTTTTGTAATCAAGCCGTAGAAAAAAGATTTTTAGACGCTTACAATTGCTAACGCTGTCTAAACCTTATTAGATAAATCAAAATAATATACTACTGAAATGTATATCTTAAAAGGGTATTCAGAAAAGTCCTCGATGGTATATGTCTATCTCCTAATGATGAACCCCAGCAACGCCGGGTAAATGTCGGCTAATATATTATTAAGACAAACGCAGATACATGAACACATGTTCCAATATTATTACGAACTTAAAATTTTGTCAGGAAGCAACCTGCAGTCCCAATTACTAATAATTTGAAGACATTTTTAATAAATCAGCAATACTTTGTTTCTCTGTGTACACGCGTAATTTAATAAATCATCAGTAGGTACTATGTTTCTCTGTGTACGTGCATTATTTAATAAATCAACAATACTATGTTTTTCTGTGTACATGTATAATTTTGTGAAATATTATACATTTCTGTTTGAATTTATTAATTTTTTAAATATATGTAGTTATGGTTACATCGTAATCATGATTAAGAAATTAAAAAGAGAAAAAATATTATGGAAGATAAATAGAATATTATTGGATTACTTGTATGATTTTCAGGTCAACCGGCAACCGTTTTTCGTTAATGAGTTAAATATTTGTATTTTATCATGAATGCTTCTGATTTTGTCTAATTTATTAAAAATACTTTTTCTTTGGTGGCTATAATGATGTTGGGCAAAATAAGTGTTTACTTTAGTGTAAGGTTACATACAGGTGTTATGGGGCTATTTAACAAGTGATTCCTGAAATTATTTGGGGTAAAAAATATTATTGAATTTTTGGTCTACGACGACTTTTTGATGTTTTTTTAAGAACCATCCGCCCCTCGCATCGACCCTGGCTATCCAATTCCTACAGATTTTCTATTTTTTGCAAAAAGGATAAAAAATACATCAAAAAACTCACCGAAGACCAAAATTTAATTCACATTTTTACTCCAAATAATGTCAGGAATCACTGGTTAAAGTAAGCCAAGAACGTCCCTTAACATCCTGCATATTTAGGTATGGTACGATTTTCAGTTTTGAATGTGATTTCCCTTTTTATTTTGTAATTTCAATAATTGATATTTACCACACACATTATTTTAAATGGAGGAACTTTGAATTCTTCGATTACGCATTCAGGTGGGAAGTCTGAAGTCTTGATATAATTTTTTTTAAGAGTTTTTAAACATTGTATTGTTATTGGATATTCAGCTGTGTCTCCATGTTCCATAATGTGTCTTCCCAGGTAGTGTCCGTAGTGTGTAGTTACCTGGTTTTTCTAAGAGGGTGGGACATTGACATCATAGGTGATGAATTTATTGGAGTCTCTTCATCATCTATACATTTTCTGCACCTATTGGTTACCAGTAATGCCAATTCCTCTGTGAGTTTTTTGTCCGTAGTGCCTGGTTGGTCTAGGAGTACGGTAAAGACACTAGGGTAGATTTTGTGGGCCCAAAAACATATATCTATTTTTAATTGTTTAATTCGTTGGTTAGTTGCTCCTTTGACGTTTTTCACGCAATTGAAATAGAAATTTACTACTTGGGCGTTTTCCAGTCAAGCATGTGGAAACAAGCCATTTTATATTATGTGTCACCAAAATACGGCGTCAGACTATCCGTCTCTTACTGCGACCCATTAGTCACAGGTCGTAGCCCCCTGAATCCGGCAAATCGGAACGTGGGTACCTACATGGAAACTTTGGAATTATGCTCATGCGTCAGATTCTTTATAATACTGCGTATTTTCAAAACTGAGCTAAAATGAGTTTTAAAAACACCTATGGCGGGTGATTTAGTTAAGCAATATTCATTTTAATATCATTTTTTGTAATATTTATTTCTTATAATTTATTATTAGTTAATGCTTAAGAAGCTTTCTTAAGATTTACGATTACATTTACTCTGTGTACCCTTGTTATAACAAAGGTTGTGTCGATACTGGTTGTCGCATGTGAAGAAGAATATTGTTTTTTTTTATTTAAGGCGATGCACTACGTCGTGTAATATTTTAAATTGAGCCGCTATCAATAACAACCCTTACGTAGATGGCGATAAGGTTTAAATTCCCGCTTAACACCATCCGCCTGTTTTGATTTATGCAAGAAAAAAACATGGCCAAAAAGTGCCTTTTATTTTATTTTGTGGATGTTCAGGCATAAATATTTAAATTTTTTTCGATCATTTTATAAATAACTTAATTTTCCACATTATACAATAAAATCATAACCGAAAATGGGTTCGTAAGTAGGCAATTTTGAACTTTAAAGCAGTTTTCATAGGCCTATACATTATTTTTTTCTGGGCTTATAAAAAGACTTAAGTATATTAAAAATACTCGATTATTTCAAAGGTCAAGATGTGTTCTACTCGCAGTATTCTGAAACATTTCTATGCGACCAAATTTTCAAACCAAAAACACATGATTTTGCATTACTACGTATGGCATCGCCTTAATAAAAAATCTGTGATTTTCACAAAGTAATGGGGTTTTAAAATATTTTCGTTGAAAGATTTTGATGTTACCCACTTTAAATTTCTGGGTAGTTTTGTATTTATGTGTGTTAATTTTTTTTATATACGAAGTCTGTGTTATCTATTATCTGTGTGGGTTTTGGTACCGCCTCCCAATGAACCTTTTATTAGATAACCAACTTCTCTGCCATAGATCACCCCAAGTGGTTCGCTACGTTTGGTGACTTAGCAGGGGTGCCCTCGGGTGAGGTATGTTCAGGATGCGCCTGCCCACCAGCTGCATGACGTGCCAGATCGGTAGAGGCTGGTTTGAGAAGACCCTTTAACTTCTCCAACTGTTCCCTAGACCCATCGCATTGCGTCACAGTGGGAGGGATATATTCATATATTCGCTAGTCCTGAACACAATTATCCCTAGATTTCTACCCAACCCTCATACCCTTCACCCTCCCAGAACTTCCTCTCTCTCCTTTCCTTTAAAAAGACCCTCCACACAGCATCGCCAAAAGATGACATAGGCATAAAAATTAATAAAATTCATTGTTAAAAAAAAGTTGTATTCTATGCATTTTGTATCATTTCCCTTGGCCACGCAACATATCATGTATTTTGTGATTTTTTTTTTGTTATTTGTTTTTGGGGTGTTATGCCGTGTTTCGCTAACTCCTTCTTTAGCCAACGTTTCGGACAGCATTACAGTGTCCATCATCAATAACACATCTTCCCTGATGATGGACACTGCAATGCTGTCCGAAACGTTGGCTAAAGAAGGAGTTAGCGAATCACGGCATAACACCCCAAAAACAAATAACTAAAATACTTTTGACCCTGAAAATCTTAAATCATATTTGTGATATCTGATCAATATTTTAGTCATTTACAAATTTGGGTCATGAGTCATAAGTCAAGTTGAAAATAGAGTCGAAATTCACCCCAAACTTATCAGACATTTCACCGTTCCCCTTATATTTTACATGGATACAACATTAAGTAAAGAAAATCGTTTAAGTATTTTTCTTATTTTAATCTGCTTTGACGGACTCTGTGATCGAGGGCAAGGCTCTCGACTAGCAATCTGTAGGTCGCGGGTTCGATTTCCGGCGTGTAATAATAAATAAATAAAAATTATTTGTGTTATTTCACAACTTAATCATTTAAAATAATGCGAGGTATATCTGTGGCACGTTCCAGAGTGGATGATACTCTCATCTGTGTATATCAGCAGTATCGCCCTGGTATAAGACCACCATTTAGGATTGAAACGTTACTTGTTACCTTCTTATAATTGGGGACACCATATTCTCACTGGCTCCAGACGATTGGGAGCATCTGGGACTCTTGTGCGGTATTCCCCATCTAATTATCCTCCCCACTACCTTCAGCCTCACAACATACCCCGATTGGGGATGCCGTAGATGGCTCCAGGTGGTTGGGATCAGTTGGGAATCTTATGTGGTGTTCATATAAAAAAAAAACATTTAAAATTAATGACGAATTTTTCTTCTTAAGATCATTTTACAGCATTTCAGGGGATTCTGTATTATATTTTAAGCATTAAGGCGATGCACTATGTAGTAATGCAAAATCATGTGTTTTTGGTTTGAAAATTAGGTCGCCTAGAAATGTTTCAGATGCTTTAATTAAATACTGCGAGTAGAATACATCTTGGCCTTTGAAATAATCGAGTATGTTTTAGATAAGTTTTTTTATAAGCCCACAAAAAAAATAATGTAAAGGCCTATGAAAACTGCCTTAAAGTTCAAAATCTCCTACTTACGAACCCATTTTCTGTTATCATTTTATTGTATAATGTGAAAAATTAAGTTATTTATAAAATGATCGGAAAAAAAATATTTATGCCTGAACATCCACAAAATAAAATAAAAGGCACTTTTTAGCCATGTTTTTTTCTTGCACAAATCAAAACAGGCGGATGGTGTTAAGCGGAATTTAAACCTTATCGTCATCTACGTAAGGGTTGTTATTGACAGCGGCTCAATTTAAAATATTACACTATTTATTACGAATTCAATCCAAAACAACTCTAATGTTGAAACGATCTTCAAAACACTTCTAACCCCGGGCAATGCCGACACCGGCGTTGCCGAATTTTGTATTTCACCTCAATCTTTTTGGTACACTTTGAATATAAAAGGCTTAGTTTTTACCCAGAGGAAAAAACGTGGGAAATAGTATCAAATTCGTAGGTCGATCAATAAGGCGGTGTTCCGAGGAAAACTTTTCATATTTTCTGTTTCCAGGTCGAAGTTTTCCGTGGCCAGTGAGTGGCAGGTAATCATAACTAAAGAAATATAATAACTCACTACGCAATCTGCCATAGAAAATGAGAAAAAAAAACATCTGGAAAATATATATTTTTTTTAACCTCCATAATAACAGTGTTATGAAAATACATTTTTTTAGTTTTATATAATATATCTATAACATTTTAGTAGAGGTAATAGTATGGATTTATCTATATAAATAGGGTGCTTACTAATTTCAGCTTTCTCAAATTTACATTGCAACTTCTACCAGTATGAATTTTTAAACTTTTTCCAAAGTTTTATGAGTCGCTACCGATCATTGAAATATTTTTCAAATCATTTGTTTTGAGTAAGAACCATGTACATTCTTACACAGTTTGATCAAAAATAATTGAAGGCGAGTATTATTTAATTATTTTTGTATAATAATCCATTTTAGAAAAATACATAGGAGTTAGAATACATAAATTGTATAACATTAATTTTGAGGATAAGTAAGTCGAATCTTTTGTGTTAAAAATTTCGGTTTACAATTTTCAAACATCTAGTTTTTTGCTATTATTATTTTATATATAATATTTCAAATTCATTCACAAGCGCAACTCTCGCAACCCTCATAAAACATTCTCAAGTGCAACTCTCGCAATCGTCATAAAACAAAAAATCGTCATTCTTTTGACTTCTGGTGAAATGGCTGTGATGGTAATAATTGTTGGCAGAATCCTAGAATTTCCTTCCTAGATTTTTTCCCAATGATTAGGTCACCATCCAAGCATAGACATTTGACCTTTTGATAAACCACTATCACCGCTCGCTTCGGATATAAAAAATAAATATAAATCACAGCGCACTGAAGAATTTACTATTTAAGACGGGGGTGTTATTAAACGTCTATGAAATAGGGTTTTAGGGTGTTAGTTTGGGTTATTTTAATATTTTATGCGTATTTTTTATGAGTTATTTAAATAAAGCTAAAATTCAAAAACGATTTCCGGTACGATCAAGGGAGTTATATGGTGTGGTAGCCCTCTATCCCCCATCCATGAAGAAAGTTCCCGTCTTTACCAGAAGGGCGTGCTTTTTAAGAAATAAGGGCTGGAATTTCGCCCTCTATAAATTTCTAGAATAGTCCAGAACATTCCACAACATTCCAGAACATCCCGGAACGTTCTGAAATCTTGTCGAACGTTCGGGAACATCCCGTAATATCCCAGATCATAATGAACTAAAAGCGGGATTACAGGCCGTTTCCTGATAAACTTTTAGTAAATTCGTAATCGTGACGATACATTGGTATCTCTAAATAGTATAAAACAAAGTCACTGTCCGCGTCTGTCTGTTTGTGCGCTTAGTTCTTCTAAACTATGCAACGGAGTTTGATAGGGTTTTCACTATCATTTAGAAAGTTTCTTCAGAAAAGTTTTATATATATATATATATGATATATGGATATTAAATTTATAGAAAGTAGAGAAAAGTCGAGTAATATATAAGGACTACCCCAAATTTGTTAATCGTGCGGATTTTTAAATTAGATTTTCCAAAAACCGTATATATTTGGTTGTATTTGCAAATATTATGTACTTAGGGGTGATTTTAGACGTTTAAATTGTAGAAAACCAACGAAAACTAATACATATTACTTATTTACAATTTTTAAATGGAAATAACAACGATAGTTTCCCTTGCATTATCAATAAGTATCAAAAAATATGGAATCAATTTTTTTCTTCTATTTTTGTATTTGGAATGAATTCATAGAAAAAATACATTTAAATCGATCTTTGTTGCTTTACCAAACAAATAACTGACTTTTTAGGGTTCTCATTGCGAACACTTATATTGATTAATTATAAATACCAATTGAGTGGAGCGACCATTGTATTACTTAATTAATTAGTTAATTAGATTGTGTTAGTTAATTAAGCTGAGCTTTTGTGGAAGGGGTGTATTATTATTGTTATAGTTATTTGTTTGTTAGTGTATGCACTTAACATTTTCAGTGGGTTTTGAAGGTAATTTTTTAAATATTTTAAAATTTTACTTTTATATTTTGAATCTTTTTGGTAATGAGTTTAAAGATTTTACTCCAAAATATGTTTATAATTGATCTATATATATATAATTATTGATCAAATGTATATTTATATAAACGAAGAAAAAATCTACCTACAACTAACTCGATAAGGGCAATAGCCTAGTACGGTAATTGAGAGAACTCTAATAAATGGTCTTACTTAAAGTTCAATAAAAAAATACAAACCTATTAGAGTAAATGTGTTATAGAGAGACATTTATGGTAAGTGAAGCTAACCATGATAATTAAATTAAAATAAATTCATATTAAACTCTTACCTTTAAGAATAGTAATAATTGGATAATTTTCATAGCGCCATTTTTGTGAAAAATCACACCAACGATGATACACGTATTTAGGAGGAAAAAAATGCTGTGGAAAATAAGTCAAAGAATAGTAAATTATTATTTCTACGATTAATTGAAAGGGAAATAGTGGAAATAGTTTTTTATATAGTATCAAATATCTTCAATCTTAAGATATTTGTTAATATCTAATATCTTCATCTCTTATAGGGCACAATTATGGAGTTTCATAGACAGCGGCTCAATGCTTCTGATTTCTTCCGGTAATTATGACATTATTGCGGTATTATAACATTAATGTGGGGGAAACAGACTTCAAAATACCCCCCAAAGAATATGAAATCTACTGTCACAATTATTTTATCAATAAATCGGTTTAACAGGTAATAAATCATTTTAAATCGGGAGGGGTTAAAATGGAATCATATAAATAAATCGTCTAAACGTGGTTTTTTTTCATTTATTTCTATATAATATTTACAGTGTTCACATAATTATTTATATTTGTACATGATATATTTCAAGCTTATAACTATAATATGTTGTGTGTAAGGTAGGTTTGAGAAGGTGAAACTGTATGTGAGTAATATTGTATGTTTCGTGAACACCTCACTAGGAGAACCTGTGCTGAGGTGTTTACGTGGTTATGTTTAGGTGTGACAAGTATTTATGTGTTGTAGAAGAAAGTTTTTATTTTTTATTAGTTTTTAATTTTTTTTTGGTTTTTGTAAATTTAATATTCATAAAATTTTAATGGTTGTTATTATTATTTAATTTTAATTTTAATGTTAAAACCACAGTTTGAAAATGGCCTTGAAAACCGAAACAGATGTAACAATAACAAAAACAAAAAATACTTGCAGAACTTAAAAACTTAAAAACTTCAACAGTATATAGACCAGGGTGAATATGTGGCAGCCATATTTATAGATCTCAAAAAAGCCTTTGATACGGTCGATCATGAAATACTCTTAAAGAAATTGGAATATTTGGGAATTGTTGGGAAGCCCCTAAATCTCCTCCGAAGCTACTTAGATGATAGATTTTGTCTTGTTGAAGTCAAAGGTGTCTCGAGTGGCTTAGGTAAAATCACATGTGGAGTGCCACAGGGATCAATTCTTGGGCCTCTGCTTTTCTTGCTATATGTCAATGACATAACTAAATGTGGTATCTCTGGAAACCTCCAACTTTATGCGGATGACACTGTAATCTATTATCACAGTACAAGCCTGAGTGACCTGGAGTCTCAAATGAATGTAGATGTCTCAATTCTAGCTAATTGGCTGCGTATTAATAAATTGAGCCTCAATATAAAAAAAACGCACTACCTAACTTTCGGTAATAAGGATTATGTGCCAATGAATATCACACTTGGAACTGAGAAGCTCCAAAATATAGAAGTCACGAAATATTTAGGGCTATTAATAGACTCTAAACTTTCGTGGAATTCCCATGTTGAGCATGTGAAATCTAAAATATCCCCAATAACCGGCGTACTGTACCGACTCCAAGGTCTTCTCTCTACATCTCTACTAAGGGCCACATACTATGCGATGATTCACTCCCATCTGAGTTATTTAGTTAGTATCTGGGGCACTATTACTAAAAAACAAATATCAGAAATACAAGTGATTCAAAATCGAGCAATAAGGAATATCTACCGTCTACCGTGGGATATACATATCAAAGATATATATTTAAAGACAAACATACTTCCTTTTACGGTTCTACCTAAATACAATATCACTTGTACAATATTACAAATCATACATAGATCCTCACACACTAACATCAAACCAGCATTTAATTCAGACATACACCAGCACAAAACACGGTCCCAAAATCTAATACACCTAGCATCGTCTACCCACACAACAAAATTTGGTATTAACTCATTACAATATATTGCATATAGACAATACAATGCATTACCTAATGAAATAAAGCAATCAGTAACTAACAAAAAAATATTAGTTAAAACGCTTAAAGATTATTTCCTGAAAATGTTTTTAAACCAGTGAATTTTCGCTCGCTTTCATATGTTGGTTTACTATGTTTCATGTGTATAGATGTCTCTCAGTATTTCTAAAATCTCTATTCTTAACAAAGTATTTTTCCTTTTTTATTTATTTTTCTTTTCCTTTTCAATATGTTGTATTTTTTTAAAAGTGTAATATCCTTGTAAAATGTATTTTATGTGTCTGTACTTCCCGTAATGAGTTTTATCTCAACTCATTGGGAATAATGTGTTACTTACCATGTTTTTTGTAATACATTATAAATAAATAAATAAAAAATAAAAATAAAAACTTTAAAAACTTCCGGTAATTTGTTAACATTTTTCTTCCTGAGTATAATATTTAGGATATAACCGAAGATGTAATGTATAAATTCTAATAAAGTAGTTAAAAACAAAATAACTCATAATAAACAATGTATATAATGTGTTAATATTTAACTACTTTATAAATTCTAATAAAGTAGTTAAAAACAAAATAACTCATAATACACAAAGTACATAATGTGTTAATATTTAACTACTTTATAAATTCTAATAAAGTAGTTAAAAACAAAATAACTCATAATAAACAAAGTACATAATGTGTTAATATTTAACTACTTTATAAATTCTAATAAAGTAGTTAAAAACAAAATAACTCATAATAAACAAAGTACATAATGTGTTAATATTTAGCTGAGGATTCACAAAATCTTCGTGATTTATAAACGACCAAGTCTTGGTTGTTGTTGAAACGAAGATTTATGTCAAAAAGTTTAAAAAATAAACTGCCTACCTTCTGTAGAAGTAAATGGACTTACCGGTAAATAACATTACAAAAAGTGTTTAATGTCAAAGGTCCGCCGGCCGTACATTGTATTAAAATAGAGTTTAAATATTTTCCTTCTTCCACGCTTACAGCAAATCGATACTTCTGTGTAATTTATTTTTGGAAAACTGCCCACGATCTTTTTCTTCTGTGTTGTTTATTCGCATTGATGGTGTTTTAAAATACAATATAGTCGTATCCATTGCGAAATGTTAGAAAAAAATTAAACAATTTTAATTAAATACTTTAAATTAATTTTTTTACTTATGAAATATTAAATGTTGCTGCAACTTTTATAATAATGTTTTAACTGATTTGAGCGTCGTTCATTTGTACACCAAATTTGTTAATCGTGCAGATTTTTAAATTAGATGTTTCCAAAAACCGCATATAGGTATTTGGTTGTATTTGCAAATATTATGTACGTAGGGGTGATTTTAGACGTTTAAATTGTAGAAAATTGACGAAAACTAATATATTACTTATTTACAATTGTGAAATGGAAATAACAACGATAGTTTCCCTTTAATTATCAATGAGTTTCCAAAGATATTTTTTTTCAATTTATTTTTCTATTTGTTATTTGTAATTAATTCCTAGAAAAAATAGATTTAAATCGATCTTTGTTGCTTTACCAAACAAATAACTGACTTTTCAGGGTTCCCATTGTGAACACTAATATTGATTAAATATAAATAACAATTGAGTGGTGCGACTATTGTGTTAGTTAATTAATTTGTATTCACTATCTAGTTACATCATTTTAGTCTATTTAGTGCTCTAAATAATTCCGTTTTGTTATCAATAAGTACTTATAAATAAACGAATTGAATCAAAAGACGAATTAATAAATTGAAATTGTATTGCCTGTCTCGATACAGGAATTTGAGACAGGAGTTGAACAATCATTTGTATTATATTTTATCAGGATAAACAAAACCAATTGCTTTTTACAAACATTACCGCAAGGTTTATTTTCAACACAGCAAGGACATGTATAATTTCAATTCATTTCTGCTACTTTCTACAGCACTTGTACATTTATAAATTATAAATAATAAATTAAATTAGATTCGAGATATACAGGGTGTCCGGGGGTAAAGTGCACAAACTTTCATAACAAAGTTAAAAAGATGCATAACTTTTTTCATCCATTCAACGTTTTAAGGTATTTTTCAGGTAAAAAAGTTGAATTGTTTGTATGAAGAAAATAATGTTCTTCTATGGAAAAATATTTTTGAATGAAAAAAACTACGGAATTTCGAAAAACATTTTATTCTTCTTATCTTTTTTACTTCTGCCATCATGTAGAATCATCTCCCGACGTTTGTACACTTTGCCCCCGGACACCCTGTATTGGTGTATTCAAAGGCAGTTTTGCAAAAGATCATTGTTACACCTGCATTTTAATGACGTTTCAATTTATTTTCAAAATCTAATTAAATGAATACACAACCTTTTAACTGTACATTTATTTCATCTGCACTCTTTCTTTGTAATTAGTTACCTTTTCTGTAAGCTAATGTAATATGGAAACAAATAGATTGATATTTATCTTTTTTTATTTTAATGAATATAACCAACTTTGTTCGCAACACCATTTTTAATAAAAAGTATCAACATGTTTCAAAACCAAAGGTTTCCTCATCGGGATTCAAAGTCCAAAACATCCGGACTTTCTTCGAAAATTCAACAGAAATTATTACTGAAATTGATTTATTAAATAACATAAAATAATAATAAGTTCACATTAATTCAATACAGCAGATTCATATTATTATATTGCAATGTGCATATTGAGATAAACATAATTGAAAAAGATCTGCCCCCTCTTGCAAAGGGTGGCCTGCAAAATAATTCCACCAGCCTAGCGACAGCCGCGAGGGGAGCAAAGTCTATTTCGGGCAACACGGTGTCAAATTAGCCACACTTTTTTTTCAATGTAACCGTGTTTCGGTAAGTGCAAGAATTTCCAAATCAATAAATTGTGTTTTAAAATTTTTTATTTTTTTTGTGAAATGTTATTAGATTCACTATTTTTCACAATAAATAAAATGTATAGTTTTATAAACTGAATAAAAAAATTCATCTTTCATTTGCAGCAACCCAGACCCAGGTGTTCTTTTTTTTATTTTATATTTCAGTTTTTTTTTCAATTTATGTAATTACTGCACAAGATATTTAAATATAGCTTAAATTTGACCATAGACTCTCATAGAATAGAACGTGTGAGAACCCGGAATAACGAAAAAAGGCTTAAAAGTCTGCAAGCTTTTTATCTATGCTTATTTTCGTAGGTATCACAAGACAAACACGCAGGTACTAGCTTGTTGTATTTTTTAAGTGTAAAGTAGGTTTTATTTATTTTTCTTATATTTTTAATTCATTTGTATTAACTTCACACAGGAGGTCCCGGGGAAAATAATTTACTTCATTGCCTGTCGTATTTGGGGATTTTTTTAAGGAAAGGAAGGAGGTGATATTCTGGGAAGGTAAAATGTATGAGGGGTCGAGAAAGTTCAGCTTAAGAGGTTATTGGAGCTTGTCTAAAACAAGCATAAATATTTTCCCCTTTACTAATAAAAGTGTTTTTTTTTTTTTAATTTTACACAATTACAGTTTATCAGTTGTGTAAAATTGAAAACACGTTTATATTAGTGATCCCCTAATGTTCAACCATAATTTTGTATCTTGCAAAGGAATAGATACCTAGGTGGGTACTGCCCATCAAAACATTTATTAAAAGACACAAAATAAACAAACACCTTCAAGTACCTACCCTATTGCCCGGGTTGCCAGCACTAAAGCTGAATATTCTACGAAATAATTGTCTTTTATTTTCATCGGCGCTACTGGAATTTTGAGTCGGGTGTTGTAGGATTACTACCCGGAACTTTTTGGTAAATCATAAAGAGATTCTTGCTTACGTAGTGGTGTATTGGATGGATTAAAAATTAACTTTTTTAACACTTGACATTTGGTTGGGATGCAAATTCAATTTTTTTTTTTTTTTTTTTTTAAATAAAATATAAAGTACAGAGACTATAATTCGTAGGTAAATAGGTACGTATTCATTATATTTCTTACATTTATCCCAATGCACAACAAGTAAAAAATACGTTTACAGATATTAATGTGGACATTATGTGCAAATATATCTATATCACGAGTCTAAATTTAAAAGTCTCACTTCTAAAAGTACCTACTTGTAAACTGATGGTACATGAAAATAATTACTGTAAATTCGATTATTACATTTTTAATAAATATAATAGTTACTGAAAAAACGTCCTTACCCAACTACAGGGTTTTCCAATAAAAGGTGTTATTTTGAATAGCCCACTATTTCGGTAGATGTTACTTTTAAAGCTGTCATTTTTTGACATTTGACAAGTAGAAACTACGCCATTAATAAAAATGGAACGATACACGCTTCAACAACGCATTGAAATTATTAAAATTCACTTGAGTAAATCAAATGCAAATCATCTTGAGTGATGAGGCCCATTTCCACCTCGGTGGCTTCGTCAACAAGCAAAATTGTCGCATCTGGGGCTCGGAAAACCCAAGAGTTATTGTTGAAATGCCTCTTTATTCTCAACGTGTGACTGTTTTTGTGCGGTTTATGGTCCGGCGGAGTCATTGGACCTTACTTTTTCGAAAATGAGGCTGGAGCAACAGTTACGGTGAATGGGTTGCGCTATCGAGAGATGATTCATGATTTTTTATGGCCGGAATGGGATGGTATTAATCTGGATAGCGTTTACTTTCAACAAGACGGCGCTACGTGCAACACAAGCAACGAAACCGTTGATCTTTTACGATTAAATATCAAAATAACACCTCTTATTGGAAAATCCTGTAGTATCTTTGCTACTGTGGGGTAAGAGGGGTCTGCGGGCGAGTGCTCCAAACTAGTTCGAAAACCTTATCGAAACTTTTGATAGATGCTATCGGTGTGCACAAATACATTCAAACGTGTGCTCTTTAAGCCCCTGCATACCAAATTTCTACCGATATATAACAAGTTTCTCTCTTTAAGTTTTTAAATTTCAAATAAAAATATATGCTATTTTTTAAGATAATATATAAACATTTTTATGCCGAAACTTTAATTATATGAAATTCCCTCGATAGAAAAAAAATCGCAAAGTAAGCTTCGAAAATTATTACAAATACGTTTTGTTCTGTTATTTAATATGTCATAGGCATGAAAAAATTCACAGAGTATCTTTAAATGCAACTGAAGCATTTATTGAGAGATTTTTTCTCTATTTCAAACGAGTCGTGTTTTATTAAATATTTTCACAATTTTCATTTAATTATTATCGTTTTTTTAATATTAGCGCACTCCTTCTAATTCGTATTTACATCTCTCTTTCAAACCATCTTTGAACGATTACTAGGGGGCTTTAATGATTTGTCTGCAAATTATAAAGAATTTAATTTATCATATCAGTTTTCTTGTAGTCATTTTAAAAATATATTTTACAAATTGATACGCCGTCTTCACTACAATACAGAAAATCTGCTAGCTGAAACATCGAAAATCTCTAGCTTAGAGGTCTGGCGTGATGATATGTTCACAAATTTTGGTTTATATAATATTTTTAAATTGTTTATTAAGAAAATGAAAATATAATTCAAAAAATTCTGCTGAAATTCGGGAAAAATTGAGAAATCCCAAAACCAAATAGGAAATCTATCATATCTTTGTCACGTGAGAAAGATAATCCAATAGTAGGATAATAATTATTGAGAACAAGATTTGAAATCTACGTGACTGGTTCGAGGGCAGTTCCACTAAGTTCTTCCGGGCTGCAGCCTGCAGAGTAAAAAATGCCCTGATGATGGCCAGTCACAGATAAAATAAGGCGCTAGAAAGTGTTTGAAAGAAACAAATTCTAACGTGAAAAAAAATATGGAATATGTAATGTTTCATCTTTAAAACTAAATGATTTTCTTTACTGCAGATGGTGAAAAGATCACTAGTAAAAATTGTAAATTTCAAATCATCATCAAATACAAAACTCATACCAACATTAAATGTCAGTAAGACTTTCGCTCTAAATCCACTTTCAAACGTTGAACGTAATAAAAATGTCGTGAAAAGAATCGTGAATCGTGTTGCAAAATTTTACGAGAAAATAGTAGGTACCTACTTTGCACTACAAAATAATAGACCTTTCATCTCAAAATGAACGAACGTGTTGAAAATGTCCTCGAACAATATTTTTTCAACATTTGTGTACTGAAAACTGTGAATATTATAAATGAAGATATGCAAAGTAATAAATATTGCAGTATGATGATTTTCTGCTCCCTTTGAAATTATTAGTTACTGGGATTGAATAACTGGGTACTTCCCAACCTTCCTCACCCCCGTCTCTCTCCCCTTCCCAGCATCTTGCATATTATACAAAAAGTGATGACATAATTCCAATGGCTCCGGGCATATCACACTTTTTTTAATCTTAATAATTCCAGTGTAGGTACCTACGAAATTCGCATTTGACTCGGTTTAACAATAAAGTTTCAAAAGTTATGTATCTACTTACTGCTTAATTAATGCTGAAATACCTACCTACCTACTAAAAATGTATTTAAAAAAAACATGTTCGATAAATTTTCCTTATCGATATTAAAAAAAAATAAAACACTAAAAAATACTGTCATGTAAGTACGTACCTCAGATTATTTTTTTTCTTGATTTGTTTACATTTGAGAAAGAACCTTTCTACTAAAAAAAGTAAAAATAAAATAACTTTCTATTAATATGTATTTTGTATTTCTTAAAACATCAACGTATGTATAATGTGTTAGGTTACGTAACATTTTCCGTATTGCATTATGTAAGACTGCCATATTTGATAAGCATGTTTCAATAATGTAGTAGGTATGTAGGTACTTACCTACCTCTTCGAGAAAAAAATGTCAAGGAGCGCTGACGAAAAAGGTCTAGAGTTAAATAATCAACCCGAAAAAATTCATAAGAAGAACTAAATAACATAAAATTACGTAAGTACCATTATTTATTTTAGCATTGGGTTGAAAATCGTTCGAAATGGCTTCGCAAATACCATAACTATAATGAAATAATATAATTCGTCCCGAAGTCGAAATCGGCAAACTGAATTGAAAAATGCAAAGTCACAATTGAAATAAAATGGCTTCCACACCAAAGAGCATTTCTTGCAATTAATATTCCACATACGAAATGTCCGTATACACTCGATTATTCTTCGCGATACATTTCCGAATATGCGAAGCTTGCTTTCAAAATTAATAATATTAAAATGGAAGAAGGCTATTAAGTTATTATTTTGTACATTCTAAAGATCGCGGATCGTGTTGATAGTCGATAAGCGCTTGGCTTAGGGAAAAAAACGTTTTCGAATAAATTGTCCGTGCCTACTTGCTCAGGTATAAAATATAATAATATTCAATCGTCGATTTACATTGTTCTAACATTCGTTTTCCTATATAAAAATGATCAAAATTACTTTAGTAAGATTTGATAAACATGTGGTATAAAAATCGGTAAAGTTTCACGTCGTTTATTATCGGAACGTTCATTTATCAAGCGAAAATATAGTTAAGGACGGTCAAAATGACTAGTAAATTATACAATATTCACGCTGACGCAAAGATCTGAGAAATAGTGTGATTCGGAAATGTCTCAAGTTTTATGTCCATTCATCGTCTTATATTGTCCAAACGCTCATTTATCGAAGCTTGAATTTAAAAAATGAGTGGAATTGCTAGTAAATGGTACAATATTCAAGCTGAGGTAAAGATCAGGGAAATAATGTCTCCGTATAATGTTAAAAACTGAAGTTTTATGTCCATTCATCGTGTTATCCGAACGTTCATTTTCGTTCGAAGCTTGAGAGTTCAAATGACCAAAATGGAAATGGCTAAAGTGCGACATAATGTTCATGTTTGTACCGGAGTGCCGGCCCAGGGAAAAAAATGTTTTCAAGTTATACCGGAGTAGGTAGGTGCATGATATTATTATGTATGTAGGTATTTACTACGGAAATAAGTTTGAACAAAACCCCATCGCGGCCGATCGTGGATGATCGGGCGTTGTCGGGAGGTGTCGGAAATACGGCGATACAGATAAACCTTCCGTTCCGTCGCCGCTCGGGCGCTGGTGGCGGCCCCCCGAACTACAGAAGTACACTCGATGCATTCAAACAATTCTCCAAACGTGCTACTTGCTTTAAAAAATGTTGAAAACATTTAAAACGTCAAAACTAACCAACCATCACACCGTTTCTCCTGTTCTATTCTCCGGATCTGTGTCTTAGCACACACTACTTGCTTCATTCACATTCAAATATATGTAGTCGGGTTATGTTAAGAATCAGAATAACGTATTATAATTATATATATATATATTATTTGGCTAATTTATATAGCGCCGTTTTCGTGAGAAATCACCTCATATATGAACGTACACTTCTGTTATTCTTACCTTTGACATAAACCGACTCAAGTATTTGATTCACTTGATCGTGCCATGTTTTCCTCCTTTAAGTTGCGCGATATTACGTGGAATGAAGGGGTGTGTTAAAATGCGATTTTATTTCTCGATTCAAAATTCAACTCCACCCATGAGGGTTCCTTTTGTTTTCAAAAAATTCAGTACTTTAACTTAATTACTTAGAATAAAAATAATCAGCGGATAAAATATAAAAAAGTTAGATTCTGTCATGATTTTTTTAATCCTTTAAATACATTTTTTGTTACGAATGCTTGAAGAAAACTTTAAATTAAATGTAGTTGTTAAAATAAACATGATAAATAATGATATTATCAGATTGCGTGATATTTATCTGTCGCGAGTTTTTAAAATTTTTATTTAAATGGTTACGTGTAAAAGTTAAAAATTCTAAAAATTACGTTCAAAGATCGAAAATAATAAAATACAAATAATATACTACTCGAAAATAACAACAGGATCGAACCATCAAACACTATCATTCTTTAGTAATGTGTTAATAACTATCAAAAAACTTGATTAATTAATTTTAAAAATTAAGTGTTTTTTTAGTCTAAAAATATTGTACGTGTAAGGTCAGTTGATTTAAAAAAGACTGTATAAAATATGCTTGTGTATGGCTATTCAATTGTGAAAATGATTTAAAAACGTGGATGTCCTCCAAAAAGCTGTTGTAGTGAATGCTGATAATTAACACATCAAACAAAAACATAGGGAAAAAAATTAAAAAAACACGTCCACATTACCAAGAAATTTTATTTATTAACTAAACATTACATAAGTGCGATTAAAAACCCTTTTTCAGTAAAAAATCTTTTACATCATAGTAAAAATCTCCTTTAACTTCTATATTTCCAGTTAACTCATGAACACGAAAAATAATGAATTTAGAAGAGTGTTTCGCCTTCAGATAGGCTTTCATTTCTTCCGCCAACAACCAAATGTCACCCTGAACTTTTTTAATCAACGTTATTTTTCTCTGGCCCCTAAAAGTTAATTCCAAGTAAACTGGTACCATGTGGTTTTTATTTCTAGGAACGAAGTAGGGCAGGTTCACGCAGTCTGGACTTTGAGGAAGCCATCCAGAAGGATACTCTTCTTTTGGCACCGGTTTCGGTACAGTTTTGGAAGTCAATAACCTCTCCACATATTTCCATTGCGGAGGAGATTCTAAAACTTCGTAATCAGGAAGTCCTTTCAAATCTTCCACGTACATGGTCTTGAAGTTGATCGAATATGGCCTGGAACATGGTTTCTGAAACAAAACGAAAAAAAAAATGTAAGAAAGTTTGTCAAACCCTCGCATTCTTATCAAACACCACAATTTTTAAAAATGAATGGATTGGGTGTACGCACAAAATGGTACTGTCACATGTCAATTTTTCAGAAGTAAATTATAAGAATACTATGCAATAAGGACTAAATATAATTACCAATGTCGATTGCGGAGCTGGAGATTTATAAGAATCCGGCGCCAGATATGTGAATTTGTTACTAATACCGGCAGAAAAGCCTGCGAACGCGCGCTGCAAACAACAACGAGCCACCGCCATTTTGAATAGCGAATAGAGCAAATCGCTGCCGACAATAATAAGAAACTATACTCGCTCAAAGGAAACATCATGGCCGCGGAGTGTAGATATTTGGGCTTTTCAAAAATCGTTTTCTGAGTTCATTTTTGAGTTTATATCGAACTTTTTTGCAGTTTATGTTGCTTAAATGTGTGTTTAATGACAATTTAGTCTTATTCGGTTGTTATTGTGTATATTATAGGTGTATTCAGGCTTGACATATTCGTTGAGCGCCACGGTTCGGGAAATGAATTGTGCTTTCGGCCGACGCATACGCATTTAGCATAGCCATAGGTGGCGTTAGGTGGCTGCTCCACAGCTCCGCTGCTGTCTACTGTCCGCGGGGAAGGTAAGTTTTTTAAATGTTTTTCTTCATTTTCCATCAAATTTTGTTCGCGGTAAATTTTATATTCTGTGAAATCAAGTGTAAAAACATATTTTGTTGTGTTTGCAAGACAATTTAACGCGGGTTTTTAAGTATTTGTTTGTTAAATGAACTTCTTAAGTTGTCAAAAGTCAGAAAATCCAAACAGGTCATCGCTTTTGTTTATGATTTCAGAATAGTGTAACAGCTCCAAAACATTTTATTTAAATAATTCTAATGATAGGGGTTTGTTAAATAAGGGATCTATTTCACGTTTTTGTTTTGTTTTGGCTTATTTCGTTCGTACTTTTAGAGTTTTAAGTGTTTGAAAACATCGTGATTTAGTTCGATTCGCGTAAACTTTTGACATGAACGAGAGTTATCAGAGTTGTGTCGCTTGACATAACCGTGTTTCTAACTTAATATTTACGTAAATTTGAATTCAATTTCTTTTTAAATGATGTTGTCATCGTTTTTATTTTAATTTAATTTGGCATTGTTTGAAATTATTCTTACGATTGTCAACAGGTCTCGATGCATCCAATGAAACTAAGATAGCATGGCCGGACGTGAAAAAAAGACGAAAAACTTATCCAATACAAATGCATCGCGAGAATCTCCGACAACTTCAAAACAAACAACCCTACTGTCGTACATCAGTTCCACCCCAAGCAAGGCCGAGGGGGCTGAGGTCATGAACCCAAACACCTCGGGGGCAGAGTCCCCAGCAGCCCAAGGCAGGAAGGGGGCCAAGCCCAAGGGGCGGCCCGTGACCAAGAAACTCAACCCCAACACTAAGATCAACACCTTGCGCGGGAGGAAGAAGACCAAGGGCAACTTCAAGCTCAATATCATCAAGACTCAGGCTAAGCAGAGCGCTGCGGCCAAGTCGGCCAACAAGAGGGGTCGCCCACCCCTGAAGAAAGCTCCTGTCAAGGAATCCCCCGACAAGAACGTGGAAGATGAATCCCCCCCACTAGAGGATCCCGGTGCTAAGACGAGAGGACGTAAGAGAGGAACCACTAATGAAGGAGTTGAAGACAAAGTAACAGATAGTCCAGAGACGGCCAAGCCCTCCTCTGCTAAAGATAGTGATAGCAAAAAGACTGTTATGAAAAATATCCCCAAAAAGGTTGTTAAGAAGAAACAGCTGATCGTAGCTCAAAAAGGTTTAACAAAAAAGAAACTCCTTCTAGCGAAACAAATCCTCAAAACTGACGCCAAACAAGTAGACCCTAAAGTTCTCAAGAAGAACCTGACAGCCAAGCTGAAGTCTGTGTCTGAAAAGCTAGAAGCCAAAAAGGACATTGCAGATAAAGAACCTGTTGAAGTGATATCGGAAAGCAACGAGCCAGTCACCCCCCTAGTGGAGATCAAGAAAGAACCCGAGTCGCTGGATATCCCCACCTCCGTGCCCAACTCCAGATCATCTAGTCCGCGGAGCGCTAGTTTCAGGAAACGCAATAGCGCAGACCTCAATTCGGTCAACACCAAGACTGCCCTCACCGATATCTCCTCCGTCCCAGCTGTCATCAAGAGCCCCTACTCCACCAGGTCTGAGAGAAGTCGGAGTCCCTTCCCCGCCATGGGTGAAAACGCTTCAAAGCTGCTTAGAAATGGGAGACAGAGGAAGGCAAAGGGTGGCCTAAAAAATGACCTCCTTTCCGAAACTATTGGACAAGAATTCAAAAAGAGAAGAAGATTGCTCTCGGACACCAAGCTAGGAGATCTGAGCCCCGAGACTCTGGATGAGCTGAAGAAAGTCAAAAGACTTCGCTCCTATTCCCGAGACGGGAGCGAAATATCCAAATGCTCCGATATCACAGAGTCCGATCTCAGTTTCTGCGATACAATGAGTATCGATACGGAACATAACAAAACCATAGATAATAAAGAAGATTTTAAGGAAATCAAAGCGCAGGGTATAAACTTGGAGGATATCAAAAGTGAAATATCTTCTCCCGAAAGTTCTCCAGTCACAGCCAAGGCCCCGGTGCTAGAGCCCGACGTGGGGGCCGCCAGCAATACTCCCGTGGCCTCCGCAGCTGTGGACAGTGTACAAATTAAAGGTGATTCTATGGATAATGAAAATAATAATACGGATGAAAAGATTAAGACTGATGCATTAATTGTAAGTGAAAAATTATCCATTGACGACGCCATAGACGCTTTAGACGCTTTAGAATCCCTCAAAGTAAGCCAAAATGAGAAAATAGCTGAAAAGTCTCTCATATTAGATAACATGTCTAAGACATTCAACGATAGCACGTTGTCCAGTAAAGCTAAATCAATAAGACGATCCGCTCGACAGAGGAAGAGTACGGTGAAAGCCAAGGAGCAGGAGGAAACAGAAAAGGACGTGCTGGAGGCTGACCTCTCTGCAGCTAAAATAGTCAAAGCTGAAGCTGATAACATTTCTACATGTTCCAGCCTAAGTGAATCCATATCTGATGTTGCTAAATCTAGTAAAGATGATGATTTACAATCTAAGCCCGTAGACGCTGATAATAACTCCTCAACAATTACAACAAAGAAGTTTTATGGAGACTCGTCAAGTCAAATTGAAGCCTCGAAATCTGACATTACCACCGCAACTGAATCTGATATTCTGGAAAAAGCTGTATCACCAAAGGTAATAGATGAGATTTCAGCCACATCTGATGCATCTCAAGATGGGGATGAAAATGTAAAACTTCACTTTGACGAGGAAGATGAACACGATGATGTACCAGTAGAGGATTCCTTGAAGGAGAATATCCACACTGGCTACTCTAATAAAGCTTTCAGTCATCAAGATATTGACAAACTCATCGACAAACTAAGAAACTTCGAAGAGCTCGACAAGAAGCGCCAGGAAGAAAAGTCTGTGGTGGCTGAAAAGGGTTCTGTGATGGTAACCAACGATGTAGTCTTGATTCCTAAGTCTAATTTCGAGGTTAAAGCTCTGAAAGATCTTCCCAATAGTACAACTTTGGAAAAAGCTAAAGACAATGTTTTAAGTTGTTTCGAAAATAATTCAGCTATTTCCATTGTGAAAAAGGAGACATCTCGAAAATCATTTGACATTGAATTACCTAGCAGTGTCACCCTCATTAAGAGAACCGGCACTTCATCCAGAAAACATTCCACGGGTTCTACGAATTCCAAAGACAATGAAGTGTCAATGATAGACAAGACTCTGGGCAAGGATGTGACCTTTGAACTAAGGAAATCTATAGACAAAGGGATTCTGTCTTTAGAAACAACTCTTGGTGCATCCAAGTCCTCCACAATATCTACAGGAAATGGGCAATCCATAAGTATATCATTGAAGCCGCAGCCTGTGGCAAATGTAGCTAAGGACTATGTAACAGTGACTCCATCTCAACCGAGTGCGACAATTACTCACGCTCTGGCGGTCCCCTCCAACCCTGTGACGACTCTCATTTCCCTCCCCACCCCCTGTCCCCTGCTCATTACTCCTGTTCCCCTGGGCAGCTCAATCACACCTATTGCTAATTCTGCAGATGTGATTTCCCCTGCAACTATCACCCCTATCATACCTGCCATCCCATCCCTTATTTCCTCTCCTCCTGCAATTTCCTCTGACATCCCCAAAACTCTGAATGCTTTGAAGTTACTCAACACGCAGCTGATTCCCGAAACACCCAGTTTGCTAGCCAAGACTAATTCAGTTCCCTCGGCTCTTACAATTGTCCCCTCCCTCAGCATCCTTCCTTCGCCCGCATTGCCTGCCAGCCAAACCACAACTACAACCCTATCTCCCACATTCATTAAAACCTCCTCTGAACTTACCATCACTGCGGAGGTCACAGTAGCTCCGGTAAATACTGTTAGTGATTTGCCTTCCATCACAAAGACTTTAATTCCTAAGTCAGACCCTGTCAAAAAGGTCAGCGCCTTACCAACAAAGTCTATTCCCGCTGAAAAGGTTGTGAAGAAAGTATCCGAAACTGTAGCCACCTTGGCCTCTATAACATTACCACTTGTCAGTTCCCAAGTTGACGAGACAAAAGTTTGTAGCAGTCCCCCACCCCCTGTGATATTACCGCTGATAGAATCTCCTGAAAAGCAGAAGCAAAAGGAGAAAATCCTGCGGACATTGGGCCTGCTGACTCTGAAGGAGGCTGACGAAGCCAAGCTTGAGAAACAGAAGCAGAAAGAGCTGCTGATCAAATCCAGCAAGGCCAACATGCCAAAGTCCTCGACCAATAGTGATGGCTACACGGGAACACTGAAAACTGTCATCAAGATCAACAGAACTAGTCCAGATAAGAAGAAGTCCAGGAGCCCCCTGAAGATGACCTTCCAGAAGAGCAAGAGCCGAGGAAATAAGCTAGTCTCGGATGGAGCAAGTGGAGATAGCGAGTCTGATGACAGTCCCCACTACACCATTCACAAAGAGGTAAGAAAGTCACTTATAAAATGCATATTTTCTTCATCCCTAAAATACATCTTGTCATTTATTCAATTCCATTTAGCAACCCTTCAAAGCTGTACTACACACTTTTCTCCTTTTATTTTATTTAAATAATATGAATCTTTTCCTCACTTTTATCCTTGAGTAAAACCAAAGTAAATAAAATGTAAACGCTATGAAAGCTTTAAGTTAATATTGTATTATAATATTATTGATGCATAAGTTTTATACTATTCCAAAGATAATCCTTGAATTATTCTTGTAATTATTACTTCAGAATGCTCAAAACCTATTTCCAGATGGTGTTCAAATGCCGCAATTTATGTTTCTCCTGGTACTAGCACTAGCTTGTAGCCAAACATCTAACCAAACAATCATTATTTACACATGTTACTATTTTGGTGATCCATTTCTCACTTTAAAGTTCACCAATTTCATCATAATTTTTCCTTTCAAATAATTATGTTTTAGCAAACAGCCCCCCTATATGAAAACTTAATTATTTGAAAATTAATTCATCCTAATTTAAAAAAAATTCATCATCCCTTAGCTCTTTAATTATTTGCAATAGTTTTCTTTCGCTTAACTTACGGTTCTTTGTTAATTTTTTTTACCCCACTTATTTAATTTAAAAATACAAATCTTGCAGCAAGTATAAAATTAACAAGAATGTCATCCTTAAACATTCAAATAAATTTGTGTTGATAATATTTATTTAACATTTAATGGTCTTTGGGGAAAATAACATGCCACTCTTGCATTATCGAACTACCACAGTATGATGAGATTTAAGGAAATTATTTAACTTGGTTGCCATTTAATTTCAAAATTGAAAACAACCAACCTTTTTTTTACATGGTAGCTTTGTTTCAATTAAAATTCTTGTTTTAAGATGTTTAACTAAATGTTCACCTGAATTTTTTTGTTTAAATTGTTATAACTATCTAAGTTCTCTTGTAATAATAAATGTATTGTGCTGAATGTGTGGTTTTAGGTCAATTGTAATTTTGTCATTTTTCATAATTAGATATTAACTATAATAACTGAAGGTTATACACAAATAATTAACAAGACACACCGGTGAAAAATAGTATTATTTTTCAACTTACAGGATCAAGTTAATGTTTAAAACTCTCCTCCAGATAAATGTATTTTTTAATATATTATTATTTATTTATGTGCTGTATTTCATCCCCTACACCCTGGAATAAGGAGTTATCAGTTTTCTTAGTCTCACTTGTCTTTGAGTTTTCCCTGAGGGTAGTATTGGTTTTTGATTTGTCTTTATGGCTTTGGCTGAAGTTGTGTATTTGTTTCAGTTTGGCGGCACTTCGAGCTGCGGATTGGGCGGTGCGGAGAATCACGTCACTTCTGGTGGGCAACGCAAATCTCATTACAGTAATCGATTTAACAACCATGGTGTGTGGCTATTTACCTGTTCTCCTACTATCTTCTCAATCAAACTCTCTCATCTCCGGTCCATCTATCAAACAGTACAACTCGGTTATATGTAATGACAAACAAACAAATCCTTTGGTACTTTCTAATAATTTTCTGGCAATATTTCTCAGAAGTGTGACACTTTGTAAAGATGACAGATCATATGGATCAAAAGAAAAGTTTGCGGGATTCAATGGCAAATCCTTTGGTCCCTGCAAGATTTCTCAAGGTAGTCCCACCTTGAATATTGTGACATTTCAGTTCAAAAGTAATGTTTCTTCAATTAAATTACCCAAATCCTTCAGTACTTGCAGAATTTCTCTGAAGAAAAGTATCTAGGATATTGTGACACTTTACCTGAATGACATAAATCTTTGGTTCGAAAGAAAAGTTTCTTGGTTTTAATGACACAAATCCTTTAGCACCAGCAGGATTTATTTGAAGAAATGTGCCTATGATTTTGTGACACTACTTGGCTAAAGTGACTTTGTTGCAAATTTTTCAGTTTCTGCAAAATTTCTTCTGACAAACATATATATATCTGGTTTAGTGACACTTGGCTATTGGCTAGAGTGATGAATCCTTTTATCCCTTTCAAATATCATTGACAAAAAATGAATATCCTGATTTGTTCACTGTCTCTATGAACAAGTTGTACTGTGACTAATCACATAATATATGCACACTCCGCGCAGTTGTGTTAGATGAAAAGTCTACAAACTACATTACATTTTCCTGAAAGGAAATCCAAAATACTCATTAAATTCGCTCTCATTTTGTTTCATAATACTTTCGCCATAAAAAACAACTAATTTTTTTACTAAATTCCTAACACAAACTTGAACAACATTTCTAATAATATTTTCAATACTAAGGGTAAGGGTAGTTTTTATCAACAACCCTTAACCCTATTTCATCTGAGGTTCGAGTTTTTATTGATAATACACATTCATATACTCCAAAATACAACACAGTACATTATTAAGATACCTGTTTTTAAAATTATGTCTTGTAATTTTGTGAGATACATAGATTTATATCATGGATGTAAATTAAGGATTAAAGAATTGCTTGCATAGATCTTTGAAGAAAATCTTACAAAAGTGTTTATTATAATCATTCATAATGAGAATTTATTACAGTAAAACATCTGTATAAGGTTCGCGTAAGAAGTTTTCACACTTTCATCCCTTGAAAACTGATTGTAAAATAACCTAAATGGAACCCTCATATAAGGTGTATTTGTTTATGCGAAAAACCTTATGAGAGTTTAACTGTAAAATATTAATCATTGAGAATTTTGGATTTCTTATTCAGAAAATATAATATCTGCAGTAAATATTATTAAATGGTCAAATCGTACATCTACATCTGGTTTTTATTTTGATTATTAAGAATTTAATAAAACTGCTTTTTTATTATTATTTTAAAGAACAATTTTTTTTAAATAATATAGTAGTGCTTGGAATAATCAATATTAAAAGTTTTATCCACTGTAAACTATAATTTCTTTTTAATAATAATTCTAAAGAGTTTTAGCCCCGTTTGTTTGTGTAAGATTGAATTAACTTTAACTGAAATGAGTTTGATGTTTAACTGATATTCAAACAAATTGGGCTGAACTAGGTTTTTGGATTATTAACAAGAATTAAATAATAATAATGCATGCCCAACACTTTAGCGTATAACTCAGACTAACTAAATAATGATAACTACTATAGTATAATGTAATATTACTGTGAGCTAATTAATTTTAACCACCCCGAATGCTGATATTATTAACCCTTTAGTCGGGGTCAGGGCATGTTATCAAATTAATTTTTATTTTATTATCTACGTGTTTGAAGGCTCTGAATACTTGAAGTAACTTTTTTTATTCCTGGTTATTTTTTTCTAGAAATGCCTTTGAATGTTTTATGGGATATTAAAATTTCCTTTTGTTCAGCATTCATTACTGTGAATATGTTGTTTTTATGCCATTCTATCCTAAATCTGTACATTTGTAGGTAATTCTTATTTCTGTGTACATAGTTTTTTTTCAAAATGGTGAACGTACCGTCTTGAACTTGAAAGAAAATGGATTGAAAAGTTTTTAATTTTATTTTTCTTTTTTTCAATTCAGAGAGACAATTTATTTTTACTTGCCAAAATAATAATTGTTTGAAGCAGCGATCGTATGGTGAGCTCTAGCATCACACGATTTGCTCAGCTGTTTCTGTATTATTATTATTATTGATTTTTTTTAAATAAGACAAGACACCATATTGTTTTTTTTTCATATTTTTAATTCCAAATCCCGAGTGAAGCCAGGAGTAGTGAAGTAAAATGAATTACTTATTTCCTATTTGTTTTATGTCATATTCCCAATAATGTTATGATAACAGAAACATTAATATCTCACGCAAATTTATGACAAATTGAAATGGGACTTTATTATATTTGAAACCTTTAGAATAACAAGGCACACAACAACCCGACAGCAATGTTATGCGATAATGAACTCTAAATGAACTTTCTCTGGAGCCCATTATCATCGCATGGTGGTAACCCTTATTACTAAATATCACTGTGTCAGATGGAATTGTGTATTCTAAGGAGTTGGTTGGTCAGAAGCAGATGTTTTGACCGTGTCTTCCTTGCAGAACTGCCGCCATCCGACCCTCTGGGCGATGTGGCGGTGGAAGCTGCCCCCGCCGGCAAGGATGCCGTCAGCCTCGTCATCCCGGAAAAGGCATCCTCATTTGCCATCCACCCCGGCCGCCTGTGCCTTGACCAGTGCTTCTACTGTGGCGGCAAGTTCGGCCTATTCGACACGCCATGCCACGTCGCACAGATCAAGTCCAGGGACAGGCAGAAGAAGATATTAGACAGTGAGTTGAATTTTATTACATATTTCTTCCCATATTTCATCTATTATTTCTTCTTCCCCACCCCTACTTATACTTATAATCCCAATGTTTCTTACGCAACTACCAAGTAAAAAAATCCACTGTTTGAGTTAAGTTCACTTAATTCTTTTTTTACATAAGGATACTCATGATACTCAACAGAATACCGTGTAAAAAAAACCCCTATAAAAATACAGTAACTTATAGTAAAGTGGAAGATAAGTTCCATTGTATGAAAATCACTCCAGGATGTCCAATAATTAAACACATTTATTTTAATCGTTTATGCCCACAGTATTATAGTGTTTGCACCGGGGTGGGAAAAATCTATGATTCTAATAAGAATGGATGATTTATTGAATATTTTCAAATCGTGTAAAAACTGCAATCTGCAAAAGCAATGTTTGATAGTACAGATACCTTTTTTTAACCTTTATACGCACGCCTTTGCAAGAATACCCATAAAAATGACACAATTTTCGAACAAGTGTGATTACCACAATCTGATACATGGTGATTAGTGTGATTCTAACTAAATAACTAACCAACCAACACACCGTTTCTCCGCAGGGGTAGGCAGAGAGGATGGACCGCCAAACAACTCGGTCTTGCCACACACTTCTTGCCTCATTCATACATACATACTCTTCTATTATTCTGACTCTTGACATGGCCCGACTCGAGTATCCGATTCACTTGATCGTGCCATGTCTTCCTCGGGCGTCCCCGACTTCTGCTACCATTCGCATCATATATCCTCCTTAAACTCCTATCTTCGCTCATTCGCTCTACATGCCCAAACCATCTAAGCGTCCCTTTCTTAATCTTACTCATTACGCTTACATCAGTCTTGCACTCTTTGCGGATCTCCACATTCCTCACATGTGTGGTAACCCTTGAGACGTTGTTGATTTGCACGGATCGAACCTTCTACAAGCTTCCATTTTTTCAAAGACAATAACAAGCACTATTTCGTTCTCTTTCTGACATAAAAGAAATAATTAATTTTTAGATGAGAGGAAGAGAGATATATGCATTTTAATAATGTGCGGTCGTTCTGGGACAAATATGGTCTTAGGAGAGTATAATGCGCGCACGGCATTTGGGACTGTTTGGGTCTTAGAAGGTCCCAAGGGGTAAAGCATGGTTTTACCACACATGCGCTTCAGGGATCTCATTTCAACAGCATTCAATCTGGGTTTCATTTGAACTATTTTTTGTTAAAGGTTTTTAAATAGAGTTTTCTAAATTCTGAGTTCTTGGTCTTTTTCAGACCCTTTAGTAAATTAATTAAAACTAGAAATCAACCCTTAAGGCGAGGAACCTTGGAATCAAGCGAAATTACGCAGTCCTTATGTAGATAATTGTTTTGATTTATGCAAAAAAAACATCACCAATGTTTGACTTTATTTTATGAAGTTCAAGAACAAATATTGATATGTTTTCTGATTTTCAAAAGAAGTTAATTTGCCACATTATACAATAAAACCATTTCCGAAAAGAGGTTTGTAAGTAAGTAGGGATTTTGCACTTTAAAGCTGTTTTATAGGCCTGATACTTAATTTTTTCTGGGCTAAAAAAAAAAGACTTTAAAAAAAAAAGACTTTAAAAAAAAGCTCCATTGTTTCAAAGGCCAAGATTTATTTAATATCAACGGTATAAATATACCATAAACAATGATAACATGTCACAGTTAAAATCGTAGAAATATTTAAAAAAAAGAATTACAAATATATGTGGCATTTGATTGTGAAATGACATTAGAGAGTAAGTAAGTAAGTAAACAAGAGATACAAGTACATAAGTTTCTATAGTGCAAATAAGGTAGAATTAGATTAAATTAATATTGATTGAAAAGATTTGATAGCATAGCCCTCTTGTACCTACCTTGCGTGCAGTTAAATAGATCTGCCACATCTGCGTATCTATTACTAACTTCATGCAACCTAGGTACAAGCGAGTGTTTGGAATACTCAGTCCTGATATTGTTGCATTTAAACTAAATTTTAGAACGAGTAGCTCTCGTGGGTATATGAAATTCAATAAGGTTAATTAAATCAGGACTGTCTATACTACCATTTACAATTTTGAACATAAATATTAAGTCGGATATAATTCTTCGATCTGAGAGTTTTAATAAATTTAGATTTTTCATCAAGTAATTATAGATGTGGTCTAGTCGCAGTATTTAATCAAAGCGCCTATAAAATTTCTACACAATCAATTTTTTTTAACCAAAATCACATGATTTTGCATTAATTACTTCACACTGCAAAAAATTTTACTCATTTTATTTAGTGTTTCTAAAAATTTGTTTCATTCCAGATGAAGAGAAACTGACTGTGGATTCCTGTCTGTGCGATGCGTGTTACCGCCACGTTGACCGGCGTGCCAACTGCCCGGGCTACCGCCGCCGCGCCATGGGGTCAGGAGGCCCGCTGGCGGCCGCCTGCCCGCCCGGCGTTGCTGGCAGCGGGGGCATCTTCTGCCATGCCAACACATGCCGCCGCCCCGCCCCGCACTCGCTGCGACGGAAGTGGTTGGTCAAGATGCGGGGGAACGTGTCTAAAGTGGTGAGAATTATTAAATTTGCTTTGAAACACATTTTTCCTAGTTCGAAGTGACCAAGAATTTTGGATTACCAGTTATAAAAAGAAAAATTCCCAAATATTTTAGTAGTCGTAAGTCTAGTTTTGAGGAATTATTAGGGACCCAAAAATTTCGCATTTTTTCTGAAATTTTTGGTAAAAGCCATTGGAAAAAAGTAGTAAATGTCATTTAAAAATAAATTTATTGTGTGGAAATTAGCAGTGCAAGCGGAAACTGGTGAATCTACATCACATTTTCCAGCTTTCATTTTTGTACAAAACAAAATTTGGAATTTTTTCATGTTTGTAGAAATCATTTATTTCGGGGTAACTATCAGCTGTTTATTGTCTTTTAAAATGTATCGAAGCCTAAGCGTGGTTCCAAAAGTTTATAAACCCTTATCGCAGAAAAATATATAATGAAATGCTAAGAAGGCAAAAAAAAAATTTTGGGTTCTCTATATTATCTAGTTTCCGGACTCCGGATATATACATATTTATTGTTTTCACAACATTGAAATGAGCACCCTGTGTTTTTTATAGGTATTCAAGCTTGTCAATATACAGAACTCTCTCTACCAATTGTTATCAAGCACCAAATATGTTCTACCACTGTCAGTTTTAATTCAGGTCTGAAAGGGTTTATGGACGAAGCCGCACATCATAGCTTGGTAATTTACGTGACTGGTATAAGTGCAGTTCCACAAAGTTATTCTGGACTGCCGCCTGCAGGCTGACGATTGTCCAATGATATCTCACCTCCCATAGGAGAGGGCATCAAAAGAAAAATAATAACTCATTTTAGTGGAAGGGTTGCACTTTCATCATTAGTCTTCATCTTTCTGACGAGATTTACTTTATCTTAGCAGTGCCTTTTGCCTATGAAAACAGAACTCCATTTGGTTGTACGTCAGAGTCATGAACGTTAATTAATTTTTGCATTTTCTTCCTCAAGGTTCAGTTGGACTTGGACTACCCCGGACTGCACACCATCCCCTTGTGCGACGTGCACTACCAGGCCATCTCCCACCTCATGGTCTGCGGCCTGTGCAAGCGAGGGCTCTCAAGAAACCATGTCCACTACATCAACCAGGTAAATACTATCAACCATACCATACCATCAACCAGTTACATCATTACAATCAACAAGGCAGTTTATTTATTGGATAATTTGTATAGCGCCGCTTTTGTGAGATATCACCTCAGGGGCGCTTTACAGTTGATGCAGGTATTACAAAAAATATAAATATTACAGTTATAATCAGTAAATATCACGCACAGGAAGCTCTGAGGGAATAAATTTTGTATCATCTTTGGGGATGCCGTGTGGGGAGGGTAGTTGAAATTTATCATGTTATTCCAATCGAAGGGGTAATTAAGGAGCGTTTTCACTAAGATATATACATATATACTAAAACGATTTTACAGTAAGAATCACTCAGGGTTAATATTTTATGATAATCTTTAAATGCATTTCAATTAACTGTTAGACATCTCTAAATAGTATAAAATAAAGTCGCCTGTCTGTTTGTGCGCTTAGTTCTTCTAAACTACCCAACGGATTTTGATAGGGTTTTCACTATCATTTAGAAAATTTCTTCCGGAAGGTTTATACATATAATTCATGCATATTATAATTATAGTGAGTACAGAAAAGTCCAGTAACGCCGGATACACGTCAACTAATGATGAATAATAAGAAAAGTCAACTCAGTTGTGAAAAGCCATCTATATTTAAAAATAATTGCGAATATGTAATCATCATATTCTCTCCCTCTATTTAAGAAAAACTTTTTTAGCACACTGAATTCTCCAACATAACACATACAACCACATACAGACACACATGCACACGTACACACACACAAACACTCACACACACCTCTCTCCTTCCCCAGCACACTAATTAACTTAACTTAAAATTGTAACTTAACGGTAAAATGTATAATATACCTCCTATGAATATATGTCAGCGACATGTCATTGGTACCAATTATTGTACTAACTTTTATAACTTTGTAACTATTGTCATCCATGTAATTATGTACTGTTTGTTTCTGCAATAAACAAAAAATAAAATAATAATAATAATTGACCAAAGATAAAAGTAAACAAATATATTATACTAAAGTTTAAAAATTATCTCAAAACGAAATATCGATACATTTTAGTTCTACAACAAAATGATTGTTTTTAATAAAAACATAAATTTATGTTTGCTTTATCTTTGAAAGTAGGTACCTAATCCTGCAAAAAAATATATTAAAATTTAAAATATAATCCCCATCATGTCCACACAAAGCTCAAGTAAAACCTAGGAAAAAATGTTGTTAGGGAATCAGGAATAAAGTTTATTTTTTGTTTGTAACTGGGGACCTACTGAGATACATTGAAATAAGATAATAATATCTATTCTACATTATATACCTACCTAGTTATTTCACCGTTGTATAGATGCAGGTATGTAGATGTTTCACTTTGTGAAAATGAATCATTTCTTATGCTACATATACATCCGCGAGCCGAACTGCCTAACTGAACCTCAACTTATGGGAAAGAAACGAAGCAACCGCAAATGGCGCGAAACACCGCTTGCAGTTGATTCGTTTCTTTCCCGTAATTTGTGGTACGGTTCGCGTTTCGGTTTGCAAATGTACACATACCCTTATAACACATGTTGCAGGTAAATAAATAGATTTTACAAAATCTGAATTAGCCATTCCGTAGACAACCCACACCTATTTCTTATTATCTATGTAGGTATAGGGAATACGAATTTAAAAGAAAAAACCATTTTAGGTAGATATTTCTCTTTGTGAGAACGCTCCCCAATTACAATCAACCCAAGCAATTAGAACCACCTACAAAAATTTGTGTGTTAAAGAAAGAAGGGTTAAGTAAAAATTTTGAGTGTTTAGTTGATTATGCTTCATTTGTCACTCCTCATTTTTTAAATGAATACTGCACAAGAGACCAAACTATCCAAAGCCAGTGGGACTATGGCAGCCCCTATTGGGAAATCTATTTTGTGAAGCTGAAGGGAGTGGGATAGGGAACGTTATGGGACAGAGGATGGTTTGGAAGTACCTGGCTATTCAGATCTGCTCACCAAATACAGCTAAAGCCATTTCAAGCAACTTTTTGATTCTGAAAGTCTTAAATTGAATTGTAGTATCGTAATGGTCAGGGTAATTGTAATCAACCAGATAACTATATTCAATAGGCCATTTTTTTTATTTTTTTTTTTATAGTGAATACCTCACAAGAGTCCCAACTGCTCCCGTCTGGAGCCAGTGAGACTATGGCATCCCCAATTGGGGGATGTTGTGAGGCTGAAGGTAAGTGGGGAAGGGAAAGAGGAAGGTGGGGAAGTACCTGGCTATTCAGATCTAGTCACTAAACACGGCTAAAGCCATTTGGAGCAACGTTTCAATTCTGAATGGTGGTCTAACACCAGGGCGATACTGGTAGTATCTTCCACTCTGGAACGTGCCGCAAATATACTATATATTATTTTAAATAATTAATTGTGAAATAACACAAATTAATCAAATAAAATTTATTTGCGCACGCCGGGTTCGAACCCGCGACCTTCGGAATGGCAGTCCAATGCGTTACCACTGGACTATGCCGGCCGTCAAATTTACAAGCATTTTGTGATTACTTGGAAAAAATCGTGTGGATAGATGGTTCTATGATTCTAGATTACGAACAATTTAAAAATTAGTATTATAAATGAAAATTTGCGGTGAAAGTAAACGAAATTATAGTTTATTCTCACTTTTAATTGAAAATATTATTTTTCAATATGGTTGGATTATTTGGTATTTTATGAAATCCCCACATCAAGGTTCTCCCCACAAACATCCAATTGGTTTAAATTCTTAGAAATTATCCACAATTTGGTGAATTCCCCATTAATCGGCACCCCGTTTTGAAGGCTTGCATTTTTTTATGATTTTTGGCTATTTAATTCTTTTTTTTTCACACCCATAAATTATGTCCGGTCTTTCCGGTTTATAAAAAAATGGTACCAAGTTGCAGATTGAAATTTTCAATAAATCACTATGGTTTCAAAAATACATTATAAAAAACACGCATTATGTCTGGTGAAACTTGAGAAAAATAGAAAAAATGTGATGCAAGTGGGCCATTTTTTATATTCAATTGTACACGATACTACCCCAGCCTCCAAGTAAAAATATATGTGTGGACCTTCTGGCTCTCAACTGGTAGTAAAATGCCAGCATCGTAAATATTTAATTACGCTTGTTAAAATCTTTTAATTACACTGGTGAATGCAATAAATAATCTTGGAACTTCATGACTTCAATCCAATGAATTCCAGTTGTAAATAAATACCTACACTTTTAAAGGAAAACCAGCACAAAGGACTTTCATTTTGTCATGATTTTTTTGTATTTCAATCTCTCGTTGTTTGCAATGAGTAAATAAATGATTGAGTGACCGGTCAGTGGCCGAGTTGGTTCCGTGTCTGGGTCCCTCTCAGGTGTAATGAGTGCAATTCTTCGGCTGGCTATATCCTCCATCACAACACAAGCAACATTTTCCGCTTACTGTGATGGTAGTCGGAGATTTCAAATATTGTCAGGTTATTCATAACCTGGGAATCTTTGTCTTTCGTTTATATGGGGGTAAAGTTAAAGTAAAGTGTGGTATATGGCAGTGGGCGGTCTGTTACTTTTCTGTAAAGCTAGAATGTTAAAATTGATGTATATATGACAATATTGATGTAGCTGAAAATATGTATTGTTTTTTTTTTTTCAAAATTTTCAATTTTTGTACGAAGTTTTTTAGGATTCTTTCAGTTTCAAACTGAAAATCTTCATACATAGAATTTTAATTTTGAACAAAATTTACTTTTTCAACTTCACCAATATTACTAATGTCATATTTTTCAATCTTCAATCGGAAGCAATCTTCCCAACATTGATATGCTTGGTAACTCTAAGTGATCAGCTCAGGCACGGAGGCTCCATCGAAGCCAGAGTATATAGTTGAGTACTACACAGGGCCCGACAAATACACCCCACTGTTGAATTTGGCAGCCACCTCTTGTCTGGAGCCCCAAAATACCTGAAAAAAATCCTTGACAATCGGATTGAAATTTTTAGAGCACAGGTGTCAGGTAGGAATGCTAACCTTGTTCTACCTATGGTGCTATCAATGGTGCTCCGAGGATCTAGTGTCATTGATCCCCTCAGCACCGGTGCATAATAGGGAAACACACCAAACGCGCACCCAACATATGTACACGGTTGACGTTTGTCACATGAGAAGGAGAAGGATAGATTTTTTGTAGGGATTATTGAAACCTGAGAACTTATTTTTATCTTTTGACAGTACCTTGGAAACCGAAATTCCCAATTTAACCCACATATTATAAGTAAAATTGTTTTTTTTTTCCGATTTACAAAAAATATTATAACTCAGTGTATTAATGTCTGAAATTATAAATTTTTTCATGACTTAAATTATTGACATTGTTTGTTTGTCCCCTAGGAGTACCAGGCCCTGAACCCGCTGATCTCGAGTATGGGGTTGCCCGTGGTGTTCCAGGAGCGGCCCGTGGTATGCAAGCTATGCCGCTACTTCTGCACGCTGCTGCTGCGACCCCCCTCCAACCACCAGCTCAACAAGAAGGCCTTCCTCACCACTTACCACAGGAGGTTTGTATATTAAACTCCCTGACAAGGTTACCACAGAACCCGTACCAGCCATATACGTGTCCCCATGTCAATTGTATCATCAATCACAATCATTTACCTAAAATTAAATGGCTGTGAAGAGTAATGATTGACATATTTGACTACCTCAGTCAAAATATTAATTGTGACATCAATATGGCTGTACTGAGATTTCTGGACAGTTGCTATGTGTATATTAGTCAAATTTGTGCTTTAAATTGATAGACTAGCCCATCAGAGAAAGGGGAACAAACCAAGTTACGAGGTGCAAGGAGATGGCATGACCCTATACCTTTCTGTGATATGTGAATAAATGAATTTGACAGTATACAGACAACTCGCATTGTAATATCACTATTTAGTCCAAGAAAATAAAATCTGCTTATGAATTACTAGTCCTTATTACAATGGTGCGCAAATTGCTGACTGCGTAAAAAACTTAACTATAAATCCCAAATCGGGTAAATAGAAATTCGGGCTTGTTCAAAATTGAATAAATTGTAAGTATTAATTAGTTGGACGCTTTTAGAAATGTGTTATTTAACCACCTCACTCATTTTTAGCCTCGCGAACGAATGAACATTCAGGTCCTGCGCAGAAAATTCTGCAATATGCTGGACTGCAAACTGTTGCCTCGCTTTAGCGAACTAATTTTTTTTGCGCAGGGTTTGGTTATTTCAATGGCTATCAATGTACAATTGATGTCGAGTTTATTCAAAGCAGTCTCGAAGCCTCCTGTGCCAAAAATATGTTCACGTGGTTTGCCTCCAGCTCGTCAAAATAATACCCAGATTTCGTGTTAGAACAAGTCTTATCAATTTAGCTGTCTATGGTTCAATATAATCTTTTTTTTTTTTTTAAGTATATTTTATTTAGTTATAAAATTTAACATTTTATATCTAGTGTATACACAGACATATGAATATATAGACTAGAAATTAAAGGTGAGGGGTAAAATCAACTGTTGAAGAACGAAGGGGGTAAAGCTGACTGTGATTCGTCAATAAATCAATCTGACAGTATATAGGCATCTCGCATTTTAATATCACCATTTAGTTCTTAAAAGTAAAATCTGCTTTTGAATGAATAGACATTTTTACATGGGAGCGCAAATTACTCGCCACGTTATGAACAAATTTGCGAAGTCCAAATTCGGCAAAAAAAAATTCTTCTATTTTCAGAGTCGAATATTTTGTTTACGTATTTAGTTAAGACACTTTTATAAGTGTTCATAATTTACTTCCCAGTAACAACGATGCGCACACTTCAGAATCGCTACATTCGACCAATGTTGGAGGGTTGTCACAACCGCTATGTTCCTATTAATAATAAAATATTGAAATCTTTAAGAAAGAAAAGTAAAACAAATGAAATTATATACACACAGTTTTTACCAGCGATTCCTAAGAGTATTTGGAGTAAAAATTTGGACATCATTTTGCCTTCCGATGACACTTTTTCAATTAAAAACAAAAAACATGATTTTCTATCACACATCGCCACTCGGTATAACCTAGCGCATTACGTGATATGCACTCCTTCTCGTTTCAGCAGTACCGTACATACGAAACAAGCGCGTACCTAACACGTGGTACCTAAAGCGCAAAAGGCGAAGGCACATCCCTGATTCTTATGCAAACGGCTTTGTATTTTGCGTCCAGATGTATCTCGATATGATAGTATAGGTTTCTACAACTGATCCATATTATACGATGTGAATAAGCTTAAAATAATGCTTACATATGGAATGTAATACGACAATTGGGTTTATTCTCTTTTTCACATTTATTTTTACAAGTTTTCATAGCACAAGCTACCATTTTACCGTGTTATTTCGTAAAATGTCTCGACCATAGCTCGACGCTAGTTCGAACAAGAATGATGACGTCACATTCTCAAGATTCACGGGAAGCCATACGCGAGCCCAGCCGGCTCCAATGGAACCGGTATGGGGAGTGGGGAATAATACGCTTTTAATCACTTAGGGCAGGTCTACTAATATTCATATGTCTATGAGTGTATATCTATTCTATAACTGAATATTCAATTACCTATATACTAGTATTAAGATTTCATGACATAGAGACATAACCCACGAAAAACTGCAACTACTTTTGGCTTCCTTGAAATTTAAAGGGAGTTCATTGAAGACTTTGAAACCTTTATAATAAATATTGTTTTGTGTTGCCGATAAATTTGTGTTAGGGAGCCTAAAATCGTTGCAGCTTCTCATAGGATTGACTATAAGGTATAAATGTCAAACTTTACAGTGTTATTTTAAATGGTCTTTTTCTTATTTGTTTGTAGTAACATTTACCTTAGTTTATTTATAATTTGTTTTCATTGATTTTAGACTTCTGTTGGCTCACAATCTGGAAATTCCTGCTGAGCTGGAAAGAGAAGTCCACCTCGATGTAACCGCTTCAGAAGCCAAGAAGGACCAGACTGATTCTATCAAAGAGAAGAAGAAGGGAAAGACTGGCAAAAATAAGACCAAGAAGTCCACGGATGTCCGCAAGTCCACAGAAGACATGAACTCTGTGAAACGAGCGGCCAATGCTGAGAATTTGGAAAGTAACAAGAAAGATGACTCTTCTTGGGATCGAAACAGCTTGAATAACTCCCACAATATTCCTAAAGGTGGCCTTGAAGAAGATATAGAGTCCCTGATCTCCACCAACACTATTCCCATTCCAAATGCCAACTCTAAACCAGGCAGCCACTCCGACACTCCAGTTCGGCCAACATCAGAAGTGAGTGACAATTCCGATCTGGACATGATGATCGACTATGATAATCCGTTAATTTCCGCCTTGGATAAGCAGTCGGAACTCCAATATTTACTGCAGAAGTGTAATGTCCCTGCTTCCACAATTCTGCAGCGTGGTCCCATTTCCAACTTAACCCAGAAGTCCAGAAACATCCTCAAGGTACACAATGCTCCTGCCATCAGCAAAACTTCCATCAATCAAAAAATTATGGATAAGAATGCCAGAAGGATTCAGAAACTCGGACAGATCATCACAAAGAATTCTGACATAGAAAAGGCTTTGAGTGGAAAATTGCCCAACAGAGACGAATTCACAATAGAAGCTGCAAATAACCAATCTTCCGATGCTACCGGTTTAAATATGTTAAGGAATATTGTGCTCAACGATGAGTGCACCATAGAAACCATCCCACACAAACCTTCTTCCAAATCAGCCGTCGACTTTAACTCCCTCAAGAGCAAATTGCAGATGAGCGACAGCTTCACGCAAATCAAGAAAAACCTGAAAGCTCTGTCCAGCCGCCTGTCTGACGATCCTCAGAAGAAAAAGAAGTCGGAGCATCGAGACAGCAGGTACTCAAATCCTGTTCGCAGGCTGGAGACCAATCCCTCCATCTCCGTCAGGGAACTATTCCCGGGTGAAGAAGAGATGAACCTTCACTGCGCCATCGAGTTTGGAAATGTGAAAGGTATTACTCCGGAGGGGTGGGAAAAGTGCAGCACCACCATTCAATACGATACGGACACCAAGAAGTTGTGGCATGAGCTACAGAAGCCTTACGGGAACCAATCTAGTTTCCTACGGCATCTCATCCTCTTGGAAAAGTACTTTAGGAATGGAGATCTCATATTAGCCAACAATGCTAATTGCAATGCTGCAACTTACAGTGAATCTGTTCAAAATAGGCTTAGGTCGTACGATAACATCCCCAGCAACGGGGATACTGTTCATTTACCTTATACTGGTAGCTTATTCCCCAAGAACTCTTCCCTCACTGTTGTTCAACACACCGCCTCACCCCCTCCTCTCCTGCCGCCTGAAACTGTACTGGAATCTGTTCCTTCCAAGAAATCAGAGTCTAGCAGCCTGATAGAGTTCAGAAGGCATAAGGCCACTTCTGCTGCTGGTAAAAGCTTGCTTAAAACCAACCAGAGCATGGACCACCCTAAAATGCAATCCCACAAAGGCTCGGCCAATCTCGCAAGGCCGTTAGATAGTTTTCTACCCCCGTCTGTGAATCACGCTAAAATCCCCAAAAATGTTCCTATTTCCATAGCTCAAATAAATCAAAGTGTGGACCAAGCCTTCAATGCATCAAAAATTCCTAAAAATGTTCCCCTCAGTTTGTCTCAGCTGGAGAAGTTAAGCAATCAGATCCCACAAATGCACGTACCTGCCACCCCCCGTCCCCCCACTCCCCGACCTGATGGGACCAAACCCGCTGAGTTCATCCGGCCTCCCTCTCTTCCCTCCTCCATCGCCATAGAAACCAAACTGTCCTCTTCCAAGCCAGACTCTGTTCACAATAAACCCCGAGCTCCGTCGCTGCCCCCAGAGCTGATCGCTATCAACTCGCAACACTCCACCCAGAAGAAATCCATGGAGAATGTTCTCAAGAACATTCACCAGCTGGCCAAGGGATGTTCCACTCCCGTTAGCCACTCCTGCCCGCCTCCCTCCCCACAGACTCCAGGAATGTCTCCCATCGGCTCCGCCCAGGCCACCATGCACGGTAAAGTAGATGACATCCCCACTCTACCCGCAGAACCCACTACCAAGAAGTCCAAAGGGTCTTCCAAGCAATGGAGGCCCACTTTGATCCCTATCACCGACGAATCCAAGTTGCGGAATGCCCGGGATGTCCTCTACCAAACGGCTGATGGCAGACGGCTTCCCAGTCTGGTGCAGGTCATGTCGGGGGGCAAGCCCTACCATATTACCATCCAGGACTATAACAGGATGTGTGTGATGCGCAGAGAGAAGTTGCAGCAGATGCAGAGAGCCGAACTCTCCAAGAAGACACTGGGATCTGCGACCACCCTCATGCACGGCATCTCCCTGGACCCCTTGCTGGACCCCTTGCTGCCCATCCAACCCTCTCCCAATACTACATTACCTGATACTCCCAATGTTCAAAGTGTGACTATGACTAACAGCAAAAATACCGACCAAGTTAGTCCTACGAGTGTGAAAAGCAAAACCGAGCCCCTTCCCGAGAAGAGCTCCGCGCCCCCGCCCCCGAGTGGTGTAACTGAAGTGTCGTTACTTAAGAATGTGAGCCTGAAGCAAGTCAGCATAGCTCCAATCGCATCTCTGTCCCCACCCAACTCCTTGCCCTCTATCATGTCACAGCTGGGCTCATCCATCTCGGTGACGACGGAGCTGGCCCCCGCGGCCCCGGTTCTTCCCTTGCCCAGCATCAGTCCGCTGCTGCCCAGAATGCCCTCTTCGCTCACTGTCACACCCTCCCCACCCCTCTCTGTCACACCACCCAAGCCTTAATACAATCGCGTCTTATGTACTCCCTACCTTATAAGAAAGAATTACTTTAAACAATACTGATTAGTGATTAAAGTGTGCCTAAATCCGCAACAAAATAAAATGCATGTATATATTTATAAAAAAATCTCATTCTATTCTGTTAAGAACGTGGAAAATAATAATAATGATCACAAAAAGTGAAGCTGTAAATGAACGCTTAACCCTAAATAGTATACGCTATTCCATATATATATTTTTAACCATATTTGTCAAAAGGTATATTGAAATGTTAAGACTAAAATAAGATTTATTCTTTGATTAAAAGAAATTGTTGAAGAGTGGTGCGTATTAGTATATACAAAATGAATTCTCACATGTGTAAGTTGTTTTATAATATCAATCCTCACATGTGTAAGATTTTTAAATAAATTCCCGCAAGTGTAAGTTTTTTTTACATAAATTTTCACGGCGTCGCAGATATGACCGCTTTCATTTTATTTTCCTTTTTATAGGTTATTTTACATTTTTAGTGTTAATTTACAGTAAGACATGGTTTTTCTTCTAAATTATCCATTGTTTTAACACCCTTTTGATTTAAAAAGGCAATGGAACATTTTCGTTTTCATAGACTCTTCCAAAGATAGTGAGTTAGCAATATTGTTAATCATTTTAATATAATGCCTTATGTATCAAATAAGTTGTTAGGTATAATGTATGAATAATTATGTATCTAATAAACATATCTTATCCATTTATATTTGTTTCATTTTAAGACCTCAGATCTTTCTCCCAACCCTCTGACTTTGATGGTATGTTCATGCAGATTGCAGACATGTGCTTATTTTATATAGTATGTAAATATAAGCAAGAGGATTTCTGTTTCAGTCATATTTCATTAGCCTTGTCCACACACCGCACTGCGCTCCTGGCACTCGATGCAGTTAGTTGACCACAATAATATTCCGGGCCTTTGCATTAATGTGCAACTATTGCTTGATACTGGCTTGCCCTTGTCTAGGTCATGCGTTGCACACTTTGCGGCTTCAGGACAGACATTGGTGAAAAGTTATTTTTCACATACAAAAAAGTTATTGGTCTTTTTTACTTGTACCATCATGTAGAATCACCTCCTGAAGTCTGTGCACTTAACCCCAGGAAACCCTGTATATCTTTGATTCAGGTTGAGCTGTTCTGTTATATTCCTTTGATATGCACTTTACCCCCGGAAACCCTGTATATCTTTGATTTAGGTTGAGCTGTTCTGTTATATTCCTTTGATATGCACTTTACCCCCGGAAACCCTTTGGATCTTCCAGAATGCGACTTTTACATATTGCTCAATAAAATTTAGCCTTCAGACGATCTCATATTCCAGATGTCCTTCGAATTCGGAAGGGGCGCGGCCTATTGGCATGGGTTATAAAAAACTTAAGAACCAATAAGAGAAAGCTGAACCCCAGACTTATTTTTACCCAATTACGCCCATAAACGCACACTGGTAAAATTTGTCAAAAATCCGGTATAATATAATATCGGCATAATGCATAACTCTTCCATTTATCAAATTTTGCAGGAGGCACAAAAAACTGTTTTTTAAACTCTTCGTTTTTTTTATGTGACATCTCACAAAAGCGCCTCTGTCTGTATATTTATATATATATATGTTGTATGGTATATATGCTGTTTAGTATATATTTATATATATATATTTATATCGCCACTGGTTGGGCAGGGTTGCGGGGCGGATTAAGGAAGAGGTTCAAGGAAGGGTTTTATTAATGCGGGTCTTGAAGAAAGAAATCTACTTAAAATTTGTACAGTTTGTGTAATAAAATTATGCAACAATTTTTATTAAGTAAATTTTTAGGTGGGTCCTAGTATATAAGGTAGGTTATCTATACCAACATAATAGGAATAACATTTCATTAACATCACAGTAATGTTTTACAATACAGAATTAGAATCATTCGCTTTGGTTGGAGGAGAAGTGTTCATTAATGCAAACATTTTGTTAGCAGTTAAATAATGGACGGAATGTAGCAAAGCCGTGTTTTAAGGAGATGCAATACGTCGTGTAATATTTTAAATTGAGCCGCTACCAATAACAACCCTTACTTAGATGGCGATAAGGTTTAAATTCCCGCTTAACACCATGCGCCTGTTTTGATTTATGCAAGAAAAAAACATGGCCAAAAAGTGCCTTTTATTTTATTTTTTGGATGTTCAGACATAAATATTTGATTTTTTTAATCATTTTATAAATAACTTCATTTGCCACATTATACAATAAAATCATGTACAAAAATAAGTTCGTAAGTAGGAGATTTTGATCTTTAAAGCAGTTTTGATAGGCCTCATACATTATTTTTTTCTGGGCTTATAAAAAGATTGATCTAAAAAATACTCGATTATTTTAAAGATGTATTCTACTCGCAGTATTTAATTAAAGCATCTGAAACATTTCTAGGCGACCAAATTTTCAAACAAAAAACACATGATTTTGCATTACTACGTATGGAATAAACTAAAAATCTCCAAGCCTGGAAATTTGTTGGATGAAATACTTACTCAAATTTAATTTTAAATAAACCAAATGCTACGCAAAGACAAATTATAAACATAAAAATGAAATAAAATCCGAGGTGAAGTAAATCACAATAATAAATGCCAATTGTCTCAAAATTTTATTTGGAAAGGAATCAACTATGGTATCAATCTATCGATCAAAAGTTTGTCCTATTGGAGATTTACATCATTATTCTGGATAATTGTGATCCCTAAAAAAGTATCTAAGGACTTTCATGGTCTTTTTTAAGCCTTATAAATGAACTCACTCGAAAAATGAACAATTCCAAAACCTGCATTGACCATTTAGAATAAAACACAAGCAATCTGTAATGCGTGAACTGACAATAATTGACCACTTTATAACAATCCTAGTAATAAACTTAACCCTTGGAACCTTTTAAGACTAAATATGTCCCAAATTTCGTTAAATTTTACCACTGTGCGTCGCTTCGGTACGCAAAAGCGCGCGAAATTTGAAATTGGTTTTACACTCTACACTCTTTACTCTTTGTTTTGTTCAGGTGCGTTATTTACATATTTTTGGCAGAAAGAAGTAATAATAAATTATTGCATGGTTGTTTTTTAAATAGTATTATCATATAAATCGACTAAATTAAATAAATTACAATACCTAATTATAATTAGGAATTATTGAAACAGCAGTTTTAATCTTTTTTAAGGAAAGATTGCGTAGAGGCCTGTAAAAAACATTTAGATAAGTATATTACAAAAGACATTGCATGCATCGAAAATTAAAAATTAATTCCTACTCCATGAGTATATCTTACCTAATAGTCTAATCGTGTTCGATAATTATAATCGATGATGACCGATTTATAATAATTTTTTTGTATATTTAAATAATGATTGTAATTTATTTTATTGTGCGTTCATTTTGCAATGTATATGTGTTATTATTATATATATATCTGTTTGATTTCTAAACGTTTCTACGTACCTAATTATGAAAAAAAATATTTGAACTAATCCAAATATTCAAGCATATTTTTGTATTTTGTTTTAGGCCACTGAGCGTACCCAGTTTTTTTTTATTATCTTTCCTCCCCATTGTATAAAACTAGGAATTAAAAAAAAACGATTACACGTAAACTGATTTTAGTTGAAAAAAATTCACAGAACAGAGCGGCACTAAGATAAAGAACGTCTTTACCCCGTCAGCGCCGGGCGGTAACTAAATACAAAAGCGTGGAACCCTTACGCAGACGACATAGAGTTTATTTCACAATGGCAAATTCAATGCTTACCTCCCCGAAAATCGATCGATATTCGTGTAAAAATAAACAACGCGAAAATGCATATTTTGTTTTATTTTGTGAAGTTCTGGTACAAATATGAAAATTTCCTTCGATTATCAAATAAAAAAATGAATTTCCCACATTATACAACAAAAAAAATATCCGAAAATGGGTTTGTAAATGGGATATTTTGCACTAGACAGTTTTTTTTAGGCCTGATACTTTATTTTTTTCTAGGCTTATAAAAGGTCTTATCAAAAAAATGATCGATTGTTGACAAGCCCAAGATGTGTTCTACTTGCAGTATTTAATTAAAGCATCTGTAGTATTTCTAAGCAATCAAATTTTCAAACCAAAAACATCTGATTTTGCATTACTTGGTATTGGATCGCCTTCAGGCCAGTTCTCACAGTTCGTATTTTCAAAGTTAGTGTAGTTTCCCACATTTGCAGATTCGACCCTACAATAAAACAATTCATTGGCCTGGTATTTTTATAAAAAAATATTGTCTTGTTTGTGTATCATTTATGATTTAAGAATTCGTGACATTTTACTTCAAGCGGCGGCAGCTTTCAAATAGAGCTGTTCGCTCTCTATTTTATGATCACCCTAGTTAAACCATTATGCCTAAAAATATTTTCCAATATCTTTCCCACCCCTGTCCCATAGTAATAAAAGCCCCAAATAAAGTTTCATCTCCCTTAAAATAATCCCTTTAAAATATTTGTATTGTTTAAGTCACGTCTGTATTATTTAGGATAGTTAAGTGCATTATTTTTTTTGTTTAAGAATGTTGTTTTCCGACGAGCGGGTGGAACATCTTTATTTTTGTAATATGTCCTTCAAGAATTTAGTTTAAATACAGATACCTCCCAGAAAAAGGGCAGTATTCATATAACTGGTAGGTACAGGCGTACCTAGGCAGGAGCTAGTGTTGAAATAACTGGTAGGTACATGCGTACCTACGCAGTCAGTCGTGAGATAATTACTAGGTTTATGTAAACCTAGAGAAAACCATGAAGAATAAAGGAAACTAGACCTTTATTTCTTTCAGTTTAAGTTTGAGCAGAGGAAAATAAGATCCTCTGCAATTATATTGTGAATTAATAAATTTATATGTCAAGAAGAAGTGTTTTCCTGCATTCCATCTGACGTTGTGTTCTCGTACCACGATAGCAGAAACACCCTTTATATCATTGATTCAGGTTGAGCTGTTCGGTTATATTCCTTTGATATGCACTTTACCCCTGGACACCCTTTATAATAGAAAGCTCAACCTAAATCAAATAAATGTAATGAAACATCCCAACCTAAGTCAAAGATATATTTATTTTTTATTTGAGTATGTTCAGGAAACATGCCATATGTTGAGTATAAAATATACCAGTTAAGTTCCATTTTTTAGGTTAGGAAGAAAGCCGATATTTAAAATAATTATGAAAAGGATAGACGACCAATAAAAAAGAATTGTTTTGGTTTAAGTACATTGCAAGCTTAATTTGATTTTTAAAAAAAATTAAGCATATACTAGAAAATATCAATATCTCTTAGGGTATTGTAAGTTTTGCAGGTACGTCCGAGTATTTTGATTTGAATTGTATGTAAAATAAAGTATTGGATCTGGTATTACGTTCAGGGCAACGAAATGCAATATTTTATAGTAGAGCTCGTGAATCAATAAGGCAGTTCTTATATAGAAAAAGTATATCGAAAAAAACTGTGTTGGCAATGAGGTATATTGATAGAGACAGCTTTGGCGTTCGAAGTATGGGTCACGCATATCGGATCATTGTCCGATGTGAGATATCTCGGGCATCAGTCGGTTAGATAGTTGATTTATGCGGTCGGTTACAAGCCGTTACAAGCGCTCGCCGGGCACAGGTCGATATGCACGCTGAGATATTGTACAGGTCGTACAGGAAAATGTAGGGAAAGCAATGGTATAACTTTTCATCGGTAAGTAGGGTTTTACCATAATCAGTAGTCGTGAAAATTGACTTGTGGAGCATTTGGCGACGGCGCGCGTTCGCCGGTCATCTTCGGATTGTACGTTGAGTTCGTTCGCGGTCGGAAGGATTCGGGCGACAGCTGCCACACCTCCCTTCCTACTTCCTCCTTCCCGCACAGGAACAGCATTTCACACTGATATTGCAAGGAATGTAGATTCTATTTATATATAATAATAATGATTGGATTATTTGTATAGCACCGTTTTCGTGAGAAAATCACCTCAAACTCAATGATTGTTGGGGGTTGATAATTGTGTTTTTACACATTGTTTTAAGGTGGTCACAAACGATTTTTTCCACTACTTTACTTAGTTCGCATAGTTTTGATATAGACCTATGATTTTCAATATCGTACCCATACCCCTTCTTAAAACCAGGTGTAACAAAAGCGTTTTTTCCAAATAGAAAGTCTAATCAGTAATGTGACAGGGATAACAGCTGTTCAGCACAATTAAATATAAAAAGTGGATTAATTTCTCACATTCTAAGGGTGTATTCATATTCAACGAATTCAGATGTATTGAACTTATATTATTATAATTGATTATATTTACACTAGTTGTGGAAATGTTTGTCGTTTGAGAGGGGACAAAAACAGATTAAAAAGATTGCAATTTTGTTGCCCGTCACTTGTAGAAGAGTTTCCGTGGAAAATGTTATTATATAAATCAGAGGAGGTTTGTTTCGATTTCACGAATGTTCAAAAATATTTTACATCATTTAACTCTAACGAATGAGTAATTATTCCTCCATGGTAATAACGTAACAATCAGAGGTCATAGAATAAAGAATATAACACTACAAGTGCATTCCATACAAATTTGTATGGAAACAAATGTTCCAATTGGCCCAACCGCCCAGTGTTCCGTCTCACTTACACTCGCCTGAAATCGTAGATCTCCATGCATTTGATTTTCGAAAACACGTTTGAGTTGGAATCCGACGCATTTGTCCACTCGCCTACTAGCCGGTCAAACTAATATGTTTTAGTTTCCGTTTTAAAGAATTCTTAAATATTTCCGTTTAATAAAATACTAAAGGATTTTTGTATAAATATTGATAGTGACTCTCCGAAGAATAGAAATCCAAAACATTTGTTAGTTTGCCCTTCGACCTAGATTTTTTTGCCCGGGGCCTTTTTCCAGTACGTTTAAGTTTTCCTGTAAGTTTGTAAGTTTGAGAATGCAATAATTCATGTTCCACTCCCTTCACCCACACCACATATCTACCCCATTTGGGAATACCATGGAAAAAATGGCGCTCTTCCATGTCTTTGTGGTAGTTGTAACTAATTTTCAACTCCCTTCGCTTTCCTCACTTATTCCTGCTGGGGATGCCATAGTTCCACAGGCCTCTAATACTCGAGGCACATGCACCCCTTCAGTAAAATTATGAAAAATGATAATACCTAACGGTACTAACACATCACCCTTGAGATTATTTTTCATAAAAACCGCGCTACACCAAAATACAAATCATCCGAATATTATTGAAAACAGTGATCACCTACTTAGGCTTCTATTGGTTTTGACAAATGGCGCCAATATTTTACTCGCGCCAGGCGCTGTTTGGCTAAGGGCTGGTCCTGCTTGTGGCACCCCTGCGTTGTATTGGTCAGTAAGCAAGTTAATGGTGCTAATCTGTGACAAAGCATGTTTATTTGTGTTATCTGAATCCTATAATACAGATCGTCATACGATGTTTTGGTTGTAGACAAAGGTGTTTTAAAAAAGTTCGTTTGTTGATTATTCCTCCTTTGATAAATAAATTAAAAAAATTATAATCTATCTAGAAAAATTGACGTAAATTAGGTAGGTACTTACTTGCTGTAATACTGTAAATTCTTAGTTAAAAAATGCAATGTGAGCAATAAGAAAATACTTTTTCATAATTAATTAACATGTTTGGTTAAGTTTTCAGCTGCGGATCGGTGAATTGTTGTTCTCGATCATCTCATATTTATATCCTCTTGCTTGGGTTCGTCATTTTGGTGTTTTTACATTGAATTTCTCTTTAATCGCTTTTAGTGGGTGTTTATCGTTTTCGATTGTTCTGATATTTTCGCGTAGGCTGTTGAAGTATTTTTTCCCCTAGATATATGTTATGATGTTGTGCAAAAGTGGTGTAACATTTTTGTGTCGGAAATATATGTTTTTGACGAGTACGACTCTTGGTTAAAAAGCTGTGATGTGTTTTTGTTTTATAATTTGAATTATTATGTTTTCGGGACAGGATCATTAAATTTTAATACTTTAAATTCTTCAATAATATCAACGAATCAATAATAAACTTCTCCCACTCAATATCCGGCGCTGCATATCTCCCAAGACTGCAGTCCGCTCTGGGCGCCGAATTGTTAAGGCGCATAAATTAACCACTCACGCCAAGACGCCAAAGAGCTGATAATATACAGTCCTTACACATTGCCCTTGAGATTATTTTTCATAAAAACGGCGCTGCACAAAAATACAAATCATCCGAATATTATTGTTTGCAGTGATCACATACCCAGGCGTCTACTGACAAGGGGGCGCCAAAAAATTTCTCGCGCCATGCGCCGTTTGACTCATGACCGGCCCTGCTTAATACAGCCCTGTTCATAACTCACGCAACGCCGAGTGCATGTCAGCTTGTATGTAAACGTTTCTAGTTTATTCTGACTTCTTCATTGTTCCTTCCCCATAAACTCTATAAAAAATTAAGCTGTCCCTGTCTGTGTGTCTGTTAGCTTGGAAGCTGGCGAAACCCCTGAATCAGTACGTACCTGCCTTGTGATATTAAGAAAATAACCACGTAAAAGTAATTCTAGTTATCTACCTATGATGTGATGAAATAATCATAATATTATTGAGTAAATGAAAATCAACTATTAGGATAATTTTTTTCACAGAATTTGTTAGGATGCTTTGTTTTACAGAATTTGTTAGGATGGGTTGTTTCATAGAATATGAACAATTCATCAAATTTCAAAGCTGATTTTCAAGTGCTGTGAAGGTTCCATTTAAGTTTTCCCACTTTTGGTTCCATTTTTACAATTTTTGTGAAACAACCCGTCTTTAGTAATCAAATAACGTAAATCATGGAGAGGAAGTGGTTAACAATGATAAATTAAGGAGAATGTTCTTTTTATCAAACAAATCAAAGTGATTGAATTATAAATTTATATTAATTTATTTTGGTAAATATTTTCCTATCCGCTTCACTTTTAATAAACACAGATTATAGATATTACATTTCGTTTCAACTTAATTACCACAAGAAACAACGATTTACATTGGGATAAATGGGTTAAAGATACATACATTATAATTCAATGTTTAAAATTTAACTTATAAAACGAGCCCTTTGCCTCCATTTTGGAGATTTTTTGTATGGAACGACACCTGCTAAAGTATTGTTTCAATTTAAATACCCATAAATTACTTAATTAACCCAAACTAAGAACTTATTAATGAAGTTGTTTCTTGTAGTAATTGTTGAAACAAAGTGTAATCTGTGCCTAAAAGTTTCGAGATTGTAGATAATGATTAAAAAAAAAGAAGGTTTTCTCAATGTGGATTAAAAACAAAAACCCATTCCCCTTTACCTTGCAAATGAAAAGGTCCGCTTTTCTCTTTCCTTTGTGGCTTTTCACTCCAGTGCGGTACTGTTGAAAAGTATGCTGAAAAGATTACCATGAAGTTTAGATAAAGAGAAACTCTGCATCGTGTTGTCAGAACCAACCTGAAGTTAACTTAATATCGCCGGTTGTCAAACACAACACGTGTTTCTGTCAGCTTTGAAGGTTCATTTCGTTAGCGCTGCCTGGATTGATTTCTGCCGCGTTTATAAGTTTTCGTTCGAATTAATTGTATAAAAAGACCTAAAGATGGAAGAAAATGTACCCCTCGAAACTGAATCGAGGAAGAAGTTTGAAAAGACTGTCAAAGGCATCAAAAAAATGCTAAAGGTGAATATTATACATAATACTGAATTTAATAGCGTGTCTTTTTGTGGTTATGTTTAAATTATCATTTTGTTTGCTTTATTTTGCTATTGTTTAATGTATCGTGAAGTATAACTGTGATAATATTGTTATGTGTTGCTGCTATTATATTGAAAAAACTATTTTATTATGTTTACAGAAAAGCAAAGATAAGCCAGTAAAGAGGATTGAAATTAAACCATCATCAAGTAACCCGAATACGCCACTCACCAGAGATAGAGGCGTAGTTTATATTGGACACATTCCTCATGGATTCTACGAAGTAAGTTCATTGCTTTTGGCTTCATGAATTTCCCTTTATAGCGCACTATTTTTAATTCAAATATTCCCTTTAATTTATTTTGCATCTGCCACAAGTATTTGGAAGTTGCTGCCTGGGTTTTTCAGACCAGTTTCGGTTTCTATGGGGCGCTGTAATTCGTTTGAAAAGTAGCTATATTCACATAAATATTTGTTTATTTAAACAATCTACTCTTCCAAGTAGATTATAATATTTCCCCCCCTGTGAGTGACGTTTAACCTGTTGAAGGCTGGAGAACAAAACAGAAAAATATAACAGTGACGTACCTAATGGCAGCTAATTGCCGCCGCATCGATTCGCGAAGTGAATTTTGGTTTTACGCAATTGAAAATCAAAATGCATAATTTTCTGCCGCCCGAAATGCAAAAAGTTTTCTTTTATAGTAATTAAGGCGAATATAAAGTTTTTTTATAAAAAATATTCGTAATAAGCGTGTCAGGCCCTATCCAATAATTACCATATTTTTTATCCTTAAGAGAGGCGCCATTCATGAAAATCAAAAATGGAACCTAATGTTTTATTAGCCCAAACAATGCTGATTTGGTTTTCAATACATTTTTCGAAGCATTAAGGTCAAAATCGCATCCAAAATTATTTCAACAAGGATAATATTAGAATGCTCGCATGTTCTCCAGAGACCCATCGGCAGTCCACTGGTTAAGTTTTATCCGAATATTACTTTCAAACATTCGCAGATTCAAAATTTTCTTGTTCTTGACCATTAAAAAATACATTACGAACTAACTTGTGTGTAATGCAATTTTATTCTAATAAATTACTGTTGAAAAGTATGCTGAAAAGATTATTACGAAGTTTAGATAAAGAGAAACTCCGCATCGTGTTGTCAGAACCAACCAACCTTTTTACGTTTTATTAATTTCAAAATTGGTATTCCTATTATTGAAATCAATTATGTCAATTTACGCAGTAAACTTAACTTATCGAAATTATCTGAAAGGCGAAAAATATTTGATCTCCTTTTATTATATAAAATTGTTCATTCAAGGTTAGACTGCCCTGACACTATAAATTTGCTATCTTTACATATACCTCCAAAATATACTAGACGGAATATTTTATTCTACAACAATAACTTCGCTACGAATTCTGTGTTAGAAAGAATACATAGGTTGGGCAATGAACTAAGTGATGTCGCTGACATATTTAATTTAAAGCCAAATTAGTCAACCACTTTTTAAATGTAAATAATGTATGAGAAATCATTATATTTTATTTCGATTTTCTATTGTTTGTTTTATAGGTACTGTTGTTAAAAATGAAATTTGTAATTGTTATGTACAGGGCGTCAATAAATAAATAAATTAGCTTAAAATAACAGCTGCATCGTCAAAGCCACCGATAGCAAATTTAAGCATGTCAATCTGTATTCTCTTTTGGTGTTCTGCTAGGTCTTTTTAGTACTGATGTAATGATATCGATATATTGGATTTGCCAATAAAAAGTTCCAAGTTGCCAATTAAAAAACATAATGTTTAAAATTACTACGTTCAAAGTTCGTTTTTTATGTTCAACTTTAAATTGCTGCTGAATAAATAAATTAACAACATTCTTTTTTGCCACAGGATCAAATGCGTCTGTACTTTAAGCAGTTTGGCAAGGTGACCAATGCGAGGGTGGCCCGCTCTAAGAAAAACGGCAGATCCAAGGGATATGCTTTTGTCGAGTTCCAAAATAAAGAAGTAGCTGAGATTGTCGCGGAGACAATGAATAATTATTTAATGGACAAGAGATTGTTGAAAGGTAAGAAAACCAAATAATAATAACTGTCTCGCAGTTTCTCCGTAGGGGTAAGCAGAGAGGATAGACTGCCACGCAACTGTCTTGACACACTTTTCTTGCTTCATTCACATACGTACATAGTTCTAGAGTGGAAGATACTCTCGCCCTGATGAGAGACCACCATTCAAAAACATTGTTTGAATTGACTTTAGCCATATATCGTGACTAGATTTGAATAGCCAGGTACCTGCCAACCTACCTCTTCCTCATCGCCTCCCCACTTCCGCTTCCAACTAGTAAAAATAACAGCGGGTTAAGTTGAGTGGCGGCTCGTGACTTTTGCGAGTAATAGAGTGATAATATTAAAATAAAATGGCATTATTGATGTTGTAGCCAAAAACTTTCTTTTTTTTTCTCGAATTTGATTTTGTATAAAGATTTTCAGAAAATCGGTGTAATGGCAAAACGGAAATTTCCTAAAAATCGTCATACAAAAAAATCGAATTATTAGCCAAATTAGTCCACCACTTTTTAAATGTAAATAATGTATGAGAAATCATTATATTTTATTTCGATTTTCTATTGTTTGTTTTATACTGTTGTTAAAAATGAAATTTGTAATTGTTATGTACTTAAAAGCCCAATAGGGCGTCAATAAATAAAAAATAAAAAAAATTCAGTACAATATTAATAGTGCTATTTTATTTAATATTAGCAATCTAGTCCACCCAATAGTCACCAGCTGCCTCTGGTTACAGCAGGTGTCGGGTAATTGGGCGGTGTATTACTGAGAGAGGTACATGAATAAATGGTAATATTGTGGATACCAGCCTAGTAGTAAAAATAACAGTGGATTACATTACTTGTCAGATAATCGAGAGGTGGATTACTGAGGTACATGAATAATTGGTAATATTGTGGACACCCGCCTAGAAGCATCGATTTTTTTTTTAACATTCTTTATATAATTTTTATTTACGGGTGTTATGTATTTTATTTTGCAGCCGAGTATGTTCCCCCAGATAAGCAGAGGTCCACCTTCTTCTCTGGAGAAAAATGGATCGCTGGAAAAAAGTGCCCCGGTATTGATAACAGAACTAAGGCAGTAAAGGTTAGTCGTTTAGTTTTGTTATTTTATTTTGTTCATCTTTCTGAAACTTATTGGAAATATGTCAATAATTTATTGCTGTTATTTTATTTTATTTCAGAAACACAATCGCCCAATCACGGACAAGGATTGGATAAGTGATGCAAAGCAGCAACTCAAAAAGTAAATAATTATTTAAGATATTAACCTAATCTATGCAGCTGTCGCATGTGGGCATTTTCTCCAAAGTTTGTACATTGCGTTTTTGACATGTCCCATGATTTTGATTGTATTTTTCACCGTTATATGTTATAGAATATTGGAAAGTTATATATCTTCAACATGCAAATTAACTACATTAAGTACATAACTGAACTGCCCCAGCAACAACATTTTGCCTTTTTTAAGTCATAAATTGAAGATATCCACTGAACAATCCACATTATTACCCTCCATCAGTATTCTGGACCGTGAGAAGTACAGTAGAACCTTGTTAATTCGAAATCCACGGGACATCAAAAATCTAATTTTGAATTAACAAATTCCCACGTAAAATTTTTCGAAATTTTATGAAAAAAAGACACCGAAAATCGAGTTTCTCAGCCGCCCCTTCAAATCCAGGTAGTATTTTAGGAGTAAATGCGTGTTAATACGAATTATTCCTTTATTTTCGCGGCTGATTACCGTTGCGGCCAGTCCTTTAAATTCAGATATTCGAAATAAATTCGTAAAAATGCGATATATTTACGCATAAATCGAGATTTCGCAGCCGATTTCGGTCTCGGCCTACTCTTTAAATTCGTAAAAATACGATACATTTCCGCGTAAAATGTATTATCTCGGCCCTTCAAACTAGGATATTCAAAATAAATTGGAAAAAATACGACATTCCAGTGTATAATCGATTCAGATTTACAAAATAATAATACTAATTAGGACGACGTATAACCACGTGAAAAAACATTTTTCGGCGTTTTACCGCCACGACTGTCTTTTAGATTCACATTTACGAAACTTAATGATTTATTTTCGAAAATATCGAATTATTTCGAATTACACAAACAAATTTTCATGCGCGGGCAAAAATAAATTTTGAATTTAAAAACCATTTTGTATGAAAAAAAAATTCTGTGTATATTTTAGGGGAAAATTTCGAATTTCAGGGTTCGACTTATCGGGGTTCTACTGTACATAATTATTTTGGTAGTTATTCCCAGAATTTCTGCTGTGTAAAAAAATTCGTGACTTCTGGTATTGGAGAAAAATAAAACATTAAAGTAACTGAATGGAAAGCATAAAAATTACAAAAACGTGTACAAACTTTGGTATGGTATATTGACGGCTATCACTGTATGCAGTTGTCTCGTATTATGTGATCCAAACAGCCTTGTGGTGGGATAGATTGCATTAAAAATGCCCTTGTATTATCTATCGGCAGCTATCCCTGTACGCGGATGTCTCGTATTATGTGATCCAAACAGCCGCGTGGTGGGATAGATTGTATTGAAAATGCCCTCGTATTATCTATCGGCGTCTATCCCTGTACGCGGATGTCTCGTATTATGTGATGCAAACAGCCGCGTGGTAGGATAGAATGCATTGAAAATATTAAATAAAAAGTATTCATATATTTTGTTTTTCTCAGGTTATATGTGATGAAGGCAAAGCTCAGGACAATGGGCATCGACTATGACTTTTTCCAGCCATGTGACATTCCCGAGGAGTTAGCCGACTTCCAGCCTTTCAAGGATGCACAACCTCCCACGCCCAAAAAGGATGGTGAAGTCGCAGCCAAGAAAAAGTACAGATACTGATTTTTCCATTTATACATTAAAACCAAAACAGAATTTGCAAGTTAATCATGAGTGGTATTTGTAATTTTTTGTTCCTTTCTTTCACTCAGTTCCAGACTTATTATTTATTCAAGTATCTATTATTTTGAACCTTTCCATATTGCTGATTTTCAGACTTCTTGAATGTTTGTTTTTTAAAACGTACCAATTCAAACCATCTCCAATATTTCCTTCATAAAGGCTATTTTCATTTTCTTCTTGCCAACATTTAATATTTTTATTGTAAAACACAAGCGAGTGGAAGATACTCTCGGTATCGCCCTGGTGTAAGACCATTCAGAATTGAAACATTGCTTGAAATGGATTTGGCCGTGTTTGGTGCTTCCCCACCTTCCTCTTCCCCATCTCCTCCCAGTCCTCACTACCCTCAGCCTCACAACATACCTCAATTGAGGATGCCGTAATTTCTCCAGACGGTTGGGAGCAGTTGGGACTCTTACGGTTTTACATAAAAAAAAATTAAAATAAATGAAAAATATCAAATATTCATCTATTGTATTTTGTTCTCAGGAAACCCTCCACAGCCCCCGTGACCAAGGGATCTCCCTCCCCCAAGAAGAATAAGAAACAGAAGCGCAAGGAAAAGAGCATGAATAAGCCAGTTTCCCCCATTGTTAAACCACCCAAGAAGAAGAAGTTGGTGGAAAACGGACAAGTGAGTTCAAATATTAATAAAGCAATCTCAATTTAATGTTGAACAACCACGCATGATATCCCTAAAGCCATTTAACTCCAGCAATAAGTACATATAAATTAACTCTTTTGCAATGTTGAGGATTGATACTGTGTGCAACGATAATCACTATAGACAATGATAAATGCTCAGGCCTTAGGCCCATTGTGCTTCTCCCATGCTTCACCTTATTCTCTGAGAATCCCAGTCCCTTAAATGATGTTCGCCAGGGTTGTCAACAGTGTTTGGCCATGTCTTCTGGTTCCAATGTGGCTTCCTAGGTATCTGAATCTTCTTCCTGTCGAGGTGGGACATTGGCACCAAAGGTGAATAGGTGTTTTTTTTTATCATCTCACGTTTCCTACACAGCCACTCTTGCTTTCCACTCCTAACAACTAGATATGATAATAGTATCTGCATATCTCCAATGTGCTCTTAATATTCAAATTGTGATGATGATGCATTCGCACAACTTATCAATCATTGCATCATCTTTTTATTATATGTGTGTATTTATAGACTGGACCCTCTGTGCGACCACTTTTGGCTACCAAATTGGACGAAGTCATTGTGGAGAAGAAAATCAAGAAGAACAAGGCCAAGAAATCTCCGGAAGCTGCTGCAGCCCAGATCACAGCATCCAAGATCATCGCAGCCAAAGGATCAGCTAAGGTTACCGGACCTAAGAAATCACCGAAGGCAGCTGCAGTCAAAACAGCCAGTCCCGAATTGAAGAAAAAAGTTAAGAAAGAAAAAAAAGCACAGAAGGACTGATGATCTACTCAAATATTAATATGTAAACAATCAGAAACTGGGTTTTAATACATTCAGTATAAATACTACAATGCCAGATTTGATCACGGAAATTTTATTTCCTTTTTTTACAGACATCATTAAACATATTGACTTGCACAACCCTAAAGTTCAATTTGGCATTAAATATATATAATCTTTGGTTACCGGATAACTCGTCAAAAAGACAATTCAACACACCTACAAAATGTTTTATAAAGTTATGAAAAGGGATGAAACAAATACATACTAGGTTACATATGCAACTATTTAACCTAGTTTTTGTTTCATCACTTTTAATGACTTTATATCACCTTTTAAAGTTGTGCAGAATTGTCATTTTGAGGAGTTATCATGGAACCATAATCTTTAACTCCGTTTGCATTTACATGCTTTTTCTTTACCGAAAACTGACATAATGGGTTTATTTTCGATTGACAACTAATGCCTTTTGGAAGGAATTCATTGCAGGAGAGATGAAAATGTTTTTCTGTTATTATAACTCATAAATAAATAAACAAAGTATTGATTTTTAAAACTGTATTTTATTTTCTTATACACAATTCATAATGCTATATTTTACATTAAAATTGAGGAGCAAACTTAATATTGTTCCTGACACTATTATTTCTTCGTAGACAGGAAAACTCTTGTATAGTTAGAGGTGTGACATCGTATTTAGGCGTGACATTTTACTGTCTAGAATTTGTAGGCTAAAGCTAATGTGTTCAATTATAGCAACGCCATCTCCCTCATGAGTCATGAAAATTTAAAAGTATGAGACATCAAATTTTTCTTTGTTTTATATCTTTCAATTTTTTATCATTAAAAAAGACTTGAAACATGGACAAAGTCGGGTAGTAAGTAAATACAAACTTGCTTATATAATATTTCTTTATATTTAAAACTTTTTTATTATCTTTGTACTGAAGTTTTTTGTAATTAAATCGACTTTTCTAACTCATAATTATTTAAAGTCACATTATTTGTTTTTGCTTTTTTTCTTGATTGCCTCGGCCCGCCCTTAGTTCTCTTCCACTTCATCCTCCTGTTCTGGAACCAAACCTTTACCTGAAATCAATTATCATAAAACTTTTAAACATCTCACAATCTAATTTAGTTTGGTAAAGATTTTTCTTATCCAATAAAATAATGATATTGTTAAGTTCTAACTATTTTATACCATCAAAATAGCACAGCTGAGAATATGGTAAGATTGTAGGTTGAATTTGGGATGAGTTGAGGTACACTAAAACTCTGTTATGAGGAATGGAAAATCCCTAACGGTATGTAAACACTTGCTATGTTAATCAATTTGAAAGGAACAAATTCCGTTTGCGGTTGGTTTTTTCCTTTCCCATGATTCTACCACTGCCAGTTTCAACTCAGGTCTGAAAGTGTTAAATCGTGTTTTGACTATGAACTAGAAGACCAATATAAGATTATGCAGGTGATTTCCCCAGCGGAAGCGACCCAGAGGTAGGCCAAGGAAGACATAGCTAGACTGCGGGGAAGAAGATTGGCGCAGGATGCGAAGGACTTAGGATTGGTGGTGAATGGTGAGGGATATCAGCCAGTGGAGAGCATTTGAGGAGGAAGTTAAATCCCACCCTGCGATGTAGCGTCTTGATGTTGATTAATTTTATTTTATTAGATTCCTTATGACATCTATAGATATGTACAAAAATGTTATTACATGAACTTATAAAAAAATTATCTGCCCGATATCTAGGTCTATTTTCAAGAAGTTCAGGCCAGGATTCCACAAAGTAAAAATGATCCAAGATTCGTTCATTGTGATTGGATAGAAAGATGATTGTATAAATTATTCAGTTAAGGGGTAAAACAGCAGCAACATAATAGATAAAGTACATTATCTAGATGGCAGTTTACCTGTCTTTCTGTGAGGTTGAGAGCTACTGCTATCTCGTACCGCCTGAGACGAGTGAGGTAGTTAGAGTGGGTGAACTCATTCTCCAAGCTCCGCACCTGGCTCTTGCTGAAGGCGGTTCTCTCCTTTCTGCTGCCCTTGGATTCTGAAAAGAAAGATATTTGTACTTGTGTGTACCTATCTAATTAGAGACCTCCATGAAGATATATAAAAAAGGGCAAGTATCATACATGATAGAATAGACTGAAGGTAGACCTTTTTATCTTTGAGCTTTGAGTGCACATGTATTTGGCACCTGTCGGAAATAAGTTTTATTTATTTAAAAATAGGTATTTCACCTTCCTTTGTTAGAATAACTTTGTTTTAGAAAATACCAGGAAGCACAATCATAATAACATATTCACATAATATATGTAGCGATTTTTTATTTGAGACTCAAACGCCTACAAATCTAATTTATGCAATCCTCACAACACTGCATACATATTTCAGAATCATATTAAACGGGCGTTAAGATCACGACAAAAATAATTTAATATTTCCTTCACCTTCTCCGTTATTATGTGCTCCTGATACTAAATTACATTAAAAAAATTAAAAATCGTTTTTTTTAAAATCACCTGTACATGTACTAAAATTTTTGCTTTGATTGAGGATTGAATCTCCCTACAGGAACTGGAGTCGACCAACTCTACCAACCTCGCCAAATACCGATCGGATAGGACCGACATTTATTTTGTATATTCACTGCTGTAATGCCATCCAATTTCATTTTATTTTAGTTTATTGGGGAAACAATCAATTATTCAAATAAATAATTATATTTCATATAAATAATTACATTTTTCATGTCCGTGTGTGTGCACGATTGCCACCCAAATATTGCCACTAAATATTGATACGATGCATTGTCATCGATAACGAGTCTATCCGCCGAGTTTCAGTTCAATCGGATGCCGGGAAGTGGTCGCCCTTAATTTCCAGTCTGGTCGGGTTAATTTTCGCTTCTAAGATTTGCATTAATTCACTACCGAAAACAGATAGATGTGGCAATACACTAACAATGAATGTGACCAAAACTAAATACATTGAATTTAGTATTAATCCTTCCTTAAGAAACCCAGAAAATCAAATTAAAATATGTGCTTGCAACCTGACAAATACGATAATATGTGATCGCCCTTATTTAGAACATGTAACTAAAATTAAATACTTAGGTATTATTTTTGACAGCAATTTAAAGTGGAAACAACATATAACCACTACAGCAAACAAACTTAGAAAATTCATTTACTTTTTTAGACAAACTCGCAACTTTCTCAACCTAAGCCAGCTCAAAACAATCTACTATGCACTTTGTCAATCTTTAATAGAGTATGGTATCATAGCATGGGGAGGAGCAAACGCTGCCGCCATTGATCCAATATCTAAAGCTCAGAAACTTATAATAAAGATTATCCTCAAACTACCAATCACAAGCAGTTCGGATGAAATCTTTAGGAAAATCTGTGTTATGGACATTAGGCCGGCATAGTCCAGTGGTAACGCATTGGACTGCCATTCCGAAGGTCGCGGGTTCGAACCCGGCGTGCGCAAATAAATTTTATTTGATTGATTTGTGTTATTTCACAATTAATTAATTAAAATAATATATAGTATATTTGCGGCACGTTCCAGAGTGGAAGATACTACCAGTATCGCCCTGGTGTAAGACCACCATTCAGAATTGAAACGTTGCTCCAAATGGCTTTAGCCGTGTTTAGTGACTAGATCTGAATAGCCAGGTACTTCCCCACCTTCCTCTTTCCCTTCCCCACTTACCTTCAGCCTCACAACATCCCCCAATTGGGGATGCCATAGTCTCACTGGCTCCAGACGGGAGCAGTTGGGACTCTTGTGAGGTATTCACTATAAAAAAAAAAAAAAAAAAAAAAAGGCAACTTTATGCCAAAAACATACTAACATACCTCTTCAAACACAAAACTACCTAATACAAAAAAAAAAAACACAAAACTACTTTTGACAATATCCAAACTGCTCGTGATACTAGAACCAAAGGTCATAATTTCTTACAAATCCCTTTCGCTAAAACAACTTTTGGCCAGAGAAATTTTAGATATTTTGCAACAAGGCTATATAATGCTCTCCCACTAGCCATTAGACTGAACGAATTTTTTTTGAAATATAAAACAGACATCAAGTCTTGGATCATCAGCCAAGACAGATCCATGATCAAAAATTTTATAAAAATCCCTACATAAGTATGTACTCCAACTAGATGCTGATTAACAAATTTAACATTTATTATTATTATTTATTATTTTGTATCTTTTTCACAAACATGTCATTTAATGTAATGAAATATTTTATGTATCAAAATATATGTAAACATTAATTCATGTATCAAATACGTCTGTCTCGACACAGGTTTATCCTAGTGAGACAGACATCGAAAAAAAAAACCTGTAAAAAAACTTTATATTGATAATAAAAAAAAAATAAAAAAAATCACGCATATACACATTTCCCTGAAATTGGATGGCATTACAGCACTTAATATACAAAATAAATGTCGGTCCTACCCTGTTGGTATTTGTGCGCAAATGGGCGACTGACTCCAGTCCATGGGGGGAAGGTTCAAACATCAGTCAATCAATTTTTTTTTTAAGTTTCAAAAGATATTTTTAGTTTCATAACATAGTTCACAGCAATTTAAGAGCTAGTCCCTGGGGTGGAAGGTTCAATCATCAGTCAAATAAAATAAAAACCTTTGAAATTGGCTACTAGACTGCCCAAAAGATGGCGCCGGTATAACCGGTCGAAAATTGAAAAATATGCGTATCAAAAAAAAACTTTTTTTACGAGGTGATTTTTTACACAGATGTTCTTAGTTACTACTCAAGTCAGAACAATCCAGTTATAAAAACTCTGTTATTATACAAATAGGTAGGTACTTACACAATCATTAGAAAAACTTAGTTATTATACAAATAACTTATCGAGGTTTGGCCTATTACATAATCTGTCAGCCCCATAAAGCCTGCTACAGACCGCACTATATTCTCGTGGCTTGGACTATTGCGTAATCTATCAGCCCCATAAAGCCTGTGACAGACCACCCTATAAACGCGACATATTTTCGTGGCTTGGCCTATTTCAACATATCGCGCGCCATACATTCCTATTGGTAGTGTATGGCGGGCGATATGCTGAAATAGGCCCAGCCATCATATTTATAGCGTAATTTGTCGCCTACCTTAAATGTATTCAGGTGAAATCAATAAAAGGTTATAGATATAACAATACCACAAAATAAGTTACTAATGTTCAACATTGTACAGTGCAAATATCGTTCATTTCCGACATAGTTCAAATTGTACCAATCAAATGCATGTCACAAGGTAAAACCAATCCCTCAATTTAAGTGTAAGAAAGTTATAAAGGTTTACACACATCTGCCCTGATGATGGACAGTGTAACGCTCTCCGAAACGTTAGCTAAAGAAGGAGGTAGCATAACACGGCATAATATCCCAAAAACAAATCATGATAAGTTATAAAATTGTTTTAATATATATAAAAAGTTATTGACAGTATTTTAGTTACTGTTTACAGCTCACGCCTTGTGTAAACAGGTCGACATTTACTGGTACGATAGGTCTTACTCGATTATTGCAGCGGAATCATAATCTAGAATCAAGATAACATAATATTGCATCATTATATTCGACATACATCCGTTATCCGCTTTTGCTTTTAATAGAATTATCTTTGTGATTTTGCCGCCCGTCAGATATTATAGTATTATAACGTCACTTCCGTTTATATAACATTATGTACCCATCTTACTGCGGTACAGTGTACCTACAGACCGACATACTTATCTCGGGGCGACGCTATTTTATATATTGGGCCTAGTAGGCCGACCAGTAGGAAATATATATCCCCATTTTCCAGAAATATATCATATTATCCCATAGTTTCATAAATTAGTACATTGGTAAAATGCATGTCACCATAATCCGGAATACGAGTGTGAAATAAGGTGGGTAGGCACTTAAAAATACAAATGAATTAAACACCATAAAAAGCGAACAAACACTTTTATAATGGTCGGTGCTAGACTTTTTCCTTCATTAAGGCGAAGCTTAATGCCAAATCACTATTTTCATTAATCCTTATAACGAATTGGTGTGCATTATGAATACCAAAAAATATGCTTTAGATAAATTGAAGGTTTTCCTATCGCTTCGCTTGAGTTGAATATAAATAAAAAAATAAAGTATTCAGTAAAAAATATAAATGTAAACTACTTAAAAAATATTTTTTCAATAGAATGTATCAACGCATAAAGGAAACAACTTTTTGAAATACAGTATTATAGCTAAAATTATTTGTGACAGTTTCACTTGATTAACTTTTTTGCTTTCTTATAAAATTATTTACAAAATAAATAAAAACCAGTTTTGTGCTTGAAATCGAACGTTTCTAGACTCCGTTTGTCAAGCGATTTTAATGCCTATTACCTACAATATAAGCTATACCAAGAATATACACATTTTTGGCTTGTAGCTTCCTCTTAAGCCGGATTAAAAGAACTCTATTTTATATTTATGAATTATTAATGATAAGTCAATAATATTATTGTTTAATTAGTGAACAGTTACCAAACCTCGTGCCCGAAAAATACGTTTCTTTTCTCTTATTTAATAAATCTAAACCAAAATTTCCCCTGAAATCTTAACGTTTGTAAATAGGTAAGTAAGTACCTACCTACTTAATTATATATTTCATCGAACTTTTTTTATTTATTTCAAATGCGGAATTATACCATTTGTCCAAGGAATATTCACCATCTCAACAACAATTATTTTTTTTTACTTCGGGCCGATACCTACGTACCATAATATTGAAACAATGCGAACAAGAAAGTAATTCAGTTTTTTTTAAACTTTAATCCATCTTTTTTAGTAATTCGAATTTTCGTCCTAGTTGAGAGTGCATATTATTTCGCTCCTCGTATCAATAGTTTCTTGAAAAGTCCATTAAATAGTGCAAATAGCATCCCCAAGTTCATTATTGTCGTTTGGTGGATGTAAATTTGATGAATGTTCGTGTTGTCAATCTAACTATAAGTGACCTACGGAATCTTCAAGAATGCAGCAGAACTCAAAATAAACCAACAAACATCACCAAGCTTCCTTTCCTCTCTCATCGTTTCTTTTCATTTACCTATCCGGTATTGTCCATTATTTGTACATTAATGTCCATTTTTGTCCTTTATTTTTTTTATTTTTTTTTATTAATTTATTATGTAGGTACATCTATATAAAAAAAAGGTTTACATATATTTTCTTGGCTTTGCCTGTCTCAATCCTGTGCCGAGACAGACTAGTTTACAAATATTTTATAATATTAAAATAAAGTACATTTTTCAATAAAGCAAAAATATTTGACAAAAATTGGTAGGAATTGGTAACAATAATGAGATAGAGGATTATATTTGGGTGAGGTGACTAATTATTGCACGACCTTTTTCGATGATCCATTGTTTGATCAGGATTTTGTATTTGTTAATATTATTCGACTGTCTTGTTTTTTTCAGTTAGGTTATTGTATATTTTAGACGCAATGTATTTGAAATTTCTTTGATCAAATGTTGTGTTTGTTTTAGGTGTTTGTATGAGTTCTTTGGTTTTGTGCCTCGTGTTTACAATATTTTGGGTATTTTCAAAAAATGTATGTGTTTTATTTTTAAACAGATGAGTTAAGATAGTTTTTGTGTAAATTTGTCGAATATCTAATACATGGAATTTCTAGAATATATCTGCAGTACTTGTTATCAAGGGAACTTTAAGGATAACTTTCATAATTAATTTTTGTGCCTTCGATAATGAATCTATAGCAGCAGCTGATAGTGTAGCACCTCCCCATGCGATTATTCCATACTCAATGATAGATTGACAAAGAGAGTAATAAACAATTTTCATAAATATTATATACATTATACCTATCAGGTATCAAACATTTTGATATATTTATGTATTTGATATTTATTTCTTATCACTAAATAAAATAAATAAGAGTTTTTTATGAAGAAGTTCAGCTAGAAAGGTAGGTACCTAATTATTTTACGCGTGAGAGATGTTTCGCCTTCCGAAGGCATTATCAAACTTTGGTGAAGCACTGACAGACGATCTATCCATATTATTTATGTATACTTATATTTTTTAATGAAAGAGCTCTGGTGAAAAGTTTTCAAACATTGAATATTTCTATGAAAGTGATTATTATTACAATAATTATTTATTACGTTTACCTATCTGGACTGGAGAGCAAGGTTCTTTGAAACTATGTATTTTTCAGTGACCGGATAAATCATCACAATGATAATTCATCACATCTTTAAACAGTTATATAAAGTCATGGAAAGTGATGAAACAAAAACTTTATTAATTGGGTTAAGTAGGTTAGATTAGGTACGGTTTAATTTATATTTTCATTGTTTCTAATGACTTTATATCACTTTTTAAAAGTGTGTTGAATTGTCACTGTGTTGAGTTATCATGGAACCGTATTTTTCTAGGAACCTTGGGCTGGGAGTCGAAAGGTTTTATGTAAATACATCGGCGATGTAAGTTTTCTTTCAATGGAATTCCAAGGAAACCTTTGTTCAATAGTTATTGATTTTTTACTTGGCTCCATTTTGCTATATTTAACTTAGTTGAGGGCTAGAAGTACATAAATATGTATCTAGTATCTACCTACATACTTATCATTTTTGTCTATTCACCCTAAATGAGATTTTTATTTAATTTTATGACGCGTTGACGCTATCAAAACATTTCCCATGTTGAAAGGAGCCGACTTAACAAATATATGTCGGAAACTGTGATTTAGTATTACACTTAGGATTTTTTTAATAAGTAGGCAGTTATTTTAAGAACACGTATTCCTCTATTGTTTTAATTTATTTATTACAAATAACTCTTAATTTAATACTCAGAAGTCGGGGACGCCCGAGGAAGACATGTCACGACCAAGCGAATCAAATACTTGAGTCGGGCCATGTCAAGAGTCAGAATAATAGAAGAGTATGTATGAGACGATGTATGAATGTGAATGAGGCAAGGAGTGTGTGCCAAGACCGAGTTGTTTGGCGGGCCGTCCTCTCTGCGGGAAAACGGCGTTATGGTTAATTAGTTAGTTGGTTACAAATAACTATTAAAATAAATATTTGAAAAATAAAAACGGAATTTTAAAATAAATAAAATTTGTAAACACTTCCAAAGAGTTTCTACTGCCCGAAGTTAGTGGGACTATGACATCCTCAATCCGTTATCTTGTGGAAGGGAAAGGGGAAGATTGAGAAGTACCTACCTTAGAATATTGAAATAATCAGTTCATTTAAATAAAATTTTATGTTTTCGAGCAGGAAAGAGAAGGAGTGAAGGTAGGTGAAAATGAACATGAACCTTTTTTGTAGTGGGGAAATTATTTTGTTTTCTATTTCCCCTTGATAACATTTTATACATTTTGAGAAAGCGCTCCTTCATTTAATCATCATCTTATGACGAGCCGCCCGTGACTTTTAGAAAAAGTGACGTTTAGAAGCGTGTGACCCCGTGAACCCGCTAACAAGCACGAATGTTAAAAGAAATGCAGCTTTACCCGGTGCCTCTGTCTTCCCCAAACTACCTAACCTACCCTCTTCCCTCAAGTGTTTGTCGCACCGCAGCTCCCGGGGGACCGAAATGTTGTCATTGTAGTTGAAATTATTTATGTGAGAAGCAATCTCTCACCCGATATTAATTAAAGAATTGGATGGTGTCGTTAAACTAAACCCAAAATTACGACACAGCGAACCAAATAATAAACCAAAGTTATCGAGTTGGTAAGGTAGATACCTAGTACCTACTTTTTAAAAATGGAACTAATTTCCAAAATGTTCCAAAATTCCAAAATGTTACAAAATTCCAAAATGTTACAAAATTCCAAAATGTTACTAATTTCAAAATGTTACTATGCATTTTCCGAAATGTTACTAATTTCCAAAATACAGGGTTTTCCAATGAGAGTTGTTATTTTGATATTCATTCGTAAAAGATCAATGATTTCGTTGCTTGTGTGGCACGTAGCGCCGTCTTGTTGAATGTAAACGTTGTCCAGATCAATACCATCCAATTCCGGCCATAAAAAAATCATTAATCATTCACCGTAACTGTTGCTCCAGCCTCATTTTCGAAAAAGTAAGGTCCAATGACTCCACCGGACCATAAACGGTACCAAACAGTTGAGGATAGAGAGGCTTTACAACAATAACTCTTGGGTTTTCCGAGCCCCAGATGCGACAATTTTGCTTGTTGACGAAGCCACCGAGGTGGAAATGGGCCTCATCACTCAAGATGATTTGCATTTGATTCACTCAAGTGAATTTTAATAATTTCAATGCGTTGTTGAAGCGTGTATTGTTCGATTTTTATTAATGGCGTAGTTTTTACTTGTCAAATGTCAAAAATGACAGCTTCAAAAGTAACATCTACCGAAATAGTGGGCTATTCAAAATAACACCTCTTATTGGAAAATCCTATATTACTAATTTCAAAATAATGTTACTAATTTCCGAATTGTCACAAATTTCCAAAGTGTTTATACCTTTCCAAAATGGTTATGCATATTTTTAATGTTGTTATCATTGGTGCGAGCGTGTGCCTATGTTACAAGTAATTCAATTCTAGTTAGTCATTTTATTCGTCGTCTTCTAAGCATGTTGGATGTGCATAATAAAAATAAGATAATTAATTAAAAAAGGTAACTTTCAAGTCACACGTGGAAACGATAATGGATACGCGATAAAAGATCTTAGCAATAATATTCCATGGGAGGTAGTTATCTAAACAGCAGTGGTAGTAAATGAATCATTTCAACTTAACAATTACAGTGATTAGATTACTGTCTTACTGTTTTATGAGTTTACTCCTAAAGTTCATTAAAATATATATTAATAAATGTTTGCAGTGGCACGGCGGCGCCGGCGTTCAAACATATTATCCACTGAAGAAATAATACACAAGTCGATAAAAGTGAGCTAAGGGCGTTTCCGAATGCTTGAAATAAGTTATTATGTTTCCTTACCTCTGGTAAAATTGATGAAACGTTAAAAAGATAATCCAGTCTGAGTTCTACGAGCTGACAGGTCATATTTAAATTATAGTATAGATCTAATTTCTCAGGGCCGTACTTAGAATCTATAGACCCTACCAGGGGATCTGTAAGTAATCCATAATCCCCCGTAATTTATAATCAGCAAAAATCGCATGTCAGATCCATTTTCTTGCTATAAATCTATATATAATTCATTATTAAGAGGAAGCTACAAGCCAAAAATGTGTATATTCTTGGTATACCTTTTATCGTAGGTAACAGGCATTAAAATCGCTATACAAACGGAGTCTATAAAGGTTCGATTTCACTAAAAAAACTGGTTTTTATTTATTTTGTAAATAATTTTATAAGAAAGCAAAAAAGTTAATCAAGAGAAACTGTCGCAGATAATCTTGTCTATAATACTGTATTTTTGTTAAGTTGCTTCCATTATGCGTTCAGACATTTCTATTAAAAAAAAAATTTAGTTTGAATTTATATTTTTTATTGAATAATTTATTTTTTATTTGTATTCTAATCAAGCGAAGCGATAGGAAAACCTCCAATTTATCTAAAATATATTTTTTGGTATTCATAATGTACACCAATTCGTTATAAAGATCAATAAAAATAGTGATTTGGCATTAAGCTTCGCCTTAAATTGTAGAAATTATTACTACACCATTTTTAGAAGTAAGAAATGATGAGATAAAAATGAAACGATTTTAAAATCAGTATGAATGAAAATGAAAACAACGATTTTTTAAACATTGCGACGAACAACTGTATTTAAAAAAAAAAAACAATGATTCTCTGCTCTCCTGACTAATGACTTTTCATTTTCATCATCATCGTTTTGAAACTCGTAGTAAAACGCTATGAAATAAATCGGTTCATTTCCCAATAAATAATCATTACTATACAGTTTCTACAAGGTTTTGTTTGGAGCTGCTGCAATTGCCTCTTCATCAGTGAATACCTACATCTAACTTGTTAAGAAATCAATTTATGGTAGGGGTCTCTTTGTGGTGCGGGCTCATAAGCTGCAGCCTAGTTTGCTGGGCGTAAATACGGCCCTGACACTTCTAGGGATTATTAGTTCAATGGTGTTAATGCAGTGATTACTTTTAACAGTACCTATTGAAAATGTGCGGTCTCTGGTGTCTAGGATAAACTAAATTTGTTTGCATTGATTTAACGATGCCGGGAAGAAAGTCCAAAGTCATGGTATTGTTGCATGCCGTGGATCTTTGGACCAAGTGGATGTTACAGTGCCCTTACTGACACCCTTACGGTGTGGTGGTGCATTCAGTAGAAGAAAGGGAATGGGAGGTTTGTACCTACTTCCCAAAAATGCAACTATGAATGTTTCGGAAGAACATTTGCTTAATTTTTGAGTCATTCATCAGTGGGATTATTTCTTGAATGATGAGGCCCCCGACCACAAGGCCAAGACCGTATCAAAGTTTCTCAATGAATAGCGGCCAGGCAATTCTACTGACCAATCCCATCGAAAATACCTGGAACTTCATGAAAAGCAAATGTTCAAGAGACACGATCCATCAGCAATATCAACGATCTAAAGAAGGCGATATGTGGATAACCATGTTCTTCACATACTTCTCTAGTCTTGCATGATCAAATAAATATATGGGTGACATGACGAAATATCCACAATAAAACACTTGATTGTTAAGATTTTGTGTTCGGCATGGTCTCGAGAGAGACGGGCAATGTGCAGGCTGGTGAGGACAAATGCTATTAGATAGTTACTATTGACAATTGATACGAGGCTAGTAGGACACAATAAAGTTCCTAAAACGACGAAAATGGCAGTGAGGATCACAAATTCACACTCCCGCAATTGTGCACTACACTGCAATAATAATTGTGTTTCCTTACCTTTATTTTTAAACTCATTAAAATCTCAAATTGTAATATTTAAACATTTAAGACAATATTAGAAATTGAACCCAAGTTCTCAGCCTTGCCGGGGCTTTGCTCTAAAACTGAGCCAATTCGACCCTATCCCTTTCGGTCATATTTAACTGAATCATACTTCGACTAAGATCTACCTCTATCTATCTTTATGTGTGATTGTAAGATTTTTCCCGAACTAAATGCAATCTAGATAGTGTCTTTGAAAATATGTCCATTTTTATTTTTCCTGGTTTCAATTCCTAGATGCGGCCTGGATCTTTTATGATTTTTATTTAAGAGTCACTAATATTGTATTCAAGAATTAAATTTATTATGTAGAAGTCGATTTTATATTTTCATTTTAAATGTTTCTCTTTCTTATATACTATGTCCACTATTAAAATTATGTAATTTACAAATGAAAAATGTCCTCCGCAACACAGGTGAACTAGCGTGGAGAACTAACAGTATCTCTGTAATATTAATATGTTAAGAAAAATAAATAAATCAAAGGTGAAGTGTTTTCAGAAGAGCAGGTCTTTATAGAGCAGTGACAAAATACCAGATATTTAAACCAACAATGTTACGACAAAATAAAATATCCGTTTTGCGTTTATTCAAATATAATTACAGTGTTATACAATGAAAAGCGATACAGATGGATAAAAACATATGAAAATGATTAACGAAAAAAAATTTTACGTGTCGTTCATAAACTTTAAAAACCTATTTTAATCGACCCTTGAAAATTGATAATAATTTTTAGTACAAAGGGTAAAGCATATAGGTTTTAATGTTACATCCTATTTCTTCTAGCTAACCCACTAAACAATTTTTAAACGTTATTTGATAATGTGGACCTCACTGGGAGCTTTACTTAGTACTAAGACCCCCATTTTTTAATTGTAATAATAATTTTTTTTAAATGTAATATGAAATAAAAAATTTATATAAAATAATATGCAATAATCAATGGTGTAATGACAAAAAATCTTCATAATTATATGGTACGGCTGTATAAAATAATGTGTGTGTTGAAATGGTGTTGTGTATTACGTATACATGTTTTATTCTTTTACGTTATAAAAACTTGTAAAATTGCCCTTTTTCTTTAGTTACTTTTAGTTTAGTTATTTTATCTATTCTTTTACTGTAACATTAATGTATTTCAATGATTTCCTTTAAAATTATTATTTTACATTCTCAAAATTTAACGAAAATATTCAAATAAACAAAGTATTTTATAAAAACTCTAAAATATTTTCTGGTATTTGTTTTTCCCTGGTCCAATCCCAATATTAGCGAATTCGACGCCATCGAGACTGCAATGTTGACAATGGTCAACAAGTACCTACCTAGTTAATTTAGTAAAAATTTCAGTTGGATAATTAATTGGATTATAAGAATCTCACCATCGTCGTTGAAGATTTCCACAGATGGTTTATCTAGCGCTGCATTTTCCGTGGAATTTTCTTCTTCCGTATTCCAGCTTCCGTGGAAATCCTCGACATTTTCTCGAACCTTTAAATTGGTTTCACTCTCCGGGAAGCGCCTCCCGTCACACATGACATTATCAAAGTTATCCGAACTGCACTGGTCATTATCGGAAGAATCATAACTATTTATATCGGGATTTGTTCTACATAAATCTTCAGCGGAATCAACGGCAAAATAACTCTGATCTCCTTCAACCAAATCGTTTTGGTTGCAGCTCAAATCACTTGTAATTGACCGACAGCTCTGAGAATTTTCAACATATTGCAAGCAAACATTTTCATCGTGAGTTCGCAAAATCGTTGTTTTGTTATAAAACGTATTCGCGTATCCGAAAAATGACTGAAAAGACGAATCATAGGGTAATCGCCCACTTTCAAAATAACTCGGCGGTATTGGGGCGACTGGAAGACAATAATTATTTAATTCATTGGTTTGTTGGTAGTACATCTGATTGATGAAATCGTAATCCTCTTGGAAATTGTTTAAATTTGACGCTTGCGGTGAAATATTGTTCGATTGTTCAAAAATCGAATACATTTCACTGTTTTTGTGTTTCGCTAGGTTTTCATCCATTTTAGATTGAAACCTTTTTGACGTCGTTGTAATTTTCAGTTTGTATTGAACTTCTGCGGCTGAGTTCTAAAGATCACTGAATCATATTGAGATGGTTCGTCTTTCCACGTGCAAGATATTTTTCTGATTCATCTCCCGACCCAATAAGATGATAATCTTCTGGCGGGAGGTGGAGTCTGTAAAAGGGGAAAGATCCTATTGGCTGGAATGATTCAATTATTTTTATGATTGTCAGATTATGAATATTATGTGTGTTGTCACTGCAGTGACACCATTAATTAATTAAATTATGTGAGATTAATTCATTCGAATTTGTAAAGAATATTAATTAAATATATCATAATATCTAGGGTCTTTGGTCAATATATTATGACGGTCGCAGAAATTCCGATTTGCTTGAAGTTGATATGTAATTTCACAATATTTTGCGGGAAGTTGATTTGCAATTTCACAATGTTTTGCGGGAAGTTGCTTACAATTTCACAATGTTTTTGTCTTCTTTCATTAGATACTAACTCTCTAATACGCATATGGTCCACTAAACAAAACAAAACCTTTTTTTTTTCAAGTACAATTTGCAGATTTTAATATGTTCTAATACAAACTGCACGCACAAACAAACAGACGCGGATAGTGACTTTGTTTTATACTATTTAGAGAATAATTAGTTATTCTTATGAAATTGATTATTTTATTTATGTACGTAACCCGGACATGATGCCCAAGCCAACACAAATGAATGTTTAATAATTAATTAAATTATATTGAACAATAAATAACAAAGTAAATGACAAACAGGATGAGTAAAAGGTGGAATGCATAACTTTACCAAATAACTATTACGTTACTAGTTAAGGCGATGCACTACGTCGTGTAATATTTTAAATTGAGCCGCCATCAATAACAACCCTTATGTATATGGCGATAAGGTTTAAATTCCCGCTTAACACCATCCGCCTGTTTTGATTTATGCAAGAAAAAAACATGGCCAAAAAGTGCCTTTTATTTTATTTTGTGGATGTTCAGGCATAAATATTTAATTTTTTTTCGATCATTTTATAAATAAGTTAATTTGCCACAGTATACAATAAAATCATAACCGAAAATGGGTTCATAAGTAGGAGATTTTGAACTTTAAAGCAGTTTTCATAGGCCTTTACATTATTTTTTTCTGGGCTTATAAAAAGACTTATCTAAAAAATACTCGATTATTTCAAAGGCCAGGATGTATTCTACTCGCAGTATTTAATTAAAGCATCTGAAACATTTCTAGGCGACCAATTGTTCAAACCAAAAACACATGATTTTGAATTACTACGTATGGCATCGCCTCAAAATGTTGTAACTGGGTTGAGTACTGAAGCGAATAAGGCTGGCTTTTCACTAATTTAGTAAAATTTACGACGCAAATTTTGCGTAAGTTTTTGATTAGTTTCTAAAAAGTGCATTTACATATATTACGCATCCAACTTATGGTAATGAATGCTAACGGATTTGTTCAGAAGTTTAACTTATTAAGTGCTCACAGTGACCGATCCATCTGCAACTTTATTTGTGGTAAGATGGCTTCCTCAACATCGATTTGCTGTGTCAATATTTATGAAATTTTGTCAATAAAGGCAAAAGGGTCCAAATAAAGTACTTGAATAGAAATTGTTCCGTTTACGGCAGAATTAAATGAAGGAACGCTTCTTCTTATCCGACCGGCTTAGAACTCAAATACGTCAGAAACAGATACTTTGAGATAAGATAAATAAGAATGCTTGTTATTTATACCACCTGAAAAATAAATGATAATATCTCTTCGGTTTTCAGAATCCGCAAATCCTCATATAGTTACATTTTTAATAGTATTTTGATAAAAAAAAGCCGTACTCATTTTTCTCCATGTAACGTCGTTTACATTGGTAATTTTTCCATTTGTCACGTAAGCGACTTATGATACAAAAACTTTACGAATTTTTTGGGTCTTAATATTGCGTCTCCTAAACCTACCATTCCAAAACTATAAAAATATTAATATGTATTGTAAATCCTCCAAGAAATGTTTTAATGAACACCAATATTGAATTTGTCTTTATTCTAATCGAAAGTTCGTGTGAATGTTGTATTAACATCAGATACAGCTACTATAATATTTATTTTTATTAATACCCCAACTAGGCAAATGCCCGTATTATGGTGGTAATAAATAAGAAAATATAAAAATAAATCACAAGAAAATATAAAAACAATTATACAATGTTGTCCATATATCGTTATACAAATGGTAAAACAAAAACAAAAATAATAAAAAAATATAAACGATAATATGGATAAAGTCGGAATTAATTCACTTAATGGTCTTTCTCCAGTCAGACAATAATTTCTTTCAGGAAGCTTTCCGATTTCATTCTGCCACATTCTATGAGCCATACGGTAATTTTCTTTTGAAGAGGGCCTGTTTTAATCTTACTGCATTGCTGCTTGAACCCATTATACACCTTAGGAGCCAGAAATACATGGAAACGTTGTCCAAACGATGTGTTCATTTTTGGTACTATCATCCTTTGTTCTGATCTTAGTCTTGTCTTGTATTGTATTAACATCAGATATAGCTACTATAATATTGTATTAGCATCAGATACAGTTACTATAATACTGTATTTACATCAGATACAGCTACTATAATATGGAACAAACACTTATTTTTGTATCGCAAAACCAAATTCTCGGAGAGTTGCAAACATACAATTTTAATTTTCTCAATATTATGATATGTGGAGTTACAATATTTAACACTAGGCCATCGATTTGCACTCATAATCTCCAATATATATTTATCATTTTTTGTAAAGAGATCCAAACTTTTCCAGGTTACAATAAAACTGTCATTTTTTTTAAATGCTTCTACTTTCATCATTGTAAGCGAAAAATTGATTGCGAAATGATGGAGGACTCTCTGGCAGATTTACATGAATCCTGGACTGGCAGATACAGAACCGACGCAACGCATTTGTCCACTCTGCGATTAGCCGACATTCTAATGATTATTAAACATGATTTATCAACATGCTCTTAGTAGAATAGTATTGAGATGTCAGATGTGATAATATTTTAATAGAAATTGGCTGTCCTCAATTATTATATTTTGCGGTTGTAAACATTTGAATAAAAAAATTAAAAAGAGAAATTTAATATTCTTGTACTGCAGCATTATATTATTTTAGCCAATGGACAGGTTGACCGATAGACTGATGTGACTCAACGGCCGAAAGGTTAAACAGAGATACTGGGTTCAATTCCCATATGCGACCGTTCCTTATTTTATTTCCTGTGTCTTGTTCTGTTTCATGTTTCATTTATTACTGTTATCTTCTTCTTCGATCATTGTGTATTTTTCAAAAATATTCAAAAAGATATTTATTGCACAACAATACAGAGTACAAAGGGTATAGCTTATAGGTTACATCATATTTCTTCCAGCTAACCCAACAAATACAAATTATATTACATAACCCAACAATTACATGTTAACAAATGTACGTAAAAAAAAAAAAAAACAGAGGTATTTAATTTATGTAAGGTATTCATTTAAGGTGTAGTAACATTTGTTAAAAAGAAATGTTTTTAATGATGATTTAAATTTAAGTATGTCGGTTATTTGTTTGATGCTACGTGGAAGGTTGTTATATACTTTAATGGCCATGTAGTATGGTCCTTTTTGAAATATAGTTTTGTTTTCTTTTGGGAATAATAAGTTTTCTATGATATATATTATATTTATTGTTGGCATGTACGAGTGACTAAGTTATAGGTATGTACTATGTAGTAGGTTATCAAGGAAAATTTTGAACGAAAGAGATTTTATATCGAACCTGTTCGACCAAAAGAGATTAAAAAAACACGGCGGTTATAATACGATAACTCTTTAAACATAGATTAGATTAGAAAATAATGTAACAAACCAGTGTTTGGTATTTTAAATTGTCTTATCAGTGAGAGTTAGCATCACACGATTTATTGAGAATTTTTAAGCTCGATTTAAGAGATATTTACGTTGATATAAGTAATCCTGATAAACAATCTCACAAAACTCACAACATTCCAAGCAAAACGAAGTATGCACACTGTCATTTAGGTACGTTTTTACAAAGAGAAATAAATATCTACCCAAACGAAATTTTAATTCCATTATTGACTATTTATTATGATTATTTTGACGGCCGGCATAGTCCAGTGGTAACGCATTGGACTGCCATTCCGAAGGTCGCGGGTTCGAACCCGGCGTGCGCAAATAAATTTTATTTGATTAATTTGTGTTATTTCACAATTAATTAATTAAAATAATATAAAGTATATATATAAGTATATATATATAAAATAATATAAGCACGTTCCAGAGTGGAAGATACTACTAGTATCGCCCTGGTGTAAGACCACCATTCAGAATTGAAACGTTGCTCCAAATGGCTTTAGCCGTGTTTAGTGACTAGATCTGAATAGCCAGGTACTTCCCCACCCTCCTCTTTCCCTTCCCCACTTACCTTCAGCCTCACAACATCCCCCAATTGGGGATGCCATAGTCTCACTGGCTCCAGACGGGAGCAGTTGGGACTCTTGTGAGGTATTCACTATAAAAAAATTAAAAAAAATTGACTAATTTAGATTTTCAATAAACAACATATTTACGTGTAATAGAAAATGAAAAATTATTTTGACCCAGCCTACATTTATATAAAAGTAATAAAAGTGAAATAACTAGGTAGGTAAAGCCATTATTTTCTTAAAATATCATTTAAGATTTTCACGGCCAAAATTATTTTTGTTATTTGTTTTTGGGGTGTTATGCCGTGTTGCGCTAACTCCTTCTTTAGCCAACGTTTCGGACAGCATTTCAGTGTCCATCATAAGGGCAGATGTGTTAATTCATAAAAATCCCGTAAATATTAATAGAGACGATGGAAAGCTAAGCTTAATAGTTCTTGGTATCCGGTAATTGACGGATACACCAGAGCTAAACGAAGAAAACCACATAAAAACTATACGTTAATGTTAATATACGTTAACGTTAGCTCAGAGGGTTGGAGCTGATTATTTTCTTATTTCAATATACCTGAGGAGGACTTCTAGTTATATAAAAAATAACCTGTATTTCTGATTCCATATTATTTTTTTGCCATGGTCAGCTCAGATAAACGGTAGGTATTATATTTGTTAATTTTGATTAGGTATTTTTATAATTAATTTTTAGGCTGAAATACGTATTTTTCAAGACAAAGTAATCATTTTCTTAAATAAAAATGTTCGTTTGTTCAAAATCTTGAATCTCCGAAAGTTCTTCACAGATTGCTTTTAACTTTTTACATAACGTTGTATTCAAATACGCGTGTGTTTTTATATACCTATATATTATATAGGTGTCACCTGTGACAGGTAAAAAAATGTTGTTTTTTTTTGGAAAAACTGCGCCATCTATTGGAAGTAAAAGCAACACGCGCTATTTTTTGTCTATCTGCACCGACAGAATGAGCCACAGCAACGCGGGGTGGAATACAGCTAGTAAAAAGTAATAAATTTATGGTAAAACTTTTTTTTTCAAATATCTAGATATTTCTCCTTTGTTAAAGTTCGCAATGTTAGACTTATTTTTTAAATAAAGATGGCTTTTAATAAATGGATTGGTTTTCTTATTATTCATCATGCCGAATTTGCATTTAAAAATTATTATAAAATACCGACCCCGAGTGATTATTCACTTAAGGCGATGCACTACGTCGTGTAATATTTTGAATCGAGCCGCCATCAATAACAATCCTTACGTAGATGGCGATAAGGCTTAAATTCCCGCTTAACACCATCCAGCTTGATTTAGGCACGAAAAAAACATGGCCAAAAAGTGCCTTTTATTTTATTTTGTGGATGTTCAGGCATAAAGATTTTAATGTTTTCCGATCATTTTATAAATAACGTACTTTGCCACATTATACAATTAAACCATAACAGAAAATGGGTTTTTAATTAGGAAATTTTGAAGTTTAAATCAGTTTTCATAGGCCTTATAAATTATTTTTTTCTGAGCTTATAAAAATACTGATGTTAATTTATTTAAATCATCTGAAACATTTCTAGGCGACCTAATTTTCAAACCAAAAGCACATGATTTTGCATTACTACGTAGTGCATCGCCTTAAAACTATTACACGAAAAAAAAAAAGTTTATGTGGATTTTTCTCTTTGAGAAAACCCTCCACAATTTCCAACAACACATTCGAGTGGGTACCTCCGATCATCAATCAAATCTGTTTCAACATCAACAGAATCAACAGTATTAGAAAAAATAAAAATATTATAAATATGATTTATTATTCGTATTTAAATTGTTCAAAGTGGCCACCGCAGCGGTTGACAGGATCTTCAAAGGCGCATGACAGGGGAGGAAATGGGGGGAGGTGAGAAGTTGGGGCAAAGGGAGAAGTGAGCCATCTGTTGCGCTACTGAACTGATGTGATGGGGGAATGTTGACAAATTGGGCAGTTAATTATTCATTATTCTAAATTAGCTTTTGACACATTTCACGTTAAACAAACTGACGAAGAAACGCTTTGAAATGAGCGCCCTAGTATTTTTTAAAAATAAATTTGAAAGAAAATTATTAAATTAAATAAAACACAGAAAGAAGTAGAAAAGGATTTTTCAAATTTAAGTTAACTTAAGTTAAGTTTCGTTTTTCATTCAATGTGATGTTTTTTAGCTTTACGTTTCATGACATTGATATTTTTTTAACAATAAGTTTATTTTTAAATTATAAAAAAGTATTTTTAATTTAATTCGGTAAAGTGCGATCGCTGATAGGCCCTAAAACGATACATTTTTGTGGTAGTGCGTCATGATTTATTTTTTAGTTTTAGTTTTTTTTTTTAATCAATTTATGATTTAAGAAAATATTTTTGAAAATACATTTATATCGAGAAAAAAACAGTTGGAATAAGTGGTAAAGTCAGTGGCAGTGCATATCAATTTAAAAATACTTAAAATTGTCGTTACACGAATCTTTCAGGGCTCTGGTAAAATATAACTTTTGGAAATTTCTTGGCGGGAATGTATTGACGGTTTTTTTTTCATCGGGGAAATTTCCTTGGTCTATTTATAGTGGGAAATCACCTGGTGAGATACCATCATTCAGAATCGAAATGATGCTTGAAATGGCTTGACTTGAATGACCAGATCTGAAGAGTCCCTCCTTCCTCTGCTTCCTTCCCCTCCCTACTACATGAAGCCTCACAACTAGGGTTTCTAATGCATATTCTCTAAAATACCCACGATACATATTAAAATTTCCAACAAGTTCCTTTACCTTTCTATGGGATATGGCATTTATTTTTTATTATCTAGTAATTTTCTCTTTCGTTCATGCTTTGAAAATAAAAACTTGTTTGAAAATTTTGCTGCAAAAGAAAACGAAATTATGGTACATTCTCACAATTATTGTAAATATTATTTTTCAATATGGTTGGATAATCAAGAAATCCCCAGAATCCTAGCATTTTCCCCACAAAAAAACTACTCCACGCAATTCTTGAAAGTTCTTAGAATTTCTATTGTAATTATTTGAGGAATTCCTTACGAATTCACAACCCTGCACACAACATACCGATATACATACATACACTGGGCCCAGACAGCTGAGAGCAGTTGGAACTCTTGATATCTTAAATTATTTTATAAAAATGTAACTTTCTAACTATATTCCAACCCTGGTCATAAAGTTGCCGCAGCTGAAGCAATATTGAATGCGGCCTGTGATATTTATAATATTTACCTTCATTTGCTTTACGGTAGACCTGTTGACGTCCCCGATGACTAAAGTATAACCAGCCTAATGGCTGTTTTACATGACACCTTTTTTCATCCAGTTTGTCTTATCTGGTTGAAAAAAGGGACGTGTTCTATTCTGGTAGTTATTACCGATTTTCGTACATTTTAAGATGGTGGACATTATTTGACGTCTGCCACCTGTAACTGTTTATTGTAACTATATTACGAGAAAATGTTACATGCAAACTCAGTTTTATATTGAAAATATTAGTAAAAAGATTACAATATCTATTTATTACTCTTTGTGAGTGTGTATTTTTTTATTTTTTTTATTTTTTATTACTTTATTTATTTTCATTTCTTTACACATATTATACATATTAATAGATAGTATATAATAACACAATATATAATACCAAATAGTATACACAAGAAATGAAAACCCACTAAGGCACTGCCTGAGTGTGGGTAATATAAAACGATTACTATATTTCAAGTACCTAAAGTATAATATACATTAGTAGAAAAGTTTTTTTTGTTTATATTTATTATAAAAAGTAAAGAGAAAACATTATGTACAATAGTTTATAAAGTTTCAGCAAGTGAGTTGTAGAAAGGATCAATAAATTTATAGTAAAAGCGTTTCAATATCTGCCTCATTTAGCCATAATTTTACCTCTATAATATATTCTATCTTTTTATTTATCATTTGAGTTTGTAGTGGTAGAAGGTTAAATGTACGAGGACCAATGAAACTGCTATGTGTCTGCATTAATTTAGTATTGGTTTGGGGGGTGTAAAATATATTATTTGTTCTTTTGCTCATTCTGTTTTCATTTATTTTTGTTTTTAAATAAATATTTCATAGTTTGTAATATAAATAATTTACGAATGTTAAATAATTTAGATTCCTTGTATAATAGGTCGGTCGAGAATGTTTTATTTTTGTTATATATGACTTTAATTATGTGTTTTTGAATTATTTGTAGAGGCTTAATGAATGTATCAGGTGCACCACCCCATCCTATTATGCCATAAGTGATTGTGCAGATTGCACCAGAGAGAAGTAGATCATTTTCAATTTTTCAGCGTTTAAAATTTCCTTGAGTCTATAAAATATGTAGGTAAGATATCTTAGTTTAGAAGTGGTTTGATTAATATGTGATTTCCATTTAAGATTAATATCTATTGATATTCCTAAATATTTTATATTTTTGACATTAGCGAGTTCGTTGCACAGGAAGCACAATTCTTGATTGCAAGTTGTATTATGGATCCTAATTTTAAGGTTGTCTTTTGGTTTTTTTTTCATGTTTTTATAAAAAGGTAAGTTAAATGTTTTGCTGTACTTTAAGACAAGTTTGTTGTATTTTAACCATTTTGAAACAAGTGAAATACATACAGTTGCTTTCGAAAAAGTTTCTGTCCAATTATTATTACCATCCACTATTATTGCCGTGTCATCGGCGTAAGAAACAATTTTACCAGGGATTTCAAAATTACATAAATCATTAAAATAAATTAAGAATAAAATCGGGCCAAGAACAGTTCCCTGCGGAACTCCGTTTTTTATCTGTGTCTCTGAACTATAATTATTCCCAATTTTTGTTTTTTGTGTTCTGTCTTTAAGATAGTTTGATAGTAATTTTAGTGTGTCTTTTTTGAAGCCCAGTCGAGTTATTTTTTTAATGAGTAAATTATGATTAACGGTGTCGAAAGCTTTTCTTAAATCTAGGAATATGGCAAGACATTTCTTTTTTTTTATCGATAGATGTATAAATATTTTTTGTCAATTCATATATGGCATCCTCAGTGCTTAGATCTTTACGAAAGCCGTATTGGTTTTCCGATTTTTCTATTTCGAGAATCGAGAATTTTATATTTTTCTAAGTGTTCAATGACTCTAAATTTGATGCATTTTTCGAATATTTTTGATATAGGATATTGGTCTGTAATTGTCTAATTTATGCGTATCCCCAGATATATGAATATGTATTATAGTGGAGATTTTAAATTGTTCTGGAAAATGACCATCTTTGAGGCATATATTAAAGATATGTTGTAATGGCGTTAATACATGTTGTTTTATTTTTTTTAATGTATCACATGATAGTCCATCATTTCCCTTAGAGTTGGATGGTTTTAGGTTATCAATATATTTTTCGATTTCTTTAAATGTAATAGGAGAAAAATATTCTATAGAGTTAATTGAATCGTTATTAGAATCTAATTGAGGAGAAGTCTCCATATAATCATGATTAACATTAATGCCGGAAGATTCAAGTACCTCGTCTACTATATTTGTAAAAAAGTTATTAAAACATTCTGCAATGGTCGATTTGTTAGTTATTATTTCATTATTTATTTTAACCTCATTTACAATATTTGAAGAAATAATTTTTTTGTTGGCAATTTCATTTATAATATTCCAAGTTTTTTTAGTATTATTTTTAGCATTTTCAATTTGTTCACAATAGTATTTCTTTTTGCAGTTTCGTATCAGTCTATTTAGTAAGTTTCGGTACATTAGATATTTTGTTTTCAGATAAGGCATTGTTCTGAGATTATTATTTTGGCAATCCATTTGATATTTTATCATTTCTCTATATAATTTATCCCTTTGTTTAATGGATATAATTAATCCAACTGTAATCCAAGGTTTAATTTTTTTATATTTTCTGTTAGTGACAACTATTTTACTTTCACTTTTTAGAATATAATCTCTAAGAGTATTATAGAAATTCTCTAATGCTAAATGTGGATTTTCTATTGATATTACATTTTCCCAGTTTTCTGACTGAAGTAAAGAGTTTAAAGTTTTATAATCAATGTCTACTTTTTCTAGAGTTACAGAATTTTGGTTTAAAGGTGTATTTTTGAAATGGTGTCCATAAAAGGTCAGGTAATGATCTGTGATATTAGTTTCAAGAATTGAAGAGATGATATTGGTCGCCTTGTGCGACTTGACAAATATATGGTCTAATTACTGTTAGGTATTGTGAATTTCGCATGAATGTTCGATGATTGACATTCTGTTTCTGCCATCTCTCATTGTGTTACGTAGTCACGTAGTTATATTACGTGAAAATGTTGAATTTGATTTATTTTATATTTAAACCATTAATAAAAAGTTTACGAATTAACTACAATATGTATTTATTACTGTTTGTGCGTGTGAATTACTGTTAGATTTTGTAAGTTCCGCATGGTGTGTTTGACGATTTGACATTTTGTTTTGAGGAAATAATACACCAGAACTTTACATAAGTTAACTAATAGAATAAAAAATATCTACGAGTTAACTTGATATTGTAACATCCTTTTTAATTAATGAATAGAAAAAGGGTCAGGGGTTTATTTATGGAAACAGAGTTGTGAGAGCTGTTGCTTTGGTATCTGCGCTGCTGTGTTTTGGTAGGTCCACCTCATGTATCATACGAATATCGTACCGATCAAGATATGATGGATAAGGTAGGCAATTTTGCCAAGGCATGTGTACCTATAAAAATCATTATGACAAAGGTTTGAAGACGAACGTGTAGACAAAAAAAAATGGATTGGGTAATGACAAAGCATGTGTCAAAGCTCCCAAATGACAGTGAAAGATGATTCCATGGTTATGATCTATGGTTATGTTCAAGGTGCTGCTAGTTTTTGACGATTTAGTACCGTTTCAAAATATTTTTTCTCTAATGGCAACTGTTTATATGAAATCGTAAGTATGAAAAAAAATTATCGTGTAAAGCGAAAAATGTTCGTGTGGGTCCCAATTTGAGGATCGGTATGAAAACAAGTATGGTGTAAAGCAGTCATAAGCAACGGTATTTCATTGTCTTTTATTGTCGACTTGAGAGATATTAACGTTCGTCAAGTTCCTATTTGGTAGTAATCCTGGCAACCCAATCCGACTCAACATTCCAAGCGTACTGAAAAACCGACCGTAATCCTGAAAAGAGGGTAACTAAGGAAGATTAATTTAACGTTTTTATGAACGAACTCGACACAATTAACTTTGCAGTCGGTGTCGCAGCTAGTGTGAATAAATAAAAAAATGAATTCTAAAAAATTGGAGGTAAGGGGAGTGGAGTTTTTTTTACTGATATTTTGAATGTGCTAACCGATTCCGGTTCCACGATAACTGACACTCAATTAATGATCGAGTTGTCGGCGTACTGATAAAATGCGTGGTGCAATTTTTGGGAATCATTTAACGATTGACAACATTCAATCTTTGGATTTTTTGTGATCCTAAACCAGTACACCTTGTGTACCTGTTTGGTTGTCACAACAAACCAGGACGCTGGTAAAACCATTAAGAATGGTCACCTTGCCTCAGAACCACTTAAGAGGAACGGCAGCGTGGTCTTTTCATACAAAACTTATATTTCGATTTGCGGCCAAAATACTTACCAAACTAAAAAAAATGATCGAAAGGTATGGCAAATATCTAGTACGTTTATGTTCTACTTTATTTATTTGTATTTAAAATTATAAAATATGCCATTATTTTTTTCATGATTAGAGTTTTTTGTGAGTTAATAATAATTATTAAAGGGTAATCTTACCAATGAAATATAAAATTAAAACATTTCAAAATTCACATTGTTTTGGGCCCAAATTTTTAATTTCTTATTCGACAAATTTGGGTTTCTGCGTTAAGTTAATTTTAAGCCCAAAAACTTTTTTTTAATTGTTCTATACACGGTGTCCGGAAACTCGTAGTACAAGCGGGAAACTGGAGAATCTACACCACATGGGGAATCCAAAAAAACATAAAGTTTTTTGATTTGAGCATTTTCTCAAAAAAAAAAAAAAAAACCAAAAAAATATATTTTTCGGCTATTTTAGGGTTAAAGTTTTTTCTGGTGTTTAGAGTTGAATAACAGATGTTTTAACCCTGCAGAGCAGAAATATTTTATGATTACACCGGGTTAAATGAATAGTGATTTCAAAATAATGCTTCAAATCCGAGTTTCTTCATTTGTTTTACTTTCAAATAGTTGGGTACTTTGATCTTCAGTAATAATTTATAAGAATTTGATTAAAAAAAAAAAAAAAAACTAAAAAAAAAAATCAACTTCAAACTCGATTTACTCGATAACGAAAGCTCAAATCAAAAAAAAATATACTACAAAATCGAATCCAAATGTGATTTAGATTCACCAGTTTCCCGCTTGTACTACGATTTTCCGGACACCCTGTATATAATATTTCATTATATTTACAAAGACAGTTAAGGTAAATTTTTTTAAAAATAATTATCACTAACCCAGAATAATTGTCAAAGTTGCCTCAGAAATCACGAATAATCGATAATGGCCTTTAATATGAAACACAAATAAATAAAAAAGCATATATCCATACTAGATATTTGATAAAATAATAATATAAAAATATTTTTCCAGTTTGGTTAAGTATTTTGACTTCAAATCCGAATAAGTTTTGTTTTAACACTAAAAAGGGCCGTTTTATTTCAATTTTATTTTACTATGAAAACGTATTATAAAAAGGGCACATTTTTGCCAAAGTTGCATTATAATAATTTATAAGTTTGAAAAAAAAAAAAAAAAAATAATATTTAGTAACGTCATTATTTAATTAATTAAAAATAAGTTTATTTATAAGCAAGTTCTGCTGTGTAGCGCATTACAAACTGTGGAGAATTCACTTACAGGTGATATACTTGTCATTGCTTTCGGAAGGCGAAACAGCTGTCACGCGTAATAATAATAATTTCACCGAAGAACTTATTAATAAATAAACTTTAAAAAAATATTACCATTTGTTATTTCGGCTACTGGCATTATACTTAGCTCTCTCATTCAACATTTAGGCGTATTAGATCTATCAAAGAATTTATACATAAAAATGAAAAGATCAGTCGTTTTAAATACATGTAGGATTACGAAAGACTTTTTAAATATATTGACGGATCAGTAGGATTTATAGGTCCAATTAGAAGTTCTACCGAGCCAAACCCTCTGATTTGAAAATATCTGGAGTCAGTGAATTATTTTCCCATTTTATCTCTGGTGATTTGACGTGTTGTTTTTGTATTATTCTGTATTTATTATGCTTATATAATGCACTTGCATAATGTGGATTGACTAGATGATCATTTGTGGAAAAGTGTGTGGAAGGGTTTAGTTTTTCCTGTGGGAAAGATTTAACCCGGACATAAAATCGGAATTTTTTTTTTTTATTAAATTTTATAAAATATAAAAAAAACCTAATATGTTTATTCACAGAATAACGTATATTTGCTAATTTACGTTTTGTTGGAGTATATGCACGATACAATTCCGCATAATGTGTAGATGTTATTTCTCTCTCTCTTCTTCTGCTGATGCGCTCATATCTGATTTCACAACAAATTACACAGTAATTGGAGTTGTTTAAATTTTAAAATAAGTTAATCCTTCTTCTCTCCATATAATAATCCAATCGAGCTTTACATTAGTTTACATTAGTAGCATCGATGACATGTTGAGGAAGTTTGTTCTCTGCGTCCACTACTATAATTGCAAGGAAGTTTTCCTAGGATTAAATGCAAAACGTGTTTTACTATTTACTTTTTTGAGTGTCCACTAAGATTTATATTATTGTTGGTGTTAAGAATTTCTTTGATGCCAGGGCGTTCATAATATCCAGTTAAAATTTTGAAAGTCTCAATCAAGTCACGCTATTCGAATTTTTTTCGTTGGTAATTTAGTTCCTTTAGTCTATATTCATGTTCCTTGAGTCTATATTGTACTGTATGCCAAACGACGTTGTATTGAATGAATAATATATTTAAGTTGACCATTTTTTTCTGAATCCGCCTCTGTCGGGAGTCAAAATAAGTACGTAAAATAAAGTCGGTTCTGACGTAATGAAAACATATCCAAGAGATTAATTACCACAATGAAGCAACCCCACAAAATTAAATTCAACAAAATATTGTCACAATAAAATAATATCATCGCTGGTCCCGAAGTCGTATTTATATTGTATCTATATTGTACTGTATACAAAACGACGCTGTATTGAATGCATAATATATTTAAGTTGACCATATTTTTACTGAATCCGCCTCTGTCGAGAGTCAAAATAAGTACGTAAAATAAAGTCGGTTCTGACGTAATGAAAACATATCCAAGAGATGATCAACAGATTAATGACCACAATGAAGCAACCCCACAAAGTTAAATTCAACAAAATATTGTCACAATAAAATAATATCGTCGCTGGTCCCGAAGTCGTCCCACTTTCATTCCCAACTGATGAGAAAAGCAGACCCCGTTTACTGGCCATTAATTAAATCAAATCCAGATTAGTCATGCATGTTTCATTAACAACTTATAACTTTTTGTGGGCTATTATTGTTGGCTTTCTTGATTTACGGCCAAGTATCGGACATTCCCATGAGCGGTGTGACATTTTATTTTAACCCTCTGCATGCTAAAGATAGTTACGTTTCAGAGTATTTTACAAAATAACTGAAACTGCTTTGGTTTCTCAAAAGAAACGGTTACTCTAAACTTTAAAAAAATAACGTAATCATAGACATATGAATATTAGTAGACCTGCCCCAAGTGATTAAAAGCGTATTATTCCCCACTCCCCATACCGGTTCCATTGGAGCCGGCTGTACTCGCGTATGGCCTCAAGTGAATTTATAAAACGTGACGTCATCATTCTTGTGCGAACTATGGTTGAGGCATCATCGGTTCATTTTACGAAATAACACGGCAAAATGGTGGCTTGTGGTATGAAAACTTGTAAAAATAGATGTGAAAAAGAGAATAAACCCAATTGTCGTATTACATTCCATATATAAGCATTATTTTACTTTATTTTAAGCATATTCACATCGTATAATATGGATCAGTTGTAAAAACATATGCGTTATTTTTCCCACCTCTACTGCACACCACCAACTCCGGGGTGTTGTTTTAAAACTACGACACCAGAAATTACTATAGAAAGAATGTTGCTAATGGGATTTTTACACGATCGTTTTTTCAAACCGATCCTCTTATGGAAACTATATCGGTACATATACGAAAAATCTTCGCTTTACGAGATCATTATTTGCATAATTATGAATTCATACAGATAGTATACATTAGAGAAGAAACAAATTGAATATAACCTTAGATCACAGGGAATCCGTCATTTACCTTTTCCGTTGCCGTCAACAAATCTTAAAAAATACACGCAAAATTCACAATACCAGAGGAATACAACAGTATTTTAATTAATATTTGAAATATTAATCGAAATAAACACGTAACATCCCCACATTATTTAGTTACGTAAAACGATGGCCAAAGACATATGGCAAATAATATCCGACATTTTTAACTGTACAATAATCGGTGCCAAAATAGAACACGTGCTTTTTTCATCCTGAATTCATTTAAAGGGATGACCAATATTGAAACTGGACGAAAAAAGCTTCGTGTAAAACGCTCATAACTTATTTTACACGGTAGAAAAATCAACATCACCAGGAATAACGATAAAAAACCTTGACCAAATAACAGCGTGCACTTATATAAAAAAAAGATATCTAAAATATTTCATACGTAATTTACATATTTATAGATATTGTAATACATATAGTGTGTTTGCGCCACGATCCATATTGGTAGATTCCCTCAGTACCGCCCTGGTAAAATACTATACCAATACTAACATAACAGTAATAAAAATAACATCATAAAATAATGGGTTAGGTGAGGTTATATTCCTAGATGCGACTGAATCTTTTTCTGTTCCACATAATTCGGTGGAGAATCGTTAATACTGTCTTCAACGATAATATATACGAATTTGAGATTATACTTATTAAAATATTAATTAATTACCATCACCTGGTTTTCACTGTTCTGTTTGTCAATGAGGGAGATGGGGTGAACTAATATGTACCTACAAGTCAAGAAAGTGGTTTTCTAAAATTTAAAACCTTTGTTCCAAGATAACAAACACTTTATTCGATTTTCTTAATGTTTTAATAGTTTTTAGTTCGGGTCTAAGAGGGTTAACCATTAACCAAGGCAGAGGTGACGAACTTTGACGCTGTACATTAGTGTACATACAGAAGAAGATTGTAGGTTACCTAAGCGTTGCCTTTTTGACATCAGATCTGAACTTAGCAATTATTTTTTTTTTACAGTAAATAGATATTATTATTTATGTAATTGTATTCGTTTTTACAGGAATCTATAAATTGTCTATACCCAATACCAATCTATATTTTTTATGATTTGGAAAAATAGTAAAGCTTTCAATAATTTCACTATAGGTATTACCCCGGGACCTTTTTATGGCTAACGTCTTTTACATGTAAATCCCGTACATATAAATACAGTAAATAAAGTAATAACTTAAAAAATACGTATTTAAAGAAGTAATACAAATATAAATAAGAGTAGGAAGTTTTGTAAGGGGAAAAATACAACAAAGAAAATTTTAATTTATGAAATCTGGCTCACCGCCCACTTTCAATGTATATTTTGCTTCAATTTTGAGTTGTGATGGAAATCTGCTTTCCGTAATGAATTCGTTTGTTAGAAAGAGCATCGGTTCGATAAGTTCATCTTGTAAGTAATTTATTGTTTTCATTGTGATTCTATCACTACCAGATGGTTGGTTTGAATTTAGTTGAAATTAATGTTAGTTCGTGTAAAATGGTAGGTTTTAGTGCAAATTTATTCCTTCGAGAATTTGGTTGCTGGTTTATATCCGGGTTAAAATGTTGAGGTTGAGTTATTTTGTTATTTTGATACTATTCTAGTTTGGCCTCCATCATTGCACAGGTAACATTTTTCATTTATAATGATGGAAGTGGATGGATTTTTAAGATTGTGAGATTATTTGTAATCCGAAAATGTTGCTTACTAAATTAAAAAATGTTTTTTGGAACAATGTTATGAAAATAACAAAAATACTATTAATCCATCAATAATTCATTTATACCTGACCACTAATTAAATGGTCCATACGCAAAATTCGGGCAATGATGTACCTACAACTTATTCATCATCAAGTTTCAAGTTTTTCATTTCGTCTGACCACCAATTCCAATAATAAATGTATTTACATATACATATGCGTATTTTTATTAATGTTTTGTAATATAATAATACGGGTTACATTTATAGACATACATGTATATCTTACAAAATAATTTCAGATCTCGACAACAGCGCCACATATCGGGTCTAAAACTTTCCTATATTTCAAGCTGGAACCAAACATACACTTTCATAGTAATCGGTTGGGCGGTTTCGGAGATTAGCGTGTACGAACACAGTAACACGTGATTTTTATATACTAAGCTTATGTAAGGTCTTCTTCTGCAGCACATCTTTTTATTAAAAAATACAATGAAAATATAATATAATAGTTATAGTAAAATATATTTAACATAGGTATGACCGGTCAATGGCTTAGTTGTCATTCATCGTGACACAAGCAACATTTTCCGCTTACTGTGATGGTAGTAGAAGATTTTCAAATATTGTTAGGTTATTTGTAATTCAGGAATGTTTGTCTTTTTTAAAGTATTATAATTAACACTTTCAGCGGGAAGGGAAGTTTTACCTCTTACGCCGGTCCTATTTGAATGGCGAGATATGCATTACTGTCCGACAATTTTATACTTATATTTTATAACAAAATTTTTGTAAGGGTTCCAACTTCCAACTATATGTATATGTATTTAATGAATTTGAACCAACTCTTCAACTTCTTGTCTTTTGTGTGTAAGAATATTTTTTTATCAAAAGGAAACTGTATATAAACCCGTAGAATGGGTAAGACATCCTCCCACTTGTTGCACCGGAGATGCGGAAGTTTTTGTTTGTTGTGTAATGATTTGTGCATGAAAAAAAAATAGTATAATACATAGGTACATTTTTTACAAATAAAACATCACTAAATGACTAAACATTTACTTACACATATTACGTGTTAATAGTGCTCTTGTTATTTTGAATGATTATAAATGCATAAAAACATTTTTTTTAAATATTAAATACAACTTTAAAAAAAAAAAACTATGTAATTATATTGATCAGTAATCCATAAAGTTGGAGAATTATTGGCAGTTAAAAGTCAGCGCGTTCACGACTGCTGTACTCACAAAAACTCCTGTAGTATGCGTCGACCAGTTCAAAGGACTTTTAGCGAGCGTGCGGCAAGATCAACATAAGGAGATCCTGCCGGGAGCTTTCTACCTATTGCAGGGACCTACTGCACGGCGAATCTCATTATTTTTAAATTCCTTACCTCGCGCAGACAACACAAATAATCTTACCGATATGAGTAGCTCGATTATTATTTAGGAAGTTGAAAGAACATTTTTGGCTTTCATATTCCTCTTAAGCGTATCGCTCATCATACATTTCAATTCGATGTGCTAAAATAGACCAAGCCATGATGCGTATAGCGTAATGTTTTCACCTACCTAAACAGTGCGTTTACTGGTTAGATGCCATTTTTTTGGGACAGTCGTTACAACTTCCTGAACACTGTGCCAAACATTCTGACCGACTCTGATGTGTGGTTCGTTGCGTGTAGATTCCATGGTCGGTGACGTGTGGCAGTGAGCAGCGGTAACCTCCTCCAAATTACCGTGGTTTGAGAGCCGCTGATTTAAAGAGTTTTAAAGTTAATCGCTTTGTTAATTTTTCCCAGATGATAAACCAACAGCAAAGATAGCAGTGGAATTTATATCAACCTGCCGTGGGCAAGAACCGGGTCTGGCGACTAAGATTATAAGTCTTTTTTTTTGAATTAAATATGAATTAAGTACTTCAAAATTATGGAGAAATTGGGTGAATTTGATATCGTACCCGAGCGATAATAGTGGCACATGTCAGAAAATTGTATTTTTGAAGAAAAACCTTTTGGAAGTAAGACGGCGTATGAAAGTATTTTTAATAATGAATATAACATTGGTTTCTTCCTCCCCAAAAAAGACCATTGTTCTATACCTGTGCAGCGTACGAAACAGCAGAGACAGAGGGAAAAAATATATTGAAATAAAAGTACGACAATCATTTGAGAGAGAAAAATCTTGCACGGGATGAAAAACTAAAAGACAAGGGAAGTTCAATTGCAGGAAATTGCATCACAGCTTGTTTCGACCTACAAGCCGTTTTACCAACCCCTTGTGGTGAAGTCAATAGTTTTTTTTATAAAAGAAAAATTTCTTCATTTAACTTCACTATCTAATATGGCCTTTCAGCGTGCTACTTTTAAGGGTTGGTAAAACGTGGAAGTAACGAAATCGGATCGTGTCTTCTCTAATTCCTACGAAACTATTGCATACGAAGACATGTATTTTTTTATGCTGACAATTGCTTTGGTCAGAACAAAAATAAGTACATTGTCAGTTTATTTATTTATTGTGTCACTGAATTGAATATTCCAAGCATTAGCCTCAGGTTTTTAACGGTAGGCGACACCCAAAATGAGGGTGATGCGATGCATTCAGTTGTTAAAAAACAGAAAAGAAGGACACTTAAATCAGGATCAATTTTTGTACCAACTCAATGGGTTCCTGTAGTTCGATTGGCAAAAAAAATGGGCATTCTTACGGGGTTGAAGAAATGACGTCAGAGAAATTATTCGACCTTAAAAACCTGTCAAACCTGATGGTTAAGAATTTTAATATTAATGAAGAAGGTGAAGCTGTTGAATGGCGAAATAACTAAATAACTAACCATCACGCCGTTTCCCCGCAGGGGTAGGCAGAGAGGACGGACCGCCAAACAACTCGGTCTTGGCACACACTGCTTGCCTCATTCACATTCATACATCGTCTCATACATACTCTTCTATTGTTCTGACTCTTGACATGGCCCGACTCAAGTATCTGATTCACTTGGTCGTGCCATGTCTTCCTCGGGCGTCCCCGACTTCTGCTACCATTCACATTTGCATCGTATATTCTCCTTACACTCCTTTCTTCGCTCATTCGCTCTACATGCCCAAACCATCTAGGCGTCCCTTTCTTGATCTTACTCATTACGCTTACATCAGCCTTGCACTCTTTGCGGATCTCCACATTCCTCACACGATCATACATGGTTTTACCACACATACGCCTCGGAGATCTCATTTCAACAGCATTCAATCTACTTTCATCCTTTCTTTGCCAGTTCCATGCCTCACTTCCATACATCAGCGTAGGAACCAGCACTCCATTGTGGACTGCTAACTTCGCTTTTTGGACAATTTTTTGTTAGCGCCAACTGCGTTCAGTCCTCCATTAATGGAGTTACCTGCATTTACTCTTCTTTCAATATCTCTGTCAGCCTTCCCATCTCTCTTCCTAAATACACAAACTCATCCACCTGCTCCAAGTATTCCTCATTCACAGCTATATTGCACACTGTTTTCGTACTCTCTCTTTCAAACACCATTACTTTAGACTTACTTACATTCATCATTAACTCATTCTTCATGCATACTTCGTTCATCCTAGACACGAGAGACTGCAGATCATCCATACTATTAGCAATCAGCGCCGCATCATCAGCAAACAAGAGGCAACATACTTTCAAATTACTCAAATTCGCGCCCAATCCCACCTCTTTCAATTCTTGCATACAATTATCCATGTATAGATTGAATAACCATGGTGACATTATGCAGCCTTGTTTAACACCTTTTGTGATATCAAACCACCGTAAAACCACCGTCCACCCTAACACATGCAACGCTTCCCTCATACAGAGACGCAATTGCCTGAGTCAGATTCGTATTCACTCCATACTTGGACAACGCCTTCCATAGCTTTTTCCTGTCGACTCGGTCGTATGCTTTTTGTAGATCTACAAAGGCACAGAAAAGTTTCTGTTTTTTTGCCAGAAACTTCTCGGTGAGCATACGCTATGAGAAGATCTGGTCTATGCACCCCCTTCCACTCATAAAAGCACCTTGCACATCCCATATTTTATCCTTTGTTTCCTTTCTTACCCTTTCAATCAAAATTGTACCATACAGCTTGCCAACTGAACTAAGCAGGCTAATAGCCCTATGATTCCCACATTCCATACGTGACCCTTTACCTTTGTAAAATGGCATGATCACTGCCCTTCTCCAATCTAAAGGCGTGTAAGCCTGCTTTAAACATTGGTTAAAAAGATTGCACAACCATGTGAGAATTATACGGCTACCTCCTTTAAAATATTCAGCAGCAATATTGTCGAAACCGACAGCCTTACTATTCTTCATACACTTAATTTATCTTTCTATCTCATCCATGCTAATTTCGGTTACATTCACTCCATCATCATTCATATCTGATACGCCGCTGGAATCACTGTCACTCACTTCGCTTTCGAAGACTTTCTCGAAATACTTCATCCATCTCTCTTTTATTTTATCCTCATTCGTCAACATTTTTCCATCTTTCGATTTTATCACTTTCATGCTTCCGTTTTCTGGGCCACACCGGGACTTTTCGACTTCCTTCCAAAACAACTTAATGTTTTCTTGGAAATGGTTTGTCATTTTCATTCCTCTTCCGGGCGTTTCTTTCGTTTTTTCACTCCAACTCTTACATTTTTCTTACATTCCTTATATACTTCTTTCGCTCGATCCTTCTCTTCACTGGAAGCACTTACAGCCGCAATCAGACATAACCATGCTTTCTTCTTCTCTGAGGGCAGTGCTTTAATCTCATCATCCCACCATGCATCACCTTTCTTCCTACCTTGCGTACTTATACCACAAACCTCTCTAGCAGATTCACAAAGACTCACTTTTATGTGGTTCCATGTTTCGTCTACGCTTAGACCGTCCATTTTCTTCTCATTCAATCTCATCTCTGCACAATTCACATACTTACTTCTCACATTATCGTTTTGCAGTTTTTCTATTTTGACTCTTGTTGGAGTTTTCACTTTAGAGCGCCAACCGCGAAAGAGGTTTACTCTCGATACCACTAAAAAGTGGTCAGTTTCAACCTCAGCCCCTCTGAAAACTCTCGTGTCCTCGGTAACGGCGAAATAAAAAGAGTTAAAAGTGACCAAGTAAAGCCCTATTATGTTTTTTTAAAAACAATTTTGAAGGAGATTGCCTTAAAATAAACGTTAGGAAACGTCAACGAAGTAGAACAAGACGCTTTAAATCTGTCCCCGGCAAACCTTCTTCTACAAGCTCTCCCTGCAGCTAAAATAAATGAGCTAATTTCATTTTGCGAGGCACAACTCATTCCAAGCCATTATCATCAATTTTATCAAAAATTTAAGGGTTTCACTACTACTGAAGCTAATACAGCTATAGCTGATGATGTTGATTAGAATTGATTTATTTTTATTTTTTTGTAACCATTGTGAACTGTGTAAGAGGTAGAAGAAAACTTTTTTTGTTTTTTTTTTAATGTTTTATTTGTTGAAAGTACCTATTAAAACACAGTTTAAAATTTGAAAAATACTTTTATTTAAACAGGATTATGAATGATTCATAATAATTCTTTGTGGCACAAGTCGGAAATTTAAAAAGAACTCCGGAATAATAATGGCACAAAATCGAAATTTGTCTCAAAGGCTTTCTAAATGGGAGAACTTTTAAAAACTCAGATATGTAATGAAATCGCATAATGATTTTCCAAATTTCATAGAAGAATGTTTTTTGATTTTTGATAATAAACTGATTTAATACAATAAACCGAAATATACAAACTCTTCTTCTGAAAAAAGTTGAATTTTGAGTTGTGCCATTGTTATTCCCCGGGTGCGATATGTACACATGGGATTGGTCAGGGTACTGTGATTGTTGGAAATATATTTCGTATCAAATAATAAGCCGGAAGATTTGAGAGTAGCAAATTTAATCTTGGCTGTGAGTAGTGCAACACGTAATAGGAAGTGATAGCGAAGTTTTGCAGTTATTCTAAGCCCACAGATATGACTTCTTCAATAATTGTTCAGATTGTGCAAGACCATTTCCAATCCAAACCATTTATAAAGAAGGAACGTCACAAATTCTGCCAGACGAAACAATAGGATAAAAAATTGCAATTTGCTGACATTTTGAGAAAGAATGTCCACTTCTGCAATTTCGGCAAGCAATTTTCATGAGTGGCCTTCAATGGCAAGCGATATGGAAAACAAAGTGGCAGAAAATAAAAATAAAAAAGATAAAATACAGCGAAAATAATTAGGAGAAAATATTTCATCAAAAGAAAGTGCAGCAAAAAAGAAGCTGCAGAAAAATGACTAGATCAAAATAAAATGCAACAAAAGATACAGAAAATAGCACCATTTGATAGTACCTTCGTTAGAAAATTAAAAATTGACTAGACATTTGATAGAGGAACCCATCTGGAGCTGGTCCTTAAAACGGTTCGGTGATGGGTGTGCTCGAGTGTTGTTGTGCAAACTGTACTCTCTGGAGGTCTAGCACGGACGATCGATAAAGCCCTATGTTAATACGGTATTGACTAAATTCGTGATTATGGTCAGTTAGCAATATTCCCTAGCACGATCGACGATTGATAAGAAATTCTGACAAAGAAAACCCGCCAAATCTCCTTGGCTGTCAGTTACATTTGGATGACTGTTTTTTTTTTTTTTTTCATTATTTCTGGCTTTCACCCTTCAAGGGTGTTCTTGGCCATCATTTAAAATTATTGAGAAATGAAAGGTGAATTTAAATATTAATTTTATTTAAATAGGCAAATTTCAAAATTATAATGAAAATTGGAGTCGAGTTCAGACTTAGAAGAGATGAGATGGAGGCAATTTTAGATAAGGCTTGATAGAAGAGAGGATATTTGTTTAGAGAGGGACAACCAAAATATATGTGATCTAAAGTTCCCACTTCTAGACCACAGAATGTACAATCTGGGGAGTCAAGGACGTGAATTTTAAAAAGATGGGAAGGAACGGAATATGTCCGATCCTCATTCGAATGAGTGAAGAAATTTATTTTTTGGAAAAATGAGGGAATTGCTGAAACCACGGTTTTGATGGAATAGTCCTTTGCATTGAGGCATAGCAGGCTCCCTTGGATTGACTAGCAATGTGCCAATACTCCGACCAAACATTGCGGGATCTATCTTTGATGATGGAAAAAATGTCAGATAGGGGAATGTGGTTTACGAGGGTAACAACAGGGTTGGACGCTCCTTGTTTTGCCAAGGCATCCGCAATATCATTACCCAATATGATACCAACATGTCCAGGAATCCAAATCAGAGTTACAGTTTTACCAGAGCTTTGAATGGAGGCTATCATCTCTCGAATAAGGCATACATAGTCCAGTGGTAACGCATTGGACTGCCATTCCGAAGGTCGCGGGTTCGAACCCGGCGTGCGCAAATAAATTTTATTTGATTAATTTGTGTTATTGCACAATTAATTAATTAAAATAATATATAGTATATTTGCGGCACGTTCCAGAGTGGAAGATACTACCAGTATAAGACTGGTGTAAGACCACCATTCAGAATTGAAACGTTGCTCCAAATGGCTTTAGCCGTGTTTAGTGACTAGATCTGAATAGCCAGTTACTTCCCCACCTTCCTCTTTCCCTTCCTCACTTACCTTCAGCCTCACAACATCCCCCAATTGGGGATGCCATAGTCTCACTGGCTCCAGACGGGAGCAGTTGGGATTCTTGTGAGGTATTCACTATAAAAAAAAATATACAAAGTGATCATAGGATGAAGAAGAGGACGGGTTTAAGTTTTTGGAGGGAACTGAGAGAGTCAGAGAGAACGAGGGAATGTTCAAAATTATTTTTGATTATATATTTGAGAGATTCTATTATTGCAATGCACTCGGCTGAAAATATTGAAAATTGATTTGAAATTGAATGAAATATTCTGTCATTAGAATTATTGTGGTAAACTTTAATACCTATACCACAGTTAGGAGAGTCGGGAGATTTGGATCCATCAGTAAATAAAAGAGAAAAGTTGGGCCATTTAGATGAAATAATGTCATTGAATATAATATTATTGACAGTTCCTGCCGGGAGATTGGAATGACTTTTAAGGATTCCGATCCCTTCAAATATTGTTGGGGAAAGGGTGACGTGACTATATTTTAATTTGTATAAGGGAAGTAGATCATTTAGGATGATGTGAAGCTCTGAGAGAGACTAATTTTTTTACGGATGTCAGGAAGAGGTTTAGTTGAAGCTCTGATTGTAGATGAATGGGTTGAGCCAATGAACAACGAGACGCTGGGGATAGCCTGATGACATTTAGAATTTAAACATTTAAGAACAAATTTGTCAGCAAATAGTTGACGCCTTAAATAAAGAGGAGGATCAGAACATTCTACTTGAAGGGAATTGATGGGTGATGATTGCATCGCTCCAGTTATAATTCGCAAAGATTTAGATTGAATTTTGTCTAATTTATCAAGTACATTTTTTGAGGCAGTACTAAAAAGTGGGCAGGCATAATCGAGATGGCTTCGAATAAGTGCGTTGTAAAGCAACTTAATGCAAGTAGGGTGAGCTCCCCACCAAACACCAGATAATGATCTGATGATATTTAAATTTTTTTCGCATTTAGTAACTAAATTATTAATGTGGGAAGACCATTTACGTTTCCTATCAAATGTTACTCCCAAAAATTTTACTTCAGAAGCGTTGGGGATTGGAGAATTTTTAAATAATATTTGAACGGGGGGGTTTTTATGGCGGTTTGAGAAGGTGACACACTGAGTCTTTTGGATTGAAAGTTCAAAACCATTTAAGGTGAGCCATGTGCAAAGGGCATTCATGGCTTCGTTAAGATATTTGAAAGCGAGAGGGATGATTTTGGATGATAAGAAGAAAGCTATGTCATCTGCGAATTCAATAACTTTTACTTGTGGGGGAATAGTGACATGCATATCATATGTGTATATTATACAGTAAGGGGGACAATACATCGCCTTGTGGTAAACCCTTCCGAACAGACCTACTTTGAGGAGAAATATCTGGAAGTTCAATGAAAAATTTTCTATCTAGAAATAGATTAATAATAGATTGGACAAACATTGGGGGAAGGCCAAAGCCTAGAAGTTTTTTTTTCAGGATTGGGATGGAAACATTGTCAAAGGCGCCTTCCATATCTATAAAGACGGCAAGACAAACTTCCTGTTAAGAAATTGATAAATTAATATCAGTGCTGATGATGGCAAGGTTATCGTGAGTGGATTTTTTTTTCTAAATCCAAATTGAGATGGAGAGAGAAGCTGTTTACTCTCGACAAAAAATTCTAATCGGTTTTTAATTAATTTTTCATAAAGTTTACTGAGGGTGGATGAAAGAGCGATTGGCCTGTAGTTGTGTAGTGTTTGGCGTTTGCGCTCGGGTAGCTTCGGGTTCTACCGAAGATAACCGAACGCTACTAGAGGCCTTGGATTACATCGTCGGGTGGCGGGAAGCCATTCTGTCGCTAGGCGGCCTTCAGGCAACTTGTTACTTGTATTGTCAGTTTATTATATTACGATTAAACAACCTCCGTATATCAGTATCTACGACTATTAATAATATATATTACCAGATCCCTATCCTCGTTATAATACTGGAGATTAAGGGCCCAGTATTATATCCTGTAAACATCAATACGTTACAGTGGCGCAGCTTAAAAAGGAGTATACGGAAACAGTTTTTCGGATTGCCGGCAAGTGGATCTGTTTCACACCAGTGACTTGCAAAAAAAATCTCCGGGATTTTATTGTCGAGGTGACAATAAATGGAGATAAACTGGGCATAATAAGGACAATTGGAAGTAAATAATTCGTGGCTCTGGGTAACAAAGACCAGACCAAGAATCCAGCGAAGAATCAATAATTTCGTGGTTCTGGGTAACAAAAACCAGACGAAGAATCCAGCGAAGAATAAATAACCACGTGGTCCTGGGTAACAAAGGCCAGACCGGTGGTTATGGGTAACAAAGACCAGACGAAGAATACAGCGAAGAATAAATAACCACGTGGTCCTGGGTAACAAAGGCCAGACCGGTGGCTCTGGGTAACAAAGACCAGACAAATTTCACAGAAGAAGAAGACTTGGAAGTCCGGGAAGCGGCTGGGCGCTGGACTGCATCGGCGCCGGTTCCTGGAGTCAGGTTGTCTTGTTTCTTGTTTGTTTTCTGGAAGATGTTATTGTTGCCGGGTGGGTTTTTTTTGTTGTTGTCGTTGCAATCATGGAATCGGGCGGAATTTCCAGGTTCTCCCACGTTAATGGAGATTGGAGTCTATTCCGCTTGAGGTTAGAACAGTTCCTTCTAATTCGTGATGACATAAAAACGACTAAGTTAGATGCTTCACAGAAACGCGCTTATTTGCTGAATCTTCTGGAAGCGGAGACATTAACTCTTTTGATCAACTTATGTTTCCCTGCTAAAGTTACAGACGTGGCATTCGATCAGTTAATAGAATTAATTGAGAAACATTGTTCCATACCGCGATCGGTATTCAAGGAACGAGAAAAATTTTATCAAGCCAAGCAATCGCATGGGGAATCGGTTAGAGATTTCGCGGTCCGTCTAAGGGGTTTATCTTCTTTTTGCGAATTTGGAACACGCTTGCCAGAAAGCTTAGCGGATGTCTTTGCAATCGGTATTTTACCAGGCCGGGCTAAGGAGAAAATTTTTCTAGAAGGAACTAAATTAACATTTAACGAGATGGAAGAGTTAGCAATAACGGTTTCAGTTTTAGACAATCTGGTTCCGGAAATTAAATCTGAATTTTCCGCAGGGAATTCGGATGTGAACGCCATTTCGAATCGTTCAAATTCGCCCGGGAGACATTCGTCGCGTTCGAGAGAAACTCAAGGTTTTTCAAGGTTATCTCGTTCAAAGAGCCCCGAACCGAGGAATAAAAAATGTACGATTTTCTGTGAATATCATGTAGAAAAATATTGTAAATTCAAGAACGCAAAATGTTTTAATTGTCACAAGGTAGGGCATTTGAAGAAATTTTGTAGGAATCACAAGGTCAATCCGATTTTTGAACAATCCCAGAATAATAGTATTTCATACATTAATCCGTTTAGGGCTAATGTGGTAATTAACGAAGTGAAATGTGCTGCTATGATTGATTCAGGGGCAAGCATGTCGGTCATGCCGGATTTTATTTTCTATCGTTATTTTAGAAATGTAACATTGTCACCAGATAAGCGTACTTTATCAGGATACGATGGCAAACCACTTAATCTTGTAGGTAGTGCCTGTTTTACCGTAGAATACAATAATCTTAAAAATAATTTATTATTTACTGTTGTGGTTAATGGCACGGAATTGATAGTGGGTAAGGATTTTATGGAGATTTTTAATCTGAAGATAGTTCCAGTGATGAATAATTTGGTTTCATCAATCAAGGACAAAATCTGTTTTATTGAAAATTGTGAACATGTAAATTTTCAAGCAGTTGTGGTAGCCACCGCAGCGGATAGCGAATTACAGCTAGTTTTCAGGTATTTGCGGCAGGGCTGGCCCAAACGACTAAATCGTGATAGCAGTATATGGAAATATTGGCTAAAATGGAACGAACTTTCTATCGTAAAAGATTGTTTGTTTTGGCAACACAGAATAGTTATACCCTTTTCTCTCCAAAAGCAAGTGTTAGATTCATTACACAGGTCACATCTTAGTATTGTTAAAATGAAGGGAATAGCTAGAGCATATTTTTGGTGGACAGCTCTGAACAAAGACTTGGAAAAAGTCGTTCAATCATGTTCAGATTGTGCGTTGTCAAAACAGTCAGCACCAAAAAGTCAATTGGCGGTTTGGCCAAATCCAGGTAAAGCTTGGAGTAGGGTACTCGTAGATTACTGTGGGCCTTTAGCGGGGAAGATGTTCCTTGTGGTGTGTGACTCATTCTCGAAATGGTTGGACTGTATTGAAGTACAGAAGGCAGATTCAACTCATACGATTTTGGAATTGAGGAAAAATTTTTCAAATTTTGGCAACCCTGAGTTTTTTGTGTCTGACAATGGCTCAGTTTTTACAAGTGAGGAATTTAGAGGGTTCTTAAAGGAGAACAATATTAAACTTATGACTTCTCCTGTGAAACACCCCCAGTCAAACGGATTGGCGGAAAACGCTGTTAAAACTTCGAAAACGTTCCTCAAGAAACTGTTAGTAAACGGTAAATTCCCACTAAATTTTAATGTCAAGTTATTAAATTTTTTAATGGACTATAGAAATTCTTTGCATTGCTCGACAGGTATTGAACCAGCGGTACTGTTATTAGGAAGGAGGCTGCGTTCTACTTTCGAAAATTTAATTCCAGTGAAAAATGGTGATGAGTTTTCGGAAAAAGTCAAGCAAGCAAACGTTAACATTTCTAAAGCTCAATCTGATCAGGTTAAGTTTTACAAAGGGGTTAAAACCAGGGTTTTTAAAGTTGGACAAAAGTGTTTAACAAAAGATTATCGTCAGGATAATAAAGTAGTTTGGGCTAAGGGAGTAGTCTCTAGAAAGCTAGGTAAAAAAGTTTATATTATTAAGATAGGGAACACAGATGTGACATGGAAGAGACATGTCGACCAAATGAGGGAAATGTCAGTGAGCTGGAAGGAAGATGGCAATAGTGCACAGCATCCCGCGTCTGAAATTTCGAGGAATGAGCCTCATGAGTTAGAGACTTCAACCTTATTGCGTGGATTCACTGGTTTTCCTCCTGATTTCAGGTTGGCGGCAGAGGAGGTGGTGTCGGAGCAGACACAGGCCCGGCAACAGAGACCATGGTCGGGGAGATTGCGGCCAAGACGCGAGTCACCCACATCTTCCAGAGGAAACGGGGCAACTTGACCCAGGCACCGCGGTTGTTAGTCTTAGGATTATTTGTTAGCAAATGTAATAACTTCAATTGTTGTAATAACTGCATAGCGCAGCTCTGTGAGAAATCTCTGTGAATCTCTGCACAATTGATTTAATCGTGTTTTGGGCTTAATATTTTAAATTTCTAAGTTGTCTATCTTTTAAAATCATTGTTAAAACCAAATGTAAAATTAAATGAATATCTATGTTGTGATTTATATATGTAAAATATTTATGTTGGTTTGTAAGTGGCTTCAGAGTTGAAGGAGGGAAGGTGTAGTGTTTGGTGTTTGCGCTCGGGTAGCTTCGGGTTCTACCGAAGATAAGCTGCAAAAACACCTCAAGGGCGCTGTAAGTATACATTTCAAGGTAATGAGTTGAAGAATAAATATATATGGGAGGGAAGAGATTGACCTTCAAATGTGATAACGACAGATTGGGAGGGCTTCCAGGAAATTATACCCTCAGAGGAGTCCTTGTAATTTAGCCTCCTGGCTCTTATGGGATTGCCAATGTGTTGGGGGGTTGAAAGTGAAGACAGAATTTCTTCGATGAACAGATCGGTCGAGATACCTCTGACCAGGCCCATGCGAGTGACATTGAAAGTAGGGATATATGCCTTAAACTTTGAATTAGATGAAATGAAGATATTTTTGATGAAACTGTTGGCAGCTGGCCCTGAGAGGAATTCGACGGAGATTCGGAAGCGACCCTCGGCTTTTACACCTCCAGGCTTGATTGAAAGATTCTTGCTATTTGATAGGAATTTGCCAAATTCAAGAGGGTGGATGGTTTTTCCTTGCTCAGTTTTTTGGGCGTATACTATGAATGGGCCACGGGAATGAGGAGAGTAAAAGTTTGTTAGAGGAAGTTGAGAAAGTGCTGGTGGGGACTGTGAAGTCGAAGGAGAGTCAAGTTTTATTGGGGAAGAAGGAGTAAATTTCCTTTTTTTGGTAGAAGTCAAAATGACAGAATCACTGTCAGAAATTTCTCCATTTTCCCCGTCTGGGGGGTCGGGAGAGGGATCTGGGGGCTTTTTAGCGGGTCCGGGAGGGAAATCTTCCTCCATTATTCACAACAGTAAACAACTACAATAATAGTATGGAAAATGACAGAAGTAAAAAATGTTTATAAATATCTAGAAATCAGCAGCGAAAAGTGACTCCTGGAAGATCAGGAGGGAGAAGAAACCTCAAGGCACAACACACTACACTTTTTTTTCCAGAAAACAAAAAAAGAATGGTAAAAAATTAATTTTAGATAGAGCAAAACAAAACAACTGATGACAACCAAATGTTATTGTTGCAATCCCTTGAAACATATTCAAAGTCTTAGGTGACTGTTGATATACGCAATTTTTTATGCATTACTGATTTATTAACGAATGGATGCAGATAAAAGAATCTCCTAGGATTGAAAGATGTCATTTATGCCATCAATTAAATCCGTTTTTTTTTTTTTTTTTTTTTTAATTTATTAACGAGGCTTCTAACTCACATAATGCTGTCATTTTTTGCCTCATCTGTTTTTAAAATTACAATATTAAAATATTTTAATTATAATTTATAAGTTCTTTAAAATGTGCCTTTTTACCAAGATTACACTTTCAAATATTTTCCAATTAACATGATCGAATAAATTTCATGATTCTTGATATGGCATAGAACTCTGTTGAGGCTATTAAATTCTGAACTTCCGATGGGTCCGAGGTCATCAATATTGTCACTCTCTGTTGTTCATACTTATGCACTTTGTTAATGTATGTTGGACATCTTCAATTTCTTCACATATTGAGCAGATTGGACAATCAGAGAGGCCTATCAAACACAATACTCTTCCCATTAGTGCATGTCCGGATCTTAATCTAAAAATTATTCTCATTTCTGATCTTTTCAGATTAACCTCAGTGAACCAGGGTTTTTTAAACGGTTCCTTTTGCAGTTTTCTATACCATATACCCTTATTGGTAGATAAAGTCTCAAAATGTTGATTCCAGATTATATTACATGTTAAATTAATTTTTTGGCAGTAATTTTCGGCATCTGGTTTCCAGTCATACATTTGTCCATTCACACATGCTTCGTTTGCTAACAAATCCGCTTCTTCATTCCCATGTATTCCTACGTGAGATGGAATCCATTGCAAGCATATTTGCATACCTTTCTGCTGTAGCCGAATTATTTAATCTGCAATATTGTAGGCTATCTTTCTGCAGGCAATTCCTTTTGAACCACTTTTAATATGTTGAAGCGCGCTTTTAGAATCGCTTAATATTACAATTTGATTCCAGTTATTTTTAATTGAATACTCCACAGCTTCTTTGATTGCTATCAATTCTGAATTCATAATAGTGCAATTTTTATTCAGTTTTATTTTATGTGTAAAATTGTTTTGTATTGAAATGAAGGCAGCTCCAACTTGATCCGGTTTTTTCGATCCGTCGGTGTAGATCTGGTAGAATCCTGAATATTTCTTAATTAGCATATCGCTTACGACATGACTGATTTCTCTCAATGAAAGATGTCTTTTGGGGTAATTGAAATCATCAATATCAACTACAACACATTCTAAATTAATTGCTCCAACCCAGGTTTCGAAGGAGTACATATCGAGACATTTGTTTCTATTTGTTTTCCAATCAATGGTTTCTGTAAAATTTTTATCAACATAGGTAATTTGTTATTATTCCAGAATCTGTTTTGTATCAAGGATTTTAGTTTGAAAATTTCTAAAACAAGTGGATTATTTTCAATTGATACAGCTCTTAGCCAAAATCTTGCAGCTAGTTTCCAAGTTCTTATATGCAAAGGAGGGGCACACATTTCACTTTGTAAGACATGCACCGGAGTTGAGTTCAGGAAGCCTCCACATATTCTTAAGGCTCGTGATTGTATTCTCTCTAATTTTTCAATATTGCTTTTGTCAGAATTATGAAAGAGTATACTACCATAATCTAATCGACTTCTTATAAGGGACGTGTACAATCTTTTCATATGAAGTGGATGAATTCCCCAGCTTTTGCCTGACAACACTTTCAAAATATTCATCGGCTGGTTCAATTTTAGACCGGTATTATTTATATGTTTATTCCAAGCGAGTCTGTAATCCAACCACACCCCAAGGAACTTATGTTCGTCCACTCTTTCTATAAGTATATCATTTATTTTAATATTCAGGATGTTTCGTCTCTTTCTCCTTGCAAATAGACATATTTTCGTTTTATGTTCCGATATTTCAAGACCTTTTATTTGAAAAGCATTCTGTAGTTCTAACAGAGCTTGTTGAATAATGTCTTCACATGTTTTTACTTTCTTACTTGAATAATAAATACCAAAATCATCAATGTACTGTACGCGTTTCACTTGGGGATGGTTTCCTATACCAGAAGTTCCAATATTGAATAGTAGGGCAGACATGGGATCTCCTTGCGGTAGTCCTCTCGAGCACCTTTGTGTAGCAAATATGTTAGATTCTTTAATAATGATCATTCTTTGTTTAAAATATTCCCAGATATACTTTATAACTTTTCCTTTTATACCTTTAGAGATGAGAACCTTAATGACCTCTTCGATCTTTATATTATTGTATGCATCTTTAATGTCTACAAAAGCAGCAATTGTAACGGCATTGGTTGTTTGGGCAACTTGTATTTCTGTAACCATTCTTACCAGATTATCCATGGTTGATAGTTTTCTTCTAGATCCTATTGTAGACTTATCGAATAAAAAATTATTTTCTAAATACCACTCTGATCGTCTTGTAATTATAGTGTTGAAAGTTTTACAAAGACATGAAATTAATGAAATTGGCCTTATAGAGGTCATAAGTTTCGGATCTCTTCCGGGTTTAATTATAGGCACAATTTTTACCTGCTTCCATTGCATAGGTAATATGGAAGTTCGTAAAATTGAATTGAATAAATCGATAATAAGCAAATGACAAGAAGTAGGTAAATTAGTTATCATAGAATAAGATATCATATCTATTCCTGGGGATGTATCTTTCATTTTTAATACTGATTTTAGTTCAGAAGCTGTTATCGGTTTGTGAATGCCAGAAGTATCCGAGGTTTCTTCTTCTGTCCACACATGTTCAATTAGATCTTCGTTTGGGGCCAGATATTTTAGATACTCTAACGCTGATTCGCTATTCTCAAAGATATTTGGACGGGAGGTTCCTATTCCCTTATACCATTTCAGTTTCTTCCACATCTCAGAGTAGGTTGTATTAGCGTCAACAGAATCACAGAACTTTCTCCATCCATCCCTTTCTGCTTTTCTTACTATCCGCCTAGTACTCGACTCCTTGCGCTTTAATTCTATGTAATTGTCAATATTAACATTTTTCCGTAAACGAGTCAGAGCTAATCTTTTTTCAGCTATAGCTTTCGAGACTTCTTGATTCCACCATGACTTCGGTTTGAATTCTTTATTTTTAGACTTCTTAAAGAATGGAATACTTTCATCTGCACCTTTGTTCAGAACTTCTTCTAATTTGTCATAGTACTCTTGGATTAACAATGATTGTTCTGGAAGATTTTGTATTAATTTTTCCACCGTGGATTTATATTTGTTCCAATCTGTTTTTTTGAAATTTCTTTTCAAAATTGGTTCATGGTTAGAACAATTTTCTTCTAAAGTGATAATTATTGGTAAATGATCACTACCCATCGTATCTGAATCTACCCTCCAGTTACAAGTCAGTAGGAGCTCTAGGAGATTTATAGATTAACTAGGAGATTTCAGCATTGAGTAAGTTAACACTGCATAATTCTAATTCACAGGATCCGATGATATCTAGGGTTCGTTCAATTGACTGTAAACTTTTATGGATTAAGATTGCAACTCCTCCATAGCCATCGGCTCTGTCTCGTCTATATGTTGTATAGTCTTTAAATGTCAAAATGTAAGGAAATTGTAGCCAAGTTTCTGATATTAGGGCAATTTTAATGTGTTGCCTCTGTAAATATATTTCTAAATCAGGTTTCTTAAAATGTAAGCTTCGAGCATTCCATTGAAATATGTGAAGGTTATTCTTATCCATTATTCGCCGTGACAAGTGATTCCAATATATCATTTAAGCCTCCATCCTTAATAATACCCATTATGGTGTCTATGAATCTATTAATTGCTATTTTTACGAGATTTTCCCAGTTTTCCCCATTTATAATTGCTGTCAATATTTCACGAGCAATGTTGACATTACTGTTGTTTTTTGAATTTATATGCATTTCAGCTGTGTTTGTCTTATTTCGTTTAAGTTTCTCAGCATAAGTAGTTTTTCCGCTTGATTTGTACACATTTTCTTTATTAAACATGTTAATTGGAATATTTACTTTTTATTTTGAGTTAGATATCTTCTTTTCTATTTCTTCATTTCGTTCTTCCACTTTGGACAGTTAATGTCATTTTCCGGATGGTCTCCTCCGCAGTTAACACATTTGGCTACCTGGTCACAGGTCTCGTGCTCTCCATTACATTTAGGGCACAGCTTAATATCTTTCTTGCTACAGTTATTTGCAATATGTCCATACCTCCAACAACAATAGCATTGCATTACCCTGGACACATAAGGTTCTACTCCGAATTTGACCCCGTACATAAAGACGTGTGATGGGTAGAGATGGCAAAATTTCGTTTTAACTAAAAACGCGAAAAAATATTTATGGATCGAAAATAGGGCATTTATAAGTTTTCTTTGCGTTTCAAGGCATTTGAAAGTGTTTCCAGTGATTTCTATTTCGCGAATTAACGCGAAAAACGTGATTTTGGCCGTATTTCAGCTAAATTATTCTATTTAGCGAAATAGGCGCGAATTTCCCGAAAATACCGGGTATTGAAATAACATGTGAGAATTTCAAAAAATCGATATTTATCAGCGGAAATAATATCAGTGCCATTTCCATTGTTTTTTGTATTTACCTGTATTTCAAATATGCCTACTATATTTCATTTTTGAAAGCCTGTCCTACCTCTTTTTACAATTTTGTTACTATTTAATGTGTAAATATTTAATATTTTTAATTTATACTGTACGCTGAATTTAAACGCTTTCCGAGAATATAGCGTATTTCAGAAATCAAAGAACCATACAAATTGGAGAAGCTGATACAGTAATATTTAGTCCAGTACAACTAAAGAAGAATTGAGAAAAATGCATAAGGAAGGTAGTTTCACGTGAATGTGCAGGGATAAGTATTATGCCTACTTTATTTCTTTTTTGGAAGCCTTTCCTACGATTTTTTATAATTTTGTTACTATTTTATGTGTAAATATTTAACATTTTTGTACTTTAGGCTAAAATTGCTTTTTGACATTACACAATTTGTGCGAAATAAATGACGCCTATTGATGTTAATCGCAATCTGCATTTGTTGTGTTTGTGTTCGACCCGTACTTAGAGTTTCCTTCCTTATTAATTTAATATTAAAATTAATTATTTATAATCTTTCCCATGGAAATACTTGCAAATGAAGGTCAAAAATATATTTTACCAAAAATACTTAAAATGTGCGCTAAAAACATTCAGGAAATACATTTTTTTCTATTTTGCTACAAAACGCGAAATTATGCCTCAAAATGCTATAAAACGCTAAATTTCCAATTTTTAATGCTAAAAAATCTGAAAATTAATGCTAAATTTTGCCATCTCTAGTGATGGGATCTCTTTGACGACTTCCATGATTTCTTCGTCTGTCACATCAAGGTCTACCCTTCGTATTACACCGAAAGAAAATTCTTGTTTTTTTTCTGCCACTTCCCATTTCTTAAAATTGAAAATTATATTTTGAAGGCTTTTTCGGCTTCCAGATCGTTTGGGAACGTAATTTCCATTTTTGTTCCGGAAATTATTTTCAATTTCTCCATTTTCATTCCAGCCTTAAAAAGTAGTTTCGCCATTCCTAATTTTCCAGGTAGGTTTTCTCCTTGTACCACAATGATTCCTTTCTTTTCATTCAATTCTTTTTTCCCTGTTTCACTAGTTTCGGAGTTCAGCCTTGACCTTTTGCCGGACCGTGTCACGGTATGCCACTCTCCAGAAATCTCATCACTTTTATTATTTGATGTTTCCATTACATCATTAATCACTATTTTAGGCGATAGTGGGTACACCATATTACTGGATGGATTCAGAGCCTTCTGGCCCTGGTCTCCCCTTTATTTATATTTCAAGCACGAGTAGTTTTTTGAAAACAACGTTTTGTAGATTTATTGTCACCAATGCGCGTCCACTGGTAGTAATTTCTGATTACGTCAAAATACGGAAATTCGAGCGCGGCTCGGACCGTCGTCTGCTCATCACAAAGGTTCGCGGCGTACTCAATAATGCAAATCTGGGTGAGTATTTCAATTCAAAATTCCAAGTTTATTTATATTTGTACGTATAAATATGACGTTTCATGATTCTGAATGTCAAATTACTTTAGTGTTGCCATCATATAAATGATAACTATCATCGGTAGTTACGCCTATCGATCCGATATTGTAAAGTTATCGATTTCACTGCGCTAGACCCCCAGAACGGCCGTGTGTGGTTTGTTGTGTGTTGCTTCCGTTGTCGGTATGGTATGGCATGGCGTGTGACACAGACAGTACTTGTGGCAGGAAGCAGCAGTAACCTCTTCTAAATGACCGCGGGTTGAGAGCCACTGATTTGTTTTAAAGTTGATCCATTTCATGTGCAATGGATAATATTGTTCGCGATAATAATAAATTACGATTGCACTATCAGGATTAGTTCGAATAATCTCTTGACTATACTGATAAATGTATTATATTTACTCAAAAAAGCAGATAATAATTTTGCCCAGTTAACGATGAAAGAGCCAAGATAGCTGTGGAATTTAAATCAACCTGTCGTGGACACCAACACCGGTCTGGCTACTAAGGTCATTAGTGTTCGTCGTATTTTTGTGCAATAAAAAATAATTAAGGGCTGCAAAATGGGGGAAAGATTTGGTGAATTTAATATGTACATGTGGGATTGGTCAGCTTACTGTGATTGGTTGGAAACATATTTTATGTCAAATAATACGCCGGAAGATTTGAGAGTAGCAAATTTAACCTCGGCTGTGGGTAAAACAACAAATAAGCTGATAGTGAAGTTGTGCAGTCCTTCTAAGCCCACAGAAATGGCTTTCAAAAGAATTGTTAAAATTGTGCAAGACTATTTCCAATCCAAACCATTTGTAAAGGAGGAACGTCACAAATTCCGCCAGACGAAACAAAGGGAGAAAACAATTGAACAGTATGTGGACACTTTAAAAAAAAATGCCCGCTTCTGCGATTTCGGAGAAAGAGAGGACGAGTGTTTGCAAGAACAATTCTCGAGCGGCCTACAGAGTGAAGCAATTAGAAATCAATTAAATTACTTAGAGGAACCGCTCACTTTTGATAAACTTGTATTAATGGCAAGCGATCTGGAAAAGAAAGCGGCAGAAGATAAAAAAGATGAAAAAAGAACGTCCATAAAAGAAAGTGAAGCATTTACAATTCCAGCAGAAAATAATGCAGAAAAAATTACTTCATTAAGAAAAAAAGAAGCAGACAATAATTCTGCAGCAAATAATACAATGGGAAATAATGCAGCTGAAAATAACGCAGTAAAAAATAATGCACCGGAAAATAATGTAACAGAAAAGAGTGCAGCATATAAAATTCCAGCAGAAAATAATGTAAAAAAAAATATTTCATTAAAAAAAAAAGAACCGGACAATAATGCTGCAGCAAATAATACAGTTGGAAATGATGTAGCAGAAAATAACGCTGTACAAAATAATTCACCGGCAAATAATATAAAAGAAAAGAGTGCAGCATATAAAATTCCAGCAGAAAAAAATACTTCATTAAAAAAAAAAGAACCACATAATAATACAGTTGGAAATGATGCATCAGAAAATAACGCTGTTCAAAAGAATGCACTGGCAAATAATGTAATAGAAAAGAGTGCAGCATATAAAATTCCAGCAGAAAATAATGAAACAGCAATGAATGAAGTGGAAAATGAAGTAGCAGAAAAACATGCATCCGATGGAGATGCAGGTTATGCTGATAAATGGACAGCCGCAAGCAGGGAAGAAGGAGGCGGGAGCAGCCACCAGAGATATGAAGAGTTGAATGTCAAATCACGGGACCGCCCCGACAGTCCAGTCACGGGAAGTAGGAACAGGCGCAAAATTAAGCGAGCATTCAAAGAAACGGGGGGACAAGGAAATGTCACTCAGCAGATAGAGCAGTACAACGAAATGGAAGAAGGAGAAGTAATTTTGTTTTTTTTTCGAATAATTCAATTAGCGCCATATACGATTATAAAATAGCAGATATAAATTCTTTTAGGTATACCCTTAATATTAAAGGAAAAAAATACTTTTGCAAGTTATGATTTAAAATATTACATTTATTATTATTTGTTTGCGCCCGTACTCTCTAAATAGTATAAAATAAAATCGCTATCCGTGTCTGTCTGCGCTTAGTTCTTCTAAACTACGCAACTGATTGTGATAGGATTTTTACTATCATTTAGAGAATTTCTTCCTTTAGGTTTAAATGTATATGTATATATAAAATACATGTATTTAAAGAAAGTAGAGAAAAGTCGATGGTTTGTAAACTAGTCGTACAAAAAAATTTTCGGGCGCTTACATTGCTAACGCTGACTAAACCTTATGAGGTACATAAAAATAAAGTACTACGGAATTGTATATCTTGAACAGGCCTACAGAAAAATCCACGATGGTGTATGTCTCTCTCCTAAGGATAATCCCAAGCAACGCCAGGTACACGTCAGCTAGTATTAATATAAATAAATAGTTTGGTCCGTATACAAACTCAATTCTTTCAAGAAAGGCATACAAATGTCTAATTATGAGATTTCATAGAATAAAAAATCCAATTATTTATGATTACTCCATCAATGATGTAGTTCTAACCGCTGTAACCGAGGTGAATGATTTAGGTGTAAACTTTGACCAAAACTGAATTTTATAAATCATATTGAAATTACTTCAAATAAAGCTTTGAAAATGTTGGGTTTTGTTATAAGAATTTGCAGCCAATTAAAAAATATTCAAACATTTGTATGTGTCATTGGTTAGGAGTCAAATTGAGTACAACTCGACAGTGTGGGCACCTAGTTACGCTAGTCATTCACTCACGATAGAAAGAATTCAAAAAAATTCTATTAATTTCAGAATGGGTATTACAAGGGAATGCGTCAACTATAATTATCTACTATGTCAGCTTAATTTATTAAAATTATCTGAACGTAGAATAGTTAATGACCTAAAATGTTTATATAAAATCATAAATTCAATAATTGACAGCCCTGAACTATTATATTTGATTTCCCTACATATACCTCGTAAACCAACATTGAGGCATTATCTACCGTTCTATTGTGATAACTCCAACACTGAATCTCAATTCTATACCCCCGTTCGCCGTATACAAAATTTGGGTAATGACTATAAAGATGTTGTTGATATATTCAACACATCATTCACCACATATAAACAAGTCATTACCCAATTTATTTTGGAAAAAAGAATATCAAATACAATATAATTAAACTACAGAAACTAAGTAGCTTCATTTTATTTCGTTTTTGACATTATTTTTGTTTAAGAGGTTGTGTTTTATTATGTATTCTATTTCCTTTTTGATTTTGTTATGTGATTTTACTTTGACTTTGTTTTATTTTTGATTTGTTGTGTTCTTTGTAAAAAACAAGAAAATAACATGTAAAAGCCCTGCCGGGCGTAAATTTATAAATAAATAAATACAATATTTTATTGAATCACCGATTCCATATTGAATTTGTATACCTTTCTTGAAATAATTTGAGTTTGTATGTGGGAGAAAACCATTTATTCATAATCATATTGCGTATGTACGGGCGCAAACAAATAATTCATATAATATTTTAAAGCATAACTGACAAAAAGGGTTTTTTTATAATTATATTAGCGCCATCTACAAAAAAGCAGATTATGGACACTTTTAAGTATACCCTTGAATAAATAAAAATTACATGTCGAACGTGTCCTAACCATATTTTTAAATTTTGGCAACAAGATTCACCCAATCGTGGAAAACCCGCAAGAACCTCTTAAAAGATCTCGCAAAGAAGATTTGCAACCGGAAAAACCACACAGCGCACCTGCACAGCCTATGGTGAGCAATCCAAACATATTGTTACTTGGAAACTAATCTAATCTAATTTAATATATCTAATCATTCATGTATTTAATATATATTATAAAAATAAACCAGTGTTTCCCCACCCGTCTAATTTTCTTCACACACCGGTGGTTATGGTGGTAGATAGCCCTTGGTGTCACATCCAAGGTAAGAGAGTTTGGTGGGGGTGGTTGAGATGTACGAGTACTTTGTTATTGGAAGGCCGCGAATGCTTCAGATTATTTCAAAATGGGTCCGCCGACTGCGAAGGTGAGTCTCGAAGGTTCCAGAAAGTTTATGAAGGTTCTAGAATGCTCTAGAAAGTTCTGGAAGGAGAAAGTTCAAGAAGGTCCTATAAGGTTCCAAACTGAGTGGTGGAGTGTGTCGGTGAGTCTAGAACAGAGGTTCCCAGACTTTTTTGCCACGTAGACCGCTTGCCAAATTTTTTTTCCGTAGACCACCTGCCTGCCGAATTTTGAATTTTCTTAAAACTATTAACGTCCCATGTGATAATCATTTATTTTTTTCGTAAAAAGATTCCCTTCCCTTGCCTGCCCTACAACCGGGTGGCGATATAGTTCCTCTGTTTTTGCATTGTGCAGACAGGGGCGCCCTTGTGAGGTATTACACCAAATGAAAATGGAGCATGATAGGCAACGGGAATTTCTTTCTGTAGCTGGCCCTCTACAGAACTGCCACTTAAGTTCTTTGTTAGTTCTTCTTGTCATATATCATTATCATTCTTTTAAAAAGTTCTGGAAGGAACTACAGTAGCGCGTGGCGAGGTACAGCTAATATAATTATAACTATACTATTGCTACATAAGATCTCGAAAACAACTCCCATCCCCTTTTTCCATCCCTTAATGCAGAATTTTGATACTTTTTATACTTATTGATGAAATGGCATTCAAAATGAGAGGAAAGTTACTGTCTACATCTGATTTCGAAAAACACTGTAGTAGAAAATAAATTAGTAAAAATGCTTGTCGTGAAGTACTGACTGCACACGAAACTGCGCCTAGGGCCTAGTAAAAACTTCAAGGGTGCTGTGATAGGTTTATTACTATCAGCCGTGGCTTCTTGGCGCCTTGGCAAGTCTGCACACGGAGCGGACAACTCCAATTGTGCCCGCACAATTAAAATGGGGTGGTCTTGTGTCGGTGCAAGCGGAATTGGACTGACGTTATGGCTAATGGCTAGTGGCCACCTTGCGGTAGATAGATTTGTACTATCACCAATATTGCAATTAGAAACTTGTTTGGCTTACCAATTTAAAATTGCTCAAAAAAATCTGTTTCTTTCACTAATTAAAATTAATTTTCGTAATGGTAATGACGGTCTCCTTGAACGAGGGTTAAGGCTCTCCACTACGAATCCGAAGGTGACGGGTTTAAAACTCGACGTATCGCCCTGGTGAATGACCACCATTCAGAATTGAAACGTTGCTTGAAATGGCCTTAGCCGTGCTTGGTGACCAGATCTAAATTGCCAGGTACCTACTTCCCCGCCTTCGTCATCTCCTTCCCCTCCCCACTACATTCAACATCACAACCTACCTACCCCAATTGGGGATGATATAATGTCTCTATACTGTCTCCAGAGGGTTGGGGCACTCAGTATTTTTTAAACATTGCGCTGAGATGTCAATGATATTTCTCAATGCAGTTTGCTTGGCAAGTGAACGCGGGCTTTGAGATTCCGGAAAAACTGTGCAAGTGGCATGACCGAGTTATGAAGTACACTTCGGAAGATCGCCTCGAGATAGCTGTCGGGGAGTGCAAGCAGAAACTTGTGGACTTAGAGGAGAAACTCACATTCGGCTGCGACGATCCTGATATTGCCACCGTACTCAATATTTTGGCTTCGATCTACAGGTCAGATATCCTTATTTGTCAACATTTAGTAACCGGTGAAGGTTTGGCCTCTCCATTTGACGAATGAATTAGGAAGGAGCTAGGGATCTTACCACTTGACCGCGAAGTTTAATGTTTATTACTATGAGACTATAAAGGTAAGGATACACTGGGCCTACGTACGCAACGTGTGCATTACGACGTTCCCAGGCTGAATCGTCTTAAGAACTAAGTCAAAAAAATACATTCGAGAAAACGATGGTTTTATTTTGTAAATACAGCAATCAGCATGGACCTAAATGTTGGCCTAAATTAATAAATATTTAGCTTTAACTTTGAACATATCGACGCCGGAAAGGCAAAATATTTTTCAAAGTTATTTCACTCTGGTTATATATTATGTGTAAGTCTTGTCCTATACATGCAACACAAATTTTAATCGTAGTATCACGATATTCAATAGATTTTATTTTGTAATGTGGTATTATCGTGCCTTCATTGTAGCGTGTCGGGTAGTATGCAATAATACTCTTAGGTGATATATGTACTGGTATTTATTGGGGAGCTGCTTGTAGCAAAAGAAGGCGCACAACTAACGTGCATCGCCTTTTATTCCATCTCGCTTGCACTCATCCACATTCGTACAGATATCACAGTAACACTTCGTAACATCTTATTAAATCTATCAGTTGTTTATCTCTTATTTTAACAACAAAACAAGCAACAAATGCTAGTAAACGGTAAAACAAACATAACCTTAAAGGACTAATTAATCAACTCGTTGGAATGCCTTCCACCCAGCCATCTTTCTTTCACATGACAATGTCCCACAATCTGGACAGCGCAAATCAGCGTTGGGCGGGAAGCATAGGGCAGCGTTGCGTGTGACAAGTGTGTTTCTGAAGCACATATTTTTATAGAAAATGCATGGATTTTAAGTTGTCCAGATATCATAATGCGTTGCATACATTGCGTACGTAGGCCCAGTGTGTTCTTACCTTAATATTGCAAATGGCCACTAGTGAGTGACTCAATTGTGACTACTTTGGCTCTTTCTTTCTTTCATTCATTTTTTAAACATTGCTCACTGAATTTCAAAAATACCTGAATGCATGTTCCTCTTCACCGTTCCCCAGGGAACAACGGCGGTATGGGGAAGCATTCGGGCTGCTAGACCGGGCCCTGAGGATTCTGAAGACCAAATTTGGGGAAAGCCACCCCTCCGTAACAGCCACTTACAACAACCTCGCTTTACTTCATGAAATACAAGGTATAAAATTAAATATTTTTCGAAAACTTTTAAAAATTAATGGTTTTAAATTTGGAATGTGCGATAGATGGAACAGTTATGTTTTGAATTAGAGTTCAATCAAGGAGGCTAATAATTTTTTTTTAACATCATGAGTCCCTGAGGAAAAAATCCCTCAGGGCCCATGTCGTCTTTAGGGATACTGTGTGGAGTCTTTTTATGTTAAAGAAAGAGAGAAAGTTCTGGGAAGGAAAAAGGTATAAGATGTGGGTAGGAATCTAGGGATCAATGTGACCAGGAGTTACGGAGGTATGAATCCATCCCTCTCATCGTGGTGCAAGGCGATGGGTGGAGAGAGTCCGGCTGGAGAGGTCAAAAGGTCTCCCTCAACCAGTCTCTCTCGATTCGGCTCGCCAGGCAATAGGTGGGCAAATGCATCCGCCGCCAAGACCTAGACAAACCTCAACCCATAAACTCGGGCAACCCCGCTAAGTCACCAAACGTAGCGAACCACTTGGGGTGGCCTATGGCTAGGGTGTTGATTATCCAATAAATTGTTATCGGGGCGGCGGTACCCATACCCGCCTCTTAGTCTGTTGGGTACTCATAATTCGATCTACCCTCGTCATCTTAATTATTCTCATGAGGGGGGATATCAATCACTATCGATCTACCCTCGTCATCTTGATTATTCTCTCTAGGGGCGATGTCAGTCTCTATCGATCTACCATCGTCGTCTTGATTATTCTCTCTAGGGGCGATGTCAGTCTCTATCGATCTACCATCGTCGTCTTGATTATTCTCTCTAGGGGCGATGTCAGTCTCTATCGATCTACCATCGTCGTCTTGATTATTCCCTCTAGGGGCGATGTCAGTCACTATCGATCTACCCTCGTCATCTTGATTATTCTCTCTAGGGGCGATGTCAGTCACTATCGATCTACTATCGTCGTCTTGATTATTCTCTCTAGGGGCGATATCAGTCACTATCGATCTATCATCGTCATCTTGATTATTCTCTCTAGGGGCGATGTCAGTCACTATCGATCTACCATCGTCGTCTTGATTATTCTCTCTAGGGGCGATATCAGTCACTATCGATCTACCATCGTCGTCTTGATTATTCTCACTAGGGGCGATATCAAACAAATTTGTTGTGGACTATATAGTAAATTATACAGGATTCAGTATCAAGCCAGTTAATAATTGCACACGATACAAAAAAACAAAGTCTAAAATATTCTGGTACACCATCTCATAAAAGATGAAAGATCTCACATAATCATAAAACCAGAAACAAATAGACAAGCTAAATATGTATAGCCCCGGTTAGCCTGTTTTTCCATCCACGTCCACATGACCTAAAAAGCCCTAATAATATAATAAGGGTTCCCAACCGGTCAAAATTACCGCAAAGCGAAATTTGATAAATTCCGATCGTCAACGCTTTTTTCTTGTGTCTTCTTTCGCTGGAGATCACTTTTGTAGTGATAGCACTGTTTTAACAGACGATTTGAGATGAGTAATCTACGGTTTCTGATATACTGTTTCAAGTAAAGAATGGTTTATTCCAGTGCAGAAATTATACAAAATTTAAAAAAAACTAACTACCACACATATTACTCACTACCCAGAATACTTATGGAGGGAAATAATTACACTGAGACAGTGGACATCTTTAATTTATCTTTAAAACAATACATAGCATTGTTACTGAGGCTCTTAAGTTACATATAAAAAAAATATTTACTGTATTAATATATAATTGTTATTATTCATATGTAAAAGCCCCTAAAAAGTAATAAATTAGTAAATAATGAATAAAAGTAAGTGATGCAAGATGGCGGATGGCGGATGGCCGGCACATACCAAATTCTGCATCATCACAATTAATGGATGAAGTGATTGCAAACAATGAAAATTCTGTGGATTCTATTGACAGTGATGACAGTGTAGAAAAATCCCACGTTTTCTGCCGAAAACAATAACCCACCCAAACTCTTCAAGTAGTGAATATATGACCACAATAAGATTTTGATGCATTTCTAACCTGTTTCACGTTAAGCATGTTATGTGCTTTCAAACGCTACAACTTTGATCGATTTAAAAGACTTTTAATGATATCTACATGCGCATGCCAATCGATTACATCTTCTGTTATTCACGAGGATCCAGATGATTAGTCGTGGATAAAAAATTATAATTATATCGTATTGTTTAAGATTAATTTTACTTTCAATATACTCACTTACCGTATATTTTGCAGAGGTATTTTTTTTCCTTTTTGCTATTAGATTTGTAACATATAAATATATTAAATAGGTTCGTATTCTGGTTATTTTTTTTTTCAAATCATATTAATGGGTAATGAACATTGTATTGTAATAAATAAAAAGTTTACTTAATATTAAAAACGAGTCTTAATTTTTTACGATATATTATGTTATTTTTATGCATCCAAATATTAAAAATTTGTTTTTCTCAGTTAACATGGTCTATACACTAGCAGCTCATTTATGAAAATAAGATTAAAAATAGTCCTCACCCTCAAAAAGATTGTGGGAACTCTGTATATAACAAAAACAGATGACAATTTTTTTAATGATATAAATCTGATTTTCTGTTCACAAGGTAAAAACAGGGACTTCGGAAAACCTTCTACAAGCAAGAACTGACCCGAGCGCAGAAATTATATTTGATACTACACTACAACACATGGCCATCAATATTCGCACTGAATGACCTTCCAAATTCACCGGAACACAGGCGACATCTACATACATCTTCCCGTCACATGAGATTCATCCTACAATAGACAATTTTACGGGACACGGGGTATAACAACTATTATCACTGGTATAGTGATATACACACCGTAAATATTAATCTTTTAATTCTTATTATAAAAATTATTTTAAAAACGCTTTGAAATGAACAATTTTGTAATGTTTTTGAAATTAATAAACAAATTGAATTGAATTGAATAACTTTTTTTGTCTAAGCGGCAAGTGCGGGGGGGGGCGTCCCTAATTTAAACCAATAGAACCAATTTGCCCGTATCTGTGAGTGAAGCAATCATGCTATTTAATCGACATCTTATGGGGTGTAATGTGTAAAGCCTCTAGTTTAGTTAGTTCTACGCATTAGGACCAATAGAGCCAACACGTGCAATGGCCAATATACGCCAAGTGGCCATGTACACGTTGGGCTAGCGTAACTAGGTAACGTGTATTAGGGGTATAACCCAGTGCTACGACATTCAAATAGCAAGCTGGAAAAAATATTACAACTTTTTTTTTATACATAACACTAAGGATATGTTGTTTCATAAAATTTGGAAATAATCAACTTTCAGTGTTCATTGGCGAGTTCTATGAATTGAAATAATAATAAAACATGAAAATTAACTTTGAAATTTGAAGAATTGTTCAAATTCTCTGAAACAACCCGTCCTTAGTTACTTTCTTAAACATAATATATTCCTTGTACTAATTTTTATTTCTCTTTTATGAAGTGTTTTTATACATGTATTTTGTATAGGTATAGGTAAATTATTGCAATTAATTTTCCTTTTCATGTTTAATATTAGTTCTTATTGCATTCCTTAATTTCATTTTTTTTGTTATTTCATTAAAATAATGTAATGTTTTTAAACTTTATTGTGTGCTAAGTAAGATTTATAAAATATTTATATTTATGGAGATGGAAGAAGAAATAAAAGCCATATAAAATATGTTTGTTTTATCTTTATTGTTATGAAAAGGTTATACAATAAAAACAAAATAGTAATGTTTTATTTCGGTGAATAAACCTTTATAAATTGTAGGTAATAAGTGCTACCAGCAACCATTCATATTGCACATTGCATTACATATAATATGTATTATGTAATAATTAAGCTTAAACAATAACAAGCTTTGCTCCCCACATTACACATTACACTTTAGTCAACTATTTCAATTCCAGATCAACAAAAACAGTTAAACATTAAATCACAAAGCAAGTGTGGTCCTTGTCAGAAACCAAATTGCTTTTAATTTTTCTAACAAACATGGTTTATAAAATACAAATACCTAAGTTTTCTAATTCAGAAAATGACCCGATGCAAGACCAGCCATTATCACATCGTAATGGGAATGAAATTGAATGAATTTACAAATAACACAAAGAAATATCTATATAAAGTTGCTAGCCCAGAAGACTAGTAAAAATTTATTTAATAATTAAAAGGCAATGTAGTTATTGTACGCACTTATTTCAATTTGCTGAATTATTTCAAAGATTTCATTTTAAATTGGTCTACTTTAGGTAGAATAAGTAACTTGGTTTAGAATATATAGTAAATTTTGGTTTTGAATAATTATACTAGTAGGCATAGAGGAAGATAGAGATGTAGAGATCTATTTTTTTCTATTTCAAGCTGAAGTGAAAGTGACATATCGACCAAAGATTATAAAAAAAATCTTTTTCCAAGTACTTACTTTGATGAAGAGTAATTTATTTGTGACCCGGTTTTAAAATGTATTTTGTCACAAAACTATGTGATTTTGAAATGTTTTTTTTTTTTTTCAGATATTTATCTCAATACATTTTTTGCAGCAACTTAATTTCATCAATTTGAAATGATTACCGTTGGCTTGCCACTCCCTAAAGAATAATAATACTATAGTTTCAAGAAACAAATGTGCTAGAACAATGTTTTTGTAAAAGTTAAAATGTTTAAAGAAAACCTAATACTTTCTCGGTGTGAGAATCTAGCTTTAAAACACAAATAAATAAATAAAAATTTTACACTAAAAAAAAACAATGAATGAATATAAAAACGGTACATACATATTATTATTTTGTGATATTTCAAGGCATGAAGTTCTAAGCAGCACAGAACGTACTACTAACATTAAAAAGCTTTATCTTAACTTACATTAAATTTTACTCTCAGAGCTGCTCTGTTATTTATCAATATTTCAATAATGATTGAAGGAATGGGGACTGTAACATTCACAATAATTTTATGAGTAGGATTGAGAACTCTATTATTGCAGTGGCTTGGTGTATTAGATTCAACGAAAGCACAGACTGTACACATTGTGCTTCATATATGTAAATGACACCAACAAAATACACAAACTTTTGACGCAACCAATATCTTAATAAGACTGTAGGCTATGTGCCAAAATGACCTTATTTCTGTTAGTCAAGGAGAACAATGATAAGATTCTGTAGGCTGAATCTCAAAATAGCCAGCTTCCTGAAAGTCTAACTATTACAATGTGATTCTGTAAGCTGATTGTCAAAATGACCTAATTTCTAAGAGTCTAGCAGGTATGATGACAAGACTGAGGCTGGCTGCCAAAATGACTTAATTTCCGACAGTCTAGAGGTATGATTACAACACTGGGTGATGGGTGCCAAATGACCTTATTTCTGAAAGTCTAGCGGGTTTGATGACAAAACTGGGAGGAAAAATGACCTCATTTTTGACAGTTAGCAGTACAATGATAAGAATTTGTAGGCCGATCTCCAAAATTAAGTAATTCCTGACAGACTTTACTAGAGAGGGTTATCGAGTGGAGAACTTATATATCAATGACATCACATTATTATGTCTTATGCAAGTATTAATAATATTTTTTACATGCCCCTAACATATCAATACTAGACAATAAAATCATTAATGAATAAAGGATTAACCTTGTTTTAAAAGTGTGTAATTTTTTAATTATTATTCAGCTTGAATCTTACATTACAGTTTGCACAGAACCACCATTTTTAGCTAGGTACATATTCATTTGCGGAATACCTACGTCATTTAATTCAGTTTATTTGTTGTTTTCTCGTGATCCTTTAATTAGTTGAGTATGTTAATCATGCTTCAAAATTGACAGTAATATAAGTACAATCTCTTTATTTTTACAATTTAGTACACATTACTAGGTAGGTACATCAAAACACTGTGCAGACCAATAATTGAATCCATATATTTGATAAAGCACTTTTAGATGTAGATTAGAAGGAGCAGAATAGGAGAGACTTTATTATATTAAAAAAAACATCCAGTTCAACTCACATGTTGTGATATGTAAATACAGTACCTAACATGACAAATTTCAATTGATGTCTATAACCGCTCCCTATATCTATATTTATTGGTTATTGACTGCATGTCACAAAGTACAATCATCCAAGTTAGCTTGTTGTGCTGTATCTACGTTGGTTAACTAAAAGCCATAGATAAATATATAAGTTATCCATGACAGATTATGACAATGCCTCTATTTGTTGGCAGAGTGCCGTAGAAGCAATCTTTCCGGTTGCTTTAATTTGGATAAATTGATAGCTATTGTTTAAAGGTTCCAGGTTATTATCAGAAAGTCATGATGCCTCTAGTTAATGCAGAATAATACTATACTGATTTAAAAGCAATAAATAAATTAGAAACGCCCTTTTCAGTTGCCTGTATTCATTTAAAAGCCATAAACAAAGTAGAAGCACCTTTATCAGATGCCTGTATTAATTTAAAAGCCATAAACAAAGTAGAAGCACCTTTCCAGTTGCCACTATTCATCTAAAAGCTATGGATAAATTAGAAGTACCCTTTTCAGTTGCCCATGTTCATTTAAAAGCCATAGATAAAGTAGAAGCACCCTTTCCAGAGGCCTCTATTTCTGTAAACTGAAAGCCAATGGTATCAGTGTGAGAATGTTCAAGTTATTGGCAGTAAGCCTTGTTGCCGAGGCTCAGACGCAGGTGATTGTGTTGGTCCGTGGCAGATAGCTGGATGTGGCTGCATCGATGTATCAATTAGTCAACTAGCGGTGAGGGGGTGAGGGCCCGCGCCGGAGGTGGCGAGGCGGGGCTCACTCCGCTACTGAGCACGGACAGGGAGTTTGCGCGCTTCATGCTAAAAGAAACAACGTGCTGATTATGTTAAGGGAAAGGCAAATAAAATCCAATCATTCACACAAAAAAACGGTAAAACAATTCCATCTTTTTTTTTAATCTTTTGCATCATCTACCTACAAAGCTTAAAATTTCATATTTTCAGCATCCTTTTGTTTAATATTTACAAGAAAGCAGGAATTTTTTTTGTATTTCTCATTAACATAAAATTTGCATAGAATTAATAGGTCAACTCAACTATTTCAGCTCATAGCTCCATTTTCATCATGAGCAATTGAGGCTTTAAAAAATCCTAGAAGTTACATTTCCATTTTTTACAATATGATTGCTGAATGAGAAAAAAATAGTGCTGAAACGGATGAACTATTAACCCGTCATATTATTCATAAAATATTCAGTGACAGACATAATTCAATGGATCTTAGACCTTCACCATTTAAACATAAAAAAATATTATGTGTGGGTGAATATGTATGAATGAAGAAAATATAAAACTCTTCATTTAAAACAGAACATAAAATCATTTACAATGTCAAAAAAAATTGTTATACTTTTGGGAGTATATACTGACTTAAGTCTCCCTATTTTATCGCCCTTTTAAATTGAACATAGTCCACGGTCTGTACGAAACTGCTGAACGCAAGACATTCCCATAGTATGAATGTGATTTTCGTACTACATATATATTGGTGTTGAATGAGCAGGGCCGGCCCTGAGCCAAACGGTGCCTGGTGCTGTATTATTATCATATAGGTATTATCTGTGCCTCGGTTCCTCGGTTCCTTGGCAAGTCAGCACCCGGAGCGGACTGCTCCAATTGCGCCTGCACAGGACCGGCCCTGTGTATAAGCGATATTAATACATCCTAGGGGTTAAACAGTTATTTTACAATCTGATTGTTAAGCTTTATATATTTTCTCATTCAGTTTACAGCATTATTTTAAGTCAAACAATTGACAGTAGAAAGCAGAAAACTTTTTAGAAAGAGTCAATCATTTTATCACCTGAATGCGGGAATATAAGGATTTAGGAATCGCAATACAAACAAATATTTTTACAAGTAAAGATTTTTTAAAGAAAAAATAACAATGCCGTACTTTTCACATTTGACACAATGTATGTTTTCAGCACATTTTGACACAATGTATGTTTTCACAAAAACGACAGCCGCGCACATAAGGTAAATTAGTATGCAGCAAGGGTATGTCTCCAAAATTCAGGTAACAATTTGATTGCAGATCAAAAGAATAGCAGTTGATCAGCCTCATGAGGACTGGACCAAAACAACTAAGAAATTCAATATCGAAGCATGGATACATTAACATACAGAGCACTTTTCTTCAACCCTTTCTCTAATATGCTTTGGTTGAGTATATTTGACTTGTGATGTGACAAAGACTACAGGTCTCAATTAAAAGTCTAATGATCACAATGAGGCATTCAAATTATGCATTAGTTAACTATTCTCGGTCCAACATTAGAACAACCCGTGGACGCACATGTCTCCGCCCCTTATCCCCCCTTCTACAAGGACGAGCGTTAACACATTCAGACCCACTACATTAATAAATTAATTATTTTATTTTATTTGTTTGCCGACAAATAAAACAAAAAATTAAAACATTTCATGCATTCAAATAATGATGATGATAGTATTACAATACATATTGTACTTTATTTGGTATCAGATTTATCAAATCGGCTAAAAATTAAAAGGCCATTCGAAACAAATCCTGCAGCACTTCCAATGTGTAACACTATTAACCGTTTTCCCTTACCGGCTGGATTAGGGGGTCCTACGGAAAGGCCGCGTGCGAAAGCATCTCGTCTTGATTTAACAGTATTATCAACCCAATTTTTTTTTCAATACATCACCTGCATTAATCCAGGTTTCATCGAGGTGGTATATCGTACGACCTTCCCTACGGTGTCTCTCGATTGCTCTTAAGGAATCTCTACGCCAAAGAATTAAGTCTTCACGCTCCATCAATAAACTGTCACGTTTTCGATTACAATATTGAAAACCCAATTCTTTGATTACCTTGTGGAAAGTGCTGCGCTTAAAATTTGGCAAGGAATCATTGTTATTGACATTCTCCAAAACTTTATTTATTGTGGGATATGCTTTTCCAAATAAAAAAGTGTGAATCTTTGATCTTTTGGCATTTTTATCGGCATATTAATTTTTTAAAACCGATCAACACCAACATTCACAAATTTTATACATATATTACCTATCTATATCCTTTAATCATAAAAATGCATTGTTGTGAATCGAATAGTCATACAAATAACACATAAATAATGTTTACGTGTCCTTTTTTGTTTTTCGTAATTGGTGATAATGAATTTGGACATATCGGCTGAACATTCATTTTATCGCAGGGTCTGAATGGGTTAATTTCTCTAAGCGCGGGCACTTAGAACGAAAGCCAAGGACATACTGAATTGTAAGCGGTAACAAGAATCGCAGCCGAGCGATGGTGAAGGAACGAAGCGGGGGGGGTGGTATGCGCAGAACAAACCTAATTTGGTACGCCAGCAGGTTGTTCTTAACTTGGATAGAGAATAGTTAATGTTAATATATCCAAGATGGATTGGTTTAATGTTGTTTACCTTTGGTCCGTGAAGTCTACAGCGCTTGCGGGCAGATTGGCAGAGTGGCGGTTACCAGTGAAGCGACTGATGAGCTTAGCGGAGGATCTCCTCAGGGAAGCTTTCAGCATTGAGAAGGAAGCACTCCGTTTCACCTCCCCCGACTGTCGTTATGCAATTTAACAATCAACTATCTCATTTATTTACACGACCCACAACTTTCCTAAATGAATGCCTCAAAAACTATCAAAAGAATGGTTGCTAGTAATCCAACTTGAAGATTTGAAAAGGATTCATATTTATTTTTGTTCAGTGTTGTTTATGCAATACTACTTGTAAGTAAGTTGAACTTTTTGTGTGCTTTTAACTTTCAAAAATACTTGCCATCTTTTTATCAGACATTTGTGAGTAATTTTGAAGTTTTGTGTGTTTTTTTGCTCTTTAACGAACTAATTTGCCATGGGTGAAACATCAAAGATGGGAAAATAATAATAAACATTTATAAAAATGCCAGCAAGCGAGGATAGTATCAAAAATAGTTAATGAAGTTGTTGTGGTCTTACTATGATAACTTGCTGGAGACTGTTGGCCGTCTCGATTTTGGAATAAAGCAAAATTAATCAAAAAAAATATGCGATGACACCAAGATGGATTGTTAAATTGCATAACAGCGACATCTATTATCCCCATTCCCTACTAAAGTGCAACTGAGCTAAACTCAGTGAAAGCATCGCTTTACACTTGCAACAAAGTATTGTAGCCCTCTTAAGCACAGAAGGGGTCTCTGAATTTCTGCTAATTAAATTGGAAATAGCTTTCAGTACAAAATTGTACTTTTACAAATTCATTTGTGCATATTGTAGATGGATTTCTGATCTTGTTCCATAAAAACATACGCTAAATGTGCAGTTATTCTATCTGTGCTTACGAGGGTAGAAGAACTTGTGTTTACTTACCAAGTTATCGCCGGGAGAATTACAAATTAGATCATTTTTGCCGTCCACCTATATCCAATTATCTTAGGAACAGAAATTCAATACCAGTTACTCTTACTACTAGCGCCCTTGAGGTGATTTTTCACGAAAACGGCGCTATATAAATTAGCCAAATATGTATTATTATTACTCGACACTTTCAATAATGTCCACTTTTTATTCAAATTAATTAATTGCATGATTTAATGGTTTGTCTTTATTTTTACCCTCAGGTTAACAGACCCATAAAATTGGACAGCGATTAACTGCTAAATCTCTCGTTTTAGCAACTAATCACCGTTTAGCTTGCAGATAAAACTTTAAAAAATTTATTACACTATCAAATAGCTAGCAAGATACATTTTGGTTTTAGAAAATTGTGAAAATTATATCATCTAGGTATGTACATACATATAAGCAAAGTCACATTGCATTGTTATATAGAATAAAATTTTCACGCTCGACACCTGTCATATGGCATTGACGTGAGAGTAATCATAATCTTTATAAAGAAGACAAACATTCTCGGGTTACGAATAACCAATATTTGATAATCTCCTAGCAACAGTAAGCGGAAAATGGGCCTGTGTCGTGATGGAGGACTTGGCCAGCCAAGGAATTGAACTCACAAGCCAGACGCGATGCCAACTCAGCCACTGACCGGTCATATATATCACAGGTTAATATCACTTAGGGTTCAAACCGGATTAAGCTGGTAAAGGAAAACTCTGCCTAAGGTCGTTCTTCCATAAGGATAAGCAAATATTTGATACTCGATGATGAAGTATCTCGGCGACTACCGCCATACATCTGAGCAGAGATTCGTAAATAGGCATATGTTGCTGACATTATATAAACTCGAAAGCGACGCCAGTCTCCCGCTACGAGGCGGTGAGTTTGTTGCCGCTGACGTCATTGGAGTTTATATTACTAAACATTCAAAAGCAAAATAATAATTCGGTGGTGTTGATTCATTTTGACTCATATTCCGGATGTACAAAATTAAATAGTGGTCTAAATGCTTATTTTTACAATAATTTTTTTTAAATACAAATGATTACGTGTATGCATATAGGCAGTATTAATACATGAATGCTTAAAGAAGCACGGCTAATGCGTGCACATATTTTGCAAAAGTAGCTTTCCAAGCTAATTCCCTTTTATATTCCCATTGTAATCTATCTTGCCAAGTCTTATTTGCAAACATAATATTATCATGTGCTTGATAACAAATTACATATTCATGGTCTGCACTTTAAATATTAAGAAAATCTTGCAGTTGAACATGAATTCTCTTTTATTAATCCTTGTAGGCCCTGACCTTGGTAAAACTTTATTTCAAAAATGGACACTTATAAGTCCATGGGTTTCAAAAACGGACAGCTGAATTGAGCTGACATAAGCATTTTGAAATGAACATTAAATAGTATTAATTTACAAAAACTAATTTATGCTACGTAAACATTATTTAGTAAAAAAAACACTTATATATCGTTATCGTATATCGTTTTCCTACATTATGCGAAACAAAAAATCGTCTACTGAAAAATTTCTAAATGGCTCATGTCCCACTTTCTAAGAGCTCCTCAAATATTCAAACATTAGATTCTTTAAATTCTCTTAATCATTTTCAAAGTAAACAATATTGCATATTTTATTAAATGCTAATCCTTCTTGCCTTCAGCTGTGGACCCCCCGTAGTGAAGTGTTTTCTTTCCAGTGAAAAGTTCAAGTACATATTGCCCTTAACCATAAGGACTGACTGTACAGCAATTTAAAACTATTTATGTAGAAACTATTCACCAAGTGTATAAATCCGCTTCCAAGTGTGTTACCACAAGTAGATCCACAATACAGTAACTGGGCATGCAAAAAGCTGTGTGCGAAAATTAAATAAAAAACATATTTAAAATAAATATAGAACATTTTTATTCAATTAAATTATAATACAAAATATTTTTACAGTGCGTGCAAAGAAAGTGAATTATGTCATAGCAAAATAATAAAAAAAAAAGAATCAAAATAAGTGCGAAATGTCAAAAAAGTGAAATGTTAATTTATACAAGTTGATTTACAAACGACATCCCAATAACTAAATTCCATTGGCAGTTTTTGTTATAAATATAATATAAAATAGGCAGGTGGGGACAATGTAAGTCTACAAGTTTAGTGAACATTAACCAAAATATGGTTTAGTTAACACAGATTTACACTTACCCCACCTTACTTTATGTGAGAAATAACATCTCAGTTATTTGGTTCTGTGACGGAAAAAAATCAATTGTCACCAATAAATTAATTACAAAAAATTATGATAAAACTTTAATTCTAGATGAAATCAAACAATGATAACAAATTTGTACAGACGAAGGTTCCATACAATATAAAATAATTGATTCTTTACATTGTTTCCAAGAGTTCAATTGATGGTAAAAATTGTTTTAAAAGATTTAAATTTCAATTACATAATTTCACTCTACGGACATTTTGATAAACCAATAAGCAGCCTTTGCAATAAATTGAATGAAAATGTAAAATGCAAAAATAAATGCGTTTAGTAGCAAAAATGGCTACAAAATTTGTCTTTATGATAAAATTATACAAAAATATATTAAGTGTGTTGAAGATTTCCTTACGAACGAAAAGAGCTGTCGGTTAATTCACCTTAACTTGGATATGTTGACGGTTATATAGTTTAAAGCTAATGTAACTGTAAAAATATATTTATAAAAAAATAATTTCTCATTGTTTGTAATAAGACCTTTCAATGAAAAGGTTGCAATTATTTGAGATTGCTGGTGAGATTATGTATGGGAACCGTTAGAACAAAACATTTAAATAGGAAATACTGTGAAAAAAGGGGTTTACAAAACAAAACAATTAGAAAGTTTATTCTAAAAAGAGTGGGATAAATTTAAAAAGCTGTGAAAAAATAAAATAATATATGAAAATTCATCAGATTGCACAAACAACATGGAATGAGGGATTACTCACCTGCTTCATTTCATTAATAAGTGGCCAACATTATTATTTCAAAACTAATACCAAATCATAATGAATAGCCAAAATAATACATAAACAGAACAAAATGAAATGGATGCACATTCAATATTTTGGCGCTTTAAATTGATGACGACTTGCTATATTTTATAACCTAATTAGAATTATTATTATTAAATATACTAAGTTAAAATTCTTAAAGCATACTCTATGTGTATTCTCATTGAAACCCATTTAATCAAGAATCAATAAATTAACATTATTCCTTAAAACAGGGTTATCTTTAATCAATTTGTCAATTTTTTACAGATATTTTTTTTATGAATTCAATCATGTTTGACAAAAAATTGAAAAATATATATTTTTAATGACTTTCTCACATTAAGAAGTCATCTTATAATTATTTAAGTAGGGATTTAATAAGATAAGATAAATTAACGGGAATCAACAGTTCAATTGAATACTGATTGTAGATCAAATTGCTTAGCAAGAATGGGGAATAGTTACTTCTGAATAATATACGCAACATTTCACACACGTACCTCCAAACTTCAGGTAGTGATTATTTAACATAATCAAAAAAAAATTATAGTGAATTCCGCAAAGAGCAATAAATTTAAAGAAAAAATACAGGTTAGCCTAGCTTTACCTTTATAAGATTATCCGTGTCAAACATATTAGTGTTTGTGTTAGGTTATAACAAAATAATAATTAAACTGATATTCTCTTAGGAAAAACGGTTTAATAAAGGTACGTTAAGATCTTATAGATAATCAACCCCTGAAGTTTGGCAGTATAAGCGAGTAAAACACGGCATACATTGCAGAAAGCGCACTGATTGAATATAGCACCATTGAACATGATCATTCAAAATTGTCAAACATATAAAAATCCAAACAGCAAATGGATCTTTAAAATGTCGTTTCTAGATTAATGAGAAAATTGTGGAGTCCTAAGTCATAAATAATTAGATGGATGAGAAATGTAAGATGAGTACAAAAGAGTTAGTTGTTGTGACTTGAACTAGACTAAAGTAGTGTTATTGATGAGTGCCGGTGTGAATTCCCAGGGCATTGAACAATTTGGACTTCAGATTGGACCTAGGTTCCGCATTTGTGCCTCCGCCCGTCTGATAAATGCAAAACAAACAATAAAGAAATCAAAAAAAAGTCTTGAAAAACATAAACAGTGGCAATTATTATTACATTTGGAGAATCAAAACTATTGACGAGTTGTAAGTTGACGTGACAAAAAAAAACTATATTAACAATTTCAAAAACATCCAGTACATATTACTAATTCAAATTAATTCTGCAGCTACAAAGATCATACTTTCAGTCCACAATAATTAACAAATGATTTTTAAAAAATTTTAATTAATAAATTATTTATTTGGTTAAATAAATTATTTAGTTTTTAAATGTTTAAAGGGCCAAGCTTTCTTATAGTATAGCGCATCGTGCCGATAATAAACATTGAAAAAATATTAATGTTTTCATGATTTTGTGCACGATAATAAATGACAATTAGTATATGTACACTAATAAAGTCGAACTCCCAAAAGGGAAAAGTTAAGGCACAACACATAAAAGAACATGGCAGGTCTGAACGTTGCCGTGACAACAAGGTAGTTAGAGAAGTCACCAGGATAGTGAAATACGGGCATTCAATTCGGTTGAGGAAATCATATCTTTTCTCGTAATTAATATTGTTTATGAAGGACTTCACGAAATGTCTTTATCAGTAGTAGATTCTCCAAATGTTCAAAGTAAATGATAATATAAAATAATAATTAATCAAATAATATAATACTGGAAAGGGAATAACAAACCTACGATAACTAAATCGAAATATGTAGCAATAATACACAAATTTGTGCAAATATAATATAATCTAATAACTGCAGCACCAAAACTATTCTAAAATACACACATCACACAAAAACACACCCCGTAATGCTTTGCAAAATTAATTTCCCAGTTCAAAATAGAAAGGCAAACCAAATACTGTTTGTTTTCTGTCAGTTTTCTTCACATACCTTATATTATTTTGTAGTGTGTGGCAATTGACATATATAGAATCAAGCTGATGTGACAATCTGCTAAGTTAGGGATGAGACAATCTGTTTAAAGACTATGTCCTCTAGGTCTGAACTTACCAGGGAATGAGAATCATAAAGAGCCACGAAAAAGATCCAGAATTTATCCAACAAGACCCCAAAGAAGTTACATTCTAAACCTCAATGAGAGGAACTCACGCTTTGTAATTATTTGTCTTGTTGATTTGACTTTGTAAGAAAGAATCGGTTAAAACTCTGGATATTTTCGGGTGGCTGATGTGAGCTGACATTAGATAGGTAAGAGGCCTGGTGCTAACCTCCTCTGGCTGGTCGATGTGAACAGAGTCAATGGACTCCCGACTGCCCCTACGAGTCGCTCTCAGTTTGGCCTGTTTCACTATGTCCAAAGCCTGCAACGGGACAAACTTCAGTGGGAAAGTGGCGCCATCTAGCAAGCCGGGTTACAAACAGGTGGGAACACAACTTTATTCATGGGTGAACACGTGGTGGCACTGATCTCCCTCTTTACCAGTCTCCTCCCGCTAGTAGATTGATGGTGGGTTAACTGCCAGTTTTAGGTTAGGTGACTTGTATAATGCTCTGCGTTACATAACACCCTGTTAAGTTGCTTTATGCTAATATTATGACTAGTTAATAAAATAACCTTATGAAATATAATATATTATCATTATTAAACTTGGTGAGAGAAGGAACTTAAATCTTAAAAAGGACTAGTCCTTTGTATTAATGTACTTGTTTGAATTAATAACATGATTATTAAAATAAAAGTTAGCATTGTATAAAATACAGGCTCCCGACCTTTTTTTCCGAGATGCGGCCCCCTTTTAAAACAGCAAAATTAAAATATCCAATTAAAATCTAAATTGCATTTTCAGTTTAATGCTTAGATAAAGATATTGGCAACCTCTCAGAAAACAGTTAGACTGGGAACCAATGGTATAAAAGATTGAAAAATTATCAGTTCATCAGTAAACTTGACATGAAAACAATAAGCAAATAGAATTGAGCGACATTGGTAAAGAAAAATAAATTAATTAACAAATATAAAATAACACTTTTAAATATTTTTACTACATAGTAAGCTATAATGTAATGTTATATTGTTTAGCGCACTTTGCCTTACCCGCTCGGGAGCCATCTGTCTGAAATATTTGCAGTGTGCGACACAATTAATGTAAGCTAACGGTATGACTAGTAGGCTAGTAGACCAGTAAACTAGTAGACTAGTCGACTAGTAGTACAGTATTTATAGGTTATGTTTGTGTAAAAGTCCACACGCGTGGGAATACACTTACTTGTTGAACGTGCTGTGGGCCGCGTGCAAGAGAAAAGCTTCTTTAGTGGTGACACAATGTTAGTATGTATTGGTACTACGGTATTGCCGGAAGTGAGAACAGGAGCAAGAGGTAAGACGTTATATATTTTTTTATTTAATTTTACGAGCACACTTCATGTGTCAGGCTTAAAAAATTAAAATATATCTGTTGATATATTTTTGTTGTAAAATATATTTTATTCTATGCGATTTTTATACCCAAAATTGATTTTTTGTACAAGTACACTTTTGTACAAGTACACTTTTGTACAAGTACACTTTTGCATTTGCGACATGGATTTCTATCTACATTTTATACATACAGCGGAACCTCGGTTAAAGCGCATAACACTCGTTAAGCGAAAAAATTTTTACCATGTTAATCAATGTAAAATAAGATAATGCGTTACATGCCAAAAAAAGAATTGTGCGAGCTGTGGAAGGAAGTGATTCCTCTGTTCCGAAAGCATTTATTGCATTTTTCAACAATTTGCTCGAAAGAACACATTTTTGGAAAGCGAGCTCTGAAAAGCAACTATTTCTTTTTTCCTAACCCAAATATTAATGTTCTCAAAAATTTACATTAAATAATGTCATTTTTGTGAGCTCTGGAAGGAAACCGTTACGATTTTCCTAATGAAAGTATTAATTTTCTCAAATTTTTTTCAGAATCAAGTTCCTGTGAGTTACTGGAAAGAAATCATTCCTATGTTCCGATGCAATTATTTATGTTCTCTGAAATTAAAAGTTCCTAAAGAATCACATTCTTGCGAGCTTCTGAAGAGAAACCAATTCCATGTTCTGAATGCACATTCAGAAAACGGTCCTTGTCATTATGCGAAACAACGCTCATTAGAGGGTAATTTAAAATAAATTGTTTTGGTTGTTATGGAAATACATATCTCGCTATAGGAGATGCTCGCTAAGCGAAGTTCTACTGTATTAGAAAAAGTTAAATTAACAGCCATCATTGGTGTAAATTTTCATTTGTAGGATTAGCATTCAAATCAACCACAAATTAATTTTTTAAACTCTGAACAGACACAATAATAAAAAATTCAAAAAAAACATATTTATTTAAATTTATTTTGTTTAGAGACGACAAGACACTAGGGGTTTGCCTTTTGCCATGACTTTTGCAAAATTTTACAACTTTTTCAAAATTTAAAAAAAAAATTAAAAGCTGTCTGAAATTACTACTTAATACAGGCCACAGTTTTTTTTCCTAAAAGAACACATAATTTAAAAAATCTTTTCAAGTATAAAAATATCGCCAAAAACCATTTTTGAAATACCGACGAATCAAAAATAAGTTTATTAACTGATTGGTCATATTCTCACTTCATTGAATGCAATAATTTTAAATACTAAGCAAAACATTAGATTCAATATAATAAATATGTGCCAACAAAACTTTAATTTTAAAATACATAAAAAATGTTTTTACTTCAATTGACTTATTATTAAGATATTTATAATACAAGTTATCACAGAAAAAGAGTGAAGGAATTCATCGCTTTTTTGGTAATATTGGATACAATTTTATTGAATCAAATGCATAAAACCACCTCAAAACACCTGTTTTAGTTAAATAGTACAAAAGATAAATATTTTTATAGTGTATATAAATAAAACAGTATAATTTTATCTACTTTACTAAAATTACATATAATGATTACTTGCACCAAAAACCCTTACATGCAAAAATATACTGTGCCATTTCAAACCCACACAATATATATATAATTCACAAAAATATTGATAGATTATAAAAGAAATCACACAAGGATCTCGAATAAAAATAATTTATCAAAAGGATAGTAAAATTATAATTTTATGTCGGAAATCAAAGCCGACTAGTTTTTATTTACTTCAAAGCTGCCCAATTTTTAAAGGCTTTTGTATGAATGATAACTAGTTTGCTATTTTGTGCAAGATATCTGCAATCTCTTGGCATTACAACTGTGGATTTGTTCTAAAACATTAGAGTTAAAAATAATTAAAGTTAATACCTGTAATGGAGGTATATTAATTTTTATGCAATGAAACATATTTTTAAAATTATGTTTTAGCAAAAAACCACAGGAATAATTTTTTTTATTTTGTTTCAAATTATGATTTATGCCCCTCAACGCAAAACTACATGAACAATGGTACACTATAAGACAATTTTTTACACACATTATAAGTAAATAATGTGAGGAATTAGCTATAAATACTATCTTTTTCAGGTTTGTTTTTAAAATGAAACGTGTTGTTTATGTATTGATTTAAAAAATATAATTAATTAATAAAAAAAACACATTATTGTAGAAATGCGATAAATAAATATAATTAGGTAAGATGTTATCTGACTGTTTCGGACAGCCTTGCAGTGTCCATCGTCAGAGCAAATGATAACTCAAGAAGGAGGAATAAGCGCAACACGTTTTATTACCAAAAATAATATTTTATAATATAAATTTATGGTGACCGGGTATGTCATCAAAATGACAATTCAACACACCTCCAAAAAGTGATATAAACTCATGAAAAGTGATGACACAAAAACTTGGTTAAATAGGTTACATAAGTAAGTATTAAACCTAGTTTTTGTTTCATCACTTTAAATGACTCTATATCACATTTTAAAGGTGTGTTGAATTTTCATTTTGATGAAATATCATGGATCCTAAATTTATATAACGCAGTTTTGTTGTAGTTGACCTCAAATGCGCTATACAATTCATAATAACATAAAACGGTTGACAGAATCTTAAATTGCATCAGAGATAAAAAAACATGTTTTTAATGACAACGAAAATCAAAGTTTTCTTTCTCGGTACAGGAATCCCTAAGTAAGGAGGACTGCGAATATACTACCTGCTATATTATAGTCATTGATAAAAATAAAATAAAAATATCCTTATTAATAATGCATATAAAAAACTATCTTATAGATTCCCGATCCCCCTATTTACAAAACACGCAGTTTCACATTGAAAGACACACGACAAGTTCGAAACAAGAGTCGTCCGAGAGAAGCAGAGTTTCTTAGGTGATGTAAAATAGTAGTAAAAACCTATATAGTGTATTGGTGCGTCACCTCTTTGCGGCTCCGCATCGCGCAGTCCTCGAGGGTCTCGGCCGCCTCGTACTTGCCCTGGCGGCGGTAGAGGGCACCCAGGTTCTTGAGGGTGGTGGTGACGGTAGGGCTGTCAACCTTGGCAGCTTTGTGCCAGCCGCCGTACTCTCCGTAGGGGGCGTTCTCTCGCTGCAGGTGCTTGTTCTCTTCACGTTCCTCCGCCACTTGCCAGATCGGCTTGTTGTCACCTGCATTCACCACATATCATACATAAGAATTTCATAATACAATTTAATCCATCTTAAGGCTGGCTTACACACTAGGACTAATAGTACGTTTTATCAGATACGACAAATCCTATCAGGTAAAATGGAGCATGTAGACACCAAAAAGTATATCTTATCGAATCAATGAAATTCAAGGAATATAATCCTAACATAAGTTTTTCTTCTGTTTTGCGTGACCGATAAAACCATAGAATAAAGAAGAAAACTAGAAGTGCCTTCCATACACATTTGAATGGAAACTACAGTGCAACTGACTTAGTAACTTTTGGTTCTAGACCATTTAGCACGCGGTCTGTCTCTCTTACACTTGCCTGAAATTGTATATCGCCATCTCATTTGAATTTTCGTAATCATGGTGAAACATAGTTTTGTGTGGAAAATGATTTATATATTGATCAGGAAACACGCCCATAAGGCACTTCTTATGTTATTGTTTATTCTATGGATAAAACATAAAAAATGTCCTAGCTTGTAAACCGGCCTTTGATTGGGTATAATAATAAGTAAGTTAAGTAAGTTTTCACTATTCCAACCTTAAGCTCTGCGTAATATTTATAATGCACTTATACAAGGAAGAGGGTAAACTTTAAGTTATCAATCAACTCAAATGTAATCACTAAAAACATTAACCGATAGAAGTGTGTTGTGGGTGTGGCAGTCTGTCCGACGTAAGGTCGATTTTATCTTACTTTGGGAGAAATTGATCAAACATTTTCAAATATAGAAATTCTTTCTCGATCAGATAATCAATTTCATCGGCCAGTCTGGGGTATAGAAGTCGAAAGGTCTTATTGGCGACATCAGTTTTCTTTCAAATCGGTATAGATCACACTTCTATTGATTTTCTGTTCAGTGCTAATAAGTACAATTTTGTGGTATCAACAAATGGAAACTTTTCCTCAAGAACTGACACCAGTATTTTGTGAATTTTCATTAAAAAAAATTGATATAAGCACAATGGTGAGTAAATTTATTCCTTACAGATTAGATAATCGAAGAGATTACAGCAGAAATCTTTATATATATGGTACAATTTTTTAACCCTTTGACTGCGAGTTCTGAGCATAGAGCATTTGAAATTAGTGAAAATTTATTTTTAGCTATATGTATTACATTTATAGTTTTATTCCAAATAGGTTATTACGATTTTGCTTCATATTGCAGCAAAGGGTTAAGTGCTTGAAAAAACAATGTGCTTTGAGATTTAAAACAAATAATACAACAAAACTTCAAATAAAAGAGATAAAAATTTAGTTAGCTACACATTTTAATATATTTGTCACAGAATAATTGAAAGTAATGATTTAAAGTTTTATTGTTAATAAAATTAAATAAATAATAAAATTGGATAAATGTGACACAGTTGGGACAAGTGTGACCAAAAATAAGCTACATATTATTTAAAAACAAAGAAATAAACATCGTAAATAAAAAAAAAAAAAACAATTGAGCCTATCTGTGTCACACTTTCCCAATACTGTCACACTCACCCATCATTTTGTTGGTAAATTCTTCAACTTGTCACATTACCACAAAGATCCCATCCCAATATACTTTTGACACCTTCTTCAAACAACAAAGACTTCGAGGAAACTCAAATAGAAAAAAATAAATATGTAAGAAATATAAATTACAGCACAAAATAAAGACAAATAAAACTCAGTATTTGCAATAGAAAGCATGCCGTTTATTGGAGAGTGGCACTAAATAGTACTTAGGGTTAGGTTACATCTTCAATCATGAGGAATTTTTCACCATTCTATGAAGCCATGATGGTGTTCAAAATGAATATTGTAATTCTAATCTAAAAGGTAAAGCTGCAATTCATTTTAAAACTCCAACCTGCCTCCAAGGAATATTAATTAATAAAGAACAATAATAATTATATGTGTCTATGGAAGACATTATAATATTCATTAAGAAAATCTTATAGGAATTATTTAATCAGGGTGGCAACAGAAAAGTTACGTAAAAATGGGGACACCTTTAATACGCAAATTTTATTTTAGAAACACTCTGTAGTAGTTAGATAATAATCAGAACATTTTCTTACATTATATTAGTAAAATCATTTTAAAGAGGAAACATTTGAATGTACATACATATTTGTGCACACCGATAGTATCGAATGAGGACACATTTGAATGTACATACATATTTGTGCACACCGATAGTATCGAATGAGGACACATTTGAATGTACATACATATTTGTGCACACCGATAGTATCGAAAGAGGACACATTTGAATGTACATATTTGTGCACACCGATAGTATCGAAAGAGGACAATTTTGAATGTACATATTTGTGCACACCGATAGTATCGAAAGAGGACACATTTGAATGTACATACATATTTGTGCACACCGATAGTATCGAATGAGGACACATTTGAATGTACATACATATTTGTGCACACCGATAGTATCGAAAGAGGACACATTTGAATGTACATACATATTTGTGCACACCGATAGTATCGAATGAGGACACATTTGAATGTACATACATATTTGTGCACACCAATAGTATCGAAAGAGGACACATTTGAATGTACATATTTGTGCACACAGATAGTATCGAAAGAGGACAATTTTGAATGTACATATTTGTGCACACTGATAGTATCGAATGAGGACACATTTGAATGTACATACATATTTGTGCACACCGATAATATGGAAAGAGGACACATTTGAATGTACATATTTGTGCACATTGATAGTATCGAAAGAGGACACATTTAAATTTACATATTTGTCAACACCGATAGTATTGAATTAGGACACATTTGAATGTACATACATATTTGTCCACACCGATAGTATCGAAAGAGGACACATTTGAATGAACATATTTGTGCACACCGATATTATTGAAAGAGGACACATTTGAATGTAAATATTTGTGCACACCGATAGTATCGATAGGTTATAGGTTAATAAGTGTTTGAACCATAGTTTGAAACAGCTGGAAATTCTGAAGAAATTGGTTTTCATGATCTGTAGCCACCCTGTTCATAGTACGTAGGTATGTAATTCAAAACATCTCTTCCATGCATCAAATATAATATTTAAAAATCACAATTTCCTACTGGCTCCGAGTATAATAAGTCATTTCACTACTTTTGGAAACAAACGCAAACGCCCAAAACACAACTTACCTTACACAACCAAAACCAAGTAATTAACTATAAAACACACATTTACCTATAAAAAATACCAATCTTGTTTATTGGCAACCAAGTAACAATTAATTATTACACCATAACTATAAAATCTAAGAGACATTACATTACATCGGCCGAATACTTAATTTATTGTTCTAACAGCAGATTTTATGCATATCGACTTTCCCAACATCTTCAGAAGAAAGAAAATCAGAAGTTCCCAAACTTATGTAGGTACTTACTTACTTAAACCTTTAATGAAAAATTAAAAATAAATTAAAGTAAAAATTTGGATCAAAATCTTTTGGAATTTAATAAAATGGAAAACTTTAAACTGCATCAAACATAGATCTCAACAAAAAGTTTTGAATTATGTATACAGTTTATAAAAAAGAAAGCGCGCAAAGTACGCCTACCGTAGACCAATCATATAAAATCGCCATCAAAGCACTTTCAACTCTCGAAAAGCTAGTTAAATCCCCTGCTGGAGAGTGATATTACCCATGTTGGGAATCACAGGTCTCATATAAATCTGACATTTTTTAATGATAAACTAATGTTTAAAAGACAAGTTTTTTTATGCACAGCACAAAGGATAACAAATTATTATAAGCAATTATGTCGCCTGAAATATTTATACAAATTGAAAATATCTCCGGAGTAAAAATAAATGCCGCTGACAGAAAATGAACCCGCACCTTCTGATGTCCGGTCAGGTGCTCTGGACCACTGAGCTACGTCGGCGGCATTTATTTTTACTCAAGAGATATTTTCAATTTGTATGAATATTTCAGGTGACTAATTATTTCTGATAATAATTTGTTTATTCCTTTCAAAGATACAAGACACTGATTTTTTTAAATCCTGAAAAGTACTGTTAGAACAATTAAATACTCAGCCGACGATTGGTCAAAATGTAATTTTCTTCAAATTATTATTAAATAGTTCACAAATCGGCAAATTTCTCAACTTATGAGAAAAAATTCCATTTATTTGTTTGTTGATATGTATGTTCATTCTGAGGAAATGATTTTTAATTCATAATAAAGACATAATATGTAGTATATTTTCTATCTACCATACTGAATATGGAGGAAACAATTTTATTCAGGAACTTAAATATAGTAATTATTATTGGAATAATGTTCAATAATCAATTCAACAATCATCAAACATGTACTGCATTTTGTATAAAATTGACAAATTTCAACGATAAATTTTCTCATTAAAGAAGATAATATCAACAACTTTCTAATATATCAATAATAGGATAATATCAACAATGATAAAATATGAAACAGACAAAGACAGAAAATACACTACTCTTACAGGGAGTCTATGTAAAATCTGTGTTTGAGCTCCCATTAACCTTATTTTTATTTTCTGTGTCTTTGTCTGTTTCATATTATCATTGAGAGTTATTATCTTCTTCAATGATCAAATATTACAATGAGGTTTATAAGATAAGCTTCAATAAGTTATCATTGATAAAATGTTCTATTTAAAATCAAGGCTCAAAGTACTACATACATAAATTGACCCAAAATACAATATGTCATGTAAAAAGGTTAAAACTTCTAAAATGATATAGTAAAAAAAAAATACTTTTTATAGTTTCCATATTAAAAACATTTTTCAGTCTTCAAAAATATTATACACACAAATTGCATAAATGAGAAGGCTTATCTAATAAATGCTGCATAAAAATAGAGCACAAATATACAGGAACATAGTAAAATATCAAAGAGCATGTAATATGTTAATTATTATGGTATTACATTTTTCAACTAATTCAAAATTGAACCAAATGTGATAACAAAAAATTACGTTGTAAAAAAAAGTTAGTTAGGAAAGAATAAACATCAAAAATTTATGTTTTGAGAATAAAATATTCGACACTAATCTGTTTTACTTAAAATTTACGTACTTATTGAAAACGAAATTATAACATTCCCATAAAACCAAGTGCAAAAAATAATTGAGTGCTAAAAATGTTGACGATCAAATTGTAAGCTAAAACAAAAAACTGTAAAAGTTAGCACAAAGCGAGTGGACCTCAAATAAAATAAAATATCACCTACTGTCATGGCATACCAACAATATTAGAAAAATAACTGCGTAAGTACTGTAACAATAATGGTAATTATTTATTTCTTAGTATAGGAGCTAATATCCAGTTTTGACAGGGGCAGGGGTGGGATTTCCTTACCGTCGATAGTTCCAAATTCACGTTCGTGCGCTCGGGTCAGTACTTGCTTGTAGAGGATTTCAGCTTCCTTGTATTTACCCTGCACACAAAAACATCATACATCATTATAATAATGCATTATTTACATGTACAGTTCAAAAGAGACTGAATGCCTTTCAAATTAGAAACATTAAGGACGGGTTGTTTCGGAGAATTTGTTCAATTCTTCAAATTGTTAATTTTCAAGTTCCGTGAAAGATTTTTTCAAGTTCTGCTATTTCATTTCTGTCAAGCAACTAGCCTATAATAATAGAACATGAATAGGACTTTCACAGAACCCGAAAATGAATGTTGAAATTTGATGAATTGTTAAAATTCTGCAAAACCACCTCTGTCAATTTATTTCAACATTATAAATAACCGTGCAGAACCCTCTTAGCCACAATCAAAATCAATATGATTCACCGTCTAATAAAAAAAACTGCATAACTTTCCATATGGCTATGTTTTTTTGCATAAATCAAAACATGCAACTGGTGTTAACCCCTCAGGCTAATTCGTTTGCTTTTGGGAACAGCTCAGATGGTATTAAAGAAATCACTGTCTCCCTTACTGTTGTAGTGTGAGTTATGATGTACAATGTGGTTTTAGAAAGAGAAAACAACACGCTTTATATTCAAATCTAGAAGTTAACCACAGAAGAATTAAAATGTACCCTCTATTAAACCAAAGGTTCCGATCACAATTAGAGAAAAATTTATGGAACTTTTTCAATTAATTATTTTTATATGAAATGACAAAAAAACTTAGGTGACTATAATGTTTTTAACACTTTTTCTAATAGACATGTTTTTGTTGTTGTTATCAGTAATTTTAGTTCAATATTTAGATGAAAAAACATAAGGTGTTCCATTTAAAAATTTCATGTTTCCTTTCAAAAAATTACGTTTTACCTTTCAGAAACAGTGATTAGTTTTCGATTCAGAAATATTCAATTTGGAAATACTCTGACATTCTGACAGAATATACCAGAGGTCGGAGGGGTTAAGCGGGAATTTCAACCTTATCACCATCTGCGCAAGGAGTGAGTGTTTTCGCCGTTACATTCCAAGACGCTTTAATAAGCAAACATGCTGCAAAGATCCAAGTATTTACCTGTTTAAGATAAGAAGAAGCCAGGTTGTTCTTTGTCTTAGCCACATTGGGGTCATCTGGGCCTAGCTTCAGTTCATAGATCTCCAGAGCTCGCTGGTAATAGCGCTCCACTTCGTCATACTTGCCCTGAAAGTCAAAAGAGAATTTACTAACCTTGAACAAAAAAAGGAATAACACATTAATAAGGATATTCAAAGTAGCATTTAAAATTCACAATCATTTTCTAAATTCGGATAAGTTGTGTAATTTCAGGTTAGATAAAGTGATTTACCAGTTTTTCTTCATTACAATTTTTTTTTGGTTAAATTATCTTCTTTTTTTATGTGAATACAAGAGTTCCAATGGTCCAGCGCCAGTGGTACTATGGCATCCCAAATTTGGGTACGTTGTAAGGCTGAAGGGAGTGGTGAGGGGATGGAGATGGAAAAGAAGGTTTGAAAGTATCCAGTTATTCAGATCACTGGATCAGATCACAGAGATTTTCTACCACTATTAGAGATGAGCTGGGAAATAGTCCCTGCGGCTAGTGCGGCTAAACAAGAATAAAGTATTTATTACCTGGTTTTGGCAGAGAAGGGCGAGGTTGTTAAGCTGCTTGGCCACATCAGGATGTTGGTTGCCGAGCACAGCCTCTCGTATTGCCAGGGCGCGTTTACAAAGAGGTTCAGCTTCTCTATATTTACCTGGAAGCATTTGTAGCTAATGAAACCATAATTTATTTATATTTTTCCATCATTCATTCATCATTTAAATTCAAAGGATTAGAAAAATAGAAAAAATAGAATAGCATAATCAAATATTATAAAAAAAACATTCTGTGAAAACATGGTTTCATATATTTTACATTGGTTCAAGAAGAGAAAATGATCAAGACTTTATGAATAGATTGATCTCAATCGCTAGACAAACATAGAGATCTTTGGGACATAGAGTACGCAGATTATCTCAATTTAAACATGGCCAGATTATCTTGCACAGGTTAAGTGTTAAGCAATCAATACAATTATTATAACAATGTAATGCATTAGCCTACCTCGTTTTCCATAGAGCACAGCGAGATTGTTAAGGGTGGCCGCCACGGCAGGGTGGTTCTCCCCAAGGGTGGTCTCCCGGATGCTAAGGGCGTCGTTCAGCAGGTTGGCCGCTTCCCTATACTTGTTCTGATCCCTGGGGAACGGAGAAGTAAAAAATAGGAAGAAATAGACATTAGATGCAAAATATGTAAAAAGAAGCATGATGGAAAATATGAATGGGGTAACAAAAATAATAATCGAGAATATTAATTTAGGCAGAACGTGGAAAGTCAACAAGGCAAACATATTGATAAACAATAGGACCATAGTGAAGGGATAGTAAGAAAAATAAATGGAAAAAGTCACGAAGGCGGATAGAATAAAAATATACAAAGGGGTTTTAAGAAGTGACAAGAGAGAAGTTAGGACATACAAAGAAGAATTAAGAAGACCCAAAGGTGAATAAAGGATAAAAAATCATGAAAACTAATCCCACTTGATCAAAACTAAGATGATTAGAATGGTGGTCACATCTCTGAGGTGGTGACACCTGTCTCCTTCAAATTAGATTTGGGAGTAATAAAGACTAAAAGAAGAATATCTCACCTGTAGACCAAAGCCAAGATGTTGAGCATAGTGGCCACATCGGGATGGTCGTGTCCGGAGGTCTTCTCCAAGTCCTCAAGCGCCTGCTTGCACAGCGGCACTGCCACCTCGTAGCGGCCCTGCGAGGCGTACTGGATCACCAGATTGTGCAAGGTACGCAGACGCGCCGGGATCTCAAAGCCCGTGTTCACCTGCTGGGCAAACTGGGACGGAGGAGTGGGCGACATGGCTGCAAAACGTAAACAACCTGTTATCTATGCTCATCCTCCAAGAGACAGAGGGTTGATCTCGATTTATTGAAAATTGGCTGGAAGATCCATGGAGAAAACATGATTCATTTGTGGTGCCAATGTCCCCGCCTTGATGGGATGAAGACTATTATACTGAGGAAAAGACATTGGCAAATTCCCAATAGCAACCTTGATAAACTTTAGTAAAGAGACTAGGCTACTGTCAAGGGAGTAAAGTGAAACATAAGGTACACAATGAGCCTATGGCCTGTGTGCTAACGGGAGTCATGTAAATGTCCTTATCAATAATAATCATTCAATAAAGGGTTCTGATGAGAGGGTACCATTTAGAAGCGATGTGCTTCTTTCCCATAATAACAGAGAGAGTTTACCAGTAGTACAAAACATATTCATAATGACAGTCTATCGCTGTCACCTACCAAACTCGGTTATATGTACATTGGCTCATTTGACAAATTAGAAATTAATAAACTGGCTACAGATACACATACAGAAAAGGGTTAGTATACGAGAATTAACTAGGATGCTAAATAATGTACCGTTTTCCAACGATAACAGATCAAATCCACCAGGAGAATAGAGCGTAATAATATATAATAGTATAAAGTGAGTCTATAGCTGTCATCTACTAAACTCGGTTATACAGGGTTTTCCAATAAGAGGTGTTATTTTGGTATTCAATCGTAAAAGATCAATGGTTTCGTTGCTTGTGTGGCACGTAGCGCCGTCTTGTTGAAAGTAAACGTTGTCCAGATCAATACCATCCAATTCCGGCCATAAAAAATCATTAATCATCTCTCGATAGCGCAATCCATTCACCGTAACTGTTGCTCCAGCCTCATTTTCGAAAAAGTAAGGTCCAATGACTCCGCCGGACCATAAACCGCACCAAACAGTCACACGTTGAGGATAGAGAGGCTTTTCAACAATAACTCTTGGGTTTTCCGAGCCCCAGATGCGACAATTTTGCTTGTTGACCAAGCCACCGAGGTGGAAACGGGCCTCATCACTCAAGATGATTTGCATTTGTTTCACTCAGGTGAATTTTAATAATTTCAATGCGTTGTTGAAGCGTGTATCGTTCCATTTTTATTAATGGCGTAGTTTCTACTTGTCAAATGTCAAAAAATGACAGTTTCAAAAGTAACATCTACCGAAATAGCGGGCTATTCAAAATAACACCTCTTATTGGAAAACCCTGTACATATACTCGGTTATGCTTATTTGGTATGTATATGGATAGTAATGTGGATACAACACTTGATGATTGAGGATGTATAAAACATTAACCGCAAGATACTTTTTCACCACCTAAGTGAAAGAAAAATTCGCCACGGCTAAGAAATTGATTTAATTGAATTGAGGTAAGGACATACTGTTTCTCTCCTCCTGTTCATCATCAGGGAATAAGTCTACCATGGGGTCATCCTGCTTCCCTGTTCCTGGCCGTTCACTGCCGGTTCTGTTACTGTCCTCTTCATTAATGTCACTATCGTATTTCCTGAAATTACATCACAATGTTAATAAGAATGAAAGGCCAAGAGTTGGGCATCTACATTTGTTTGTCAACAGCGTATCCTTAAGACACTTTGGATATGACGCTCGCCAAACTGAGAACACCGACCATTCATCAGCAAGAGTGTTTGGCAGGAGAAGCAGAGGCAAATCACCAATGCGTGGGACTGATAAAGTATGACAGGCGTCCAGAACGTCGGTGACCATGGTTCTCCAAGCGGTGCAGTACCGTGAGGCGTGGAGGAGCCTGATTCACCAAGGCAGTTGGAATAGGCGGTCATAATTCATAGCAATAAAGCAAAACAACTCAAATAAAGTTTCGATGTTTTTTTTTCAAAACCAGTGACATATTAAACGGTATAACAGGATATAACAGAATAGTGAAAATAAAACATGATAACAGAATAAGTAAAGTTAGTTTCACGGGTAATAGAAATAAAGCAAAATATCGTATGAAAGCCGAACGATGACCAAACAGCACATACTAATCAAAGCGACAGATCCAATAAAAGTTGAGCGATTGGTACATCAGTAGAAATAAAGTAGTAATTTGCGCAATCTTTCAAACTAATAATGATTCATGGCCTTTCTCCCTTGTATCATTTATCTATGGTTAGTTTAGAAGTAAGGTTAGGTCTGGTCAGGTTAGGTTAGGTCACATTAGGTTTGTTTTTTTTAGTTAATTTTCTTTAATGTTGTTTTGTTGTGGAACTATAATAAACATGACTATTAGTGGCGCGTGACTCACTTAATGGATGCCATGAAGGACAGGTGGCTGTTCTCCTCCTCGAGCTGGGCGACCCTCTGCTCGGCGGCCTGAAGACGCTGCTGTGCGGCGGCCAGTTCGTCTCGAAGCCAGGCGTTCTCCTGGCACAGGCGCCGCACCTGCGTGCGCAGCTTCTGCTTCTCCGCCTCCACAGTCTGCAGGTGAGTCGCCAGCGCCATCATCACCTGGAAAACAAACAAAAACACCATGTTCATTTCTCCCATTTAAGACGACGTGGAATGTGTACAAAATTAAGTAATTCATTTATGGTGGGACTGTACAACGTGGCAAGGAATAGAAAAACGAAAAGTCAGTGAGACTATGGAATCCTCAATTTGGGTATCTCGAGAGGCTGAAGGTAATGGGGAGGGAAAGGAGATGGGGAAGATCCTTGGCTACGAATTTGAAGTCTCAGGTTCAAATCCCGGCATGCCCAAGTAAATTTTATTTCATTATTTTGTGCTATTTGAAATTTATTAATTAAAAATAATATAAAATATATAAATTTGCAACGTCTTCCAGAGTGGTAGACACTGTCAGTATCACCCTGATAGACCGCCATTCAGAATCGAAACGTTACTTGAAATGGCTTTAGCCATGTTTGGTGACCACATCTGAATAGGCACGAACTTCCCTCTTCCCCATCTCCTTCCACTCCATACTATCTTTAGCCTAACGAGATACGCCAATTAAGGGTTCCATAGTCTAACTGGCTCCAGACGGTTGGGAGAAGTTGGGACTCTTGTGCGGTACTAATATAAAAAAATATTATAAATGGAACAAAAAATTAGCCTTATCTTATTTTTCACAGTTAAATATGCGATCTAGAGCTCCGTAGCTCATGATGGATATGATAAATTTCATAATGCCAGAGCTTACCTTGTGGATTTTTACCACTTTATACAAACAGATACCTGCTGTATTATATGAACAGATATTATATTTAAAAAATATATTATTCTGCTCTCTGGGTATCGAGGCTACAACTATTCTATTACCATTAATTATCATTAAATTATTCTCGTTTTTACATTATAGTGTAGATTTCTTGCGCTAATTTGTAACTTTTTAATTTAGTTTGGTTCTGACAAGATTGAGGACTAACCACTAAATTTACAGAAACATTTATCAGATCACAGACTTCAAAAGCCTACAAATAAAATAAACAGCCACAAAAAAAAAAATATTATATTTACACAAAGAACTGTTTGCATAAGTGAAATTTGGTAAAGACCCGTCGGCGTTTATTTTCAAATGAAAAAAGTTTTTTTATAAATGGTTCGCAGACCCAAAGGCGTTCTCAGAACGACAAAGATAAAATATATAATAGATAATTTTCAACCCAACGAAAAAATTCGGTAAAAAATAAAAGGTTTTGAGGAAAAAAGTTAAATCGTACAGAGCTGCTCATAGGAGAGAAGTGAAGACAGTCATAAGATAGAGCATTGTAGAAATACAGGGTGTTAAGGGTTTACTTGACTTACTTTAACCAGTGATTCCTGGGATTATTTCGAGTAAAAATGTAAATGAAATTTTGGTCTCCGGTGACTTTTTGATGTTTTTTTATTTAAAATTAAATTCTCCCACATGTCAATACTGGCCATTTAGCCGAGTAACTGCCCAAACCCCTCACATCGACCCTAGCTGCCCAATTACTACTTATTTTCTATATTTTTGTTGAAAAAAAAAGCTCAAAAAATATCACCGGAGACCAAAAATGCATTTACATTTTTTACTCCAAATAATGTCAGGAATTATTGGTTGAAGTAAGTCAAGTAGTCCCTTAACACCCTGTATATTTGTACAAAGCCGCAGGTGATTTTCCACAAAAAACGGCGCTATTTAAATCATCCAAATTTTGAATTTCAAAATAACCATTCAGAATCGAAACGGTGCGTGAAATATGATGGTCCAATAATTAGAACATAATATTATATTACAAGAGAAATGTTAGAAAAAAATGAGAAAAGAGGTTAGTACCTACGTACTATTATTGTATGAATTACAGCAAAGACGTATATAACAAAATAAATCAATAGTTAAAACCTGGACGAGATTTATAAAATATCAATGCCATAAAATAGATCTTTTCTGGGTTCTGTTCAACACTCAGTATTTTACAATTCCGCTAACACATCGCCGACTCCAAATTAAAACGGACCACGCGGTTAAAATACCGCCGGGTTATTAATTCGGCCGACTGTACTGACTGATGAATTTCTTTAAAAAAACAGGAACAAAAGAAGGCAGAAAATGAAAATTGCATCTAAAAAAAGCAAATAAAAATGTTGGCGTAAATCTGTAAATACGGCGGCTACATGTTGCGCGCTCGAATCGGGCGATGAATAAAAGGAAGACAAAGATTTCAGAATTGCGAATAACCTGGCAATACATAAATTTTTGAATTATTTGTATTCCATTATAAATGAGCTGAAATGTGGTTGCAGAGATTCTTTGGACCACTCGGATACAACCCTACAAATCTACAAGCCTTATTCAAAGGATGATGAAATTTTGCACACGTGATCATCAAAACAAGAGGAAGGTCACTGTCTACATTAGATTTCGAAAAATTCTGTGCAATGCCGGGGATTTCAGCCAGTATTGCATAAAAAAAGAAAGAAAGGTTACAGCGGAGCTCTCCGTAATGTGACTGTGATTTCGATTCTTCGGTTATAATGACCGCTCTACATTCTAGATTCTAGACAACCAATCATAATCAAAGCAACAACTGCGTGATACGAGAGCGAAAAGAGGGTAGTAATTGGGCTACCTCGCCGCGAAAAGCCTCGAAGAAAAAGTTTAAATAAATCCTTGACTATTCTAATGACCTAAGCGATTATAACGGCCACACTTGAAAAATCAATACGATCGAAGAGAAAACTCCACCTCCGTAGGACTTGTAAAATGTAGAGGCAAACTTCGTGAACATAAATAATTAAAGTTCTCAAGAATTTCTGTGTCGGTGAGTTATTTTGACAACCTCAAGGCTCAGTTGAAAACGAACCTTCGAACTTGGACTCCCATCTAATGTTTTTGAATGAATGAATTGCCTAAATACACAAGTTAACTCAAAGTTTGACGTTCCTGTCTTCTATCTACAGATCTCTTCTCGTTACTCCACTGTTAATTCTCAGAAATCCTTTAAAACCTTGGCGTGTTCATGAGACAATGTCGCGGCGATAACAATATGCATCATTAAATAAATATTATTAGATTGCAATACAATAAACGAAAATAAGATTAAAGTTCTTATTCAATATGTGATAAATATAATAATTATCATAGCTCTTAAGTGATATAGGTAATAAAAGAAACAAATATTATAGGTACACAATACGATAAAACATAACATGCATTCATATTATGATAAACGAAGGAAAAAATATAGCTCTTATGCAATATGATAAACGAAACATATGGCTCTTATGCAATATGATAAACGAAAAATGTCGCAACTCATGAAAACGATAGGTAAATGAAATAACCTAATATAGATCCTACGAAATAATCTTTACGGTAAACCTGTCGATTATGGATGGGACATCGGTTTCCCCCATACAATTTCCATTTATTAATTCTTTAACCTGTCGATTGTGGATGGGACACCGGTTTCCCCCCATACAATTTCCATTTATTAATTCTTTAACCTGTCGATTGTGGATGGGACACCGGTTTCCCCCATACAATTTCCAATTAAAAGAATTAATAAATGGAAATTGTATGGGGGAAACCGGTGTCCCATCCACAATCGACAGGTTAACCCCCAGAGTATGACAGAGAAAAATAATTTGTGTCATCTTTGAGGATGCTGTTTGGGGGGTATTTTTAACTCTTAAACCCTACCTGGGGTACCGGAGTACCCCCCTGGTGTTTAAAATATCAACAATTTTGACAATATTGCACTGTTGCAAAAATAGCTCTAGCTAATCTACTCTCGATAAATGGCGCGTAAGTACGTCGGTAAGCCGTGACCTCCCGGCAAGTGCAGTCGCGTCCACAGGTGTTCCGGGGTACCCCAGTACCCCGTGGTAGGAATAGTGTTAGTTCTTCCTTCCAGTTATACTTGAATTACTGAAGTTGTTTTTCGACACCTCTCTGGTAAGTTTACACATTATTTATGATTTACTTTACTTTGTGATAATGGCTACAGTACAGTGTTGATAGAGAGGGCCTGCGCCCAATAACGAGACATTCATGGACTAATAATGTGTTATGAATGTAATGACAGTGTATGCAGTGTAATGAGGTGTTGGATTGTTTTCAAATATGGAATCCTAGACTTGAAATCTTGGGGGGGGGGGGTAAAATTGCAGCTGCTTTGTTGGTTTCTGACGACGAAGAGCTAAACCTAGGAGAAGATTCAGAAGATGAGCCCGACGGTGTTATCGAGGATTTCTGGGACCATTCTGAAGTCCCATCTCATGAAGACGGTGATCAAGTGGAAGGAAATGAAGAGTATTTAGTGCCTGACAATGATGGGCCTGGTATAAATGAATGTTCGTGTGCTAGATTCTCCATTAGTTCTGTACAGAAAATGTCATAATAATGTTATGGAACTGACTGCTCCAGTACAAGGTCTTAACAGAAACCTGACATGTAACAATTGGTTCACGTCTATACCCACGGCCAAGAAGTAACTGGAAAAAGGGATAACATTAGTTGGAACTGCAAAGAAGAATAAACGAGAAATTCCTCGTGTATACTTGGACACTAATAATTTAGAAAGATGCACCTTAATGTTTGCCTACGACGGACCTCTCACACTTTTGTCGTATTGTCCTCTGAAGTCAGCTAAGAAAAAAGCTGTAATCATGCTGTCCACCATGCATGACAGCCCTGACAAGGATAATGAAGTGTACCTTCCAGAAATAATAAATTTCTATAATAAAACCAAATGCGGGGTGGATGTGTTCGACCAACTTTGTAAGAAGTACTCAACGTCCAGGAAGACTAAAAGGTGGCCCATGTGTCTCTTCTACGGGTTGCTAAATGCCGTTGTTGTCAACTCTTGGGTCTTATTCAAACTGTCATTAATAAAGAGAAAATAACCAAACGGCGTGAATTTCTTAAGAGTTTGTCAATGGCACTCATATATTCTCATATGAGAGCAAAATTTCAATGGCCAAGTTTACCCCGGGATATCAGAGAAACTATACGTGCAGTCTTGAATATTCATAGTGAAGATCATAGGCCGGTCCCTTATAATCTCAAACCTGGTGGCTACTGTTTTTGTCCGCGCACAAAGGACAAAAAATCTCGATCTGTCTGTAACACTTGTCGCCGCCATATTTGTGTTGACCATCAATACAAAATCTGTCCTTCATATGACGACAAAAATGTCTATTAGTTTTTATTAATAAAATTTTATTGTCTTTTCTTATTACTTTGCCATAATACAAATAATTTTTAAAAAAATATCAAATACTTTTATTTTATAATAATTACATTCCCAGACTGGTAGGGTTTAAGAGTTAAGGAAAGGAACGATAGGAAGTTCTGGGAAGGAAAAGGGTATGAGGGGTGGGTAGGAATCTGGGGGTCAGTATGTCCAGGAGTGACGTACGAATCCTTCCCTTCCATTGTGATGCAAGGCGATAGGTCGAGAGAGTCCAGCTGAAGACTTAAAAGTTATCTCCCTCAGCCGGCTGGTGGGTAGATGCATCAGCCATCAAGACCTCGATAAACCTCACCCAAACGTAGCGAACCACCTGGGGTGACCTATGGCAAAAGTGTTGGTTATCCAATAAATAGTTCCCGGGGCGGCGGTACCCATACCCGCCTCCCAAATATTATGTTATCTGCCGATATTTCAAAAATTACAACTAGATAAAAAGGAAATATTTAATTTGTTCACATACAATGTGCGAATCGGATAAAAAAATTCAGAATACTGGCGTGAAATATAAAAAGATCTTAAATTAAAAATGATTTAAACGAGAAGCTATAAATCCTTGTAGTCCCTTACTAATAGTTCAGCATTATAGCCACCTCTGATAGAATTTTAAATATTGTATGAAAATACGTTGAAAAGCTCATCAGGGGGGTTGAGTTGATTTGAAACCTTTCCCGTTCCCGAAACCAGGGAGCGAGGTCTGGCGAGGCGATGACAGCCGTTTGGTAATTTTGGAAAACTTTGGCAATTAGCGTTGAATTAACTTAAACGATAAGCGGCATAGTGGAAATATCTAAAACATAGATGAAAACGTGAAGACGCGGTACATGAACATTTGAACATATTTTATTAACATAGATATTGTAGTATATATTAATAATAATCTCAAAAATAAAAGCCAATAACATTGCTCCTCGCAAAAGTACAACAAATTGTGTAAATTATAACGGAATTTGATGTAAGCGTGTGAATGAATTACTATAAATGTGTATTATTTGTTGTTGTGTTTCGTGAGCACCTCATGGTCACATATACTACAAATATATATTATACATGATAGAACATTCTTACAGATCTCGATGGCGAGAATAACCGAACCTAATGGTACGTATACATCCGCGAGCCGAACTGCCGAACTGAACCTCAACTTATGGGAAAGAAACGAAGCAACCGCAAATGGCGCGAAACGCCGCTTGCAGTTGATTCGTTCCTTTCCCCTAATTCGTGGTACGGTTCGCGTTTTGGTTCGCAAATGTATACGTACCCTTACAGGCGAAGTTTGCTAAAAAGCGCAAGGATTTGGAAACTTGTTCTATCCCTATTCAAAAGTTTTTTGGTAGATATTATACAATACACACATACCTAATACATTTTGGTAGATATTATGCAATACACACATACCTACTGTATTTGGGAAATATTATGCAATACACACATACCTAATACATTTTTGTAGATATTATGCAATACACGGTGATCGGATAACTCGTCAAAATGATAATTCATCACATCTTTAAAAAGTTATATAAAGTCATGGAAAGCGATGAAACAAAAACTTTATTAACTGGGTTGAGTAGGTTAGGTTGGGTTTAAAAAAAAAATTTCATCGTTTCTAGTGACTTTATATCACTTTTTAAAAGTGTGTTGAATTGTCACTGTGTTGATTTACCATGGAACCGCAATACACACAAAATAAATACATTTTGGTAGATATTATGCAATACACACATACCAAATACATTTTGTAGCGAGAGATAAATTATTATTAGGTACCTACATATTTTGTCAAATACAAACTCATTTTTCTCATTTTATTCCTAACAAATAATTATTATTGTCATTCAAACAATAGGAATCTTAATGTATATCAGCCTGCGTATGTTTGTGCTCGCGAAACCCGAAAAGTAGTTGACTGATATCGCAGAAAATTTCAAAGTTTGTTCTCATTAGTGCCAGCAGTGTTTAGAGAGTGGTTTGAAATGGAAAAAGTCGGGGACGCCCGAGGAATACTTAACGCAATATCTCTGCACCGGAATGAGATAGGAGTAGAATTAAAGTAGATGTAATGTAGTTTTTTAACAGTAACATTGTGGTATACAGCAGTGAATGAACGATGAAAGTATCGAACCGGCTAAGCCCTAGATTCAACCCTTGAGGCGTCTTGTATTACCTTTCCGACAGAAGATATATGATAGAATCATTTCTTCGAGAGCTTTAACTGTTTCACACAAACAGATTTTTTTCTGATGGTTGAGATTATATAATACAAAAGGAGTTCAACATAATAAGCACAAAAAGGAGGACAAATTAAAAATTAATATCTGCCCCAGCATTGGTAATTTAAAAATTGTCAAAATTGAGGATTAATCTTCCTGGAAAATTTAATAAAAATAAAATGGTTTATTTTCGTATAAAATTAAAATAAAAAAAACCCTATCTACCTTGTCAAGGTCGAAAGGAAATTGTGCAACGTCACGGAACCTTAACTACCCGGAGATTTCCTTAGGCCGCCTCGATGTATATGCCCCTAATGCTCCCTACATTATTTCATCGTCCCGCCACTGAACACACAATCCCTAGAAGTGTTTTCTTTTCTAAACCAATTTGAAAATTAGTTATCTAAATGAACCAATTTGAAAATTAGTTATCTAAATGAACCAATTTATGTAAGACATTATAATTCTGATGACAATAAAATGATTTATTTGCTTAAGAAAATATTTAAACATTTGAAAATTTTTGAGAAATTGAGCGTATTAGGTCACACAGATACGCCTACAGTGAACTACGGCTTCAGTAGTCCACGCATAATATAAAATTAGGCGTATTAGGTCACACGGATACGCCTACAGTGAACTACGGCTTCAGTGGTCCACGCATAATATAAAATTAGGCGTATTAGGTCACACGGATACGCCTACAGTGAACTACGGCTTCAGTGGTCCACGCATAATATAAAATCGTGTATAAATCCCCTATCGTATATCTCGGGGCGTTAAATTTTACATGGCTCGTCGGGAGGAAATAATGCTAATTAATTATGTAGAATGTAAAATGCTGAACACGGTCGTTATTTAGGCAACAGGGGTTGTTATATTTGAAATTATTAATAAAAGGTCAATTAACTCCATTCTTAGTGTGGAAAAGATAACTGAAAATAAGATCCCTGAGTCGTATGCGAGTTAAGGGATCGTCCATTACGACGGGGTCACCACTGTAGGTATGCACGAGGAATACATCCTAATTAAGTGGGTGGGATTCAAACACAATGGGGAGTGTAATTATTGACGACACGTCAGTGCATTTATTTACTGAAGCTGTTAGAGGTTAGTGGTAATACAGACCACACCATATGTGCTAAAACTAGAGAAGGCTGAGATAAGCTTAATTAATCTGTAAGCTTAAGAAAAGGACACTTTTTAATGTCGCTGAGGGAACTGGTAGGACTACTAACGGGACACTGCCATCTCAGGAGACACATGCAAATATTGGGAGTGGAAAACACCAATAGATGCAGGAAATGTGAAGAGGATGAAGAGACTCCAATTCATTTATGGTGCCAATGTCCTGCCCTGGTGGAAACTAGGCTCAGATATCTGGGGAGACATACAGTAGAACCAGAAGACATAGCCACATACCCAATAACAACCCTGGTGAACTTTATAAAAGGGACCAGGTGACTGTTAAAGGAATGAGGTAAAATGGGAGATAGCACAATGGGCCTATGGCCTAAGTGCTCGCGGGAACTAAGTGTAAACCGTCTCCGCCCTTAAAAAATGTAAATACCGCATAAGAACACCAATCAGAATTTAAACATGGCTTAAAATGGCTTTTAAAGTGTTTGGTGACCAGATCAGGTATTTTCCCACCTTACTCTACCCTATCTCCTTCCGCTCCCCGCTACCTTCAGCCTCACAACATACCACAATTGGGGATGCCATAGTCTCACGAGCTTCAGATGGTTGGGAGCAGTTGGGACTCTTGTGCGGTATCACAATAAAAAAGAGTCCCAATTGCCCGGAACCAGTGGGATTATGGCATCCCTAATAGGGGTATGTTGTTAGGCTTAAGGGTATCATGAGAAAAGAAATAGATGGAGAAGGGGAAGGTGTAAGACGAATGCATAATGCGAAAATGAATGTTAGAAGAAGTCGGGAAAGCCCGGGAACACACGAGACCGTCAAAATTAATCACCTTAAGGCGATGCCATACGTAGTAATTCAAAATCATGTGTTTTTGGTTTGAAAATTTGGTCGCCTAGAAATGTTTCGGATGCTTTAATTAAATACTGCGAGTAGAATACATCTTGGCCTTTGAAATAATCGAGTATTTTTTAGATAAGTCTTTTTATAAACCCAGATAAAATTAATGTATAATGCTTATGAAAACCGCTTTAAAGTTAGAAATCTCCTACTTACGAACCCATTTTCGGTTATTATTTTATTGTATAATGTGGCAAATTAAGTTATTTATAAAATGAACGGAAAAAAAAATAGAAATATTTATGCCTGAACATCCACAAAATAAAATAAAAGGCACTTTTTGGCCATGTTTTTTCTTGCATAAATCAGGGGTGTTATTGATAGCGGCTCGATTTAAAATATTACACTACGTAGTGCATCGCCTTAATTGCCAAGACATGCTGTGTTTCGGTCAATTCTCTCGTGACTACCCCATAGGGAAAATAGTATGATGTTTAGTTAATTTGTTAGTTTTAACTGCAAATTGAGATAAAAGGGTAACGTATCTAAAATATGATTTAAGATTTAAAAGTATTCTTGTTATTTGTTTTTGGGGTGTTATGCCGTGTTGCGCTAACTCCTTCTTTAGCCAACGTTTCGTACAGCATTGCAGTGTCCATCATCAGGGCAGATGTGTTATTTGTATCGTATCGTGTTATTTGTAACGTATCGGTCAATATCGGGGTACGAAACCAGGAGGCGATATTTTCATTGTTCAATATATTATTTATTTTCGATTAAGGTTAGCAAAGCAGTTACTTCAAGAGATATCTCAAAGCCAATGACCCGAATGCGATAACTTGACAGCAACGTTTACTTCACGTTGACCCTCGTCACAAAGTAATTTTTTCCGACCCCCGAACACACGTACTGTTGGATTCTGAAAATACTTACACTTCGCACTAACCAAACCACAATTAATGCTCTTTTAAGAGTAGTTAAAATGAAATACTGTCAAAGTTATTTGTAACCCAAGAATAATAATAATAGTATAGTATAATTTGTACAGCGCCGATTTTGTGAAAATCACCCCAAGGGCGCAATATGTCTGTCTTGAAAAATAATTTTGACATAGATACCAAAACGTAGATACAATATTTTAAACTGTAATTTATTTATTTAACGCCCAGAGGGCTTTTACATGTAGGTGGTACAATTTTAATGACAGTTTAGAAACATACGAAAGAAATAATAAAAATAAAATTACATTAAAAAATAATATATGCAAGAAACAAAAATAAAAATAACAAGAACATAAATTAAGAAATACAGCGATTTGACTGGTTTACAAAAAAAAAACATTCATTTAGGAATAGTGTCATAAATAAGTCTTTTAGGTAATCCACAAAATTCGCAAAGTTAATATTAAATATATCGACATCACCTAAGTATTGGTTTCCCATAGTGTGAAACCGTTGTATTGGGGAGTTCGCAATGTAATTGCGCTTATGTGTGTTGCAGTGGAATAGTGTATTTTGTCGTGTTATTATTGTAGGTATTCGTAAGTTTATGAGTTGCAGAAGTTCGCAACAGTCGAATTTAGAGTTTAGAATCTTGAATAATTATTTTACGCTTGTCTTCCAATGTGTGTATTTTTAGAGTATTTAATAAGAAATGATATTGTAAGTCTTCTAGTGGGATATTTAAAATGTAATGCTTTAATGGTATTTTTCCCCAAATACGTAATGATGAAGAATTTGTGAAATAGTTGAAATGATGAGAGACTGAGAGAAACATGAAGCAGGAAAACTTCAAATAGGTATATTATATAATTCAACCACTGAAGAGAAAATAACAAATAGAAATGTGCTATGGGCGTGCCCGATGTAAGGTAAATAATGTACCCTTGCTGAGGGCCTCCGTGGTCGAGGTGTAAGGCTCTCGACTAGCAAACCAGAGGTTGCGGGTTCAAATCCTGGCATGCGCAAGTAAATTTGTGTAATTTCACAGTTCACTCATTAAAAATAATATATAGTACGTTTGCGGCACGTTCCAGAATGGAAGATACTCTCAATATCGCCCTAGTGTAAGACAACCATTCAGAAATAAGAGTTTCTTGAAATGAATTTAGCCGCGTTTGATGACCAGATCTGAATAGCCAGGTACTTCCCCACTTTCCTCTTCCCCAACTCCTTCACCTCCCCACTACCTTCAGCCTCATAACATACCCCAATCGGTGGTGCCATAGTGTCACTGGCTCCAAACGATTGGGAGCAGTTGGGACTCTTGTGATTTAAAAAAAGATTAAATAGAAAGAACTTTTTCAAATTTCGAAATTCTAAAGGATTTATATTTTTAAACTGTGCTCTATAGTCTAAAGATGTTGGTTAAATTGACCACATCAGTTTTCTTTCATATTACACGTAGAGTTTACCTTGTCAGTAAATACAACTCACTGGTGTATTAAATTACATTACCAGACCTGGTTATATTACACAGAGTCATTAACAACTTAATTGAAAGCCCTGCCATCATCACCACTATTAAATTCCATGAACCGACTAGGAACAAAAGATAAAATGTAACATTCTTCTGCAATACACTCACAATCAGACACACTTACTAACATATAGGATGCGTGAGGCAACAAGTTTGGGGGTATTAATTATATATTTACTGACACCATTTATAGAATTAGAGAACTTTGTTGAATCCTACAAATTATAGTAACTAATACAAATTATAGTAACGCTTGTCTAACAGACCAGTTAGACAAGCGTACAAAGAAAACATAAAAACTCCGACAGTAAATTCAAGCTTTGGACAAAGACACTACCAATACCATGTTATAAAAGCTTTCAACAGTGTAAAACTTGAAATTAAAATTGAGGAAAATAAAAATAAATTCACACACAAAATTACAAAATGGATTAAAGAACAAAAAAGACAATATTACCAAAATATCATAGCATAAAATAAAAATAAAACCTACACGTAACACACAAAACCAATATAAACACACATCACTCACAAACACACAAGATTATTTTCAATGTATTATTTTTTAATTTTATATATATTATTATGTATTTTTAATTTTAAATGTATTATTTTCTCTTTAAATGTATTATGTAGATTATGTTTTCATATTATAAAATGAAGGCCTCAGCACGGGCAAGCCACCCAGTGAGGCCTATATTACTGGAAAACTTAAAATGTAAAAAATATTGTACCAAATAAAAAAAAATTATAAAAAATAGTAGTGTTGGTAATGTAGTAGGATTGTTCTAGTTCCTATTTTATTTTATGTTACTGTTACATGTTTTACTAATATTGTTTCATGTATAGTTTATCAGTTGTATGTTATTTCATGCTTATTTCTGTATAATTTTCGATACCTCACTAACTTTATTCTGTTCATATAATCCATGTAAGAACCCAGCTGGGAGAAAAACGAAATAAAATAAAATATCGTATTATGTTACGAATTGTGTATTAATCTGCTAAAAGAAAATGGTTTGAATTGAAAAGGATTCACTGGACATTCCGCTTAGAATCTGGACTGGGATGTTTAAAGCGAACTTCAGTATGAATATTTTTGCAATAAGGAATGAAAGGAGCGACCTGCTCAGTTTGACCCCGTCTTAAAAGTGGTGGAGCGGGGTTAGTTTGGACCCGACGCGACGCCCGGGGCAAACACGACCCATTCACCTTCAGGTGGGAAGGTAATAAGGCTGGTGGCTGGCAACTAGTTCGGGGGTACAATGTGTACACGTACATCTAAGCCCATAGGGCATAGGGGACGCCGCAGTTGCAAAGTATACATACATAAGTGTCGCTAGAGCATTAAGATAGGTCATCGCGGTTAAAGGTTCACTTCTGAAATTTCAGTAGAAGTCACATTTTTTGGAGTAAACTTTTGTCACAATGGAGCTGTCCATTCCAATTTTAGAAAGATTGATCTTAAGATTCTTACTATCGCAATAAATTTGAATTGTTATTATTATTATTTATCGTGCAGTGAAATATTAAATCGTCTTAAATTGGTGGGGTGGGGAACTGGTGTGGACAAATATGAATTCAATTGGATAGGCGCATTAATACACTAGCGATAAAGTAGGTACCAAAATTATTTTGTGAATTATAATTCTTTATTCGAAATGTTTATTTCTTTTCTTCAAATATTTGATAGATAAATTAATACAGCTAATACAAAGCGCGTGGTTTCGCTGAACTAGGTCCAGTGGACATACTTTAGTTTCCATATTCTTTAAATGACTAACATTTTTAAGGGGTACTACTGTTTATTTGATTAGTGTGAATATAACGAGTCTTGTATTTTTATAATGTCATTGGATAGATTTTTAAGTGTACAAAATTCAACGGGTAAATTTCTTTTTTTTTGAAGGCTGAGAAGAAAAGAAAAAGAATCCTGAGGCAAATTTTTTAAAATAAAAACTTTCAGCTTCGCAAATTCTACAATTATAATATCTCGTAATTTTTCACTTTAAAGGGTCTGCGCTAGTGTACAACATAAAATTCAATTCCAAACTAATGATGGAAAAGTCATTACACGCGTTTTAAGTTTTTCCATGTTGCTGATTTTATTTTTAATGCGTCATTTGTTTTCGCATTTAAAGAATGGCACCAATCATTATGGCGAAAGGCATAAAGGGTTCTCGGTTGAATAGTTCAGTGGTTATTGTGTGAGACAACATCTTACCGATGGACGGACATTCCTAATGACTGCACTGTCACGTCGCGGTGACGCCAAATTAATTAAGTCTTGGAACAAGCTTTAAGCTGGAGAATCTGCACGACGATCGCGCAACAAGACAATATAATATCATCTTCACTACACAACAGCGCAGCAGGAAAATATAATATCATCTGCACTACACAACAGCGCATCGAGACAATAGTATAACATCATCTGCACTACACAACAGCGACGGTTGCAGTAAAGGGAAAGTAAGGTATATAGAGAATATATGTATATACAGGGTGTATCGGCACGTACCCGACAAATTTTAACCAGCTATTCCTTAGCACATTTGGAGTAAAAAATGTTATGGGCACTTTGCTGTCCGGTAACATTTTTTTTAATAAAAAAATTATTATTCATATTTTCACCACATGTCTACACAACAGCGACGGTTGCAGTAAAGGGAAAGTAAGGTATATAGAGAATATATGTATATACAGGGTGTATCAGCACGTACCCGACAAACTTTAACCAGCTATTCCTTAGCACATTTGGAGTAAACATGTTATGGGCACTTTGCTGTCCGGTAACATTTTTTTTAATAAAAAATTTATTATTCATATTTTCACCACATGTCACCAATGTTTTATCCTTTGTTAAAGTTTGAAAACCCGTCTGGCAATATTTTGTTCGAGTTTCGTTGAATAATGTACATACGTACCTACGTTGGCGCGCTTTTACAATCACAACGAAATGGCACGGCACCATTCGTCTCATTTTTAACTATTATTATTTAGTGTGTACGAAAGAGCGAGGACACTTTTTGACACACTTGCTAATAACAGCTGTTGAACACGAGAAACAATGCAAATGACAGTGACGGAGTGTGGATTTTTTATTTATTTTTTGTTTTTAATGGAAAAAAAATGTTACCGGACAGCAAAGTGCCCATAACATTTTTTACTCCAAATGTGCTAAGGAATAGCTGGTTAAAGTTTGTCGGGTACGTGCCGATACACCCTGTATATTTAAGGGGCGAATCTTTTTTTTATTTTTATGTTACACCGCACAAGATTAACAACTACCAGGAGGAAGTCGGACAATGGCATCGCCTATTTGGGGAGTGTTGCAAGGGAAAGAGAAAAGCAGGAAAGTACACGGAAGAAAACTTTTAGTACATTCATAATATATCGGAACACCTGTTCATGCACCAGCGTTTGTCCTGCTAATATACAATAACGGAATGCGAAAATATTCGATTTTTTATGAACACGTGTTCCGACGTCGCGATAACACATTCGTGTTTACTGAAAATTTATTATAAAACCAGTCAATTCATTCGTTAAAGGCCTGCAATCCCGTTTTTAACAGGATTACAAATCGTTTAAAGAGATTCTTAATAAATTAGCAATACTATATATTATATCTGTAAGTTTTCTCCGTGTACATGTCTATTTAGATTTGGTTACTAAGCATAGCTAAAGCCAGTTCAAGCGACGTTTCGATTCTGAATGACGGCTTCTGACCAGGTCGGCAGCGGAAAGAATATTTATTTTTACGCGTGACGCTATTAGCTATTTCGCCTTCCGAAGCCATAGTCCAGTAATAAGAATAAATAATACTAATAATTACTAATTAAGAATGATTAGAGGTCACTCTAAAAAAAATTACCTGGACGGCTATAAAGACAGAATTTGAAGCGCGGGTTTCCCACTACGATGTCACCTTATTTTGATCTATTGATTTGAAACTGTTGTCATATAGTAACTATGTTATGTAGAAATAATATTGAATAAAAATACCATAATATGAGTATATTACTGATTGTGGCGTGTATTTTTTATGATTTGTTGACGGCAATGTCAAAGGAAAATGACAGATCTAGTGATATGAAATCGTAAGTCTGAAAATAATCGTGAAAGTGTAAACCAGAGATTTTTCGTATGGGTCCCGATATAATTTCCGCAGGGGCAGTTAAGCCAGCGCTTATTGGAAAGTGCGTAGTTGCGTAAAGCGACAAATGTAATTAATGTGTTTTGTAAAATGTTTATGGTTGTGTACTTGGGTAGAACATAAAACTGTGGAATGAGTCCAAGGCAGTTAAGGCATAGATTGTGGAAAGTGTATAGTTGCGTAAAGCGACAAATTCATGATTGTGGAAAATGAATGATTGTGAACAGAGAAACTGAGGAAAGCCTGTTATACAGAGAAGAACATAATAAACGTGTGGTTATGTGGTCAAGTAATTCGCTTTAATAAAATCATTCACTTCACAAAACCAGTAAAAATTTAAAAAATAAATCTATCATATATGACAAAATTTGTTAGGAAAATGTGAAACGCTTTGTAGAACCAAGTCCTTGTCATGGTAACGAGGGTTCACTTATTATATTCCGTAAGTTATGATTTACGAGCAGCCAAAAGGTTTAATAGAAGCCTCGCGTGCCCACCGTCAATGAAGCATTTATATTGCCACAGGGACATGGTGAAAGAGTGCCACGGGTTGTGTTACGATACGCTTATTATTAATAAAAAAATAAATAAATAAAATCATGTAACACAAGACAAACATAAAAGCCATTTTCATCAAGCTCGTTTAAAATCGACTGCTCCCGAAATTTTCTAAAAGACCAAGCGTACAAAAGTACGAAGCGTCACAAATAAACAAAAGTAAAGGAATTGCTTATCAAAGGTCCTTTTGAGATTATATTATAATATAAGATGACAGTGGACGATAAACTAAGATTAATAATTTATTAAAAGTCTCTACAAATTATTCGTATTCCTGTTAAAAACTGGATTTGTAGGCCATTAACGAATGAATTGATAGGTGTCCTAAAAAACTAGCGCAAGTAAAATACCAATGTTTTCACGATGTCCGAACACGTGTTCATAAAAGTATTCATATTTTTGCATTTCGTCCTGATATATAATTAAGACCAACGCGTGTTCCGATTTTATTACGAATTTACCAACACACTATCGAGAAGCGGCTTACAGTCCCGTTTTTAACAGGATGAGTAATAATTTGAATACACTCAAATAGCTTTAATAGGGAAGGTATACATTTGCGAACCGAAACGCGAACCGTACCACGAATTACGGGAATGGAACGAATCAACTGCAAGCGGCGTTTCTCGCGATTTGCGGTTGCTTCATTTCTTTCCCATTAGTTGAGGTTCAGTTCAGCAGTTCAGCTCGCAGATGTATACGTAGCATTATACAGACTTGGCCTAAGTTTCAACAAACTGATTTCGAAAACAGTTTGTTGAATTGTTGAATTCCTTGAATCGAAATTTTAGAATAACGACATAAAGACAGTGGAGGAATGGAGCAAACAAAATGGTCTAATTTAGAAAAACGGTATATTTAAAATTGAAAATAATATATCCATTGAACCAGAAATTCAAGACAGGCAAGTCATGCTAATTTCACGACGCCTGAGTTCACTTTTCGAGAGATTTTGCTGCTTCTAAAACAAACGTGATAATAAACCTACACTAGGGTGTCCCAGGACATAAGGAAGAATTTTTTTTTCATGAATTTAAATATGCATACCCTCTTATTTTATTCCATTTGATCCCAATAACTCATATAATAAATATTATTTTGATTAAACACCGGCAACCCGTGCCGACTTGGTGCCAAACATATGGTACAGAGTTAATATGGAAGGATTTTCAACTTTCATTTTTGTCCGATAAATAAAATTAAAAATGCACAAATGTTCAATTATGTAGTATTTTATATTTAAAAATGGTTTATTGATTAAATTTTTTCTTCATAGTTTGTTTTTTACAGTCAGGATAAACCTTCCGGTGTTCTTGAACGCATCGTAACAAAAATTATTTTTGTTCCTCTTCGACCGTGAGATTAAGCCATGAAAATCTTGCATTAACTTAACAGTTCTTTCAGCTGTATCATTCACTACCCTCAGCGGCGACACCTTCTTTCTGACTTCTTGATACGAAGCAATATTTGACCACATCGTAGGGAATTCGTTAAGAAAACTGTCATATGTTTTCAGACGATCAAACAAATACTTGTTCTTGACTGAAATGAAGTCGTAAATATTTTTCTCTGAAACAAAAGTCACTAAATTATGATATGAACAAAAACCTCAAAACAAAACATAATTTAAACTACTTAATAAACTTACCATACAATTTACCATCAAGATCTTCCTTCGATGGGATGTAACCATAGACATATGAATATTAGTAGACCTGCCCTAAGTGATTAAAAGCGTATTATCCCCACTCCCCATACCGGTTCCATTGGAGCCGGCTGGGCTCGCGTATGGCTCAAGTGAAATTTGAAAACGTGACGTCATCATTCTTGTGCGAACTATGGTCGAGGCATCATCGGTTCATTTTACGAAATAACACGGCAAAATGTTGACTTGTGATATGAAAACTTGTAAAAATAGATGTGAAAAAGAGAATAAACCCAATTGTCGTATTACATTCCATAAGTAAGCATTATTTTACTTTATTTTAAGCTTATTCACACCGTATTATATGGATCAGTTTTAGAAACATATACTATCACATCACAATGTAGCGATTCTCAAGTGTGCTCATCGTTGTTTACTGGGGTAAGTAAATTATGAAACATTTGTAAAAGTGTCTTAACTAAATACTCTGAAACTAACTACGACTCTGCAAACAGAAGAAATTCACTTTGCCGAATTTGGACTTCGCAAATTAGTTCATAACGTGGCGAGTAATTTGCGCTCCCATGTAAAAATGTCTATTCATTCAAAAGCAGATTTTACTTTTAAGAACTAAATGGTGATATTATAATGCGAGATGCCTATTTACTGTCAGATTGATTTATTGACGAATCACAGTCAGCTTAACCCCCTTCGTTCTTCAACAGTTGATTTTACCCCTCGCCATTATCTTCTCGTCTATTAATTCCTATGTCTGTGGATGTAACGTTTGCCATGGGATGATAAATTATTTTTTTTGATATTTCGAGCATTTTTATTTTAGTTGTTTGATCCACAGCGTCGTCAAACAGCGATAAAATAGATCCTTCATCGGTCAAATACAATAACTCCTTACTGAACAGAAATAAAGCTGCTATTGAGATGTTTTCATCAATTTTTTCTTAGGCCTTCATCGATTTCAAAAAGCACAAGTCATGGTATGGTGCTTTAACTGCTATAATACATTGTAACCATGGCTTGACATAGGATGTTACTATGAACAGGCAAACGTCTAAAAGTGCCGCCTTATCCTTACCGGTAATTTTAAATTGCGCACAAATTAATGATATTTTCAAGGAATAAAGCGCCTTTGCCATCCATCGAGCACCTGGAGGCCAAATCTTAAATTTTCTCGCTGTATCTTCTCCTAAAACTATCACACAGAGCTCTAAAAACTCTCAATAGTAATCTCCAAGTATTTTTGTTGTCAGTGCAGTATGGTAAAAGTCAAGCAAATCATCGATTTCGGAAGCGGTTAGGTGCAATGTGAGATTTTCTCTGTAGCACTGAATTTTATCGGGATCAACATTTTTACAGTTATCTCGAAACTTTTTGAAGAGTGGTATGTCAGGGCTTGTAGTCACTTGACTGATTTTTACTTCAAACACAGCTTTTAATACCTACTATGGCTATATTTGGTATATATTGACAGTTAAATTCACTTTCCGGATATTGTAGAACAAAACTTCAAGAACTTGTCCATTAGATGGCAGTTTAGAACCCGATATTTGGTGTTTTACGACTCCTATTAAAAATATACTCTTTTTTAGAAGTGCGTAAATCTATCAACATCTTCCCTGAACGAGTGATTTTCGTTTACTAACAAAATAGCAAGTTACTACAAGCTCATCAATACGTTTGCTCGCTGGCGTCTTAATGTACAAGTACTGAAATCTTTCGATGCAAGTCGGCACGGGTTGCAGTTGTCCAAAGTAAACTAAATTTTTTTCATAAGTGTTTTGTCATTATTAAAACAAAATTAGAGGGTATGCGTTCAAAAATAAAAACTTTAATTTTTTTGGGACACCCTAACCTACACGAAGAGAAATCGATTTTTGCCCTCACGATAAAATTCAGGCCTTATAATAAAACAACAATTTAAGAATGTTTTATCGATTTGCCTTCATAATATATCATGAATATTTGAAGTTTATCAGGAAACCTTTTAATTCATTCATACGGCCTGCAATCCCGTTTACAACCGGAATTATCAACATTTTGAAGAGATTCTCAATAAATTAGCAATAGCCATTTTTCTCCGTGTAGTCTTAATAAAAATAATGAACAGATAGTTATGAAATGAAGATTCATCTTTGTTCTGCACCTTCTCATTTCCACAATGTACGGTATTAACCCGTAGGCCGCTACGTGACGGACGTTCAGAATTGTAAATAATCTATACAGTAAAACTAAAATCTAAACATGCGCGACAACCCAAAGGTGAAATGGTTGACTTTATAGGGCGGCCCAAAGGTCACGGCCCTGTTATGATGCAGGACTAGACTCCTTTTGTTTTAATATTTTATTCATTAATTTATTCTGCATCATAACATTTATCCTCGCCGATTCTCTAACCTAGTTAGGAACTGGGCGATTGTCGCTGGTATTAGTTTTAGTAAAATTTCGAATTTTAATTTAAAATTTAACATCTGAACCCGGGCGGAAACAAAAAAGAAAAAAACACTTCTTAGCTGGGCAGTCAACGGGTGGGATCGTGAACTGCACAGCTGACAGTCACGGTGATTTTTATTTCGGAGTAATTAGTTGTATGGATGGATTCCATTCTTTCTTTTGTACCGTAAAATGCGAGTTTGCTTCGGGCACGACGGGATTCTTTTCCGCAACCTGTTAAACAACCATTCCCGATGTGGGTAATGGTGATTTCTTTGAAAGAAATGGTGTACGAGCGAACCACGCGACAATCGTAATCCGGTAATCAGCCGACAGCGGTAATCCGTAAATAATTGTCCCATCCGGCGTGAGATGAAATTATATTCAATCCTAAATTCGGCTTACGCAAAACCGTCAAGCGGGAGCCTCGTTATTTTGGACGTGTGATGTTTGGGAATACTAACCGCACGTGGCCGGCGGCCGAGAGAAAGCTACTGGCCTAAGTTGCAGCATCCTCAGAACCCGGATACATCCGCGTTATTAGCTGGAGATCGTGGATGTGGCCGGGAGATATATTCCTGCCCCTTTCGGAGGCCCGATCCACGCTTCACGGGGTCACGTCAGCCGCCGGATGGAGTCCGGGGGACGTTCCGTCGCTTCGCCAATAAGAAGACACAGTGTTCAGTAATAGGAGACGTAGTGATTCGCTCTCGTAGAGTAGATTATGATTACGGATACAGGTCGGTCTTGGGGTAAGTCCAAAATGTATAATTTTATAAATGTTTCTCAATACATGTAATAACATACTATGCACCGCTTTTTATTTTATTTACTATGTAAGACCATCCCTAAGAACAAAACAGGATTCTGACACGCGACCTTGGTTGCGAACCTTCACACCTGAGATCATTAAGTATAAACATTCTAGGTGATTAATTTTAACCTAGATTGGCGCGTTCTACCGAACAAAGTTTATACAATTATTATTTGTACCCTAGGTCAAACCTACTTAACAGCCCTTGCAGGGTTGTAGGCACCGCGCACCGTAGTGCCCAAGGCACAAGATATAAACTTGTTAGATAACTTATGATGTATGGAGGTGGATTAAGCGTTAAATTACGGGCGGAGTAAGCCGTGATAATGGTAATATGAAATCTGACATTTAACCGATCTCGGATCTACGCTAGAAAACAAACAAAGTTCTACTACCCTGAAGTAAATATATTATTATATCGATGTCAGCTTTCTTTCAAATAAATATTTGTAAAATACATAGGAAGGAACCGGGAATAAGAGAGAAGGAGAAAAACAATGCTTTTAATCTGAATGTTCTCTCACAGGAGCGATACTGGGAGAATTTTCCACCCTTCACAGCGAAATTACACAAGTGTGAACATCACGTAGGTACCAATATTACACCACCAGAACCTACACAAGGAAGGAATTACATATGTATGAAATAATTATTTCATGAATTATTGGTAAGTGAAATTCGCGAATGTGTAATTTCTTCGGGTAACCTTCACAAAGTGCAAATCCGCGTCTGTCTGTTTGTGTCCTCAGTTCTTCTAAACTACGCTACAGATTTTGATAGGGTTTTCACTATCATTTAGAAAACTTCTTCCGGAAGGTTTATATATATAATAGATGCATATTATATTTACATAAAGTAGATAAAAGTCGATATCGATGATATATATGGCTATTTTTAATTGTAAATGTGATAAAACCTATTTAATTGTGTAATTTCATCATGCAACATTCATAACGTGCAAATGCTTTATCAAACTAGAGACTCCATCGTTCTCGTATCTTCTTTTTAGTTTTCATACAAGACGTGTGAGAATGAAGAGAACAATCGTCGATGACGTAAAGCTCACAACAAAGGTCCTCAAACACACGCAACACATTACCTTACATAGAACTTTAGCCCTCGGTCATTACATTCATTAGACCCTAGCCTATAAGTTACAACTTTCCCCAATTCAAGAAGAAGTTATAATTTATTTGAGAAGACTTTCTTTGTGAAATGTTTCCGTGCTTATGTTTCCACAAAATAAATTATTATTTGTCCCAATTATTATTAGTCCCGGCTACTGAAAGCCTGGTGTATTTTCTCTTTCAATTTAAATCCAGATTCCCTTCGCTGTGGTTTGAAAATGGTAGCAATTATATTATAAGAATAAAGTGCTAACCGTAAATTATTACAAAAACCAAATTTTGTGAGAGCTTTTTCATTTTGGCAGACCAAACTGCGATAGCTTTTTTGATACTTACCATTACTGGGAAAGTGAAAATAACAATATAATTTGGGAGCAGGATCAACAAGAAATATAAAATATAATATTTTACCGGTGAAATGTACTTAATAAAATCGATAGCCTGAGTCAGAAAAGGCAAGGGTGGGAGATCAAAACCTTTGTAACGGGATTGGGTTAACCTTATCGGACTTTATATGTCGTGGGTGACCTTTTAAATCAACAGTATCGTTACATTAAACGTCAGGGCTGTCCAACTTTAGGTAAACAGAAGTCATCAAAAACGTTAAACCGGGTACATTGGTTTTACAAGTATGTGAGGGTTGGCAATAAATGTGTAATGATGACAGAGATCATAGGCGTTGATGTTATGTCTTGACGCCATAATATCTTTCCTCACCATCTCGGGAAAGATCAGGTAAAACTGTTCCATGGCACCACTTTTCATGACTTTGTACCACTTTTCAAGCGTGTGTTGAATTGCATCTGTCCAGAGTTGCCCAGTTATAGCGTCTGTGTAAATGAGCATCATTTTCAATAAAATATATATAACTTTTTTTGTTTTACAACGCACGCAACTTTTTGCAAATTCGGTGTATTTTTTCATGAATTAAATAGGACCTAAAAAAAATTCGTGTTATTTTCCGGCGAAATTGGAGTTTTTTTGTGGATTTTTTAGAAAATCAGTAAAAAAATATTATTTATTTTTTACAAAAAACGAAAATTAATGACAAGTACGCTGCGTTTTCGAAGTTAACTGCTGCATGATATACATAATATAATATCAAACATATTAAAAAAATATATCGCAAAATTTGCGTAATTTATAAGAAAATTGAGATTCGTTTTTCAGATCTGTTTTTCCTTCACAGAATCCGGGCCTTTTCAAGATCCGCATTGATCCCTTACAGCCCCTACCTTAACCGGCCTCACAACCCTGCTCGACCGGGTGGCGATATAGTTTTTCCACTAAGCCACTGTTTTTCTTCCTTTATAGAATCCGGAAGACCTGCATTAATAAATCCCTTACAGTACCTACCTTAACCGACCTTACAACCTTCTCAACTGGGTAGCGATATGATGCCCCTGTCTTTACAATGTAGACAGGGGCGCTCTTGAGAGGCGTCAAGTAAAAATAAAAATAATTTTTAAAAAAGCGACATTCTCAATATTCTGACAAATAAGATAACGGCCCGTTCTCATGAAGCCAACCAACATCAACTGTGAACGGGTGTTCCGCTTATGTCCGCCGAGTTTCGCGCACGTGCACCGGTGCACAGGGGTTCATTCAATCTGGTTTCCATTCATTAATCATTACACCTCATTTACATTGGTAAAATAGAAGTGATTTGGAGTAAGTATGTTGGTGTTGTATGATGCTGGGTACTGTACTGTACTGACCTGCGCCTCGCCCAAGCCCAGCTCGATCATCTCGATGGTGTGGCGCACGATGTGTGCCTTCTCCTCGGTGGCTGGGGGCGGATCCTGCGCGAGCGCGCCGGCCAGACCCTGCAGCAGCTGCGCGTGCTCGGCCCGGAGCGCCTCGAGTCCTTGCGCCACGGTGCGCGCGCCGGCCACCATCTCCTCCTGCGTCATCTGCGTCATCCTGCCGATGTGCTCGATCTTCTTGCTGTAACAACAAACAAACAAGCAAATTAAAACTATGAAAATACATCGGACCCTAAAATCCCTAGAGGTGCTATCTATAAAATATAGACAGACAAATGAAATTGATTGAAAAAAAACGACATTTGGAAATGTTTGATCAACTTCACGAGAAGTAAGATATAATTGAGCTTACTTAATTATCAATATCGGAATAAAACCAAGATTTGTATAAATATTAAAGCCACACCGCCTCTCCGTCTGCCACATACACTCTTATTTATATAAATAGATTGAAGATTGTATCAGAGTAAAGCTGTAAGTGGCTGGTTTCGGTGATTTGCCCGCAACACAGCTGACGAAATCTATTCTATAAATCGAAGATTTAAGCTAAAATCATCAAAAATTATTGAAGATCTCGCAAGATTCTCTAAAGATTCTCTCTAGATTTAATTCCTCATTTCGCAATGAAGAGAGTTTTAATTTCATTTTACAAACTCTAAATAAAAATGAGACTTTTCGTTTTCAAGTAAGTCGGAAGCATTTGAAAAATGTCGGATATTTTGAAAGGGTACCTGACGATGGAATTCACCCCTTCCTCCAGAATCTAGGGCGGACGGAAACGCGACCCTGAGAACCTTTGAACGTTTTATACTTTACTTTAAAAGATCAGTTCCGAAGGAAAAAAGAAAAATGGAGGTGTATGAAGCCAGTTATTATCAAATTCGAGTCATTTTTGAAAATTAGTAAATTTGATAGAAAGGCATTGCCTTGTAGTATAAGATCTTTCACTTTGAAACAGTCTGTAAGATCCCTTTTGACATTGTAGAAAACACTTCTTTAACTCAATTTGGAAAACGTGTTAGTTAGCCACGTGTAGCTCTTAACCGACGATAACTTGAATACGATTGGGTCCAAACAATTTTTTTGTTCACCAGAATCATGAGTTTTCGAAGGGTAAAAAAAGACTGTTTTTTTTGCAAGCACATATCAATTATGCCGTGCTATCGATACAGCCTAAAAATTGCAACAAAAAATTGTACAAACTGTTGAAAATTTTGAATTAACATCGCAATTTGTGGAAGTAATCATCATTTTTTCCGGCATAAGCATTACTTCACACTGATGCCACAGCATTACATTAAAAATATATATAATTGGATGGTCGCCCACTGAGCAGATCGGAAAGGTTCTACCATTTCAAGTGGATAAAATGAACAATTTTCTTTTCTTTTCCGAGCATTTTATTTTTCGAACTGATTCACTCGAACGAAATATTTTTCTCTATTTAAAATAGCGAAAACTTTTTTTTATATATCTTATAAAATACTATGACAGGCCATTTTGGCACCCGAATTTTGATAAAATTACAAGAGAATAAAACCAATAACGGCTCTAGTTCCTACAGTAAAGGATTTGCAGATAGATAGAAGAGATGTAGGGCGCGTCGTGGTAATCGACAGGACCTGGGCAAATGTGTACTTTTCATTGCGGATTGACTGCGGCAGGGAAAAGCTTTAGTCCACTGTAATGGGAGGCTTCACGGCTAAAATAGGGCGTCGCTAGTTATGCCGCGAGCCCCAGGGCACGGTTAAACCGATCAACTGAAGCACAAAGCGTAGAGCATTCAACAATTTAAGGGAATTACTTTGCCCGATTGTACATAGTTTATTAAACACGGCTGTGCGCCTCTAAAGTGTGTTAGTTGGTCCCGTGGCAGCGCTTTACACTTTGAATGACACGAAACGAAAAATCGTAAAAGTGCCAACAACGACGCACTAACGTGGAATGATAATGTTTTAATAATCTGCTAGTTCTGCAAGCAAAGCAAAAAGGCAGCTAATAATTTGTAAAAGTCACATTGTTAACACTTTTTTACTATATTATGGTCTCGTATATCAGAATGTGATGGTAGTGTTGATCTCACGAGAGTTCTCTTAACCCTTTAAATGACAAGAAACGAAAAGTCGAGGTTGGTGGTAACGGCGAGAAACATCAATAGACAACAATTTAAAATATTCTAAGTGAGCTCTGGAGACATTAAATTAGCACAACTGAATCGATTTTAATATAATGACCAACTTGACTATTTTCATATCGAGAGGTATCTATCACCAAAATAAAACAAGACACGCCATCTTGTTCGTTCCACATTTTGCAATTTTTCAATTAGTAAGATGGTATATCTATAAGGTTGATATTTAAGTAGTAATGTAAAATCGTGTATTTTTGGTTTGCAAATTTGATCGCTTAAAAATATGTTAGATGCTTTAATTAAATACTGCGAGTAGAGCACACCTTGTACTATATAAAAAAATAAAGTAACCGGCCAGTAAAACCGGCTTTTAAATTTAAAACCTCCTACTTACGAACCCATTTTCGGTTATGGTTTTATTGTATAATGTGGCAAATTAAGTTCTTTGTAGAATGATTCTAAAACATTTAAATATTTGTGCCTGAACTTCGCAAAATAAAATAAAACACACTTTTTAGCGATGTTCTTTTCTTGCATAAATCAAAACAGGCGGCTAGCGTTAAGCGAGAATTTAAACCTTATCGCCATCTACGTAAGGAGTGTTATTGTTAGCGGCCCGATTTCAAATGTTTCACGACGTGGTGCATCACCTTAAACGACGTTAGGGAGAAACTACAAGAATTTAACCATGAATACACATACCCCTCGGTAGGTACCAGCATCGACCAACTAAAGGCCAGTACCTAACCAGAGACATTAGCTACGTTGTTAAACACAATGTAATTTCATACTGCATCAAAAGATGGCGCCAGCTTGGCTGCCCGCCAACACGGCATTGCATTCATTCATTTTGAAAATGGAACTCACGAAGCTTTTACTAGCACGCAAGTACAGCACCACAGGGTTGAGAGGGAAAATTATAGTTCCCATGCATAATAATGAAAATAATACGAATATACTTGGAAGCAATGGACGAACGGAAATTAAAAGTTTCGTCCGTGACTTGCCGATACGTTGATTTGATAAGTGGGGCGCGAATATTTATTAGGCACTATTTAGGAAAGATAAATAAATTTAATGGTTGTTGGGTTAACAATTATGATATTAGTATAATATCATAGGATATATTTTGTTTAACATTAATTTTCATTATCCTGACGAGGAAGCCATTGGCTTTGAAACATGTATATTATTATTGATTAAAAGTGGTGTAAACTAAGTATTTCATTTATATATAATCAAAATGACGCCACATAAAATTTTACAACTATTGAAGAGATATTATAATTATTTGTATATCGAGTAAAACCTGGAAGTGTAATATTTAATTATTGAAGACAAGTATTAACGAATCTCGAACTAAAGATGTGAAACAGAAAAGATAGAAAAAGATTCAGTCGCATCTAATGGTACGTATACATTTGCGAACCGAAAGGCGAACCGTGCCACGAATTACGGAAAAGGAACGAAGCAAATGCAAGCGGTGTTTCGCGCCCTTTGCGGTTGCTTCGTTCCTTTCCCATAAGTTGACGTTCAGTTCGGCAGTTCGGCTCGCGTATGTATACGTAGCATTAGAATTTAATCTATGACCTCTTCCTTGCCGGGGTAGTGATTTGGTCCTTAAAGTAAAGGACTTCATCACATTAACAGCTTGATATGATTAATGGTAGAACTTTTTTTAAGTGTTTAATTGTGTCTTTAAAAATGTATTCGTCAGTTTGTATGCCACAGACACATATTTTCTATTAAATTAAAGTCCCATTAAAAAAATATATGTTTAATAATTACAAACAAAGCTAAAATATTAAAAAATATATTTAATAATTGACCGGTTATGTCCTCCCCCCAGGCGTAGTGTGTTCAATTTCTCGGCTGGCTACGTCCTCCATTTTTCCGCTTACTGTGGTGGTAGTAGGAGATTTTCAAATATTGTAAGGTTATTCGTAACCCGGGAATGTTTGCCTTTCGTTATAAACGATTATATGAAATTATTCTAGCACGCCAACAGAAACGGAAGCAATGGATTTATAATTCAACCGAATTAAAATAATTAGATGGCAATCACAAAAAATGTCAAGTCACCGTAATTCCGTTAAATGAATTCATTATTTTCACCAGAAAAAAACGACATCATTTCCATCGTTATATTAATTATAAAGTAGATATCTGTTTGTAAGAAGCACCAAAAAAAACTCTAACGGTGAGCTTTTGTCAATAAGTACTGCACAGTTTTTTCTGTCATTTCCATGGAGATTTTACTATGCGTTAAACTGTCAAATTAGACAAAAAAATTTGTATTACTCTTTCACACCGAGGGACGAATCACATTTAGGAAAGACAATTTTGATCAAAACCTTGTACTGTAGTAGCGCCAGCATAAAATTTTGCTTTTTCTTTCCTAAACATGCTTATTAAAGAAAATAGATATATATTATTAAAATAAATACCGGAAAGTCCAATTTTCCAATTAAGTCCTAAATCCTGTATCTAAATCTCGCTAATAAACAATTAGTTAATGTTAATTAAGTGTTAATCTCAAGTGACCTTCCAGGTAAGTATGGTACTGTATATTATCTCCATATATAGTTAGTAATAACATAGATCATTGTATAAATGTATTATTTATTTGTACAGCGCCCTTGAGGTGATTTTGCACAAAAACGGCACCATTCAAATCATCCAAATATTATTATTTATTATTCAAACGCCCTATCGGGGGAAATTTACAGAGGAAATTGACAATTTATGTATTCAAGTGTAACGTAATACATGGATAATAGCATAACCATATAAAAAATCAAATGCTAATACATACTAAGATTAATATCAAATCCAAATAAAGTTGTAAATAAAGCAAAGTTTGAAGTATAAAGTATAATTAATACTCATGTGATAATTATTATTTACACTTAATCCAAATGTGGAATGAAGTCTTGTAGGTATTAAATATAGTAATTTGTAAATGACCAACCAGGCTTGTAAAAGAAAGGCTTTAAAATCAATACGTGCATCTACCAAGTTCTACAAAACATTATTAATAAACCCGCCAAGAAAGCTGAAAGAAAAGTCGGTTGGTTTTCTGAAATGGCTGGAGTATTTAGAAGAAAAAGGCAAAAGAAGTTGGGGTTGTAAAAATAAACTAAGAACTACTTACGTGAGCCATTCTTTTACTGGTCATCAAAAATACTAAATTCGGTTGTGTGATATCAATGCTTAGCTATCAATGAACTGTATAAATCGGATTTGCTTTGAATTTAAGTGTCATTTTCAAAATTGGAACTGGTTGTAATCAAGTGATAAAGTACCTACGTATAAATTTCTTTCGCACTTTTTGGTACTAATAATCAATATTTTTTAAAAGAAAATTATATTATTTATAAGGGTGTCCGAGGGTAAAATGCGCTAACTTCGGGGTTTGATTCTACGTGATTCATAAGTAGAAAAGATAAATAACTTTTTCGTAATTCCAACGTTTTAAGGTAGTTTTAGGTAAAAAAGTAGAATTGTTTACATGGGAAAATAAATATTCTTCTAGTATCACCTCTCGAAGTTAGTGCAATTTACCCCCGGAAACCCTCTATTAATGATAAATTCTGTATTTGAAATGTGTATTTCTTTTGTTTCAATTTCTGAGGATAAATAAACTCGTTAAGTAAAGTCGTATTTCGCGTTTTTTCTAAAGTTTGCGCTTTCTCCTTTTTTTAAGAAACAGTTATTGTCAAAAGAAATTATCATTGTATTAGGCATAAAGAAAATTGACAATAGTATGATTTGAGATTTTCACGGCTATTATAGTGATTTATTTTTGGGGCATTATGCCGTGTTGCGCTACCTCCTTGTTTAGCATTAGTGTCCACCATCAGGACAGACGTGTAATCACTGGAGACTATAATGCTGTCATAAACTTTGGCTAAATAATGAGATAGCATCACTAAAATTGACAATTTATCTATGAAAGGCGAATTTAATTCAGAGAAAAATATTTTTTAAATACTTTCAGCTTCACAAATCCTACAATTACAATACCCCGTAACTTATCACGGGTCTGCGCTAGAATGACATGAAAAGCGTCAAAATTTGCGTTATAATAAGCAGAATAGAAAATGTAAATATTATCAAAGAGCTGAAACTATGAGAAGCTGAAAATAATTAATGAAGGTGGAATCTCAAAGGGGACTTTACAGTGCTATTAAATAAATCAAAATCATATTTTAAATACTTAGCTTTTTAATTTCAAAAGTGTCTATAAAAATAAACCCTTTCAGAGCTGAATTAAAACTAACAGTGGTTTGTTTTTATTTTATTTTTTTTTTATATTTTACACACATTACAAATATAAGGCAAAAAAGTCCCGATAAACTGCTTTTTAGCAGTTTTCTAACGGGTTCTTTGCATTACAAATCTTATTACAGTGAGTTTACAGTTACATTTTTACAATTATATGTATAAAACAAAAAATTAAAAAGTTTACAGAAATATAGCAAAAGAAAATTATGAAAAACATAAATAACAATTTTAAAAGTCTTTAGAATAATATATCTTTGTAAGCTAATACAAATTAATTCTTTCAGTAAGCCAAGTCTTCAGTTAAGTTCACGAATTGTTTGTTTTGGGCACAGTTTTTAATTTCAGCAGGTAACATATTAAAACAACTGGGAATCATATAGTTTAACGTTCTTTGTCCATATTTATATGCTAAGGTACAAAAAGTCATTCATTAAAGTTAAAACGAGTATTATGGATTGTGTTTTACCTTGTTTTGGTGAAAAATTTTGGTGTGTTTCGTTTATATTTTTTTTCAATAGTTATTATGAACTTATCAGCATTCAGAATGAAACGTTGCCTAGATTTTAGTTTTATGTCGATTTCAGCAAAGTCGTACATCATTGCTCAAGCAAATTCCACTTAATTATGATGGTAGTGGGAGGAGTTCTAATATTGTCAGGTTATACATAAACTAGCTAAATTTACAATTGTAAAAAAGAGAGTCAACGAAATAAAAAAGAAAGAAAATATCATTATTCATTAATCCATTCAGTAGGTACTTGCGCTTTGAATTGACCTAAAGATCCCTTAGTATTTTATATGATCCATTAGGGCAATCAAAAAGGAACATCCGCTCGAAATCGAACGATTTTACGATGGTATCGATATAACAGTAGACACAGCAGCTGACGGCTGACATCATCTGTCAAATTTAACCTGCAATTTATTCACAAAACAACCGCTAGATGGCGGTGCGTGTCATTTAAAAAAACATGGCGGGCACTCCAACAGCTGATTGCGAAATGTATGTATACGAAAACAAGACTGAAGCACAGTAGGAAAATATTAGAGCGTGGTAATTGAATATACCTACATAATAAATGCATAGTTTACGATTCTATCAATGATTATGAAAACTTTTATGGTTCTAAGTTATTTATAAAACGGAACAAAAATTACTTGTTAAAGATTACGACAATAAATAGTCATAGAAATCATCGTTTTCCGACGATTCTGTGTCATTTACTACGCACCTGAATGATTATTTGCCGTTTAGAGTATAATTCATGCCATGAACGAGTGGGAGGAACAAGTTTAGCCATGAAAGATGATGGCATCCACTGATGTAATTGTTTAAATGGCAAAACGATGCTATAGTTTAGTTGTCATTAGTAAGACCAAGAGATGGAAGTAAGACGAATACCAAATACCTAATGGCAGACAACGGAGACGATGTCATTATGAGTCACGCTATTATCATCGGAAGAGTGACTCAATACGTCCATACTGTGTAGAAGAGAATCTTATCAATTTATCAATCTCTTCCATCGACCTACATCAATGATCTTTACTCTTTGCATTGACTAGTTCCATGCTACGTAATAATAACGTTCGATTCAACGCTGATTTTTTTTGAACATTGTAATAATATAAAACCGTAGCCGTCACAACCCAGGGGCTATTTGAGGGGGAAGGGGGGTTGCGGGGTCCAACCCCCCCCCCCCCAGACAATAAAGTGTAATTGCTTATCTGCCCAAAAAAGAATTACAAAATTTTAAAATATTTTATCAATGTCATCGAAGTAAAGAAAAATTGAACTTACTTACAATAACACGCCTACAATAAATTGTCATCGGTTTATCTCTTCAATATCACTTTTGATTTTGCACCACGCATCACTTCACAAAATAGTATTATTACTCGCATGAAAATGAATTCAAAACAAAACTCAACGGCGAACTATTGAAACAAGAAATCAGCTTGGTGGGTAGTTGACTAAATATGAATTAAGCTATCCCTAATTCCAGGGTTGCCAATTATTATAAATTATGAATCAAATTAAACAGAAACATATATATATATATTCGAAACGTAGAAGACGATTACCGCTCGCTGTGGTAGGCTCGGAACGACTCAACTTAATTAACGCGGCTTGTGAATTGAGAAAACGAATTAACAGATGAGCGCGGCTGTAATAGAATGAAAATAGGGCTAGTCGACCATCGAAACTTAATTAAAAATTCGAAATACCAAAAGGAAATAGTTATAACTGGCGTAAATAAACCCCTTAAAAGTCGTTTTGCGAGTTGGTAATTTTAAGGCGTGTATTTTTAATTTACGCCGATATGAAAATTATTCAATGTATTATTTTATGCCGATCGTGACATTTGTTAACAAAATATTTCAATCAATAATTCAATATGTAAACTTGACCAGCCATAACACAGGACATACATACTATGGCGGGCGAAGTAATACAAAAACATGTATTTAATGTACACACTTTATTGTATCAAGTAAAAAAATTGCAATTCTCATCGAATTCAAAGTAAATTTGTCTATTGTAGTCCATATTCATTTACATTGCAATGGAATGAAACGTACAGTTTGGCCCGAATAACTTTTCAGGTGGCCAAAAACTATTTTTTGAATAATAAAACAATTTTTTTGTATCCACAAATTCGATGCTAGCGACGCCACTGATTGCAAAAGTGTCCATGTCAAGCTACATCACAAGGTTAGTTTAGTAATAACCTCGTAATACAAATATTATGTTAGTACCCGGCTTCGCCCAAGTTTCTACTCTCAACAGTTGAGACAAGATGGCGTACAATTTCGCGTTTATACAATTAAATGAATATTGCAAAGCTCGATAAGCTAATTCCAAACGCCAGATCTCACCTTTCAAAACTACAAATGTTCAGCTTTATGTTAATAATTCCAAACACTTCAAAATGGATACCACATTTCGTCAGTTGATTCAAAGAAGTTAATTTGTGTATTTCAGCGATACCTCTTCAGTGAACAGAGTACGGACAGCATAGAATTTCCAATTTCATAAAGAAAAAAAAACATCCCGAGTTAAAAAGACGTATTACTTTGTTAGTTTCATGACGAAGAATGAGATACGTAAAAATGCGATTCAATTTTAATGATATCAAACTTTTGCCAACCCTGCTGCACTAGATAGAAATAATATTAACTTAGTAATGAGTTTTGTATAGTGTTCGTTACATGTGGTGATCCAACGATTAACATGTATAGGGTACCTACGACAATTAATTGTAATGTTAACGATTATCTGAGCGAATGCGCGTATTAGTTCAGATAAAAGTTATAAAACAATTTTTTTTTTTTATTAATAATTTTCTTTTGTTACATGCATAAAAATATAATTACAAAATCAAGTATTACGAAAACAAGTATTACATTATTAAAATTATTATAGTATTACAAAAAGCATTTCATTCACAGGTAAAGAAGGTACTATAAAAAATTAAAAAAAGGTAGCTTTAAGATAAGAAAAATAAAATGATACAATTAAATAACAAAATATAATATAATAGTATGCATATATACCAAAAAAAAATCCCACATAGGCATCGCCAGTTCGTGGGTATACTTATTTTGTTTAGTGCAGTTTATAAAACAAATAATTCCGTTTTTACAGAATTATAATTAAGGAAAAAAGGTTAAAAAATAGAAAAATTAAGGATTTGTAAATTTATTTGTGTCAATGGTCTTTATTACATTTTTGTATATGCTGTAAGACGATATATTTTTAGATCTAATTTCTATAGTCTGATAGAGTGCATTGTAGATTTTTGGGGCAATGAAAAAAGCATGTCTCTGCGCAAGCCTAGTTTTGCATAGTGGAACCTCAAATGCATTATTTACTCTACTGCTAGAACGATTTTCGTTTTTTGTAAAATGTACACTTCGTGAAAATATATATTTCAGACATTGCATAAAGTAAATTTTTCTTATATCTAAGAGTTTAGCTTCTTGAAATAATTGCAGGGAGGGGTAGGTAACATCTTTTTGCAACATTATTTTTAGTATTAATTTATGAGCTATTTCTAGCGGCTTAATATGGTTATTATAGATTTTTTTTATTTTTTTATAGTGAATACCTCACAAGAGTCCCAACTGCTCCCGTCTGGAGCCAGTGAGACTATGGCATCCCCAATTGGGGGATGTTGTGAGGCTGAAGGTAAGTGGGGAAGGGAAAGAGGAAGGTGGGGAAGTAAAAGATACCCCCCCCATCCAATCATTCCATAAGATATTGATGATTGCACCAATGCATGATAAACCAGTTTCATTCTTTTGATATCAACTATGTTATTTAATTTTATTTAATATTTAAATTCAAATAAGCTTTGAAAACTTTTATCAGCGATGGTCACGACCCACATAAAAAAACTGTATTATCATACTACGTACCTTCTTAACTGATCTATTGTAGGTACAATTTTTTTCAATTAAAAATAATAATATATTATACTACTTTTTAAGCCATAAGTATTAGCCTGAAACACCGAAATTGACACGCAGCAATCTGATTGTCGGTCAGGTGCTCTATCAATTGCGCTACGTCGGTTTATTCAAAACCAGCCAAATTATTCAGTATGTACTAGTATTTTTCATTCAACAATTATTGCTTATTAGATTTTTTTTCAATAGAAAACAACCAAGAGTTCCTGATACCTGATTGACTGATGAAATTTGGTAGAGCACCTGACCGGCAGTTAGAAGGCTGCGGGTTCGATTCCCGTCAGCGGCACGCATTTTTTCTCGGAAGATTTTTTCAATTTACATTGGTGTTTTCCGGATAAAAATTATGGCTTAAAAACAATATGTTATCCTTTGTGCTATGCATAAAAACCTTTTCACTTAAACATTAGTTTATCATTAACAATAAAAATAATAATGTTTATTTTTTGTCTAAGATTATTGATATAATAATCGTAAACGTCAAAATAAGAATATTATATACCAGCTAGATCTACGATTACCAACGGCTTTAGTTTTCTGTAGAAAATTTAATTAAATAAAATAATCCCTAGAATGTATGAATCGTTGCATCACTAGTTCTTTGCACACGTTTATTGAACTTTCTTTTTTTTTTTACTAAAATTATAATTAATAATCGCAATAGTACCCAACGATTATTGGTTGAGTAATCGTAATCGCCATCGTAACTGTAAGAATCGTTCCATCACTACTTACATGCATGTGCGTCCGCCTAATGACTTTCCCATGTGAAAGCCTTTATTATTTTTATAACGGAGTTTGTATATGATATTATTTTAATGAGTGTTCCGTTCAAGCCACAAAGACCAGCGAATACGATACGAGAGTTTACTGTAAATCTACATCATTATTATACATATAATATATTATACTGGTGCACCCCGCAATGCTTCGCTATTGCTAATTTCTTTCTCGGACGTCTCCGACTTCTTCCACCATTCACTACTGTATACCACAATGTTACTGTTAAAAAACTACATTACATCTACTTTAATTCGACTCCGTATCTCATTCCGGTACAGAGATATTTCGTTGTAATCATAGACATATGAATATTAGTAAACCTGCCCTAAGTGATTAAAAGCGTATTATCCCCACTCCCCATACCGGTTCCATTGGAGCCGGCTGGGCTCGCGTATGGCCTCAAGTGAAATTTGAAAACGTGACGTCATCATTCTTGTGCGAACTATGGTCGAGGCATCATCGGTTCATTTTACGAAATAACACGGCAAAATGTTGACTTGTGATATGAAAACTTGTAAAAATAGATGTGAAAAAGAGAATAAACCCAATTGTCGTATTACATTCCATAAGTAAGCATTATTTTACTTTATTTTAAGCTTATTCACACCGTATTATATGGATCAGTTTTAGAAACATATACTATCACATCACAATGTAGCGATTCTCAAGTGTGCTCATCGTTGTTTACTGGGGTAAGTAAATTATGAAACATTTGTAAAAGTGTCTTAACTAAATACTCTGAAACTAACTACGACTCTGCAAACAGAAGAAATTTACTTTGCCGAATTTGGACTTCGCAAATTAGTTCATAACGTGGCGAGTAATTTGCGCTCCCATGTAAAAATGTCTATTTATTCAAAAGCAGATTTTACTTTTAAGAACTAAATGGTGATATTATAATGCGAGATGCCTATTTACTGTCAGATTGATTTATTGACGAATCACAGTCAGCTTAACCCCCTTCGTTCTTCAACAGTTGATTTTACCCCTCGCCATTATCTTCTCGTCTATTAATTCCTATGTCTGTGGTTGTAATCCTCGGGCGTCCCCGACTTCTTATACCATTCAAACGAATATCTCTAAACACTTATTGTACTGATAAAAACAAACTTTGAAATGTTCATCGAAATCGGTCCACTACTTTTCGAGTATTGCAAACACAAACATAAGCAGACTGAATTTTTATTTATGAGATAAAATAAATTCAATTAAATCACAATATTTACTCAAAACTCCAATTATACTATAGCATGTCCAAGAAATGTTTAATGTTACCTTGTCTGGTTTCATTGATAAATTAATGTACCTTTATCTCAAAGATCCAATTAGAGCAATTAACAAAAATAGAACCGTCCTCGAAAATTCAACCTCCAAACATATCTTACACACGATGTTCAATTCAAAACGCTTCCACCAGATCAACTCTGTACTCAGTTACCAATACTACACAAAAAATATTTTTTTAAGCAAGCTGTACAAGTAAAATTATGATTACGCAGTTTTGACTAATAGTAAAGTTAGAATTACAACATCATGCTGGAGTAGTAAGACTTGATAGTCAAAGTTTGTTCGCGTACTGTGAGCGCGGAGTTGATGTGCGGAAATGTGTCTTGTGTGACACGGTTGTCCGACCTTGTAAGTCGTTCGGCTAACCTAGTTCCCGAACAAACGCGGCATTGTGAAGAACGACCACAAGAAATTATTATTGTGTTACAAACTCTCTCGTAAATTAAAAATAACCGCTGCATTCGTAAATGATACAAACGATTGTATCTCTTGAGCAATGAATGGGGGCAGGTGAAAATAATGCAAATAAGAAAACTCATATGGTTAAGTCACAGCAATATTTCAGTAATTTTGTTTATACACAATAATGTTCTCTGTTCATCTGCATCTGTTGTATCAAACACGCGCGCAAAAATAGTACCCTATTTCATGGTGCCAATCTTCCTGATACACTTGAGATATGTTGTATCTATCATCTATCTTTGATGATGAATGTGCCGAGTCAGCGGCCAGGCCGGATGCCGATTCATCGTATCGAGGAGCACAGATAACATGAACAGTTCGTTATTTTTGTTAAATGGTTATAGTCGGTTAGTGTGTTTTTATAAGAAGGGGAGCGCGATGTCACATAATCATAACATCACTCCCCACCCAAATGAAATGATACATAAAAAGTAACAACAAAAAAGTGTTGCAGGGAAAATGTGCGAAACCGAAATAATTCGGCGTCAGTTTGAACTGATATACATATTGAATTCGGCATCAGTTTGAACTGATAATATACCTATATTGAATTCGGCATCAGTTAGAACTGATAATACATATTGAAAACGGATAATTATTATTATCGTTAGGAATTAACTATCACATCATTTTAGTATTTTACGTATTTATGCGCAAATACATAAGTAACCATTAATAATTGACTGAATAATTGGGATTTCTATAGTTTAAAAGCCCATAAGACAGAAAAATGCATGGGGTCGTCGGAAGACCCACTTGGTTACATACATTTTGTTTGGCATCTTAGCCTGTCAAGAGTTAAAAAAGCTAGTTCGTTGCGAATGAATTCGTAATGACATAAACAATACTAATTGCTGACGTGGACGTAGAATTCGATATTTTTAGCAAGTTTTAGTTTAAAGAAAAGCGATTTTCTAGTGTAACATTGGCTCTCTGCAAATCTAAAAATCCTTACTCGAAATCCAAAGGTTCTTTTAGAATTCGGAAGTTAACCCAATTTTAAGGGCGAAAATTATACCGTAAACGGACATTGGCACTTTTAGAAAGAAGCAAGCTACAGAATTGACGAGCAATAATCTCCAGGGGATAGTAAATAAACACAAAACTGAAAATGATTTTTTAAAAACTATATTAATATTTTAAGGAGACGGACAACGGATATGTTTTTACTAAGTTTTAAAATCAATTTATTCATAACACTAGTAAAACCGTATAAAAGCATAACAAAGTTACTCAGCGGTGGTGATATTCAAAAAAACAGATTGTCTCGGAATGCCTTTAAAGGAGGAATGTGTATTGGACATAAGAAAGAGTACTATCTTAAGGTCAAAGACTCTGAATCCATCATCGCCTATTATCTGTTGGTGTGAGAATTTCTCGAGTCTGATGCCAAGTGACAAAGCTTTTTCTTCTCACTCCTGAATCTGTTTTTGTAATATATAAAGACGTTTATAATAGAAGAATGTGTACTATTTGCATGCCTCATAAAGTTTTTACAATCGCTTGGAATGCTTTCGTTTGATAAAGTAACCAAATTGTACTGTGTGACTCAATTTCTATGGGGAATAATATAAATACCTAATGGGAATAGAAACACACAATGTTGACGACCTCAGTATCGCCCTAGCGTGAACACCGCTTTTTTTAGAATGGCAATATTTCAAAAATCAATTTCCCTAGCTACATCAAGTGACTCAACTAGGATTGCCAGAAACTTTCCATTCTCCTTACTATACAGGATGTTAACGGACGTACTTGACTTATTTTAACCAGCGAGTCCTGACATTATTTGGAAAAAAAAATGTAAATGAAATTTTGGATTTCGATGTTATTTTGATGTTTTTTTTCAACTTAAAACACCAAAAACCGGCAGGTATTGGATAATTGGGATCGGGTTGAGAGGTTGGTCAGTTACTAGGTGACCAGTGATGCTATGTGGAAGTTGTATTTTTTTTTGCTTTATTTCGAAAAAAAAAAGAAAAAATAAATATCTAAAAAGTCACTGGATTCCAAAATTTCATGTACATTTTTTACTCCAAATAATGTCAGGAATCACTGATTAAAATACGTTGGTTAGGTAGGTTCCTTAACACCCTGTATATTACTTTCCTTAGTCAATCATTCCCCAAATCGGTAAAAGTTCCACTGACTGCGGAAAATCTAAACTCTTGTGCTTAGCTTGCACCACATAAAAATTAAATACTCAATTACTTTAATATTCAATTTACGAGTAGGTACAAGCTTCAGATTTTTATAAACCTCATTTATTTTTCAACAAATTGAAATATGTTGTAATACATATTTGATGGTTAAATAGAAGTGGATAAGAATGAACAATGTAGGTACTGAGCACAAATGGGATTTTTAATATGATGATTTTTTAATACTCTTTAATGTCGGTTTATCTTCATTGCGTGCCGAACGCATGCCAAATGGATACCAATTCTTCGGTTAACATTAAGGAAATTGAATTATTAATTACGCCATCCTGAACGCGAGTAGTAAACAAAATTTTAATTAGCAATATTGACATTGAACGAAGGGCCGCTAAATAAAACCTTTGGAAAAACGAATGGTCGTTTAAAGAACAGTTAAAATAGCTAATTAAATTGTTGTGGGAGTAACGAGGTTGCCCTTTACAAGCTTCGATAATTTAACATTACAGAGAAAGTCATTAATAAGACGGAATTTATTAATTGTGGCAAACTATAAATATAGAGAAGCAAAGGGCGGGTTAAAGAAAATACAAGATGCGGCACGGGGACTTCCTTATTTAGAAAAAAATCATTTAACAAAAATTACCAATATGAAAATATTTAAAAAAAACTTTAAATGTAAAGGAAAATGAATAAAAATGAGGCTTCCAATAATTTTTGGTTTATGATTATTTTAAATAAGGAAGTTCCCACGACGCACTTGTGTAATACGTATTTGAAATTCCCTGGAAATATGGAAAAAAATTACCGCCTTGCCAGATATTTCAAAATTGATCCAAGGCCCAAATTACCTACCAAGAACTAATTCAGCCGCTTAATATTTTCCCACGACTCAACAAACAGTGTTACTGCCTTCCGAGAAAGATATATTGAAATATAGGAAAATCTGAATCAAGGAAGATTTTCTGAAGAAAATACATTTTCGAAACATACTTAATATTATAAAATGCCTTGACGTTCAATCAAGCAAGTTGTCAACGCTTTTGACTTCGAGTCGGGATGCTTGCGGGTCGATTCTCGCGCAGTGCTGAAATATTTCTTACACGGACTTTTAGTAAATAGGCGATAATAGTGCTAACGGATAACTAAATTCAATACAACTCTACCCTGGCGCACACTCATACATTGTTTCTCATTTAATATTTTGTTATTACGACTCTTGACAAGATCCGACCAAATATTCGATTTACTTGATCGTACCTTATCTTCCTGGAACGTCTCTGATGTCTTCGTACACTCACGTGTTACCACAAATACGCCTCGGAGATCCTATTTCTACAGCATTGTCTTCTTTCGCCCTTCCTGGAAATGGCTCTGCAGTGATCATAAGCCACATGAAAAGTAAAAACCTATTCCTAAAAATGACTTCCCAATCTGTCGACACCCTGAAGATACAAATTCAACCCCTCCAGCGTTTGAGAGTCATATATGACCGGGCGTCCATAAGTTATATAAAAGTACCATTGTATAAAAGTACTTTAATCTTTTTTCTATCATACGGAAAAACATTTTTTTGACGATAGAAAGAGAAATAATAATTCTTTCCAGTTTGCCTCAAATATTTTTACTGGACTCCATTAATAAAATCCTAGAAATAGCCAAATTAAATAATGAATATTTCGCGACGCTATCGTAATCAATTTTTTTTTGTTATTATATGAACGAGATAAAAGTGAAGGTACAATTTTCTTACAAAATTCCCCAAACAAAACTAATGTGTTCGAAATATCGAGTTCTCTCAATTTTTCTATGATTGGAGTTGAAAAATTAAGTAAAAATGTGGTTAGCGTTTTTGACAACATTCACGTTTAATGATTATAATTTTATTATTTTTTAAATAGATTTTGACTATTTAAAATGGATACATCGGAAAGATAATATGATCTAGTTTCTAAAACAGTATTTGTTTTTACGGAAAAATAATAATGAGATGTATATAGCGAATTTGAAATACACAGAAAACATTGTAAACTAAACAAATGTGATGAAAGTACTGAAGGGTTAAAGCACATGCATTTATCGATTCCGTTAAGCGAAAGGTAAAAATACCAAAGAATCATCGAACATGCACTGTTTTCTTGTGAAAACAAAGCCCGTTTCGTAGGCTACACTCATAGACATATGAATATTAGTAGACCTGCCCTAAGTGAAAGCGTATTATCCCCACTCCCCATACCGGTTCCATTGGAGCCGGCTGGGCTCGCGTATGGCCTCAAGTGAAATTTGAAAACGTGACGTCATCATTCTTGTGCGAACTATGGTCGAGGCATCATCGGTTCATTTTACGAAATAACACGGCAAAATGTTGACTTGTGATATGAAAACTTGTAAAAATAGATGTGAAAAAGAGAATAAACCCAATTGTCGTATTACATTCCATAAGTAAGCATTATTTTACTTTATTTTAAGCTTATTCACACCGTATTATATGGATCAGTTTTAGAAACATATACTATCACATCACAATGTAGCGATTTTCAAGTGTGCTCATCGTTGTTTACTGGGGTAAGTAAATTATGAAACATTTGTAAAAGTGTCTTAACTAAATACTCTGAAACTAACTACGACTCTGCAAACAGAAGAAATTTACTTTGCCGAATTTGGACTTCGCAAATTAGTTCATAACGTGGCGAGTAATTTGCGCTCCCATGTAAAAATGTCTATTCATTCAAAAGCAGATTTTACTTTTAAGAACTAAATGGTGATATTATAATGCGAGATGCCTATATACTGTCAGATTGATTTATTGACGAATCACAGTCAGCTTTACCCCCTTCGTTCTTCAACAGTTGATTTTACCCCTCGCCATTATCTTCTCGTCTATTAATTCCTATGTCTGTGGCTACACTTTATTTCTTTATGCCAAGCGACGTCGAAGCGCGACGGAGCGAAGTCGCATTTTATTTTATTCTTTTTCCGAAAGTCGTAAATTCTTTTGTGACACAATCCGATTATTCCCTTCCAAAGCTTTATTTTTAAATTGAATGGCCGAAAGGTAGATTTAGTGGCAACATTAATATAAAAATGTCAACCGGAAGACGAATAAACCACGCAGGCAAATTCTAAATCATTCGATCAACAGCGAAGTAAAATTAACATACTAACGAACATCACCAATAATATATTGGCAAAGCTTTTTTATCACAATACTTAAGTCAGAACTTGTGCACGCACCAATTTTTACACACTCTAATTTTCTGCATTAATAATTCTTTCAATTTCACTGTTAATAATAATCTAATAACCACGGTTTACATTTATATTCTTTACCGCCTCTGCAAAAAGTCGTGTTTTAAAAAAGGTAAGAGGTTTATAAAAATATACTTCATGGTTTTGGGGCATATGGAATGCCATCTTTTCCCGAATATCGTCGATAATATATTAATAAAAAATATTCAAAAGCACGTCTTCGTATAAATATACAAGTTGGGCTTGAAAATATGAAAAAAAATAATATTCCAAAGTTTTTGCACTCGTTTGTCGAACCGTAAAACTGAAATAAGTTTATTTATGACGGAATTATGCCCTGAAAGTATTCACGGCTGAAGGCAATAAGTTTCAACGTAATAAAAATATGCCTTTTCTACAAATGTAACTGGGAGGCTTTCATGCCAGGAATACATAAGTCTCAAGGAGGCTCTGCCTAACGTACGGCGTTAAGTCAAATCAAATCGATCCGCGAAACCTTACAGTGGAAAAGTTGGGAAAAATAAACAAATTGAACCTTCATTACGGTGCGGTGTATTTACGCTATTGTTTACTGGATTAGCTTTGTAAAGGGATAACAACGTTATATATTTAAGTGAAATCGAATATCCGCACAACATTTCAAGTGGAATTCAGTCGACTAGCAACACAAGAAAACTTGAAAATAGGAGGGGAAAAATACTACATTTCTGTATTGTGCGGTAACTTTAATGATGATAATAACTGATTGTTTTGATTGTGAAAAAAAAACAGAGGATATCAAGCACAAAGTCAAACACAAAGTTTCTAAGGCTTTAAGATTTAAAAAAATCTATTTTTAGATCTTTACAAAAAAAACTCTCCAGCGAGTAAAGAGAAGCTTACCAGTTTTAATCGCCGTAATAGAATACTTTCATAAAAACTCTCCAGCGAGTTAAGAGAAGCTTACCAGTTTTAATCGCCGTAATAGAATACTTTCATAAAAACTCTCCAGCGAGTAAAGACAAGCTTACCAGTTTTAATCGCCGTAATAGAATACTTTCATAAAAACTCTCCAGCGAGTAGAGAGAAGCTTACCAGTTTTAATCGCCGTAATAGAATACTTTCATAAAAATAATAAAAGCTAATTAATAGCGTATTCTTCAATGGGGACCTGAAGCTGTTCATTGTTTAATTATTTTTCTTCAATCCTGAAATAACTTTTGCCATAAATAGTATGTGTACAGTCCTAGTCAATATACCTGTATAAATTAATCATAAACTCGATTAGAACCCAAGTTCACAACAAAAAAGCAGGTTGCCAGGGGTATTTCGACATAATTGTATCGTTTTAATCAAATTTCATATGTTCGCTGGCTTGCAATTGGATTTTGTTGATTTTGAAGTAACTGTAAAGATATTTTTGTTGGAAAACCGTTGTTACGAAAGTCGGATGTCAACACTGAATACCGCGGTATGCAAAAATAATGGAAATCGAATGATGTACACTCAAAACGTACAAGTTTTTAAGGAAGTCTGTATTAGGGGGTGAGTTGGGGTGTATTTTAAAAGGGGTTGAGAAGAAGGGTTCGAGAAAATATTTGCCAAGTTTCAGAATAATGACATTTTGACTACTTCACTGACGAGTCAAGCATTAAATATGTCATAGTCTCGACGCGGCTCAGAGTGACTCCCATCGCAGACTTCGAAAGCTTTACGTTACAAAGGAACCTTTTAATAAGGAACTTTTTAAAATCAACCAGACTTATTACATTATATAAGAAACATTCAAGCAGTGAGATGGAATAACAATCTTAAGCACGTACTTAAAAGCACTGTTTCGCGTTCTCAAGAAATTGGAAAATATTAGGCCAAATTTGTACAAAGAAAACACACAACATTAAAATAAAAAGAGCAGGGTGAGATGTCTTAACGGAACGGATTACTAAGGCTTTCTAAGAACTAAATTCAAAACTACAGGAGCTACTGTGTATAAGAAACGGAACATTTAAGTTCATGTTTATTATTAAAAACTACACAAAGCAGGATAGTTAGTGAGAAATTAATGAGATTAAGGATTCATATATTTACAAGAAAAATCAGTAGCGAAGGCAAGGCACAGTGGAAAACTCCTTGTAAATGAAATAATAAGTTTCGTTGGCGCACAAGCCAATGAGAATCGCTGATGATACTAGAATAATAATAACCAACGAATAAGATTTTTGCGAAGAGACTTTACCTTTGACTCTATATTATTATAGCAAACAGGGTTCCAAGTCAAAATTAATACTCTTGGTCGAATAATATTGTAATGTTGAAACGTGATAAGTAAGGGATGCTGAGAAAATATACTTAAGTATTGTTTTGGATAGTAATTTCCGTCCAATTTGAGTTTTTATTAATTAAGTTATTTTTAAAATAAATATTATTCAATCCGAAGGATTCATTTCTTAGAACTTCTACTGATATTCTCTTGACAAAAACGGGCAATCCGTTTGATAGTGGAAGGATTATCACAATCTTATGAATTAAGTGGACAATAGTTAAGAATGCAGGGTTAGATGATATACAGGCAATACAATGGAGAACTAGCGCCATTCTTCGGTTCAATCGGTTCTTTCGGCACCGGTGTACAGCTGGGAGAAACGTCAAACGAGTAGGTACATTAAATTTGTTGTTACGATAGAAACTTTTAACACCCCTGGGGGTGGGATGATGTACATTCGATTAGCGGTCGAGTAGATAGAGTTCGCTATTCAATACTCAAAGCGAGTGCTGGCTTACTCCCTTTTCCGAAAAAATTATGCTTAAAGAGTTTAAGAATTTGGTCTACTGAAATTGTATGACTAAATGATTTCAATAAGTATTTTTGAAGAGCGGCGTTGAAAATATTAATTACACGAAAATGTTAAGTTGATCTCTTTTCAATCAATAAAATTATTCATGCCATTCCCGCTCTGTAGTAATGATTCTCTCCGTGTGGGTGCGGTTTACAGGGGCGATAAGCCACCTAAATGAGAAACCGAGATTAAACCGAGGTGATATCTATATCTCCAGAGTTAAGTGCTTATACAACCGGGGCGGGTAAAGTTATTAAAAGTTTTTTTTTGCCACGCGAAAAAGAGTTAATAAAAAGTGACATTCCGAAGAAAATAAAACTTTGTAATACGAAACGGAAAACGGCCAAAGAATTCCTTTCGCGAGCCGCTTGAAAATAGCTTCCAGCTTATTTCGCTAGATGTCATTTATTATCTAATTTAACAAACAAAAAAACTCGCTATCAGCCACGAGACATAAAGGGTAAAATGGAATTTGTTAGGAGTTTTGGGGTTTTACATTTTAGGGTTATCTCCATCTTGAGGGGTCTGACATGTCATAAAGATGAAATTACACAATTTCTTTTGTTTCTTTCAGACATTCGGTGGGCGGGTTTTCACTAGAACCCCGTTATATATTCACTTAATAAATCTGCGTGGGGAGTATTATTTGATAGAATTAGTTAAATAAGTTTCATTAATGAATCACGCGAATTCAGTCAATATGTTGATAATACAAAATAATCGGTAATACCGACTTCAGAGGCTATATTTTTTTGATAGAAACACAAATTTGTAAACGCAAATAAAGTCTATCCGTAAATAAAATAATATGATCATATATACTCAGTGGTCTACTTTTATCGATTTGTATCTCCCCCAGACATTTTTTTAGATGAAACTTCTTTCATCGATATTTGTTCAGAGAGCATAAAAGTCATTTTAGCGGAATATTTATTTATTATCAACATTTCAATTTATTTATAAGAATTCCCTGTGCCTCCTAAGGCCTCCGGTCTTTGCAAAGTACTAAATTTGAGAAGCGGTTCAGACCCTAAGAATTATTTTGCCGACTTAAATTAACGGCCGAGGTATTAATTATTTCACTCTCTTCAAACATTAGGTAAAAATAGAATATCCTATTTATGTAATACAGACCCAAAGTCCTCTCGGTAGGTTAAAAGAAAAAAATATTAGTTTTCATACTAGCAGACTAACTGACGTTATCTTGGGTTTAAAAAAGTTAGGTTGAAACCACCAATCAACTGTCAAGAAATAGAAAAGATGCGATATCTGTAATCTTATAAGATAGCTAAATCTAACTACACTCATTTACACAAAAGAAGTAGTATTCTTTTAAAGTTTAATTAGAGCGTTTTTAGTGAAATACGAAAAAGATAATATGAAATTAAAATATACGAGAATTCAAATCCAGGGTGGAGTCGGGGTAGTAAAATTAGCATCTGTACAATAAAAGAATGCTATTTTTAATGTAAAAGGGGGATTTTTTAGGACAATTTAAATTTGAAAGTTCGCATCACTCAGTCAGTCAGTCTGGCTGAATGACTGAATATATCTGAATATCCCCCTTTAATGACCACCGCAATAAAGCGTAGTCTAGTCGTGTTGTGGCGGCTCGGGCATCGCAGGGCGAAATCAATACCGGTCGGCGGCGAACGAGGCAATGAACCGCCCGCGGCCGGTCCGGCACCGAACCACCCTACACCTAGTAGTAACGGCGCGCGTAATCGAATCATGTTGATTCGATTATTCGCCTCCATCGTCTTCCAACATTTTTAAAATCCAACGTCTTACAACTTAACCAGAGAATATTGATGTTCTTTTTATTAAGAGGAATACACAAGCCAAAAATATGTCTATTCTTAGTGTCTTCTTACATCACCATGAATAGGCAATAGGCATAAAAATCGCTTGGCAAAGGGAGTATAGAAATGGTCGATTTAAGCGCGAAAGTGGTTTTTATTTATTTTGTGAATAATTTCATAAGGAAGATAAAAAGTGAATCAAAGGAAACTGGCGCAAATAATTTTGCCTTCAATAGTATTTATTTAAAGACGTTTTGAAAAATGCATCAATTTTAGACGTTTTGAAATATGCATTATTTAGGAGTTTACGCTTATATTTATTACACAGTAATTAAAAATATATTTTAATTCTACTAGAGAGAAACAATAGGAAAAGCTTCAATTTATCTAAAACATATTTTTCGTATTCGTAATGTAAGCCTATTCGTAGTAAAGATTAATCAAACATAGTGATTTTACAGATAGCTTAGCCTCGATTTTCAAATTCGAACCATTTTTATAATCGAGTTCAGTTAATAATCGAATTAAGTTGATATTCGAGCTCTGTTTATAGTCGAATCACATTGATCGACTCGTATGGATCGAGTCTGCAAGTATGAAAACTAATATTTTTTCTTTTAACATACGGAGAGGACATTGGGTATGTATTACATAAATATGATATTCTAGTTATAGCTAATGTTTGAAGAGAGTGAAATAACTAATACCTCGGGCGTTAATTTAAATGGGTAAAATAATTATTTGGGTCTGAACCGCTTCTCATATTTAGTACTTTGCAAAGACCAGGGGCCTTACGAGGTCATAGTTAGTATGTTACAAATCTTGATAGTGGAAATTGTCATAAATAAATCGAAATGTTCATAATAAATAAAGTTGATAAACCGGATCGCCTATCCAAACCTAACCCAACTGTCTAAAACAGTCGGTTTTGGTGAGACGAGAAACCTGCGTTCGAAGCTGGACGCCAGAAGACTTGTGAAGAAGAAGAATATTATCCGAGGAATTCCATTGAGACTAAATTATTTTATGAAAATGTTCCGATGTTTTTTACAAATAATTGAACCAATTCATTCGAAATCAACAACAAAAAAATCGCAACATTAATTCGATCGATTATTTCCAAATGCATGTCTTTTTTACGCTCCCATCCCTATCCGTAGTAAGTACAACCTACGGTCGTATACCGTATAGGCTGTACGTTGAAGGTATGTGAAACCTCAGTGTGTACTGCGTGAACCCAAAGCTTAGGAATAAAATGTTTTATTTGTACAGTAAATAATGCGTGGAGTAATATACATATATACGGTTGTCATCATGAATTATTTATTCATAATAACAACCATAATATCAAGCTTTGTCAATCAATGTTCGTTTGGTAGGATGGATTTTTTCACAGAATTTTAACAATTCATCAAATTTCAAAGCTATTTTCAAGATCTGTGAAGGTTCTATTCAAATTCTGTTACTAATTCAGTTTTGTCAAATAACTGGCCAATAATAATATAATAACAAAACCCAGATAGAACCTTCACAGAACTAGAAAATGAACTTTGATATTTGATGAATTCTTCAAATTCTATGAAACAACCCGTCTTAAGTAAATCAGATTGCTTAAATGGCTACAGAAAAAAGATCGAGGTTTTTCAACAGAGTTTTGCATCCGGGCTTATTAGATTACCGATACACACTGTAATACACCTAAAGCTGCTGCCACACGCAAAGCTCACATCAACAGATAATATAAAGCACAATAGCGCTCGCCATACAATCCCATACAGACCCGACACACGTAAAAAGATAACGCGCTATAAGTGTGGTTCTGAACTTCGCTAACCGAATTTATTTTACGTAACCGCTCCCGACGCGATATTTGAAAAGTTATGCGTCCCCCTCTCCGCCGTAAAAAGGAGAGGGGGTCATTTTAATTACGGAGCTACCAACTAAGTTCCGTGTTCCCTTTGACAGCCATGACATAAACAGCCTAATAATGCATTTCTTATTTATTATGTTAGCTCATATCGTCATGTGTGCTAGTAAATTTAGAAACATAAAAAAAACTTTATTTGGCAAACATACTTAAAATATATTTAAAATATAAATATAATCAATATTTGAATTTGAAGTAAACAAATTTTCGCCCTTTCAAAATTAATCATATTTTTAACTCAGTATGTTTATTTGGTAATATCATTCGGTTTTTTGATAAAGTTGGACGGCCCGATACCTACATAGAGAAGCTTCTAGTTTGTTCGTTTATTGATTGTTTTCAATTGTTTTCCTGGGTAATCTGGTTTGCTCTCGTCAGCTCTCGTGCTCTCTTCTCGTTCCCTGCCCTGGTGTTGGTCCTTGCCGCCTTTGCCTTCGACATTTTTGGAAATCGACGTGAGCTTATTTAACAATAATTTATTATATGTCGCTTTCGTCGATCGGCGTGCGAACTGCGAATTTCCTGATTCGACGGAGAGGTTATGTCAGGTTATGTGAAAATGCGCTATTTACGCGCAGATTGTTTAAAATCTAAAAAGTTTATAAATAGCATTTATAATTATATAGTTGGCGGCATCATCATCTGAGGATGAGCTGTCCAACAGATCCAGCAATAGGCGACAAGTATCATCCATTTCGAAAACGTGCTCAAGCTGTCAGTAAGTAAAGTTGTGACTTTGACAGATGAAATTATGTTCCTCGGCCGCTCTCGAATTCAACTGACCCCCTCTCCTACCATAGGAAGAAATATTTGATAGCGTCGTGTGTCGGTAGAAAAGATGATGCGCTGTACATTAACTTTTGATGTGAGCTTTGCGTGTGGCAGCAGCTTAAACATCCAGGAACAATATTTTAACATAAGAATGTAAAGAATGAATTTTACACACTCAATGTATCAATCAATCTCGAAATGGGGTAACTTTTGATTGGTCAAGTTAACTACTTTAGGTTAGGTTTTCAGGATTGTTTTTTTCACCACTTTAAATATGCATCACTTTTTAAAACCACATTCTCTTACTTCACTTTTCACTTACTCCTGAAGTTTTCACTGACTATTCTCATGGAACCGTATAAACAACCTTTTAATCAAGCTATCATCGCATCTTTGTTCACTATAGAAAAGGTATATCTACCTAAGATCAACCCAGTGGACTACTGAATAGATAAACCGATAGAAGAGTGTTCATCGACCTATCCGGGGCCTAAGAGTTTAAATATCTTGTATAAATTGGAAACGTAAGTTTTCTTTTAAATCGAGAGTGATCTCACATCTTGGGATTCTGTTCAGTGTAACGGATCTGGTTGGGTCCTAGGTTCGGCCCTAAGGTTAACGTGCATATTTCGGACGGTTATTTATTCAGTTTAATAGTTGATAGATAATATGCCACGAGAGAGCGAAGGTAATGAATTCATTGCTTAATACTGATTTAACTTACCTGAAATAATGAAAGGGGAAATATTCATTATAGTCAAGGGGTAGTTATAGGAGATGAACAAAGGGGTTATATTTAAAATGAAAAGCATTATATTCATGCTATCTAAGAAAATAACTAGAAGCGGAAAAACCATGTACGTAGGTACCTACATACAGCAGAAGAATTTAATAACCTTATTGTGCCTTACAAAACGTATCACGCCCAGCACTTTTGAACTGTGATAATAGGCACCAACTCTTCTTTGGGGACTTCATATGGTATAATATCGAGATGTGTTGAAAGAAAACACTCTATTTAACTAATTTAGTACGGAAAACGTAATTTCTTTCTTTTTTATGAGACTAATAGGTAACATACGACTGAACGTATCACGTCGGGCGTGTGCCAGTTTTATTTGCAAAACAATATTTTGATTGCATGTGATTAAAGATTGTTAAGGTTTTTTTTGTATTGATTTCTTTGGACATAAACCTAAATTACTGGGATCGCCCAAAACACATCGGTCTCGCTTAATTACACACAGCTGATTGAAATTATTATGCACCCGATTAAATAAAGGACGGGATGATTATCTTGGTACCCGGCTTTGAAGTGTATTTTCCAGAAGCGAGAAGACCACTCACGTTCTCCGAACTTTGGGACTCTCAAAGGTCCCGGTGTATTTATTTATCAATAACAGCCTCAACAGCCACGGCAGTTTTAACCGGTAGGAAAAGCCGCTGGTAATTTTTTAAAGTCAATGTGAACAGGACAATAATACACACGCCCTGCTGTATGTCCCAACACTGCCAGACTGTGCAAAAAGTGAGCCTAACGAAGAACCGCCACACGGTCTTATACTGCAAATAGTAGATATATATCAAAAAGAAACTTAACATCAAAATAGTAGAGTTCAGTAATAAAGCTACTTTAAATGTATTTAATTACAGATTTGGGCTATGAAAGGGTTCTAGTAGTCATAAATTCGGCCCTAAGCCACTTTTTCGAAGGAGTTAACATAATAATAATATGGAAATCATCCTCGTACACTCCTTCAGCCTGGATTTGGTTCCATCTGTTCACTCACGTGAAGTGGCTTGGTGCACAGCACTTCGATGACGATGAAGAACTTCAAAATGGACAGGTTAACTACATTCGCAAGCGGCCAAATTGGATACAGAATTAATTCGCGAATTGGTACTTAAATTTAAATGCTGACTAAGTTGAAAAATAGTGGGAAGCTGTAGTTTTAAGAGGCAGTATTAAAATATGTGTATACCTGCGGCTTTATTTATAGCAAAACAAAGAGAAAATAACTTCTTCAAAGTTCGCTCCTGTAAAATTACTTTGTAGTTTTCGAATGGCAGGTCAACATACGCTGGATTTATAAAACTATATTTTGTAAATATTTAACAGGAAACAATAAAAGAAAAACATTACTCTAATATGTCATATAAGTAGGGGTGTTTAGTCATAAGCCTACACATTAAATTCCAGACACAAAGAAGACGTAAAAGAAACAGAAAGAAACGCACACTTTTTGTTGTAAATTTAAATTATCTTTCGTGTTTTTTAGTCGTGAGAGAAACGAAATGTTTTGTAGCTTCTCGTGCCGGTAGAGTGCCTTACGAGTACATGTACAAACATTAACCTGTTAGCTCTGAAACACATGGGGTTGATAGGTTTCAGCCAAGGGAAGGTGGAACAAAGAAACCTACGTGACAGGAGTGGGGAGAAAATTGCGTTAATACGGCGGATGCTTGGGGTAGTTTTCCTTTCCGAATTTTCACCAGACCGAAGAAGGGTTTATGAAATAACAATAGAATTTATTTTCTGAAAAGAAACTGACAAAACGAATTAAGCTTGTCATATTACGTAGACTGATAGGGGGCAATAATAAATGATAGGCGGGGTAACTATAATTAATAAACCGACGAATGTGATATTACATTTCCGGGACAGTTGCTCTTTAATGTTGCCAACTAACTAACCATCACGCCGTTTCCCCGCAGGAGTAGGCAGAGGGGACGGAACGCCAAACAACTCGGTCTTGGCACACACTTCTTGCCTCATTCACATTCATACATCGTCTCATACATATCTACCGTATACTCGAGTATCTGATTCACTTGATCGTGCCATGTCTTCCTCGGGCGTCCCCGACTTCTGCTACCATTCGCATTTGCATCATATATCCTCCTTACACTCCTATCTTCGCTCATTCGCTCTACATGCCCAAACCATCTAAGGGTCCCTTTCTTAATCTTACTCATTACGCTTACATCAGCCTTGCACTCTTTGCGGATCTCCACATTGCTCACACGATCAATTCGCTCATTCGCTCTACATGCCCAAACCATCTAAGCGTCCCTTTCTTAATCTTACTCATTACGCTTACATTAGCCTTGCACTCTTTGCGGATCTCCACATTCCTTACACGATCAAACATGGTTTTACCACACATACGCCTCAGGGATCTCATTTCAACAGCATTCAATCTACTTTCATCCTTTCTTTGCCAGTTCCACCAGCACTCCGTTGTGGAATGCTAACTTCGCTTCTTTGGACATGTTTTTGTTAGCGCCAACTGCGTTCAGTCCTCCATTAACGGAATTACCTGCCATCTTGCCATCTGACAATAAAATTAGTCCTTAAAGCCTTTGAAGAAATTACCGAATCTTACTTTTGTATAAAAAAACCAACAGTTTTTGATTTTCGTATTTAAAACTATTTTATATAACCACGACGTTATACTCTTTAATGTATCGCCGAAATGTATATTGTTGCTAGGCCACATATTGATCTGGTACAGTGATATGATGAAATTCCTTCAGGTCTAGGGAAAATATGAAATATAATGTGGAAAAGACCAGCAAAGGATTTTTGCATACATCTGAGGTAATGTTTCTCTCCCATTTTAATCTCTGATTGAAATCCCAATGACATAGGCCACGAACCGCCACTGCATATATCTAAATTTCAACACTTAGATCAGCAATCGAAAAGTTGTAGGAACTAAAAGAGAGTAATTATACTAGACAATAATATGTAAGTTCTGAAGTCGAGCTTTCAGAGTGGTAGGCCTAAAGCTCCCGAAGTAAAACGCATTAAAAGCTCAAAATAAGAAACAAAAAAATCGTCTTAAAATTTAAAGCGAAAAACAATGTAGAAATTATTTTGGCTAAAACTGGGAAGTTTTGGCTGTTTTTACTTTTGTCTTATTGTTATTATTATTATCCATTCCTAGTTGGCTAGTCAAAGTTTCCGCATGTTTTATTGTATGATTTTTATGTGAAATAAATTTATTATTATTGTTATTATTATGTTAAGCGCCCCAAAGGCGATATAAATAATAACAAAAACGACCATAAGAAAATAATCCATACCATTTAGTGCCATTAATAAACTGGTGGTATAGGTGCCGCTTTTAGGGCTATTTTATATTAACTTAGGCATTTTACTATATACTCGTACATTGAACGGTTAGCCTACTAGGAGTGCTAAGGATACATTCTTAAGTGTTTAAATAGTCTGATTTAAAATCGACCCAAAAAACCGATGGTTGTCAAAAATTTCAACGTAGGCTTGACGGGTCAAGTCAAAGGTCGACCTGTGAAAAACATGTTGACTGGAAAACGTCAAAAGTCGATAAAGGGAGGTCTATCAGCCTTCGAATTTGAATAGTACTATTTACAGAAGGCGGCAATTTTGCATAGATCTTTAGTAATATTCTAAAGGCATAGCGTGCTTAAGGCTGTTCAATGCCTACTTTACTAGAAATTCATAGAATTACGTGGAAATCATGGCAAAGTAAAGAGGATCAATACGTTCCACAGGTGACGAGAGCAGTCAGTTTCGAGTAAGGTTTGGGAACTAACTATTGTTAAATAGCTAAGACAAGTGAAGCTATTGTTCCCAAAGGATTCATCTGAATAATTTAGCTCAAGATATATACAACACATAGGAGAGCATAAGAATCGTAGGAAGTTTTGTACGAAGATGAGAAGGCTTTATATTTTTCAAGGCTTACTAGGACAAGAAAATATCCTTCACAGCTGACAGAGACGAGAGGTAACTTGTTTTTTTTCGTGTGCGGGCGTTCTGTCATAACTTTTTTGAGTAATTTTGAAAAATGTCGGCCCACCTTCGGTCTGTCGTAAGATCATACCTTGAATAAAAAATTATACCTTCCACGCAAAAAAAAAATCGTAAGACAAACGCCAAGAAGTGTTAACATTCTTTGCAAGACGAAATAAATCGACATACCTATGTATAACATCTTGGTTCCGGGATTACCCCTAGCAATGTAGAAACAGGCAAAAGATGGTGGAGCTCAATTTCGTAAACTGGTATTCCAAGCAGTGGCGGCCAGCTAATATGTGCTCCCGAGCGCCGAACAACCAACAAGATTTCCGACATGACTAATCACAATACGAAACTCGGTTCGGTTATAATATCTCATTCAAAAGGTACCTACTTATTAAGCGCGCTTAACTTGCAGACCGACTTTGACTTGTGCCTAAGTTCGTAGCAGTTCGTTTTCGATTGCGATCCAAAATTTAACTGCTTTGTCGCATATTCTGTGGAACAGTCGAAAGCGTGGGTACATACCAGTTCATACTATTCTTTGCAAATAATACCATATCATGGACGGCGTTCGGGGTTTTACCACCACATCAGAAGGAACGGTTTATTCAGTAGAAAGTTAAACTAAAACGCGTATGTTTAATGTTATTGTCGATATCGTGGTTTCAATTTACCATCTGCTATTTTCAGCGAATGTTTCGCTTCTTGGATACAAGCATTTAAGATAAAATTTGTCATTAAGAGATGAGTGATGGTCAGATTACTTATTATCAGTTTAGTCAGTACTCGCCGTTGCCGGGCACGGTCTGTTGAATTAAAAAATGTTCTTACTCTGCGAAAGTTTTTAAGTTTAATTGCAGGTTATATCGATCTTGTATATCAATTATTAATAGGGTTATCAATTGCAGGTTATACTAATTTATGATTACTTTTGTGTTTGTTCAAAGTATAAATTAAGAATGAGTTTGAATGTGGAATACATTAAGAACAATAGGTCGAGTTTTGAAAACAAAGTGATAATAAAAAATGCCTGTCCACCTAAAATCTGAACTGATAATAAAACAAGAGTGAAAATCTGGATCGAAGAAGTTTACTCGATCATTTAACAAAACAATGTATAACAAAGCTTCGTAGCTCTGTGCATGTGATCAATTGAATAGTTTATTTTGTTTTACGTGTTTAATTTACGATGTTGATTCAGTTTGGACAATCAGCGGTGTTACTGATGTAACTCACCTTTCTTAAAAAATAAAAAAAACATAATTCTTGTCATTTACATTTACAAAAAGTTTTGAGCTTAAAGGTTTTAGGAAAAGTTGACATCAGAATGCAATTGGATTCTGGCTACCGTGCCTAAGTTAAACACCATAATGAGCTATTTAATAAAAATCGATACAGGTCAAATTTCCCAGAACATAATTTCAATGTTACGTTTAAAACGTATGACTTCCTAAATAAAGTTCAGTAAAAGTGAACTCTGTAGAATTTACGCCCGCGACGATTTTTCAAAAGCTAACGGCCCTTTATCAATTTTACAAATTTTTTATAGTACTTGTTTATTAGAAGACTTTCCCGAGACTGTGAAATTACTAAAACTTTTGTGCACCATTAATGACCTTTGGAATGACCTCAGTTGAAAGCTAAAGATGTTTCTCAACGTTAAAAAGAATAAAATCTTTTTTAAACACGTTGAGCCAGGACAGACTAATCGCACTATCAGTGTTAAGCATTGATAGAGGTCTTCGCTAAACAAAAGGAGCAGAGAATAGAACTTCTTTATAAATAGGTATGTACCTTTATTTAATTTATTTTATGACTTAATGTTGTAATCCGGTGAACCCCCATATATTTTGACCACCGGCCGCCACTGATTCCAAGTTAAACAAATTAAGAAGCACTCCCAACTTGTAACGACACACCTGAGCCACACAGAGCATAGATAATAGGGGTTCGTACTCCGGTAACACCAAGTATAAACCCGGTATTTAATCTTAACTACAAGGCACAAAATTTGTTTATCTGAAGCAGATAAATTGAAGATAAACTGAAGCACAATTTGGGAGGCGGGTATGGGTACCGCCGCCCCGGGAACCTTTGATTTGATAACCCCTGCCAGTGGTCACCCCAAGAGGTTCGCTACGTTTGGTGCCTTAGCAGCGGTGCCTTTTGTCTAGGTCTTGGCGGCGGATGGATTTGCCCACCTACTGCGTGGCGGGTCGGATCGGGAGACTGGTTAAGGGAGACCTCTCCAGCCGGACTCTCTTTCGACTCATCGCCTTGCACAAAAATGGGAGGGATGGATTCATGCATCCGTCACTCCTGAACAATTGACCCAACTCATACCTTTTTTCTACCCAGAATTTTCTCTCCTTCCTTTCCCTGAAAGGACCTCCATACAGCATCCTCAAAGATGATACTCCTGTGCGGAGCTAATTTAAAAATAAAAGTGAGCTCTGGCGTCAGGCGCAGACAGCAACATTTTTTCAGATATAAACGTTATTTTTGATCTTTGAATGCCAATGTAAGTGTCAAAAATAAGAGATGACTCCATAGGTATTATTTAGGACAATTTTCATTTGTTAAATCTAAAAAGTAAATGTAAAAATTTAAAAAGGATTTAAGAAAATTAATACGCTTTCATTTTTCAAGATCAATAAAGATAAAGCACGGATTCCAACACTTTAATCATTCCCAAATTCTGAATCAGATTGAATGTATTCAATACTTCTCTAGATTTATAAAAAAAACTCAAAGAGAAAGGGAAATCATTTTTCCAATCAAAATTCTCACTTGGCGAATCACGAAGACACGAAAAGATTACTTTTACCAAGTATCAAAGGAGAAAACGGATTACTGGAGAAAGAAAATTATTTCTCATTCCTTGTTGTCGACTTAGGAAAGCTCACAATGACGTCAGACTTGCTGACAATTTTCTTTATATATATACTTTCGCACCGCAATGAAATCTTGAATCTTTCCCTCAATAGATAATTATCTCAGCCAATTTAATTTAACTTCAGTTAAAATCATCCCACTGACTGATGTTTTAAGACCTTTTAAATTTAAGCAAAGATAATTTTAGCGAAGGAATATTCTAACCATAATAATATTATTATTCCAAGAAATTCGTCGAGTGTCCTCTAGAATAATAATAATCTAGAGTACCTTGATAAATGAAGTATTACTGTCACATAAGCTTTGGAAATTTTTAGTTGTTTTAGCGTGAGGTCTACATTTACACAGAACAGTGGCAAATCAACACTTTTGAAAAATGATACAAAGTCAATACAAGTGATGAAAAAAAATAACGGTTAACCTTAAACAATAAACCGTTTTTTTACTATGCGAATAAAATAAAATAATATATCAGTAGACCGCACTCTAGTGGAAATATAAAGTTAGTTAGACCTTACGCTAAAGTGCCTCCGAAATATTTGTATAACACGGCTGTCAGGTTTAATTTTTTTTACACGATTTTCACTATTTTCCAGTACAAAGTGCTTTCATCGGTATTTTTATAAAGTAAATTATTTTTTTTACGACGTTATCTTCTGTCAGCTTTTTCAATTGAAATGTGAAAAAAATATTCTCATTGAAAGCAACTAAGTACCATGATGAAACTATAGTCAAGTTTTATACGACTGGGTAGGCTCCACTGGGCAGGGCATGTAGCAAGGATGGAAGATAGTTGATCGCCAATAGACTTGTCTATAGAAAGCCTGTAGGATGAAGGAATAATAATAATACTAATATTTGGATGATTTGTATGGCCCAATTTTTGTGGAAAATCACCTCAAGGGCGCTGTACAAATATATAAAACATTTGTACGATGATCTATGTAATTACTAACTATATATGGAGATAATACACAGTACTTAATGTATATGTTTAGTTAGTAGCTGGGCGGTGTTTAGGCGAACACAGCATCCTTACGCGTAAGGAGACAACGAGAGACCACGTCGAGGCCAACTTTCCAGGGGTTGTGGATCTGATGGTGATGAATTTAATATTCACATTTTAATTTCATCATCATCAATTTTAATGGGTATTCTTGAAGCGTAACTACAGAAACATATTTTTCAATCATACTTCACTCTTGAAACTAGGTACAAGTTTATAATACATACTGAACCGCTAGTAATTTAACATTAAAAAATTGTAGGAAAGGTAAGGATTATTTCGATTCATAATGTCAGCACTAAAATCAAACGTTTGAGTGTGTTAATAACACGCTCTCAAAAAGCCATATCGCTATTCGACATTTGGATATGAAGAAAATTCGATGCGTCAGCCCAAAACCCGCCCCCTCGTTTTTGATACCCTCCCCTCCCAGTACCTTTACCAACATCCCCAACCCTCGCTCCCCTTCCCTGCCGAGTCACCCACCGGTGGAGGGCGAGACCGCCCCTCTAGAATATAAAGTTTGGTTGTCTTGACGACGGGGGTGTTTCTACCCCTCGGAAAAAACATCAGACGGAAAGGCCGGCAAGCATATAGTGTAGTGCAGTCGACATATTCGTAGGATAAGACACAATATAGCGATACAGATTTTAATGAGATTGAAGTAGAAATCATATTTGAAACCGGTAGCATACTGTAAAGGCGGGCACGTGACTTAGTTATACCAACAATCTCAACATACAACAAAACTCTCAAACGGTAAACTTTGGTATGGACGAATTTTCACAGTTTTTTTTATAGGTGGAATTAATCTTGGTCAGTGGTTCTCAATTATTAAAGGTAACCCTAGGGTTAATCGAGGTTGTTTGAAGGGGTACTCGCACGCAAACATTAAAATCGACGAAAATATATATTGTCGATCACTCTATTGAGACGACTTCAGACTGAAACTCACTAAAAAGCAATCTGACTTTTCAGAGATGTGCAATGAGAGACCCGCACATTTGTACCAATAAACTTAAATAACAATATATGATTTTCATTATTATTGCAATTGTTATGCCATTAAAGATTTTTAAAGTTAGTAAACCAGTAATAATTATTTGTCATTTTGGCTGCAAGGGGTACGCGACTTTTTCTCGAGGGTGTACTCGGGAAAAACTAAATGAGAACCACTGATCTAGGTGAACGAAACTATATTCAACTCGGAGCTTCATTTACGTCATGAACATTGGAGTTTGGAAATAACCATCTATGTAAGTGCAAAAATTTCTTTAACAGATTATGAACAGACATCGATGTATTTAACACGAACTTCTCAAAATTCATAACATAGGTTCTTAAAAAATAACATTCTATCATAATGTATCATAGAAAACTTATTATTTTCTTGCATTTTTCTCATGATCTTTCCTTCCTTTTATTTAGTTTAGTAATGAATTGAAAAAAAATCACCTTCTCTTATTGTTATCATTGAAACCAATTTCCATTTTTAAATGTAAACCTGCGTAATATTTCGTAATTACACTTTTTGTAGATACTTTTGTAACTGTTTCGGAACTGTTTAAAAAGAAAATAAATTTTGTCGAACATATGGCGCTGTATTTGAAAAAAGCATGCTTTTAACCGTCACAGGTGACATTTATACAATAAAAATATTACATATATACAAACAATAAATAAATAAATAAATTACATATATATATATATATATATATATATACACAGTAAATATATTTACATTTGTTGAAAAGAATGTGACCTTACTGGGGTACCACGTCCTAAGGTCACATTGTACATGGTAAATTTGTGTGAATTATAAATTGTAAATTTGGTCAAGTTTTATTCAGTACCTACGTTGATTTTTTAAAGTAATTTTTGCAAACGTTCAAAATATACAAGTGGTTAATTATAAAGCGAAATAATAGAAGAAAAACATAACATTATACAAAAAACCTACAACAAAAAAACATAATGTAAGGTTAATTTGTTAGGTTTGCAACATTTTATCTATATTCTTCCTTCCCATGTCCATAATCTATATCTTAATACTTCTTTTAAAGTCGGTTTTTTTATTGCAAGAAGAAGGATATTAAATAGTTTTAAAAACACATTCGTATTCGAATGCAACGTTGTGTCAACATTTCAAAACACATTCGTATTCGAATGCAACGTTGTGTCAACATTTCAAAACACATTCGTATTCGAATGCAACGTTGTGTCAACATTTCAAAACACATTCGTATTCGAATGCAACGTTGTGTCAACATTTCAAAACACATTCGTATTCGAATGCAACGTTGTGTCAACATTTCAAAACACATTCGTATTCGAATGCAACGTTGTGTCAACATTTCAAAACACATTCGTATTCGAATGCAACGTTGTGTCAACATTTCAAAACACATTCGTATTCGAATGCAACGTTGTGTCAACATTTCAAAACACATTCGTATTCGAATGCAACGTTGTGTCAACATTTCAAAACACATTCGTATTCGAATGCAACGTTGTGTCAACATTTCAAAACACATTCGTATTCGAATGCAACGTTGTGTCAACATTTCAAAACACATTCGTATTCGAATGCAACGTTGTGTCAACATTTCAAAACACATTCGTATTCGAATGCAACGTTGTGTCAACATTTCAAAACACATTCGTATTCGAATGCAACGTTGTGTCAACATTTCAAAACACATTCGTATTCGAATGCAACGTTGTGTCAACATTTCAAAACACATTCGTATTCGAATGCAACGTTGTGTCAACATTTCAAAACACATTCGTATTCGAATGCAACGTTGTGTCAACATTTCAAAACACATTCGTATTCGAATGCAACGTTGTGTCAACATTTCAAAACACATTCGTATTCGAATGCAACGTTGTGTCAACATTTCAAAACACATTCGTATTCGAATGCAACGTTGTGTCAACATTTCAAAACACATTCGTATTCGAATGCAACGTTGTGTCAACATTTCAAAACACATTCGTATTCGAATGCAACGTTGTGTCAACATTTCAAAACACATTCGTATTCGAATGCAACGTTGTGTCAACATTTCAAAACACATTCGTATTCGAATGCAACGTTGTGTCAACATTTCAAAACACATTCGTATTCGAATGCAACGTTGTGTCAACATTTCAAAACACATTCGTATTCGAATGCAACGTTGTGTCAACATTTCAAAACACATTCGTATTCGAATGCAACGTTGTGTCAACATTTCAAAACACATTCGTATTCGAATGCAACGTTGTGTCAACATTTCAAAACAATCGGTGAAGAACTTTCTGAGATTTTGAACAAACGAACATTTTACATTTTTATTTATATTATAAGATAATATAGATTTGTTACTCTCATTTTTTTGTTTTCAATTTCAGATTTGTTATCTTATCGGTCAATGATATAACCATCCCAACACTGTCAAAAATGTATAAAGACTGTTAATAACGCTAATAAAAAATAAAATAAAATAATTAAGGCATGTTGTCAATCCAAATCTCGAGCGAAGTCATGCTAGAAATTAATAATGAGGTCTCTTATAACGTAAACCAAGTTGGAATGAAATGTTAATTTGATTCTAAATTTAATAAGATTGACGCGTTCATATTTTTCAATTTACATAATACAAAACAAATTTAAATCAAAATTCCAGCCTCACAAGATATTCAACCTCATAATAATGTACTTTCAAACGTTATTTACAAAGGGTATATCGTTTCCGAGCACAAAAACTAAATTTATACTATCCGAAAAGTAGTGAAAGGATTACAAAATTACAAAGAGAATTTATGTTTAGTATGACTAACATGGAATAAAAATAGCGGTTGTTTTTCGTATCAGTACCTTTGTATCTCAATCGATGTTTTTTTTATTGTTTTGTCAAAATATCTACGTCCTACGCGGGCATGAATAATGGAGGTTTTCAGTGCGGTTTGGTTTGATGTAAATATTGAACATATCAGAAATTGACATATTTCCCTCACCTCATACAAATATAGAGCAGTACCAATGTATTTATTTATCGTACTGGGATTTTACAGCGTTTTAGAAACTCAGTTAAAAGCTACATAACACAAATAAGGTACATGATAGATGAAAAATCGAACGAGAGAAAAGAGATTAAAAAAACGTCAAGTTGATACAAGCAAGCAGAAGAAAATAAAATAAAATGGCAGAAGTTAATAAAAGCAAGCGGAAGAAAATACAAGAAAATGTCGAAAGAGAATACTAGCAAACATAAGAGACTTCAAGAACATAGCAGCAGAAGAAAAAACAACAACAAAAACAGCAGAAGAGAATACAAGAAAATGGCAAAAGAGAATACAAGAAAACAGCAGAAAATAATATTAGAAAACAGCAAAATAGAATACAAGCAAACAGAATAGAATACAAGTGTAGCCAGGCACCTTCGCAATAACGATTAATAGACAAACATCCATTCATCGACATCGTAATGTTGGCAACACCGAGACTACGTCCATCTTGACGGAACGCGATCGTCGTATTTCTTCACTAATGGTGCTGCCACACGCAAAGCTCACATCAAAAGTTAATGTACAGCGCATCATCTTTTCTACCGACACACGACGCTATCAAATATTTCTTCCTATGGTAGGAGAGGGGGTCAGTTGAATTCGAGAGCGGCCGAGGAACATAATTTCATCTGTCAAAGTGACAACTTTACTAAGGGAACACGGAACTTAGTTGGTAGCTCCGCAATTAAAATGACCCCCTCTCCTTTTTACGGCGGAGAGGGGGACGCATAACTTTTCAAATATCGCGTCGGGAGCGGTTACGTAAAATAAATTCGGTTAGCGAAGTTCAGAACCACACTTATAGCGCGTTATCTTTTTACGTGTGTCGGGTCTGTATGGGATTGTATGGCGAGCGCTATTGTGCTTTATATTATCTGTTGATGTGAGCTTTGCGTGTGGCTGCACCATAATACTGGTCCTGGTTGCAGTGTCTCAATTCGCGTATTAACTTCGAACATTTAATTTAAGTATCTAGTAATTTGTATCAGTATCGTCAATAGACCTCAGTACAGGTAATTAAACAGAATATTTTTTATAAAGCACGCACCTTTCGATCTCATGCGTAACTCTATAGACATTACCACAAAAGCAAATACAAAGGTAGGCAAAGTAGGCAAAGAAATCTCCGAAACATTATTACTCGACTTGAGCAATATGTACTTCGAGGGAAAATTCTACATGAAAAAGCAAAAATCTCTATTACTGTAAATCAGGAAGTGATTTATTTCACAGCGCAAGAAATGTCAAGGGACACTTGACTTGAATAAACTGGCACTCAGCCGAATTCACAGTTAGCAATTTTCCCTTTTTCCAGGGAATTGCCAGAGAATTTGTCCAGAAATAGGCTGAGAAAGGCGTAAGTTCGGGTTGATGTATAGGTAATTCCGGTCTTTAAATAATGAATTCATGAGTTGGTACTTTGGGCTACATTGGCGAATAGGAGAGAGTGCTAAGATTCAAAATCTGAGAGATACACGGGACGAATAAAATCCTCGTCAAATTTGAAAAGATTAAACTCGCTGGAAATTGAATATTTAATGCTATACAAAGGGGAAAAGCTGTCACCTTAGAAAAGCTAGCCCATATATTTAGCTAAAAAATCTTACTGGATAAGCCGTTACACTAGAAAATTGGTACCTACCTTACCTATGAAGCAGAAAAATGAAAATAATATCGAGCGGTTCGTTAAGGAAGCTTATCGAACTTCGAAAAGTTAAAAGCAGGAATTGACTCCGTATCAAAAGCTGGCGCCAAAAGGCTTCAAGGGCTAAAAAAAATAAACCGCCTTGAAGATTAAGTTACGAAAATGTTACAAAAATTACAAGTCAGCAAAATACACAGAAAAAAATGGAAAAATACACCTTGACGACTTTTAAATTCTGGATAGATTGTGTATCACGCGTTGGAGGGGTAAAAAACATGTTTACCAAACTTTTAATCAGAGTTTTTATCCCTCGACAAAGTTTCCCCGAGTCTGTTTCCGGCTTGGCGACAATGAGACGTCTCTTTCACCTAATTGAGGAGCTTTATTTATATCCGTTTTTCCATCCCGTTAGATTTCGAAGGCTTTGCTCACACACACGTCGTGGACTGCCCTTGTTCAGATGACCGGAAGAACGCGGATGGTTTAATTCGCTTCCATAGATGTTCACCGCTTCCTCGTTGAAAGAGGGCGGAGAAAGTTAAACGATGAGGAACAGAGGGATACACTAGAAATTGACTTGAAATTTCCCTTCTCAAAATAAACGACAGCAAAAAACGCACATAAGTCACATAATGAATTAATATATTCAGAGGCGTGCGTTAAATAAGGCTGAAAGGTTATCAATACTGCATCGCATACTCCAATAAAAATTATAGAAAAAATTAAGTCTCAATCGTCAAACCTAAGATTATGAAACAACTTTTTAAAAGTCTGTTTCTATAAACTATCCCCGTCTTCCCCATAGATATTCAGATATTAATGAATTTTTATATACAGGCCTATTGTACCTTGTTATTTTTATCTATTCTACAATTCTTCAACCATTCATTAGACACAAAAACGAGAATTATTGTATATGTACAGTCGCTCCTTAAATTACAGATTGATTTGCATCGGAAGCCACTGAAAAGCGACTATTTACCCTTTGTTAAAGAGCACTGGCTGAATGACTAAAATAAATGGCTATGACTGAAAATCAACCCTATCCGTGAGTTGTACACGAGCCTACCAACATTAAAAAGAAATCAATTATTTTTTCTGGTATTATTTTGGCTTCTTGAACGAAGAGCACAAATTTAATGATAACTACTAATTTAATTTCGTAAGTTCCCGTAAGAATGATACTAATCAACGTTTAATTTCCCAGGAAAGATAAAACACAAGCGCGAATAGTTTTAGTTAGTCCAGATGATATTACAGAAGTTTTCTCTGGGAGGAATCAAACCAAACAGTGAACGTAAAACTTGGGAGGATATCGATTCGACTTCCTATCATTGGGTAATTGGACAGAAAATTTCAAATGCCAGCAGAAAAATGGCTGCAAATTAAAACGCTACTCCTCATTTTAGTATTCGCGCATATAGATTCAACTAGGATCATACTAAGTATTCCTTTGAAAGGAAAGAGCACTGTGAAGAAATTCAACCGAGTTGGTTGCTAAACGTTTATTTTTAAACACTCGAAAAGTAAAAAAATACTTTACGATCGTACATTTGGTCAAAATAATACAGTTTTTTATTCCATTCAAAGAAGCGTGGTAATGATTAAAAATAAACGTTCGGCGGCAAAGCTTTGTTTTCGCAGAACTGAAACGCGATACGTTTGAAGATATACTAAATACCAGAAGTGCTGATTTGCGTAAAATAACAAAACTCACACAACAGATTATTTTTTAATTCGATCGCTGAACAAAAAAAAACAACAGCAAGAAAACTGTGATCTCGTAAAAACACAGAACGATGGGACCCATAGAGAATCCAGTTTCGTTTTATATAGATTGAAAAGTTTAGTAATTAAAGTAACTGTTTGATGCAATTATAGAAAACTAAAGAAGTTACATACTTATTTGTATACCTAAGCCCAAATGGGATTTTACATAATATTATTAAGGCGATACAGACGGAGAAAAATGAGTATTGCTGATTTATTAAAATCCCGTTAAAAACGGGATAGCATGCCGTTTCCTAATAAATTTTAGTACATTCATAATATATCGGAACACGTGTTCATGCACCCGCGTTTGTCCTGATAGCACACAGAGACGAAATGCGAACATATTAGAATTTTCATGAACACGACCAAGTTTGTTTGAATGAAATTAATAAATTTTTTTTAATTTGTTTATGAACACGACCACACATGCGTGTTTTCTTGATAGTTTATTAGGAAACCTGTAAGTTCATTCGTTAAAGGACTGGAGTCCCGTTTTTAACCGGAATACAAATAATTCGAAGAGATTTTAAATAAATTAATAACTAAACAATATTTATATCGGTAAGTTTTAGGGAATAATTGTTAATGGAAACAGTAAGTATGAAAAATAAAGCACTATTAAACAGGGTTCCATGATAACTCAACACAGTGACAATTCAACACACTTTTAAAAAGTGATAAAAAGTCATTAGAAACGATGAAAATTATGTTTTTAACCTGTCCTAACCTACTTAACCCAGTTAATGAAGTTTTTGTTTCATCACTTTCCATGACTTTATATAACTTTTTAAAGATGTGATGAATTATCATTGTGATGATTTATCCGGTCACCATTAAACAGATGTGATATCGGTAGCCTTATTTATTGTCTTTTAATTGTCCAATCAATAAAATATAAACTGGATTTTAGAGGTGTTTCGAATGCGTAGGTATTTCATAATATTTTTTTGCCTACATTCCGTGCAGTTAAGATTCATCTGCTTATTAATTACCGACTATGTACTCTAGGAATAAAAAATAATTAATAGTTAAGAAATATATATAATTATTACAAATTCAAAAATACAGTACAAGTTAGAACAATAAATTCTGCATAAAAATCTAGCAGTAGGTGTCAAAGTTCATGAAAAATAATGAATATATTATGTTTATTACGTGATAATAAAATACGTGTCTTCATCAACTCCCAAAAGATTATAATTGGTTTACGTGAAAAAGCCTCAAAGAGGGAAGCAATTTACCACCCTTTAAATGACAAAGAAGATAATAAACTAAAATGAATCCCGGGAAATGAGACTTCTTCCATAAACAAGACGTTAAATTTCGCAGCATCTAACCTAACCCTGCTCGAGTAATCAACCTGTATTTGATTGAACCAATGAAGTTATTAGATTTATCAATATTTTTGTTAGGTTCAAATATGTTCTCATATTATTCATATATTATGTAAATAAAAGCACAACTTTGTGTCTAATACAAATTTTTTTGAAAAGGGAAATTTGCATTAAACTGCAAATTTCATAGATTGGAAAATTTTGATATTTTGTCACTGTTCTGTAAATTTTAATCTTCTGCTGTGTATTTTAGATTTATTTTTATTTTAGACTGTAGTTTAGCTAAGAGGTAAACAGTGAACCATTTTATAGCCCAGTCAATTTACTTAGAACGGGTTGTTTCGGAGAATTTGAACAATTCATCAAATTTCAACGTTCATTTTCTGGTTCTGTGAAAGTCCTATTCATTTTCTGTTACTATATCATTATAGGCTAGTTAGAACTAAAATAATAACAAAACTTGAAAAAAATCTTTCACAGAACTTGAAAATTAACTCTGAAATTTGAAGAATCGTTCAAATTCTCTGAAAAAACTTGTCCTTAATAGAAAGTTATTTTATTGCTTTGTAAAACGATCATGAGATGATTATTTCAAAAAAGGACAAATATTCATAAATAACAATTCAATACACTTGAAAAGAAGGTTTAATAAAACGTATTAGTACTTGTTAATAAATGTTTTATAATATTTAATCCTCTAAGGAGGTACCATCTTTGATTAAACTGCTAATTAGTGTTACTCGTCGAGTAGCGTACACAATAATATAATTCACCACCGCTGAGTAACGCTACCCGTCAAGTAAATTACTGCTTTAACAGTTTATGTGATTAAAGTTACATCACAAATACGTTTACTCGGGAGTGTTGAAATGACCCTAAGAATTGTACAAAATTACATTTGAAATTTAATTTGTGCCTTTTGTTTGGCATGAAAAAAGCAATTCACTTGATCCGACGTCCTTCAATAAAACCTTGGAAATGATTAAAGCCTTAGCTATTAACCCACGTAGAATGGTTAAGTGGGGAAATGAAGTGGTACGGCAGTGTAATGGAATGTATGGAGTGGCGGAATATCGATTATCGAACACACTAGCACTAGAGCCTTCAGTGGAATGCAAACCATTCAACACAGTGAGAAGGACGGGCTAGAGAAATTGCGAATACAGTGGGATTTTGGGGAAATTAATATACAGAACGTAAGGTAGGGAAAATAATTTTAGGCTGGGCGAGTTTCTCATAATACAATGTTCAGTCTTGTTTATACATAGTATAATAGCGATAACCCGTGAAAAAACACGGGATGTTATAGTTATTGTAGGATTTGTGATGATGAAAGTATTTATATTATATATAAAATATATATTTGCCTAAGGATCATTGCCTATCAAAAACAAATATTATCAATTTGCTTTATAGTATAATTATATGCTTGTCAACAGAGAATTGACACATATGACCTTTCGAATGAACAACGTACAAGATTTAGATCTGTCAATTTTTCAAACATTTAAACAAAAGAAATACATTTTAAATAAAGAATTATAAAGTATTAAAATATTTAAGAACACGCAGGAACACACTTTCATATCACGCAAGCGCTCATGCACCGAGAGACAATTTTTTCTTTAATTGGCAGTAAAGTAAATTTTCAGTTTTCAACCTAGTCAATATATTTACTAATATATTTAAAGAATGTTCGTTTTCTTACTACATTTCCAAACGCATTTGACGACAGTAGCATGCATTGATAATTAATGCAATCAATTGTTAAAATAAATAATAACGAATGTGACATAAAAAAATATCAGACATAAAATTGACTGGGTAAAAAAAAATACTTTACTGCTAATGATGAAAGTTATAAATAATGGGTAAGGTTTATGAATAAAACCCTAATTTGAATTTCATGACTGGAAATTCTTGGATCAACTTAATTCCCTAATAATTCTGGATCGTCTCGGGTCCCGTGGCAACCCTGCAAAAACAATTAGAGCAACCAATCAAACGTTGTCATTCAGTCAGAATGTGAGCATTACGAAATAAAAACATGACAATGCAGGTGGGTAATGTTATGCATTATTTCAAAATCGAAAACGAGAATCGCGATGAGTAATAATGGCAATGCGGCGCTCAAACAAGATATTTTTTCCGCATTCGCATTGCGTCACACAACTTCGACCCTGGCTCGTTACGGACGGGAATGCGAGGAAATCATAAAACAGATTCTCCAAAAGCCATCAGTACCCCGACCCCTCCCTCACGTGGCCCGTACCTCGTAAAGGGGCGGTCATTACACGAGTTTCGAGACTTATTTAACCCATGGCAGTCCATGGCGCCGCCATCCATTCAGTCCATGGCGCGCACTGCGAGACAAGCGAATTTTGTTGGAAAGATTATACGTCTCGTACTGCGCGACAGCGTCTAAAACCATTTTTCTTAAATCTGCAAAAATATGGGAAATGCAAATAGCATTGAATTAATGACACTTTAGCTTGAAAATGCGTAAATCTCGAATAGGAAATAGATTACTCAATGCAATCGAAAAGGATTAATTTAACCGTTTGAAATAGGAATAAAATAAACCGATGGCGCACACTGCGAGGCAAGCGAATTTCGTTGGAAAAGTTATACGTCTCGTGCTGCGCGACAGCGTCTAAACCCATATTTTAAATATGTAAAAGCATAGGAAATGCAAATGGCATTAAATTAGAAACCTTTGCTTGAAAATTCGTAAATCTTTAATGTAAAATACATCACTCAATGCAATCGAAAAGGAATTATTTAACCGTGTCCACATCGAATTGGCGGTCTTTATCCAAGTTACATACACTAGTTATACTAGTAATGTAAAAAAAAATGACAAATAATACAACATATTATAATGATTTTATCAATGTCGGACATTTTTATCGCTACACCAGATCGCTGAAAAACATAACAGCGTAAAAAATTGACTATTCCATAAAAAAATTAGCAATAATATTATAAACCTTTATTAAACGTGTTTTTTAAGTGCGGCGTAAAGATATCTGCCGCGGCTTATTTTTTACTTGAAAATTATGATCGTACGCTTATATTTTATACTGATGTGAAACTACACACTTTACAACAGAAAATATTTTTTAAAAGCAGTGAATTTAATCAATTATCGAACGGGGTGGTTTTGTAATACAGCCGTCCGCGTACACGTCCCGTATTTATAACAATAAAATTGCCAAAACTGGAACGTTTGGGCCAAGGTTGCGCCCAAACTGCCAGTTTATGTAACGTTTTATTACATTGTTTGTGACAGAAAATATACCAGCTAATAAGATAAGTTTACGAGAAGAGACTGTCTACATACACGTATATGTACTCATCGTTAAGAGCCGTGTGCTTAAGCCACATAAGCCGTTTAGGTATTACTCGTGTTGCTACTCGGCTTTGTCAATCGAGTTTCATTATATTATTTTTTAACTTCGTACGGTAGGCCCTACTGACTAAGGGAATCTATTTCCCTCAGGATCTTTGAAATCAGATATGTGGAGTGTCTTTTAAAGGAAATGAAGGATCGAAGCCGGGTCTTCAAGAGACCCTTGCTGTGGGAGGGAAACACAGACCGGCAAATCATTTTATGTGGTATATATATGAAAGTCAAATAATAAATATCAACGCTCCATAGCTCGCATTGGAAATGATATTTCGGAGGGGGCATTCAAATATTATAAAAAAATTCGATTATGCCCATCACAATTAAATTTTTTTAATGTTAATAGAGATGAGGTTGTACAGGTGGTAATAATTATGTTTGTATAATTATTCGATTACTACGAAATATATTGAGTGTGCCCTTCACTATTAGAGATGTTCAATATCTGTCGAGTGTGATGTTGATTTGTAACCAAGTGAGAAGAGGCGAATAGGGATGTGGTGGTTGGTGGGGATAAATATTTGCGTATCGTTAAACATTTGCAACAGTGATACAGATTAATAACTAACTAACCAACACGCCGTTTCCCCGCAGGGGTAGGCAGAGAGGACGGACCGCCAAACAACTCGGTCTTGGCACACACTCTTTGCCTCATTCACATTCATACATACTTGTCTATTGTTCTGACTCTTGACATGGCCCGACTCAAGTCTTCATGTCTTCCTCTGGCGTCCCCGACTTCTGCTACCATTCACATTTGCATCGTATATTCTCCTTACTCCTTTCTTCGCTTATTCGCTCTACATGCCCAAACCATCTAAGCGTCCCTTTCTTGATCTTACTAAGATAAATGATGCAGATAATTTCGATATTAGGTGTATTATGTTTACTAATATAGACATAGTATGTAGATATGAGTACCTTTTTGCAATTTTAGAAACAAAATCATGCGAGCTAACCAGTCTTAACACTATTTTAAACAACTACGTCCTGAATTTCATACGTCAATATATCCGTTTTAATATCGTAACACACAAAATTGATCAACACATTCACATAATGCCTAAATTTATTTATAAATTGCACAAAGTCACGCGATGATAATCACTTTCACCACTGGCTGTTGGGAAATTTGCTAATTTACGTTGAACTTGGCAGGTGACTCGAAGGAACTTACGCCCTTTTGTGCAAATACTTAAATATCCACATTTAGGCGCCGTCGAGACTGTAGAACCAGAAATAAGCCGAAACCAGGTTTTAGTTCCATCGATTCTAATTTCAGCGAAGTATGGAATTAACAAAGAATCAACATGTTGCAATAATAAAAGACGTCCTGTCCATCTAACTTTAATGCTGCTTTTTAATATTTATAACATCGTATTACACCAGTAGTAGGTACACTGCAAAGTAGCGAGTAGAATAATCACTGTACAGATAATATATTTATTTATTTAACGCCCAGAGGGTTTCAGAGGTGGAAGGTATAATTTTAATGACAGTTTTGAAACATGAGAAAGAAATAATAAAAATAAAATTACATTAAAAAATAAGAACATAAATGCAAGAAACAATATTAAAAATAACAAGAACATAAATTAAAAAATACAGCGATTTGACTGGTTTACAAAAATATAACTTTTTTAAAAATATAACAAAATTCGCAAAGTTAATATTAAATATATCGACATCGCCTAAGTATTGGTTTCCCATAGTGTGAAACCGTTGTATTGGGGAGTTCGCAATGTAATTGCGCTTATGTGTGTTGCAGTGGAATAGTGTATTTTGTCGTGTTGTTATTGTAGGTATTCGTAAGTTTATGAGTTGCAGAAGTTCGCAACAGTCGAATTTAAAGTTTAGAATCTTGAATAAAAAAGTTAAGTCTTTATTTTACGCCTGTCTTCCAATGTGTGTATTTTTAGAGTATTTAATAAGAAACGATATTGTAAGTCTTCTAGTGGGATATTTAATTTAAACTTTATAAAACGTAGAATTTTTTTTTGTATTCGCTCAATGTTATTAATGTGAATTTTGTAAGAGGGAGACCAAACTACTGAGTTGTATTCAATTTTGCTTTTTTTTTTAATCCCAGAAGTGTGATTTCAACCGACGTGAAATAACATGGCTGTCAAAAAAGAAGAAGAAGATGGTTTAAGAGGGAGATATGTAAATAAGAATGTTAGAGGGAGCGATACACCAGCTAATATGGACTAATGAAGAAAACATTCATGCACGTAGACTAAGCTGCAATTTCAACATTATGAAATTGGATAGATAGCTGTCTCTTCATCCCCATCAGCGTCCCCGATACTCGAGGTGTATGGTACAAATCCTGGCACAATGACTGTGTACTTATAAAGCTGTTCATCGGAGTAATCACTTCTAATATTGGGGACATCTCAAAGTTTATGAAGAGATCTGGTAAAAAGTTGGTATTCCCAGAGAGACATCGACATCAAAATTGTATGAGATAGTTGAGGTGATGGAGACCCTTTCCATAGGCAGAACTACACATTTGAAAATGTAAATTTTCACAAAATTTGGTAATGTTCACTTTGAACAACCTTTCATATATTATAAGGAATAATAAAACATTTTTTAATGTTAAAATGATTAGCACTCTCTCGCAGATAGAATGGCCAGTTTGTGTTTTAGTTATAACATGTAATATTGATTTTTTTGTTAATTTTGTTCACTTCTGTGGACAATAGCCTCAGTGATGGACACTTGGTTTGGTCAATAAACACGAAAATACGAAAAACTACCTTGTTTATTATTATGCTTTCATTCCTTGTACTAATCTGAAGATTATAGGAACAAAATTTTGCAGATATTGAACCTTGCCTTCAAAATTTGGGGTTGCTCGGGAGAATGACACATTATACAATTAACTAGCTGACGTGTACCCGGCGTTGCTTTTTTTCTCTCCTTTCAATAAATATAATATCCATGTATTATATATGTAAACCTTCCGGAAGAAATTATCTAAATGATAACGAAAACCCTATCAAACTCCGTTGCCTAGTTTATAAGAACTAAGCGCACAAACAGACGATTTATTATTATTATTTAGAGATTATATATAGGCGTAAGCGAAAAAAATTTATAAAGCATTATTTATTTAAAATAAAACAAAAATCTCTCCACAAATGTCTTCAGTAGCATTTAAAGAAACACTGTGAAGTTTTTCATGATTATAACGTATTAAATACCAAAGGAGATGTGTGTTTTATAATTTTCGTATTGCAATTTTTATCTATAAAATTAGCGGTAAGCACCAGATTTTATTTTTCTAGAGGTGAATTAAAAACTTTCTGAGGTATTCGCCTAGAAACATCTGAGATTTTAGTAATAAGTTCATCAGAAATAATTCAAATAAACCCTTCGGAAAGATCAATCTTCTAGGCCTGCTATGGCAAATTCGACCGTAGGTCCGTCCATTACGTAGGGCGGCGCGCCGAAAATTATTGACACGACTTCTTCACTTATGTCATCATAGATTCCCACTTGATTTTAGAGATTTGATATGGAAAATTCAACCCCAGGTCTGTCCAATACACAGGGCCACGCATTGCATATTTTAGTGCACGTCTGCTTCACTTACGTCGTTAAGATTCTAGGTTAAAAATGAGCTACTACGGACGCACGGACAAGTAAACCACAGACTTCTATTGCTTTATCTTTTCAGTGCGAATAATAATGATAAAACAATGGAAAAAATCAATGCACGCAATTGTGATTATTATTTCCGAATTTTTAGTACTTGGTACGATTCAATTTACCGTACATCCTTCATTGGTGTTTGCGATTAATACAAAAAAATGCAGTAATCTCATAATACATTCAAGATAGTTCAGACTGATATAAAATTATTTTAATTGTGCAATATGCAATATTCACAAGGCGTATAATCTAGCGATGAGTCGTGTTCCTACAACTCCCGGTAAAGCATACCACGGCTTAATCGAACGGTTACTCTTTTTATCAAGAGATATTTTAGAAAAAATAGCGCAATTTAAATTATCCAAGTATTAATTGTTATTACATACAAAGAAACGTGAACAGCGCCTGACAGACCGAACTTGGACATAATATGTACCTACTCCTATTAACTACCTAGCATCTTATTTTCCCCGTGGTATGAGGCGACGTACCGGTACACGGTTGTACGGTCATTCATGAGCTTACGCTGGGAGCAAGGAGCCGTATCGGGGGAGCCGTACCGGGGGAGCCGTACAGGAGGAGCCGTATCGGGCGAGTACAGTATTCTCATTGCTCATACGCTCGGAGCTCAATTCGTCGTTCAATTGAGTCGACTCTTTGCGTACGAAAATATAGAGCCGGTACCGTGGCGCCTCTCTTAATAAAATGAGTCATGAACCATCACTAGTCTAATCCTTTAGGTTTTATGATATTTTTATACGTATAACAATTTGTTTTGAGAGTTTAGGTAGCTACATATATATTTTATTTCAGACCAAGAATCCGATAAGTAAAGTGAGTGTGTAAGCAATTCATTACAGATAAGATAAGAACCAACTTACAAAGGTAAATACCAATTAAGTAAATACCGAGTAAAATCAATCAACCTTTATTGACAAACGTGGTATTATTATTTGTATTACGATCGAAATAAACCTCAATAAATTAACTTGTGATATTCTTGTTTATTAATAATAATAATTACTCTGATCGAAATAGGAAAGCAATAACTTTTTTGTTTCTTTCAAACGCAATTAAAATTTGAACGGTTCACAAACAAATCGATTTCGAAGAAAATTTGAAATATATCTTTATTTGAATTAAAAGCAAATGTTCGCTGTAAATCCTTTTTCTTCACTAGAAGGGGGAAGACGAAGTACCACGCTATTCAGAACTGGTCACTAAACATAGCTATTGCCATTTAGAGCAATGATTCAATTGCGAATGGTGGTCTTTCACTAGGGCTATACTAGAATATATTACCACTCTGATAATTCGTTTATTCTACGCCGGTCTCGATACGATAACTCCTCCCAATGAGACAGGCATAGCAAAAACGTTTATTCTACGCCTGTCGCGATACGAGAACTCCTCCCAGTGAGACAGGCATAGCAAAACTGTTGTACCTCATAATTATAAGGATAGAATATTTATTTTTATTTTATTTTATTGATACATGGATACATCATTTAGAGAGTAAATGTGGTTTTTTGTATTATTTCACCCTCCATGCTAGGGATGACCCTGCGTTATGGCAGGTGAATTTTACAGTTTGCGGACATAGAATCTACACATTACTATAATATAAAAAAGAACAATAAGAAAACTGATGTATATCTAGTTTGGGTTGCAAGAGGAGGATGGAGAAGTTAGAGAATTATAAGATTAAAAATTTGAGACATTATTAGTAAATAGATCACACTAATTAATTATGTACATACTATACCGTTAAATTAGGGAATAAGGATTTATTATGTTTTGTCTGAACGGTGATTAAATTGATAGAGTGTAGAATGAATGGATATTGTAGTTGTAATGTATTCCGTGTGTAAGGATCCATTTCGTAATTTGTTTTTTAAAGGAATGGGGTTGTCTCACGGTTTTTAGGTTTTCAGGGATAAAGTTAAATGATGTAATTATATTGATGTTATCAAGATAAAAAAAAAGAAAATATCTTTAGAGACACTAGCAAAAACCTAATGTGAGCGCAGTGTAATATACAAAATATATTTTTCATTAGTAAACACCTTTTAGCCTCCTTTATATGTAATAAAACGGGACTCTGGTGGTCTGCATAATACTGTACGGATTAATTTCCCAAAGAAATGAACGAAAGCACTCTTTTGATAATGTTTTGGGTGGTTATCTCTCCTCAGATAGCGATTTCTCTACCCGGTAACAGGTAACTACTCAAGTTTCAGAGGGCCAAATAGCAATAAATGACTACCCTCTCGGGAAAGTACTTGTGAAATATACCGAATGAGAATTTTAGAAGGAGCTACTATGGCAGAGTTCTAATAGCAAAAGACTAGTTCTGAAATATAGAAAGTAAATCTATTGAATTTCATTATCTGTTCATTGGCATACAATCCTCTAAGAACCAAATAAATAGGTGCACAAATAACAAAATGTAAGATAAAACGGCTGTTAACCTATGAAAATAAGCATAAATGTTATTATATTACGATCTCGGAGCACAGTTTATGAGATAACAGAGATTTATCTAAAGAAAACACAGAAAGCATGTTACGTAAGTGACCTACATAGATTTGTAAAACTACCATCGGCCTGAGACAAAAGTTTCCTTGCCCTAATATATATTTTTGTAGAAAGAAACAAAATCGTGCAAACAAAAAATAAAAATTATACAAAATACTATTTGCTTAATGTACATTTTGTTTTGCAAATAGTCAAGAATGGAAATGAATTCTTGAAAATTACGTTGTTTTAAAACAGCTGGTCTTAGAGGATTAAAATTTGTCATGGGATAATCCAATATGTACAGATCAAAGTGACATTAAATCTCATACTCGAAATCATATTGGATCTTTGCCAACGGAGTTTTTGTTACGTCTTTAGATCTTTACCAACGGAGTTTTTGTTACGTCTTTAGATCTTTACCAACGGAGTTTTTGTTACGTCTTTAGATCTTTACCAACGGAGTTTTTGTTACGTCTTTAGATCTTTACCAACGGAGTTTTTGTTACGTCTTTAGATCTTTACCAACGGAGTTTTTGTTACGTCTTTAGATCTTTACCAACGGAGTTTTTGTTACGTCTTTAGATCTTTACCAACGGAGTTTTTGTTACGTCTTTAGATCTTTACCAACGGAGTTTTTGTTACGTCTTTAGATCTTTACCAACGGAGTTTTTGTTACGTCTTTAGATCTTTACCAACGGAGTTTTTGTTACGTCTTTAGATCTTTACCAACGGAGTTTTTGTTACGTCTTTAGATCTTTACCAACGGAGTTTTTGTTACGTCTTTAGATCTTTACCAACGGAGTTTTTGTTACGTCTTTAGATCTTTACCAACGGAGTTTTTGTTACGTCTTTAGATCTTTACCAACGGAGTTTTTGTTACGTCTTTAGATCTTTACCAACGGAGTTTTTGTTACGTCTTTAGATCTTTACCAACGGAGTTTTTGTTACGTCTTTAGATCTTTACCAACGGAGTTTTTGTTACGTCTTTAGATCTTTACCAACGGAGTTTTTGTTACGTCTTTAGATCTTTACCAACGAAGTTTTTGTTTCGTTTCATATATGCGTTGTTATTGCATGTTTTTTATATATACAATTCTACCATCAGCAGATAGAGCTCAGTCGCAGTAAGGTTGAAAATACATTAAAATATTTAATAATACATGTTTATTTTTATAACGTGAATTTACTTCGCACTCGACAAAAGTGGTCAAGACCGTCAACAGCAAATAAGGGGCACTTTCGCACTAAAGTAATTACGAATTTCGTACGTTGAATTAAAGGGCGCAATTTACCATTAATTCCTGGATTTTCACAGAAAACATTAAATGCCGTTTCTTACAGAATACACGACAACCCTTTTAAGCGGAATTAAAATACCTGAACCGGCATAAATTTGCGAAATGTATGGGAAAGTAAGCAGTATACCTAATGGAAAAACATAGATTTATTTGCATACATACTTAAGCCACAATGAAACCTATATATTTCTCTTACAAGCTAACATTATAAATTACGCGAATTAAATACGTTGTACTTCCAAAATTATAATATCCACAAGCTAAAATTTCTTCCACTCAACGACACAATTTTGTCTTAGAATGCAAATACCAAACAGAATTCATTTGTTGTATCAACTAACAAACCATCACACCGTTTCCCAGGTGGAGTAGGCAGAGTATGGACGGCTAAATAACTCTGTCTTGGTACAGGCTTCTAGCTTCATTCACATTCATGCATTGCTTCCTACATACTCTTTAGCATTATTCATAATGATAAAATACAAGAGGTAGTTTGTACGGCCAGACAAGCTCGATAAAATTAAAAAGAAATAGAACGACTAAATCGAGTGGTAAAGTAAAATTTTGCGAGACGAATTACTTTATTAGAAGTATGCGTCCCTATTATAACTAAAGTTAGCAAGCCATTGTGGAGGATAACAATCAGATAAAAACAATCGTATGATTTGGGATGGGTTCATACCGGAGGGTGAAGACAACAATGTCACAATTCAACATGAAAACAATCGAAAACGTTCAAAAGCACTTTCAGTTGGTCATAAAAACCATTCAGTTAGTCCCATTATATTAAAGTGCTGACAAGCAGAAGCTCTGTTATTTTTTAAATCTACCGAATTTTATATTTCATAAATTGTTACACTTTTGTCACAAGAATTAATAAAATACTGAATTTGACTCGAAAAACACCCCGGAAAACGAATGAAATGACATATTTTCAAATTTGGGAAAGTATTAATTTTATATGTTTCTAGAAAACAATTAATGTGTCATTAAAATTTTTTTCATTTAAACTTTCCAGGAAAATGTTACATCTCAGACTAGCGGACAATAGACAAAAGTAATGACAATTAGAATTTCGTATCGATCGAATCAGAAATCGAAATGTCAAACTGACAACTAAATAATTAGTTTCATAGAATTCTAAAGAAATTACATTTTGTTTCAGGGAATTCGAAAATATATATTTTTTAGAGTAAACCTTTAAATGAAGTCCTGAATATAATTTTTAATGAAATTCACTTCAGTATAGTAAATCATACATAAGTGGTTTTTCTTGGGAACAAATTAGTAATAAAGTTTAACACAAATTTAAAGTAACTAACCAACTACCAACTAACCATCACGCCACGTTTCCCCGCAGGGGTCGGCAGTGAGGACGGACCGCCCAAACAACTCAGTCTTGACACACACTCCTTGCCTCATTCACTTTCATACATCGTCGCATACATACTATTCTATTTTCTGATCGTCACACTAAACTTGATCGTACCATGTCTTCCTCGGGCGTCCCCGACTTATTCTTACAATCTTCTTCTTATACTCCTTTCTTCGCTCTACATGCCCAAACGATCTAAGCGTTCTTAATCTTACTAATTACGTTTACATCAGCCTTGCACTCTTTGCGGATCTCCACATTTCTCACACGATCGTACATAGTTTTACACACATATGCCTCAGGGATCTTAATTTAAATTATAAACATAAATTTACTTACATTCTATAGGCGTTGAGAGTTTTTGACATTATAAGACTTGCTTCAGATTAACTTGTTGATTTTATCACTTGTAAACTCATGGTTTGTCACAAGGTAACTGCCGGAAACGGGTTTCCGCAAATAGATCACACACTATTTTTATTTTTATAACAATTTCACTGAAAACAAAAACATGTTTTAAACAACTAAGCACACACCATCACGAACAACATTGTGTCCGAACGAAACCATAATAATCAATAGAAGTGTAAAATAAGCCAATTATTTCTAACTAATTCAAGACGATAAAACGAATAGAACGGTAGGTACTCTGACAGGAAGATGTTTTTTTGGCGATGATGTGGTTATAGACGTGCGCAATCTTATTTAATCAATTAATCATGTAGGTACTAAAAATAAATACACGATTTTATCGTATTATTATTATTAGTTTATTGCAGTCTGACAATATCCGTCGACAAACAATTAATAAATACACATATTCATTTATTACAGTCTGACAATATCCGTAGACAAACAATTAATGTGAAAAATGATTTGGATTTTATTAATGGGCTTTCATGTAAAATTGAAATTATGAAAAATTTGAGACAAAAAGGAATATCGAAAAGATGTTAATTTTTTTAATGTGTTTTATTCGATGAATCATCAATTATTACTAAAAATACTACTGTCATTCAAATAATGAAGTCATAAAACTATTGATGATTAGATTTATAATTAAAATTTAGAAAAACATTTGTAACCGTCACACAGGTATGTTCATTCGAACGAAACCCTACTTTACACACACAACATACGATGTCTGACAAAAATTGAGGTTATGTTATCGCGGATACGTAAAACCAAATAAAAGACTTTGTAATAAAACAATGAATGTATTTTAACTACTTTGTGGTCGATAATATAATAAGGGCAGTATTTTTTTAATTCACAATATGGAGTGTGGGGGTTACTTTAACAAAGGCGGGGGGCGACGCGTGGCCTCGATATAATGCTAAGGATTTCACGAGGGTGGGTGACGTCCTCCCCCTGCGAAGTGTACGCGGCAACTGGCGCGATGCTACTCGACTACCCCAAGTCGGCGGCGAACGAATTTCCCAGATTTTCAGAATCACGCATCAGTCAATTTTGAATTATAAATAAAATAATTGAGTTATTAACAAAACAAAAAACAAGACTATTCGGATGAAGTTAAGCATTACATGAGTAATCGAATGGTATATGAAATAGAAACAAAAGGTAATACATATATGCACAACATAATAGCAAGAACTAACTTAAGGTTAAACGCAACGCTCGTTGTATTCTACGTGTTCACAGATGGCGTTAATTAATTAATTTTGTTTAAATACGCTTTTGCAAGGTATTTTGCATGTAAATAATCTAAAGACCATCAAAAAATCACAAATTATTTATAAAAAAGAAATCATTTATTTCAAAGTAACATTTTAGGTAAAACCTAAAATTGCAAGACGCGAGATTTATGAAATTCACAAAAGATCCCTAAGCGATAATGGCGATCAGTACCGCCTGGAAAAATGTCCAGTTTAAGCTGGGTTAGTCATAGCTCGCCGGGTGCGAGATCCGCCCTCTGGCGGCGCCGCGACGCCCTACGACGGCGAAAATCAGAACTTACAGGCGTCGCCGCTAGAGGCTACTGCTGTACCATGAATTATTCAAACGTCTTCAATAAAACGATACCTTTTATCGGCAACCGATCGGACGGGTCAATGGATTGCATTGTAACAGTGAATCAGAAGTGAAAATTATGTTTATACCTATTTTTACCTGTTGAAGACAACGGAACATCCCTTTTTGGGGACGTTTTATTTTACTTATTAACTCTTGACAGGCCAAGATGCCAAACCAAAACGTCTGTAACCAAGTGGGTCTTCCGACGACCCCATGCATTTTTTCTGTATTATGCGCTTTTAAAGTAAAGTCAATTATCAATGGTAACTTATGTATTTGCGCAGGAATACGTAAAATACTAAAATGATAAGTCAAGTATCAAGGACGATAGTAATTTTGGGTACTACCTACTCCCCCACTTGGCTGCGGGATAGTTAAAACCTAAATTAATCAGATCATATATTTTTTTTTTTTTTGGTAAACTAATGTTTAAGACTTTTTTAAGATTTTTTATGCATAGCACAAAGGGTAACAATTATTTTACAAGCAATAATTATTCGCCTGAAACACTCATCCACATTGAAAAATCTCCTGATGAAAGATACATGACGCCAACGGGACGCCCCGTCAGGGGCATCAGGAGATTTTTCAATGTGGATGAGTGTTTCAGGCGAATAATTATTGCTTGTAAAATAATAGATCATATTTTATTGCTTATGGCGGGTTTTTAACCCATAATCTTGTTTAGAGTTTAGGAGTTTGCCGCTCTGCCATGGAGGTCGTCAAAATATATTATTAAATCAATGAAAATATTTGAAAATGTTGGGTTTGATATTACGAAAATGTAGTTCATTTTACGGATATCTTTTCAATTGAACCACGTTTAATTAGAGACACCCATTCATAACATTAACGATATTTTCGCGAATTAAAGCGATAAATGGTGTTTTTAGCAATTATAAAAAAGATTTTTTAGTCGCTATAATCTTGTATTGACAGATCGTAGAACGAAAATGACACACTCTACTGTAGAAACATGTGCCATGTTGAGTTTCAATCAATAATACAATAAACATGTTTCAAGTGATTTTGTAATTTAATTTAATTCTTAGTAATTTAATTATTTTTCCCCTCTTGCCGACTCCCGTTCCTTGACGTTATCCTATTTAGCTATACACGCTATGAAATTGCAAAAATAAAGCTATAAAAGCTATTTTTTCAATAATTAATGCTACATTTCTTAAAAATTAAAGCTATGAATGGGTGTCTGTAACGATAATCAATTAAAGAAACTGGTTAGTAGGTGAGGGAAATTTAAATATAGGACAGAATTTTTTTTCAATAAGTTGATCTTGAGTTTTATATTTAAATCTCTAGACCTCGGCCGCTGTTGTTACTCAAGAAAATATTAAGCTGGAGATTAAAACAAGCCTTGCAAATTAATATTTAACAAACTATAAAGTCTACTGAACAAACTTTTGGAAAACGTTACCAAGGACTTGACTAATCAATCATATGATAAAACGATATTCTTTGAAATTTATAAAATTGTTTGTGACATTTTAACAGTATTATGTTAAGTTTATCAAATTTCTCACATGGACGACATACAGGATGTTGGTGACTTACAGGTAGATCAGAATAAAGAGATTCATGCTTGTGATTTTTTCAATTTTCTAATACAACAAGAAAAATTATTTCACTGGTTGATTAGTAAGCCGATTAATCCGGTGATATTTTTTAGGAAAATTATTTAGTGGTCAGTAAATCGTTTAGTGAATTTCTGAGTCACTGTCCTCGTGTAAATAGTCCAATACCGCCCATCCCCCACACCCAATGCCCAATACCCACAGCGTTTTGTGTTTTTATGTGAAAAAAAGTGACTGGAGACCAAAATATCATGTATATTTTTACTCCAATAAACTCAGAAAGCACTGTAAGTCAATAACGTCTCTTAACACCCTGTATTTCTATTAGTTATTTATATTAACAGACGGTCACGTTGCATCTTAATCGTTAATTCGCTTATTTTTACAGCAAATTAAAATAGGTTAATATTTAAATATGCCATTGAATGAGAAACACTTTGATTATTGATAAGAAGTGCTAACAACAAAATGGTTGATATCAAACGGAAACTCTAGCTTATGGATGATAATAATACAAATATTATGGTTATTTATCTATGAATGAATTCATATATGTATGCGGTGTGTAGTACCATCAAACAAACAATCAACATCAGAAAACCGACTGAAAAAGGGCAAAACATACAAAAGCCGCTTGCAGGGCCTAGCAGCACTAATCGGTATTTTTTTATAAATTGCTATTAACATTCTATTGGTAACTAAACACATTGGAAGTGAGCTGGTTACGAAACATTAGTTTTAACAAATGCAAAAAAGAAAGCGAATGCAAGCAAGAAATAATGTCTACCTAGTTAAGGCGATGCACTACGTAGTAATGCAAAATCATGTGTTTTTGGTTTGAAAATTTGGTCGCCTAGAAATGTTTCAGATGCTTTAATTAAATACTGCGAGTAGAATACATCTTGGCCTTTAAAATAATCGAGTATTTTTTAGATACGTCTTTTTATAAGCCCAGAAAAAAATGATGTATAAGGCCTATGAAAACTGCTGTAAAGTTCAAAATCTCCTACTTACGAACCAATTTTCGGTTATGATTTTATTGTGTAATGTGGCAAATTAAGTTATTTATAAAATGATCGAAAAAAATTTAATATTTATGCCTGAACATCCATAAAATATAATAAAAGACACTTTTTGGCCATGTTTTTTTCTTGCATAAATCAAAACAGGCGAACATCTACGTAAAGGTTATTATTGATAGCGGCTCAATTTAAAATATTACACGACGTTTTGCATCGCCTTAATAGGACGTATCTTTAAAACTGACAATGCCTCTAGAGATGTAGACATTTTCAAGTGTAACTTGAAAACATATAAAATGTAACTTACTAAACTGATAACTTAATTTTTTATTTTGTAAAATAATCCTATCATCTTAGTTTATTTTATTGCTTTTATTATAATCATGCGTAAACTGTATTACTACTAACTGTCTTTAATTGTTTTTATAACATTTTGTAATTCCTTATAATGTTTATTCTTTATACATATTTCTTTGTCATTTATAAATATATTGTATAGGTGCAAATATTTAATGAACGACTAGAATTAATGGAACATTATTGGTCTAATATTGTAAATAATTGTGTTTATGATAAATATATAAATGACTGTGTGTTTCCTAAATAAAATAAAATAAATAAAATTTGTTTTTTCAATCAAAGGGAGTAGCAAAAATCTACTACGCATGTGTGTATTATTTAGTTTAGTCAAGTATTTTAACCTCAAATCCAAATTTAAAATTTGTATGAAGAAGGCTGCGCAACCGTTCCCCTGTATTTCTGCTTCGTAACATTGTGTAAGAATATCTTGTAATATCACCAAGAGAGAAATAATTATTTATTTTACACACCTACGCATTATGTTGAAGTAAATATCTAAAAACTACACGGTTAAGGTAGGCGACGTCTCTATTTAAACTGTAATTTATGGGCGGATTGAGGTGAAAATACGGTCGAAATAACGCCTTCGCGAGGGAAAAGTAGAAGTGAAAATTATTACGTAGATTCCAAGATAAAAATAAAATATTCTGTTTTCTACGGTATTATTTTCAATGGTAATCCTTTCAGCTAAATATTTTAATTACAATTATTCAATTAGCAAAGCTTTACAAATAAGGCGGCATCTCATTGGCCGATAAGGATCGACATAAACCGAATGCTAAATCCTGAGTGTCTTAACAAATACAAATAAAAACAGGACAAAATTTCGTTCGTTATCGTTTGCTCTGTTCCTTTCCCACAGTTCGTAGCTTGGCTCGCGGAAATTTTGTCCAGTTTATACGCAGCATTACAGCACTGCGTTTATGCAGTTTATGTAAATTAAGCTATAAAAAAATCATCCTGTAAAGTTTTTTGCTGTAATACATCTATTTTAAAACTTTAAAAAAATTGATCTGTCTGAGGATTGAATCTTCCTTCCCAGGGACCGGAGTCAACTGCGTTACCTACCTTGCCAGATGCCGATCGTGTAGGACTGACATTTATTTCGTATATTAACTGCTTTAATTTCGTCCGATTTCAGAGAAGTGCGAGAAGTATTACGAAAATTAAGTCGAATATGATCTCTTATTAGGGAAGGTTCCAGACAGGCCTATGAAATTGATTATGTGAGAAAGAATTTCGATATTTGATCACTTTGACTAGAAGTAAGAGAGAATTGAGCTTACTTCAGGCATACGGACACGTAACACGACATACTTCAGTTGATTTATATCTTCAGTGATCAGAGCACAAGGAGAAACATAAGTATTGCTGATTTATTGAAATCCTGTTAACAACGGGATAGTAAACTCTTAGGACATTCATAATGCATATATCGAAACACGTGTTAGTGCACCTGCGTTTGTTCTGATAGTACACAATGACGAAATATAAAAAAAATTATGAACACGTGTTCCGATAACCTCATAAGACAATCGTGTTTTGGCTTATGGACACATAACAACTCACACACAACACAACACAACACACTTCTATGGTACTTCAGTGTTAGCTAAGCAAATTTAAGAGATAATCAGAGTAACTAGCACGGTCGATCGATAAAGGATTTATCAATAATGTCGATAACTTCTCAACGTTCCCGAGCTCGATTGCAGACCGCCAACGAACAAATAACAGTTCACAACGACTTAGGACGGGTTGTTTCGGAGAATTTGAAGAATTCTTTAAATTTCAACGTTCATTTTCGGGTTACGTGAAAGTCCCAATGAAGTTATGTTATTATATCATTGTAGGCTAGCTGCTTGACAGAACTGAAATAGTAACAGAACTTGCAAATTAACTTTGAAATTTGAAGAATTGTTCAAATTCTCCGATACAACCCGTCCTTAGTATTCTTAATTTATTCGCCGTTAACTGTTGTTTGTAAGTTAGTGATTTGCAGTCGTGCTCGGTAACAATGAAAAGTTATCGACATCATTGATAAATCCTTTGTCGATCGACCGTGCACGTACCCAGAGCATAATACGCCGGACCAATAACTAACCACGACAATGAACACCCGTCTCCCCGCTTTGCACACCTCATCACCGCTCACCGAAGTCAGTAATAGTCGAAGGTAGAAACCTGCTGCTGCCGCTTGCTCCCCGCTGCATCATAAGCAATGTGGCGTTATCGATTTGAGGTTTCGCTTGGTCGGAGGTCACGCTATAGCGGCGGCGCGTCCTGTGTCCGCTGGGACTTGGCTTGTCTGTCTTGCCCAATCAGATAAATTCAACTAAATTCATTAGATACCTGTTCTATTAGCTGTTTCTTTTAATTAAATGGTATAAGGTTGTAGACATGGTGTATTTTAGCCCGCCATGAGAGGTACGTGTTTTCACGCTGGTCAGTTTTTATTACGTCTTTCTTGGATTCTACGAAATAAGTCGGGAAAGATTTTCAATAACACGAAAATTTGTAGCAGAGTTATCATGTCCATGAGGCTTACGGCCTGACAGGGGTCATGTTTTATTTTTACTGGGTACTAATTCTGGGTTTAAATTTTACACTACGCAACTGCAGTGCTTTTTATGTGAATACGTCACAAGAGGCTCAACTGCTACCATCGGTATGAAGCCAGTTGGGGTATATCGTTAGGCTGAATGTAGTAGGGAGGGAAAGAAGAGGAAGGAGCGGAATTACCTGTCTATTCAGATCTGGTCACCACATGGCTAAAGCCATTTCAACCAATGCTTCGATTCTGAATGGTGGTCGATACAGATAGTATCTTCCACTCTGGAACGTGCCGCAAATATACTATAAGTACATATATTATTTTTTGATTAATTCATCTTTAGACGACATAAATTAATTAAATATAATTTACTTGCACGCGCAGAGATTTAAAATCGCGACCTTCGAATTCGTAGTCGAGAACTCTAACCCTCAACCACGGAGACCGTTAAAAGGACTGCTAGGCGCTATTATTGATATTTTATGTCGAGTTTCTGGAGGTCAAGAAATCAATTTCCAGAAATACCGATTACCAAAATCGCGAAAGTCAAAATTCCTGAAATAATTTTGAAAAACCAAAATTTAATGTAATTAAAAAAAGAAATAAGAAAAAAGCTCATTAACCGCCCAATTTAAATATGACATATATGAAAAAAAAAATATTTACCCTAACCAAATCCTATCTAAAGGTGTATAGATAGAGTCAGTAGAGTCGTTCGAAGTATGGGCCACGCAAATCGGATCATTGTCCGATGTGAGATATCTCGGGCATCATTCGGTTACAAGCGCTCGCCGGGCACAGGACTCAGGCGATAACTTCAAAATGCCGACATGCACGCTGAGATATTATAAAAGTAGTATTGGAAAATATAGGGAAAGCAATAGTTTAACCTTTCACCGGTAAGTAGGATTTTACCATTACGTAGTCGTGTAAATTGATTTATTAATGTTAAAAACTCTTGGAGCATTTGCGCGGCTGCCGGTTACTTTGACTAGTTCGTTGAGTTTTTTCGCGGTCGGAAGGATTCAGGCGACATCGACAGCCGCCACAGCCCTTCCTACTTCCCGCACGGGAAAATATTTCACACTGATGTTGCAAGGAATGTAGACTCTATTTATATGTAACTCAATGATAATAACCAAGTTTAAGTTGCAACTAAATTTGAGAATATGGTTTTATGCCTTGCCTAAGATGTTACAAAAAATGTTTTTTTTTATTCTCATGGCATCAGGTTTCGGGAAAGTGACCCTTGGAATATTCGAGTCCAGGAACTTTATTGCAACACCGGTCAAGAAAATGTGCTCCAATTTCAAATCATTTTATCTCACTAACAAACGACCGTAGAGAGAACATCGTCGCACGAGATGTAGGTATTTTCCCACTATAACATAAATTGATAAGCAAGTAATATAAAATATGAGAAGTAAGGGGAGTGTGATTGAGTGCCACTATCAGTTTTACGAGGACTTGCAAAGGAAAGAGGTCACAGGGAGTGTCTGATAATAAATAATCCTCGATAACAATCCGCAAGACAGGACGTTTTACAAATTATTTTCGAAGTGACGAAATTTTTCGCAAAATTTCAGACCGTTACAAGATCGAAAGTAAAAAGGGAAATAATTATACCGAGTCAGAGGACATCTTGAGTTTATCACTTAACAAATACAAAAGATTGTCACTGAGGCAGTTTAATTGTGTATGTATTTTTATCATTCAAATGTAAAAGCCCCTAAAAGGGCGCTAATAAAGTAATAATATAAAACGAGGAATAATAATTTTCACTGATCTGGTAGGTTTTATGGCCCATTTGTGAATAATATTAAGTTATCATAGTTATATTATTCCAAAAGTTCTCCACCAATTGCTTTGAAATTTTAACACAATGTGGCATTCGAATACGCATGCGGTTATAAATAGTTGCAACATATTTAAATATTTAAGCAGAAAAAAAACAACGCATTTTTCGATTATTTTAAAAATAGCTTTAAAATTTTACTGCCAAGTATGTACACCATAACTAATATTGTATTTGGTGAAAAGGGCGATAGATCTTCGATAAATATCTCTTTGAAAGGGGGGCGGTGAGCAAGTAATACCAGAAAAGTCTACTAAATAATGTAACAAATAACTTCTGTCTGAGTGCGCGTTCTATTAAAACTGTCTGCATCTCTCCGAAAGAAGATTGAGTTAATTTAAGAAACAAGTGTTAATGGATTCTCTGCGGAGATCCCAATGACCGCAATCAGGACTAATGCACATTAAACTGCTGTGGGCCAGACCGCAGACATCCGGCGTTACCACTGTCCAGAAGGCACAACCCGAGCTTTAAAATGTACGTCAAAACTGAAAATGACCAAAACAAATCATACAGCATTCGTAGGAAATGTGGATTTTGTCTTATCACGAACAACGCAACAAGATTTATCAACATCTCACAAGTAATACAAAACACAAGGTTAAATTAAATTATAGGACAAGATTAGATTTACTGCCCGGCTCCAAATATCCTCCTATTTTTTCATGTTGAATATGTTGAAACGTGAGAAAATGGATTTGTCAGGCCCAAACAAGCGCGACTCCAAACCGTGTTCCATTCGTTTTAGTGAGGTGCGAGGTGCATTATCGATTTATATAAAGGAGAGTGTCTGTGTGTTTGTGGAGGACGCACGAGCGTGAGACCGCGTGGCGGGAACCGGGCGGGTGGCCTGGATTCGACTTTTATACAAATCTACAATTTTAGTTCGAAATTGATGAAATTTTGTACACTTGGCATAAAAACAAGAGGAACGTCATTTTCTACAAGAGAATTTCGGCAAACTCTGCGTGAAACCCGAGCAGCGCCAAGGAATTCAGCTAGTTGAACTAGAAAAAATATGGACGCATTGCGACTTTTTACAGTCAAATTGATTTCAAAGCTCTATAATTTATGAAGAATCACATTGTGACCTTAAGATAATTGCGTTAACCTGCAAAGTTCAATTCTTATGTCAATAATATACAACAGATATTGTTTTAATTTGTTGATGTAATTATTGGAACGTCAAAAACTTTGAAGATCTCTTTTGAGGGAGTTATTACGAGTAATTTTTGTATGCTCTTTATATTGGTATTTATGGGTTATCTTTAATTGATCCGTGTAACGTGCGTACAATAAACACGACAAGTACGCGTTACGCTCATCAATGACCGCATTCATTTTTCTTTAATGTAAATTTATAACGGCTAGACAATAATAAAGTAGATTTAAATGACTTCAGCCTCTCGCTTCGTCAAGACGTTTCGAAAATGCTCCGAGTACAAAGACTAGATTTTTCAGGAGTGATGATTTTATGCAATGGTGATCGATGACCATCATCTTCTAGTTATAGCCAGTTTCGGATGCACTATTGAATCTACAGGACATCATTCAATCTATGGTTACGCAAACTTAAATAATCTGAGTTACGTAACGCCACCATCTAAAATAATAAATACGTCATGGTAAAAGGTATATGAGTCATAGGATCGATTTAATTATCATACCTGTTTCATTCTGAAAGGAGTAGAGAATTCCGATGTATTTATCGTTTATAATAGTGGTGTTTAAACAAGGAGTACATATTTAAACGAAATTTTGGTTTATATTTTCCAAGCTATCTTTATCATATTTTAAATAAGTTCCTACTTATGTTCATATTGATGATGTATAAATGATTCGTATCATGTTTCAAACAAGTTCCTACTTATGTTCATATTGATGATGCATAAATGATTCGTATTACGTTATAAACAAGTTCCTAGTTATGTTCATATTGGTGCTGCATACATGATTATTTAATTATTCGTATCATATTTTAAACAAATTCCTACTTATGTTCATATTCATGCTGTGCACATGATTCGTATCATATTTTAAATAAGTTCCTACTTATGTTCATGACCCGCAATGAGTTTATTAACTCCTGGGAGTACGATGCTTTATATAATATACTATATTCTGTATTGTATACTTTTAATAAATAAAAAAAAAAAAAAAAAAAAATATTGATGCTGCGTAGATGATTCGTATCATATTTTAAACAAGTTCCTACTTAAGTTCATATCAATGCTGCATAAATGATTCGTATCATGTTTTAAACAAGTTCCTACTTATGTTCATATCAATGCTGCATACATGATTATTTAATTATTCGTATCATATTTTAAACAAATTCCTACTTATGTTCATATTCATGCTGTGTACATGATTCGTATCATACTTTAAATAAGTTCCTACTTATGTTCATATTGATGCTGCGTAGATGATTCGTATCATATTTTAAATAAGTTCCTACTTAAGTTCATATCAATGCTGCATAAATGATTTGTATCATGTTTTAAACAAGTTCCTACTTATGTTCATATCAATGCTGCATACATGATTATTTAATTATTCGTATCATATTTTAAACAAATTCCTACTTATGTTCATATTCATGCTGTGTACATGATTCGTATCATACTCCTACTTATGAACATAAGTCCTACTTATGTTCATATTGGCGCTGCATAGATGATTCGTATAATATTTTAAACAAGTTTCTACTTATGTTCATATTGATGCTGAATACGTGATTTTTATTTATTCATTTTATTATTCGTATCATATTTTAAATAAATTCTTACTTATGTTCATATTGATGCTGCATATATGATTTAACAGAAGTAGTTGACGATATGTCGACTATCCATATAAAACATTGCCTAGTAACACGAATTTTAATCGGAAATTCAAAGAAAATGGCTGCAGACGGAGCCGGACTGGAAATGAAGAGAATGACTTGCTGGTTATGGATTCTTTCGCTATCAACAGATTGGCGCATGCGCTGAGATGCATTTTTGTGAGCAGGGTGTAATTTTTTTGTTGTATGTGAATACTGCACAACCGTCTGGAGCCAGTGAGACTATGGCATTACCAATTGGGGTATGTTGTGAGGCTGAAGGTAGCGAGGAGGGGAAGAAGATGGGAAAGAGAATATGGGGAAACACCTGGCTATTCAGATCTGGTCACCAAACACAGCTATTATAAAGCCATTATATTTATTTATTAGATACTAAAAAATACAATTACAGAATCATGAAGATGTGACTGTCCCACTGGGAAGGTTTCCCGTTTCAGACAGTTAAATTGATAGGTTAAATACAATAAATTCGTAACATTAAAGAAATTATTTTTTATATAACTTAAATTCATAACATTGCGGAAATTACTTTCATGTTTACAATATAAGCATATAAATAATAAGGTACGCATCTAAATTTATTTCACCGTTTCTATGATGTACAATAAAATATGTGTAAGAATTATTATTTTAACTGATTTAAGTCAATTTATTATTTCAAGCAACGTTTCAATTCGTCATGGTGGTCTTACACCAGTTACTCGATACTACAGTTTATAGTACAGGAGAAACAAAGAGTGTAATAAAATGTTAATCTGTTGCTATTGGAGATCTAAAGATTCTTACTTACAATGATTGTTGAATTAATAATCGCATGATTGCGACAAAATCATAAAAGGAAATCGTTCGGAATTCTTCGAAAAACTATATAGTCATGTATATACAGGGTTTTCCAATAAGAGGTGTTATTTTGAATAGCCCGCTATTTCGGTAGATGTTACTTTTGAAGCTGTCATTTTTTGACATTTGACAAGTAGAAACTACGCCATTAATAAAAATGGAACGATACACGCTTCAACAACGCATTGAAATTATTAAAATTCCCTTGAGTGAATCAAATGCAAATCATTTTGAGTGATGAGGCCCATTTCCACCTCGGTGGCTTCGTCAACAAGCAAAAGTGTCGCATCCGAGGCTCGGAAAACCCAAGAGTGACTGTTGAAAAGCCTCTCTATCCTCAACGTGTGACTGTTTGGTGCGGTTTATGGTCCGGTGGAGTCATTGGACCTTACTTTTTCGAAAATGAGGCTGGAGCAACAGTTACGATGAATGGATTGCGCTATCGAGAGATGAAATGATTTTTTATAGCCGGAATTGGATGGTATTGATCTGGACAACGTTTACTTTCAACAAGACGGCGCTACGTGCCACACAAGCAACGAAACCATTGATAACACCTCTTATTGGAAAAACCTGTATTTCTTTAGTAAAATAACCGTCGGAAACTTGGTACGTGTATACCTCTGAAAAGAGAAATAGTGAGTTTACCTTTTTGGTTCAATTTATCGGCTGATCCGAAACATCTGTGGATTCTGGAAGAATATGGGTATTTATTACTTTGGTTGAAATCTCGACTTGTTTACTTCGACACAGATTTTTTTTTGTTAAACGTGAACGACCTTAATACGAATGAGAAGATCCAAAAGCTTGCATGACTGACGTAACGTGATTAATACGAGATAGAAAGGGAAGCTTGAATGGTTTGAGCATGCGCAGCGAATGGACAGAGAAAGAGGTATCAGTAGAATACACGACAATAATGGATCGAAAGGGGTCGGGCACGCTTCGGGAAGATATGGCACGATCAAGTGAACGGTGATGTTACAACGAAGCTCCCAGTGGCAGGACTATACAAAACAATTTTGTGTGAGCAGATCTGAATCTTCCACATCCCCTTCCACACCCATTTTTATTTCACAACATACCATATGGGGAATACCGTATTATAATAGTCCCAGAGGGAGGTCGTACGTGACCTCGTCATTCGACTTTTCATTTTGGTTTTCATAAAGACATGTGTATTTTAGGAAGATCGTCGATGACGTCAAATACGATCTCTCTCTACGGACTACTATATTGCCACTGACTCCGGATAATTGGGAGCAGTTGGGACTCACGTGCGGTATTTACATTTAAAAAAATATAATAAATAAACGAGATTCTTTCCTTTTAACACGTGGAGAAAATCTAGGATTATGTATTTACCTGATCCGGATCTTACCAGATACGAGTGCACTGTATTGATTGCAATGCGGTTCCGAAAATCTGAAGACGATACCAAAATAGGCGACACAAAGCAAGGTAAACCGGATCAGCAAATGAGAAATAAACACCATCATTGTACAACAAATCACCAATTCAATTGATATCTGTAATCGCCAATAAAGAGTCAATAAGGAAAACGAAAATACCGGTTTGAACAGTGACCGGTTTACTAACTAAAGTACCATTAAAATTATTTTGACAACAAATGATAAAGATAAGTACAAGTGTAATCAGCGAAGGTACTTACCTACCTTATTAATAGTAATAACAATAAAATTATTTCTAGTTATAGGCAATATTACTGCCAGCAATATCTTTCAATCAACTCTGATTTGGTGTAATTAGCTAATTGCAAGTACCTGCCTTTAAAATACATTCGAAACTGATGGCACGTGCTTAAAATCATAAGCCGTAGGGCATAGTGTAATGGCTTTTAAGTAATAGCTCAGCGGTAAGCGCATCTGCTCGGAAAGTAAAAAATTGCCGAATTCGTTAACGATTATTGCCGACAAATCACATGGAAAAAAGCTACAGTGAGTGATTTTTAAAAAATCAAATCTAAACTAAAAATTCCAGACAGAAAATTCGCGCACATTTCATGACGCCTGACTAAGACAGTTTTCTGCTTCGTACAGTAATACACTTGTTAACGATACACAGTGGGCTGAAAATCGCCTTTCATAGACATAGAGACTTGAATTTTCAAGGGTATTTTTTTTGGCTAGAAATGGATTCTGCTGATCATTACTATGCTATAAAATTTCATATGAAGCAATTGCGTGTACAAATGAAGGAGTCATCATTTTTTTAAGAAAAATTTGTATGGCACTGACATTAAAAATGAGGCTATCTCTGGAATCATAAGGTTGGCCATTCTATCCTTACACACAGATATACTACTATTTATTTGTATTTTTTTGACATACTTCGTATTGTGGCGCAACTTGAGATTTAAAAGAAAAAAATCCTCAATGTTGAAAAAAAAACTTTTTAATGTTGATGATTCATTTTAATGCTTAAATGCATCTTGTATGTTTTGTCTAGCTAACAATATTTTAACTCTGCAAGCCTACTCATATGTAAAGCATTTAAGCATTAAAATGAATCATCAACATTAAAAAGTTTTTTTTTCAACTTGAGGATTTAAAAAAAAAAATCGCAAGTTTTTTATTTTTTTATTTATTTATTTAACGCCCAGAGAGAGTTGCGCCACAATACGAAGTATGTCAAAAAATTACAAATAAATAGTAGTATATCTGTGTGTAAGGATAGAATGGCCAACCTTATGATTCCAGAGATAGCCTCATTTTTAATGTCAGTGCCATACAATTTTTTCTTAAAAAATTGATAACTCCTTCAATTGTACACGCAATTGCTTCGTGCGAAATTTTATAGCATAGTGATCAGCAGAATCCATTTCTAGCCAAAAAAAATACCCTTGATAATTCAAGTCTCTATGTCTATGAAAGGCGATTTTCAGCCCACTGTGCGATACAATGAAATCAATAGTAGTAGCGAGTACCAATGAGCTTTGGCGTATTGAGTACTTTAGAAACAGTGGTAAGAAGCAATCCCTTCTCCGATAAAAGGCCCGAACAAATCAGCCCCTTGTAGCCATTCCAGCAATTCTCTCACAACAAAAACGTTCATTCTAAAATCAACAAACCATACTTATTCACCATTTTGAAAGAACATTGGGCCTAATTGAATCAGTACTCTATATGTCATTTTACCAAAAAAACTCCTTATCCCTGCTCATGTTGTTTATTCATGAAATCGTTTTAGAAATATTTGAAACGGTGATATAATATGAATTATACGTTCGGCGATTTGCAAATTGGGCAACTTGCAATGGCAGACAGACATCGTCTTAAAAAAATCGACAGTAAAAACTGTATCTATAATCGAATAGTTAAAGAGATAGTAACCCAATGGTTCTCCACATGTGGAGAAAATCTTATTGAAAAAATAACATTAAAATAAGTATATATTTATTTCTGACTTTTCTAAAAAGAAAGAAACATATCTGAGTTACAAATAAACTGACAATATTTTAAAACCTTATACTGCCATCTTATAAAAGCGAAAAATGTTGCTTGTGGGATGATGGAGGCTAGCAGAGGATTGAAATCGTAATTGATCAATTAGAAAAGCACACACTAAACGTTGTAAATTAATTGTGTAGACATTTCACTTGAATCATTAAAATAACGATGTGGGATAGACCACACTTAATTAATACGTCATCACAATCCAACCACAAACTACTAACATAGTAGTTTATTGGGGCCTTACTCTTTTGTTCTATTATTCTTTTTGTTTGTTACATTTTTCATTAAGTGTTAAATAAATTTAAAAAAAAAACAAAAAATGTGAACTTGAATTTAATGATTGAATACGGTGGCTGCCTAGACATCTAGATTTTTTTAACCTATTTTTCTGGTGTGGGCCATCTTATAAATAAAATGCGCAACTCTACCCACGCCTCTATTTAAACGTCACATTTTTTACATTAGCTCCACACAGGAGGCCTTTAAGAAAAAAAATCCCTCAGGGCATATGTCATTTTTGGAGATGTTGTGTGGAAGGTGTTTTAAGGGAAAAGAAGGAGAGAAAGTTCTGGGAAGGAAAAGGTATAAGGGGTGGGTAGGAATCTGGGGTAAATATGTCCAGGAGTGACCGACGTATGAATCCATCGCTCCCATTGTGGTGCAAAGCGTTGGGTAGAAAGAAAGTCCGGCTGGAGAGGTCAAAGGTCCCCCTCAACCAGTCTCTCCCGATACGTCCCACCACGCGGTAGGTGGGTAAACAAATTCGCCGCCAAGACCTAGACAAACCTAACCCCATGAATCCGGGCACCCCGACTAAGTCACCAAACGTAGCAAACCACTTGGGTTGACCTATGGCAGGGGTGTTGGCTATCGAATAAATGGTTCTCTAGGCCATCCATCCATCCATCCATACACCCGCCTCCCAATTTTAGTAAAACCATTATATATTTTACACTTTATTGATTCTCTTGCAAGAGAACAGTAAGGAATAAGTTATAATATTAATAATTAACCAAATTGCATTTTGTTGCGGCAGTTTCGATAGCTGGATTTTCTTTTGCGCAAGTTTGAGAACATTTGACATGAAATGGCGAGTGGGTGAGTCACTCCAGCGATATTAAATACGTAGGTACTGCTCCGGAGAGTGACACACATTTGCTGATTATTTACCTCACAGAAACTAAGATACACCTACTTGTATGTATATACGTCACATGCATATTTTTATGGATATGGGTGACACATGGATTATTAACATTAAATATAAATAAATGTAAGGTTAGGTATGTACATTGTACGAGAGAGATCACCGAAAGGATTAATTTACTTTTTCTCCTGATGTACACAACGAAAACGGACAAAACTATTACTATTTCTACTCCAACTAAACAAATACTACGGGGCAATATAAATTTATAGATATTGTAACTTGAAACAGATGAAACCAAAACAATGTCAATGCATGCATTAACTGTCTTCAGAATAATTAGATTTTCGATAGATACTTGGACGTACACAAATCTAGAAGCATTTTAACTACAGTCTGGTGGGGAAACATTGGACATAGATACAATATTTGTACTAGAAACAGGTGCATGATATTTCACTTACGGAGCGCGTTCATCCATAACTTTAGGAATAACAGTCACCATAAGGTAATGTCATTAGAGCAGCATATCCACCTATCTGTGATGGAAAAATTGACAGCCGTCAGTTCATTTTGCGTAGGCTTATCAAAGACTTGGACATAATTGAGTTAAACTAAATAATGTTAACATATAAGTCGTCAGAGGCGGATAAAATGGCGATGTCAACGACGGTCTGCAAAATTGAAGCAAGTGCGATTTTTTTCGAAAAAATAAAGAGATGGTGCAAAGCTTGTTGATGTCAGAAGGAAGTTAAGTGAAATTGACGAGTATTTTCGGTTATTTATTAGAAAATCTACTCACCAATTCGATATTGACAGCTACACCACTACATCAACTCACCACTTTGTTCTGGAATCAGTTTAGCCAAACGAAGAACGCGATGGTGCAAAAAAATACATATCCGGTACCTACCGACGGATAAAGAGGAGGGTGAATTCCCAGAGTTAAATAAGTTTTTGTGTAATTTCCGAATTGTCATAATATACTATATGGGCCCCTCACGAAAAATTAGTGGAATAATCCTATCTTAGATGAGATGCCACGAGGGGATTGATTCTTGTTCGAATTAAAATAAATGTAACCATAACAAAACAAAGTACACTGCTTACCACTGATTGGATCAAAGAGTAACTTTTAGTAATGGTCTGAGTCGGCTTATCTTGTCTCATTCCCTACTAGAGTGCAACTTGACTGACGTAAATATCTCTCTTAGCGAGCTTAAAGATTACCTGATATATCGGACTATAGTCGATCAGAGTCAGATTGTCAAATATGTATTTGGAAAGTATTGTGTATAACTTCATTTTTATCTCTTCTCATGCTACACGAAAAAACACAATTTGTTTTATTTTATCGGTAAACGGTATTTTTTTACATTAGAAGTTCTCAAGAGGTAAAATTACAAAAGTTTTTTTTGCATGACAAATTAGAGTTTTATTTATTTGTTGACTTTATTGTAATGAATGTCAATTGTTTAATGGAATTCATGAACAGTGTTTATAGCTGTGGTACACTTAAAAATAAATGCTAAAATAAAAAATATTTCAACATAATAAATTATAGTGTATTTAGTATTTTTTTCAGTGTTAGGACTATTTTACTTTCTTTTTTCGTTTTTCGTTGTTCAAAGACCACTATCGTAAGGAAAAATACATTTATAATAACAAAAGGATAACCGCTGATACCTGCGCAGGTAGAGAATTTGTCGACATGAAGAATCTTATCTCCTTTCTTTACAGATATTTTTGAAGAAATGAGATTAGGGGACCTCCATAAAATATTATTTAATGACCTTGCAGTATTGAGCATTTACAAGCCATTACGACCAACAAACGATCAGCAAAAATTATGGTTTTTCCCGAACAATTATTTACCACTATGGACAATGCCCTGGCCTTCAAAATGCCTGGGAAATCCAAATCTCAGTACAAAATACAAATCATCAAAAGCACCAAAAACTCACAGTCAAAATGGTATGATCCATCCAAACACACTTTTAACAGGTATTGAAAAAATTCACGAATGTAAAAGATTGGAATAAATCTGATAGATAAAATAATGGTGTGCACTTGTGAATATGCGCTCTATTTTAATAATTTCGGTGGTGTGTCTCTGTGTCTATTGTCTATCTGTAATTTCGATTCAACGTCTACTATAGAACTAGGATATTATGCTTTGATGGATTTTATAAAATCAGAACTGATTTTTGGAACAATTCAGACAAAGTTAAAGTGGATACAAAATTATTTATTGAAGTAATTCATTATTAATACTCAATTTAAAATGTACATTTGCTTTGTTTAAATTGTTGACTTATATTAATCAACGGTGTTTATACGAAAGGCAAATTTCTGATTGTCTCTAAAATTTACAATATTTGATTTTGAAGGAAAGGAAAGACCCCGAGGCATATATATATAAGTAATAAATATATATATATTTTTTAATTACATTCAGCTTCAAAAATCCTACGATTATAATATCCCTATTTTTCACGGGTCTGCGTAAGTACAATATAATAGTATAAAACAATATAAAAGTACAATATAATAGTGTTTGCAAGAATTTAAATTTTGTAATTAACGGAGTTCTGAGTGAAGGTCTACGTGATTCTGTGCAAAGGAGGACAGATCGATTATCATCTTCGATGCACAGACGCAACGTGGGCATGCCGAGTCTGTTCTAAAAGTATTTTAATGGAGCCTGCTCTAAGGATATAGCAGCATTGATCCCTGGTGCACCGAAACTCGACGTGCGTGAAACTCAACAGACACGAGCGGAACACCCATTCACAGTTGATGTTTGATTCATGAAAATGGATCTTCTTTTGTGTACGTCGGCTCGTATGTGAAACAAGCTACCGGCATCTTTTTCCTTTTTATATGATCCAGGCCTCTTCAAAACCCGCATTAATAAGAACCTTCCTATATCCCATACCTTAACCCACCTCAAAACGCTGCCCAACATACACACATATAGGGGCACTCTTATAAGGTATAACTTAAAAAATGCATTATCTTGATTTAGGTACTCGCTGTTAGACTGTGAATTTAATTCAGTTAGACCAACTGCTACCTGAGCTTCCTGCCAATCGGTTATCGATCTCCTCACTGACGTCACTGATTTCCTCATATTGATTGCTAAGTTTTATTGAAAACAATTAAATTATTTCATCAATAATTAAAACGCATACACATTTACAATTTTCTATGAGCATTACATAGATAATAATAAAAATCAAATCTAGGCAGTGTATACTCTGGTTTAAAAAATCTCATATTTTATTTATTTATTTCAGGAAAACTCGTGGTTATAGCAAACCCTATTTTTGCAAAAGTAGAAAAGCAGTTGTCTTTCATTATTACCGAGTCAAAACCATCGGTTTACCGATTAAGTCAACCGATATAAATGAACAGTACACATACAGGATGGGGCAAATAATCACCCGATGTTCTTTTGCTGTATTTTTTTTGTGATAAACTTTGGTACTGCTTGTTATTCCGCGTTTTTGTAAACCGATTCATATCTTATTGATTTGTATTCTGCGTTTGTTTACTTTACAAATATCAAAATTGAAATGACATTTGACGCCATTTAGAAAAGTTATAGCGATTTCCAATAGGGTGATTATTTTTGCCTCACCCTGTACGTACCCTGTTTATTGTTCTTCTGCGTAGCTTGACTCCCCCAGCGTTCAGTGCTTCATATTTCTCGTTCTCACTAGCTCGGTCCTCACTCTTATTTTGTCAGTGATACATACAACACGTATAAAGTTAATACTAGCAGTAGTATAAACCTTAAAAAAAGTTGTTCTCGACCTGTTTTCGTTTTCTTCAAGTTTGAGGAAACGCCGATAGTGAAATGTTTTTGTAAGTGCATTATTTCATTGTTTTAAATTATACTCTCATTTCTCATCATAGTATTAAAAATAGTTCGTAGTTTTTGAATATCTGATTTATATCGGTCTCCCATTGTGAATAAAACTCAAAATACGTTAGCGATTTTGAAAATTGAAATAAAATATACATATTGCCAGTTTCTTTTAACCAAATTACTAGTAGTGGAAATAGAATAAAATATAATTAATTTAACCAACAAAAGTCGAGCTGGCGAAACAGTATTATTTTATCTTAACAAAACTGAAACACATTTTTATAAATGAGTGTTTTGCAGAGTCAAACGTCAAACTACGAAATAAGAAAGGCCATAGATTTATGGAAAATTTAACAAAATGTGTGAAATCATTAAAATTTTTAATTTAACCAAATAGCTGGAATAAATAATGTATTTATTCCCGTTTTCCAAACTTCTAGGTTCTATTTGTTAAGATATATATATATATTTTTTACTTTTCTGTACCTTAGTATTTGGTCTGCTGTTACAGTACAATAACTCCGGAAAAAATCAATTGATTTTTGAGATACAGGATTTTGGAAGTCCACTGACATGACAATTTCATTTAAGCGAAACTCAATCTGACAATATCTGTCAAGTTCGCCACTGAATAAACACGTGTTATTCTGTCATAGTATTTTGTTAATAAAATAGAAGTTTTAAAAAAAAACAACTTATTAGATACGAAAAGTAAACATGGCTAAAACAAGATATTCACCCCAGCATTATGACGTCATTAGAGCAATTTATTATTTCTTTATGTTGGTAGTGATAAAAATTATCTATCTGTGGTGATTGAAGGTCTCGAACGATCTGCGATTTAAATCATTTTGTGGAGTGCTGCTTGTGGATCAAGTGATAAAAATAAAAACCAATTTGATATAAAAATTTTCGCCATATATTCTAAACGTTTAAATTAATGTTTACTTATATTTGTGATCGGTAGACCGACAATCAGTGCATCTTTTAGGTTAGGTTAGTATATTGACAACTGAGTTTCATCAATTTCATTGGAATTAATAATTTACTGTGAATTGCTGTGAATCATTTGATTATATTGCGTCAAACTTCTCAAGGATTTTCACGAGTGCATGCGTTCTGTTTTGATAGTTATTGATTAATGTGTTGGATTGAATCAATAAATAAAGTGCAAGAAAAATACAACTGACATCCATCATGTGATGGTCTGTGATTTGTTTGTATCGTATATTCACTATCGAGACAATAATATTATATTACCAAAATTCAAGCTACCTTTAACTTAGATCTTGTAGTAATGTCTCCCGAAGTTCAAACAGTTGGTTTGGGGGTATACATATTGTCCACAATTTGGCTTTTGACTCTTGTTTTGTGCATTATATCTGTCCGTACAGGGCAATTGATTGGTGCTATAGCGTTTATTATATCATTTCTAATCACCATTATACTAATATTGATTCCTCGAGTGTCTGAGACCCATTCAGTCACTTCTGAGAAGGTTTATGACCCATTGTTTGTGTTAAGATATTGTCTGTTAGCATTTCTTGTTGTCTGTCTATCTGGTGGTATGGGAGCTTTTATAGTATATCACTGCATGCCTCCGGTACAAACGAAAAAACTACGCCACTGGATTCAATAATTTAATCTCTTGTGTTGAGGTAGGTTTTAATGCTTTCTGTTCTGTTCATATTATTCATTTTATGGTTTATTAATGTGTAATGCCCGCTGTCATTTCTGAATTATTGATATACTCTGAAATGACAACTAAATATTAACCTGTATTCACATTTCTTAATTATTTTATCTCATTGGTTAATCTTTAACACTGTAATGTAGCTGTTAGCTTGAGTGTGGGTTTGAGGTTGGTTACAGCTGGGATCTCAATTGATCTATTCCACAAATAAACCATTCACTAGAACGATATCTTCGGGCTTTTTGTATGAAACAAATTGGTCCTCTATTTAACCATAGATATGCCAATATATAGACAGTACAATTCTCAAACAGAGCCTACTTATTATACTAAAAATACTTAAAAAATAAAAATGTTTGAAATGTCAAAATATTACCTCACAATAGGAAAATGAAAAACTCAGTTACATGTTAGTCATTTTTATTTCAGCAAGACAATAAATTATAGATACAGGTTAAATCATTAATGAATAAGGTAGAACAATGGAATTCTACCTAGCATGATGTAATCACAATCCAGTACGGCCTCACAATACGCACATTCCTGGCAGGAACACGGATATTGTCTGAAAAAGAGAATAGATATATTTCTGCGATGCAGTTAAATTAAGGCTATTATAAATTAGCAAATTAGGAACAAAACAAAGAGAGATTCTCACCTGTTTTTCGGTTACAAACATGTGTTACTATATTGGAAAAACAATATATATTCAAATCGAGATCAAAATATCAAACAACCATAAATGTTACACTCAGCCAGCACTCATCTTTCAACAGTTTATTACATAGACTTTCAGAGTTTTTCATTGGTGGATATAGTTAGGCAACAATATGACGTCACAATATTCACGATTCCAATTTTCGACCGGAGTTATACCTCTCTGATCTATTCTATCATCTGTTTCATAGAATCTATGAAATAAATCTGCGAGAACAGGTTTTCTATGCGATAGAAACCCAAAGTTGAATCAACCTCAACTTTTATTCTATTAAATAGACCATTGAATAGATGAGGTGGGAATCCAGCATTACTCTTTTAACTCAATAATAATTCATCAACACCTAATGTCACATCCATCCCAGGTTAATGTCTCCAAAAATTATCAGCCGTATACTATTCACAGCGAGATGTCATACGTGACATCATCATTCTTCTGTCGTAACTTCCACCTTTGTCAATGATGTACAAATGAGCTCTCGCTGGGATTAGCATATTACATGTTGCCAGTATGAGAAATGATTTAAAAAAAAAATCTAATGAAGTACCTACTAATCTATGTTTTTATTTTGTATTGCAGAATCAACATGTCTGGTGCGTTATCAAGGGGAATTCGTTCACCCTTGCGGCAGTTAGTGAACCTGCACCGTCAAGTCAGAGGGATCACCACATCCCTCACACACAATGAGATAATCGAAATCAAAAATAATGATGACTTCGTTGATAGGGTAATTCTTTTCCTATTTATTTTACTAACGCAAATGATTTATGTACATATGTATTACAATGGCGTACCACTGATAGCTATGAGATGACTTCTCACTCAAATTTTTTAGTAATCATTCTAAGAATGCGGATCCAATACGTTAAATGATGTTTGAAGTTTTCTTCCTCCCTTCTTTACTCCCCTATTTGCTTCGGTCTTACTATGTATTTCCCAATGTAGGGGTGTCATAATTCCTCTGGCTCTAGGCAAAATGTGACTCTGGTGTCCGTTGACTAGATGGATGTTTGATTGTTCCTATGGTTACCCAAATATTTATTTATTTATTTAATATCAACGGTATAAATATACCATAAACAATGATAACATGTCACAGTTAAAATCGTAGAAATATTTTTAAAAAATAATTACAAATATATGTGGCATTTGATTGTGAAATGACATTAGAGAGTAAGTAAGTAAGTAAACTAGAGATACAAGTACATAAGTTTCTATAGTGCAAATAAGGTAGAATTAGATTAAATTAATAATGATTGAAAATATTTGATAGCATAGCCCTCTTGTACCTACCTTGCGTGCAGTTAAATAGATCTGCCACATCTGCGTATCTATTACTAACTTCATGCAACCTAGGTACAAGCCAGTGTTTGGAATACTCAGTCCTGATATTGTTGCATTTAAACAAAATTTTAGAACGAGTACCTCTCGTGGGTATATGGAATTCAATGAGGTTAATTAAATCAGGACTGTCTATACTACCATTTACAATTTTGAACATAAATATTAAGTCGGATATAATTCTTCGATAATATATATTGTTTATCTATCCTTTCTTATCTCGGTAACAATATTCAAAAGGGTGACATATTTTTAGAATGGAATAATGACATCAATAATCCATACTCGCTTTTGAGTAGGTACTGCATTGCGGAAAATATAGATAAAAAAATCTCATTGAAAAACCTTGTGAAAATAACTACAATGTCAATGTATGTTCTTGGTTCTATGGTAATCATAATCGTGTAACGGTTTCTTATCAGTCATAAACTCTTGTAGAATACAGTGTTTTAGCTACCTATCTTTTAAAATGATTTTCATTCATTTAAAGTGATTATGACTTAAGATAAGAAGTTTTCTGTGTACTTGTGTTTTGGAAAAATGCCACAATCTTTTCACTTACGCTGGGTTCCCACCCCATCAATTCTATGATCTATTTTATTGATTGATTGTTGCAGTCTATTTCTATTGTGAATTCTATCGCATAGAAAGCCTGATCTATTTCATAGATTCTATCAATGGCGGTTTGTGGTTTAAATCATTGGAAGATGAATATTAAAGCGATTTAAAAAAGGAATGAAAATCGGCTTTTCTTCATCAATCATATGGTTCAATTCAATTGAATGTATGGTTTCACGTTATTTCAAAAGATTGCAGAAGATTGTTATTATTCAATAATTATTTGTTTATGAAGTTTAAAAGTAATTGTAAAATATATCAATAAGTACCTACTACACTAGCGACTTGAAATAATTCATCCGTTAACTAATACATTTGTGGCTGGGGAATATGTATAATATATGGCATTGAATAAAGTAATTTTAAATACGAAAATAACAGTTTACCTGCTTAAAATCGGTGTACCAAATAATTGTTGAAATGCAGAAATAAGTAAATAAAATGTGTAATCATTTACTTGAAAAAAAATAATGTCAATATTGAAATCTGTGTAATATTAATATAAACATGAATATATCTACGTAAGAGCCTATTTTCGAGGCCCAAAAATTCATTCGGTGCCGAGTCCAACAAAGCAGTCGCAGCACACATGAATAACGAATTTTGGTCCTAAGATACCTATTAGCATCTATCAGAACAGACTTTATGTTGTACGAAATAATCCTTAGGTTTTTTAGCTTTCTTGTGCATTCTGGAATCTGCAATGGGCCGGATTCCTATTGGTGGATTTTTTCACTACCGAGTAGTGACGTGATGTTATTATCGATTTTTTTACTATGGAGTAAGTGACGTGCTGTACTGTAGAAATACTACAATGCATGTGAGTCTGGTTTGGCGTAGTTATTCTTTGGAGGTTCACTGCACATCTGCACTTTAAAAAATGAAATAGATCATAGAATAGGATAGACGGTAACCCAGCTTAAGTCGTTCAAAAAGAAGATTGGCATCATGAAAATGACATTATTTAACTCAAATACTATTCCTTGAACCTAAATGATTGGATAGTATAGATATGTGCATCTCGCACATTATATGATATCAATTGATTTTTCATGTACGAGTTCTTTTCAATTAATGATTGGGAAGTTGCGGAGCATTTAACACAACAAATCAATGACTGTTTTGATTGACAATATCACCCTAATGATTGATTGCGAAATGTTTATCTGATTGACAATCAGTTTACAAGTACTGGAACATGTATTTTGTGTAACAAGTGCCATGGAGTAATCATGTGTTATGATTTATCAAATGACAAAGTCAAAAATTAATGTCCATTATCGTTATTGAAAAGCACAGCAAAGCATAGCTTAATGTAGTGATATTTCATCCTAACTCCTTAGTCCTGATTTGACAATGTCTTATGCCTGCTTTACACAATACTTTTTTTCATACCAATCCCGATATCGTGACCCATATGAAAATTTTTCGCTTTACACAATTACTATTTTTATACTTACGATTTCATACAGATAGTTGTCATTAGAGAAGAAATAATATTTTGAGACTACTAAATCACAGTAATAACACATCTGCCCTGATGATGGACACTGCAATGCTGTCGGAAACGTTGGCTAAAGAAGGAGTTAGCGCAACACGGCATAACACCCCAAAAACAAATAACAAAAATACTTTTGGCCGTGAAAATCTTAAATCATATTAGTACTAAATCGTGTCACGTGCTTGGTCATTATCCAATCGATGTTTTTGTTTACCCGTTCGTCTTTGAACCTTTATCATAATGATTTTTATAGGTACCTCTGCCTTGGAAAACATTTCCTTCCTGATCACCGTATTTTGATCAGTATAATATACTAGCTGTATCCCGCCTCGCGTTGCTGTGGCTCAGTCTGTCTGTGCAGATAGAAAAACGATAGCGGGTGTTTCTTTTATGTCCAACAGATGGCGCTGTTTTTTAAAAAAAGCTGTTGCAGGTGACATCCATATAATGAAGGTATATAAAAACTCATGCGTATTCGAATGTAACGTTGTGTCAAAATTTCAAACCAATCAGTACAGAACTTTTGGAGGTATAAGATTTTGAACAAATGAACATTTACACATTTATTAATGAGGTGAAACTACCGAAACACGGCAGCACAGATGCCGTGGTAGCTGTCACAACCCTGTCTCTATTCATTAATTAAAAAGTATGTTACAAGATGAAGTTAATTCATATAGATATTCTTTATTCTACGAGTTAACAGTATATTATGAAAAGTTCTTGTGTATTATTTCCTCAAAACAAAATGTCGAATCATCAAACATACGCTGGAAATTCACAATCAGTAATAAATACATACGGTACTCTTTTTATTAATATTTTAAATATAAAACTGAATAAACATGCAACATTTACACTTACACAATATAGTTAAGTAAAACGATGAGAGATGGCAGATGTCAAATAATGTCTGCCATCTTAAACTGTACGAAAATCAGTAATAGTAATCGGTAATCAGTACCAACTACAAACATAGAACACGTCCCTTTTTTTCATCTCGATTAGACAAACTGGATGAAAAAGGTATTGTGTAAAACGGGTACATATTAGAATGGGCTAACCCTTTTCTTACAGCTTATTAACATAAATAAACAAATAACAATTTGATACCACATAATTCTACAATAACACATTGACGGACACTTACGTGATACGACACATGTTGGATTATGTATAAAAGGAACAAAATTTTGTGTTTTGTGAAGTCAAAGAAAATCATTAATAAATTTTTGTAACCTCTCTTCATCTTTGCGAGACAAATAGACAGGTTACATACTTTTGCAATATAATCCGTGACTTCCATGTCCGCTGTGTCGTATCGTTTCCCTGAACAAAAGACATTTATTATAATGTATGTTGTGTCTCCTCTAAAACGAAGTTAAGAGACGTTGTGTCCGTGAACATGTTAAGATCGCGATAAAAAATTGTTATTACAAATATGCAAATGAGATCAAATTAATATTGATGACAAAAAATATTAAGAATAATCTTAACTATAAAGAAGAAAAGTTTATTTTAAGCAGCAAAACTCTCAAACGGTGATCTCTGATGTTTTGAAATTTGCACTGTTTTAAACTGAGTTTGAAAGGCAACTATTTTCAGCTTGCACTGCTATTTTCTTCATGAGGTATTTTAGCTTTGAGATTTTCACTGAAGTTTGAAAAACACGACAATTAATTAAAAACAATAATTTCAGTGGTGTAACTCCGGTTCAATGACCTCTAGAAATGGGATTTGCTTTGGTTTTCATAATTGGAACTGATTGTCAGAACGTTTCAGACAGGCAATAAATAAGTTACCAAAATTATTTTATTAATTAAGAATTCCATATTTCAATTGTGTGTTTCTTCTGTTTAAATTTTTTACATGTATCAGACGTAATTTTAAGTTAAGTTTACTAACAGTGTTCATTCGAAATGAAGACTGTTAGAAACACAAATCCTACAATCATAATATCCCGTGATTTTTCAAGGGTGTGTGCTAGTACACAATCTCGTTTGTTCCATATTTTTCAATAAAAATCTCAAGAAGCCTAACTACTAGTAGTAAAACCACTGATCAAATAATCCCTAGAAGTGTTGTGATTTTAAAGAAAACTGATGTTGCCAATTTGCATAAGATTTTCCGTCTCCTAGACATGCCAGTAAAATTGTTTATCTGCTCAAGAAAGAATTCCGATATTTGAAAATGTTTGATTGATTTCAATTGAAGTAAGATAAAATTGAGTCTACTTCCCATGGTGAACATTTTACTCAACTTGGTCACATTCCGTGACCTTCTTCATAATACGTACAGTTCATCGTCATTCATTCATCCAATCAAAGTGCACTCACCAAGTAAATACAATCTCTATTTACAGGAAACAATGTCAAACATGTTTGGAACATTTCACACAACAGTTAAAACAAAATAATTATTATCACCAATGTTGGTTTAAGATAATAATAATATGTATCTGATAATTACAATACAGTGTTTAACACAGAAACCGTTGCATTTATATCCAAATGTTTAATAATATAATTTATTTCAGTTGTCAATAATTATATATTATAGTCATTAATTTGGTGTCCAATGTTATTTGTTGAAATTACACCGAAGAGTCAAATTGACAGACGTGTGTTGTTGGCATATCTGTGTGCCAGAGGTGAGGTCAATTTTCTCTTTTGTCGAAATTGATCAAATACTGAAATTTTTTCTTTATTGAACAATCAATGAGATTGTCCCGTCTGGGGATTAGGAGTCGAGAGGTATTTTTGTGATAATCACACTAGAGTTGCAAGGACTCAGTGGTGCCTTTCCATGGCACCCCCAATATTGGGAAATGATTTTGGGGAGAAGGAGGATGGATAGGGGGATGTTAGAAGAACCTGACTATTCAGATCTGGTAAGTTACTAACAAAGCTAAAGCCCCCTCATTACTGATAGTTTGCAACTATTAACCTTTACGTACCCGAAGGGGGTCACTAGGTCCCTCATGTATCGTGAAGCGATTGAATCTCTTAATTCTCCTTTTGCTCTTTCCAGTATCCCTCTGATATTAGTTATTTTTTTGGTAAATATACAGAAAATAGGGAAACGCTTAATTCACACATTTTATTTTTAAAATACTTTGTAATAGTTATATTATTAATTATTTTCCATTTTAGGAAACTGAAATACTTACTTCTCATTGTTATCTAACTAATACACAATGGTTTTACTATTAAAAGTGCGTATTAACCGTGTCCGTATTTTGTATGGTATATTTACGAAAGCATACGTCAGACGTGATAGTGTTTACCTCCTTTGTCTGTTTAGCAAAGAGAAAGAAAGGAGATAGTATAGGGACAAAATTTAAAGTGACCCACGGTAGCAATACAATAGCTTCTCATTTGTACTCTAGATGGCACTGGAACGAATCGAAAAAACGTATGAATCTGCATGAATATTGGGTAGTTTGTTAAATCCTTTTTTTTATATTAATACTATTGCAGTATATTTGACCTTTGTAGAAGAGCCGCCACTGCTCAGCAGTCGATTATTAGGTGCAAAAAGGTAAAAAGATACAAAATGGAGTGTAACTCAAATACCTATTATTGTAGCCCTTTCCATATTATCACACAAAACTCTCGTTTGGGGGATGTGTATTACCCCCCTCCGGTGCAGGAGGTTTGAATGCAATTGAAACTTATTTGTAAATACATATTTCATAAAAGCGGTCATCTATCTACGTACACACTTCTACCAATGTTACTTAACCTTTGTCATCATTTGGCAAAAGGAGACTAAACTTCAAAATGAATTATCTAATATTTTAAACACACAAGGAAGACAGTTTATTTATTTAATAAGTGCCACCATACAACTCTACAGTGTGAAGCAGTTGTTAACGTGATTATTTTGTTTGAGAACATTAACAAGTAGTATTGTCAACATTGATGTTTCGAGCATGTGATTTTTATTATGTCTGTCAATTTACAACACAAACATGTTAAAAAATTACATGCCGGTTGACCACAGCAGGTCAAAATAACATGTTGTGGCCATCGATATATTAAGGGACCTTAGTACGTTGATGGTCATGACATTTAATCATTCCAAAATGGAGGCAATGAACTCTGTTTAATAATTCGTGAGGCGGAAACGATGAGTAAGTTGATTACAGAAAGAGCTAAGGACAACCTTGGTAGACATGGGACAATCAATGGAATCAAATTTTCGAGATGGATAAGTGTGTATGATAATAATATTATGTATGAATGAATCAGAATTAACACCTCCAAATATAAAACAGGAGAAAAAATTTAGTCAGGTTATAAAATTCAGAATCTGCTTGCACCCCCTCCCACTTCCCCCGATGATGAGAATTTTCAGAATCTGCTAGTCACCGCCTCTAAATATTTTTAGAATTTGAGAAAGTTATTAATTTTTTCAGAAAAAGTCCTGCTTTACAAAAAAAAATGGTCACCTTATGTTTACATTAAGTAATATACAATATGCTCATTAAAAAAGACTTAATCAAAGTCTACATGGCTCTCTGCCAATCACTGTTAGAATACGGTATTATCGGATGGGGCAGTGCAAATAAAAATATACTAAATCCACTAATTAAAACTCAAAAAGCCATAATGAAAATTATACTGAAAGTTCCTGTAAGAACTAGCACTGACGAAATCTTCACCAATCTTAACATCATGTCAATTAAACAACTATATTCTAAAACTATACTCAATTACATTCATAAGTACAAAACCCAAGAAATAACAACAAACACGTACAATAGAAACACTAGATCTCATGGTCAAAAACTTATCCAACAAATAACTACTAATACAACTTTTGGGCAAAAAAGCTTCTTATATCATAGTATTAAACTCTACAATAAAATACCACTCTCACTCATAAACCTCAACATTATAACATTTAAATCTCAAATAAAAAGCTGGATTCTTAATATAGGGAGATCTGAAATAGAAAATATACTGATATCAAACACAGACTTAAACCGAATCTACTAAACTGAACCATACAAAAAAACATTCTTACTTATTTTAAAATTATTTAAAAAAAATTATACTACATGATATATGTTTATAATTAAATTCATATGTTACTTTGTTATAATATTAATTTCTTATAATTAAATTATAATATGTAAATGACATCCTCAGCACGGGAGATTCCAGTGAGGATATCATTATCTCTATATGTCACTAAGGACGGGTTGTTTCGGAGAATTTGAACAATTCTTCAAATTTCAAAGATAATTTTCAGGTTCTGTGAAAGATTTTTTCAAGTTCTGTTTTTATTTCAGTTCTGTCAAGCAACTACCCTATGCTGATATAATAACAGAAATTGAATAGGACTTTCACAGAACCCGGAAATCAACATTGAAATTTGATGAATTGTTCAAATCTTCCGAAACAACCCGTCCTAAGAAAAGAAAGCAATAAATCATTATTATTATTATTATTATATTATATTAAATAAATAAGATACAGAGATATGTATTGTAAGCATCTACAATATACAGTGTGCAGGAAAACAGTGCACTTTTGTTTTTTTTTTGACATTTGAAAGCTTATTAAAATTTGAAAGAAAGCCGAAATGCAATTAGAATCAAATGTCAAAAAAACACTTTACTGTACTGTTTTGCTCCACCCTGTATATAAACATTGTTTAGTTAAATATTGTGTTCATTGAGCAAACTGAAAAGCAAATTACTAAACGTAAATTATGTATAGTTATTATTTATGTTGGTTCTTTTGTTACTAAAGAATGTGTTGGCAGAATAATTATTCGAAAATTGTATAGTAAGAACAAAATAAGGTTTAAAAACAACAATTAAACGAGGCAACCGTTATACCTGTAATGTATGCAGTAAAGATATCATAGAAAAAAAGCAAAAACTGAGCCTAAACAATTCGGAGTCTTGAAAATATCATCGCCTTTCAGGCATGAGTCAACAAATCAGATCACACATTTTTGGGATACAGGAATTTGAACGCTAAAATATGTCACATAAACTTTAAAATTCTATTTTACCTGAATAATAATAAAAAAATATTTTTCTAACATTCAAATTTTTACATCTCTCAACTCAAAATGTGGGTTGGTGACTTTTGCCCAAATACATTCAAAGTTCCTTTTTATTAGTAATGCAATCGGATTTCATAGGTTAGTTTGCAAACGTTGCATATTCGCCAATTAACCGAGCTCTTCATACTCTAAATAATATTTGTCTTAACTCTAATATTGACATTTTTTCGGATTCACTGCCCAAAGTCAAACGTGGCATCATATCAATAATTTAAACTGTGCAATGCACATACATACAGACACACACACGCACACAAACACTCACACATACATTACACATGTCACACACACACCTATATACTACACACGTCACCTGGTAATTAAGGAATAAACATACCACTTAGCAGACAAAGGAAATATATCATAGGTACACAACATGAAGTATCTTATTCCTGTATATTGTTTCATCTCTGTAAATCATGTACTGTTTATTTCTATAATATAAAATATAATTAAAAAATATTGCATCCTATGAACTAATCGATGACATAATAATCTTAGTTTTATGGGTGGGTTTTTACACAATAACGTGACTCATATTTTCATAATTTACTACTATTTCTAGAATAATATTTACAAGTTTGTTTAGTCTTTACCACTGTCTATCAACTGATGCTTGAAGGCATTCCACCATTTTCGGTTCAATGCTTTATTTATAATAATAATATTTGGCTAATTTATATAGCGCCGTTTTCTTGAAAAATCACCTCAAGGGCGCTGTTTAACTCCTAGGCTTTAGATGGATTGGTTAAATTGATTATCTGCTCGAAAATGATATTTGATATTTCAAACAGTTTATCTCGTCAGTTATCCAGACCAATTAAAAAAATAGCATAATATTTATATTTAGCCATAAAAATTGTATGAGTTTCTCACAGTGGTTCAAAGATGTACCTACATAATATACTTTAGTTTCATCAATTTAAACAAATTGGTTCAACAGCAGTTGGAACCATGTCCGAGTTAGGTCACAATTATTTTATTAATTACAACAACATTTTTTTGTAGCAAAATCACAACAATTTTATCGTAAACTAACAGATTGTGTCTTATTAATTTTTGGCTTGAGAATCATAACACAGCAATGACTAAGCAATATACCTAAATATTTATATAATAATATTGAAATTAATTCATTTGACTGCTGCATAAATTAAAATGTTTATTAATTTCTCTCCAAGATTTTAAATACATTTAAAATAAAGTCACTCTCCGCTTCTGTCTGTTTGTGCGCTTTGTTCTTCTAAACTACGCAACGGATTTCGATAGGGTTTTCACTATCATCTCGAGCAGAGGTTCCCAAAGTGGTCTGTCAGCGAGAAAAAAAAATTTGGGGGTCCACGAGATTCAAATGGGGGTACATACGAGCGGACCCCCATTTACCTCAAGTCAACATTTAGGACTTCCGTAAATGACACAATAGACCTAACACAAATATAATAGACTGAGAAATGACTTATTTGATATTTGTATTTTTATATTTCGTAAAGTTGTTAATTGAGGTATATAAATAGAGTCTACGTTCCTTTTCTCGTCAGAATTAATATATTCAAGCAAAACATTGCACATTGTAAGCTGCGAATTTTCCTAGTTCCCCAACGTTTTTTGAAAAACATCCAGGGTAATAATGGCGTTCAACATTTAAATGCACTTCACACAGACTTCAAAACTAAGTTTGAGGACATTTTGACTATGGAAATGCAACATTGAAGAATCGGATATCATGTGACAAGAAGAACTGACCGGAATAAGCACTGACAAAGAACTTAAGGGGCAGTTCTGTAGGGCTAGCTACAGAAAGAAATTCCCGTTGCTTATCCTGCTTCATTTTCATTTGGTGTAATACCTCACAAGGGGTGCCCCTGTCTGCAATGTAAAGACAGAGCAACTATACCGCCACCCGGTTGTTGGGCAGGCAAGGGAATATTTTTAATTAAAAAAATAAATGATTATCACATGGGACGTTAATAGTTTTAGGAAAATTCAATATTCGGCAGGCAGTGGATCTACGGAAAAAAAAATATTTGGCAAGTGGTCTACGGGGCAAAAAAGTTTGGGAACCTCTGATCTAGAGAATTTCTGCCGGACATAGTACATCTTTATATAAAATATAGAAAAGTCAAGCAAAGCTGGGTAACGTCAGCTAGTACTTTATAAATCGGTTAAATAACTCTTGAGCGGTGAGCTATGTCCTCATTAAATTACTATTTTCAGTTTGCAGAATTATTTCCGTGAGTAATTTTTCAGAAATATTTATTTATCTTTCAAAAAATAAGATAAAATGTAAATAGGTACACTCTCTCCATAATTCTTTCTGATACTGAAAATGTGAAATATCAATTTGTTTTAACAGTTTAATTTTAATTGATTTCTCACGTATTATAAATTAAGACAACAAACTGATATAGTTTATCAATTTCTGACAGAGATTGAATGGTTCAATTTACATTTAACTTTAATCAGTTCATGCTAATCCAACTCTAATCAAAACTTATGATTTATACCTAACTTCAAAATATTAAAGACCTTAAATCAATCAAAACTCACTAATAAAACTTTTTTAAGTAAAATGATAATGTCTGTAAATTGAGTGCTAAACCTAACATTGAATCAAATTATATTTCAATCATTTGTGGTGATCTCACTGACTTCAAAAGAGATAGACTTGCCCTGTCTTAAAATCTAGGTAAACCACGTTATCATCTTTTTGACACTTCCCCACTCTGCGCAACTTGGTTTGTTCCCCTTTCCCTCATGGGCAGGTCTATTATTTTCTTATGTCTATGGGTAATCTGTTATCAAAACTCCTAATTGAAATCTACTGAACTTTGAAGTAAAATGTTATTATCTGTAAATTGAGTGAATTCTTAAATCTGAATTGGAATTGTATGCAATTCAAACTGAACCTAATTTTGAAGTACATATTATATTTCCTCTGAAATGAGAGAAGTTTACTAGAGGAAACCTTGATTACATAAGTGGGACATGCTTACTTTTCCTTTTGGTACATCAATAGGAATTAAGGTCATTATCGATTGCTATTGAGGCCAACAACTAACAACTTACTCTACCGTGGTTCTACTCTGCTCACTCACAACTCAGACACTATATTTTTTTTAAATAACCTGTTTGCTCAAAATAATATCACCTTTTGGATGAGTATAATATAATAATAAAAATAAATTGGTAATAAATTTGCATTTTGTGGAAAATTGGACTTTTAAAATTAGTCAAATTACCTAAAGAACCTAAAGACCAGAAGTTTCGCAGAATTTGAAAATTTTATCCTATTTCGAAGTTAATTTTCAAGTTCTGTTATTATTTAATTATTATCAAGTTGTTTTACATAACTGAATTAGTAGAATTAAGAATTAACATTGAAATTTGATGGGCTGAATGCCGAAGGGTGTTGGAAGGGGAGCGAAAGGGGAAGGAGATGTGAAAGAGGAAGGCTGGGAAGTACCTGGCTATCAGATCGGGTAATCAAACATAGCTAAAGTCATTTAAAACAATTCTGAATGGTGGCGTTTCACCAGGGCGGATATTGAGTGTATCTACCACTCTGCATTCAAACATAACCTTACAATCTACCATTGATACCCAAGATCTTATACTTATGGGATTAGAAGTAATTTGCATATTTATAAGCTAATTATTATTTTTAAACATAATAATGACCATTACTTTGTTAATGATTGTTTATGTTTTGTATAGATGGGATATACAAAAATCTTCAGGTCAAAGGTTCAGTTCGTCCGGTCAGAGGTCTCACCGTAGTGTGTTCAATTCCTCGGCTGGCTAAGTCCTCCATCACAACACAAGCAACATTTTCAGCTTACTGTGGTGGTAGTAGGAGATTTTCAAATATTGTTAGGTTATTCGTAACCCGAGAATGTTTTTCTTACTTTAAAAAAAAAAATTAACTGTAAAGATCATCATAAGTGCTATGAATGGGTAGTGAGTATGAATTCAAAGGTAAAGATCATTAACTGAATAATAACAGTTTTTTTGGTGTTATTCTATTTGAACATATTCCGAGTTAAGTGAGTTTCAAATCTGGTTGTACATTTTACTGGAATAGTGCTGAGGTCTTGACCTTGACCAAAGTATAAATAGTGCCAGTTAATTATACTGTTTGGTGTTGAAGCCAAACATGTGGTAGAATTTCTTGCTGGCTTGCCAAAACTATGATGTACAAATTACATGCATCGACAAGAGCTGCGACTGCTCCATATACCTATTGTAATAAGTTAGCCATGTTGATGAGAACCGATTTTTTTTAATGTTAATATGCCGCATCTAATAATTATTATATTTTTTGATGTTGACATGCCGCATCTAATATGTAATTATTATATTTTTTGATGTTGACATGCCGCATCTAATTTGTAATTATTATATTTTTTGATGTTGACAGGCCGCATCTAATAATTATAATATTTTTTATGTTGACATGCCACATCTAATTATTATTATATTTAATATTTACGTTATTATAAAATTAAATAACAAATAAATAGTACAACTTGAAAATGAACTCTATAGGTAGTGAATTAACTTTATTGACTAACTAGCTGAAGTCCCCGGTGTTGCCAGACATTAATTTACGTCTTATTTTGAATGTTAACATTTGCAAAAATGTGTAAAATTTCATCAAGTATCAAAATTCTGGTTTAAGAGGTGGGAAAAAGGGATGGTTCGAAATCTCATGTAGACAGTAACCTTCCTCTTGTTTTGAAGGTCAAGTGTGCGAAATTTCATCAGTCTTGGAATAAAACTGTAGATTTGTATAAAAAATAAAGCCACATCGCCCGCCCGCCACAGACAATTTTATTTATACACGGTGTCCGGAAACTCGTAGTACAAGCGGGAAACTGGAGAATCTACACCACATGGGGAACCCAAAAAAACATAAAATTTTTTGATTTGAGCATTTTCAAAAAAAAAAAAAAAAAAACCAAAAAAAAATATTTTTCGGCTATTTTAGGGTTAAAGTTTTTTCTGGTGTTTAGGGTTGAATAACAGATGTTTTAACCCTGCAGAGCAGAAATATTTTATGATTACACCGGGTTAAATGAAGGGTGATTTCAAAATAATGCTTCAAATCCGAGTTTCTTCATTTGTTTTACTTTCAAATAGTTTTAATTAGTTGGGTACTTTGATCTTCAGTAATAATTTATAAGAATTTGATTAAAAAAAAAAAAAAAAAAAAAAAAATCAACTTCAAACTCGATTTACTCGATAACGAAAGCTCAAATAAAAAAAAAATATACTACAAAATCGACTCCAAATGTGATGTAGATTCACCAGTTTCCCGCTTGTACTACGAGTTTCCGGACACCCTGTATAATAGAAGATGCAATATATTGTCATACAATCAAAATCGACTTTTTATTGCTAAAATTGAATGTTACAAATTTATTTTATTTAATAAATATTTACAAAATGATGCAGTACATTTTCTTGCCCGTGTTGTAGTAGTCATTAGTCATAATTATTTATAATGTTCAATCTTTTGAAATTGGTTACTACAAAAGGTTTCCTAAAATCTTTGTACAAATATTTGAATTACTAATGCTAATAATTAGGATGTTTTTTTTAATAATAATAAGATAGCATTTATATAGCGCAGTTTAGTGTCATTTCACTTCAAGTGGGCTTTACTATAACAAACTTAAAAACAGTAATTTAGTATTAGTGGTCATGTTCTTAAAATTATTCCTACAGTGCGTCTTACCCAATACAGATCTAATAATATAACACTAAATGTACAGTTTATTCAAAGCGACGACAAAACAAAGAATAACAATAACAGCAGGACAGGACCAAATAAGAACACTAAAACTAAATCATAATATAAAACAGGAGGCAGTTAGTGCTCAGAAATGAGAATCTTTATGAATAAGCAATGACAAATTCAATTACTACTATGGTTATAGAATTTTGGACTTACTGAATACATTGTTTTTTCCAGGTGATGAACAGTGATCGACCTGTAATAGTCAACTTCCACGCCGACTGGTGTGACCCATGTAAGATCCTCACTCCCAAACTGAAGGAGCTAATTGAACCACTAGAGAACCTCGACCTGGCCATCGTCGATGTGGAAGACCATGCAGAGCTTGTTCACACCTTCGAGGTCAAGGCTGTCCCAGCGGTCCTGGCCATCCGGGATGGGCTGGTCGTGGACAAGTTCATAGGCCTCGTTGAAGCTTCAGAGATTGAAAATCTCATCAACAAGATGGCGGGAGACGGCACTGACAATACCAAGAAAAAGAATAAGAAAGCATCATAATCGGAATATACTTTTAAGTCTAGATTTTTAGTCCTCTCTCCGAATCCTTTTGGTGGTTTTAATTTCATTCTTAATTGCTTTTGAATCAAAAAATCTAAATTACAGTCAACTGTATTTCAAAATGACATTTTTACAGTAGGTTTTTATCCGGATGAAAATGTATTTTCCCTTAGCATGCTTTGCTTAGTTTTTGTAATTGGATTCTTTGCAGCTTGACAATATTGATCAGCTATCTTTTACCGTATTCATAGAATTTTTTTGAGTTAGAAATATATTTTTGTAAATAAAGCCTACATATAAAATTTAATGATTTTAAGTAGAAATATTTTCAGATATTCTACTGCACTGAGCTATAAATATTTTACGGCAGTTAGATTTGCATCGCCCTAGAGGTTTTTAGCAGCTGGGATATGTTATATTTTACATTGAAAGTGTAATAACTATTCATTGTTTATGTTTTACTTTTGACCAAAGAGATACATTGTAGCGCACCGCCAAAAGGGTTATTAATACGTTTACGTGAACTGTACATGGTTTTATTTGAAATTTATAATTTCATTTATTTATTCATGTCAATGTTCAATTTTGTCTAGTGTACCTACAAATACTTATGTATTGCTGGTCGCAGTTTGAATTTTTAATGTTCTCACCTGCAGGCATTATTTTGAGAAAAAAAAAATTGTTTTAGAAAAAACATAAGGGAGGCCTAGCTCCTATGTTTATTTTCCGAAAATATAAAGAAATCATAGAAAAGTGAATCACTATTAATTGAAATAATAGAAATCTTAATCACTATGTAGAAAGTATTTTCCCTAACATAAATTCTTATAACTATACCTTCTGAAATATTTTTAAGGTTTGTAAATTATTTGTTGAACTGTAATATTATTTAATTTCCAACTCAATTTTTAGTATGTACATTAAAAATATATATTTCCTTTACCAATGGCCTAAAGTAGTTCTAACGTAAACTAAGCAATATTTCTCGTTATGCATTAGCTCTATTGACTTTAATTTGTATACCTTATTTGCTTCAGTGAAGCAAAAAATTACAAAAATGTTAAGACAAGAAAAAGGTAGCCAGAGCTTACATTGTTACTTTTAGCAGAATGTTAAATTTCATTCCTAACAAGTAACACATTTTTTCTTTTACAATTTAAGTGGTGATTATTTTTGCATTTTATGTAAAATTTGACACCCTGTTTGAGAGACAAGGTGTATTAACATTTTTTCCTTTTCGTATTTCGTGATCTTATTTTCTTTAAATAAATGAATAAATTAGCTATTTGAAGAGTTTGTTTGTGGGTGCCTTACTTGGGTTGTATTATATTAAATCTTTGGATATCTATCGTAACCTGAAAAGGGAATATATTTACATTTGTAAACAACTGTTACCATTGAACTTGTTAATTCTAATCAACGAGAATTGTATAAAATTATATCTCGATTAAAGAAATAAACTATTTTCTGGGAAAATTTCTAAATATTTTTCAACATTCTCTTGTACTTGATAAAACTTGTTTATTTAGATTTTATTTTCAACAATATCACTGTTTTTAGGATAAAATTTGCTTTACATATTGAAAAGTCTGATTTGTTTTGCCTGTTTCTTGGGTTTTATCGCTTTCTCCAAGCGTTGATTTTAAATCGACAAATAGTTTGAGATTGCCAACAGTCAAAGTGTTTATTGGGAGCTTTTTTACATGCTGCCATCAATTTGTGATTTGAAATGTTCTTCGCATTTTTACATTTCATCATCTCGTGGTAAGTATAAGTATGTAGCGAGAACGGTAGAAGTAACAACTTTAATTGTCAATTAGATATGTACTCTAATCTGTATGATGTGTATACAACTAATCTATAAAGTGAGATAACTTTTGTTCCTTAATTTGTAGAGTGACTATGTTTGGCTGGAACAAACATAAAGTAAATGGTGTATGTTATTTCTATAGAATTAACGGGAATAATGTTTATCTTCACAACCAAATAATGTAGTCGGCCTACTAATTAATAAATCTTTTAAATATGCCTGAAAGACGGCAAGGGAGTAAAATCTTTTAAAAGAGCGGTGAACAAATAAACATGCTAATTTATGTAGCCGCAAATATTCATTTTCGCCTTCTGCTACACATTTTGTCTTAATGCACATATTAATTAATAAATAATATATTGCAGTCTTAATAAATAATAAAAATAAAACTATCTGGCATATAAATACAGTTGGAACTTGAATATTAAAAGATTAGAGATTATTTTTAAGGTGAATATCTTGTAGCTTAATTTGGTAGTTTAAAATTGGAAAATAAATCCATACTGCATATTTTATGCAATAGATATAAGGATCTTTACATATATAATTAAAAAATATTTTCAATAAAATTCATGCACTAATTGATGTCACTCTTCACAGTAGAAAATTTTCCTTTTTTTCCTATTACTATGCTCTTACAGAAGCAATGTTAAATATCCTGCGTAAAATTTCACTATTAGATAATACAAGATCGAAAAAAAAAAAAAAAAGTTGTCTTCTTTACTCAGGGTCCAATGAAAATTCTAGTGTTGAGACTTACCGTGATATAAAAACGTGAACACCGCTAATGCAAATTGGAACACATGATAAATTGTTCAATTTGAGCACACCCTCCTCTAGTCCAATTTGTATATAAAATTGCTAAGAAGCGGTGTTCATTGTTTCTAAATCTGCGTTGAAACAAATTCGTCCATGCATATTGCCAAAGCTTCCAACACTTTTTCGAAAGTGAAAGCTCACATTGTATATTTTAAAAAGCTTTCTTGTGTAAATTAAGACGCTGGATGTCTGTAAAAGCTTCTTTGAGTATTTTTGTGTTTGTAAAGTGTAAATCTCATAATATTGGATGAAACAGCATGAAAAAATAAATATTTATATAAAACATTGGTAATTCACCGTTAGTGCTTATCGGGGTCATTTAAAATACAAAAAAGTTGTCACATCTCATTGAAACAAAAAAATCACAATTCCAGTTTTTAAAATACAAATGTATAAAGTTTTTCTTCGTCACAGATAATACTTTAGTTGTTAAACAACATAAAAAATGTATGAAGATGCTAACTGTGTAAATTAATAAATAAAAATCTTCCATCCTGTGACCTGACAAGTAGTGAAATTGCATAATTTAGATTTTTTGATAGATCAGGGTATTAAGAATAATTTCAAATGATAATAACACGAGTCCTCTTGCCTTTAAAATAATGTTTCACTTGGTTTTCTTAGGTTAAACTTGACCAACACTCATTCCCTGGTTCTAGTAGATTTGGATAGGCGTTTCTTAATGAATTTCGATAAGTAATAAAAAAGAACAGAGTGATGAATCACTCTGATAATTTTATTGGTGTTAAAACTATACTGGATAGTGATAGAACAAATTCCAAGACCAAGCCGAAAACAGCCTAAAACTTTGTAAATGTTAAAAGTTGCAGAACAATTTTCAGTTTTGCTTTTGTATACTAAAATCCATTTTAATTTACGTAAAATTGATGTGCAATTTTTAAGGGCTTTTTAGAAGTAAATGGTAAGTTTGGATATATTTAAACAATAATTATTTATTTTTTATCATGTGTTTTGGGATACTTGTTTATTTGACACAGACACCAGTTCAATTCTAATGAAAAATATATAATATAGTGGTTTATAATATATTAGAACCCAACACACAGATCAATGAAAAATTGGATATCATTAAAATAAATGAGTATCACCTTAGACTAGACACTCTTAGAAAATCCTCGCAGTCTTATTAATGTATTCTTTCTACAAATGCAGGTTGTTAATAATATACAATGATGTTTTTATAAGATGTCTCATCAGAAACTAGTTGAGTAGTTAAATTAATAATATATTATTATAAATTAGTTGCAAAAGTTTAAAGAAATAATAGCAAGATTATAATTATTATTGTTAGGTGATTTTTGTTATAATCTCCGAGTAACAGAAAATGTAATAACTACACAACTAATAGAGACTGTCTAAATCTTAAAGTCTAATCTCGCTTGGTAATAAACATAGATGTGTATTGTTGTAAACTAGTTGAAGAAATATCTAATTATTGTGATGTGACATTCTGTTATTTTATTTATTTTGTTATTGCTGTAGTGAGTTTTCAATTTATTGCAATTTGTTGAATGGGAGATATTTATTGAAAGTTGTACAACAGGATGGTAAAGGGAAGTGGAATGTGACATTTTAAGGTTTGTAGCAATAAAGATGGATCAATTGTTTAATATAAAACAACGCTTTATTTATTTTATTGTTCCTTTCATCTCCTTTTACAATGAATTATAATAACGTAAGGTAGAAGAAGAAAAGAGCGTAATTTCAACATTCCTTAGTGGAGTTCGGAGACCATTTTATCCAAGGTTATACATGTGAATTTAAAGGGGTAATTATTTTTATATTTATTTACTTCATTATATAATTTTTTATTATGCATCATAAACATAATTTAAAACACTTATTTCAGTGAGTTATAGGATCATATGTGAATTTTGAAGAATTTTAATAAAACTAATCCTACTAAATTTAGTCCCCATCAGTTAATAATTGGCCAAGTGTGAAGATTCTCCGATATATAGGATTCTGAAGAGTGTACGGAAACGCGGATAAAATGGCTCCGAAGTGCATATAAGTACATATTCTTTGGATTAAATTATCAAATATGACAATAATAATGAAACTGTCTTAATATCAATGATTCATTACAATATAAAATCAGTCTAATGTATATTAAGGCAACTCGAGAGTATAAATATTAACTCAATTCATTTTATTGTTGTTTCCTTTACATTTTTTCATAATTTTGTTTTAAGTATAGATCGGTCAATATGATGCACGATCAAACACCTTAACACTACTGAATATACAATACTTATGAAAAACTTGCTACTCAAAAACATTTTCCGTAAGGATTTTTTTTACTAAATACACATTTATTAAACAAGCATTTTTTTCCAAATATTTGTTGCATACGAATTTGGTTACTCGTGACTAGTTGTTCGATTGGCTATAGATTATAATCAGAATAGTTTTTCATTACAAACTGAGCTCAAGTATTTTATACTAGGCTTTTCTTTTCAACACTTTGATCAAGCTTCACTAAATTAACATTTAACAGTACAGAATGGATGGAATGTTCTAAAAACCGATTTGTCTTCTTGTGTTTTACGCCCTACAGAGACACAGAATAGTGCAATCTGCATTGTGAGAAACCTCACAAATTAAAATCAATATTATTGTTTTGGGACCAACTGACAATATTTAGCTAAGTATGCATGGAAATCAGCTATGAAACAAAAGATTAGGTTGTACATAGTAAATTGTTTTGTTTACACATAATGTAATTTTGTAATGTTTGTACTTCTCTCATGTGAAGACATTGCCCTGCATGATATACCTGTTGGTAATATAACACAAGTAATAATGTGATTTTCCTAAGAGTAGGGGATCTAAAAAGAGGGTTGGGGTCGCGAAAAAGGCCAAAGGAAAGAAATAAAATGAATGATCTTGCACACATTGACACAACCATTTCTTAATGAATCATTTACAGTAATAGCCGTGAAACAATATTTTACTTGGAAGTGAGTTTATACTCCCATTTTGAAAGTCCATTGAAAACTTTGATTTGAATAAATTAGCTCTAATATGACCAGTTGTTGGATAGTTTGGGCACTTGGTCAAATCTAACGATGGACAGGAGATAACTTTTTATCAACAGCAAATAAGTATGGTTATAGTAGATAATAATAATAGGCAGTTTAAAATCTATCTGCTAATTGGAATCTGACCACAAACACAACACTTTTGAAACATGTAAATATATTAACACTATTTTAAATTGTTTACAAGAGGATCTTCAATAACAAGGGACCAGAATTCTGAATCAATAAATTGTTGAACTTTTTGTGTTATCGAGATTTAATCTTTTTTTGAGAAATTTTTTCTTTAATTTAAAAAAACACAGCAGTATGAAAGTCTACAGACAGTCTGGGGCGTGAAAACAGTCTAGGGCGTGAAAACAGTCTAGGGCGTGAAAAATCAAACAAATTTCAGAAAAAAATTAGGTTCTGGTTTTGAATGGACATTTCAAAACAGGATGACATAATTAGAATAATGGACATTAATCATGCACACACCATTCAGTACTCTTAATGATAATAATGATGGTTATTTCCCACAGAGGTATTAATATATATTTTTACACTTTTAATATAGAAAATATAGTTATATAACTTTTAAAATAGACTTAGGAGTAGAATAAAACAAGTAACAAGAGTAACAACTATGAATATGTACAAAATTCGCAGAATTTCAAGAATATTTACACTTTATTATGACTACATATTGATACAAAGGGAATATAATTTGTGATTCAACGGGAATATAAACTGGAATTTAAACTTACATTTCGCACTTCCTGCAGAAATGAGTGGATTGGCTTTGTATTGTTAAGAGTTTTGTTACCTCAAACTGTGAAAGTGGACTCTTGCTGTTTCTGTTTGCATTCTCTTTTTCATTCATTTTATTCAAAATATAGCGAGAGCCAGTTCAAAGCGTTTATTTTGATTAAATGCCATCATGTAAGGGACTGAAGAAAGAGAGATCTCCCGGTGCAGAATGACTAACTTTGTGGCACTTTGGGTGTAAACTCCAATTCTTGTGTGTTGCTACTTGTTCAGCATACGAGAGAAGAGTAATTAAACTTGACACATAACGTAACGAATAGAGATAAATCTAGATTTGCAGTACTAAAACTATGTAATTGTTAACACATTCGAGCGTACGAAAATAACAAAATATTTTATTAAGTTACAAAATCGAAAATCTATGGATTTATAATTGAATGGAAAAATTACCCTCAATCAGGCGGTTTTCAAATCAAAAAAATAATTATAAAGTTCACTAAAATCAGGCGTAAATATAAGCTTAATTGGTTTCATTTTTTCTAATCTTTGGCAAAAATAAAAAAAAAAGTACCTTTCCTCTATTACTTCAAACTTGAGAAACTTCAAATTAATTAATAAAGTCATAAAAGGTTAATTAAATAATGTGCACAAATTGTAAGCTCTCGAAATGATTTTGCATCTAATTCTCTTTCGTAAAATTAAAAAAAAATTAGTCTACATTATACCCTCATTAATTTGATCTTATAACATCTGTCCTACAAGTTTCTCTAACAAGACCAAATGACTACTAATTTTAGTATTATTGTGTAATTTTTTGTAAGAAAACGTGGTCCATTGAATTATTAGAATAAGTTTCTAAGGGAAAATTAATTGGCAAATCAGATATTCTCAGATATTTTACATTAGTTTCCAATACATAGCGTGTATACTTTATAAGGAAATTAGCAACAGTCTGACTAGAAGTATGTTAATGAGAAATATTAAACGCAACCTTCTAGCCCAAAAGAAACATTTTCTTGGACAAATTAGATTTAGTGATACATACAACAATGATTCTAAATCTGACGATAACGATTATTGATTAAACAGTAATGAAAAATGCAACTCGTTCGCAAATCAAACAAAATCTTTTTACAGATTAGCAAATTCTTACTATGTGTTTATAGATTCGTTTGCTTACATCCTTGCTTCCAAACCTCACTTGTATCACATTTCACAACAACTTCTAAATTCACTTTAATTTAATATTGGTTATGGAATCAAATCAGACAAAATAAACATGTTTTTTTTTGGATAATTGTAAAGATTGGTGATTACAAACACCAAAGATTCTTACATAGTGTAAAATATGCCAGAATTGCAATCGTTGCAATGCTAGTTGAAAGTTTGAAAAGCCCGATATTGGAGAGGGGAGAAAGGTTTGCAATAGTAACGTGATTATTCATGTTTTCATTTGTAGAAATAAATTATTTATTGGTTGTGCATCTTTCTGCATAAAAGACAAAAGGTGAAGCAAAGTTATACAAGTTAGATAAGTTACGATTGGCGTGGATCAACTGAACTTAAGAGTACTCTAAGTAAAGACTTATCCAAACAAAGCACAAAGAGTGAATAGATAATGAATTATAGAAGTGCTAAGCCCCAGAGAACCACCTAAGGTGAGACTGAATACATTTAGTCTGCCTATAATAAAGTGCTTTTTACAAGTATAAATCCATACCAAGGCAATATTGGAAGTAGAAGTGACACAACAGTCAACTTTATGCAAAAATCCAAATTCAATTATTGACTAAATCAACAGTACATTAAATATAAATACAAAAATTGCCTAGCCTATGTTATGTACAAATTTTAAATTCGTATTTGCGTCTAAATGCAAGAGAGTATTATTGTACACAAATTTACAAGAAATATTACACATTAATTATGTTACACCTTTACATAGTGGGATATTTAACTTAATTTAGTTTTTACATTAGGAGGGTTTACTTTTTACAATGATTGTCCTAGGACATTACAACCAACCCACCAAATTATGTACATTTCTAATAAATAACATACATAATGTGAATAAGGGCTACGATTGCAAAAATACGCAGGTTTACTAACAATTTTATGTAGGTACAGTAACACTTTAGTACAAAGCTGTTCGTTTTGAATTAAATAACTTATTATAGTTATATTTTGAAAAAGAATATCTCAAAAATGTATGTTTTTAAATTCAGATTCGGAAAGAAAACTGTAACTGAATAATTCACACAATTACAAAAAAAGGTAATACATTTTGAAACCAGCTTAAAAAAGATAGAAAAATGATATTGACAACCAAATAAACCAATTATAAAAAAATATATATTAGCTAAGATTTCACTTTGCGCATTTACATATTCACAAATTTAATAGGTTTAAAAAACGACATATTTATAAAATATGAGGCAAGTTTTGTAGTGGCCTAAAGATGTAATTGTTGAGAAAGTAAAATTAACTTTAATTATGTATGTATTACTGTTTCATTATTATAGATATATTTAAACTATCAAAAACTGTATCCTTACAGTATGCATTTATTAATATTTACCAAGGAAAACGTATGTATACACTGAACAACCTGTTTTTATTTAAATTTTAATTACGATAAAGATTTTTATATTCATAACATAAACAATACATTAGAATATGTATTATTGTTTTGTTGTAATTCTATTGTTAAAGTTAGTAAGTATACATAATATTATCAACATTTCGGCAGTAAACCTCGAATCAAAGTTCAAACATATTTTAATAAGATGGATTGAATATTTACCGAAAAGTGCTTCAAGTAAGGCTGCACATTGCGTTATTTGATAGTTTTCTCCTAGAAAATGGGTATTTAATTAAATGTGTTGAAATATTGGCAGTGACACAGTAATATTAGTTAGTGCTATTAAAGTTAAACACCCGTCAAGCTTTCACAATAACCACTGATCACAAATCATAATATACTAAAAAGTTACCACAATATTTCCACATGGAAAAAACGAATATAAAAAAAAAGAAAATTTTCAAATATACCTTTTTCTAAGGCCGCCTGCGCATGCTCAATAATTTATTACTGTATTGAAAATATTATTGTTGAATTTTGAAAATAGTCAATAATACCAATCCATTAATATTGGATGCTCAGTAGTGTCGAAATTAAAAGATTAAGTTTTTTACTATAATACATCTATTGTTATATGTAGAAATATTTAAAAAGATGTATATTTATTTTTTGAGGATTGATCCTGGGACTGGAGTCTACCGCGCTAACAACTCAGCCAAATACCGACTGGGTAGAACACACATTTATTTTGTATATTAACTGCTGTAATGTCATCAAATTTCAGAGAAATGCATATATGTGCGCATGTGTGTGCGCAGTTGCCACATAAAGTTGTTGATAGACTCGACAACAATCTGCCGAATTTGAGCTCGATCGGATGTCGGGAAGTGGTTTAATTTACATTCACTCATTCATGAAAACCAAATAGATGTATTTAAAAATGCTGACAGTATTGTTGATTTGTGCGCAGGCGTCCAAAGTTGAATGCAAAATAATAAATTAAAAAATTGCTGCATTAAAAGGTATTGTATTATGCAGTAATATAAAATTATGGCATTTCAAATTATTTTAGATTGATTACTAATGATGGGTTGTTTCGGAGAATTTGAACAATTCTTCAAATTTCAAAGTTAATTTCCAAGTTCTGTTATTATTTCAGTTCTGTCAAGTAACTGGCTTACAATGATTTAGTAACAGAACTTAAATAGAACATTCACAGAACTCGCATATGAACGTTGAAATTTGATGAATTGTTCAAATTCTATGTAACGACCCATCCTAAGTAATTACTTGTCACTGTTGATTGTGATTTATACATATTTAAAAATCAAAATTTGACGTCGGTGATATAAGAATAAAGAAAAAAGTACTTACTTAAAAATAATCATTTTTGAAATAGAACACACCAAAAAAAGTAAAGAAATTGAACAAGTCGGATAACAGAATATAGAATAATATCACATAATAAACATCAATGGCGGGATGTGTCGGCTAGGGAAGGACGGGGAGTTAAACCTCGTCCCCCAAGTCTTGTACGCAGTTCTCGGCAATGGGAACAAACCTGTCGCCTATCTGAACCAGGAGGATGGTCTTGTCGACATGAGATCGCAGGTTCGGGTCTCGGTGGTTTGGAGTCCATCTGTGCACTACCTGCAAAGACAACAAAAACTTTGAATTGATCATGCCAGCAAAAAGGAACAATTATTAAAATATCACGTTTATGCTGAACAGCTCGGCTCTGGAACAATGATTTTGCGCAAATAGATATTTAAGCAATAGTTTGTGAGTACTGAGTGCTTATTGAAGTTCATAATATAATATCGGAGAGTGAGAATAATGCTGCAAGTGGTTACATATTATTTACCTGTCCGTCCATTCCTTGTTGGGGGACCCACGTGCACCAGTGGTTCCTGCCCCCCCTTTGCCTCTGATAAGCCGAGGGCCAGGTCACGTCGATCCTCCTCCCCAGGTTGATGCAGTCGTACACTCCAGCCGGGTCCACAATCACAACCTTACAACCTATGCTGATATGGTTCTTCAACTCTGTCTTCAGAGACTCGGATCTTTTCACTATCGGTTTCCGCGTCGAATCTTTTGGATCTCCCGCTATCCTCAATCCTGTTTCTTTCATAGAGAGTTCGCTGTATTTCCCGGCGAGATCGCGATAGCTTTCACGGTCGTGTCGCAGGTCTTTCGTGGCTTTCGCCAACTCTCTCGGACTCTCGCTTGAGCGTTTTAGAACGCTGTGCTCTGAACTTGATTCTACATTTCGCAGCGTCAGGTCTTTGGATGCAAGGTTGTCTATGGCTTTCTCCGACGTGTGTTGTTTGGCCATGAATTCTCGTCCGCTGGATCCGGCAAAGTCGCTGCTTCTTCTCTTGTGGGATTCTTTGGGGTGGTCGAAATGCCCTGAGAGTTTGAGGTTGGCGTTCCTGTTGGCGATTATTTGGCAATTGTCTCCGCCTGGATTGAAAGAGAGGTCTTCGGTGGAACTGTCGGGAGTAGGAAAGCTGGCTGCTGTTGACATCTGCGTAATTAAATAATTAGTTAAACAATTATGTGGAGTAGGTACTAAATTGTTAATGAATAATTTTGGCCTTGATAATAATCAATTTTGTACCCAAAAACAATAATTTTCGTAAAGAATAACTGACGCCATATACAAAATAACGCGAAAGTGTTAGAATGCAATGGATCAAAAGAAAATCAAGTGATTGCATCAGCCACATTGCGATGTTTGTACCTTAGCACTGCTAGCTCTGGAGTCCCCTCTCTTCAAGGCTTTGCTCTCCCGATCTTTGGAGTGTCCCGCTCTCTCCTGAGGTTCACGGATACCTTCTCTCTCGGTTGCACTCAGCAGCCGGAAACTCGAGGGTCGTATTCTATCTCTCTCGCGGTCACGTTTGGATCGTCGAGCACCATCTCTGGCGCGGTCGCGAATTGACAGACACTAAAACAAAAAAAGAATGGTTAATTAAATCATAATATTATGAATCCGAGCATTTATAAGCATACTGATGGTGGCTTTAATTATATTGCTTCCATTTTAAGTTTGGATGGTGATATAAAATATTGACATAAGACTGTACAAAATATATTTGCATGATTTGATTTCTATTATTGTTACCTGTCTGGAGTCCCTCGCAGGGAGCGGGGGCCCCGCCTGTCTCCAAGAGGGCCCCCGGACCACGGTCACGGGGGGGCGGGAAGGCTCGTACTGCGGGACTTCCCTCTCTGCTCCGGGGGCAGCCTTTGTCTCGGCGAATTCTCTGATGGTTGTATAGGCTGGAGAAAGAACAGTTTTCGTTTCAATGTTTTAAGTTGGCAGAGCTTCAAATGGAGCAAATTGCTTAACCAAACAAAGCTAGAGGGACTGTGATATCCCCAATTGGGAATATTCTTAGGTAGAAAGAAATAGAGACAATTGAATCCAAGTTCTCTACTCCTCAGGCCAATTTGTTCACTTTTGGGAACAACTCCTGTAGATTTCATAGAAATTGTTGTTTCTCCCTTACTGTCGTGGTGAGAAATATGATCTAAACGGTGTTAGAAAGAGAAAACACCGCGCTTTATATTCAAATCTAAAAGTTTACCACAGAAAACGTTTAATGTACACCTCTACGAAACTTTGTGAACATTTTATTAATTATTTTTACATGAAATGACAAATAAAGTGAGGTGACAATAACGTTTATGATACATTTACTAATAAAATATGGGTGCTTTTATTTATTTTTCCATCTGAGTAATTTTAGGTGAGCAGGTGAGCCAGTTTTAAAATGCTTTTTGTTTTCAAAAATTATATGTTCATTTCTAATGATAAAATTTGAAAGCGTATTTCATCACATTTCAAAAACAGTTTTTAGTTTTCGGATACATTCAGAAATTCCATTTATTAGGATTTTATTGCAAAGCGGAAAAAATCTGACCATCTGACAAATATGCCAGAGGCCTGAGGGGTTAAGTGACATACGAACATCGAGGGGGGTAATGCACATCCCCAAACAAAACTAATATCTGACTTACTGAAAAGGGCAAAAATAAGTATAAAATTACCACCACTGTGCTGTATCTCAAGATGGGATCCTCTTAACAAAAACAATTTTTTCTAACCAAAGTAGGTAACAATAATGATTCCTTACCTGTTTCCGACTCTTGTCTTTCAAAGAACAGCCTGGCAGCGCTGGTGATGGGAAGATCCGTGGGTCCAGCGACCGGTGGCTGCTCTCGGGAGCCTAGGAGGCCGGCCAGAGAGGCTAGGGTCGAACTGCCGGGCTTTCCGACGCTTGCAAGGCTGCCTCGGGTGCCCGCTGGAATATCACATACAAATAACATATTAGAATTCATTTTGTAGAGTTTGACAAATGGAAGGTCACCACAACTATTTAAAATGCGTTAAATAGCAACAACAAGATTGTAACTTATTACGTGGTATAATCACCCAGGTATATATTTTTCATGAATTGTTACGTAATACAGTCACCGTACATTAAAAAAGGTTGGTCACTCTAACCCCACTCTACTCATGCCAGATGGTCGCGGCGTGTTCAGTACACGTGACAGACCACCCACACAGCCACCGCTAGCCCGAGCTCATAACGACCCGTCGCGCGGCAGTCCAAATTCGACCCCGGTTGCATCAAGTGTCTTTAGCGAGCAAACTGCAACGCTCGCAAACATGGCGCGCAAATTACGTGATATTAGAAACGATCTCCTTCTTGGATATAACTAAATATTTCGCGCAGCCAATTCACAAAACATGTTTCGACACGGCAACTCAAACCTTACGCAATGGAGTCTCGTTTCCGGTAAATTCCTCGTGCGTGACGATGCCAAATTAACCGCTGCCCCCCTTTGGGAGCGCGGGCTATCTCCAGCTCGACACGTCAGGCCAACCCCTCATCAGAACTCTAGAAACCCGTAAGCTTCTTCGGCATACCCTTTTATTGTGTTCAAATCCATTAACTTCATGTAAAAATCCCCGTTTCACCCGGTCGTCTTAGAGAGAGAAGAGAGTAGAGATTCTATTTCAACCCTGTGTTTCTTTAGATGATTAATACACCTTGTGCCTTTTACTCATGTGTTATTATTTTGTGATGGCCTTTCCAAACTCCTGACCGATGGACGAAGTAATGAATAGAGAAGTTCCTCACCCCTGATCGTATTCGAGTTTCATCTGCCTACCTTTTTACTGAGCTAATCAGTTTATAACCCTGGTTCGACTCCAGGTGTTGGGTACCATAACATAGCACAATATAATAATTATTACCAAATAATGTATTAAAAAAAATAATACTTCTAATGTATCAATAAATGCCCTGGAAAGAATCTCAGACTTGTGATGTCGCGAAAGAAACCATTCATCTGTTCTGAATGCAATTACTAATGTTATCCAAATTGACCCTGGTAATAAATTACATCTTTGCGATTCTTTCAAGGATAAAGAAACCATCCTGTCACTTCGAATGCAATCAACAATGTTCTCAAAATTTGTTTTGACAGCATCGCCATTCCATTGTAAGAATATTATGTACTAAATACACAATTTGGCTGTCTTGAAACGGGAATCCTTCCCAGTTGGACAGACAGAGGTTCATTTTGTTTTGTATTGTTTGTAATTTATATATATATATAAAATAAATAATTAAATAAAATAAAAATAAAACAATTTATAGAAATTAGTGGTAATCTTTGAAAAGAAATTGTATTCTAAGGTGATGGTTCAAACCACATTTAAACTTGTTATTTTTGAACCCTTTGTTACTGGGATAGTGACTGAATTTTTTTTAAATATATTTTTTTGATGTACATATGTACTCATACCAAATAAACCATTTATTAAATGTTAAATCAAAGTAACAACTATGTGGAAAAGAAGCAATATTAAAAAAAAAACTGTGTTAGGTCATTTTTCCTGTCAAATTTCAAATTCGAAAGTCAAGGATTATCTCACATGTTTATTACGTTTTCCAATTGTTAACCTCTTCAAAGCAATCTGTCCTATCATGCAGCATGTTGTGACACAGTGAATGTGTTTTAGTGAAAGTTCATGCATCACCTATGCAACATCCTCACCGCTGGATGACATGTGCGTGGAGGAGGTTAAACTGTGAGTACAGTAGAACCTCGTTAATTCGAAATCCACGGGACATCAAAAATCAAATTAACAAATTCCCACGTAATTCGAAATTTAAGTAATAAAAAATAAAAAAGACGTCGAAAATCGTGTTTCTTGGTCGCCCCTTCAAATCCGGGTACATATTATCTTAAGAGTAAATCCGTATTAATACGATTTATTCCTTTATTTTAGCAGCCGGACTTTTAAATTCAGATAGTCTAAATAAATTCGTAAAAATGCAATATATTTACATGTAAATCGATATTTCGCGGCCGATTACGGTCGCGGCCTACCCTTTAAATTAAGATATTCGTAAAAATATGATAAATTTGAAATTTTCGACAAAATAAATTTCGAATTAAAAAATACATTTTGCATGAAAAAAATTTTCTGCGGATATTTTTTTGGCGAAAATTTCGAATTACGCTTTTTTTCGAATTACTGGGGTTTTACTGTAGTAGTATAATGTGGTGACTCACATATCAGACTGTTTCCCAGCGAGGTGCGGGACAGCTCCAGGGTGTGATGCGGGGTCTGGTTGGGATGCGTGTTGCTGGTGCTGATGCCACACTCCAGCCCGTTGCTGCCACTACCACTGGAGCAGCCTTCGCCACAGCGTCGCCTCATCCTGAAATAAATTAAAAGGTTGAACTAAAACAGGATTTTATAATTCAATAATACAATTCTGAAATTAAAATCCACCTTGCATCAGCTAAAATAGTGAAATCATCATATTCATACAAAACCTATACTTATAATGATTTTGTATCATGGCATGTCAAAGGTTAATATTCTACCTTCCTCTTCTCCACTATCTTCAGCCTCACAACATAGTCAGCCAGATGCCATAGTCTCTTTGGCTCCAAACAGTTGGGACTCTTGTGTAATGTTCACATAAAAAAGATTTGACTACTGCGATAGTTTGTCTGCCTAATGTACTTTTGAACATACTGCAAGTGGTGTCTAACACAGCAGCTAAATTTGTCTAATGGTGTGCAAGATACTAAACATTCTGGTACCATCAAGACTCTAAAAATAACGAAGGTTTAAGGTCGAACTGCACTAGAGCGTCGCTGCGTTGCACTACAGCGCGTTGCGTCTACATGAAATATTATTTTTACTGTTTTGCATGAAACAAACTGCACCAGAATGGTGCTTCACCGCGCAGACAGTCTGCATTTGGCTTTCGTCGTGTATATATCGGACAGCAGAAATTTTATTATATAAAATGTTATTGACGAATCTTTGATAAGGTTCTTATCACCCTACACTGTGCTGGAATTATTACCATGGAACTCAAATGATTAATTTTCGATCACACGCTTTATTTAAAAAAAATGTCTTTGTTTCTCCAAGCTCTCGTGCATCCTGTTTACAGATAATACATTTTATTTCTGCCTCCTCACATAGCAAAGAAACTGTGATAATATCTTCTCAAAGTCGTCCGTATTGTTCACCAATGACAATGCAAATTGTGATACACTAGAGAGTAGTTTAAGAGGTTACTCATAGATGGCACTAGATAGTAGTTTGAGGCTACCCATAGATGGACATAGCAGTCGATAATGCAGGGATTGAGTTTATAATAAATAGTTTTGCAACCTTATTCTAAGGTCGAAGTCCAGAATAATTTTTACCGCCTGCTAAAGAAGCCATCAGAGCTCATTGCTATCACAACCATAGGAGATTTATTAGAAGAGTTGTGAGACAAACACAAATGATTGTATTAAGATGATTTGCACTGCCGCACTACTGCAGCTGTAGTGCAATTACTAAGTGACACTTCAGTGCGGTTCGACCTTTATTATAATTATTTAGTGTCTTACCGTCTCCACAATCCCATGGCATGCCTCTTGATGGTGCTGAGCGTGAGAGCTCCGCCCACTAGCGAAGTGACTTGCTGGTTGGTCTCCACGTAGGAGGTGGTCAGGGGGGATACGTAGATGGGGTATCCGATGGGTTGGTCGCACGATGAGTTTATAATGTTGCGCAGGGCCTGAAAATAATTCATTGATGAGTAATTATTAATGGTTTTATGCTATTGAAGTGTTGAGAACACTTTTCACAGTGTGAAGATAATATTATTATGTATTGATTCAGCGAACACTAAACCTTGCGTCCAAAAAGCAAAATTTTTAATTTCTTTTATTTAATAAATCAAAAACAAAAATTTTATCTGAAATCATAAGATTTGTAAATAGGAACTTAAATACCTACCTACTTAATTATACATGAACTATAATATATTTTACATAACATGTTTTAATTCAAATAAGGAATTATACAATTTATCCAAAGAAACACCACTTTCTAAGTGACAATTCTTTTTTTCTCAATCTTTCTTCAGGGAGATAGGTACCGTAATATTGAAAAAATGCAAATAAGAACGTCCAATTAAACATGACGATATCACATTTGAAAAAATAACCTTTACTAAACCACTAAAATGGCCACCATCTTGTACCGAAAACGGAATGTATAAACAAATTTACAGACAGATGAAATGCAAAAAGGTTCCAGTTAAACAGGACTTCGCTACACTCTGTCAAATAAACCATTTTAGCATAAAGTATTAGTATAAAATATTATTCAAATATTCCCTAATAGCAAATTTTTTTTTCTTCATTACGACGCTCATGAATAATACATCAAAATATTGTCTGCAGGTACTAATTTCAGTTGGTAGATTTAGGAGGCTTAATGGTGTGGAGATGAAAACCACTTCACAGGATATATATGGAAGAAAGGGAGAAAGCATGAGACTGGGAGGAGTGGAGGTATCTACATCTCTCACAAGGGCTATAAGACCGATGACAAGGATATACCTTTGCTTTTGGTTTGTAAATATTATTGCTTTGCAAACCTGTTTAGCGTTCTGTATGCTCCCCCTCTCGGGATTCCTGTTGCGCAGGTACACCAGCTCCTGCTGTTGACCCGCCCACAGGCCTCGCACGCACTCCCTGTTCAGCTTGATGACGCGGAAACTCAGTTGGCGCTTGTTCAACATTATTATCTTGTATTCATCGCTGCCGTCGTCCATTACGTGTCTGGAACAAACATATATTGCATAAGGAACTGGAGGGAGACATCAGAACACCACCGGCAGGAGTGGAGACGATTCCTAGAGGCAGATAGTGTTGTACCATTGATGAACGTATGTATCAAACAAACATAAACTGTGAGGTATGTTATAAAAACATAATGAAGAATATGACTTAGAATTTAATAGGCAAGGGGTGACCTAACATATATGGCTATTATATAAGGGAAACTCTTACCGAGAGGCAACCTTCAATTACACTTTGATTAGTAGCAGAGTGCAAGTGAGTTTTGCAACAAAGTGTAAACGGACACATCAAGTTAGTGTTTAGTGACAAGTGTGGGTGCTTAGTGCGAGTGATAAGAACCACGATGTCCACGATCCATTTTTTTTTGTTTGTAGTGGCCTGTCAAATGCTTAGCACAGACGAAAATGAAGTGGACAGTCTATTGATTCCCATTAACAACTTATTTTCTATTTCTGATGTGATGATGGAACCATTTGTTTACCGTTTATTATTTCTCAAGATTCTAAGTGCTGTTCATCGTCTATTTACTTCAAAATTATTTATTTCAAAATCAGCGACCGACACCAATGCAACTATGCATGAACTTAACACTTCTACTATGTATACAGACACTAATCACTTGATACTAATAAAAGAGTAAATCTACCTCCAACCCGACTAAGGATGATGCATCACAGATCGTTGAGTTTTCTCAAATGAATTGCAAAAATTGGGGAGAGAGTATTTAACAAATTATATTCAACGGTCCGGAATGACAGACTCCTAACAGTAATAATTTACCTAAGAGCCAGCAGATGAGGCGCTCCCCTCAGGACGTTGTTTCTCCAAGTGGGTGAAGCCTCGTGGCAGATGACCAGACAGGCCGTGTGACAGCAAATGGCGGAGTACAGAGCTGGGCAGCTGCAATATTCCTCGGGAGACATGAAGTGATCCTGAAACATATCATTTATATTTATTCATACACTTAATTCTGCTTTTAGACAAAACACTGTGTACCAGAAAACCGTGTTAAAAAAATTCAGTACGTTAAGTATTGAAAAATGGGAGAAATCTAATGAGAATGGATATTTCCATAAAGTGGACCGAAGTGGACCCATTCGAGTAATAATTGCTTGAAATTTGTATTGGGCAACAAAAAAAGTCAACTCACTTGATGTAACTTGAGTGCCATCCTCACAGCGGGGGCCAACACGGAGTGCAGCAGGGACATGTCGGAAAATACCCACTCGTCCCTCACACACGTTATTCTGAAGTCCCCTTTGAAGAGTGCATGAAGACCGTACAGGAAGAATTCCACACTGAAAAATACACAAATTGATTCATATTATTTAAAATTCAATATTCAAACAATATCATTATTGGTGCTACAACTCTTGAAAGTTCTGGCCGCCTCTAGAACTCCTGCTGCATCCCTCAAGTTTCTTACACCTAAGGATGCAGTTTTCGCCACAACTTAAATCAGTGTGGAAACCCTATATTCGAAATCATCCATATTTACTTACTATTATGCACTATTATTTATTATTATTAAGGCGATGCACTACGTCGTGTGATATTTTGAATCAATAACACACCTTACGTAGATGGCGATAAGGCTTAAATTCCCATTTAACACCATCCGCCTTTTTTTTTATTTTTATAGTGAATACCTCACAAGAGTCCCAACTGCTCCCGTCTGGAGCCAGTGAGACTATGGCATCCCCAATTGGGGGATGTTGTGAGGCTGAAGGTAAGTGGGGAAGGGAAAGAGGAAGGTGGGGAAGTACCTGGCTATTCAGATCTAGTCACTAAACACGGCTAAAGCCATTTGGAGCTACGTTTCAATTCTGAATGGTGGTCTTACACCAGGGCGATACTGGTAGTATCTTCCACTCTGGAAAATATACCGCCTGTTTTGATTTATGCAAGAAAAAAACATGGTCAAAAAGTGCCTTTTCTTTTATTTTGTGGATGTTCAGGCATAAATATTTAATTTTTTTTCGATCATTTTATAAATAACTTAATTTGCCACATTTTACAATAAAATCATAACCGGAAATGGGTTCTTAAGTAGGAGATTTTGAACTTTAAAGCAGTTTTCATAGGCCTTATACATTATTTTTTTCTGGGCAGACTATTCGCAGTATTTAATTAAAGCATCTGAAACATTTCTAGGCGACCAAATTTTCAAACCAAAAACACATGATTTTAAATTACTACGTAGTGCATCGCCTTAACTTAAATACTTATTATTTATTATCTACCTATTTTACTTTATTGTGTACTTAATTTCATTATTATTATAATATTTACTTATTATTATCTACTTAATTTATTTACCGATTTTAATTTTAATATTCTTATTGTTATTTTTTGTCAATAATTATTCATACTATTCCTCTTATCATTGTCAGTATGGTCACTCTATGTTTGTGGCTGATAAGCCACTACAGGTACTTTGTAATACTTATATAGTTTACAGTAGACTGTTATTGTTCCCAACTATAAACATACTGCCCAGCTGTAATTTTAGTTGGAATAATTGTATTTAGTGTTTATTTTTGTAATAATTTTGTAGGTTTATATTTTTCATTTAATTTATATATGCATTATTTTTTTCCTGTAAATGTAAAGCTGCACATCTCTACACAGGAATTCCCTAGAGAGGTGAGCGAATTATGATTTCATTGTATTACGATCTTATCCAAAGCTGGACACAAGAATGCAAGTATGACAAGAACTAAAGGAGTAATATTGTTCCTACCTGGACACCGTGTTGTGGCTGGCCGCCCCGAGGCTCCTCCGGCCCACGAGGCTCAGGCCAAAACACAGAGATACCAGGGCAGAGTCCCTGGCTATCAGCTTGTCCCCCTTTAGCTTGTAGAGGTCGTCTCGACGCATGCCGCAAAACGACACCCATTCGTGGTAGACGGAGCAGAAGGAAGCTCTAGGAAAGAAAAGCAAATTGACTGAGATCTCGCACGCACAAGAGTCTCACTTACAGACTTTACCTTGTAAATTTTAGTTAAGTTACTGTACTCTGCTTACCGCTAAATATGTACAAATTATAAAAATGCCATTTTTTTTTACAAAGTTGTATCCGGCAGTGAAATATTGATCCAAGATAATTCTGTTTCAACTTAAGGTAGGCGACAATTACACCATACACATCATGGCTTGGCCTATTTCAGCATATCTCTAGCCATACACTGGGAATGTATGACGAGCAATATGCTAAAATAGGCCAAGCGACAAAAATATAGCGTATAAAATAATAATAATATAACATATATAAAAATATATTTAAAAAAAAAAAAATTATGTGCGATTTTGACCCTTATGTATAAGGAATTTGTGTGAAGAACAAGGTCACAATCGCTTGGGCTATTCTCGTTCTTTACGCAGCAAATACCGGAATGACTTCTAGCTTTTCAGATTTTTTACAAAGAATTTTTCTGTGGAATGCCAACGAAATATTTTCCGCGTTTTTAGTGTCAAAGCGTCTTCTTTCATTATTTTTGATATAAATTTATTGTGGAAATAATAGATTTGAGGTATCATCAGAAAGATAGTAAAAGATATCTACATTATTTTGATGTAATTTTTATAATATTTCACCCAAGAAAAGTGATGAAAATTAACTTCGTAAGAAATGTCAAAATTTTTACGTCATAATGAATAATTATATTTTTAGCATTATTTATTTACAGGTTTCTTGTACAAAATAATATTATTAGTAACAACAGTTGTATAAACTACCGAAATCTGGAAGAATTGTTATCATATACTTATATAATGCGACACAAAAAAATTTAAGTGGACACTTGACGTTTGATTTTGGAATTTGAGCTTTTGGAAATTGGGCTAGGAATTTCCTGGTACACCACAGGTTAATTGTTCAAATTTGTTTAAGTTAAAACAAAGTGTTATGTAAATAATTTGTGTGTAATAAGAAGTAAGTGGAGTAAGTAAACTTTACCCAAAATTCTAACCAAATCAAATAATGTTAGCTAAAGGAAAATTTGATATGATGAAATGTAATGTCTGACTCACCTTGTGATTCCTGAAGCTCTGAAATGTAATGTCTGACTCACCTTGTGATTCCTGAAGCTCTGAAGTCATAATCCTCATCCAAATTTAGATTAAAGATGGGATCCAGGTCAATGAAATTCCTGTCCAAAGTTGGCTTCAGTGCTTCCAGAATACTAGCTGATGAGAGCCACTCTTCCAGCTTCGGTGACTGAATTGTGTAGAATATTATACTCTACAAAAGAAAAGAAAACACATTATTTTCACGCCCTGGTGCACTATTTTGGAATTCCTAGCCAGCTTTAGCTTCTTGTTTGAATGATTTATTTATAATCGGAGAGCTAGCTATGGGAAACCCCAACACATCAAATAATAAGGAATTAGGCGAAGGCTTGTTGGCCTATGCCATCTTTGGGGATGCTGTGTGAGGGTATTTTAAAGAAAAATAAGGAGAGGAAGTTCTGGGAAGGAAAAAGGTATGAGAGGTGAGTAGGAATCTAGGGACCAGTGTGTTCAGGAGTGACGGACATTTATTTTTTATTTCTTTTTATTTAGGAAGCAAACAGTCGTACAGTAAAAAATTATAACAATAAACATTCATATGTTCTAGACCAATTAAGTTCCATTGAGTTAAATGTTGATTTAGTATTTTTTACCTACACAACATATTAAATGGCAAAAAAATAAACATAATAAAGAAATACATAAAATTAAAAACAAATAGAAAAAAATACAACTTTTCGCATAGCTATACTATTCACTACGGGTTTTTCACAACAAAAAAATCGAATAAAATAAAAGTATTTTTAATTTATTAAGCTGAGTTTTATATGATATCAAGTTATGGTTGATAATGTCTACATCTCTAGAGGCATTGTGAGTTTCACAGATACGTACTATTACAGAGTTTTGCGCATATTTGGATTTACAATGTGGTATTCTAAATAAATCGTTCGATCTGGTGTTTTGCTTGGGGCAACGAAATGCAATCCTTTCTAACAGATATGATGAATCAACTAGGCAGTTCACGATTTTGTGTAAGAATAATGCATCAGAGATTTTTCTGCATTTATATAAAGTGACAGGGACAAATCGATGGTCACTAAAACGATACGATAGGTGTTTCATAAATTTTTTCTGAATATTTTCAATGCGATCAATAAATGTTTGATATTGAGGATTCCAAATTACTGAGGCGAATTCTAGTTGTGACCGTACATATGACATATATAACAGAATTAGGGTGTGTGCTACCGTAACAGGCTTTGTAATGCGAATAATGAAACCCAATTGCTTATAAGCTTTTTTTAGAATATTTTCAATATGATCCCTAAATAACATTATTAATTAGAATCTAGAATTACTCCAAGATCTCTTATTGTTTCTACTCGTTGTAGGGGTACATGGTTTAGATATAATTAACATATAATCTATCCTTCCCACTGCGGTGCAAGGCGATGGGTCAAGAGAAATCAGTTGAAGAGATCGGTCGGAGAGGTCAAATGGTCTCCCCAAACATCCTCTCCTGATCTGGCAAGCCGCCCAGCAGGTAAGCAGGCGCATCATGAACACACCCTGGGCACCCCTGCCAAACCACCAAACGTGGCGAACCACTTGGGGTGACCTATAAGGGGTCGGTTATCCAATAAATGGTTCCCAGGGCGGCAATACCCAAATCCGCTTCCCAAATTATAGCTGGTGTCAAGTAGGTTTCATTACATTGTAAAAAATAATGACTGCATTACATACCACAAGAATTATCTGAATTTTCATTGCCATACGTTATAAAAATGACACGGTACTTGAACAGTTCATTGTGGATATAAAACAATGAAGGTTTAGGACGGGTTGTTTCACAGAATTTGCAGAATTCATCAAATTTCAACATTAAGAAGTCCCTGGCCAATAATGATATAATAATAGAACTTGAATATAACCTTCACAGAATGATTTGTTCATATTCCGCGAAACAACCCGACCTTAGTGTTTGTTTGCATTTTTCTTTTTTTCTTTCTTTTGACTAACTGCTCGAAACATTTTTTCCATTTTCATAAACAAACAAACCCTCCTACATTCAGGCTTGGGATTATTTGTGTTCTTTTGTCTATTCCACAACAATACAACTTCAGGAAAATATATACACGGTGTCCGGAAACTCGTAGTACAAGCGGGAAACTGGAGAATCTACACCACATGGGGAACCCAAAAAAACATAGTTTTTTGATTTGAGCATTTTCAAAAAAAAAAAAACCAAAAAAAAATATTTTTCGGCTATTTTAGGGTTAAAGTTTTTTCTGGTGTTTAGGGTTGAATAACAGATGTTTTAACCCTGCAGAGCAGAAATATTTTATGATTACACCGGGTTAAATGAAGGGTGATTTCAAAATAATGCTTCAAATCCGAGTTTCTTCATTTGTTTTACTTTCAAATAGTTTTAATTAGTTGGGTACTTTGATCTTCAGTAATAATTTATAAGAATTTGATTAAAAAAAAAAAAAAAAAAAAAAAAAAAATCAACTTCAAACTCGATTTACTCGATAACGAAAGCTCAAATAAAAAAAAAATATACTACAAAATCGACTCCAAATGTGATGTAGATTCACCAGTTTCCCGCTTGTACTACGAGTTTCCGGACACCCTGTATATATATATATATTTCTGATATCATTCCTGTTTTTGCTTCAGTTTCAGGTACAATACTCTCCCAGTAATCCGCCGCTCTCTTATTACTTAATATCACAAAATCAATCTCTGAATGCTCCGGTATTCGTATGTCAAATTCAGTAGTCAACCACATGCCTCAACTCTGAGAGTCAAGTTTTGTACACCGACTGGCTGGGTTACATTACTCATACACACTACAAGTAACTATACTGCCGTATAACTTGCTCTCTCTGATCCTTTTACAAGTCACCAGGGTTTATTACTGTTGTTTTAGGATATTTCTGTAAATCCCTTGAGTATTCTAGAAATTGTCGCATTTGTTTCTGTTCGTTTCGTTCTGCCACGTTTTTGTTTTGATAAGTTTACAAAATAGTCTTCTCGCAAGCGTAAACGAAAGATCAATATATATTTTTTCATTCTTTGTAAGTAATACAATCCGCCGCTTTCGCTAATTGGTCACTTTCCCGGTTTTTGGGATGACGGATTAGTGGGATAGTACTGTACTTTAATCAGTGATTTATATAAATATAACTAACCGTTTTATCTCAGGGGTAGGCAAAGCAGGTAGACCATCACACAACTCTATCTCGGTAAACACTCCTTGCTTCATTCATATTCATACACACTTGACATGTCCTGATTCACTTGATCTTGCCATGTCTTTCTTGGGCGATGGCGACGTCTTCTACCATTCACTTGCGCATCATATATTCTCCTTACGCACCTTTCTTCATTCATCCGCTCTCCATGTCCACACTGTAAGCATCCTACTTTCCCTTATCCAGCTTACATAAGCCATACATTCTTTCCAGAGTTCTTCACTGTTATGTGGTATTATAATGAACCATACCTTGACGTAGTAGGTGATCAGCACCTTGCGGAAGTCGAACACCTGCAGCATGGACACGGCGCTGTTGTCCGAGATGGAGTAGCCCTCGAGGACGTAGCGCGCTGTGGTGACCTGCCACGCCAGCCAGCGCAGAGAGAACATGGCATTGACGGACAGCATGCGCGGCAGGTGACCCACAGCGCAACAGCAGCAGCCTGGAAGTCAACGCAAGGAGCACATTATTTATCAGGAATATAATAGTGGTCATTAAGGATGCTTCATCAAATTATAAAATTAGAATACAAATAAAAAAAAAAAAATTTCAATAGAAATGTATGAACGCATAAAGGAAACAACTTAAAAAAAATACAGTATTATAGCTAAGATTATCTGTGACAGTTTCACTTGATTAACTTTTTTGCTTTCTTATAAAATTATTTACAAAATAAATAAAACCAGTTTTGTTCTTGAAATCAAACGTTTCTAGACACCTTTTGTCAAGCGATTTTAATGCCTATTACTTACAATATAAGGTATACCAAGAATATACACATTTTTGGCTTGTAGCTTCCTCTTAAGGTTTGAGAGAAAATAGTTGAATTTTATTCATGTACTTTATTTACATATTATTGGTTCCATGGCAACTCAGGATAGTGGCAATTCAACACACATTTGAAAAGTGATATAAAGTCATCAAAAGTGATGAAATAATAACTGTCCTATAATCCTAGTTGCCACTGACTTGAGTTGCCCGGTTACCCATGTTTTCATATAAAGCAGACACTTGTGATCATTATAATTTAAAATAAAACAATAGCTTGGTAACATAAAAGTGATGTTTACAAAGATATTGCTTCATTTTAAATTATCACATATTTGGGTTAAAAATAAGCATGTATGCAGATGAACAGTTGCTTTGACAATGCTTTAGAAGTCTAATAATTGTAGTGAATATTAAATATACCATCGTTATCTTCCGGGCCTTCTGAAATGGCCTCCACCTCCCGTTGTTGACAGTAGGTTCCTCTGAACTCCAAACCTCGGAGCTGGAAGGACACCAGACCATTGCCCATCTCCACTATGTGCACCAAGCAGTTCAGGTAGTCCGAGGCCAAAACTGAAAATAATCATTAAATCGTTGTTAAATAAAGACTTAAATCATACGAAACTTTAAAACGCCAATTAAACTGGGCAATCGCTATGTTAAAATGTAGCTACATTTCGTAAACTTGTAATCATTGTTCCTGAGCCTGGTGCGAATAAAATTTTGACACACCTTATCAAAACTAGTAGACGCCTACGTAGGTGGTCACTGCAATCAATAATATTCGGATGAATTGTATTTTTGTGTAGCGCCGTTTTTGTGAAAAATCTCAAGGGCGATGTGATAGGTATTATCAGGGCCTTAACAGTTTGTGCGTCCGGAGCGGGCTGCTCCAATTGCACCCGCATAGGGCCGACCCTGCATACACTCAACATAAAAAAATAATAAAACACATTCTAGAATAATGCCCTTTGCAGACAGAGATACTTCTTACATAGTGACTGTGACGCAAGCACAAGTAGCCTACCGATATGCTACTCTTTAAAGCTGGTTTCCGTACATGGCGCTACCCGAATTATACTGAACTTAATAATTTTTTCAAGTGCAGCCGTGGAATCAATACGATATCAAGTGACTCTAGCGACGAAGATGATAATATTGTTCTTCTGTATATTTACAAGAGTAAAAACGATCTAAATGAAGATTTCGGGTTCAACCATACAACGAAATAAATGTTAATTGTAGGGTATTCGTCGCCGCCAACTACATGAGAATGATAACAAATGGACTTTTCTTTTCAACCTCAACACATTCATCCGACCGCCGTTAAATCCTTTCTAATGTATTCATATGAACATGGATATTTTCCGATCTCCAGAACAAATTTAACATTATAATCATATTCGGACGTCATTTCTGCCAAACGAGTAGAAGATACGAATGCAACTCGCGTAGCATGCTACAAGCACCATCAGTAGCGTGTAACTGACGTCAAACTCGTAGTCGACACGTCGCATTGTGGACGAACACTAGTGAAATAGTATGGCGGATACTCATGAGAGGCGTTCACAAAACTCGAGTCACTTGTAAATATCTCCCGTGTACGAATGGCCTAAGAGTATCAAAATTAGTAATTAAAAGCTTTACCTTGGCTAAATTATTGAGGTCCATTACAATAAGCAACTCCAGTGAAAAAAATATATATTCATTCATATTAACAAAAACTGATTCTGAATGTATAAATTTTATTTTATATACGTAGAATTTATAAATCGTCATTAAAAAACAAATAAAACATCATCTCATTAAAAGACACCGTTTGGTTGATACCACTGAATTTGCTTATTCATCACAACCAGTCTACGTGAGTAATGTATGTATGGTGTACAAGATTCACATCAGGATTGCCAAATCGTGGAGAGTTTTCCAAATTGCGGGGATATTCTAAAATTCAAATAAATTGGGTTTTTAGCAGGGAGAACCTTTTTGTGCGGAAATTGCGAGAATTCTGGGCATTTCTCAATTATCCAACAATATTGAAAAATAATATTTACAATAATTGTGAGAATGCACTATATTTTCGTTTCTGTTTAAGTCTATTTTTAAAGCCTTAACGAAAGCTAAAATGACTAGATAATAAAAAATAAATGCTAATTTTAATAGAATTTTGTTTCATTATGGAGGTAAAGAAACTTGTGAGGAATTTGAATATCTTTTCATCTCCTGTGGGTATTTTAGAACATATTGTTTCTTTACATTGTGTCTTTTTTAGGTTAGAAGTTTTAACTTCACTAGGGCCTGTGTTGAGGTTAATAATTTTACAAAATAATAAAAATAACACAAAGATTATATAGAACAATATTGTTACATTAATTTTTCTACAATAAACTATTAATTTAACATAATAAACTAATATAAAAACATAATAAATTATTAATTTAAAAAGGCCTAGAGAGAAGAAAAAAAGAATTACATTATAAAAGGACAAGGATGAATAAAATATACATAAACAACATATTATGCCATTAATTTAAAAAGGACAAAGATGAAAAATGTTGGCAATCCTAGGCTGGTGTATGCATTGGTAACTCTGGTACACATTCTCATTTGAACCGATGAAATGTTTTAATGCAGGTTTTCAAACACCGGTAAATTGTTTATCTGGTACAGACAGGGGTGCTCTTGTAAAGTGTCAAATAAAATAAAAAAAAATTAAAAAAAGGTGAGGTCATGGATGCATTTTTGCACTTTGATACAATACAATAACATTAGTGAAGAGATATACACATTTTACCTAGTGTTATTCAATGTTAAAAGTAGTTAACTTAAAGAATAGGAATAAAAACGTCTCGACTCCCATACAAAATACAGAACTGGTTGAAAAAAAAAAGTAGGCTTTTTGAGACTGATGTCACGGGTCACGTCCATAGATTTGATGCGTTTTCAGGAGAACCGAAAAACTAAAACTTTTAAAATTATTTTAACTAAAAACTAACTATAAGATTAAAAAATAGAAGTATTAAGTTAGAAGGCCATTGTTGGTTAAAAAAAAATGGACTGCAGTTCCTCACTGTGCAAAGTATGATAGTGAAATGGAATTGAGAAATACATTGCTAACGGCCGTTGTTCCCAATCCTACTGATCAATTGTTGAGCCGAAATTTTGGCTCAACATTACTCAAATGCACAACTACGCTCTTCCCAACGCAACTCTCCTATAAAGCCGGAGGAAACAAACAACTGGATTAACCTCTGGCTCAGTGAAAAGATTAATTATAAAAAAGTGTCAACAGAGTGAGAAATGTCGAAAATCATTTGGTTCACGCACTTTTTTTCATATTGCCTGTTGTGTATTTTACTATCATTTTAAGTATCAAATTGACATGGACAGCGTAGATGAAAATATTAATGATAATATTTATAATAGACGTAGGGAAATGGGCGAACATAATAAACGATAATATTGAGTTACACAGGCGGCGACAGCCAAATCTTGAATGACAATGATTTCATTAACCATTTTCGATTGTCACTTAAGATTATCAGCGATACAGATGTTTGGAAACAAGCAAATTGAGCAGTACTGAACAAACCACTTGCCTGATCGGAGCCTCAGATTGATTCAAATTGATCAATCGAAAAGTTAGGAACAACGGCTGTAAGTCCATCGTAAAGGTAAATTTAAACTTAACATTTGCTTGGTTTTGTTGCATGAATGTGGCAGTTAATGATTATTATTAGTAAAGTTTTTACCGAAACAATCTCCTTGCTGAACTTGTCCCCATCTTCCCAATAGGAGATCTCCACACAGGTAGTGTTGAAGGGAGCGGGTGAGATGTTCATAGAAAATTGAATTCAAATTGTTGTCGTCTGTGGAAAGAAAAACAAATTAACACTATTCAGGCAAACAGAAAATACATAAATGGATTTATGCTTTCCCGCATAAAAAAAAACATTGATATTAACTTGACAATGGTGATAAAATCAAGACTGATATTGATGTTGTTATTCCTTGGACATGAACATAATAAAGATGTTTTGTAATATATATTATGGTTATGGGTACCGCCGCCCTGGGAACCGTTCACTGGATAACCAACACCTCTGCCATAGTTCAGCCCATGTGGTTCGCTACATTTGGTGACTTAGCAGGGGTGCCCAGGTTAATGGGGCGAGGATTGTCTAGGTCTTGGTGGCAGATGCGTCTGTCCACGTACTGTGTGGCGGGCCGGATTTGGAAAGACTGGTTGAGGGAGATCTTTTTACCTCTCCGGTAGGACTCCGTCGACCCATCGAACTGCACCGCAAAGGGAGGGATGAATTCAAACGTCCGACACTCCTGGACACACTGATCCCCAGATTCCTACCCACCCCTCATACTCTTTTCCTTCCTTAAAAACCCACCACACAGCATCTCCAAAGATGACATAGGCCCCGAGGGAAATTATTTTTCTCAGGGCCTCCTGTATGGAGCTAATGTAAAAGAGGCGATCTTATTACTAGATGTGCTGATATAAAATTGCACAATGATCCAGGGGCTCGATTCTACAATCTCGGCCGATCGTAATCGCCGTTGAAAGTGCATACATTGGTTAACCTTCTTATTCTCGAGTCATCAAACGTTAAGTCATTCCACTCAAACAATGAGTGGGTTGACCCAGTCGATACCGACTTGTCGTCGGCGGCTGTCAAAATCTAGTCTATTTATTTTATCCAAAGATCGTTTCCCGCGCGCACTTCGAAGGACAAGCATTGTATATTTTTAGAATTGTTTTTTTAGGACCCATATAATCGCTGATTTATCTGCGATGTTAGCTGCAATAAATAATGTAGAGCAAATCTGAAGAGACTGAAGAGAAATTCCGCCAGAAGCTCGATTCTTTCGCTAATTTCACAGAAGACTTCTTTAGGAATTTTGGACTTGACAAAGCCTTAGTAAGTCGGCTGGTAGTCAGTTTGTTTCCGTTCATAAGCATCAGGAACATAGGCAATATTCACAGGGATTCCAATATAACTTTCCAACCCTTCAATATTCAAGAATAGATATAAATGAAACATTCAACAAGTCGAGACGACGGGTAATTTTTCATTCGAAAATGGCACATAACAAATAATTCTTGTTCGCTATTGGAGAATCGAGCCACATATACTCATTTCTTACAAATACTATTGACAATTTGGTAATTATTTACCTACGACTACCGTTTGAGAAAATTTTCCGTACGACACACCATTTTGACACACCGAGTTTTCGCATACTTCGCGTTTGTTTGTGTAGTGGCAGTGTAGGAAACATGAAAGACATAATCGGCATAATAGACAATTTTTCGAGATCGCTAGACACGCACCCGTTAATTGTTAGGCGATCAACTTTGATACCAAACATCAGATGAATTTAGTTTCTTAATATTTAAAGGTTTAAATATTCATTTTCGATTGTCACTTAAGATTATCAGCGATACAGATGTTTGGAAACAAGCAAATTGAGCAGTACTGAACAAACCACTTGCCTGATCGGAGCCTCAGATTAATTCAAATTGATCAATCGAAAAGTTAGGAACAACGGCTGTAAGTCCATCGTTTCTTAATATTTAAAGGTTTACTACGATTTTTTAAAAATAAAACGTTTTCATTTTAGGTAAGGTTGGGTTATTATAGGTTATTACAGGTTAGATTAGGTTATGTTGGATTATTATATGTTAGATTAGGATAGATTAGGTTAGGTTAGGTTGGATTATTATAGGTAAGATTAGGATAGGTTAGGTTGGATTATTATATGTTAGATTAGGATAGGTTAGGTTAGGTTAGGTTGGATTATTATATGTTAGATTATGATAGGTTAGGTTGGATTAATATATATCGCACCTCCGGTGCTAAACTGTCACTTATGCAAATAATGTAATTTTTCAGGAGAAGCGTTTGAAAATTCGACATCCTATTATGATGTATAGTTCTTCTTGTCTAAAAAATGAACTGGTAATTATTTAAACTACAACTTTAAACTTCATATCAAAGTAAAAGCAAACGTCTCACAACTTTGTAATAAAAAAATATAAACATTTTAAATTTACAACCCTCCCAGAAGTGACGTTATGGCACTAGAAAACAATTTACCAGGCAATTATGTCATAACAATCAAAACACGATTCATACTTTCCTAAAGTTTTATTAATTAAAAAATCAAAGCAGTATAACAAACTTTCTTAATTCTACATATAGAACTTTACTATTAATCAGACTTTTTAATCTCAGTCTTCTTACCATTTTACGAACGGTTTTCAGCGACGTTTCATATTAAATCAGTCATTGGTCACGTATTGTACCTATTTAAATACTATAATTACGGCATTAACAACAGTATCAAACAAATACAATTTCTTTTACTTATTATTATTATTTTAATGAGCATTAATTTTGTACTAATTGGGTACTCTTAAAAAATTTATTGTCACATTCCCAGGAAAATCAGGCAGTCTTTAACACTGCGGTTTCAATAAACTTGTTTTCCTTGCAAGTGGAAATGTGACTTTATAGAATGTTAGAAGTACAAAAAATGAAATGAGATCATTGTAGAAACTTTCATAGTATCTTGGTATGATATTTGCCTCCACTAATTGCAATAAATCACGCTTTTTGCGTTCTCTAATTGGTAATTTTGAAGTATATGCTTGCTTGAAGGGAATTTCATCTATTCTTTGGGCTTTGCCTCTACTTCCGCGTAAATTTTGTCCTCTTGGTTGAATTATAGCTTTTGCTTCCTCCCAGTTTTCAGTTTTGTAAGTTGTTCGATATTGGTAATTTTCACAATTCTTTTTGAATTTAATGCCTTTAATATCACCAGTTTTGATTACATCTCCGTTTAAATTTTTTGCTTTATTGAACTTCATGTTTTCCTCAAGTGACTTCAAATCAAAGAAATCATCGTAATTCATTTCTTTTACCACAAATGGTTTACCAGTCTTCTTCGCCCCACGAATCAGTGACATGTATTGGTCGGGTACATTAATAGATCCAGCATTTTTTGCTCTTGTTACAGCTTTTTCAATAACCGAATGCGCTACGTCGCCTTCGTTTTGCGTATGACCTCGAATCAAAAAATTATGTTGAATGGAATTAATGTCAAACTTACTGACTGCATAATAGTACATCGCAAACACAAACCTGTTCTTTTGTTGGCCACAGCAATTGTCCGAGTAAATAATTATATCGCAGCCATGACTTTCAAGTGCAATCTGCTCCGGGTATTTATACACACACAATCCTATTTCTATGGCTCCTCTATTGCCCAAGCCTTCGTGCCAAAAATAACAGGTTGTTTCTTTCTTTTTTGCATTAGACATTGTTAAATTATAACAATTTAGTCTCGATTTGTAGTAAAAAGAGCTTGATTTGCCAACAGGACAGGGTAACACTGCTTGTAAGTCATAGATGAAAACAATTGTGTTGGTGTCAGGTTCATGACACTTTTTCATATCCCTGTCTTTTTTAAGTCTACTTAAATTTTTTTCTTCCTGATGTAACTTGAACCTGTCATGTAACATTGTCACAATTGTTAATCGAACGAAAACTTTATACCATAAAACATAAGGATTGGGGAAACAATGTCACTACGTACACAAGTATCTTTATTATTTCAAGAAAAAAATGTCACAACAAACTTAAGTGTTGTTATTGCTCCAAAATCATAAAAATGAATTGTCACAATTACCTTAGTGGCGTTGTAGCTCCAGGAGACTGCTATTCATGCGGGGTACCGCGCGCAACTAACCAATCAAACGTTGTTTCTCCCAGTGGAGGTTAGATTTGCACCAAAACCATAACGACATAACTGCCCTCACGCGGAAATTATACGCACTACACAAGCGACGATGACACACCAAGTAAAGAGGTACATTAGTTATTTTTTCTCATACTCAGATCAATTTTGACAAAACTTGCATAAGTGACAGTTTAGCACCGGAGGTGCGATATGTTAGATTAGGATAGGTTAGGTTAGGTTGGGTTATTATAGGATAGTTTAGGTTGGATTATTATAGGATAGGTTAGGTTAGGTTAGGTTGGATTAGGTAGAATTAAATCACAAACCAGTCTACACAAACCTAGCGTAGCCCACAAACTACTTGAAAACTGGGATATAACTCTAAAGGGGACGCGAGCAGGCGTTATTAAAGGTTCCCCAACATTTATAGTAACTTTTAGTAATAATTTAATAATATAACTAAATTCAAGTATTAATTCAAAGTAAACATTCCATTTTTACCGAGAAGCGGAATTCGTAACCTTTACCAAAAAACCTTCCCTTAATACGTTAATTTTAATAAATAACGGATTTTTTATTTACAATATTTTTTATGTATAAATAAATTAACACATCATTTAAAAAAAATGTGTTTCATTGTCTATGATATAAAAAACCGTTTTGCCATATAAATTTTAAAAACTATCCGATTGTGTTTTTTAATTGTTATGTTGGCAGTGCCCTACACTACGTAATAACAAACGCGAAGTATGCGAGAACTCGGTGTGTCAAAATGGTGTGTCGTACGGAAAATTTTCTCGTAAATTATTATTTACGTAAATAATATTAAATATCAATATTTTTCAAAATCATAAATGCAAAAAGTTGTTGTTTATTGTCATTAAGATGAATCAAATGATTGTTTATTTTTAAATGCGTGTAAAAAACGGTAGTCGTAGGTAAATATTTACCGACAATTTAAATTATAGATAAGTAACAATGTTTTGTATAGTTACCTGAACCTAGGTTTCTTTCCAGTTGTGATGACAGTCTTGTGTTGCTTTGATCGACCCTTTTAGTGTTATAGTCCCTTTCCCAAAACTTCACAGGCCTTACGTAGGAACTCATGAATATTGCACTGCCTGTGTTGAGAAAAAAATAGAATGCAATGTTACCATTGAAAACACATTGCAAATAAATGAAAACAATGTTGACATTCTAAAAAAATGATGCAAGATACATACAAAACAATACAAGGCTGATCAATTTTATATTTTGTATAATTTAGCACAATGATGGAATGTGGTTGAAACATATTATTTATAAACAAGGAAAAACCAAGGCTCACACATAAATCAATATTGCATAGGATAATGTTGTTGGGAGTAGATAAAGTAATACCTACGTGGTAAAGTATGGACTGCAATTTAAAAATTGATATATTATCAAGGTCCCTACCTTGAACATTTTTCAAATAAAGAATGAAGATAAATCATATCGATGGTCCCGAAGCACAATGTCGGAAGTGCAAATTTGTATTATTGCAGTAGAGCTGTTTAAAGTTTTGTTTTTCATTTTTACTGTTTTCGATAATATATTTCTCCAAACAAGTAAATAGGGGTTAATGCAACATATCATACACCGTATTTCTTGATCTCAAAAACAGTAAAAATGCAGAAATGAAATATTAAACAGCTCTACTACAAAACTATAAATTTGCACATCCGACATTATTGTTGGGGAACATCGATATTGTTAACCTTTCCTTATCTGTGGTGTGTATTTACTACACATTGCTTCTAATAACTTTAATAACTCTATAAATACAATAAATTCTGGGTTCAGATTTTAGGTATTACTCTTTTATACATTTATACACTGAATTAAAAAATGAAATTTTACATACTTTTCAAATTCAATTATAAATCAGAAACAAATACACCAATACAATCAACCGTGTGACAATGCTACGCGAAGAGTGTGCGAGGAAATGACACGCTATTGATGTCCCGCTTTAATTCGCTATGCGGGAACATGAGAAATCCACACGTCCGCAGTTGTATTTTTGTTTAGACCATCGATACCTACGACCGCATAGCTGTGTGTGTGCTAGCACTGCTAGCCGCCAGCCAGTTGGTTGCGGACCGTCGTTAGATGTGGACCCCTCGCACGTTTTTTTAGCATCTGCCGATGGTTTTTTCATGTTTTCAGCAATTAAATTACAATTATTATCACTTTTGATATAAAATATAATAAACATAAGCGATTAGCAATGAATATTCATATTTTTCCGATATTAAATCGCTTATTTTGATATGTGTATTGACTACACAGCACCGGAACGCGTGGATTTTTTTAGCACAGTAAGGGAAAGGTTAAAAGGTGCCTAAGTAATGAAGATAATATTATGTGGGGGTAGGTAGGTATACAAAATTATAATATTACTATTAGTTCTTACCTAGAATGGGATTAAGGGGTGTAGACAACAATGCTGAAATAGCAGCCTGTAGGAACAACATTGCAGAGTGGGGGACACTAAATGGTTGAGCAAACGCATGGAATGCACTGCCCCAAGTAATCTGCCATGGCGCTATGTACGTCACAACAAATTGAATCTGAAAATGAAATGTTTGATAAAATAAAATAATATACTTTTTGTTTTAAAACCACGAGTTTTTAATAATTTTTATAACCGACCGGTTTCGCTTTACTCAAGCATCTTCAGGGTACAAATTATGAATTATTAAAAACTCGTGGTTTTAAGACAAAGAGTATTTTATTTTATTTTATTAAATATGTTAAACCACAAAGTGATTGCTTTCTACAATAATATTAAATGTTAGAGTTATAAAGGTGTCACAAGGGTGAACGAAGAAGGTATTTTATGATAGCCAAGAATAATCGACAATGAATTAAACAAATATATATATGTTAATTAGGGTATAATTAAATTGTTAATCTTACCTTTAATAAAAACTCATACATCTTGTTGAATATGATTGCCATTATGAAATAATCCACTAAGAAGCTCTCGCTGGCCCAGTTATAGTCTAGTCTGAATAGGAGAACAGCAAACACTAGGATCAAGTACTGACTGGTTGGATCAGAGTAAGCATTTCTCATACCTGAAATGTTAATACTTTCATGTTTAAACATATGCTTGTAGTAAGTATGAACCAACTAAATATAAAAAAAATAATGTAAAATAAAACAATAACTTTAGTACACAAGGGGCGGGTGGCGGAGACGTGGCGCAGATGATATCTTCTTCGTGGACTCTGTGCCCGCTCCACGTTGTCTGTGTATAATTTACGACATATAAAGTCTATGATTATGTCTACATGAGTCTGCGTCACATCTCGGTAACTCGCCACATGTGTATAAACCACGCCTAAAAATTAATTAAAGAATTACCTTTAAGCGCACAAACGCAGACAATCAAAGATCCAACGCCTGGTCCGAACTTCACGATGATCCCGGGCGAATCCTGAGTCACGGCAGAAATGAACACCACTGGATACAGGATGTTCCGTTCGAAGAAGCAGAGGTAGACGTAAGCCTTCTCGAACCACATGACCCGGGCAGGCTCACGAACTTCAAACTGGGCATGCTCACGGGCCTTGAGCGCCGGCCCCGACAGCCAGAGCCAGGGGAGCTGCTTGCGGAGCTGGGGCGTCAGGTAGTGGAGCACCCAGCCCAGCAGGGCGGATATGGACCAGACCACCTGGAAAATTATTGATTGTTTTAGTTACTTTAACCCAAAAAAAATAATCATGTGAATATCACACAAATCACAACTGCTCTGAGCCAGTGAGACTATGGCATCCCCAATTGGGCTATGTTTTGAGGTTAAAGGGAGTGGGGACATGGGGAGAGGAAGATTAGGATGTATCTGGCTGTTCAGATCTGGTACACTCAACACGGCTTAAGACGTTTCAAGCAACGTTTCGATATTGAACGGTGGAGTTTCACCAGGGTGAAACTGAAAATATCTACCAATCTGGTGATACACAAAGTATCTTAAACAAATACAAGTTAAGAATAAATTCTTATTATTATTATTAAGGTGGCTGTATTGGTGTGTCATGGAAGCTATTGGAAAGTGATAGAAAAGTGAAGTGAAGATTGCTGATAAATAGGAAAGGTTCGCACACACATAAAGTACACTAGATAAAATAAAACTCACAGGATTCAATTCTGGCTGTAATGTTGTGAAGACGGTTGTACTGTGAATTCCCAATATGAAGAGAGCCATGAACCCACAGATGATGACATCGTTCTTGAATCTCGAGTTAACAGTCTCCTGCAGCTTCCTCGGCAAGGGGTCTTCCATTTCCCCTTCACCGGCGGGGTCCTCCTCAGCCAGAGACTTCAGCTTCCCGTCCTTACTCTCCTCACCGATGTGCTCCGTTTTTATAGAACCACTTGAATTAACAGTAGCGCCCAAATTAGAATCTACCTTCAAAGAATTCACACTTGAGTTTACGCTAGTTTGTGATCTCTTTTGAGTTTTGGAGATGTTTGTTTCGGAACTGAAATTGATCTTTGATGCGGAACTATCCATTGATTGCTGCTTTGAGATATTACTTTCTGAACGATTCTTTGGAGCGCTCTGTGCATCTGCAGGTATTTGTTTTTCAGTATCTGCGTGAGATGACCGAGTGTCTGCATGGGAATTTTCAACATTGTGAACATTATAAAGATCTGCAGGAATAAGATGGTTCTTGATCAGATTCCAAACCATAGTGTAATCACTAGCACATCTGCTCAGATGGTACGATATGGGTATGAATAACCCGCAGAAGATGGAAAAGAGTATGTGCTGAGAACCTTTGGCTTCGGTTAGACCTCCGAAAGCAAATCCATACATAACACCAATGGCTAATAGAGAACGAAATACACAGTAGACGGAAGCACTTAAGCTTGCGGTGGCATTGCCCCCGAACACATGCATGTCTATTTGCTCAAACAAATACATAGTGAACGTGTTGACTTGAGGAAAGAGGCCCAAACTAAAAGCCAGAGGAAAGAACAATAGTAGCTTCGATATTACTTCTTCTGTTAATTGCAAAACCTCTTTAGTTTTCACTTGAAATCCATACAGAGTTAACTTTTCACTAACGTCTTCGATACTCCTCTTTTCGTGGTGACTCTCATTCGGTAAATCATATTGTTCTAAACAATAGTGCACCAGACATAGAATGGAGGCACATAAACAGAAGTATACAGGTCTTGAAAATGCCACCATTCTGTTGAAACCGTGGACAGGAGATGCCGCGTCTGGTTGCACACTCTTGAATAGTGAATACTGACTGCCAGCAATCACAAAACAAAACCAAAAAGCGTAGATATCTTTGTAGAAACCAGTGTGAAGTATGAATGCCCCCAATATAGACACCATTATCCCGAGAAAAATTGATAGGATCGCCTCCTTGAGCGTGAGATTTCTGTCAAACAGTGCCATTAATTTCAATCGGTCCATCGTTACTTTGAGTTTCCAACAACTGAATATCTTAAATTTGTAATAAGCCGTGCGCTGATTGGTGTAGGAATTGTCTATGGAGTCTATCAATCTAAATCGTTTCTTTCCAACGTCCATATCCATGCTATTGTCTCCGATTGAATTGGAAGTGGGCATGGACAAGTGCAGCACGTTGGTTGTATTATTGTCACTAGGGATGGACGAATTGAGCAGGAAATTGAGTTGCATATTGGGAGAAAGCATTCTCTGCAACTCTACTCTTTCCAAAAGGGATTCGGTAAGTATAGCAACAGGAGACCTGCGCTGAGAAGGTTGGACAGCTGGTTCCATAACGTAGATTGTTTTATTTCTGTTGCTATTGGCAGATTGGGAAACAGGCAACATGGATGTGGAGTTATTATTACTGGACAAGAGTGGATTATTACTGCCTTGGTTAGAGGAAGAATTGTAGATGCTTTCGTTGGCCGCTCCTTGGTCCATGCTGTCACCCTGCTTTAACTTACTAGACATATCCAAGTCTCCCGTATTATCAGATGTTATGGAAACACAGCTTCCTTCCAGTGCCAAAATATCAGCTGGGTTTTCAGATACTTGGCTGGCTTTGGCAGCTGCCTTTTTAGCGTGACCAGAGCTGTTTTTATCAAATGTGTAGGACATCCAGTTTCCATATTCGTCCATAAAACAGTGGATGGCTCCGTCTGTAGTGTCTTCGAAAGAAGTAGCAAAATGGACATTACTCGAGGAGGTGCTAGCTAGGTTGGCAGGCTCACTTTTATTTTCTTCTTTGGCTTTATTTCCGGCAGCTGGATTATTTCGTTGTCTAGTAGACCTTTTGATTTTTCTCATTCTGTTCCGATGGTTACGATCCATTAGTGGACGGGTCCTTTGGAGTTCATAGTATGTTCCATCGATGGGAAGATTTAGAGGATTTTCAGAACTGGGATCTGTTTCTCCGGGCAAATAAATTGGCACGTGAGGATAGTCAACCCTTGAATTCAGAAATGCAGCCAATAGTGGCATAGAGGTAGGAAGAATGGTGTTGGTGGATGTTTGTGCCATTTCTTCGATAGACCTCTTCCTCTGCTTCTGACTGTCCCTGCGGTGTTGATCTACTTGTTGTCGATGATTACGAGGTCTCTCTTCCCTGTTGAGGGGAGGCATCACAACAGTATTGGCATTGGTGGCAGCAAACAGACATTCCAGTCCTTGGACCAGAGCGGAGTGCGCTTCCACTGTATCTATTTCTTCTTGAGTAGGTTCGGGTTCTCGCTCCTTTTCTTTATGTTTCTCCTTTTTCTTATTTTCTTTTAAGGAAGAGGCTCTAGTTCTGGTTAAGTTTTTAATCTGTTTTGGGATGGCTCCGAGATTGCGCTGACTGCTGGTGTTGGAGTCTGCACTGGAGCAGGAAGGTTTAGAGGACTTTTCCAGAGCAATGGCAATATCTTCTCCTTCCAAGCTGTGCTGGGCTTCTTCCTGAAAATGGTTAGATTCGTCAAATAACCAGGTAATACCGTATAAACTATTTTCGTCACTTTGAAGTTTAAGTTCACTTTCTTCCTTAACGAGAGGAGGAGAGATGTCCTTGGATGGTGTATCAGATAAAGTTTTGTGATCACTGATGTCACTTGTCTCCGTGGCTATTTCCTGGCGGGCATCTTGCATTTCCAAGCTGCCGCTAGAATTGGAAGTTTCTCGATCAGGAGGTTTTTTCACTTCTTCCACTTCAAGTTTATGTCTTTCGAAATTATCTAATAAGCATTCATTTGAATCAACACTCGATTTCTCTAGGAGAAAGTCTTTTGAACTGGCGCTACTTTTATCGAAATAGTCACCGGGGTCGAAGGTTTTAGATTTATTACTCTTTTGTTTACATATCTTGGCGGGAGATTTTTCACTACTGTCTATGATTCTACAGTCATATTGTTTATTATTTACATCGTCACACACACTTCTCGGCGCACTGTCTTCCTCTTCGGTCACGGCCGACGAGGTGGCGTTAAAGGAATTATTTTTCAATAGTCTATTATTTCTATCACATTTGAGCTTATCACTATGTTTAGTATCAACGGAGAAGGAATTGTTTTTAAGGAGCCCTTTCGCACTACTGTTGGATTGCTTTTTATGCTCTAACTCAGACTTATCCGATTTAGTTTTCACGATTTTAACATCATTAAGGCAGTCATTTCTATCGAGTAGCGGTGACCTCGAACCATTGTTTTCATACTCCGTATCCGAAGAATTCATCTCGGCCGGTCTGTTGAAGTCGGAATCGAATCCCCGAAGTTGATGCTTGATACTGACTCCATTATCATCCTCATAGTCCGTATCACACTGACTACTCAAGGATTCTAGGTCACTCTCCTGGCACTGAGATGTTTGCATTTCATCTGAAATCTCAGCAATGGGATACACAATCTCCGAGCCGTAATTCATGTAGGGCAAACTGTTTCCATCGATAGAATTGGACGAGTTTTTTGGCCAGAGATTGAGGTGAGGATTCCTTATCAAGCTCTTACTGGGAGGGGGGATGATGGCACTTTTAGGATTTTTAAGGACTTGCCCGCCAATGGTCTCCACACTGTTGGGGTGAGGAGATAGATTGGAAACACTAGGCGGGGGACAACCGATTTCCAGAGCTGCACTTTTTATCCTCCTTACTCCCGCTGCTCTAGAGTCTGCAGACACTCCCTTTCCTCCTGCCATCTCACTGTTTCCTTTTTCCATCATGTATGCACCCAGCTCCACGCTCCCGGTGGGCAGGAACCCCAGGGTGGTGTTGTCTGCGTTGGAGTGCCTTCGGACGTGTGCCACCAGCTGGGCCGTAGAGCTCACCAGAGGCAACTGGATAGTAGACATGGTGGAGTTGGAATTCCTGCGCATCCCTGAGGAATGTCCGCTCTGTGACGGTTGTGTAAGTGCAATAGCTGACTTCGTGCAGCTCTCCACGGGGTAGACATTGAAGTATCGCCGAGCACCTTGAACTTGGTATCCGGAGATATTTATTTCAGAGTTATCTCTGGAGTCGGAGCTAAGTTGGCGGGCAAACTTGGATAGATACGGTTCTGCACTGGGGAAGTCTGTTTTAGCGGGGGCGGAGTGAGGTGGAGGGGGGTCTTCTGTGTCCTGGTCGATATTGATGGCTACAGAATCCTCTGTCTTCGAGCATATCTCCATCCGCAGTGCTTCTTGGGGATGTGTGGTGCGGTGTTTGGCCCAGCGTCGCCGAGCGTGCGGGCGCACTCCCCTCCCCCTCCCTGTACCACCACTGCCCCCCCTAGCACTTGCTCCTGTCCCCTCTTCAGTGCTGGATTCAGAGCTGTTCTTGTGATGGACATCTACTTTCAGATCTGAAAGAAAATTAAAGTCAATTTTGGAAAATCATATAGCAAAAGTTATTTTAAAAAGCAAGTGGGTGATTTTGTGATATTGAATAGAGGTAATTGATTTTTTTTTAGTAGGTATTCAAACAGAATATACCTATGGTGCTAGTGGTTGGCTTGCGAAACTCACGTGAGGTAATTGATTCATTGTCACTTTGTTGTGTCGTGGCTGTGCGGGTACCACTTAATACCTGGAGCTCGAAATCTTCATCATCCCTAAAAATATTATAATTGTCACTTGTATTTTGTACATTAAATAAGAAGTAGGTACTTTATATTTTACAAAAAATTAGACTAACTGAATACTTATTCTGAATTCAAATTTTTCATGCGGTTAGTGACTAGTGTCATATAAAAATTGGAAATGTTATTACTTGTGCCTCTTTTGCATTCGGCGTTTTTCTGGTGGTGCTGTATTATCTGGGGGGACAATGATGCATTCCGTGGTGTCGTACATGTGATGTAGGGCGTAATTCAAGAGCTTTATAAAACCAAACAGAATAGACACCAGGCTGCAGTAGACGCACCATCCTGCTATTGATGGCGGGAAATACTGTAAACAACAAAATATCAATTTATTGAAGAAAATGTCAGGGAACTAATATTTCCATCGATTGATAAGAGATTAGATAAAAACAGAAGAGTTGTTTACATTTAATTTGCATTAGATACTCCAGATAACGTGTCTAAATGGTTTCTGGTTTGTAGAATTCTTGATAATTATGTAAAATAAGTCACATTCAACAACTAAATTGATTAATGGATGAAGGATAATTGTTAATATAAATAGAAATAGAGGCACTTTGACCTGGATTGTGTAGAAGTGTCATGACATCACCATAATCCATAACCTAACTTTTTGACACACTATCGCAAAAAAAAAATGAAAATTGAGCAAACTCACCAAGTAAACTGTGAACGGCAAACACAAGAGAAACAGCCATAGGTAGAGATGGACCGTATTGCAGAATACGTTCTGGTGAGGATCAAAAAACCAACCTCCTGTAACAGAGGCCCAAACTCCTTGCCTCAGGATCTCTAAGGTTTGAGAACCCATTCCGATGGTTAAATATTCATCCAAAGAATTCTACGGCAACTTCCGTGATCGCACATTCCCAAACTATAACTTGGAGCGATTTAAAATAACCGTTCCTGGCTCCAGCACTCCGCAAACTGTGCCTTTTCTGCCATTTTGGAAACAGATAATTCACAACACAGCTGGCGTACGATTCAATACTACACGCTACACCACAGTAGAAACAAACTACCACAAACTACACTCCGGATAGTAAAACGTCCCGCCCTGTCGTCACTTCCATCGCTTGACGGTAATACATTTTAATTACATTGAATAACACGGCAGTTTACAATTATTCTATATTTGTTATGACATGTTGTACTATTTCGCGAGATGGTAAACAATTGTCATCCAATTTGGAAAGATCCTGGCATTATTTTCTGACTTTTCCTGCTTTCACTGCGACGATTATTGCGGTAAAAGCGCGAACTAACTAAATCTCCATTATCGACAGGGCGATTTTCTCAATCAACTTTCCTTTCTGCTTTCCCAATTTCCCACACTTTCCTTCAATTCAAATGTTGTTTACCATTGTTTGTAGTCGCCTTTATATCGCAGTAAAATGGTTTTACGGACTTTGTCAAACGGTTTTATTTTGACAGCGAATGCGAAATGTCACATTTATATTTTCAGACATAATATTATTATTGAGAAAATAGAAACTGTTTCTAACCAAAATAAATTAAAGTTTTCGTAATGAATACGTCCTCCACGCTAAATACTCGTCGTCTGCCTATATTGCCTACGCAGCTACGTACGTGCACTTGATAATATTTCCTCAATATTTAACGTTTTTTTGCGATATCAAGGTTATCAAATCTTCTGATATTTTCATTTCAATTTGCCGCTCGTTGTAGGTGGTTTATTTATGATACTACTATTACTGTTGTAGGTACTAACTGTTGTGCAAGTATTTAGACTAAAGTAATGATAAAGTTCTTATCAGATTAATAAGTTACAGTAGGTATCTTCGTTTGGTTTCGGTTTTATAATCTCATTTCGTGTTGAAATTATATGGTGCTTCAGCAGACAAATAAAATAAAAAAGATCGGTACGTTTTAACCTGTTTTTTTCTTCTTAAAATAAAGGAAGGTAGTAATGTACATACTCGTTGAGCTGGAGTGATTTATTTATGGCTGCAATATTATTTGGTAGGTAAATCAATATTCGGTTGCTATTTGCCGTTTTTCTAATAGTACTGTTTCCACAAAATATGACCTGTCAACATTGTCATAAAACTTTTTTATTGTGTTTTTTTAACCCATCCGGGTACTAAATGCATTATGTGTAGATAATTGTTGTATTGATATACTTTTGTATTAACTTCTAAATTTTGAATGCCGGTTTAGTTTCTTTACCCATTTACACAAAGTTAAAAAAACCAAAATTATTGACCTCTACCTAAAAATAGCACAAGTTTTGATAATATATGTCTGACTCTCTGAAACGGATTAATTAATATCAGATAATTGGTTTTGCCTAATCTGTTGAGTCTGTAGAATTATTTTCCGAAGACTTAATTTTGGCCATATTTATGTACTTTGATTACTTCTAATATTAAAACATTTTGGTTTTCTTGTACATAAAACAATATTTAACTCAGGAATGTTGGGATTTGGAAAGTACGAAGAACGAATTTCAGGATTGCCGGTGTGAGTAAAAAAATTATTACTAGGCTATCATGTAAACAGGGTATCTAGTACCTACTGACTTCAATAGTGTACTTACATAATATTAATATTTTAAGGAAAGGGCTAAAAAGCGAGAATGCCATTCTTTTTAAAGTATTCTATTGCAGTACATCTAACAAAGCTTGTTACAAAAAGCGAACTTTCTGGAGCAGGACTATATTCGAGTGCATTTTTCAAATGACATATTCGTAGGAACAAAGCTTTTTTTTTTTTTCAAATAAAAATTTATAATATGGTGTTCTATGTGTCTATATATAATTAAGTTTATTTAAAAATATATTCTCATATCAACATATATACTCAGTTCTGTCTTTTACCCTAACACTGGTCCCAAGGGGCCCAGGAACTCATATTAACATTCTTTTGTGTTCCTGTATGTTTTTGGATTTGTAAAAGGGCCCCCAAACTTAGTGCAGGGCCCCCAAAGTCAGTTCTGGAGAAATTTACTACCCCCCTCACTCCTCCCCTCGGATATGGAAATGAGGAGCCCCCAAACTCAGTGTGCCCAGAGGTTCCCTCACGGCGGCGGTCATGTTTATACTAGTATCAACAACCTACTTCGGTCATTCGGTACATTTGTGATACGGTACGGTGCTAACTGCATTTTTATACTTGCAGGCACTTAAATAATAATTTTTTTCAGAAAATGAGTGACTTGCAAGTTATATTGAAGCAGGCGGCCATGCAGATTGGTGCTGGTGGCAGTGCTGGATTTGTAGAAGTTTGCATAATGCATCCGCTGGACTTGATTAAAACCCGATTGCAGCTTCAAACCAGTAAAGTGGGAAGCCGGGCTGACCCCAACTATTACTATGGGGTAGTGGACTGTATGAAGAAAATGTACAAACACGAGGGATTGTTCTCTTTCTGGAAGGGAATTTTGCCACCTATTCTCGCTGAGACCCCCAAAAGGGCGGTGAAGTTCTTCTGTTTTGAGCAGTATAAAAAGATGTTCATGTTCGGATCACCGGTAGCTACTCCATTGGTAAGACTATTCAGAATACAATGTTTCATATCTATAAGGAAAAATAAATGGATTGCCTGAATATTTCTTACCTGACTAATTGAATTTTCCATTAATAATTATTATCATTCTAAATTAATTCATGCTACGCATTAGATTCATTCTGAATACATAATTGAAAACTCACACCCGCCATAACACAGGGTCATCCCTAGCATGGAGGGTGAAATATCACAAAAACTATATGTACCCTCTAAGTCTTGTATTAATAAAATAAAATAAATAAAAACAAAATAATACATATTATGCATAAAACAATATTTCATCCTGTCCTATTTTTTGACAGTTAATGGATCTCGAGCTGAAAAGATGTGCAGTGACCTAGAAATTTTATACAGAAAAGTTGCAGACTTTCGACTTTATAGTCTAAATAATAATAATTTTCGCCATTTAGTGATTAAATAATCACAAAATATGTATAGTTTATTGTACCTTTAAACAGGGTTTTAATCAATTATAATACAAATATATTTTTAAAGATCTCAAATTCAGTTTCTGACCCCAGACGTATCAAGTCAAATCTATCCATATTCAGTCTTTTATATGAGATGTTATCTGACTTATTCTGGTTCACATCAAATTTCAACTCAACCTTATTTTACTAGACGCAAGTTTGCTAACATGATAGGCAAATAAGACTATGCACACATTCATTTATCCTTCTTATTTTAGCATTCACGGTGAGTGCCGAGCAGCAATAAAATTTGTTGTATATGCCGTTAAGATTGTCAAGAGAATTGAACGCTAACTTACCTAAGCGAATTTATTTATTTTCAAATATTTATTTTTTGGAATAACTTAGTGATTAAAACCTCAAATTGTAGTATTTAATTATTGAAGACAATATTAGCGATTCCTAAATGAAAATCAGATAAAGATACTGTCACATCTAGGACTCGAAGCCAGGACCCTTGCCTTGCCGGGGCACCGCTCTACCAATAAGCTATCCCATTAGCTTAGTTCAATAATTAAATATTTTCAAATGCCTTAAAATACTTGCCGCATTTGAAGAATGCAGTTAATAATTGACCAATTAGTATAGTGTATCTCCGTTTTTGTGATATCAACTCAAGGGCTTCTAGTATGTAGGCTTACATTGACCTACAGTCATTGACTAATAATACATCAATGGCTACAGAAGTAATTGCTTGTATTGTGACCTACATATTTGTTTTATCACTTTAATTGATGTTCTCCATGGCATAGTGGTCTACGCATTTGAATTTGATTTGGGAAGCAACGGGTTCGATTCCTGTCACACCATAAAAATAATTTAGTTGATTTAATTTTTTTTATTTATGGGTAGTGGGTGCATGTTCTGATGATATTGAAGTTTGTTGAATCTTACTGTGATAACATTATTGCTTTGTTTGTTTATCCCACATAGTTTTTTCTAAGATATCATCTCTTGATCTAATCTGTGATGCACTTTCTTATGTTGAATAGATTTTTGATGAAGCCCTCTTATCTTTGCCTAGTAATAACGTTATGTTTTATTTTGATTGTTCATATTGTTTATTTATGGAGATTGTATATTGTCCTCCACGCTAAGAGTTCACCTGTGTTGTGGAAGACTCTAATTTTTTCAATGGTAATTTGATTAACCGTTTTAGTGCTAATCAATTTTTGCAAAAATAAATATAAATTGCTATACACATATTGATTAATTTAAAGGAAAAAATAATGGTTTCAAATAAAACACTCTAATTTAGACAAATATCAATCAATTTTATTAATTCTTTTTGCATTATAAAGAAAAAATGTTTATTGATATGAATAAACATTTTTTCTTTATTTTTTTATTGATATGAATAGGAAAAAATAAGCATAAAATATCAATTTTATTTCTTTTTGAAATTGAAATTGATCATTTGTTGCTTTAGAAAACACTTTTGTCGGAGGAATTTTGGCAAAATTTGGTGTTTCTTCTGTTTCTGAAGATGAAGAGGAGATAGAAGGCTCACTTTCAATCCTCAATCTTTTTCTTCGATGCGTTATAATACTGCTATCGTCACTATTTGTATCTGTTGTTTCACCTCCCGTAGAATCACTAGGAATCGAATCAACGTTCGAAATAATAGCATGTGACATAGCTATTTTTTAAAAATAATATAAAAAAATGGAAAAAAGTTATTTTTAAATGTATAAGAATACACTCTCGTTACAAATTACGCGCGAGGTACGCTCCCGCGGAGCACCAAAAACATATACTAAATAAAGATTTAGTCAGAATGACATACTTTGCTTTCTGCCAATCACTAATACATTATAGGATGCGGTGGAACTTATAACAACATACACAAAACCGCTTTACACAGCACAAAATATAATATTAAAAACAATTCTATTTAAACCGTATACATATTCATCAGAATTTCTGTTTAAAGAATTTAATGTCAGAAAACTACATACATTATACTTCTATCACGCAACATTACAAATTTACAAAGATAATATTCTAAATAAAAATGCACCTTTTAAAAACAATAGATTACTCAGACATGCATCAATGCTCCCAACTCCGAAATGTAAAAAAACAATGGGGCAATTCAACTATAAATATCTCGTGAGTAAATTTTTTTGGTTTATTACCAGAAAGTATTCGAAATATAAATAACTACATAGATTTTAAACTTTGCATTAAAAAACACACTGAAAATATAACTGAATACTTTGGCATATTACATAAAAAATAATGAACAAAATGACACATCCCCCATACTCACAAGCCTAGCTTTATTATGGTGGTACATCTTGTGTATAAAATTAAGTGAAATAATTACTATATTATTTTTTGTGAATAAATATAAAAATATATGTTATGGTTAAGGTTTTCACGGGGGTAAGATGTAGAATAATTTTCTCGGTTTATGAAGTCAAGATACAAGTGGGTGTTTATGATAAGCACCCACTTGTATCTTGACTTCTGGACCGAACAGACACGCGAAAGCTTTCAGTTTGAGACAAAATTCAGGACATAAGGCCTCTGAAGATGGACAGTGAGATCTGTCCGAAACGTCAGGAATTAAAAAGTCCTTTTAAGGACTACGTTACGCGGGTAAACCGAGAAAATTATTCTACTTAAAAATATATATATGTAAATATATACCTACCATAATATTATGCATCCTATTTATAATTCTTATTTTATTTAATTCCAGACATTTTCGTTGGCCGGCCTCGGAGCAGGAGTAACGGAAGCCATCTTCGTCAATCCATTTGAAGTGGTGAAGGTGACCCTTCAGTCTAATAAGACCCTGGCAGCCCAGATGCCCAGCACCTGGGCGGTGACCAGAGAAATAGTCAAGACCCAGGGCCTCGGATTCCAGGGCCTTAACAAGGGGGTCACGGCTACCATAGCCAGAAACGGCTCATTCAACATGATCTATTTTGGATTCTATCATAGTGTGAAGGGGCTGTTGCCAGAATATGATGTAAGTACCTACCCATATTTCTTCTTTTAAAAAAAATAGCATTTCCAGGCTAGGAATAACCTGACAATAATTGGATTCCTCCTACGATATACCATCATAAATGTAAAATGCTTCTCTAGGTTGATGGAGGTCTTAACGATTATGTTTTAAATTAAAAAATCACTTGCCAAGCTTGGCCCAGTTGTTTCGCTGAAATGTCCATTCCGAAAGGTCCCCGCCGAAACGCCGATTCTAGTTGCGTTTTAGCTATCTATCAAATTATAATGAGCTGACAAGCTTAAGAATATGATTGGTGTCATCTTCTGCCAATCACAATTTGTTCAAAAAAACAAAATGGCGCCAAATGGATATTTGATGACTTTGTCACACGTGAATTTTTACGAAATAACTTGGCCTTAGTGGCTGTATTTAACCCTTAGAAGATAGGTAATATTTTGTAAATATCTCCAAGCCAAATATAATATTTTAAATAATTGATAGGCTTCTACAATGTCCACGTATAACTTAGGAATTTTCATGAACAGTATTGAAATGCATAAAAAACTTCTAAAACCTAGCCCTACACCCTGTACGTTGCAGTGCACCTAAAGGTAGTCATGATTTCACTGAACTGCTATGATCGTTGATCGGATCCTAAGGATTAAGTATACTCAGGAATTGTATCAGTCGGATAAAATTGTCAGGGTTCCTACCAGAGAGCAACTTGACGAACTTAAATATCTCTCAAACTCGAGCTTAAAAATCAACTGAAATACCGGCCCTTGGTATACTTAGAGGTGTTCTTCAAACAAAGTATTGCGAATGGCTGATAGTACTTTGGTGATCTGGTGAGGAGGCACAATGAAAGATGTTGTGAAGGTCACAGTGTTTTATTTGAGTCAGGTTGCCGTATATGCGATGACTTGAGGACCGATGATGAAGACTCCGGATGCAGGCGGTGAAGTGTTGGTCAATGTGCGGGTCAATGTGGTGAGTCGACGCCGCTTGCTGGTGACCGGACTCGTTGACGTATCAGGTACTGGTGAATGGGTCATGGGTCTTCCGGGTGCTCCAGTGCTGAACAGGAATGCCGAAGGTGCGGTGGACCCGGTCAGCGGTTGTGCGGGAGATGCATAGACCAGCGAGGATGCCGCTTGGTCTAGGTGCGTGGATGTAGCGCTGGTCAGATGTGCTGGAACCAGGGCGTTGTGATCTGGTGTAGTGCTGGCCAGGAACGATGGCCATGGCCAGGGCACTGTGATGATCCCGATGGAGTCCATGAATGAATCGTGCAAAGCCGGGTGTTATCGTCCCGAGCGCAGCGGAGGGACGCGGGTTGTCACTCGTTGAGACTTGCTAATTGTTGAACGACTAATGACTGACTGACTGCTCGCTGCGTCGGGCCTATTTATATAGCCCGGCCGATGGCATCAGTAGCTGCGCGAGATCGCTGGTAAACTACGGGACACTCGCTCAGTCTGGGTACTTCTGGTACTTTCGTTGGCGCTGGAATTATGCCTAGGCAATAGGCTAGAACCTTCTAGCGAATGCGCGTAATGTGCTAGTCCAACTCGCAACGTATTGTCGTAGGTAGTTCGCTCGCAAGTAGGTGCTCGTAGACGGGTAGGTAGCAAGATAGGAACGCTTCGCATTATGTCTAGAGATGTTCAGGTTACGATGCTTTTTGTATTGGCGAAACGTTCTAGATGAATCTCCTAACATCGCTACAGTACTGATGTACATAAAATTATCAGTTCAAAGTTTTAGCTGATCTTGGTCAAATGTAATTTGTTGCACGGTGGATGATTATTTCTTTACTCAAGTTGTTATCTCTAATAACATAGTAGACAAATATCGAAATTCGGGATAAAAATTATGTACACCGGTAAAAAATAAAAATACAGGATGAAATCATAATGCATAAATTTGAACAAGATGCCTACATTGCCCATGTGTCTGCTGGTAGTGCCTCACGTCAATTGATTTCATTACACTTGATTTAATATTATTCAAATAATAAAGATTTTCATAAAAGGGAATAATAAAAATTGGATTTGATTAAGATTTTATGTTTACCGAACTCATTTCAATATTATCTTTAATCACTAAAGTAACAATAGCAACCACTTTTGTTTACACATTATTCATATTCTTTATCTCCACTATAAAAACTTACACATGTACCTATTAAGAAATGCATTATGACAAAAAAAATTATTTCAGGATCACGTGAAGGAGTTCTTCCGCAAGGTGACGATAGGATTTGTTTCGGGAACTCTGGCTTCGTGCTTTAACATTCCCTTCGATGTGGCCAAGAGTCGCATCCAGGGCCCGCAGCCCGTTCCTGGCCAGATCAAGTACCGGGGCACCATCAAGTCCATCGGGATTGTTTATAAGGAAGAAGGGTAAGTCTCAATATTATGTACAGTTCGTCAGGAAAGTGTAGAAAAAAATGATTTTAATTGACAACACCAAAATCAAAGGAAAGGTTTAAAGGAAAAAGTGTTACTTTAAAAAAACACCATGGTCCAAGTGAATATTTTTCACGTCAACATCAAACGGTGTTCAGAAATTAGTGGTACTTCCTGAAAAGAAGTATTCTATATCATGTGACGAAATTTAATAATTGAACTTATTGTTCATTTTTAATACTAATTAAGATAACTGTTTAACTGTAAATTTAAAAAAAATAAAATAGTTGTTTAAACATATGTCGTAAGGTTTCAGCGCAAATGTAGATGGCACATTTATATTGATTCTTATTACAACAAAATGTAGTTTTAATTTGCGATTATTTGTTCCAGTTTCGCCGCTTTGTACAAGGGGCTCCTGCCCAAGGTCTTGAGACTGGGCCCAGGTGGTGCCATCATGCTGGTGGTCTACGAATATGCTTACAAATTCCTGGAGGAAAAATTCAACTAACATTCTCAAACTTATCATTCATTTGTTGGTTGAAGGAAGTGAAGGAAAAATTCAACTAACATTCCTGAATATGCATAGCCATTTTTACCAATAAAAAGCAATACGATGAAAGCAATATACAGCGAAACTCTCTTATAAGATTTTCCAAAGGACCAATAAAAAATTTCTTAAGTGGAAGATTTTTTTGTGTGATCACTATATATGAGGGTTTCACTGTAGTTCATATTTTATGCTGTTTAAAATATTCTAAAAGTGCCTTATACATAATGTTAAGTTTTAAAGATTTTCTATTTAATTAGTTTTGTTATTCATCTTTTGAAAATTTAAATATATAAAATAATGTTTTCATTTTGATATCACTTAAAAAATACTTTGTTATTGTTTTTACCATTGCCCAATTGGATATATTTTTATAAGGAAATTTTGAGAAAAAATTGCCTTCATAAAAAATATACCAGATGCGTTTCAAATGTTTATATTTACATGTTTTCGAATTTTATAAGTATCTTTACTCACTTTGTCATTCCAATTATTAAGAAATTTGCATTTATGTATAATATTATATTATACAAAAAGTTACAGTACAAGTATTAATTAACAAAGTGAAATAAGTAATTTATGAATATGGGACCAATATACAGGGTGTCCGGAAACTCGTAGTACAAGCGGGAAACTGGTGAATCTACATCACATTTGGAGTCGATTTTGTAGTATATTTTTTTTTGATTTAAGCTTTCGTTATCGAGTAAATCGAGTTAGAAGTTGATTTTTTTTTTTTTTTAATCGAATTCTTATAAATTATTACTGAAGATCAAAGTACCCAACTAATTAAAACTATTTGAAAGTAAAACAAATGAAGAAACTCGGATTTGAAGCATTATTTTGAAATCACCCTTCATTTAATCCGGTGAAATCATAAAATATTTCTGCTCTGCAGGGTTAAAACATCTGTTGTTCAACCCTAAACACCAGAAAAAACTTTAACCCTAAAATAGCCGAAAAATATTTTTTTTTGGTTTTTTTTTTTTTTTGGTTTTTTTTTTTTTTTGTGAAAATGCTCAAATCAAAAAACTTTATGTTTATTTGGGTTCCCCATGTGGAGTAGATTCTCCAGTTTCCCGCTTGTACTACGAGTTTCCGGACACCGTGTATAATTATGGGGAAAATTAATACAGTATCCGGGGGTAAAGTGAACTAACTTCCGGAGGTAATTCTTCATGATGGTAGAAGTAAAAAAGATAAATAACTTTTTTCATAATTACATTGTTTTTTTTCCCATACATAAATATTTTAACATTGAAGAATATTTATTTTTCTATACAAACAAATTAACTTTTTATCCTTAAAATGTTTGAATTTCGAAAAAAGTATTTTTTTTTAATATAATCCACCTGTATAATCACTTTACCCCCATACACCTTGTTTAAAAATTATAATTGTATAACTATAGTCCATTATAATAGCATGAATAATATCAATATTTTAATTTAAGAAATATATTAAGTAGATACCTATTCACACAGGTGCTTCTAACCTATTATGCATGTCTTCATAGCCTTTTTAAAGGTTTTTACTTACCATAAAATGTTATTTTAGGTGCATTTTTACTGACAATAATATAAATTTTATAAGAGAGCATTTATTTGCTCATGTGACCTGCTTTTTTATTGATATTTTTTCTGTGGCCTTGAATGCAATAATTTAATTTAATTAAAATCCAAGGGAATTTGCTTGTCTGTTTTAATGTGAATTATCACAAATCTATCTATATAAATAAAAAGGCAATGTTTGTATGCCCTATAAACTCAAAAACTACTGGACCGATTTTGCAGAAAAGTTTTGTTATTATTTAGTGCAGGGAATGTTTACAGAGCAGTTTGAATGGTAGAAAAAATCAGGGGACACCGGGTAAACTCTGCGTAAAGCCCGGGCAACGCCGGGCACTTTAGCTAGTAATGTATAAATTCAAAATTCCAATATACATATTTACTTACACTATCTAATAGGCTTTGTGTTTACATTCCAATGTTATTATTATTTTCATCTATTTTATCTTGCCAACTCACATTGTTGATACTTATCATATCAAATCGTGTAATATTTTTGTTTATTTATAATGTTATGTAATTGAATGATTAACCAACATACCACTGTATTATAATAATACAGTGAAATCTCCATCGATCGTTCCTAGAATAATCGTTTTCTTCCACACCCGAATAAATTTCATAAAACTCATTTTGTCAAAATAGATTGCATCCATTGTTCCTGTCTGCATTGTTTAAAGTATGCAGTTTTTATACAATTTTACTGAATTGATCGCTATCGGTGGCCGCTACTGACATTAGTTGTCATTAGACGTCAAACACGGTGGTGCATGTGTGAGTTTATCTTTTTACTTTCTTGATTTTGAGCGTTTCAACCTTAAAAATGAACCATCCAGTGAAAAATGTGCATACCTACTCTTATGTCCTGTCCTATGCGGGCGCAATTGGAGCAGTCCGCTCCGTACGCCGAATTGCCAAGGCGCTGATAATACCCAATACCTAACAGTCCTAACACAATCGCCCTTGAGATTTTTTTTCATAAGAGCGACGCTTCACACAAATACAAATCATCCGAATATTATTGATTCAATGTTCACCTACCTAGGTTCACCTACTGGTTTTGACAAGGGCTGCCAAAAATTAACTCGCGGCAGAATCTGTTTGCCTCAGGGCGGGCCCTGCCTACTCTTCAAGAAAGACTAAAAATTGTCGAAGCAGTGGAAAAAAATCCCACCTAAAAACACTTTGATTTAGCCATCGTTTTAGGAATCGCGCCATTTTTATTTAAACACATTAATTTATATGTGTATTATAAATCCGTCTTTAGAATATGAAACAATTAAGTATGAATGTTTTGTATATTACCGCATCCATAGTTTATTTCAAAAGGACCCTTCAAAAACGATTGATAGAGGTTTCGCTGTATTATGAAAAAAGAAGTATCGATCATTACCCTTACCTAGTGTAAACCTCCATCATTCCAAAATATTTATGTAAATATGTACTTGCATTACACATATACATATATTTTTTTATGTCTATTGAAAAGGCCCTGATCCATTTGCGAGCTAATGGTATTACTCCAAAACAGTCGACTCTTGATTGCCGCATAGTGACATGGCATGACAACCAAAGAAAGCTGTGTGAAAACTGTCACACCAGCGGTTTATTATATCGCGCATTGAATAAAGAATAATAACTGTATTTTCTTTAGTCATTGATATCGCAGGCTAAGGACTTCACACATGCACAGCGAGCTAGACTGCTGGCATTTAAACATTGCTACATTGGTGGTTTATACCTTCGGCTCGCCAGCTTGCTACCAGTGGTTTACACCTTCAGCTCGCCAGCTTGCTACCAGTGGTTTATACCTTCAGCTCGCCAGCTTGCTACCAGTGGTTTATACCTTCAGCTCGCCAGCTTGCTACCAGCGGTTTTACTTTGATCTGGGCTTTACCCTTTACTCACTAATTAAACCATCTTGAGAGAGGTGCTAATAAAGTTTATGACAAATTATTGTACTTTAATATTTGCTATTGAACAAACATCGGAAATATTATTTCATATTAACTTTTCTTACAATATGACCAAAAACTGTTATATTTTATTAAAATGAGTATAGTTGAGTATTTAATATCATAATACTGTTTAGGAATCAAATATATTACATGATTCTTAAAAAGTTTATCATCTAGTAAAAATTATACAATATCCAAAGGTTTGTGAATTTACTTCGGTGAATAGGTACATTGTTTTTTTTTTATGTTTGTTATTTTTACAAAATAAATATGAATTTTCTTACATAAATATTTGTATTATTTTTTATAATTATTATTATACAGGTTGAAAAGATCATCGATAAAGCAAAAAAAAAATCTTCCAAAAATCTATAATTCTTCCTTGCCAATCAATATCTAATATTTTTCCTCACCTTTCCATGTAAATTTTATACTTCAATCTGTTCAAACTACACTTTTATCACCTTACCTCCTACTATCTACTTTACAGGTTGTAGTCCGCATTCAAACAAACTTTACCAAAAAATCGCCAGATGTCTATAAAATCCAGGTAACCCCAAACACCGTTTATCTACGTAAAAACTTGATAACCTATTCGGGCCGGTATTTCAGTATACTCAGATGCAATTGGAGCAGTCATGGAGCAGTCCAATTGGTAAGTCGGCGCCCGGAGTGGACTGCTCCAATTGCGCCTGCACAGGACCGGCAAGGGTATGTATGTATGAGACGATGCATGAATGTGAAAGAAGCATGGAGTGTGTGCCAAGAAAGAGTTGTTTGGTGATCCGTCCTCTCTGTCAGGCAGGGCCGGCACTATGTGGGCGCAATTGGAGCATTCCGCTTGGCATGGCGCCAAGGCGCTAAAAATACCTAACTAATATCCTGACTCATTGACATGGCTCACTTAATCGTGTCGTGTCTTCCTCGGGCGTCCCCGTCATCTTCTACCATTCACATTCGCGTCATATATTCTCCTTACACTCAATTCCTCGATCATTCTGAACGGTTAGGAAAGCCAAAAGATAACCCAAATAAATAAAATTGGATAGGCTTATCCAAGACATCGAATGCGTTGTAAATATTCGGGTAGACTTTGCAATCAGATCGAAAAGTGAACAAAAAAAATATGGGATACAGTTGAAGAAAATGTAATTAATTCAAAAATGGATTCTTGATATTGATAAAATAAGCTCAGCTTGACGAAAAACACAAATAAATAACATTTGGTGGTAATAGCTCAATTGGTAGACACCGGTCCTGGTAAGTTTTTGTTTTCCGTGTCTTTTTATTATTTTTTTATTTATTCTTTAATATATGTGTTATACAATGGTACCTATATTATATTGTCCTCCACGCTAGGAGTTCACCTGTGTTGGAGGACTTTATCTCCGTCATATTATCATTGAGACTTATTGATAAAATTACTAAGTTCGGAGCTCTTTATTTTCTAATGTAATATTTATGAAAGCTGGTTTAAATTAAACACAAGTATATATGTTAAATTTATGATTGTCATTTATATTTTTGTACCAATGGCATTTTGTGAACTTCTACTAAAAAATCTAATATCGGCATGGGCAGGTAACGAAAGAAAAAAAACCTTGTTAAAAATCTGGGGTAGGTATTTTTTTTTAATGCATTACCTACCTATCTCTCTTGGGTTCTATTCCAGTCATCTAATCTTCTAATTCCTCCAGGTAAATAAAATACCTTGTGTCGCATTTCATTGCCTAACTGAAATTACACTATTAATAAAAGTTAACATTTTATAAAAAAATAAAATTACGAGGAAAATTACCTACCAGTTAATTTATCTTAAAAACACCTCCAGATCGACATACATAGTCGAGGGTGTCTTCACTAAAAAAATATTAATGAATTTACAAAATATAGATCGACACACATAACTTTGCAGGCGATCGAAGAAGTAACTAAGGAACTATTTTAAATGTAGATTTTTTTTATTCACAAAATCTGCATTAGTGACGCCACCTGTTGCAAAGTTAACCTTGTCAATCTGTACAAAAATGTATTTGTCATTTTTCACGTCATGATTACGGCAATAAGTACCTACCCACCTATGTAGGAACTTAATAAATTAATAAATGGTGGCACAAGGCCTCATTTCTCAATGGTCTTAAAAATCGATTTCTTTTTCTTAAATTGGTTTGAGCAATTTATAATTGAAACGTTACAAATCAACTAGGTATAATTTTTGTCATTTTTATTACAGACAGTATAAAACTGCGACATTATTTCGGTTGCGATGATGAAATAGGAAATCGACAAAGAAACGCCGCAATGAAAAAGTTTATAATTTATTTATCAATGTACAATAATATGGGGTAAAATAAATTACAATGAGCAAAACAAAACTTAACAAATACAAAAATAGTAGTGCTCATCTGTAAACACACACAAATATAATGATTATTTTCTAATACTGTTTTTGTTTAACCCTTCTTTCTCTCCTCTTGGGTTTTTTATGAATTGGTTCGTTTATATAACCTACTTGTTTCCCATCTGCGCTCTCTACTTGTTGATTATTAGTGGATTCCGCGGGCTTGGTTTCTTTTTGTCCTTTGTAATTTGGATCATCTACTTGCGAGGATTTTACATTTGAGGAATTGTTCTTGTATTCTGTCGTCCGCACTTTGGCGTTTTTGGTTGGAATAGCGTCGTCTGCTTTCCAATCGTGAGCAGACTCCAGGCGTTTCAGATCTGGATAAGGAGTTGGAGAAGGAACTGTGGCCTGGTTGAAAAATTCTTCCTCTACCGATTTTTTGTTTTGAGTTCCGTAAAAGTCGTAGGTTTCGTCGTTTTCAGGATTATCGAAGTAAAAGTCGTAATGTTTGTCGCTTGATTTAGATATTTTCCTTTCGTCTGATGGTGCCCCTCCTACTGGTTTTTCTGCTGTATCAATACTCTCTGCTGGCAGTTGTTGTTCTTTGTTGGCGATCTTACGTCTCTGTGCTGAACGTAGTCCTTCTCTGCTGGCGACTTTTCGACTCTGAGCTGGTTGTTGTGCTTCTCCGCTGGCGACCTTTTGACTCTGAGCTGGTTGTTGTCCTATACTTGCGACCTTTTGGATCTCTCCGAACTCGTTCGTTGGATAATTGATGCTTCTGGTTGGTTTCGGCACTCCTTTGCTATGATGTTCGCTTTCGTCGTACATGTAGTAGTCAAACGGAGCAGGATGCCATTGCTTAAACTGTCTCTGTTCCTCGGCCTGTTGGTGAATCCTATTAGGTTTCGCTACTCTATATATCGGAGGAACGTTCACAGTGACGGTGTCAATATGTCCAGGATTATTTTCTGTCGGTGGTAATATTCTAGGAACGAGACTTTTGTTGGGGTCTTCGGTCGAAGTAGTCCTTTCCGCTGAAGCTTTTCGCCCGTCGTTTCTTCGTTTACTGAAGAAGAATTTTTCCGAAGCTTTATCCTGGGATTTTCCGGATGGTGGTTGATGGTGATTCAGAGATAGGCTTTGGGATAACTGCTCTTTTTGCGTTCTCTGGTTGTATTGTTGAAGATACTCAGGTTTTGCAACTCCGTATTCGTTGTGGTCAACATCTGGTCTGGAGCTGGCCTGAACATTGGCGGATCGTCCGCGTTGGTATCCTGCGTTCGACTTAGGGTGAGACACTACACTACTGAACTGCGTCGGTTTCCTCGATTCCTGCGAGTTTTTCCAAAAAGCGTTGATAGCCTCACCAAACTTGGCATTTAGTGCAATTTGCTTGCTTCTGTCTGGCTGTGAATCAGCCTGTTTCTGACGGATCATGGTTTCTTCCCCATCATAATTAGGGTAATCCGGTTGCCTCGCGCCTCTGTCATCATCATATTGCGGTGGTGGTTGCCTCAAACCTCTCTCATCCGGATATTGTTGTGGCGGTTGTCCTGTACCTCTATCATCTGCATATTGTTGTTGTGGTTGAGCAGTACCCCTATCATCTTCATATTCTTCGTCGTCGTAATCCGGTCTCCTAGTTTGACTATCATAGTTGGCTCTCTCCCTCTCGTAGTCGTAGTCCCTCGGAGCTGAACCCCCGCGGAAGTAATGATCGGCGTCAGCAGCTGACAGCTTCTGCGTCACGCCATCTCCGTGGTCGTAAAAGGCGTCGATGTATATCTGCGGTTTGGTAATACCAAGACTTCCCGGCAAAGGGTTTTTGCCTGAACCACTGGGTGGTAGTTTTGGGGGTGGTGGTGGAGGTGGCGGTGGTGGAGGTGGTGGGGGTGGTGGTGGAGGTGGTGGAGGTGGTGGTGGTGGGGGAGGTGGAGGAGGCGGTGGAGGACGTGGAGCACATCCTCCGCAGCCTCTCCTTGGGGGTGGTGGTGGTGGCGGTGGGGGAGGAGGTGGAGGCGGTGGTGGGGGTGGTGGGGGCGGTGGACCAGGGGCCGCTGGAGCTGGGATATTCTTGTTCCAATTAAAGTTCAATGAAAAATTGGTGACGACGGTTTCTCTCGGTAATGTCGGCGGGGGTGGTCCAGGAGGTGCTGGTGGTGCTGGGGGTGGTGGTGGTGGTGGCGCGGGAGGAGGTGGACGTGGCCTTCTGCCTAGTATCGGCGGCGGGTAAGCCGGGAAAAGCTGCGGGGGCGGGGGTGGAGGCGGCGGGGGTGGTGGCGGAGGCGCCGGGGGTGCCGGAGCAGCGGGAGGAGCGGGAGGTGCGGGGGGAGCGGCAGGGGCGGCAGGTGGCGCAGCAGTGAGCTGCACCAAGCCGCCGGATCTCCTCAACACCTGGTAGCCCAACACGTCCGCCAGCCCCCGGAACACCACCTCGCCGAAGTTTCTCTTGTGCCTCACCACCTCATCCCCGTCGAATTCACCTTCGGTAGGAGCATCCACCTGCTCCTGTTCCTCACTCACTTCATCACTGTCCTCGTTGTTCACTAAGTCTTGGGCCCCGCACAACTTGCCGACACACACCAGAACACACAATAAGTAAAACGCTCTCATGGTTCACTTCCTGATGCCTGCATTATTATGAACACGATACAGAGAGTTATTGACTAAGAAACACTGAACACGTCTGCGGACCAAAGAGCTGGAACGCAATAAGTCAGCTTGTATAGTGTCTCGACAGTTTTACTCGGTGATAATTTGCCATGAAGAAATGTACAAGAAACCGGACAAGTTGCATAAGGCGACACGATCATAATTTCGCACATAAAAACTACCATTACCTCTGACTGAAAGGGTTTCGGTCGATTGATTCCACCATGATGAAAGAAAGTGCTTTGAGTACAGCATCATTTTAATTTGACATTGTAGAAATGATTGGAATCGTGACAGCGACGTACTGTGCGACCAATCTCTCAATTGAATTATTGTTAACGCACTTTTGAATTTATTTGGCAAATTAATCTAAACAATCAAACAAACAAACATACACGAATGCGGGCTGCTCTACTTTCAAAAGGTTCTTTCGTTATATTTTTCTATGATTGGAATGGTTTTTGCATCTTGTTGGTACGGTCGGTTCTCAATCACTTTCCTTCCCAACTTGTACCAAGTTTTTAACAATTTATTACCAACTTACTTTAGAGACAAACAAAGACTTCCACACACACCATTCAAGACAGAAAGAAAACATCGGACAAAAAATTAACAAAACAAAAACACAGAAATAAAGTATAAAGGAATCCAATTTTTTATTTTATTTATATATTTATAGATAGATAATATAAAATAGAGTACAAATTACATATTAGGAAGCTTTGCCTGTCCAACTAGGAAAGTTTCCCGTTCCAGGACAGACAAATTGACAGGTGTAGATGTACATAATTACATAATAAAAAAAATATTTTTCTCTGCAACTGTAAAGTTGTGCAATGAAGAAATTTTTATTTTTATTTTACAGTAGTAGTGGCTTTGTGAAGATTAACATCGTAACATATATTGCATTCGGATTTACAGTCAGTATAAGAGATAAGTTAGGTATTTAGTAGAAATGAAGATTTTTTTATTTTTGTAGTTGTGACAATGTAGAAAGGTAACTTGGTAGCATATATTATATTCGGAATTTAGCGAAATTAACCTGGTAAAATATAATATATACGGATTTAGAGTGTATGTGATAAGTTAGTAGTATTGAACAGTGTAAACCAGGTACCTGATAACATGTTGGAGGAATTACATTAAGATTTACAACATAAAGTGAACTTATAATACTTAGTACACTTATAGGAGAATCTACTAGTAGATATCTCTAATGTAGAGTTGGTTCCTAGTGAAATTAAACATGTACCTAGTTTAAGAAAATTCAAAGAAAAGTATAACTTTTGTGAATGTAATAAGTATTAGAAGATAATAAATCAACGATTAGAAGCGTAAGTTAAATATAAAAATACCTATACCAAAGTTCACATTAGATCACATGGAGTGCGTCTATTTTAATAATAATACATTTAAAAATATTTCAAAAGAACCCTAAATAAAACTTTAATATTATTTTCATTACACATATGGCGATAATCAGCCATTTTTAACTACAAAAATAAGATATTTTTGAAATATAAATATAAAGTTTACAGAGTGAAAACATGAGTCTAATACATAATTTAGCTACGGCCAAATTATTGACGTAACTTATATTTTAAATACATGCTGGATGTACCTTCTAGATTCTAGACAATATCTACCCGACTAATTCAGTACCTCCTTATCTTGTAATTATATTTTTGACACGAGGAACTGAACTAGATGTCAAATAATATTTATTGTTCATTGCGTATTTCAGGTTCAATGATTTAAGTATACAAAATAATGAGTAGGTACGTTTAATTTTTTATTGTTTTATGTGAATACCACGCAAGAGTCTGCTGCTATGAGACTATGATAATTGGTGTATGTTGTGAGGCTGAAGGTAGTGGGAAGGGAAGGAGATGGGGAAGAGGAAGGTAATGGAGTACCTGGCTCTTCAGATCTGGTCACCAAACACGGCTAAAGCCATTTAAAGCAACGTATCAATACTGGCAGTAGCTTTCACTCTGGATGATTGTGTAATAACACGAATTAATCAAATAAAATTTATTGGCGCCCACCGGGATTTGAACCCGCTACCTTCGGCTTGCTAGTTGAAGAGAGTTCGGTCATTTTCTATAGATTGTAAAGCGGCCGCTACACTACTCGCTTCGGCGCTTCGACGAAGTCCTCGACGAAGTTAGCCGAAGTCCGAAGTGCGTGCCCACACACTCGTGCAACTTCGCGAGTAGCTCAGTCTCTCGGAGTCCGTGCACTAGGCAACATGGACGTTCAAGTGGCAAATAAAGGATGAAAGTAGATTAAATGCTGTTGAAATGAGATCCCTGAGGCGTATAATAATAATAATAATAATAATTGGATAATTTGTAAAGCGCCGTTTTTGTGAAAAATCACCTCAAGGGCGTATGTGTGGTAAAACCATGTTTGATCGTGTGAGGAATGTGGAGATCCGCAAAGAGTGCAAGGCTGATGTAAGCGTAATTAGTAAGATTAAGAAAGGGACGCTTAGATGGTTTGGGCATGTAGAGCGAATGAGCGAAGATAGGAGTGTGACGGCCGGCATAGTCCAGTGGTAACGCATTGGACTGCCATTCCGAAGGTCGCGGGTTCGAACCCGGCGTGCGCAAATAAATTTTATTTGATTAATTTGTGTTATTTCACAATTAATTAATTAAAATAATATATAGTATATTTGCGGCACGTTCCAGAGTGGAAGATACTACCAGTATCGCCCTGGTGTAAGACCACCATTCAGAATTGAAACGTTGCTCCAAATGGCTTTAGCCGTGTTTAGTGACTAGATCTGAATAGCCAGGTACTTCCCCACCTTCCTCTTTCCCTTCCCCACTTACCTTCAGCCTCACAACATCCCCCAATTGGGGATGCCATAGTCTCACTGGCTCCAGACTGGAGCAGTTGGGACTCTTGTGAGGTATTCACTATAAAAAAAAATAAAAAAAGGAGGATATATGATGCAAATGTGAATGGTAGCAGAAGTCGGGGACGCCCGAGGAAGACATGGCACGATCAAGTGAATCAGATACTCGAGTCGGGCCATGTCAAGAGTCAGAATAATAGAAGAGTATGTATGAGACGATGTATGAATGTGAATGAGGCAAGGAGTGTGTGCCAAGACCGAGTAGTTTGGCGGTCTGTCCTCTCTGCCTACCCCTGCGGGGAAACGGCGTGATGGTTAGTTAGTTATCTTTATGGTCCCTTTCAATTGGGTCCCAAATAACCGCCTCGGATTGGAGTGTTTCTAGGAACAAAAAAATTAGGTCCTGTGACCACAGTGTAGAAGCCATATTTTATTACGTATAGTCACTATGACTCTGCGCACGCACAACCACCAAACACGACGTCTCGAAGCGAACTGAAGTGAACCGAGTAGTGTGGGCAGACACTTCGTGTTCGAACTTCGAGTCCTTTGACTCGGGCGCATTTACCGACAACAATCGGAAGTCGGGCCAAGCGAAGCGAAGATGCCCGAAGCGAAGCGAAGTTCGTGCCCACACTATCGTATTAGGTCAACTTCGATCAACTTCGCGAGTAGTGTAGCTGGGCTTTTAAACAGTATGTGAGCATAAGAAGTAATTATTCTTCTTCTGGTTCCCTCTCCTATCGGGGGTTAACTATCAGCAGGGCAGTTGTAACACGCACGAATTGAATTCCCAATGGAAAGAGGTTATTTGTAAAATAGATATAACAGATATAAATAACTGCTACCCGCAGAGCAGATAATGTCTAGTGAGTGTTGTCTAGCGCACATGATTTGTTAATAACCTTAAATAAAAATTAAATAAAAAAATAAAAATTGTTACGCCCCTGTTAGGTGCAGTTACCCTGCGGCAAAAACCCTTTAGGTCTGATTTGTTTTTGCGAGAGTTCGCAAAACCGGTTAAGGTCATAATAAAAAGGCATTTCCAATGAGAAGGGCGTGTTTAATCGAAGGATTTCTTACGAAAGCTGAAAGAATTTCGTTAATAATTGATCACGCTTTAATGTTGACCTTGATTTAACGTTTTACGAATTCAATTTGCAATGTAGTTTTTATGGAAAAGGTGTAAAAACATTCGCAGTGTTATTTATAAAATGGTAATCGTAATTAAGGGGGTGACAGAATTTCAAAGCGTTTTAAATAACTCCATAAAGCTAACCATACAATCCCATACCTAAAAAGATGATGTGTTATTAGTGTGGGCGCGGCGACGATACGCGCCGTGATGTGCTAGCCAGGCTGTATTTGAAAAATATGCGACCCCCTCTCTGCCTCTCTCCGGGACAGAACAATTAACGGAGCTCCGTTTTTACGCGACTGTCATTTGTTAAAGTGACAGATCACATACAAAGAATAGAACCTTCGCAGAACTTGAAAATCAACTTTGAAGAATTGTTAAAATTCTCTGAAACAACCCATCCTAAATGTTGGTAAATTCAACACATTTCGGAAAAAAATGTAGATTGCAAATTTAGATTGGCCAATTATATTATACAGGGTGTATCGGCACTAACCCAACAAACTTTAACCAGCTATTCCTTAGCACATTTGGAGTAAAAAATGTTATGGGCACTTTGCTGTCCGGTAGCATTTTTTTTCAATTAAAAACAAAAAAATTGAAAATTTCCACACTCCATCACTGTTATTGGCATTGCTTTTCGTGTTCAACAGCTGTTATAAGAAAGTATGTCGAAAAGCGTCTTCGCTCTTTCGCACACACTAAATAATAATAGTTAAAAATGAGACGAATGGTGCCGTGCCATTTCGTTGTGATTGTAAAAGCTCGCCAATATAGGTACACACGTACATTATTCAACGGGATTCGAATAAAATATTGCCAGATGGATTTTTAAAACTTTGACAAAGGATGAAACAGTGGTGACATGTGGTGAAAATATGAATACTAAATATTTTATTAAAAAAAAAACGTTACCGGACAGCAAAGTGCACATAAGATTTTTTACTCCAAATATGCTAAGGAATAGCTGGATAAAGTTTGTCGGGTACATACCGATACACCCTGTATATTAAGAAAAAGTTCAAATTTTACTCAATCAATAATGCATTGAAATATTGATAGAAACTCATGGTTTATTGTTTTCTTGATCTCGATCTTTTACTCCATTGTTTTAGCGATTTGTCACTGCGAGTGGCACAAACAGCAAACAGCAAACAGCCAACTGCGAAAAGCGTATAGCACCTCGTGGCTTTGAAACCTCCGTCTACTTGATTGGCACGAGTGGACTTCTGCCGATAGGAGAAAGCACAGGGATAATATGGAGAAAAATATTACTTCTGAAAACATAATACTGCTGTACCCTGCTGACTACACATGTATACCATCTCCCACTCTATCCACCCTGTATACTTATAAATACATATATTCTTGTATAATGCATTATATAGGTTTATTAAATTTGTTCTACTTCCATTTTTATACTTTTTACTTAGTTTGGCTTTTAAATTTGTTGCTTAGTCCTGTTTTTTATATTTTAGTCTACATTCACTGTTGTTTATTAGTATTTATTACCAATTCAACCATCTGTGAACATTTATAATTGGTCTGTTTCTTTTCCATCTCTTTTTTTTATTAAATGAATACTAAGACGTTTTATGTTCCTTAAAATAAATAAATAAAATACTTGTAAGGCCGGTCAACCCATGTTGTCTAAGGACGGGTTGTTATTCAAATTTAAAAGGTAATTTCCAAGTTCTGTGAAAGATTTTTTCAAGTTCTGGTGTTATTTCAGTTTTTTTAAGCAGCTAGTCTATAGGGATATTATCACATAACATGAATTAGAATTTCACAGAACCCAAAAATGAACGTTGAAATTTGAAGAATTGTTCAAATTCTCCGGAACAACCCGTCCTAACTGTTACATTTGTTTGGTCAATCTATCCATTATAGGCATAAAATATATGCATTGCCAAATTCGTGTTTTATTTAGTAACACTTTAATGAAATGCCAATGCTGTTCTAAATTTGAATAAGCAGTCTATGGAAAGAAAAAAAAGGAAAAGTATGCCCGCCAATTGACAATTCTAGTTACGCATTAGTGCGTCGTATTCAAAACGTGCACTTTGCAAATTTTGCACCGAAATAAAAAAAGAAATCAATCTGCAGACATTACGCCATGACGATGTAATAATATGTATATAGTTAGGTTTAGTGGATTGGTTCCAAGATAAAATGTATTATCAAATCACTAGTACATGGCGCATTGTAATATGTGCCCATTTTACACTGTACATACTTGAATAATACATGATATATAAATCTGAATGCACATGTGTAACTGTTCTTGTTGTTCTCTAGACTCGGCACGACCAAAATGGATCTCTTGATCTGAATAATATATGACATGGCTATGGATGTTATTTTTGAAAATACTAAAAAATGTTAAATTTATGATATTTGAATCTGGATGGTTGTTACAAAAAAGTTTTATACTTCCGTGGACATGGACAAATAATGTGAGTAATAATGGAGAGTCTCAAAGGGAATGCTTTTCTTTGTCCATTTGTACATGTCCACGGAAGAAAAGTTTTATGCTTTCGTGGACACGGACAAATGGACAAATAAAGTAAGTAATAATGGAGAGTCTCAAAGCGAATGCTTTTCTTTGTCCATTTGTACATGTCCACGGAAGAAAAGTTTTATGCTTTCGTGGACACGGACAAATGGACAAATAAAGTAAGTAATAATGGAGAGTCTCAAAGCGAATGCTTTTCTTTGTCCATTTGTACATGTCCACGGAAGAAAAGTTTTATGCTTTCGTGGACATGGACAAATCGACAAATAAAGTAAGTAATAATGGAGAGTCTCAAAGCGAATGCTTTTCTTTGTCCATTTGTACATGTCCACGGAAGAAAAGTTTTATGCTTTCGTGGACATGGACAAATCGACAAATAAAGTAGGTAAGTAATAATGGAGAGTCTCAAAGCGAATGCTTTTCTTTGTCCATTTGTACATGTCCACGAAAGAAAAGTTTTATGCTTTCGTGGACACGGACAAATGGACAAATAAAGTAAGTAATAATGGAGAGTCTCAAAGCGAGCGCGAATGCTGTATTTTGTCTATTTGGACATGTCCACGGAAGAACAGTTTTATGCTTCCGTGGAAATGGATAAATGGACAAATAATATAAGTAATACTGGAGAGTCTCAAAGCGAGCGCGAATGCTTTTCTTTGTCTATGTCCACAGGAGAAAAGTTTTATGCTTCCGTGGACATGGACATGGACAAATGGACAAATAATTTAAGTAATAATGGAGTGTCAAATCGAGCGCGAATGCTTTTCTTGGCCATGTTATATCATATTTTCAAATAGATCTATTGAAATTAGAAAATTTTTTACAGAAAATAGAGACTCGCCCAATCCGCACATTTTTATTTAAAAACACTTTGTATCAGTTATATAATAAATAGAATTAAGTATTTCAGTTTCCGGAAACGGAAAATAATGCATTTTAATAGCTATTTCGTTCAAAAAACGGATTATTTGACGTCGTTTTTTTACCTAATAATATTATAATATTTATTGTAAATACTTTTTTTTAATTAAAACCAAACTAAAAACCTATTTTAAGATCATAGGTTTGATATTTTAGGTAAAATTTTCAATTTAAAAACTTTCCCCTCAATAATGATGGCCGCCAAGTGAAGAATTGATTTGAATTTTCACGAAATAATGCATAAATTTTCACTTCTGGAAACTGAAATACATAATTCTCATTATACTCTGCAAAACGTTTTTTTAAGTGCTTACTAAACATATCCCTATTTTCTGTACGTTTACCAAAAAATTACTCTGTCCATAAGGACATATATTATTTTAAGCACCAGAAGGGAAATCTGGGGAAGATTTGAACAGCTGAAATCGTTAATTAAATTCGTTGCTATTAAATAAATTCAGAAATCGTTCGAACCATTTCAAAATAATTCATGAAAACATGCGTTATTTTTCTATTGCTTGATTTACGAATGTGGGACCTATATAATGTATTCTCTTCCTCTCCTGTTATTTAATTTAGAAATACCACAAAACGATAATTTAACCTTATTTAATCATATTCACAAAACGATAATTTAACCTTTGAGATATTATTACAATGTTTCTCTTATATGAGATCACTTCAGTCAGCACATGTTTTTTAAATTTATTCGAGAATTGATGGATTCAACACTGAATCAAAGCATGCAGAAAAATACCTGACTAGGAGGAAGTAAAAGAATGAAAGGAATTCCAATAGTTAGGTGAAATCACCAAATTACGTATTGCGCAACGCATCACGTGGTTTTGGGTTCGGTTTCGGCGTGACCGAAAGTGAATACCAAACGACGCAACGAAGAAAGTTTAGTTGTGTCTTGTATCTGTTCTGTATGGCTGTCGGCTTATTTCACAATACAATAGGAAGGATCCTCATTAGGGATTCACAGCGCGTGCAAACCAACGATTGATAAAAGATGTATTTATTTTGTGTTTTCCGAAACAACAGAACCAATGTGCACGTTTTGTGAATCAACTAAATATTGCAGTCGTAATTACTCTAGCTTATAAATTAATTTTTATATTTTTTGTCCGGAAACGCAATGAATAACACCTCATTAAAACAGTATTATTATTTATGATGTCATAAGCTTTATTACAATTTTCACTTTCTGCAAGTATTTAATTTATTTTCATCAGGGGCGGTTCTAGTAACTTTCTAGGTGGAGTGAGATCTCAGGATTAATACTGAAAAGATTTTGTAAAAGTATTAAAAAAAATGTTTTTTTTACGTTTAAACAGAATATTTTGATAGCTACCTGAGCACTAACTAAATTTGATGTCATTTTATAACATGTCCAAAAACCGCACCATACAAATCATCCAAATATTATTATTAACTTTGGCTGACAAATTTGCTCAAATGTTTAAAAAGGTTATCCATGGAGTATCATTACTCTACGACTCAATAAATCTATTTCATATAACCAGATCTCTTTCCATGTTTTAATGTTCAATTTTCAGTCAATCGAAGAATTTTACCTTTAGACTAACGACTCTGTAAACCTGAAACAATATAAAGTTAACATATTATTACAGAAAAAAAACTCCGACTACAGAATAGAAAATAGAATAAATAAATATGATATAAAAAAGGAAAAATACACTTCTTGCAAAATAATCGAGGCAAAAACGTACATTTCTCAAAATGATTACTCCACTAATATTGAATTAAACAATTTGCATTTTATTCGTGGTAAAATCAATTTGCTTATGGCTTTCATTATTTCTGTAAAGTAAATGCGGAAAATATTTGCTCTGTTTTTCTTCGTCAGATAATTGCATCCGTTTTAATTGTTTGCAATATTTAACGTTTCGTTTACAGAAGTTTCTTATTTATCTAATGACTTATGCATGCAGTGTCGTAACCTGTGGATTAGGAACGAAATGGCATTTGTAAAACATCGGCATACACTCGAAATAATAATATCTATTACTAGGAGTAAGTAACTATTAGGCTTAGCCAGAATTTGAACCTTTTTAGATTTAAAAAAATATATTGATCAAGTAATATGCTTATTTCAAATCTCTCCGAGAAATTTCGGATAAGAGATATTGACCCCACTGTTTGAGAGCATTCAATGGGATAATAATTGAATGTGACTCCATCGTTTGAGAGCATTCAATGGGATAATAATTGACGGATAGCGAAGTCCTGTTCTAATTCGGAATACTCGAACATTTTACACTTCGTTTGTCTGTAAATTTGTTTGTTACATTCAGGTTAGATTGTGGCCGTTTTAACCTGTCGTTTGCCGCAGTAGCCGATAGGCACGGTCAAAAAATCATTTATCTGCATATAAGTAGCTATTCTGGGTAAAATACCTTCGGTAGGTTATATACACCTTTCATAAAAAATATGAAAACATTACCCGGATAAACGGTACTGTTTATACAAATTGAGTTTTTACTTAACAGACATTACGTTGCGACAGCACTCGACGGGTTAAAGCGAAGCTTAATGCTAATTACCACCAAAACACGGGCATGTGCCTGCTTGGTGGACTTAACATACCCAATAATTGTAATAACAGAAAAAACATTGAATAAAGAAAAAAACACTATTTTCGATTAATCTTTATAACGAATTTGTTTACATTATGAATACCAAAAAATGCTTTAGATAAATTGTAGTTGTTCCTATCGTTTTTCTTAAGCAGAATATTAATAAAAATTATATTTACTTAATATAAAATATAAATGTAAACTACTAAAAAATGTATTTATTCAGTAGAAATGTGTGAACGCATAAATTAAACAACTTAGGACGGGTTGTTTCGGAGAATTTGAACAATTCTTCAAATTTCAAAGTTAATTTTCAAGTTCTGTAAAAGATTTTTTCAAGTTCTGATATTATTTCAGTTCTGATATAACAGAACTTCAATAAGACTTTCACAGAACCCGAAAATGAACATTGAAATTTGATGAATTGTTCAGATTCTTCGAAACAACCCGTCCTTAAAAAAATACAATTTTATGGCTAAGATTATCTGGGATAGTTTCCCTTAATTAACTTTTTTGTTTTCTTATAAAATTATTTACAAAATAAATAAAAGCCACTTTTGCGCTTGAAATCGAGCGTATCTTGACTCCGATTGCCACGAGATTTTAATGCCCATTACCTATATTCTTGACGATATAAGGCATACCAAGGATACACACATTTTTGGCTTCCTTTTAATAATTCAGTAAATATTGTTTTGTGAAATTGTCATATCTATTAGTTAAAGAGGTAGGTAAGTAGGTACTCGGGTACTTAAATACTTGCCTACCTCTCTTATGATTTCAAAGGAATTTTTAGTTTTGATTTAAAATAAGAGAAAATTAAAACACATTTTTTTGGACGCGAGGTCTACTGTCCACATAACTACTAGTATTCATGGATATATTGTTAATTTTTCCATTAGTTTTATTGTTGTGCAAAAAAAGAGGGAAAACCACGTGACTCAAAAAGAGCTTTAGCATTTGACCTTTTGGGGGCTTTGATAAACATGAATCGCATCATGTTATCTACCTACGTCGTTTGCTTCAATAAATTTAAAATCTGAATTTATTAATTTTTCCTTGCAAGCTGCTTAACCAATGTTTAACTTCGTTAACCACGCCACTGTATTATGTACAATATGTACTTATTGCTTACATCAAGTTAAATACTGAAGTAGATTAACGTGTTTCTGATAGAATTCCTGGTGTTTTATGCAGCTATTTCTTTCAGACTATTGTAATTGTTAACAAGAAACTCATTAAGTTCATACAGTAACAGCAAAGTTCCTGTTTTATTTTAATGTAAACAAAAGTGTGTCAAGACAACCTGCATAGGAAATGCGATAAATACAAATAATTAGAAGAATAATCTGAAAAATTTCATAACGACAAAATCACATTTCGTGATATTTTATTCAAATATAAAATATATTATTCAATGGTTCCATGAAAACTCACCAAAATTACAATTCAACACACCTTTAAAAAGTGATATAAAGTCACGAAAAGTGACGAAAAATAGTGTTTAAAAAGGGTAATTATTTAACCTAGTTATTGTATCATCACTTTTCTTGACTTTATATCACGTTTTAAAGGTTTTAAATTGTCATTTTCATAAGTTATCCCGTCACCCTTAAGAATATAACACCATAATGGGTTCAAACTCGTTTTAATTACTGTTACATAGCAGTTTTTGAATTTTTATTTATGAAAAACAATCAATTGTAAATAAGAACGATCCACTTCTTCACACTATTTAAATAATAATATAATAATAAGGTGTTTATTCCGGTATGTGGGGAGGTTAGTGCAGTCCCACACATTCCATATAGAGATACAACAAAATATATAATCAAAAACAAAAAGATAGAACAGAAAAACAAAGAAAAGAAAACAGAATAAATTGAAAATAAAATAGAATAAAATGATAAAATAATAGAATAATAGAAAGTTGAAGCCTTTAGGGAGCCGTGACTATATTAGGCGCTAGTATTTTTCTCCAGTGTGCGTCAATGCTGGAGGATGGAGTGAGGCGGGCTTCCATAGTGAGGATATTTCCAGAGCTTCTTATCCTTTCCCTCATTCCTGCCACCCTGGATCTAATAAGGGCTGCATATCCGGGAAATCGCCCCTCCGTGAACATACGGGAAGTGCTGCAGTATCTGGGGAGACAAAACATCGTGCGGAAGGCGTTGTTGTATTGGACCCGTAGTCTTTCTATACTACTCTTTTTGTAGTTTACCCATAGTTCGAACGTGTACAAAGTTGCGCAGAAGGAAAGGAAGAGCGTCCTTTTTACTGCGGTACTGCAAAGGCGAAATCTTCTACTGAGCATGTTTGCTTTAACGCTGAGAGCTCGCCTTTGTCTATTGATATCATCCAGAGATGTGCAAAATGGGTACCTAAAACCATTTGAAATGCAAAATGGAAATGGGTCAAAACTTTTCCATTTGAAAATGCAAAATGCAAAATGGTTTTTAGAAAAGCATTTCAAATGCAAAATGCAAAATGCAAAATACCTATTTTCAAAATGCATTGAAAATGCAAAATGGTTTCTCAGGTCAAAAAATTAAAATAATTATAGAATTTTTAAATAATTTTGTCATAATATGGACATCAATGCAGAACAAACATATTACATGATGGTAAATCCAAAAACACCACGACTAAAGATTATGAAACCACAAAAAAATTGCGCGGGACTAATGTTGCCAACGTAAAAACATAGAAACTGCTATCTAACATTTAATATTACAGCGTCATGGCCCCATGTTCAGTATTTGAATCAGTATTTTTTGTAATGGTATCACTCAATTGCCAGGGCTCCTACCAGGGAGCAACTTGACAAATGTAAATTATCTTTCATAACGAGGTTGAGGACCGACTGATATTTAGGGCTTATGAAAAAAAGATGAGTAGAGATAGTAGGAAGAATGTTGCAAAAAAGCATTTAAAATGGAAAATGCATTGAGAAAAGCATTTAAAATGCAAAATGTTAAATGGTTTTTAGAAAAGCATTTAAAATGCAAAATGGAAAATACCCATTTTGCATTTCCATTTGAAATGCATTTATTTGAAATAAAGCACATCTCTGATATCATCATCGTCCATCAGATTACTGGTGATTATGTGCCCAAGGTATTTAGTTCCTTCGGTCACCTTCAAGTTCACACCGTTCAAGGTAGCTGGAGGAATATTTTTCGGGCCTTGCCCGTGTCTTATGACCAATAGAGCCGTTTTAGCTGGGTTGTATAACATATTTGTTTCTTCAGTATACTCTTCACAGATTTTCAGAAGAATGCGCAGTCCCCTTATAGATGGTGCCATCAGGACCATATCGTCCGCATAACTGACGTTATTCAGACACTGTCCTCCGATGTGGCAGCCTACTCCTGCATTGTTTAGCCTTTCGGTGAGTTCGTCCATGTACAGATTGAACAGTATCGGTGACATGCATCCTCCCTGTCTGACGCCACTCTTTAGGAGGAAAGGTTCGGAAAAATCATCCTTCCGTCTTACTAGGTTTTCCTGCTGTCTGTTCCACGAGTCGAGGATATGTATGACCTCCGATGATATGCCTCTTTCTCTGAGTTTAGTTTTAGTTAGACTGGAACTAAAATTTTCATTCACTCGCTGGAGCACTGATTTTCGAATTGCATTGATTTCGTCTGTGATTCTTCGCTTAAAGGTGTCAATGGGTTGAAAACATTACTTTTTAAGTAGCCCCTAATACTTTTGAAGTAGTATGTTGGACTCCTCGGTGACCAGTAGATGTCTCCTCGTCGACTAATTATTCGTTCACGGAATAAATCGTGAAGAGCAGTTAACGAGTCATTTGTTATGTGGGAAAGGGCTCCATTTTTTATGACAAAATATGTTGCTGTTGTAGCCAATCTGATTTTGAATTTTTAGAGACAAAAAAGTACGGATAATATGGCAATATCGATCGGAACGAAAAACATTCCGAGACCCCCATTATTAATTAATGATAAAAAAGCTTCATACAAAAGAAACAACGCATCGCTTTCCACATTCTCCATCTCTTTCACCTTTAAGCTTGTGACAAACCACGTTTTATTCTCGTGGTTTGGACTATTTCAGCATATCGCTCGCCATACATTCCCATTAGGATTATATGCTAAAATAGGCCAAGCCATGATGCGTATAGCGTAATCTATCAACCCCATTACACTCCTTTTAGCATCGTAACATACACCAATCGGTTATACATAGTCACACTGCTTCGGGCAGTTGGGATTCTTGCGCGGTATTTACATTTTAAAAATCTGCACAGCATTTTTGCTGGACATCTGATATCACAAATATATATATTTCACATATGACGGCCCCCGTGTTTGAGTGGTAACGATACTTGGCTACTAATCCGGAGGTCGGGAGTTTAATCCCCGGGTGACCAAATAAATTATATTTGATTAATTCCTCTTCCTCATCTGCTTCCCCTCCCCACTACCTTTAGCGGTACCTACTCATACAAAAGTAAAAATGAAATCATTAATTTCTCCACGTTGTGATAAAAATCCCATTAGTCAAATAAATTATGACGTATCATCGATATTTCTTGCTGTCTAAAAATGCTAAGTACGCCATCATAATCGAGATATAATGTCTGCTTTGAACTTTGATTATTGTGTTATTTATTTCCAGGAAATATGGAGATGCAATATAAAATTAGTTAGGAACAGGTGCTATTCTGAACCTTTAATAAAATAGAAGAACTAACTCATTAAAGTTTCTAATCCCAATTAAAATTTTGTTACAATGCAATTGTTTCGAATTTTAACTTTATCTCCATCGAAATAAATCAATCAAGGTAATTTCTGCACAATATTTATGGCAGTTGCGTTTGCAATTCTTATTTGCAAATGTACCAGCCAGCCATGTAGTTATGAATTCATTTCTAATTTAATTCTACTCAAGTGAGACGTGACAAAGTACAATAAAGTTCACAAGAAAAAAACTACATAGTAAAATTAAAAGTAGTAAAATGAATTAACGCAATTCAAAACGTCTCTATATTTGGCTAGGACACTAACATTAGTTTTCCATTATGTATTTAATATTATTTAATAAAAATATTCACCATCGTTCAATTTGTACATCATAATAATTAATACATATTTTCCGTTCCGTATAGTTCCGGAAAGTGCCGTACATATTTGAATAAATAAGTCATTATCCGCGATTACCGCGTGGCCTTCTCATTTCGACGGCACTACACGTTGTAAAGCTTTTCGTGCTTTGTTTTAAATGGTAAAATATAAATAATGGATATCTATTTCGCGAGTTGAAAATAAATATTTATCAAAATACCGCATCTGGTAAAATCGAAAGGACGCTATACAAATAATCCAATCATTATTATAATAACTTCATTTCACTTTTGTTTCTAGAGTACCAATTATTGTCCAGAGCCAGTGAGATGGAATTTGGGGTACGTTTTTAATTATCAATTTACAGTTTTTTTCTTATTTTAATATCAGAAAGATATATGCATGTAATGTTTTAAGGTTATTTAAGGAGTTATGAAATACATATATCATATATACCCATTCCTCTTGTCATGTTATGCTATGTAAGGACATCTGTTCTGCCGTATGGTATCTTGACCAAGTCGTGGTGACGACTATGGCTGAAGTTATAGCATTCTAAAAGGAATGGGCCATCAATAGGAGGCTGAGGGAAGTGAGAGTTGGGAAGTCCCTGGTTATTCAAGTCTAGTCACAAAACACGGCCAGTGCCATTTCAAGAAATCTTCCGATTCTGGGTCTGAATGGTGGTCTTTTTCTAAGGCGATGGTGAGAGTTTCTACCACTCTCGTATGGGAACTGGGGGTTACATCAAGAGTTATCGCATTGGTTGACAATAACTAAATAAAATGTAGAATGCCTTTTATTAGTAGACCTTAAAGGCGAGGAATTAAATTGTATGAAAACGTTTAAAACCCTAGGCCAACAGCATTTTAGAAAAGTTATTTAAAAACTAAATCATAACATATTTAGCATATTTATTGGCGTACTTGTGTACTTACCGTATAGATAGTTTTCCAATGCACTGCAAACCATTATCGGCGGCTAACTCTACGAACGTGACGTTCGTTTGGCAAGGTTATGCTTTCTTCCTACCGAAGAAGGTATCCAATGCCGAAGCTTATTATGGCATTGGGAACTTGCTATGGTTATCGCTGATATCATCATACACTTAACAGTGCCCTCCCAGTACGTTTATATAAATATATGCACTTACTAACTATGTGTATCAATCCACACAGCAGTCAGGATCCGAATTACTCTTAGGCTTACTAGGCTACATCCCCGGGCGCAATATTTATGGGGCACATATTAACCGCTTAAAATATTTTCAAAACTTCTTCTTTCTTTGCGCAGTGATGTCTGTATAATCTAATGCGCCTGTAACGGGTTAACGGGACGTACCCCCTTTATTTATACAGTTTTTTACCGGTCACCGACAATACGTATTTTTGAGTGAGATATAATTTCCCCAATCCAGGAATGTAGTTATTGAATTTCAATACAGTAAAGGTTCGTAATGTCTATTTGTATAATTATTATCTTTGTCCTATATGACCAATAGGACAGAGATGGAAATCTTGTGTGTACTTAACTCGTTTTTGTTTGTATCTATGCTCCTTTCGACAACTGCTATTTCAAGTAAATAGTAGTAAAATAATTTATGGTTGGCATTCTTTTTGCCGTTGCGTTACATATTGACACATGACAGTAGAGTAATACCCGCCTAAAATTGATATCTTACAAAATAATTTTATAAAGCGTCGAGCACAAAATGTCGAAACACAGAAATTAGTAAAATATGTATTCGTTAGGTTAAGAAATATTATTAATGTAAAATATTTCTTAACCAGACCGGTCGGTAGCTGAGTTGACATCGCGTTTGGGTCCCACTTAGGAGTAATGTGTTCGATTCCTCGGCTGGCTAAGTCCTCCATCACAACACAAGCAACACTGTCCGCTTACTGTGGTGGTAGTAGGAGATTTTCAAATATTGTCAGGTTATTCTTAGGAATATAATATATTCCCGGGTTAGCCCGGGAATGTTTGTCTTTATAAAAAAAAAAAATTGTTGTGCTTACTCTTTGCGGCATTATTGGTTGGGGGATCTTGTAAAAAATCTAAATAAATGTTTCACTAAGAATTACCATAAAAATTCAAATTTCTCAAAATGAAACACCTTTGAAACTATTTCCAGTACCAATTGTCGAAGATAAATTTAAGTATGTTTCGATTTTTTTTAAATGTGTAATGAGAAAAATCTTAAAGAAAATCAAAACAATTATGAAAAATTAATCTTTATAAAGCCATAAAAATTAGAATAATTTCCCAATCGAAAGGCGGGGCATTAATAACCAATCACAGCAAATAAATATAATGAAACCCTTTTAAAAAATAAAATTCCGTATAGAAGGAAATGATAAATTATATAACCAAAGTAAGAATCGTGGCTCTCTTTTCAGGTACAACAACTCACATACCTGCATGACCAAAAATGCCTTTCAAACTAATATTTTATGCAATTTATATTTATACACGATAAGAGGAAAGTCGAAGTACAAGTATATAACACTCTTACATTGATAAATATTTTTTCTTATATTAGAAACTGCCGTATTATTGTAACATTATTATTTCAACAATTTCATTGTTTCTAACTGACATATAATTATACAACTTACTAATGATATATTATATATATTCTGTAATTTTTTTGATGAAATAAATAAATTAAAAAAAAAAAAAAAAAAAAAAGTGGGAAAAGGCTGAATTTACATCACATAAACAACCGAAAACAAATCTTTTTTCAATTTTTACATTTTTTCGGCAACTTAAGGGTTTAAAACTTATCTACAGCTTAGAAACATTAAACAGCTGATATTGACCCATTTGTACTCATTTGGCATAATTAAATGGTCTAATACAGATTTAGATAACTTAGAAAGATTAATTAGAACTACGCTAACAAAGTTTAATTGCCATCATCCAAATTCAGCTATAGAACGAGTTAATTTACCTAGAAATTTAGGAGGTAGAGGTATAGTCAAAATAACTTCTTTGAAACATAATCAGGTAGAAATGCTAAGAACTTTTTTCCATAGGAAAGCTCATAGCTCAGAAATGCACAAAATAATTTGCAAGGCAGATATAAATATTACACCTTTAAATTTATACGATGAGAATGCCAACATTTTTATAAATCCCAACCAGGAATTATTAGATTCTTGGTCAAATAAAATTTTACACGCAAAACACTTCAATTATCTCAACCAAACGCATGGTGACAAAATTTCGTCAAACAAACAATATTATATTATGATAAAACTATACTAACAGACCGAGCGATTAGTCATAATAGACCCGATATAGTTTTACATGACAAAATTAAAAAATAACTTATATCATTGATGTCGCTATTCCAAATTCCTGTAATATTCGAAAATCTGTTAGTGAAAAAATAAGAAAATACACAGATTTAGGAAATGAAATAAAAAGAATTTGGCATTCTCAGACTATAAAAATATTACCATTCGTTATTTCGGCTACTGGCATTATACCTAGCTCTCTAATTAAAAATTTAGGCGTATTAGATCTATCAAAAAAATTATATATAAAGATGCAAAAGTCGGTCATTTTGAATACATGTAGGATAACAAAAGATTTTTTAAATATTTATGTTGAGGGATCAGTAGGATTTATAGGCCCTGTTAGAAGTTCCACCGAGCCGAACCCTCTGATATGAAAATATCTGGAGTCGGTGAATTATTTTCCCATTTGATCTCTGGTGAGTTGACGTGTTGTTCTTGTATTATTTTGTATTTATTTTGCTTATATAATGCACTTACATAATGTTGATTGACTAGATGATCATTTGTGGAAAAGTGAGTGGAAGGGTTAAGTTTTTCCTTTGGGGAAGATTTAACCCGGACAACTAAATCGGAAGTTAAAATTAAAAAAAAATAATACGCAAAATCGATTCCAATTAACAATTAACATTCACCAGTTTACCTACGAGTTTCCGGAAATCGTGGGAATTTTTTTTACGTCAACGACAGAATTTCGGCCATTCAACTTACTGTACCAAGATTTTGTTGGTAAAGACACAAATAAAAAAGCATTGTCAATAATAATACCTTGATATAGAATAGTACCGTTTACAGCTTTATGCTCTAGGCACATGACGCTCTTGTCTCAAATTGTTTTTTTTTGTGTGATCTATATCACCATATTGCCCTCCATAAAATCCCGTACAGACGTGTCACACGAGACAAATAATATGATTATACTTGTGGGCGTGGCCTAGTTGATGTGCTGTGATCTGCTAGACGAGCGATTCAGGCAGCAGAGGAGGTCAGATGAATGGGGGAGCTACCGTGTTCGTGCCGCTGTCAGTTGTCAAGGTGGCAGATCCCCCAAAAAATGATATCTCCTACTCCCCCATATAAAACACTACAACATATAATCTGTATAGGCCACGCCCAAAACTGCATTGAGAGTATAGCGTCCTGTGACCCGGGCATTATACATAAACATAATAGAGTTATTTTACCAATTTTATTTTGAAGAGCCACAAAGAAAGCAGTTTTTTTAATCGGTAGTTTTACAAAGGGCGAAAGTTTTAAAATTCGAATGAAATTTAATGGTTTTCATTGCCAAAGCAGTAGGTAAAACGATGATGCTAATTCAGATGTTAAAATGAATGACAAAGCCAATAAATTATTATTGTAATTGCTGAAAGGGCTTAACCAAATTATTTTTAGAACATTGACACAAATAATAGAAACGCGCGAGGAATACGTAATAATATGGTAAATTTATTCAAAGAACATATACCTATCTAATTGTTACACTCACGTAAAACCTACACATCGTATTGTATAACAAGGTTTAGGTATATGTATTCAACAGATAAATGCAATCGCCATTCCGTGCTTCTTGCGTTAAACAGATTTAGAAAGTGTAGGGTTTGGTTGAAACATGCCGATTCTTAAGGCCCCGTAGTAAGGGTTCAAAGATGGTCTGAAAAGGAGATTTGTAAATACGTTAAAGGGAGCGCGCTAATATTAACAAAACGATAATAATTCAGCGAAAATGGTGAAAATATTTAATAAAACACGACTCGTTTGAAATAGAGCAAAAATCTCTCGACAAATGCTTTAGTTGCATTTAAAGATACCCTGTGATTTTTTTCATGCCTATAACATATTAACTTCCTTTGCGATTGTTTCTATCGAGGAAATTTCATATGATTAACGTTTCGACATAACAAATGTATCTATAGATATTTTCGCCAAAAGTAACTTTTTTTGGATAAAAACTAAAAGATTTAACTAATATGATCAGGAAGTTAGCATGCTGTCACTTTTTAACAGGATTATTTTTCTCCGTGTATTATCGTATGTGGAAGTGCAAATGACAATATCCTAAAATCACCAATAAATTTAAGTATATTAGAAACACTAGATCTCAGGGTCAAAAACATATCAAACAAGCAACTACATAATATATACAACATTTGGGAAAAAAAGATTCCTGTACTATTTTATTAAATAAACTCCACAACAAAATCCCACTCTCATTCAAAAATCACAACAATACTTACCACGTAAAATATTTATAATTACTGCATATTATCCATACTACCAAATTTCATATGTAGCTAAATAAAATTGTCGGCAAGGGAGATACCAGTAAGGATATCATTATCTCTATTTATTACAAAAAAGTTGTTATTATAGAAACACAATAATATGATTTTTTCAAAATGAAAATATGAAAAACATGGTTTAGGCGGGAAAATCAGCAAATAAACAGTGAGGTTAAATAAATTATAATCTACATTGCTTGAACCGACTTTAGTTCTGTTTAGTAAGGCCTCCATGGTCTTTACGGTGGTCTCTTCTAAGGCCTCGTGGTCTACGAATCCGGAATATATAATTCATTTATGTTGTTTCATAATTAATTCATTAAAATAATATATTCAATATTTGCGGCACGTTCTAGAGTGGAAGATACTGTCAGTACATATTGCCCTGATGAAAGACCCACCATTCAGAATTGAAAAAATGCTTGAAAGGGCTTTAGTCGTGATTAGTGACTAGATCTGAATAGCTATGTACTTCTCCACCTTCCAGTTCCTTATCTACTTCTCCTCCCCACTATCTCTAACCTAGGCAACATACGGTTAGGAGCAGTTGGGACTCTTGTGCGGAGTCAAGTATCTACGACCAAACCCGCCTCTTCCAATTCTTCTTTCTCTCCGCTACTTCCTTCAACCTCAAAACATTGCCCTAATAGGAACGCCATAGATCCATCGGCATTATTCAGTTGTGGCTCTTGATCTGTGAACATCACAAAAAATAACTCTTTTTTTTTGTAAATTTTTAGGATGATAAACATGAAAGGAAGATAATATTTTATTTATTTATCAAAAAACTCTGTACAAATAAGAAGCGACAATGAATTACATTTGAAACTAATTGAAAACAATAGATTTCACTTGACTTTGGGATTAGAGAATTAACTTTTAATTCGTTACAATATGTACCTTAAGCCATGTTGTAATTATTTTACTGGCCTCTGTTTTTCTGCGGACAATAAAACTTCTGACAGGTCGACTTATGTTTTACTAAATAAATAAAATATTTTTCTTACTTAATTGTGAATAAAAACGACGTGGTAATGGAGCAGAACAGTAGTAGACCGCCTTTAGAATAGAGTGGAGGATATTGCAACACCTTTTGTTATAGTTATTTCCATGAAGTGAAATAAACACCACGTAGACGGTGCATTCATTTGGCTAAAATATTAAGTGCTTTAGTGAAATGATTGTTGTATCTGAAACAATACACCAGATACCGGAGTCACAGTTAGTTCAATTATTAGTAGGTAAATCTCCAATCTTTTACATATATTAAAACTCGACCTGCGTATGTTTGTGCTCGCAAAACTCGAAAAGAAGTAAACCGATTTGGTAGAATAAGTCAGAAACGACCAAGGAAGAAATGGCACATGATGAGTATGGTTGATTTATTAAAATCGTTATGGCAAGCCATTTCCTAATGAAATATTAGTCCATTCAGAATATATCGGAACACGCGTTCATTCAGGTGCTCTTTTTCCTGATAAATTTAATAAAGAAATGCGATATAATTTTTATGAACACGTGTTCCGACACCCTCATAACACATTCGTGTTTTTACTGAAAGTTTATTAGGAAATTTGTCGATTTATTAGTAAAAAGCCTGCAGTCCCGTTTTTAACAGAAATCGGAATAATTTTATTTTTTAAGATAACATTTCCGTGGCGCTGCGAGATACTGCAGCGTCACGGAAATGTTCCTGGAGGGACGAGTAAACTCTTTCAGAGCGCTTCTCCGCCATCACATGGGAAGCTTATGGCGCAGACTACGCCAATCAAGTAACTAAAACATCACTGCAATGGTTGCCTGGATGGAATCCCCCCTGATGGCCCCCTGGAGACGGGAGATGTCTAAATATCCCCCATAAACGGCTGCTTACACTCATTTCTGTGTTTATCTTTTTCTTTTTTCACTTATATTACGTTTTATTTGTGTCTATCGCAATCGCCTATGTATTATTATTTTTCTTAGTCTAATTATGTATATTATTTCAAATATGGAATGTATTGCATTGCACTACCCCTGCATACATTCTGGAATAAATTGTTATTTTTATTATTATCATTAATAAATTAGCAATATTTTATATCACTTATTGTTTTCTCCGTAAGATGTTAATATATTATTATCAGAGATGTGCTTTATTTCAAATAAATCCATTTCAAATGGAAATGCAAAATGCAAAATGGGTATTTTCCATTTTGCATTTTAAATGCTTTTCTAAAAACCATTTTGCATTTAAATAACCATTTTAAATGCTTTTCTCAATGCATTTTCCATTTTAAATGCTTTTTTGCAACATTCTTCCTACTATCTCCACTCATCTTTTTTTCATAAGCCCCAAATATCAGTCGATCCTCAACCTTGCTATGAGAGATAATTTACATTTGTCAAGTTACTCCCTGGTAGAAGCCCTGGCAATTGAGTGATACCATTACAAAAAATACTGATTCAAATACTGAACATGGGGCCATGACGCTGTAATATTAAATGTTAGATAGCAGTTTCTATGTTTTTACGTTGGCAACATTTGTCCCGCGCAAATTTTTTGTGGTTCATAATCCGTAGTCGTGGCATTTTTTGATTTACCATCATGTAATATGTTTGTTCTACATTGATGTACATTATTAAATGACAAAACTGTTTAAAAATTCTATAATTATTTTAATTGTCTGACCTGAGAAACCATTTTGCATTTTCAATGCATTTTGAAAATAGGTATTTTGCATTTTGCATTTGAAATGCTTTTCTAAAAACCATTTTGCATTTTGCATTTTCAAATGGAAAAGTTTTGACCCATTTCCATTTTGCATTTCAAATGGTTTTGGGTACCCATTTTGCACATCTCTGATTATTATGCTTGGGTAGTTAACGTTTAACTTATAGATTTACAATTTACCCAATTGATAACGCAGGCATTGATAGAAGATATGGTAGAGGAAGACCGGACTACACAATACAGGGCGAAGATTGCTCTGATAACCAACCCACGATAAAAAAACCCAAAATGATGACTTCCCCAGTTCATGACTAAGATAATGTGTAAGCATTGATGTATTAAATTGTATTATAAAATCTTTCCCATGGAGACGCGAGTTGACCGATCGAAAACTGCTTATAATCCAAAGCCTTTAGTCAAAGAAGTCCAAGTATTATTTCATTAGAAGTAATAATTATCAAGTTTGACACCTAAAAAGGGGATTTAAATGTGATTTTATTTGGTGATTTCAATATTAACACTTAACTTTTAACAAAGTCTCTTTGAGCAATTTTGTGTAAAATAACCCCGCCAAATATCATGCGAGAAATTGCAAGACTGAGGGAATACAAGAAGTCTCCCACTCGGCATGCCGCTTGAAGTCCCGAAAGCCCTTCTGGGCGGAAGGAGAGAGGCTCCTCCAATTACTTCTCACCCCAGAAGATAGGTGGAAACTTGAATGGCAAACGGCCAACGTGGGAAATGGCCACCTCATACAGGACCCCACCGAGAGACAGTCAGGGTTCTCATTGCCTCGTAAAACCTGGTCCGCCATCAATAGGTTGAGGTGCTCCCATAGCTGCTGTGCCCACATGATGCACAGATGGGGCCTTAAAGAGTCGGCGATGTGTGAATGTGGTGCGATGCAGACCACCGAACATGTGGTCAACGAATGCCCGTTCCATTCATTCCCGGCGGGATTGATGAGGTTCACATGGCGACGCCTGAGGCCCTAGAATGGCTCGCAGGCCTAGATGTCCCCCTCTGACCCCCCTCCACCATACGAAAGAAGAAGTGTAAAATAACCCCACATATTTACTCGTTTTATGCACATAACTTTTGGGCAATATGGATTATTTTTAGTAAGTCATGGAAATAATTAATGGATTTTCTATTCTGAAAAGAGAAGAACTGAAATAAAGAGAATTTACTTCATTTAATTAACTTGTTTAATATTGAAACGGATTTTTATTTACATGTTTCGAACCCGAGACTTCTGGGTTCAGAGTCTAAAATCCTACCACTTGGATGTCGTCAAATCGGAAACAATTCATTAAAAAAATAGTGCTTCCTTGCTCGATAATAAAATTTAAATATACTTTGACTGTTCTAGACGAGAACATATTATGCAGACAGTTAAACAGATTAACTCTAGAATCCGTGCTTTAATCTATAGACGAATATGCAGTCATTGGCCCCAACAATTCGATCTTACTTTCTATAGAATAAATTACGCGATGTACGTTGAACGGTGGCGCTATCGATCAACCCGCAATCAACAAAACTCAACTTATTTACTTGATTGATGAAGGGGATATTATTCTAGGATAACATGTGTTCTTATTAAATTCTCCAGCATTATTAACTATTTCACTTATGATTATTTTTAACTTGAACTTTCCCTGTCTTCCTGGGACGTGTCTGGACATCAATTTCCATTGTTTTGCGCGTCATTATTTTCATTCATTGTTGCTCCCTAATATTAGGTAATTATTTTAATTTTCATTATCATATTATTTTAGAAATAAAAGAGCTAATTTAATAAGTTGTGAAAATTATTGAGCTACATTTTTATATTTCATTAATGTTTCATCGCAAAGTTACAATTTCCTATAATTTGATTATTTAATGTTAGGCAGGTTTTGAACCCGCGACCTTCTGGCAGGGTGCCAAGTGTGTCATCGCACTGCTACAGAAAACGACATAATAATATATCTCCCGGTATAATAATGACTTTCGCAGATGAGATTTTCAATAAGTAGGTACCAGTTATATAATTTGTATTCACCCAAGTTATGGCAACTTTTCCACGTAAAAAATGGCCACCCTGGTACCTACTTACCGAATTGCCGCGCGAATTCTTCAACTTCACCGTCGTGTATGGACGTAATGGCGACGCAGAACGCATCCCTGATTCAAATTTGAAACGCGTCCGAATTTCAAATGGACTCTTTTGATTTTACTATTGGCCAATAGCTCCGGTTTGCAAAGGAATGAAGTGACAAGGAGAAATTTAACACTTTTAATTATGCCCAGCTCTGTTATAAATAAAAGCCGTTTCATGATACCCTGTCACATACGATTAGTCCTTCGGATTGGATGTCACCGTGTTAATAAACTAATTGAACTAGTGTTCAAAGGAATAAAATGAAGTGGTTATTTTTGATTGTGAGTGATGACACACTGTTATTATCGTAACATAATACCGTATTTTCTTTACATTACCGTGAATATTTATTTTATAGTTTCCATCTTAATTTGTAATATAAGTTTGATAAAAAAAGTGTCAAGAATGTGAATATAAATTAAGTTTTTAACGTGCTGTGTTACTTTCATTACTAAAAAGAATTGTTTTGCAATGATGTGATATCCACAATAGAATGGAGTTATTTGCGAAATTTGTTGTTATTACTTCACGAACATTTGGATAATTGATAGACTCAAATTAAATTAGATTTTAAATTGAAATACAGTGGAAAGAAATAACGGAATTTCAAAGTATTTTAAAGAAATTTCCTAGTTATTTGTGAAATGATAATTCTTTTTTATGTTTTGTTACCTTTCTCTCGCTCTCGATAGAAGTATTTGTTTTAATTGTATATTTCGGATAAGTTTGAATCAGTCCTATAAAATAACTAAGGATTTCAAAGAAAACTGAGGTCCGGAATACCTACGTTTATGCAACTAGTTTCAGCTTGCAGTCGCCACGAGCTTCGTAGCTTTGAAATTACCCGATAAACTTTAAAAACATGAGAATAGACTGAGAAATGTTTGTTTCATATAATATTTAAAATAGAAAACATATTTTGAATAAATACTGTTCAAGCAAATAAATAGAAAGATGTAAACGAAATTAGGAATTACAAAGCCTACTTCATAATTATTTTTAGTTAGGTCCACAAAATAAATGGCTACAATAAAAAAAATTAAATGCTTGTTTTTTGTGAAATAGTCACAAAACGGAAAAAGTGTACAATCGTATAGAATATAATATAATAGAATGTATGAATGCGGTAGGTAGTAGAAAATAATGTGTGAAAATAAAAATGGTTAGGAAGTTTATTTATTTTTTACTTTGTTTCCAGGCCACGGCGGCATGTTTGGCGCTGATGGTTGCAGCTGAACCTTCTAAAGAGCTCAAGACCACTAAACCAGATGATGTTATTGAACCTGCAGCTCAGGCAGATGTCCAGAACAAAGACAACGCTCAACGCAAAAGAGATGTCCTAGACCCCATTGCCCATTCGGGAAACCAAGACCTCAAAGCTCAGCGTAAAAGAGGAGTCTTTGGTCATGTCCCTTCATACTCACACGGACACGACTTCTCGACCGTCAGGCATTCTATCCTCAAACCTTTTGTCGTGAATTATCCTGTTCAATCTGTTCCAATTGGAGTTAAAATCCCCATCAAGAACCCAGGACTAATTCACTTTAAATATCCCCTGTCGTCGAATAAAGTCCCTTCGCATCATGGCAGTGGATCGAGGTTTCCTCAGTCGATTCAACATCCTAATCATTTGAAGCCTACTATTGTTCCTGGATGGCCGACAAACTGCGGGCACAATCATCAAGCCCAGCCAGCACAACGACCAACTATCTCCGTGCCTACTACAGCTATTGTTCCAACTTCTTCTGTAAATCTGCCTGTTAATATTATCCCAGCTCCTATTCTTACTCCAGTTTTACCTTTCCCAAGACCTCCGGCACCATTCTTTAGACCTCTGATTCCAATTCAGCCTCCTGTATTTGGTCCAGCCCCATTCGCTCCCGTCCTCCCTGCCCCTCTCTTACCAACTCCTTTAGCTCCTGTGCATTTCCACCCCGCTCCAGTATTCCACCCTGCTCCAATTGCTGCTCCCCTGGCACCTGCTATTATCAGACCTGGAAATTCTATTCACACTTCTTTCTCTGCCACATATCCTCGATATCCCTTCGTTAACTCTCTCCCTGCCCTCACCGCACAAGTTCCGGTAGTTGGACATCATTTTGCTCCCGCTGCAATTGCACCCATCGGACGCTATCCAATAAATATTGGTCACATTCCGTTAAACGTTGGTCGACTTCCACTTGCGAGGCCACAGGTTCTTTTCAATCAAATTCCATTAGGAGCTGCGAATTTCCCTAATATTGGTAGTCTTCCCTTGAACCACTTCCACACCGCTGGTGCTGGACTAATTCCAACACGAGCCCCACTGGGCATAGGACAGCCTCCTGTATTCTTGCAGAGACCCGGAGAACAGTTCCCACCGCAGTTTACCCCTGGACCTTCTGCCTTCCCTCCATTCAATCAGGCTTTTGGTGGCGCCACTGGAGTAGTTCCTTCCCAAACTCCATTAGGCACTGGTCAACCACCTTTCTTTTTCCAAAGACCCGGAGAACAATACCCACAACAGGCGTTCTCACCAGAAAATCCAAGCTTCCCACAATTCCTTCCTGGTCCACAAGATCAAGGCACTGCTGTCAATCCTAATGCTATAGGAAATAATGTTTGGACACCCATGGTAAATCCGACTCCCGAATCCTTCCCTTCGCAATTCAACCCTCAGAGTGAAGCGCCAAATAATTACCCTACGCCACTTATTCCCCAGGGCGAAAACTCTATCCCTTCTCAATTTAACCCTCAAAGTGAAAACCCCAATCAATATCCTTCACAAATCGCTCCCCAAGGAGAAAATCCCAACCAGTATCCATCCCAATTCATTCCTCAAGGGCCGAATCCTGACCAATTTCCATCTCAATTCAATCCCCAGGGACAGAATCCTGATCAATATCCTTCACAAATCTTTCCCGAAGGACAAAATCCCGATCAATTCACTTCTCAGTTCAACCCTCAGGCTGAACAACCCCAGGGAATAAATCCTACTCAACAACAACCTGAAGATCAAACTCAGGGTTATAGATACCAGCAAGAAGGCAGCCAATCATTCCAAGACGGCAAAGATATTCAGACTTCTCTGGAACAGCAAGCTCAACAACAATTCTTGAACGCGCAAAAGTTTTTCACACAAGAACAGCAACAGATAGAGCAACAGCAGCAGCAGCAACAGCAGCAGCAACAGCAGCAACAAGAATCAAATAATCTAGGTGAATCCCAGCAGCAAGCTCAACAGCAATATTTACAGCAACAAAACTTCAATAGACAGCAACAAAACTATCAACCCCAGCAGGATGCTTCCGTTCAGCAAGACTCCCAAGAAGATATCCAACAGAGCTCGTTCCAGTTCATCAGTCCTCAACAACAGGCTGCTGCCAACCCGCAGCACGACCCCCAGTTCCCTCAGGCTCTACCATCCCTGTCAGGCAGGCCCATAAATCAAGCCTTCCATGTCAACCACCGTCAGAGACAGCGAGCGAGGCGGCCAGCTGAAAACCGAGAAGGTTACCCTTGATAGTGTATCAGCACTTGTCTTGTTATGTTTGATAGATTAATTTTATTCTGTAAATACAAAATACGTAGGATAAGGTATCTAATAATTTAAAAGTTAAGTAATTTAAAAAATATGTAAACAAGGGTTAGTAATGAGTGTGAATAAGCTTCAGTTGGTAGTTTTCTGCCTTCTGAGAATGTTTAGAGCCAAATGAGTCACGAAGCATAGTTATTGAATAGTACAAAAGTTTGGTAAAATAAGGATCCTTATTAATACATATAAAACAAAATTAAACGAGATATGTGCTGTTTTCAACGCAAACTGAGTAGTTTCCTGTGATTTAATTTAAAATTGTTTTTCACCATGAGATTGAATAATTTTATTTATTCTGTTACTTAAATAAATATTTTTTTAAAGTAAAAAACCAGTGGCTTTGTATTCCTACACAGACAGCAGACACAATAAAATACAAACAGAATTTGCAAATAAACGAAACCAGTTAAAAGTGTTTAAAAAAATTTATTGGTGCTATTTGCGCAGAAGTACCGCAAAAGTAAATTCACTAAAAATTCAATTACTTTTTATTGTTTTGAACTTGACCTATATTGGTCTGCTGGAATTACATCATATTATTATCTATATTACACTTTTCCGCTTGGGCGAACTCGACGCAACATTTTGATTGGTAAACCAGCTTTTACAACTTAATTTTTAAGAAAAATCTGAGCCTAGCTTATTAGGCAAATGAAACACCCGTATAAGGTTTTATGTCGCAAGATGTTGTTATGGCGGCCATTACGATTATCAGATTAATCGGTTATGCCGATAAGTTTTACGGTGGCTGGTGTTTGACACGTTAATTATAAATGACGGAAGATAACTAGAATAATACCGAGGAAGTCGAAGAGAGACATGAATCGATCTCGATCAAGTAATTGCAACAGAGACAATCTGTCGAATGAGAAATTGTTTCTTGACTCTCGCTTCCGATTTCATAAAATAATTAGATTTTGTTCAGGGTTAGCAGATATAAAAAAATACATTTTTAATGAAAGATTTATTTTGGATGTACAATGCATGATATTGCTAAACTATTTTAATCAATTACATTTAATTTGGAGAAGGTTTAGCTAATAATAAATAAATTGTTGACAGTGTCCTTCCTATACTTGCAAATATTTTATTTACAGACCGATTACTTTTACTTCTAAAGGTACTTAAAAATACACTGATAGGACCGTCAAAGGGGTGACACAAACATTAGATTTGACATTGAAGTGCTGTAAATGTGATGTGATTTATCAGGGAATGTTCATGGCTGATTTCTCCATCTCCAAAATAGGGTTAAGAGGATTCAGGACATCTAACTGATAACAGGTAAGATCGGTGTTATGGACGATGTGGTTATGGAGAGAATAGATAAATACAATTGTCAATGGGGTGACAGCGTCAATAGTGCCATTGACATCGCTGTTAATGTGACGTGATCTAATGCAGCAGGGAGACTCCATGGCCGATTCCTCCTAGTCCAAGATAGGGTGAGGAATACCCAGGATATCCAAAAGGCGAAACCGGTGCGATGGCTTTATGGACGATGGGAGCATGAAGAGGAGAGGCGAATCCCAGGGGAGCAGGGTAGGCCAAGGGGGCGGCTACTTTAGGGATGAAGGCGGGGGCGGCGTAGGGCAGGCCTAGTCCGTGGGGGTAGCCCAGGGGTGCGCTGAGGGGCAGGCCGTATCCCCCATGATAGGTGCTGGCCAGGGGGGCGCCAAGGTGCCCCAGGCCTCCGTAGGGGTAGCCCAGATCGAGGACTCCGCGTTTTTCGGTCTTCTTCTCTTCTTCGGCGTAGCAGATGGCAACCAGGGCGAATAGGCACACCTGAAAATAATTCAAATTTAAAAAATGTATTACTTAATTTAAAACTAAAAACAAACGATACAATTGATTACATTGAAACATTTTTAAAAATTTTTAACAAAATGAAAATACCAAAAAAATATACAAAAATACAAGAAAATATATAAAATAAATAGAAAAAATCCTGCAAAAGGAGTCCGTGCGTGACTATTATTATTCTTTGGAACGTATTTCTCTATCTATGAGTATATACGAGTGCTATACTGGTAAGTTTTTAGATTTTCACGGCCAAAAGCATTTTTGTTGTTTGTTTTTGGGGTGTTATGAGGTGTTGCGCTAACTCCTTCTTTAGCCGACGTTTCGGACATCGTTGCAGTGTCCATCATCAGGGCAGATCCGGTAGATCCGAAGATGTGATGATGGACACTGCAACGATGTCCGAAACGTCGGCTAAAGAAGGAGTTAGCGCAACACGGCATAACACCCCAAAAACAAACAACAAAAAAAAGAGTGCTATACTATACATGGTGACTGTTAAGACCTACAAGAATAATCTATTTAAGTGAATTTTAGGCATGATTTAATATATTTTTATAAGAATTAATGTATTTACGCAACATGTACTTTTCCAAGTTTTTTAGCCACCATTTTTTTTTGCAAGCAGTGAATTGTACATTTTATGTTTTTTAGGTACTATCTTTTCGTTTCTTTTCACTAAAGATATTATCACTGTGTCTTTTGTCTATATTATATAATGAAGAACTTTAAATGCTACTAACACACAACCTTGCCTGTATGGCTGGAACCACAATATTCTCCATGAGAGTCTCAAGAACGATGCTGTGTTTTTGAATAAGACAGCAAAATAACACTTTATATAAAACTGGCGAATACCTCTGCACAGGCTTTCCTAGTGAGGTGTTAAAAAAACACTACTTAGTAGTTAGGGTTAGTACCCATTTTCGAACAGTTACTGATTATCAACATTTTTATATTACAGGTATTTATTATCTTTGTAAATTGTAAACATCTCTAAGCTCTATGTGCGAGTTATTAAATAAATACTGCATAAGAGTCTCAACAGCCCGGAGATAATGGAAGTATGGTATTCCCAGTTGAGAAACGTTGTGAGACTGAAATAAGTGGGGAGGGGATGTAGATTGGGTAGATAAAGGTGGTAAAGTATCTGGCTATTCAGATCTAGTCACTAAACACGGTTGATGCCATTTTAATCAATGTTTCTATTTTGAATGGTGGTCTTTCACCAAAGAAATTATGATAAAATCCACAACCTACAACTCGTTGTCAAATTTTAAAAAAATTGATTGATACATAATATAATTTATTTATCCCCATTCTTTATTGGAATAAAATCTGTGTGGGATATTGAAAAAGCCAGTCGAATTGTTTCAAAATCAGGAATTAAATTGGTTTGCCGTTGAACATAAAGCACTTTATGCGGTTGTTTAGTGTCGCTTGATGAGATATCATATTATATTGCAATATCTCCTAACGGCTTGACTGGTGCGAATTAAATTTACCAAACTCACTGTGCGGAATCCATTTGAGAAAACTGCCAGGGGCGTGCCGTCACTTTTTAAAATGGTTAAAATAATTTTCATAATTTCTGTAGAGAAATCTGAAAAAGCCGTTAAAAAACGAGACGCTATCAGTTAACATGAAAATTTAGGAAGTGATGTCCACCTTTTTCCATAAATAGGTAGGTATTTTTAAAATTTATTTACGCCTCTAAAAAATCTCCCCTTCCAAATGTTTTGTGATAATGTGACGTTACGTTTGACGCTCGTAAGGTAAGTGAAAAATATCGCTACGTTCGCACTACATTTCTGGATAAAATTCGTGGTAATAGCGTGAATCCTTGTGTATATTATATTAAATTTTAATTAAAAAATACGTATTTTATTATTTATTTTTTATTTCACGTTTCACCTCACAACAGCTCCTGTGTCTGCACAGTGTACTGACAGGGGAACTGTTTTGCCACCCGGAAGGACAGCGTTATGAGGCATGTTAAGGTAGGGGATTTATTAATGCAGGTCCTGAAGAGGCACGGATTATATAAGAGGAGGAAAAACAGATACCTAACTTATTTAAATTAATAAACCCCATTGTAATATTTAATCAAAGAAGAAGATAATATCAACAACTCTCACTGAAATATGACACAGACGAAAACACAGAAAATAAAATGGTTAGTGTCGCAACCGGAACTCGAAACAATAAAAGATATAGGAAACAATAATTGATGTTAATACAGGGTGGGGCAGAAGTAATGACCCAGTTTTGAGGAGGTATAAAACATATTAAACGATATTTAAAACTTTTTTATTATGATCTGTACAATACCTTATTTTGTTTCATTAATTTTGAGTACCACTTCAGCAAGATGGCGGCCTTTAGCACCAATACACTGATGTGGTCTTTTTCTGAAGTTTTGGGCTGCTTTTCTTGCAGCAAAAAATTGCAACAATTGAGTGACGTAAGTTATCTGGGAGATCTGTGGTTTGAATAAGATGGGGCTACAGCACACAGCTTTACTATTATAATAATTAAATTCATTTGGATTTAGGCATGTGAACTTTTTCTGTGGGGTTATTTGAAGGAGAAAGTTTCCAAACATCGCCCTCGCACTTTAGAAGAGCCGAAGACCCGAATTATCGAGCCACATTCGCCATACCCCTTGAAATGTACAGAAAATGTGCCTTGCTGAGTGATGAAAATGAGTCTTTAAGATTATTGTTTTTTTTATACCTCCTCAAAACCGGGATATTACTTCTGCCCCACACTGTATTAGTAAATTCTCAAAACGATGTACAATATCGATAAAAATTGACCAAATGTAATTATATCTCTATAGCTCAATCGATAGAGGCACTTTTTCTGATAAGACTAGAGGCTGTGGGATTGAGTCCCAGTTGCAATTGTCACATTTTCATTTTCTGTGTGTTCGTCTACTTCATGTAGAATGCAATGTAATTTTTATTGGGTGTATACTAATTGAAGCTAATAAACTTCAATGTAATATTTAATCACTTACGAAGATAATATATAAAGATCTCTGAAAATAATATGAAGCAGAGAGATACATAAAATAAAAAAGGTAACGATCGCACTGGGTCTCGAACCATGCTCCTCTACTGCCAGAGGTGTAACAAAGTGGAAATAATGTTGTAATAGCTCAGTTAGTATGGTTCCAGTCCCTGTAAGATTAAGGAAGTGGGTTCGAGACCCAGTTGCGACCGTTACCTTTTTTATTTTCTGTGTCTGTTTCATATTTTCATTGAGAATTGTTGACTAGAAAACTAGATTTTGGCGCGATTTCGGCTGTTTTTTTCAAAATGGCGGCTGGATCACAGGTGCACCAAGGTCGAAAACTTGAAGTTTTGCATCAGGGAACCAGCTAAAAATCATATTTTAAAAATGGGACTGCCGGAATAATTACGATCGTGACCCCCCTTTTGCGCTAATTGCACTGGCCTGCATTTTGTATGATTTCTAGTTATGAACAATAACGTAAAAGTTAAATTAAATCACTTGTATGCTATTGGTAACACTAGATCAGGTCTATAGTGACCTAGTTAGGTGAAAACCGAAGTAAAAGCACAAATAACACAACAAACAACATAGAAGGAAACAAAAATGTAAACAAAATAGAAAAGTTCATGATGAGCTCATTTTCAATTTCAAAGAGAATACATTATTTCTATGATAGCGAAAAGTTCTTACTTTTATGATGCATCAAGTGAGCGTGATTTAAAAACGTAAAATTTCTTAATGATTTGTTATTATTTTATTTTCCGTTAGTATTTTAATTCTCTAAATATTTTTTTAAATTTGAATCGCACGCTACTGTCGTCCAAGTCATTTAAAGATTAATAATTTGAGATATTAAAAATAAACGTAAATCTAAATAAATCGATTTAATTGCCGGCGGAATTAGAAATAAATGAAGAAAACAGTGGAACTAACGTAAGTAAAATTGTTAAGGAAAGCAATTATTAACGAAAAGAGAGAGACATGACGGACAGACGACAAGGTTGTGGGATCGATTCCCACAGAGCTCCTACAAGAATTTTAATTTATTTTGGTGTCATTTTGATTTTTTTTTTGAAAATTTTGAATAAATGTCTTTTACAGCTAAAGTAAATTAATTTTTTTTTGTAATGATAAACTAATATTTATAAGACGAGATTGTATGCATAGCACAAAGGATAACAAATTATTATAAGCAATCATTTTTAAATTGATTACACTAACATAAAACAGTTTTGAAGGGTGTATTGGGCTATCTTTTCAAATGACAGAGAGATGGAAGATGAATTTACAAATTAATTTTGTTATGGGGATACTTCAAAATTGACAAGTAAGTAAAAACAAGTTTTATTTACCAAAATACATAAATTAACATGTCGGGTAGGTAGTGGATTAATTTCCGCCTCCAAGATTTGGATTTACACATTCATCCATTCCAAAACAAAACAAAACAAAATAAAATAAAAAATTTCCAAAACAAAACAAAATAAAATAAAACATTTCAAAGTAAAATTCAAATAGATGTATTTTAAAAGAGAAAAATAAAGAAACATCAATTTACCGTGGAAAGACTGGAATACAGAAGTGATGAAAAAATATAAAGTAGGAAGCGAAATCACTTCCTGAGTATTTATTTGTAATTGGAACGAATGAATTAAAATGCATAGAAATGTACCAGTAATTGTTTAGATGAATACTGGGAAAACGGTTAGGGTTATTTTTTGCTTGGGAATGTAGAAAGAGACATCAATTTGTATGGATTGACCTTCGCTACGCTTTGAACTGTCAAAGAGACGGTTTGCAAGTGAAAGTCAAAACTTTTTTTACAATTTGTGATAAGAAAGTACTTATACAATATTGTTGTATTTTAACATTAAAAAACGTAATAATTTTTAATAATTTACGCTTATTAATTACTCAAAGGGTAATCGGTAGTAATATATATTTTTAGGTTAGTCCTTTAAGTATGTCCAATGAAATTTATGAATATTTTATACTAGTTAAGTCTTTCCATGAGATTAGTGAAAGCGGCTAACGATGTTTTTGTACTATTAAAATAATATTTATCTTTTTAAAAATATTTGTAAAACTTACGATGAACTTCATTTTGGGTTTTGTTGGTTTAGGGAAGGAACAGAGTAATACTGAACTGCACTGAGTGACTTGCCTTTTGGTTGAAATCATAGCCTTTATATAGGAGGTGCTTTAATAAAATTCTGCAGATCTAGAAAATGTATCTATATGACCACTCCCTTCGTAAGTACCTACTTGCACGCTATCAGCAAAGGGACAAACAACCTCTTGCTTTTAGAGCCGAATAAAAACATAATTTATTTAATATTTTGTATAATTCAACATTTCATAGGTAGTAAGTACCTAGTCAATAAAAATCAAAGTTTGTTACTATAATTTAACTATTATAAAAGGTTTTTTAAAACTTAAAAAAAAAAAGTTTTGACTGAGTATTGAACCTTCCTACCCAGGAACTGGAGTCAACAACTCTAGCAACCTTTCCAAATGCCAATCGGGTGTGACCGATATTTATTTAGTATATTTACTGCAGTAATGTCATCCGATATCAGAGAATGCGTGTATTTCTGTAAGTGATTGCCACGACTGCATTGTCCTCGACAACGAGTATATCTGACGAGTTTTAGCTCAATCGTGTGTTAAGAAGTGGGTAAATTCCCGCTTCCAAGATTTGCATTAATTTATTGTCATCGGGATCATGCACCGAATGTCTTAAAATATTTAAATTATGAAACTATATGATCGTCACCACAGGATCTTTAAAATCGTTTAAATTATCAAACTATATGATCGTCGCCACAGGATCACCTGTTTATCGGGCGTCTACTCTTACCAATGAGCTATCGCGGCTACCTTTTAACCCGGCTTATTCTACGAATGCATAGAAAAAATTTGAAGAATTGTAATTACTGATAAAATTTCACGTTTCTTAGAAGCGATGCTCATAGGTTACTAGTGAAAATGTACTGGTTATTGTAATTGTATGATTTGGGAAGCTAAAAGTATAGTAAGATTATTGCTTATCAAAAAAAATTGGAGGAACGGCCAGGAATTTACCTTTCGAATGAACACCGTTAGTAAATTTTAAAAATCATTACTGGTTCAGTTTCAGATCAGCCATTTTTTAACAGATCTGTTAAAAAGTTGAACACTAGAAACACAAATATAGAATTATTATTAAAATAAAACAATTTTGGTACCCCTTTTATCGCTCGGTTCCCACACACAACTCCAATTTTTAAAATTAAAAGTTCATTGACAATGACAACGTGAATAATTTTACGAATTAAATTACGCAGGAATCGTTCACATCACGCACATGTTCACAGTCAATTAGAATATTTAATAATATAATTATCTTAATTTTAATTTGGGTTTCCGGAAACTTTAAATATAAGAAAAAATAATTGTTTCATAAATCAATAAATAATAATGTCAGCAAACTTCAGCAGTGTTTACTTTAAATAAATGATTGCAAATATTTGATGATATTATATAAAGTACGTCATAAAATTATTTTAGATACATGAATAATTATTTTGGACAGAAAATACGGCATTTAAAATTATCGGGGGTGTAACTCAGTGGTAGAGTGTCTGCTTCGCATGCTGAAAGTCCTGGGTTCAAATCCCAGCTCCTCCAAATCATTTTTTTTGTTTTCAAATGTTTTAAAGCTTTTATAATTTTAAATTTTTTTTTATAATAATTTTTAAAAAGCATATTAATCATTATTTTTGCAGAATAATTTGCTGTTATCTATTTATAAATGGTTATCGATCTCTGTTTATAAAGCCACGAGGCTGGGCCCTTCTACACGGATTCTAAAGTAGGTTTATTTATTGTTTTATCAACTGAACCCGACTCTATTACTTGGCTCATGCTCCGTACATACGAACAGATCCGGCTTTAGAAAAACTAAACAAATAGTAATGGCACGTTTATCACACAACTTCAATTTATAGATTTTATATGAATTTTGGAAATAAATCATTATTTTTATATAAATAGATGGTTAAAAAATTTGCATTCAGATACACAATGGGCTTACAATTTAATAACATTGAAATTTTAGAAATTAGAAAAAGTGTTTAGTAGTCAATTAAATATTATTAATAACTAAATATTTTTTCAAAATAGCCATCCCTTAAATTTATTTTCATATTAAGGCGATGCACTACGTCGTGTAATATTTTGAATCGAGCCACCATCAATAACACTCCTCACGTAGATGGCGATAAGGCTTAAATTCCCACTTAACACCATCCAGCTGTTTTGATTTAGGCAAGAAAAAAAGGCCAAAAAGTGCCTTTTATATTATTTTATGAATGTTCAGGTATAAATATTTAAATATTTTCCGATCATTATATAAATAACTTAATTTGCCACATTATACAATAAAACCAAAACCGAAAATGGGTTCGTAAGTAGGAAATTTTGAACTTAAAGCAGTTTTCATAGGCCTTATGAATTAATTGTTTCTGGGCTTTTAAAAAGACTTATGTAAAAAATACTCGTTTATTTCAAAGGCCAAGATGTATTATACTCGCGGTATTTATTTAAAGCATCTGAAACATTTCTAGGCGACCAAATTTTCAAACCAAAAACACATGATTTTGCATTACTACGTAGTGCATCGCCTTAATATAGCTTTATTGATTTTTATTACTCTTTTTTTCACGGTGTCTCTTCACAGTTCAACGATATCATCCGTTTAGTCGTACTTTTTAATAATTTCGTACTATTCTATCTTCTGAATATATCCTCAAAATCTGACCACTCAGAATCAGAAATCTGCATCTATTTCTAAATTTTTATATGTTATTTATTTGACCGTCAATGTCTTTAATTCACTTTTTGTCACATCAAGACATACAACTCTCCAATAATTATTGTTTCGTCTGTTAGCATCTTTAAAATGTCTAATATTTTATTTAAAAATTCAGCTAACACCTTCTATATAGGAGACAAGTATTTTTAATTGACTCACTTTGGAAGCCATAACGATTTAATCACTACCTAGAATAAATTAATCCAAGAAAATTATAATCTCAATTGGTTGCCTAAATTGTTCACTTCACAAATCTGATGCCCTAGTACATTTGAACAAATAATTATTTATCAAATTGACTTACTAAGTTTACAGGAACCATACTAAGCTAAATATGATAAGATCGTGTCCGCAAAAGATTTGTAAGTTGGCGTATGTTTATACGAGTTCTTTGTTAATCGATTTCATACCAAAAGCATAGCTAATAGTATCGATTTTTAAATGTCACTATTAAAAAAATATATTCATGTAATGTAATGTAAATATAATGTAAATATAACACCGATTTCTTACAGCGAGGTTGGCTCAACCAATATGAACATTAGATATTAAAATATTTGTGTAAAATGTAGTACGTCTCTTTAATTAAAAAAACTGGGAATCGTAACAATGAAAAAAGGAAAATGCCATATTACCCAAAGCCCTCGGAAATGTGGCACAGAGGAAATGTGGTTAATAATAATGCCGCACAAGTAATTCAACAGTAATACTACGCCTTTTATATCAATAGTAAAAATCAATTCACCTATAGTAAATATTTTATGTATTTTTAAAATTTATTTTGTGATAATATATTCCAAAATAATAACAATACAAGTGAGTTTAAAAATAAAATTCGGGAAAGACAACATTAATAAAATAAAAATAAAACTTATTTAAAAAAAAAAGAAAATATTCATTTTATAATCTATGTAGAACTCAATATTTAATATGAAAAATGCAATCCCCAAACCAGATTCGCCCAGAATCACACTGGAACTGAAGTCACAATTTAAATTCTGGCAAATTTATATTTTCATTATAACTAATTGATAATTAATAATATAGATAAATAAAATCAGATCCGGTCCTGTTCCTCCATGCCCTAGCTCTCAATATTACAATCATTATTACCTCATTCATTCGCGAACAAAGTACCTAATGAAGTTTTCCGAATACCCGCTCGTGAAAACGCCCAAAGCTGTGTATCTTACCACTAAACCACCTTTACCTAGATAATAATAGATGTATGGAGCAAAGTTGCGCATTTTACTATGATTTTACTGTGAATTATTGTTATCTAAAATCTGTCTAACGGACTGTATCGTATTAGAATTCAAATTCAAATAAAATCTTGCACCAGTGAATACGTTGATAAAATACGTTGTAAAATAGGATGAGTTATAAGATTGCATAAATTGTAAGATGGGTTAAGTTGCAAGATGGGATAAGATATAAGATTTCATATATTGTAAGATGGGTTGAGTTGAAAGATGGGATAAGTTTTAATATGGAATACATTGTAAGATAAGATACGTTGTAAGATGGGATAAGTTATAAAATGAGATAAGTTGTAAGATGGGATAAGTTATAAAATTGGATAAGTTGTTAAATGGGATAAGTTATGAAATGGGATAAGTTGAAAGATGGGATAAGTTGTAAGATGGGGTAAGTTGGGTTTAAAATTTACATCGAAAGAAACCAAAATCATACCTACGAGGGCCAATTATGACTAAATACGTAACCACAATATATTATAGTATGTATGAATAAAAACACATGTTTCTGTAAAGTGCCTCCGGCCAAAGAGAAATACGTTTTAATAAACCAAAACGTTTAACTGTATATGTGTATTATTATGCAGACAAGTTATATTTCTCGTAGTATCTCGCGTTCTATAATCTAATCATATGTAGATACATGCTTCAGCTTATTTGGTTTATTTGATGCAGTTCTGGTGCATTTTGCAACCATTACAATGCACATTGATTTACTTGGGCCAGGTTTAGAAACAATAAGACCTAGGTTTTAGGCAATGGAGAAGATATTTTCTGTTAACCCTGTTTCACTAATTATTGTATTATAGATAATTTATTGTAGATTCTTCGGTCTCAGTAAAGAAACAGTTTTAATAGGTGAATCCATCTCCACGCCGACGCAAGTAATAATGTTTACTGCTTTCAAGAAAGCAGTAAACATTATTGCATTATTACAATAGAGAAAACTCCTCATAAATTATGTATTTTAAGCAAGAATAAACATTTAATTGTTGATTAATGAGGTTTATGAGTATATGTACCTAGATATATCATCGAAGAAGAAGATAATCGGTAGCGACTCTTCTAGGATTTGGTCTCCAAAAATATCTGCTGCAATAGTTTTAATATTAAAGAAAAGGTTTAAAAAAAAAAACCCGATTCTTAATTTAGTTTTAATATTCTTGTAGATTCGTACGTTTTTCGATTCGTTCCATTGCCATCTAGCGTCCAAATGAGAAGCTATTGTATGTACCTACCGTGTGTCACTTTCAATTTTGTCCCAAACTAATCTCCTTTATTTCTCTTTGCTGTAGAGGCAAAGGAGGTAAACACTATCATGTTTGACGTATCATACTAGAGATGGGCGAAGCGGCTCAGTTGAGGGAGCCGGTTCACTGGGTCCCGTTCACCTGAAAGATCCGCTTCAGTGAACCGGCTCGATTGAACCCCCCCCCCCCCCCCTCCCCCCTCCATAAATAAAATAAAAACAAAGTTCTTCGCGATAAAAGAATACATACGTGTAGTCGTCGATATTATACAAAGGTACAGATATTGAAATCGACATGTGTTCTACACTCTACAGTGTCCTAAGATGTTTAAGATTCGCTAGTGAAATTTATTTTAATTGTACATTGTGACCGAAATCAAATTGGATCGTTTATTATACAATGTGCTATTTTTATGTTTTGGTGAAATTAAAAGTATTTATTATTTTTTTTTGGTAAACTAATATTTAAGACAAGATTTTTTATGCATAGCACAAAGGGTAACAATTATTTTATAAGCAATAATTATTAGCCTGAAACACTAGTATATATTGAATTATTTCGCGGATAAGAGATGTGTCATGTATCTTTTATCAGGAGATTTTTCAATGTGGATGAGTGTTTTAGGCTAATAATTATTGATAAAATAAAATACTTTTTTGTTTTAAAACCACGATATTTATTAATTTAAGAACCGACCGGTTTCGCTTTACTTAAGCATCATCAGGGTACAAATTAATACTAAACAAGAAGTACATAATGTGTGTATATATATAACAAAATATAGAGGGAGACAACATGATACAAATATAAGCAACACAAAGACGGTCATAAAATACATTAACATAAGTGCACAAGTAATGGAAAAACCGCTAGATAATTATGTAGACTAATGGGTTATATCAACTACTACGGTCTACATAATTATCTAGCGGTTTTTCCATTACTTGTGCACTTATGTTAATGTATTTTATGACCGTCTTTGTGTTGCTTATATTTGTATCATGTTGTCTCCCTCTATATTTTGTTATATATATACACACATTATGTACTTCTTGTTTAGTATTAATTTGTACCCTGATGATGCTTAAGTAAAGCGAAACCGGTCGGTTCTTAAATTAATAAATATCGTGGTTTTAAAACAAAAAAGTATTTTATTTTATTAAATATGTCAAACCACAAAGTGATTGCTTTCTACAATAATAATAATTATTGCTTATAAAATAAAAGTATTTAAACATGAAACCATGAGATTTCATTTTTCTTTTATAAAAGTTGCACTTAAAATATTTTTAGGGTTTTATGATGTTTCATAACAGGTTGCGTCTGACAAAGCTCCCTCCGGAAGAATGAGCTGAAAAGATAAATGCTTTAAAGGTCATTTCTCAGGACTGCGCTTCGTCAGATGGGACCTTGCTATCGTGAGGAAACATTCCGACATTTTTGCTTCTTTGGGAATATTATATATTTCGAAGACAAAATTTTGCCCAGAAAAATCGATCAATATATCGTATATTTATGATTACATTCAAAGGGGATTCCCAATTTTATTGGAATACCCTTTTATTAGAATGAAAAAATGAAATCGAGAAATCTTTTGTTTTGTTAGGTTTTTGGTACAAAACGTCAAACTTCAATCGTACGGTAATCGTTGAATCACGTTTCTTATCGCTTTTTAGTTTTTTTTTACCCGGAAAACATAATTACGAACTTTTTAATAGCTTTAATTTAAATTTACCATGATTTCCACAAGAAAAAAGAGTGAAATTTGGAATCATTTTTCTGCGGCCACAAAAATTGTCAGATGTGTTATTTTTAAATTAAAATCTATAATCTATATCAATAATATTGAAAAAATTTCTTCAAATTAAGTTTAAAAAAATCAATTGGTGAATGGAATCAAAATATAGAACAATGAAAATAAACTTAAATCTATTTTAAATTAATTCTGTCCCAAATAAGTGCAATAATAATATAAAAATTATGTTGTGAAACAAAATACTTCGGTGTGAGAATGATAGCTAAACGTCGTTCATGTAAGTACTCAATGCCAACATTACTTTTTTACGATTATTTCGATATCAATGATTAACTGAAAATAAACCATGAACATAATATAACTCTTCCTTGTTCCTGTTATAATAAACTAAATAAGTGCCGACACAACAACTAAAATGTTATGCAAGCGGGAATACCAGTATTATTATGTCATATATATGATCAATCCGGTCAGTACGTCAGTAGTGACCCGCGAGCCGTGAGATCCGTTGAACGATGTATGCGGATCTTCGTTCGCGAACGGGTGAGTCGGCTCTTCGGGTCTGGCGGGTCACCTGCTCACCGGCTCACCGTTCGCGAACGACTGAAGCGGGTCACCGGGTCACCGGCTCACCGGCTCTTCGTTCGCGAACGAGTGAAGCGGATCACCGGGTCACCGGGTCACCGGCTCACCGTTCCCGAACGGGTGAGTCACTACCGATCCGCGAACGAGTGAAGTGAGCGGATGATTTGGGAACCGGATCTTACGGATCGGTGTAAAGATCCGGTTCACTGAGCCGACTCGTTCGCGAACGACTCACTTCTATATCATACAAAGTTTTCGGACATGACCACGGTGAGATAGAGATAGGGAGATGTGAAAAAATGTCAGTCGAAAGTTTATTTTGTGATAAACGATAGCAATCTTGAACTTGAATATTGGTTCGCCAAATTATGTTTATCATTGTTGACGTAATTTGCATGGAATAATTTATTTAAAATGTCCAATTCTATGGATATCGTATTGAAAGAAATCGCAAACAATTCATTAAACCATGACAAACATATTCAAATAAAGTGACAATTAGTTTATGTTAAAAGAGAGAAAAATAAAGAGGTTAAAAACGATATTTTAAAACGAAAAGTTATAATTTTCGTCAGTGGTTTTGCGGGTGCATTAAAATTAACGTTTTGCTTTCATTGTTTCTTTTTTTATCGACTTATAATCAATGGACTGAGGTTGGAGTTAGTGATTTAAAAACTTTTAGGAGGAAATGATCTTTCAAAAGAAAAAAAACATTAATTAGTTATATGTGTAAATAACTAAATAAATAATCTTAAATTTAAAAAAATATATTGTACTACTGGCTTCAGAATATGTGAATACCGGCAAATTAATTACATTTACAAGCAATTATTAGCCTGAAACACTCATCCACATTGAAAAATCTCCTGATAAAAGATACATGACGCCAACGGGACACGAACCCGTGTCCCTTCGATTTCCGGTCGACAGCTCTGACCACTGAGCTATGGCGGCTTATCTCTTACCCGCGAAATGATTCAATATATACTAGTGTTTCATTCAACAATTACTGCTTGTTACATTTTTTCACCTGAAAACAACCAACTTTATTTTTGAATGAGTGTTTCAGGCGAATAATTGCTTGTAAAAATAATTGTTACCCTTTGTGCTATGCATAAAAAAATCTTGTCTTAAAAAACATTAGTTTTTCACAAAAAAAAAAATAATAATTACATACATTGGCGTTTTTTATAATATTCACTACGCATTAGCAATATATTCATATTATATTTCCGATTAAACTACCACTTCTGGGCTCCTAGAGCCGCTTCTGGTGATAATATTAACAAATATAAATTAAATAATAATAATAAATTTTATTTTATTAATTATGTGAAATTTGTGAAAAACATAGGTACCTACAAGCGACAGGCCTTCATAAGGACATGGCAATCGAGTCGTGTTTAAATAACAGCTGTTGTTATAACTACAGTTCTAATCCTTATCAGATCCTTTATTATGGTAATCAGAGAGACAATGCTCATTTTTATGTGCAGCTTAAATATAATTCTTATTATTGTATTGATTTGTGGGTATACCCAATAGCATGTTGAAAGTTCGCTAGGAGATAACATGAATGTAAGGAGGTAAGTCTTACTCAACATGGATTCCGTGATAACAATATCCTTGCATATAATTTACAGTTCGCAGTCGTGATTCTCATTAGATGAGGAAATGGAGTCGATATTGTTTTATCTGAGCTGTGTGAACTGTGCCATTTTAATAGACCCTTTGAATTAACCTAACTAAATGCTACTTATCCTAACATTATTATTTCGCCCTAAAGAAAGCATTTAAAATTTAGAAAAAAATGTTACACACTGTAAAGAGACAAGGTTCTTGTATTTGGTAAAGAAATTTATGCTTACTTACTTTAAATCGTAAAATAAAATAATTACAGTGGAGTAGTGAAAATCCGAAGCAGTTGCGAAAAATTAGTAATACATGGTAATGGATATGAGTAATTAGAAAACGCAAGATTTGTGGAAAGCAGAAAAGAAGGATGGTTATTATATAGTAAGTTAATTTGTCAATTCAAACTGAAATTCACAAATATTTTCGATTATTTTTAGTTTTAGAGGAAAGTTGTTAAAGTCAGTTATTCCTAGAAAAAGGTAGGTATTTTGAATACCCTTAGTGTTGATTACATGTTTTATTTTTCTTTTAAATATAAATCTTTTTATTAATTTCCAGCCCTCTCCTATCGTAGGTTGGCTATCATCGGTGGTGGCTTTATCACCCTGCAGACCGCAGACCGGAACAACTCTGAATTGCATTAGTGTCAGTTACACAGATTATGAAGCTGTTAACCTGAAAATCAAAAATTATAATTTGTCCAATATTTTTGAAAACCTCTTCGATATTAATTTGTTTCCACTTTTTTAAATTACCTTAACGTACAAGTAACTAAAAATCTATTTTTCGCCGATGCTAATAAGATATTTATTTATAGTAACATTAAACGTGCCTGTGATTAAAAAAAATAACCGGAGAACTGCTTCTTATGCTGCGTATACATCCGCGAGCCCAACTGCCGAACTGACCTCAACTTATGGGAAAGAAACGTAGCAACCGCAAATGGCACGAAACGTGAATTTTTTTCTGGTTAAAGAAAAACAAACATTCCTGGGTTACGAATAATCTGACAGTATTTGAAAATCTCCTACAACCACCACAGTAAGCGGAAAATGGAAGAGTAATTGAACACACTACGCCTGGGCGGGACCCAAACTCAGCGACCGAATTGAAATGTAAATCATGTCAGGGAAATTAATTTTTAAGCCTAGTTTCAATATTTCACGCTACAATATATGCAGCCTATCGGTTCTTTAATGTATTCATAATAATTGTTTTATTATCTGTTACCCACACGAAAGATTAAATACTCTACCTATTTGTAGTAGTGCATTCGATTTACTCCAACACTTCTCGTGCGTGTTACGTACACGAATTTGGTTTTTACAACAAGAAAAAGTATCAAAACAGAAAATGTTTACAATAAGAAAAAGTATCAAAACACAACATTTTACCACGCTTTAATGCACGGAGATTTTCAGAGATAATTTGAGTCACATATTATTCAAATGATTTCAAGTTAACCCACAAATCCACGTGTTGTTCTTATTATAATTATATTGATGTATTGGTAATAATGATAATTTTACACCAGCGAAGGAGACAGGGGCGAAATTAGCATATTAGTAAGTGGGATTAAGGAAATCGATACATACTTGTATTCTTAGATGATTGTATAAGTTCAAAGTTTGACTAATTGCTTCTAATAACCGGCAATATTTTTGATTATCCAACCCATATTTACAAGTAGGAAAAAACATGTTGCGGCTTTGTTACTATGTAGTTTACGTCATAAATTAGAATCAACCACCTGCCCAAGACATGTATTAAAGTGGAGCGGTCATTTCCAGCAATAATTCATGTATTTCAAGTCAATCAGTTTTGGCACAAAATTCAAACTATAGGTTGCATAGCGTTAGTAACACGGTTTTACGCCATATCGTGTTGGATTGGACAATCTACCCCACGACAGGAGTCCGCGCTCACTGTAAAACAAATATTATATATTACACAGATTGACGTAGATTAATTGATAAGAGGTATAATTCCATGCGTGCTTCGGGCTTCGATTCTCAAACTTCTCGAAATAATTGTATGTCATTGTTAAAAACACCAACGGTCGGCTAAGAACGAAACCTAAAACATTTTTTCGATATTTTTATGTTTACGAGAGATTGACAGATTATTGAAGTACGATTAGAGCAGCGGTTTTCAAAATGGGGGTTGCGAGTGATCAACAAATAAAATTAGAAAAATACGTTTTTACATTATTATAAGAAGCAAACTTTGACCTGTAATTTTGCAGGTAATTTTGTTTATTTGTCTCTAACGAAAATAAAAATTGTACCCATTTAATACAAATGAACGCGACGAGTGCGATTGTTTTTCTTCAACTAATTTATCAAAGCTTGGCTCTGTGTTCGAGACACAGAGTATGTTAGTTTGTTTCCATATTTCGTTTTTATTGCAACCATGGAAGAAAAATGCGCTTTAGCAATCTGATATTTATGAGAAGTGTATAAATATATCAAAGTAAATACCTATTGCTCTGTAATTACTTTCATAGTACCTTAAGTTCTTACTTTGTACTCTTGTAATTATATACGATTATTAAACTCCTTTGTGCAACAGAACTCTCATCGTATCGTTCATACTCAGTTTATTATGTTATGTACTATACGCTTATTATTGTACTCCCGAACAACATACCTATAATAAAGAGTACACGTAAAAGCCTTCAAGGCGTGAATAAATAAATAAAATTAAAACATAAAAAGGCTGGGGGGGGTCGCGTGTAGGCGAATTAATTTGTTTTACCAAAAAGGGGTCGCGCCTTTAAAAAGTTTAAGAACCGCTGGATTAAAGTATCGATTTTAACGCAATGCAAATTATTATTGAAAAAATAATACATGTTTTGGGATTTACCCAGTAATGTTACTTTGATGCATTTTTTCTACGTCTGATTAAAAGAGCACAAAACACTGTTGCCTCTTAGAAATGCATTGCCGGAATGAGGGTTCACAGGAGTTAGTTTGCTCACCAAGTTTGACCCAAACGCGATGTCAACTCGGCCACCGACCGGTGGTGTCAGGTTGTAGCCCCCTACCACATCAATAAACAGTGATGTGGTAGGGGGCACGATAATTTTAAATATTGGTTTCTATTTAAGTAAAGTTCATCAAATCACAAAAATGAATTTATCACAAATTTGTGTGTGTTATATTCTTAGATTTTGTGAAATAAAAGTTATTTGCCACTATTATTATTAGATATATTAGATGAAGATGAAGATCAAATATAGTCACGTTATTCGTAACCCGGAAATATTACTCTTTATTTTGTATTATTATTATAATTGTAACATAGTATAACATAAAGTATATAATTGTAACATAGTATAATATAATAATCGACATAATTGCGAAAAATCCCGATGATTTACAAGACGCCTTCATAAATCTAGAAAGTTCTGCCAAAAATATGGATCTTGTAGTAAACCAGCAGAAGACCAAATACATGGCCTTAGGATGTACCCAACAAACCCCATCTCTCGTATGTGGAAGCCAAATTTTTGAAACGGTACCAAGATTCACATACCTGGGCTCCCTGATAACAAACAATAACAACACTACAGAGGAGATCCAGAAGCGCATCGTGAATGCAAACCGCTGCTATTTCCGCCTACAAAAACAAATAAAATCCAGACTGCTTTCCAGTACCACCAAGGTATTAGTGTACAAAACACTAATTAGACCAGTGCTTCGGACCGGTTCTAGAAAATGGATTTTGGCGCAGACATTATAACGATGAGCTGTATACTCTGTTTAAGGAGCTAAACGTCACAAAGTTCATAAAACTGGGAAGACTTAGTAAATATAAAATTAGTGAAGACTGAATTTTTTTTAAATCCTAATTTGACAAATAATGATCCACGCGCCCAGGGGTAAGTACCAATGTAAACCCGATTTAACTAAACCAACGCTGAGTCACGCCGAACATGGCATAACTCCAATATTTAGGAAAGCATACATGTATCATCAACAATTTTCACGAAAGATTTTTTCGGAAATATTAATGATGAAATTTTTATAATAGGTACAATTTAGGTATCCAAAATTGCGTAAATATTAATAGTAAAAATAGTCAAGTTGCGCCCATGGATTTTTATCTTTACAGTGCGTTCCGAGCGAGTAAGTACCTAACCGGTAATCACTTTGAAAACAAACTAAAATGAACGCTGAATTTGTTTCGTACATTTATTATAACTTTTTTCCGTTTAAATGTTGTCATTGTCTTTACGGACCGCTTCCTTTCTCGCTGCAAAATAAGTAAAAAAAATAATTATTATTTACTTAAAAATATTTTAGCCAGACGATTTTTTTAATCATGAAACACAAGTCATGTAAAAACTTTCTTCGTCTAATGCAATATTAATTGTTGCTATTTTGTGAATGATATTTTGTGAATATTATTATTAAAGGTTTTTTACATAATAATTGTGTGTTTATAGATCACGTCACCTCTAAAACAAAACATTGCTCGAAACCATTATAGTCGTAGAATAAACATGTGTTTTGCGATTAAAAAGTCTGGCCAAGTCTGTTTTGGGCCTTAAAATTCCAATGCAAAACGAACATTGTGAAATTCAAATGGGATTACGATATACGATGTCAGGCAAGGGAAAGAGATACAAATGCGCAAGGAAGGGATTTCTAGCGTTCTTATTTATTCTATCGCTATAACTACGTGTAGTAAACAGGTTTGAATAGCCAGATACCTACTCGTACATCCTACATACCAACCTTGCTTTTCTGTTAATCTTTTAGTCCAGGAAGTTATTGCCATATTTCTACGGGCTCCGAGCATTCGAAGTTTATATCAAATACCTAAAATAAAACATAGGTAATATCACATTCGGCAGCACTCAGTTGTTTTATAAGAACAAATATCTCCTTTGTCTGAACTTTAACTGTTGAATAAATTCGTTGCAAAAATACATAGAACCAAAAAAGTGCGATGTTTTATGTTCCATGCGTATAAAAAAGAAAATTATTATTTATGTCTATAAATTATATATTATTAAAGTAACAATTTATTAATCGTTACAAATATGAGGTGATTGCGCAATACCCGTGGCGTGCACTCACCTTATTTTCTGATTTCCAAGATTTTTGCAATAAAAAGTTTATCATAAATTTATAACTATCCAAAAACATTTTAAAACAATTTAAAATAAATTAAGTGAAAATTAATCACAAGGGGATACCTTTATTTACGAAATAAATGTAGAAGAAGATGTATTCAGAATTGATGACAATCAGACTCGGCTTGACATCATAATATGTATTAGTATTAGGTTCATAATTTTTTAACTTGAAAAAAGAAGCTATGAAATCAAAACGAAAAACAGTCAGAGAATGTCACGATCACGATGAATATACTTGAATCCACATTAAAATGACAAAAGTACAATACGGTGCCTTGTGCAGTGATCGGAGAACTTTAAGTGAAAGTGAAACACACATAATGTTCACGGTCATACTGCGAAATTTCCGACAAAGTTTTATGGTAAACAAATATTTTCATTTGTCGAAATAATTTATTTAATAATCGTTGGGAAATCAACAATTATTTAATCATTTTCTTACATTTTTACATTTTACATCAAAAATACAAACAATTTTAAATTTCCTCCTTGTGTGAAGAAATGGAGAGAATCAACAGAAAATAATTATATAAAACAAAAAACTATAATATAATAAGAATATAATACATAAAACAAATTGAATTCTTAACAGAAACAACAACAGAAAAGTTACTTATGAAAAAGACTACTCTGTGGACTTTTTATACTTTTTCGGTCTGCAATTGAAAACGTCCACTTTCGATATAATGCTTTGTAATTATTATATAGTCTGGTTCTAGCAATAATTTTGTTTTAAGTTTATTTTGTATTGATAACGAAGGTTTACTTTTTTCGCAAACCAAACGCAAAACTGTCTCTTTTCTTTTGAAATCAACGTCAAATCAGTCAAATTCTATAAATTCGTGGTATTTAGTTGAAACACAGTGAATAATATAGAAAATAACTATGGCATTGCATCCCATATCTTACAAAAATATATTCCGTCTCATGTCGTGCGTGTCAAGTGCAGACAATGGTCCAGGGCAGTGGTTCTTAACCGGTGTTCCCCGGAACACAAATTAATGTTCTGCGGAACACAATATTCCGCGAATCAATTATTGCAAGTGTACCGCGACATTAGGAAACGGCTTGCTAGCTAGGAAACCACGCTTCAATGAACTTTAGCGTGATTGAGTGCGCTCGGTAACTCTACATTAAACAAGGTAAAAAAAATCCAAATGTCTTATTAAATAGCACAATTTTATTTTTTAAGGAAATGTATTAAAATCAAAGAGTTATTAACGACAGCAAAGTTACTTGTTGGATAACCCAAAAAATGAAAGGGTGGCTAAATCACGCCATACTTGACCTGATAAGGGCTCGAATCGCAGTAAAAATGATTTAAAGAAGACGAATTTGAATGAATTAAACAGTTTTATTACTTGATTATCCAACGTTACCTGAAATCCAGGGGAAGATGGATCGCCCTAATGATAGCTAGCTTTCGATTAGAGGGGCCACCAGAAGAAGGTGAATTTAATAATAGCTTGGTTCGGTTTTAACAATTTTCAAAATATTTCGTGGCATTCAGAACAAGCGAGGAATATGCTAGAAATTTATATATATATTTAAATCACCGCGGAGCAAAAAGCTAAATAAATTTCTCCCAATAGGTGGAATCACTAGTCTAAGTCCGTCTGATTATTAGATTCTTACTCGCCAGTTTAGCGTAGGTATAGTACATCCGTTTAACTGTATTAACGCTAATTAGTGAGTAATAACCTAACAAGTAATACTGGAATGTAATCAGACAGACTTTGACCAGCGATTTCTTAGCTTTTAGATATGTATTTAGCGATTATATTTTAAAAAAAGGGCTTAACCCTGGTTTAACGATATATACGTTATAAGTTAATCTGTTGAAAAGTGTACCACGATTTCGAACATGTTAAGAGCCACTGGTCTAGTGAAGATACGCACATTTTAGGTAAATAAATGAACTTCTTTTTAGTAATTAAGTACCTCAGTAGATTCTAAGAGTATAAAAGGTAAAAATTGCAATTTCACATGTCAGTGAGTGCGTATAACTCGTGAGGAAACTTTTCGTTAAACCGAGCATCCGACATGAAGGCTCTGGTTAGTGGATTCATTATATTAAGTTCGAAATCTGATTTAGTAATTTCTAAATTTGATTTAGTTATTAAAGTGTGAGATTTGATTTAGTTATTTAAGTCTGAAATCCGATTTAGTAATTAAAGTTTAAAATCAGATTTCGATATTAGAGTTTGTTTGTGTCTTGTTTAAAAATAAATATCCTGATTGGAAAAACTACCGATAATGTAGGCATTTTTTCAAAGACTTCTCATTTATTTTTATGTGACACTGCTTGGCATGAATAACTAGTAGCCTAGCGCTACGGCATTCCATTTGGGGAATGTAGTGAGGCTAAATAAAGTGGGGGAGTGAAAGGAGAAGTTAAGAGGAAGGTTGGGAAATATCCGGGTATCTGGACTTTACACAAAGCCGTTTAGGTGATTAAATTATCTTATTAGTTCGTATACTTAAATATACTAAATGTATCCAGAATTTACTTACATTCTTGTATCTCTAAATAGTATAAAATAAAGTCGCTTTCCGCGTCTGTCTGTTTGTGCGCTTAGTTATTCTAAACTACGTGACGGATTTTGATGGAGTTTTTACTATTATTTATAAAACGTCTTCCGGAAGGTTTATATATATAATACATACATATTATTTTATAGAAAGTAGAGAAAAGTCAATGTTTTGTAATCAAGTCGAAAATAAAACTTTTGGGGGCTTACATTGTTAACGCTTAAATAAGCCGACGTAGCTCAGTGGTCCAGAGAACCTGACCGGACATCAGATCATTTATTTTTACTCGGGAGATATTTTCAATTTGTATTGATATTTCAGGCGACTATTTGTTGCTTATAATAATTTATAAAACGAAAGTTTTTTTTAGATGAGGTAGGAACGTATATGTATAAATGCTTTCATATTTATGCTTTTATTTGGCTAGCCGATGCATTTAGCGTCGCATTTCACACAAATAAAAACTATTGTTAAAAATGTTACTAATACAACAATTAAACATTCCCAACTAAATAGCCATTTACCATTCTCATCTGCTCAGTGCGAAATAAATCTCTTTCTATCTCAGTTGGAAAAAAGCAATTAGGCACATTTGCCCATGCACAAAAAGTTTGTATAAGTGTAACAAATTGATTTCATGGCAATTTATTTGGACAAAATCGATTGAAAAAAAAAATTGTGCCTAATATCCGCGTAAAAAATAAACGCTTTATTATTTCAAAAGGGTTGAGCTTTTGGAGGCGAGTGTATTTAGTGATTAATATTTGTTATATATTTTTAAAATCAAAGGAGCAACTATTTAGTTTGTTAAAAAAAATACTTACCATTATTGAAAACAAATTTCTGGCAAAGAAATGCTTTGAATTTATGAATAAATTGAAATGTATTATTATTTTAAAGGTATTTTTAAACATAATTATGGTTTCCGGTTTTCTCTTTAAATTTCTTTTTAATCTGAAACCGCATAACAGTCCCAGCTGCTCCCAACCGTCTGGGGCCAGTGAGACTATGGCATCCCCAATTGCAGTATGTTGTGAGGCTGCATGTAGCGGGGAGGGGAAGGAGATGGGGAAGAGGGAGGTGGGAAAGTACCTGGCTATTCAGATCTGGTCACCAAACACGACCAAAGCCATTTCTAGCAATGTATCATTTCTGAATGGTGGTCTTACACCAGGGCGATACTGAGAGTATCTTACACTCTGGAACGAGCTGCAAATATGCTGTATATTATTATAAATCAGTAGTTCGTGAAATAAAACAAATTTATCAAATGAAATTTATTTGGATGGATTTCAACCCACGACTTCCCGCTTGCTAGTTAACAGCCTTATCCTTCGACCACGGAATAATATGTTATATCAAATATGTTCAAAGGAGGTGTTAATTAATTTATTTTATTAAAGTACGCTTTTTTGCAAGGTATGTTTATGTACGTACGCAATATGTACGTTTAATGTCTGACAGCGATTTTTTGTAGATTATACAATGGAACCTGTCCTATTTCGTGTTCAAAATGTATGGTATTTTTTTACAGTATTCTGTGGAACATATCCACCGTGTAAAAACAGGATCAATGTGTGCATACATTTAAAAAAAAAAAGTGATAAAAACGATTTACAACAATGTGTTTTTCTGTTCAACAGATGGGATTGATACTTACCCTGGTGACTCTAACTTCAACCGAAGATGCTCCCAACTATGCGCTGGACTATCCCTACCCTTACAGAAGTAGACACCCAGGAATTGGATACAATACAGCACCTGTGTACCATTACATCTACCATACCAAACCACCAAACACCTTTTCCTATAATCCCGAATTTACATCACTAAACACAGGATTTAAACGGATTAACTTAGGACTTACATCAAACTCATTAGGACTTGCATCGAACAATATACAAATTGTATCACATAATGCGGGTTTGGCGAACAACGTAGGACTTACGCCAACTTATCCCGGATTTCCAAGATACAATGCTGGACTAACGCCTCAAAACCAAGGACAAGGAAGTTTTGTATCATACAATCCGGGATTAACATCAAACTATGGATTTACACCACATCATCCCGGATTCACGCAGTATAATTCGGAACTTTCACCAACAGGGCTGTACGGCTACAAGATCCCAATAGCCAAAGCTCAGACAGCTCTGGTGGCAAGATATTTAGCAGTGCCCTTGGCTTTGCAAAGAAATCATTATTCCTTACCGGGCAGAAGACAAAATTTCAACTACTATTCGTCAACAGTTAAGCCATATACGTTTCAAGAGAATGGCCTGCAATTTGTGAGATGAAAATAAATTTCAAATATTAATTTACTAACTATCTTTAACTACGTATAGAGTAAATGTTGATTATTTTTAATTTTCATTACATAATTGATCAGCTAAATAAAATTAAAAAATAGACAGATAAATCTATGCTAGCAGTCGGGTATGGATAACGGAATTAAAACTTGGAAAATCTAAATTTGTGATACTATGTGACCCAATGTACTGCAGGATCAACAGTATATGAGTGTTACTAGTCTGGGTTTTGTGAAGAGAACTGTGAAGTTCGATGGACTTTATTGCTAGGTCTATTATTAAAAGGGAAAAATTATAATTTGCTTAACCTGTTCCTTGTGATAATCAAATGTAAAAAAAATTACATTAGAAAGTTTCGTTGCATTGTAAAAAATATTTATTGTAAGTAGGTACTGTAATTTCTTGGTAAAAAGGTAACAAATATTTTTTTTAAAGTAATATGTACACACTTTATAATGTTCACACCAATGGGGGCTCGAGCACTTCTTCGACGGTGGGGACCAGATTTTTCTACGCGTATCTCTTTACTCGAAGAATATGTAAAATTTCTCCAAAAAAATGATCACGGACAAGTGATGCACCCATCTAACACAAAACATATTTTTTAAATCTCCCTAGATATATGTATACCAATTTATAACACAGAATAATAAAAATAGCGCCATATCTTAATTTGACCATGTAAACAACATGCAAAACAAGCAAACCGTCTTATTCTTGCAAGGGAATTTTAAAATCTGTCCCCAAACTCCATGAGATTCACATACAAGTGCACATGTGCGGTAGGGCGAAATTCCTAAGAAACCAATGCAAATGCACTAAATACGAATTTCAAGCGAAAAAGCCTGGTGACGTTCCCTGACTGCGCTGTGCGCACTTGGTATGACCTATGCTCAGCTAAGCTCAAGTTGTGTGTTGTGTATTATTGTGAATGTATGCATGTACCCTTTGGTAAACTAAAAGAAAGGTCGCGGAGTGGACATCATTTGGAGCAAGGCTGCCCAACCCCAGGCCCGCGGGCCTGAGTTGAACGAATTATAAGTGGCCCGCGTGAACCATTTTCAAAAAACCCGCCAATTTGAAAAAGTGTCGCGGGCCCGCGGTAAAACAAACAATGCAGCTTGCGTTCGGTCACCAGTGTTGCCAACGAAGGTGATTTATCGCTATTTAGGCTACTCAGAACGAAAATCAGCGACGAAAAAATCTAACCTGTTGAACTTACTTTTTAAACAAAAATACACCGGTTTTTGATACAATATTTTTTGCGTCCGAAATGGAATCCTGTAGCTACCCCCCCCCCATGGAATTCGAAAAATTGTTGTGGGGAATCACATATGATGTTTTTGGGTGCGCGGAATTTTTTCTCAGCGAAGTTCCGTAACAACCCCCCCCCCCTCATTCACTCATTTTGATTTTTTTTTGTGGGGAATTATGTTTTATAGAAATTCTCTAACAACCCCCCCTCCCATGGAAATAGGAACCGTCAGGTATTCAGTGGCCCGCCAGTGATTCAAAATCGTCAATTTCGCCCAACTGTTAAAAAGGTTGGGCAGCCTTGATTTGGAGCTTACTTCCGCAACAATTTTTTGTATTATATTTCTGCAATTATTAAAGCGTTTATTTCAGAATTCATTCATTTTGATGAAGACAAAGTTTAAAAACTATTTTGGTCTTTAAGGAAGTCTCGGGAATATCTGGTGGGGAATAACCCCATCGTCCCTATATGAAGAACTGCCACTGGTTCCTACATAAGAAGTTTTCACATCAGACAGTATTTGGTTTTTACGGTACCTTGAAAACATTAATTAACAAATAACCTAATTGAACCCACAAAATAAGTTTTTTCTATGTCCTTAAAAATCATACATAACCGAGTTTCACTGTACAGAGAATCCCACATTAAATAGTAAGTTTTTAGCAAGTGTTCGGTAATTACCGTTTGTGCCTAAAGCATCGGGAAGGCCCTAATGCATTGAGTATGCCTAATTACGGAGGCAATCGAAATTCGCAAAAACCCATAAATATTAATAGGGATAGGGCAAAACTTAATACATAGTTCTCAGAATCGGGCATTAGATAGTTATTACAAAACTAAGCGGCGAAAACCACATTAAGAGGATTAACATAGGCAATACCATATCGCTTCTAAACAAATAAAAACAATTTTCTTCACAATCAACATAATATCTGCCTTGATGATGGACACTGGAAGGCTATCTGAAACATTTGACTAAAAGAGGAAGCGCAACACGGAATAATACCCCAAAAATCAATCACAATCCATATATAGTACTTTTAGCATTGAAAATCTCAAATCACAATGTTTTATTTGTCATATACGCTGAGTGAAACTGAGTGGGTGAAAATTTAGTACAAATCATATATGTATTATGTACACAAAACTTATTGAAAAAATTACATTTTAGAAGCTATATAGCTGTAATAACTAGAGATCGGATAAAATTCATTTTCATATTTTAGCTGGCGAGAATAGCATAAAAAGCATAGATATAAATAACGAATTCCCCATCCAATTCAACATCCCATATTCCTAAAAAGGATAATATATATATCAATAAATTATATATGAATAATGAACCCATTCAAGGACTTATCAGTATGCAATTGGTCATTGGCGCATAAACACTACACCCAGCAAAAAGATTACAAGATTACACAATGAAACAAATACCAAATAAAACCAATATTTGAAATAAAGATTTGTTTTATTTCCACTTCTGACCACCTTAAAAATGTGTCAAAAATAACCAACTTTAAAACACTGAATTTATCAAATGAAAAACACAATGTCTCAAACTTTCACTTTGTTCCCGGCCAGCGCAACGACACTCGATACAACAATATAATATATTATGTAGAATGAAGTAATTAATAGTAATATATTATATTAGTTGTAGTAAAGGATATATTGGGGTTATATCTAGACGGAGGTGAGCAGGGTGAGCTTCTCATTGAGTTGTAGTTGAATCTTGATGAGCTGGGAGAGCGTGATGACCATGAGCAGGTCCTTGACATTGGTGTTGAACATGTTGCTGAAGGTCTCGTTGGACATGTTGGGCACGGAGTTAATAAGGTCAAGCAGGGACCGGCCCACCGCATTGTCGGCGGCTTGCTTGTCGGCTAGCACGTCCTCCACGTACGATAGCACCTGCAAACACCAACATTATTAGAAAGAGTACTTACAATCATTTTTTTATTTGCCCCACAATTTTTAATGAGACTAATTTCATTTTGACAGTTCATAAAGGCTACAAATAAAATAAGAAATAATGTAGTTGGGGAATGCACAACTCCACAGTATCTATGGACATTTCAAAGGAATTGACACCGAGAATGAATCAGTCATTTAATTTGCTTATAAAGTGAACTGTGTATGCTCGAATAAATGCATTTTTTAATACTGGCCAAGTGACCTGATCGGGGTAAACATTTTTCAAAATATGTCTCCAAAATAATCCCATTTCATTATGCCATCAAGTAGATTTAACGGTCAGTAAAATTGCTCTTTACCAAAAGTTTGGAGACATATTTGCATATAACAATTTGAGATGATGAATTACCGTCTCCAGAAGTGTGCTTAGCTTGGCAGAGGCCTCCGCCACCTGCGTTAGGTCCATCATGGGCTGCACCTGGCGAGTGCGTCCCTCGCGGCTCATGCTCATGGTCTTCTGGCACAGCTGCAGGCCTACCAACTGGAATGGAACAAGCGTGGTTAGAATTGGTACTGTATCAAAATACAACTAGCCATTGAAAATAACAGTTAGATGACGCCAACGCCCCAAAACTATTTATGGAAAATTTGTATCGATATAATTGATAATATCAGGAACTACCATAGACATATGAATATTAGTAGACCTGCCCTAAGTGATTAAAAGCGTATTATCCCCACTCCCCATACCGGTTCCATTGGAGCCGGCTGTGCTCGCGTATGGCCTCAAGTGAAATTTGAAAACGTGACGTCATCATTCTTGTGCGAACTATGGTCGAGGCATCATCGGTTCATTTTACGAAATAACACGGCAAAATGTTGACTTGTACTATGAAAACTTGTAAAAATAGATGTGAAAAAGAGAATAAACCCAATTGTCGTATTACATTCCATATATAAGCATTATTTTACTTTATTTTAAGCATATTCACATCGTATAATATAGATCAGTTGTTACTATCACATCGAGAAACGTCTGGACGCGAAACACAAAGCTGGTTGGTTGCTGGGAAGTAAATTATGAACATTTATAAAAGTGTCTTAACTTAAATACTTAAACGAAATATTCGACTCTGAAAATAGAACCGAATTTTTTTGCCGAATTTGGACTTCGCAAATTTGTTCATAACAACGTGGTGAGTAATTTGCGCTCCCATGTAAAAATGTCTATTCATTCAAAAGCAGATTTTACTTTTAAGAAGTAAATGGTGATATTATAATGCGAGATGCCTATTTACTGTCAGATTGATTTATTGACGAATCACAGTCAGCTTCACTCCCTTCGTTCTTCAACAGTTGATTTTACCCCTCGCCATTATCTTCTCGTCTATTAATTCCTATGTCTGTGGGAACTACGTACAAATATCATTCAACGCAACAAATTCTATGATTATGTATGGTTTTAGCAAAATTAAAAGGGATTATTTGGAATGGAAATGAAATTTTGTTTAGAAAAGGGAGTAAGTTAGTACCCGCTGTGAACATCAATCATATTATAAGTTTTTCAGTAACCGGATTTGTTGTACACATTTTATTTTTAATCAATTTTTAGTTTGAATCAATCACATATTTATGCAAGCGTAAATTTGTTTACATTTTCTGCTACTTTTATTTCCTTTAGTAATTTTCCAAATATCTTAATTGTATGGGTATAGCCCCCAATGATCTCACAGCGGCGCAGACAAAGTTAAGACAATCGCACAAACCTCAGGCTCGTAGGTGGTGACCTCCACATTGATAGGCGTGAACATGCAGCCGGGCTTGCCCTTGGGCACGCCGAGCGCCACGCAAACGTAGGCACGCAGCCCCATGCGCGCTCCCTGCAGCCCCGTGTCCAGCGTAAGATGCACTGGGTTGTTGCACTCGCGCGCATAATACTCGTGGATCACCGACGAGTGGTTGGTCACCTCATTGCCCGTCGCCCACCATCCTGGAACACCATAAACAAAATGATTATTATAAAACTAGGATATTACATAAATGAGTTCTACCAAAAATCTTTAGACCTGGAAATGGATCCTAGAGCATGAGACCGTTGTAAGATTCTGTAGGTTCCAAAGACTTAGAACAAAAAGATGGGCTAGACCATGTAGAAAGATTTCCAGATGAAAGGATGACAAAACTCTTGACTATGTGGATGCCCCAGTGGAAGCAACCCAGAAACAGACCGAGGAAGAGGTGGATAGACTGGGTAGAAAAGGATTGGAGCAGGAAGGGATGGACTGAGGACTGGAGGCAAATGGCGAGAAATAGCACCCAACGGAGAGTGCCATGATAACATAAATAATTGGCTTATAGAAAAAGGCTGAGAAAGCATAAATCTATTTTCAATGCCGCTCTCACTGGGAAATACCTTTATCGAGACATCTGTAATAATAGATACATAATTTGGGAGTATTTAGCAGTAAATGTAAAGAAATATTAGCAAATAAATTACTGATAACTCAAAATGCATAATTGCTAACTTATGTCGTCACCACTTACAATCAGTTAATTAGATGGTAATTATTGGAGATCGCTGGCCATGCTAAATACAGTAAATACGAATATTGTTTAAATAAAACCTTTTGGTTCACCTTAATTACTATAAAAGGAAACTATCTGCATTTGGGAAATTTTTAATTTTAACATTCTAATTTTTGATTATGTAAAATGAAAATTGTATGGGATGACAACCATTGCCAATAATTTCTGTCAACGATATTTTCATATGTTGGTATTACCGATACTTCACGCGGGGCTAGAAGAAACGTTAGTACCATTTAATTCATGCATATTAGGTAGACACTATTTTAGCGGAACACTCGAAATTACGTTTAATTAAATTAGGGTATTAAGGCAAGTTTTAATATTTTTCAATTCTATATATTTTTGTATGTAAAAAAAAAACTAACCCAACTCTCCTTAACTGATCTAACCTAACCTAACCTAACCTAACCTAACCTAACCTAACCTAACCTAACCTAACCTAACCTAACCTAACCTAACCTAACCTAACCTAACCTAACCTAACCTAACCTAACCTAACCTAACCTAACCTAACCTAACCTAACCTAACCTAACCTAACCTAACCTAAACTAACCTATCTTAACATATCCTATCATATTCCTTATAGCAGGAATACCAACACAAGAAAACGTCATCAACAATCATTTTGGCTGTCATCCCATACAGCGAAAGCGAATTTTCATTTTACGTAAATCCCAAATGCAGATAGTTTCCTTGTACAGTAATTAAGTTAAATCAAAAGGTTTCATTTATAAAACAATCGTATATGGCATGGCCAGCGATCTCGAATAATTACCAATTAGATTGAGACAAAATTAAGACAAATAATAACATGGGAAATGGAATCAGTTGGAATAATAATCTATCACAATTAACTATGTATTTAATTTACATATTAATGACATGCGGTGAAAGCATCTCAAAATATGAAACAATGGGAGTTATCGCTTATAAAAAATATATTTTCCAATTTTCACTGCTAAAAGGTCACAGGGCAATGTTGTCTACATTGAAAAGTGACAGTCATCCATGTTTTGTGATGTATTGTTGATTAGAAAGGAATAATCACTAACCGATAATATTTTCGGTGGAGTTGACCCGACGATTGAGTTCGTACACATCCATGGCATAGTTGAGTTCGGCTTCGACCTGGTCGGCATGTTCTTTGTGGGGCACGCAGAAACAATTAGTCACCTCGGCTACTCCTTTATCCACAGAACCTGAGAGAATATAAACAAACAATTAATAAGTAATTTAATTAAATAATTCTCCGGTGCCATCGTTTACACTGATAATTAGCTGACGGACTAACAACAACCTTATGGATTGTGAATCTGACAGCCGATTCTGCCACATGTCATTTAACAGTCTACTCAAAGTATTTCACAAATAATGGTGGATACATTATAATTACATACCTAATAAGGTTCCGATAACTCTGTGAGAGTCTGCATTTCGACGCTCATAAGCATCAACAATTTGAAATAATACTATTGGGTGCACCTTCACAACTAAGTTAAGCGCCATTTTGGACGTGAAAGAATGTGAGGTTAGTTTTGTGTTGCCATTTGCCATAAATCATAAATAAACCACTCTCCCATAAATACTACAAGAAACTTGCAGCAGTTGCCATAGATGAACATATTTTTTTCGCTATTTTCGAGCTTGGCATACCTTACCTGCAAAGTAGAGAATAATTTCTACAAAAAAAATTGGTTCCGGTTGATATTCATATGTCTGTGGTTCCATAATATTTCATCAAAATGAAAATTCAACACACCTTTAAAAAGTGATATAGAGTCATTAAAAGTGATGAAACAAAAACTAGGTTTAATAGTTACCTATGTAACTTATTTTTGTTTCATCACTTTATATCATTTTTTGGAGGTGTGTCGAATTGTCATTTTGATGACATACCCGGTCACCAAAAAAAAAAAAATCGTTATTTACTTTTGTACAATCATTGTTCATCAACAATAATTCTTGATAAAGTCGTTGAATTCCGCAAAAATATATACATAAACCTTGGTTTCAACTTAACTACCACAATAACTAACTATTTATGTCGTGGGAAAGTTGCATTGATGTTTCATTTTTTTCATATCCCTTGCATTTCAAAATGTAAGGCAATGTAAGGTGTATAAGCAATACAAAAAAAACAAGTTCTAAGCTGTTGAATTTAATTAACACCTCCCTAATTGAGAATAACTCGTCTTTAGGGAGGGAGTTATCTTCATTAGATATTTAAGTTGATTATTATTTTTTGGTAAACTAATGTTTAAGACAAGATTTTTTAATGCATAGCACAAAGGGTAACAATTATTTTATAAGCAATAATTATTAGCCTGAAACACTCATCCACATTGAAAAATCTCCTGATAAAAGATACATGACGCCAACGGGACAAAAAACGGGAAAAAATGTAACAAGCAGTAATTGTTGAATGACACACTAGTATATATTGAATTATTTCGCAGATAAGAGATAAGCCGCCATAGCTCAGTGGTCAGAGCTGTCGACCGGAAATCGAAAGTCCCGTTGGCGTCATGCATCTTTTATCAGGAGATTTTTCAATGTGGATGAGTGTTTCAGGCTAATAATTATTGCTTATAAAATAATATTTAAGTTGAAATCAAATGTGGTTTTTTAAAGCATTTGCACACAACGTAATTCGACAACTTTACCAAGTGCTTATAAATAATTTTATTTGAAAATTCAAAAAAGATAGTTTGCCTTTTAATTATATTAAAATTTGCTGAGCATGAGTAAAACTAAGATTATCCATTTCGAAATCTATACATAAATTAATTATAATAATAGTTGACTTAATAGATAGGTGCGGACATTGTTGTATTATTGCTTCAAACGAATATTAAATAGTTTCTTACTTTTTGTCTCTCTCTTCCCGCATGGACCACTACACTATGGAGACCATCATAAATTCTAAAAGTGTAGGTACAGTAAAATATGTCATATTATATAAATTAAAATTTATTATGCAAAATAACAAACTACAAAAGGTATAATTCATAGGCACAGCCAATTTCATACAGCTGATCCGATTAACAATTATGTAAAGTAAATATTATAATATTTAAGGACATTATATTGCAGTGTAAATATACCTACCCAAGAGATAGACAGAGGATAAAGCAGACGAGATATTTAATTTATGTAAAGTAATCATTTGGTCTATTGACATTTTTTCAAAAGGAATGTTTTTAGTGATGACAGTAGGTAATCGACATAAACCGAAGACACCGCGCAGAAAAGTAAAGTTTAATCTGATTTGCAGCGCAGCCACTGTGGGAATTTTCTGTGCAGGGTCTACGGTTTATGTCGATCGCTTACCGATACCGACCCAATGGGAAGAACAGCTTTAGTAGTGGAAACAGGTTCATAATATTGGGTGCAGCAAAACAGACATTGCAGTTTTGAAGGGCTATTAAAAATGTACACCAGAACTTACAAAAATGGGGTTTATTTTATTTTATTTGCTACATCATGCCGTTTTATGCATCAAGTCCTGAAGATGACATCATTATGATACCCCAGCAGCGATACATTGATGAAGGCGAATTCTAAGTGTTCGGCTGCATTTGTCGATTTCCTCCTGAATTCTTCGAAGGTGTGAGGCCAATGCTTAAAAACATTTTCCTTAATAGCCTCACAGGAAGAAGTCGCAAATACTAAAATCAGGTGACCACGTGGGTCACCCCACTATACCGCTCAGACAGACGAGGCGCACAGGGAACATCTGTAGCAGTTTCTTCATTGAAACTCAAGCAGTATGGGTCGTAGCACCATCCCGTTGAAACCAGATCTGTTTCCTCAAAAGAAAAAGGAAAAGTTCTTAAATGTTTGCAAAAGTAGGAAAGGGGAGAATGAGAGGGAGGGGGTTACTGTTGGAATATTATCTAAATATTACCTACTAGAAGTGACAAATAATATCAATAATAACTTTTACTCGCATTAAATTGATAATGTTGACGTTATCTTATTTGTTCAGTTTTTTAGTTGATAAAAATGAATTTTAAAATGATAAAACACCTTTTAGTCAACAATAATATATTTATTAAAATGCAAATATCAATGATAATAATTATTAATACAAACAGGCATGCTAAAAATAAAGTACAGTAAAAATAATATTGTTGGTAATAAATTTATAAGTAAAGCAATGTGGAATTAAGCACGTAAATGGAGATCCTACATTAAAAAGCGAAAACATATCATTGAAAGTGAAGCTGTGTTATGAAAATAGATATTTTATAAATTTTTTTTATCAATCTGGAACATGAAACAAGAGTTTAATTGGTTTGTTAATAATTAGTACAACCCACATAAAATACCGTGATTTATACGTGAATTGCTTTTAATATCTCAGACAATGGTTGAAACATTGCCAAAACTAGGCCATCAAACAAGTACGCAAATATCATATACATCACTAAAAAGTTATTTAAAATATTATTTGGACTCGGGGGGAAAAAAATTTCACAAAAGAATTTGAAAAAGAAGACTAAATTAAATACAAACACTATACGTGATAATCTCCACCAACTAATTTTTCATCTGATAACCATGAAACTAAATAATTAGAAGAATCTCGGCTCAGCCACAAAACGCTCATTACCAATCCTTCAAAGAATCCTATACCAATTCCGCCAAAAATATCCAATAGAAAATGTTTTTCTGCAACAACTCTAGATATTGCCATGGTCACAAGCCAGGCTAGTAATGGCGGGATACATATGATGGGCAGAGGATTGACATACACAAATATGTAGACGAGCATCGCAGCGCGGCTGGCGTGACCCGAAGGGAAGGAGAACTTATCGGGTCCAATGTCATTCGTGGGAGACGGCCTTCTCCTTCTGGTCAGCGCTTTTAAAAATGCGATACAAATTATATCTAGAATCAGAGCCATAAGTAGATTCATCTGCAATTGGTACAGATCCTCATTGCCTAGCAGCCAAATGGAGCCGACGACACACACAAGCCAAACTATCCCGTGACAGGAGATCTCTAAAAGTTTCTGGTGAACTTTCAAAGAACGGAAGATTGTTATGTCTTTTGCCTTTGACAGAAAAGTCCTCGTCAATTGTACATCTTTGGAAAGAACCCGTTTCAGCATTGGATGCACTTTCCTCTTTTCCTCGTAGTCTTCGGATTTATACTTCATTGCGATGGCATAAATTTAAAATAAAACACTCGAGAATATACAGAGATAAAGTCGTACTGGTAAATTGCACTGTATTGTATTAAACTAACACTTTAACAGGCTAAAAATAACTTCTAGCTTTTCTTATTTATGTGGCTTATGTGATCAGTCGAAAAAGGATGACGAATCGCACAAATAAAATCAAAGATCAAAGTGACATTTAAAATACGTGAACAAAAATAATAGTGTTGCCAGCCTAATATTTTTTCGAGACTTGCATGATAAAAACGAAATAAATAGTTATTTTTTCGCCTTCAGATTTCGTATATTAATATTTTCTCCTTGTTGCAGACTTTATTCAAACAAAAAAACGCATTGCTAAATCAAAAGATCATCAAACCTATTAATTCTTTTGAAACATGGTATTTTATAAAACGGCTTGAAAAATATGTGTTTTTCTTGCTGAAATCTGAAGGGGTAATAATTAGACATTGGATTATATATGCATTTGCATATTTGCATATGCAAATGCATATAACTCTCTAATTACGACGTTAATGCATATTTCAGCCTTTTTTCCCAAATCGTGCATATTTCGTTTAATAGCGGGAGGTATCATCTACGTATAGGGAGCTAGGTAATTGACAGTTCTGAGACCATTGCAATTCACTCAAGCAAGCTAGCATTTGAAGACGCATCCATTAAACAGAATATCGCCCTCATCTCAACACATTTCCACAAGTTATCAGATACCATAAAAAATTGGTAACAAAAAACCTTCCTCTAATTAAAGCAATAGAAATACTGGAAACAATGATCGAATTCGCCAACGCCCTTCCTAATTCAATATCAGAAAAGATTCGTAAAAAGTTAGACTCTATTTTGCTTAAAAACCCGAGTCTTGAAGATATGAAGAACATTAATGCCTACATCAACGACACAGGTCATACCCTGCCTAAACAGATATCTCCAGAAATGGCGCCAAATTTTAATTTTTGTCCAATGACGTCAGTTGACGTAGAGAGGTCGTTTTCGGCGTACAAATTAATACTGGGTGACAAACGTCCCAAATTTGAGCTCGAAAATTTGGAAAAATACTTAGTTGTATATTTTTACAAAAACTATGCATAATTTTAAGAATATTTCGCTGTTTTTGTACGGTCTTTAATTAAAATATATAAAAATATAAATTGTTTTTTGATTTTGATTGTGCATATTTTGGGCAAATCAAGAGTTTTTAGTGCATATTTCGGCCTTTTTTAGTGCATATTTGCATGCATATTTTGGCACTTTGTTAGTGCATATAATCCGATGTCTAGTAATAATATATTAAATTAATTAGTTTTTTCATCGTGTTTCTCAACACCGTCTTTCGATTTTTGTAAATAAAAGCCTTCGACGGCCGGAGTGGCTGTACCACGGAAAGTTTATTTTCCAATCATTATGCGGAAATCATTTAATTATAGCGTTGTTAAAAAAAAAATCATGCATGTGTCACAAAATTTGTTAGTAAACATGTTGAAATCACAAAGATGGTGCTCGAATTCAACCACTTTTCTAACTATGAGACTTGCTTCTCAGTTACAAAGCTTCCTTAACAAAAATTAACTATTATTTAGCTGATTGAACTGAGCGGTGCGAACTATTTATTTATTTGTAATAAACAAACAGCTTTTACAAAATATACAATGATAAATGTACAAGTGAACTGAAGTCAAGGCACAGAAGCTTCTTATGCTATAGTTATAGTTCATTGGAAATGAAATTTTAATATCATGAAATTAATTTTCGGTTATAGGAAGGGGAGAGGAAGAAGAATATAGGAAGAGGATAGGAAATGCTCCCGATAAATTCCATACTCTCATATTAATAATCGATCGTACGCATTATTTCATATCGATATTTCTCTAGGTTATTACTAAAAATGTCAATGCTGTAAAATTTTGTATTATATTGTGCACATACACGAGGAATTGGGGAATTTTTTCCTAATATTTGTTCTACACGAGGGTAAATAAAATAAATCAGATTGTCGGGTTGATCTTGACGGAATATGAAAATTTATTAAATTGGTAGGTTCTGGTGAGTCCAGACCATTATTTAGGATTTGATAAAAAAATTAGACGTGTTTGGAGGGAGTTGAAATTATGAAACTTAATGGATTCGGAATAATTTGAGAAGTGCAAGTTTAGTTTATAATTTATGTGTTTAAATTTTTTTTTAATTCTTTCAATGTGGGCTTGGTGTGAAGGAGTCCATAGTGTATAGTGTTCTAAGTGCGGGAAAATATATTACGTGTAAAGGGAATATAGAGTGTTTATGTTGTGGAAGGGTTTTGCTACACGAATTATAAATCCTAGCATTTTATTTGCTTTGTTAATGATTTCGTCAGTGTGTTGGAAAAAGTTTAATTTAACACCCAGTGTTACCCCAAGGTCCCTGATATATTTTACTTCATTGATATATGTGGCGTTCAATGTGCATACAAAGGAAATTTTATTTTTATTACGTGTAAATGTTAATTTATTGCATTTTGCGATGTTAATAACAAGTTTGTTTATTTCGTTTGTTAAATTAATGTTTAAGGCGATGCCATACGTAGTAATGCAAAATCATGTGTTTTTGGTTTGAAAATTTGGTCGCCTAGAATTGTCTCAGATGTTTTAATTAAATACTGCGAGTAGAATACATCTTGGCCTTTTAAATAATCGAGTATTTTTTGATAAGTCTTTTTATAAGCCCAGAAAAAAATAATGCAAAGGCCTATGAAAACTGCTTTAAAGTTCAAAATCTCCTATTTACGAACCCATTTTCGGTTATGATTTTATTGTATAATGTGGCAAATTAAGTTATTTATAAAATAATCGAAAAAAAAAAATATTTATGCCTGAACATCCACAAAATAAAATAAAAGGCACTTTTTGGCCATGTTTTTTTCTTGCATAAATCAAAACAGCTGGATGGTGTTAAGCGGGAATTTAAACCTTATCGCCATCTACGTTATACCACCATCGCATGATTATTCGAACGTCTATTATTAGAACGGTTGAAAACATTCGGGCCCTCAGTGTAGTAGGATCGCCTTCTGTCGCAGCACCAAGTCCGCTCTCTGGTGACTTCACTACTTTCGCAGCTGTAACGGAAGAAGATGTCTCACGTGCTGTGATGTCTTGTCCTAATAAACAATGCACACAAGACCCCATACCTACCTGGCTCTTAAAGAAATGTCTTCCGGATATAACGCCTATAATTACCGCAATTATCCAGAAGTCACTAGTAAATTCACTTGTACCGGGAACACTCAAAAAATCAATTATAACTCCGATTCTAAAAAAACAAAATCTTGATACAGACAATACGGATAATTACAGGCCAATATCTAATCTACCATTTCTGTCAAAACTGCTTGAGAAAATCGTTGCCAAACAATTGGTGGGGTACTTGAACTCGGCCGGTCTATTTGCCAAAAATCAATCTGCTTATCAACAGTTTCATTCAACGGAAACTGTCCTTTTGCGGGTAATTTCAGGTTTGATCATCGGGATGGAAGCAGGTAAGTTGGGTTTGGTATCTGTTCTTGATATGAGTGCGGCATTTGACACTGTAGATCATAGTATTTTATTAAATGTGCTTGAAACCGAATTTGGCGTTCGAGGTGATGTACTCCAATGGATGTCATCGTACCTGTCTGGACGAGTAGCTTCAGTAACTTTCAATAAATATACATCACCTGAAACTCCCATCGAATTTGGAGTTCCCCAGGGTTCTGTACTGGGTCCCATTCTCTTCATTCTATATACTAATCGTCTCGAACGACTCATTCACTCAGCTGGCTTTCAATCACAAGGCTACGCGGATGATCGTTTAATTTTCAAGTTTTGCTCCCCGGATGAAAAAGACGTCCTTAAAAACGAGGTGGTTAGTTTCATTGACACGGTTTCAAGTTGGATGTCTGTTAATAAACTCAAACTTAATCCGACAAAGACGGAATTTATTTGGATAGCTTCTCCTGGAAGACAAGCCCTCATCGACTCCAGTCCAATCCGTATTCAGAATACAAATATAATCCCTTCTACGGAAATAAAATTTCTAGGTTTCACTTTAGACAATTGTCTTTCTCTTGAATCGCAAATTTCAAAAACTGTAAGTGCTGGCTTTTTCCATCTAAGGCAGATAAAATCAATTAGGAGATGCCTTCCCTTTGATGGAGCAAAATCACTCATTAATTCGTTCGTTGTCTCACGTATGGACTATTGTAATAGTGCATATGCTGGCCTACCTAAAAAACAATTCAACAGAATCCAGTCCGTTTTCAATGCTGCGGCGAGAATGATTTTTGGTGAATCTAAGCATTGTCGTATAACCCCGCTTCTAAGGGATCGTCTTCATTGGCTTCGATGCCCTGAAAGAATAGAGTTCAAGATCTGCTTAATGACCTTCAAAGCATTGCAGGGAATGGCGCCAGCCTATATATCGGAATTATGTGTCCGACAAAACCTAAGCGATAGACAGCTTACTCTGAGGTCTGCAGATCTAGATGTTACCAATCGTTTAATCGAACTTTCTCAGTCAAATCGAGCTGTTTACTATGATCGCTCTTTTCGTGTAGCTGGCCCACTCATTTGGAATAAACTTCCCCCAGCCCTTACCAATATACAAAATTTGGCTGAATTTAAACGGGTTTTAAAAACAAAATTATTCAAAAAATCATATTTAATAATTTAAAATCATTTATATTCTCATGAATCAAAGCTTCTTTTTAATATACTATAAAAAGCCAGGTTTTGAAGTTTTCCGGTAATTGTTTGGTTTCGGTTTCCTCCTTATTGTACTTTTATGTTTAATGTCCACCTATTATATAATATTTTAATGTTTTCCTGTTTTATATAATATTTTAATTTTAAAGTTCTTATTTTTCGTGCACTGTCACTGTCCTTTATTGTTGTCCTCTACTAAAATGGCACTGTTATTGTTAAATTTTATTCTCTGCTTTTGTGTAAACCGTTTATTCTTTATTTCATGTTATGTAATTAATTTTTTTTAAAGGAACACAATAGGAAATTTTTATTTTAAGTTTATTATAGTTAAGCGCACTTGAAGTGAAACAACACAAAACTGCGCTATATAAATGTTATGTTATTATTATTATTATTAAACAGTATCGGACCCAGTTTGGAAACTTATGACAACCAAATGGGATTCAAAAGGCAAACTCCTACCGATACTGCTATTTTTACGGTAAAAATAACCCTGGAATACTACAGGAATAAAAAGACCACCTCATATGCATGTTTCTTAGACCTGAGCAAGGCCTTCGACAGGGTTTCTCACCCTCTGCTATGGGCTAAACTCAGAGAAAGAGGCATATCATCGGAGGTCATACATATCCTCGACTCGTGGCACAGACAGCAGGAAAACCTAGTAAGATGGAAGGATGATTTTTCCGAACCTTTCCTCCTAAAGAGTGGCGTCAGACAGGGAGGATGCATGTCACCGATACTGTTCAATCTGTACATGGACGAACTCACCGAAAGGCTAAACAATGCAGGAGTAGGCTGCCACATCGGAGGACAGTGTCTGAATAACGTCAGTTATGCGGACGATATGGTCCTGATGGCACCATCTATAAGGGGACTGCGCATTCTTCTGAAAATCTGTGAAGAGTATGCTGAAGAAACAAATATGTTATATAACCCCGCTAAAACGGCTCTATTGGTCATAAGACATGGGCAAGGCCCGAAAAATATTCCTCCAGCTACCTTGAACGGTGTGAACTTGAAGGTGACCGAAGGAACTAAATACCTTGGACACATAATCACCAGTAATCTGATGGACGATGATGATATCGATGGACAAAGACGAGCTCTCAGCGTTAAAGCAAACATGCTCAGTAGAAGATTTCGCCTTTGCAGTACCGCAGTAAAAAGGACGCTCTTCCTTTCCTTCTGCGCAACGTTGTACACGTGCGAACTATGGGCAAACTACAAAAAGAGTAGTATAGAAAGACTACGGGTCCAATACAACAACGCCTTCCGCACAATGTTTTGTCTCCCCAGATACTGCAGCGCTTCCCGTATGTTCACGGAGGGGCAAGTTCCCGGATATGCAGCCCTTATTAGATCCAGGGTGGCAGGAATGAGGGAAAGGATAAGAAGCTCTGGAAATATCCTCACTATGGAAGCCCGCCTCACTCCATCCTCCACCATTGACGCACACTGGAGAAAAATACTAGCGCCTAATATAGTCACGGCTCCCTAAAGGCTTCGACTTTCTATTATTTTTATCATTTTATTTTCAATTTATACTGTTTTTTTTTCTTTCTGTTCTATCTTTTTGTTTTTGATCATATATTTTTTTGTATCTCTATATGGAATGTGTGGGACTGCACTAACCTCCCCACATACCGGAATAAACAGTTTATTATTTATTATTGTATTGATAGCGGCTCAATTTAAAATATTACACGACGTAATGCATCGCCTTAATTAAAAATACGATTGAGGTCCTCTTGAAGTTTAATGCAGTCATTGATCGATTTAATAACTAAGTATATTTTTTTATCATCTGCATATGCTAGGTAATTAGCATGTAAAAAACATTTGTAAATATCGTATATATAACTATGGATTCATGAATCAGGCTAGTGACGCATGTGATATAGTTGAATGTGAAATTAAAAAAAGGAGATGGACAAATTCAAGGAGCACGAGAGGAAGCACAGAATAAAACACAAATATAAAAACATTTACAAATATATTTATAAGGACAGTAGTTGTCGTTCATTAAACTATCTTGCTCTCTACAATATTAAAACAATGCAAGATAATTTAAAGCAGTAACATTCATTAAGATAAAATAAACAAAAAATAATAAATAAATACACAAAATGTGGTTACGGTCAAAAATCTATTATTCCCAAAATAAGAGTAGCTTACACTTATAAATAATTATATCTTTACGACTTAACCAATTACATACATATATTGAGTCCGATATTGGCTAGAAACCATATTATTTTGATGTTATCACAGGCGTATCCCCAATTCCTTATTCAAAACATCACATTTACCGCAATTGAGAAAACAATAGAATTTACGTCACCGATAAATTGATATTCAAAATTTACCAAAACATTTGCATATTTAGGTATATTTATATTCTAAACTTGAGGCCATGTTGCATTTCAAACATTTAAACGGTTTCATTCATATAAGTAAAGTTTCATCTTCTGTGGTTATGATTATATGCGATCATAGCTAGGACAAACTACAAAATATTGCAATTTGGGCGGTAATAACTTGCACAGTTATGTCAACATCCACAAAACCAGAAACTAGCTGCGCCAGAGGATGAAACACAAGTGGAAATTGTTAGGTCAGATTTCATGACAAAAATATTTAAAAAAAATTATTCCGGCCAAGCAGGGCTACCCAAATATTGTTTAATTTAATTGGAACTATACTAAAAAATAACAACTGTATTAATGAATAATTTTTCACATATATATTTATATATGAATAGGCAGAATTCATGATTTTAAATTGTTTTTTATGGTACTTTGCGCAGTAACGCAACAACCTAACCCCACTTGAAAATGAGGAATTACTGCATTTATCGGGTGGTCTTTCATCATTTAGATTTGATCTTAAAATGGCCACCGTTAATTAGTTCACTTTACAAACCATTCCGAGATGATTTCTCATGGATATAAAGTAAAAACAAATACCCACAAATGCGACGTAAACTTTCTTGGAATCTCAACTGCCAAGCATCTTACTTCAAAACAATATGTTTCATGGCAATTCGACAGCTAATTGCAAGGACTATACTTGTGCCTATAATATCAAAATATATATTATATTTATACTCCTACCTAAAGTTGTGTAGAAAAATATAAAACACAATGGTATTTTAATCAGCTAAGGAAGTTATACCCTGGACTCATCCTTTCAATTCACTCTCACACACCAAAATACTATACCCATTTGTGTCAATTTTTTATCATTATATTATGTATATTAAAAAGTTGATTAATTTTTACATTTATAAGGCGTCATGAATTTGCAGTACTAGTCTTTGACAAATAGAAATTTCGGTGCATAAAGCAAGTTTTAAATTATGTTACTTTCTTGACAGCAAAACAAATTGAAACTTGATCATAATAATATAAAAGCATTTATTCAACGCTTAAAAATAAATAAAAAAAAACTCACCTCTCTGATGTTGGTGTTGTCAAGTTAATAAGCGGGAATTCAAAACTCTTACATAGCACTATAATTCGTAAAAGAGAAATTGGCGATTAAAGGGTTAGTAATTATTGTACAAATATTCTTCATAAAGTGGATGGTTTGATATGATTTTTAACAAACATTGATATTAATTGCTTAATAAGAAAAAAAATCTTAGATTTTCATTTGATTACATAATAATTTTTTAAATTCATTTTCCATAAATCATTGTACCTCCAATTTTGTCACAATTAAGTTAGCACAGTAAATAAAATCATAATTTATTTGGGTAAAGTTTTGGAGTAACTGGACACACTTAATACAACTACGTCAAACAAGAAAAAACATGGTCAAACTGTCAAAATATAATTTTGAATCATTGACAAAAAAGGGAACTTTAATGCATCTTTTTCCATCTCCCCCAATGTAAATAGTTGTCTTTTATAGCAATCAAAATGTTATTTCATAAATAAATATTCTTAAGCATGTCCAGCTATCCTAAAATAATACCTTTATTTATAACATAAAAAATTCGAAGGAAAAACAAATAATTATTTGTAAAAAGTGCAATATAATGTACAAAACGAAATATTTATATTTCTTTATAACAATGGATGGATTATTTTGTATTTAAAAAATTTAAATTTTAGTTTCATTAAAATATTTCAATAGACTATGTATTTTCAAAGTGAAAATAACCTCTAATAAACATTACAAGTGGTCCATAAATTTACCCAACCAAATAAGTAATACAATGTTGAAACAAATTAACAAGGTGAAACCAATACTCATACCTACGTAAATTCCACATATTTCATTCTATTGAATTATTCAATTCCTGAATTAAGTTTGAAGAATAATCAGACTACTAAATTTCCTAAAACAAGTTAGTAGGTACTTAAAATGGATCAAATTGATATTCCCTAAGCGCAGTTCATTAACATTTGAAACTCACTTTTTTCAGTAGGTAGTGAACAATATGAACATTTATTTTTCAGTTTTTTCAAAAATCAATGCAAAAACTCTATTGAATTTTCTTTCCAAAAGGCAGCTAATCCGTAGGATGAATTAGCAAAAAAACTCCCTATCTGTGATCTCCGGTTTCATGAAATTCGCACAGTTTTTCGGTCTGAAATTTCTTGGTCAGTGCAACTATTTTTAACTCACAACATCATTATATACTTTAAAATAATGTCTGTTAAACTTTGACAAAATAAGACAAGATGCTAAATTTATTATTGTTAGTTACATATTTTTCAATCTTAACAGGATTTATTTTTAAAAGATTTACTTATGGGAAAACTATAAAAAGCACACTATTGTGTGTGTTTAATTCTGTACTTGCAGCTTTAATACTTCACATAGATATAATAAAAAATTTAATGATAATATATTTTTGGTTAATTTTCACAAAGCATTTTGTTGTAGAAGAAAACTCTATTTACTATAATACTAGCAAATAACCCACCAAGAGACAGGTCACAGTTTCTACATTTATGTTATGATTTTGAAAAGAATACATTTCAAAGAAAACTACAAAACACATAACAAATCACCCCGTTCACTCAAAAGTCACCAAATGACGACACACAATTTTTAAGATATCGCAATTTTAAAGTTAAGACGTGAAGGATCAGATTTGCATGTTAGTTATTACGAGGCGGGGAATACATGAACTGCTACAAGCAGTCGATATTGGCAGCTTCAGCTGTGACTGCATAGTTATTATAAAAAAAACAACACTTCAGTCTTAGTATTTCGAACACAAACTGCAAAGCAGTCCATATATTCCCAGACTTATGCTCATTTTAATGTTTTATCCAGCTGCTAAATAGAAAAAAAAAAACAAATGAAAGCATTCAAAAATTCAAAAAAGAGTTTTTCTCTAACATTTACTTTCCATATCGGTTGAATGCGACGTTCGTTATATTATACGTGTCCATAGATGGCGTTATTTAATTTATTTTATTAAAATATGCTTTTTGTAAGGTATTGCTTCACAATATTAAGACAAATTATTTGTTTGCGCCCGTACATATGCAATATGAATAAATAGTTCTGTTTGTCGAAAAACTAAATTCTTTCGAGAAAGGCATACAAATACAATAGCGTACTAATGATTCAATCCAATATTGTATTTGTATGCCTTTCTTGAAAGAATTGAGTTTTTTTATGGACAAAACTATTTATTCATATTCATATTGCGTATGTACGGGTGCAAACACATAATACTGTAAACCAATACCTTGCAAAAACAGTATTTTAATAAAATAAATTAATTAATGCCATCTATGAATACGTAAAATATAACGAGAAACATGCGTGATTTGGTAACTTTTGCCTGAATGGTAACAAAATGAGAAATGAAAATCAATATTATTGTAAGCATCTCAGTTAGTCAATCAGTGACATAATTTTTATTGCTAACCCAATAACATTTGCTTTTACTTTATTTATATTTATAATGAATTCCGGTAGCTTGACACATTGTATATAAGCGACAGGCGTACCTGCTGGTTTGATATATTTTTTAAAGTCTAAAAACATCTAATTCAATCAATTATTTATCTTGATATATTCTAAACATAAATTGATACTGATCTATCACACCAATATTTGCGATTATTAGAATAATTATTAAAAGATAAAATAATATGTTTACAGGTGACACAAGATTTTCACAATTTCTTATTCTAAGAATTGAATCCATGATACACTATTAATATTACCAATTAATATAAAAATATTATATGTGCTGATAAAACACCTTTCATTAATTACCCAATTATAATACACATATTTACAAGTTCGTGGCACTTAATAATATTAGTGCAATCTGTACGATTCCCCTGCCAATCATAATATATTTATATATTATTATCAATATTAAAATTGTGTACAAGGAAATGGCGCAATTCTTATAAGATTCTTTGGATTGAAGACTTTTACTTTCATTTGTTGTACAAAATGAAAGATTTCAACACATCAAGCAAGATACTGTACAAAAAATTGTTAACACATTACTCGACACATCAAGACACCGCAAGAGAGTCCAAAGCTTGTTAACATATTACTTGAAAAATCAAGACACTGCAACACAGTCCAAAATTTTTGAAGTCGTAACGTGTTAACTCAACACGTCAAGACTGTCCAAAACATTGTTAACATATTTCTTGAAACATCGAGACATTGCGAGATAGTCCAAAAAATTGTTAACATATTACTTGAAACATTGAGACACTGCAAGATAGTCCAAAACATTGTTAACATATTTCTTGAAACATCGAGGCATTGCGAGATAGTCCAAAAAATTGTTAACATATTATTAATTAAGACTGTCCAAAACATTGTTAACATATTACTCGACACATCAAGACACACTAAGACAGCCCATAACATATTACTTGACATATCAAGACACTGCAAGATTGTGGGAAACATTGACGCTAACAACTATGTAACACTATTGGCTGTGAAAATGTCAAATCATAATACAGTAGAACCCCGTTAATTCGAACCCCGATAATTCGAAAAAACGCGTAATTCGAAATTTTCGCAAAAAAAATTTCCGCTGAAAAATTTTTTCATACAAATTTTTTTTTAATTCGAAATTCGTTAATTCGTAATTCGAAATTTATTTTTGTCCGCGCACGAAAATTTGTTCGTGTAATTCGAAAAAATTTGATTTTTGCGAAAATAAATCGTAATATTTCGTAAATCTGAATCTAAAAGTCAGCCGTGGCGGTAAAACGCCGAAAAATGTAGTTTTACGTGGTTATACATCGTCCTAATTAGTATTATTATTTTGTAAATCTGAATCGATTTACACTGCAATGTCATATTTTTTCAAATTTATTTCGAATATCCGAGTTTAAAGGGCCGAGAAAATACATTTTACGCGGATATATGTCGTAGTTTTACGAGTTTACGCCAAATATCTGAATTTAAAGGGTCGGCCGCGACGAAACTCGGCCGCGTAATTTCGATTTACGCGTAAATATATCGTATTTCATCACCGCGACGGAAATCGGGCGCGAAATTTCAATTTACGCGGAAATATATCGTATTTTTACTAACTTTACTTCGAATATCCGAGTTGAAAAAATACGGCGCGACGGAAATCGGCCGAAAAATTTCGATCCATGTCGAAATATGACATATTTTTACGAATTTACTTCAAATATCTGAACTTAAAAGGCCGGCCGCGACGAAAAATTGCCGACAAAATTCGATTTACGCGGAAATATATCATATTTTTACGAATTTATTTCGAATATCTGAATTTGAAGAGCTGGCCGCGACGGAATACGGCCGCGAATTCTCGTTTTACGCGGAAATATATCGTATTTTTACGAATTCAAATTCAGATATTTGAAATAAAGAGCCGGCCGCGACAGAAAATTACCGCGAAATCTCGATTTACGCGGAAATATATCGTATTTTTACGAATATCTCAATTTAAAGGGTAGGCCGCGACCGAAATCGGCAGCGAAATCTCGATTTACGCGTAAATATATAGCATTTTTGTGAATTTATTTCGAATATCTGAATTTGAAGAGCCGTCCGCGACGGAATACGGCCGCGAATCCTCGTTTTACGCGGAAATATGTCGTATTTTTACGAATTCAAATTCAGATATTTGAAATAAAGGGCCGGCCGCGACGGAAAATTACCGCGAAATCTCGATTTACGTGGAAATATATCGTATTTTTACGAATATCTCAATTTAAAGGGTAGGCCGCGACCGAAATCAGCAGCAAAATCTCGATTTACGCGTAAATATATAGCATTTTTACGAATTTATTGCGAATATCTGAATTTAAAGGGCCGCCCGCTACGGTAATCGACTGCGAAAATAAATAAATAATTGGTATTAATACGAATTTACAACTAAAATACCACCCGGATTTGAAGAGGCGGCCGAGAAAATCGATTTTCGGCGTATTTTTTTTGTTTTTTTTTTTCATAAAATTTCGAATTACGTGGGAATTCGTTAATTCGAAATTTGATTTTTGATGTCCGCTGGATTTCGAATTAACGAGGTTCTACTGTACGTAGGTTATCATATTACATATTAAGGACTTTACACTTGTATGTCAGAAGTTGAGGATTGGATTGTCACAGAAAGAACTTTAGTATGGCAGTGCTCAATAGGGCTAATAATATTAAAGAATGCATCATAAATTTTGAGAAAAGGTCACTGCTAAAACAATTCCTCAGTTCAAATTAAGCTGAGAGAAACACAAGCACTTTGTAAATATGTCATGTCCACGTGTTTATATATATTATATTATCTTTCCTGGACTGAAGTTAGAATTTTGCTTGAACCGAGAAATAATATTCAGCAGGAATCTTAAAAAGGTCACATTGGAACAAAGTAACGTTACTTTAAATTGTTATTGGATACAATTACTTCCAAGTATTGCTTATTTAATAAGATACAAGGCAACATTTTAATTGGGAAAGGCGTGTTTTTAAAACTTCTTACTTATTGACTCGTTTAGAATTAAATAACTAATCATACTTTTCAAAGAATAGGGTTACACAATCATAAAATATTAGTGTGTGGAAAAATATATTGTCTATTCACTAAAATGTAAATAAAAGATAATAATGTAACAGGGTTAATAAAATTCTATAATTTGTTTGTTCATTGAACCAAACAATTTTTTGCAATAGATCAAGAATAATATGTATAATTTTACAAGACAATGAAACACCCAACACGTATAAATATTTAGAAAATTTAATCATAAATTACATAATAATATGTATGTATTTAAGATGAATAGGCCTATAGGAATTTTATATATTAAAATAGAGTTCTACGTACGTCAAGGTGGCATTTAAACGACACACTAAACAGTGAGAGATTATCATAACCTATATGTATTGTCCAAGTAATTTTTGCAATACTTGGACATTTCATGTCATTTTAAATTTTCCTCGACAAAATTATCAAAATTTTATCACCAAGATTTGTTGCGTTAGTATAAAAATATTAAGTGCGAGATATTTTACTAAAGTTAATTTTTTTTTGGTCATTATAAGCTAACCTATAAACTACACTTTCATCCTAAGAATTGGTCAAATACAATATAAATACGCAACCACGATGATTACCGGTAATTAAAACTGAATTAAGTTTATAAAAATTCAATTATAAAGCTCCTGGGTTTATTTTTATTTCTGATAAGGCTTTGTTTTGCTGCATTTATCAAAAGAACAAAATAATATGTAAACTATTTTGTTACATAATATTGTTTTATGTTGTGAAATGCAGAAATCATTCATTTAAGCATATTCAGATTGTGTTTGTAATGTATTCATTTAATTATATCTTGACTGTCAAATTTTACGCTGTTAATATAACAATTCTCCTGCTTTTGGGAACATTACAGAAAATTTAAGTTGAAAGATGTATTTATATATATTAAATATGTATATACATTAGGTGTATGGTGTAAGATTGAATTAACTATTGGAGGTGATTCTATTCAATATGTAATTAGAGCTAAAAGTCAATGATTAAAAAAATAGATGTTTTCTTTAGAAAACCATTAAAATTTGCAAGTATGAGGAGATGGCTTTGGTGGCAAGTGGGGAGAGCGAGGGTTTAGAAATATTGATTAAAAGTATGAAAATAAATACTGTGCATCATATGAAAACATTGCAATTTATAAACACCGGACACCTTGTATAGAAAAAGCATGAAATATTATCGGTTTACGCATTGTTAAATAATAATAAGACAAGAATGTTAAAAATATTTGCAAGACCACCATTCAAATCTAACAATAGTTTACAACTGTTAAATCTATGTAAATATATAATGTGTATATTATATATTATGTACATTAACTATATTTATATGACTAAGCAGAGCATAATCAAGCCCAATGATAAAAAAATTACTAACACAGACAATCCCAGGCATATGAGCAGATTTAATATTCAATAAAGAAAAATATGTATTGAGTTTGAACTTTGTTAGTTTTGTCAATACAACATATTTGATGGTAAAAATGTTCAAATCGTTATAAAATATTTGTCTTCTACCAGATATGTTTACTCAATATGGTGGTGAAATTGTTTTGCAAATATGCCGCGTCTCCTAAATAAATATATTTGCACACGATTTAAGGGACTGGCTGAAACTTAATATGTATAATTATTTTTGGATTTTCGATTAATCAACTATATCTTTAGAACATATTCAATAAAAAGGTGTATTTATAAGAGCCGCAATATATTATATTTCACGTGCCTTCCTTGATTTTGGAGGTATTGGCGGCAACTTCGGCCAGGGTTGCCAGGGCGCACAGGTCCACATCCTCGTTGGTGTTCTGCGTCGGAATCTGATGGATCAGGCTTTGCTCGGGCAACTGCTGGTGCATGTTCCGCTCGTGCAGTCGATGATTGCCGCTCTGCTCTGGCAGGAAGTGCTCAGGCAACATGTATATAGTGTTTTGGTCTGCAATGGTCGGCAATAAATGATTTGTTGAGGTAGGTATATTATCAGGGGTGTAAACATTTGTACAATTGTTGTTTTTGGCAGTTTCCATCATATTACTACAGGTAGAAGAATTGACATCCAATCTAGTAATACTAATCTTCCTCGGTTTCCTCTTCTTGCTGCCGATGATGGCGCTCTTTCTCTGCTCCGCGAGATACAGTCGTTCGTCATAAGATATACTCTGGTGGAGGTCATCGGCCAGTCTCGGCTGATTGGTGGTTGACCCGGAGGGACGGTTCAGAGAGGCCCCCGATGCAGTGTCCAGGGGGTAGTGCTGTCCGAGGCTCGGCAAGCGAGGTCTTACCTCTTTATGCTTGGTGGGAGGAATGTTCTTTTTCCGTTTCTTATTCTCTTTCTTCTTCTGTTGGAATCGTTCAAGGCTGAGTGAAGGCAGGGCCATTATCTTGGCATCCAAATCAAAATCATCGGCCGTGAACATTTTGTTTCCCTGATCGGCGATCTCCGCATTATCCGCCATATTATCCACATAATGATAAGGTATCTGACTGGTTTCATCCGATTCAGATTTTAATTTATAGGCACTTTCAGTTAGATCCACTCGTTCGCAGTAAGCTAAATCAGACTCATCATTTCCTTCCGCAGTCCTCGTGGGAGATTGCTTGGGATAGCTGTCATATATCTTCCAACTGCAAGTGGGACTGTTGACATCGTAGGACAGCTTGCTCGGACCGTCCGCCTGCCCCTGCCCGGGCTTCCTCTCCATGTGCTCCTTCTTCTGGCGCTTGTTAACGATGAGTCCCCCAAATTGCATGAACTGCTGATAGCGCTTTCCTTTGCACGCTCTCCCGGACGATTTAGACTGAGACTGTTCCAAGTAAGTATTCCAAGAAATCTTACTCTTTTCAAACACATTCGGATCGTCGAACTGTTGGCAATCTTTATCTAGAGATTCGTCTGAAGATTCGCTGGCTCCCTGCTTCCTGGTGGCAAACTCGTCATAAGCCTTATGCGGATTAGAAGAAAGCTTCTTAACCGGGATGAAGCCAGAAACTATAGCGCTGAAATGCTGGTTAGCATGTTTAGCACCATTATTGTTAGCAACAAGTTTATTATGCAACTTCTCCGTCTTGTTTGAAGTTTCAAATAACGGTTCCAACAAGCGAGTTGTTTCAGAAAGAGCATCCTGCAAATCTTGCAGCTTGGAGTCCTTGGAGCTCAGAACGTTTCCACAGGGAGGAGAAACTTCGTCACTCCTGTACAGCTTGTTTCTGTCGGGGTTGTCTTCCGATTCGGAAAATGGTCGCTTCTTCGGAGGGCTGGGAGTGGAGTAAGACACGGCTGTTGAGCGTTTAGGCGTTTCCAGAAGCGGGGTTCGGATTCCGAGGGTTGGTGAATGAGGGAAGTAATTCCTGTCGGTAACATAGTCGTCTTCGGATGGCTTGATGTCGGAAATGATCAGGCTGCTGAGTCCTCCCATGTGAGCTTCGTCAGCTAGTTTCCACGGGGTGAATATCGGCCGCTTTCCCTCTAGCACTTCTTTGGAGGTGGCCGTAGCGGGATGGGCATTATAGTTGACCTTGGTGAGGTGGTTGTTGTTGGTCTGCTCCACCTTGGCCTCGCTGAGTTCTCCCTCATCCGGGGGCAGGCCCAGTTCAGCAGCGGGCCCGATGTTTCCGGGCCGGGTGGCGAATTGACGGAGAGGCGGGGCCGGCAACTTGTACCACTTGAAGTTTGGGTGGGCAGTGAAGAATGCGTCTTTATACTGAAATTAATAAAGTGAAAATATGTTACTAAAGTTTTTTATAATAATAAATTTATATTAAAATGGGATTCCGTCATGAATTATTTTAGTTTAAAATGTTGCACACAACTGTCTCTCTTATAACTCTCAGGTTCGCAAACCTGAGAGATATACTTAGTAACTAATGTTTACCTGTTTAGCAAGACCAGTGTAGCATGCTTTTTCTTCCTTCTCCAAGTTAGCCCACCATTCCCCGAGAATCTTCGTTATTGACCTGTGAACAGAAAACAAATCAGTTAGTAGCAATACTATCCAAAATGTCCGCAAAAGTTGGCTTAAAAAATCTGAGACAATTTAACAGAAAGTTGCCATTGTTAAGAATGTCTGGATCCATAGCTTAAAGTGATAGAATCAATAGAATATTATGTTTAATTCACGTGTTGCATTATTTGATCAAATCCCATTTGTGTTGCACGCGTCACGCATACTGGGGTGTCACCATTTAGCGCTTTTATTGGCAATCATACAATACAGTACACAACGAGTGACACAGATCACAGCAGTGGATAAGTCGACGAAATTCAATTTTAAACACTGACAGCTGCTGTTACCAATCAAAACCTAAGAACAAGTTAAGTGAAAATTTACCCTTAGCGAAAGACTTATAACGATAATTATTTTTACTAATAGTTCAAGAGATGCCAATAGATTTCATAAATTTGGTTAAAGAAGAATATAATTTTCAATATTTAATTTGAAGAAATGATTTAGTACACTCTGTGCAAAAACTGGCAGTCCGTTTGATAGATTTCCCTATCATAACAACCCTTTCACAGTTACTGACGCTGCATCAGTATAGCTGTGCTCGAATATACTCCCATACATTTTTATATTGCATAATACTGTCTCTCTGTCGCGGCGACACTGATGCAGCGTCACTAACGCTACCGTGGCTGTTCTCAGAACCCTACCTTAAAAGTTTACACAGTTTTGTGAGAAGAAGAGAATAGGTATATAATACAAGTTACATAGTACGTCACTGTATCACACCAAAAAAGACACCGACTCTTGTGCTTGGTGTGGGACATACAATTTGCTTATACATTCCAATTATAATATTTTAGTTATTGAGTTATTTTAATGAGTGAACGACATTTAGATAACAGCAAAATCTTATGTTGTCTGAAAATTACTTCTAAAAAAAAGTTAAATAACTCAATATTAAGTCATATGAAAAATACATCTATTAAAAAGTCAATTAGCCATGTTTGAGTAAAGCAGATTTTTAATTTATATATTAACCTGTTTTCTAGATTGGGATACTTGTCCCTCACAACGCTGCGGTGCCTCTTGCAGAAGATGAGGAAGGCGTTCATGGGCCGTCGGGCGTGGTGCGCCGGCTCCGCTCCTCCATTTCTGGACATGATGCTCCCACCGGCTGCGGCATCAACTGCAGCGTCAGCCCCCGGCCCCTCTCCCTCTGGCCTGATGGCCTGCGCCTCTTGGCTCTCTGTCATGTCGGGATTCTTCGGTACCTCTGGAAGAAAGAGAACAAACTGTTAGTTATGATGAAAATTCAGCGTGCTATTCCAGAGGGCAGACATCCAGTGGGCCACCCCAGGAAGAAATCACTCCAGATACTGTGCGGAAAGAGACTAGGCTTGCAAAGAACGGAATGTAGTAGAGCAGGTTAGGGACGTCTGGAGGCACCTTGTCGATGCGATAGGTCCCCGACCCGAATAGGAAGAAGATGTATGTACAGTAAAAGCATATTCACTAAGCTATTGTATTAAACTCAATCTGTCTAGTTTTCTTATACGGTTTTAATTTATTACAATGTTCAACTACCCTTTTATCTATCGGCATTATATGAAGGACAAAAAACAGACTATATTCGTGTTCCACTTGCCGGGCTATCAAACACCTCATAATTGAGATTATGTCTAATTCAGATGGGAGAAAAATATTCAACGAAGAGGCTAGGCTAAGTGTCAGATAGAGGTTCTTCAGCATCACAGGGAAAAAAGAAAACAACTATCATTACAGGATAGTACATCCTTAACACACACACAGAAGTCTAATTTCAACATTGTTCCCCATACTACTGCAAATTGTATCTGTGCACAGCGGCGCCCCACAGTCAGCAAGCTTCCAAGTCATATCTCTCTTCGTTTATCAATGATCAAACATTTCTCCTTTATGATTGTATAATTCAGATGGGAGTAAAATGTTCAATGCTGAGACCTTTGTACCTAAATATGTACGGGCTCAAACAAATAATTTGTCTTGATATTGTAAAGCGATGCCTTTCAAAAAGGGTATTTTAATAAAATAAATTAATTAACGCCACCTGTGAACACGTAGATTATAACGAGCGACTCGTTTAATCTTAAAAAGGATTTTGGGTTCACTCATTCAACGAAATAAATCTTAATGTTAGGGCATTTTCGCTGCAATGAAACTGCATTTGTCAAATTGACTTTTATTTCTAACCTCAATTCACACATTCTCCGCTAAATCCATGTATTCTGGTAATCTATCTATCTATATAAACAAAAATTTTAATATTCATTTGTTCAAAATCTTCAATCTCTGAAAGTTCTTCTATGATTGCTTTGAAATTTTGACACAACGTTGCATTTGAATAAGTGTGTATTTTTATATAGGTACCTATATTACATAGATGTCACCTGTAACAGGTAAAAACAAGCTTTATTTGAAAAACAGCACCATCTGTTGGACAAACAAGCTTGTTTTTAGCGCCATCTGTTGGACGTAAAAGCAACACAAGTTATTTTTTCTCTATCTGCACAGACAGACTGACCCACAGCAACGCGTGGCGGGGTACAGCTAGTAGTTATATAAACACGGATATTTTCCCAACTGTAGAGCAAAATTTTACATTCAAATCATGATCGGAAGTCATTTCTGTCTTAAAGAGTAGAATACACTAATGCAACTCGCGTAGCGTGCTACCAGCACCGTCAGTAGCGTGCAACAAATCTGGATAACTTATGATTGGGAGACTTAACATCTCATGATGTAGCTACTTTAGAATATGCACTACTTATAAATAACGAGGAACTTATACAATGATAAAAGATCATTCTAATGAATTAAGAAGTAATTTGAAGTAAAGAAACTCCATTAAAGAAGGACTGAACGCAACGCGGTAGTCGCTAGTGTTCTAAGAAGTGAAGCAAGCAGTCCAAGATGGAGTGCTAATACCAACCTTGATATTTGGCAGTCAAGCATGAAACCGGCGGAGTAAGGATGAAAATACATGTACTGAATACTACAGAATTGAAATCCCTGAGACCTATGTGTAATAACCATGTACATATGATCATGTTGCAAATGTAGAGATCAGGAAAGAATGAAAGAATGTAAGCGCAGTGAGTAAGGTTAAGAAAGGAACGCTTACATGGTTTGACATGTAGAGCAGATAAATGAAGAAAAATATTAGAATAAGAGTAAAAATGAATGGTAGAAGTAGACATGACATGATCAAATAATCAAACACTTGAGTTCTGTAATGCCCCAAGTCAGAAAATAGAAGTGTATTCGTATGAGAAATCATAAGAATGTAAATAAAGCAAGGATAGTTTGCCAGGACAGATATCCTCTCTACCTACGAATGCGAGGAAACAGCGTGATGATAAGTTAGTTAGGAAAGTAACATAATGCAGATTGAAAGCTTGAACCAAAAATATTAAGCAAATTACCAGAAAAACAGCAGAGCTAAATTGACGTCCTTACCCACAAAGTCCATAGCGTGGAATGTGGAACATGGAACAACAACAACAGAGTTCTACATAGAAATATTATTATTATCATTAATGCTGAGACAGGCAGTAATTTGAAGATACCGCAGGCTGGCTCAAACGTGCCTTGCAACCATTTTCAAAACAATAGCTTATTGTTGGAAAGGATCACATTTCTAATTATTATTATGCTATTGGCTACTATTGTTGCATTCTGTCAACAGATAAAAGCTGATCTTGCTAAGATAATATATTTTAATATGAACACATTTATAATTAGAAGAAAGAATTCAGCTTTATTGCCACTATTACTTTTTTATATTTGAATAATAACTTTTTCTACGGAAAAGCTTCCTTCAGGAAGGGAACACGATTTTTAGTTACTTTGGTTAATTTGTTCGCTTTTAGAAACAGCTTATATGGTCTCAAAGAAATCGTTATTTCTCCCTTACAGTCCAGTAACCTTGTCGCCTGAAAGGGGGACACTTATTTATGATGTTGGCCCAATGAATAATCCAAGTTTTCGATGTCGAGCGCCGAACGCAACATTTTCAAAAATCCAAAAACCACGAAATTTTCAATCTTTCTACTGTTTTTAGCCGTTTTGAACCCTGAAGGACTAGTTTTCGATTATAACTACTTAAAACGTTATTCATTATTTTTATATGAAACAACAAAATACGGAGATCACAAAATTTGTTGTAATACAATTGTTACAATTGTTTACAAATTGTTTAATAAAATGTGTGTTTTCTCATTATCAGTAATAATAGTTTTAGACAAAAAAACAAAAGGTGTACCATTTTGAAGTTTTCTTTGTTAGAGTAGAAAATTTTAAAGCCTAATAAAAAGTGTCATTTTGAAATTTTTTTTATGTTTGCGTAGAAAATTTTAATAAAGTCTAATAAAATGTGTGTTCTATCGTTATAAGTAATTATAGTTTTAGACGAAAAAACAAAAAGGGAACCATTTTGAATTTTTCTTTGTAAGCGTAGAAAATTTTAATAAAGCCTAATAAAATGTGTGCCATTTTAATTTTTTTTTAATATTTGCGTAGAAAATTTAATAAAGTCTAATAAAATGTGTGTTTTCACGTTATTGATAATTATAGTTTTAGACGAAAAAACAAAAGGTGCCCATTTTGAATTCTTTTTATGTTTGCGTAGAAAATTTAATAAAGTCTAGTTATAACTATAAAGGCTATTTAAATTTGGTCACCAAACACGGCTAAAGCCATTTCATGCAAAGTTTCGATTCTGAATGGTGGTCTTTTATCAGGGCGATACTAAGAGTACCCACTATTCTGGAACGTGCTGCAAATGTACTATGTAGTAGAATGAAAATTATTTTATATTAATGAAATAAAATACCTACAGGATTTAAGAATCAAACCCACGACATCTGGATTTGTAAACGAGGACTTTACTTTTCGACCACGGAGGTATAACCACTCTAACGAAAAATAAGAATTATGAAAACTACTTAGTAAGTGTATTTTCATTTCTCCCAGCCGCCATTGTACCTACGGGACTAATATAAGTAGAAGTCTCACAAAAACATTGAGATTAAAAAAAAAACAGCAACGAAAAAAATGGCAACCCTCTAACCAGTGTATCGTAAGAATAAATAAATACCAAATGCATTGTTCGATAAAAAATGAATCAATACCATTGTTTGAAATTAGCGCGCGGAAATCTGTCCCGCAGAATATTGGGTTCGAAATTCAAAACGTACTTATTAGTGATGGAAAAACCAAAATATTCATTTCGAAACGGAGTTCGATAAAAAATATACATTGAAGTTTATTTTATACACAAAAAGTACATAAATGCCGTATGAAATTAATATTTACACAGACACTACACCAATTTAATTTAATTTGGACGATGTTTAACATTTCAACTAACACGTGTGAATTTATGATCTTGTTATTAATTCATTTAAACCTTATAATTTGTTGTTATTATGACACTTAAGCTTTTGGCGCTGGTTAGTATAATTGCCACTTTATGAAATTTTATAATTGTCCCCCGTATAGGGTTATAAACTGTTGTAATATTTTCAAAGCAATTATTGGTATCCGAAATTAATAGATAACTAGCTGACGTATACTTTCTATAAATATAATATGCATGTATTATATACAGGGTGTCCGGAAACTCGTAGTACAAGCGGGAAACTGGTGAATCTACATCACATTTGGAGTCGATTTTGTAGTATATATTTTTTTGATTTGAGCTTTCGTTATCGAGTAAATCGAGTTAGAAGTTGATTTTTTTTTTTAATCAAATTCTTATAAATTATTACTGAAGATCAAAGTACCCAACTAATTAAAACTATTTGAAACTAAAACAAATGAAGAAACTCGGATTTGAAGCATTATTTTGAAATCACCCTTCATTTAATCCGGTGTAATCATAAAATATTTCTGCTCTGCAGGGTTAAAACATCTGTTGTTCAACCCTAAACACCGAATTTTTTTTTTTTTGTGAAAATGCTCAAATCAAAAAACTTTATGTTTATTTGGGTTCCCCATGTGGTGTAGATTCTCCAGTTTCCCGCTTGTACTGCGAGTTTCCGGACACCGTGTATATAAACCTTCCGGAAAATAATCTCCAAATGAAAGTGAAAACCCTGTCAAAATCCGTTGCGTAGTTTAGAAGAACTAAGCGCACGAATAGACAGACGCGGATAGCGACTTTATTTTAGTACTAGCTGTACCACACCCCACGTTACTGTGGCTCAGTCTGTCGTTGCTTTTACGTCCTACAGATGGCACTGATTTAAAAAACCATGTTTGTCCAACAGATTGCGCTGTTTTTCAAAAGAGCATGTTTAAATCCTGTCACAGGTGACATCATTATAATATAGTGATATAAAAACACACGCTTATTCAAATGCAAAGATGTGTCAATATTACAAAATAATCGGTGAATAACATTCTGAGATTTAAGATTGTGAACAAACGAACATTTACATTTATATAAATATAGATAATAGCTACACACAAGCAGAGATGTGCAAAATGGGTACCCAAAACCATTTGAAATGCAAAATGGAAATGGGTCAAAACTTTTCCATTTGAAAATGCAAAATGGTTTTTAGAAAAGCATTTCAAATGCAAAATGCAAAATACCTATTTTCAAAATGCATTGAAAGTGCAAAATGGTTTCTCTGGTCAAACAATCAAAATAATTATAGAATTTTCAAACAATTTTGTCATTTAATAATGGACATCAATGTAGAACAAACATATTACATGATGGTAAATCCAAAAACACCACGACTACAGATTATGAAACCAGAAAAAATTTTCGCGCGACTAATGTTGCCAACGTAAAAACATAGAAACTGCTATCTAACATTTAATATTACAGCGTCATGGCCCAATGTTCAGTGTTTGAATCAGTATTTTTTGTAATGGTATCACTCAATTGCCAGGGCTCCTACCAGGGAGCAACTTGACAAATGTAAATTATCTCTCATAGCGAGGTTGAGGACCGACTGATGTTTGGGGCTTATGAAAAAAAGATGAGATAGTAGGAAGAATGTTGCAAAAAAGCATTTAAAATGGAAAATGCATTGAGAAAAGCATTTAAAATGCAAAATGCAAAATGGTTTTTAGAAAAGCATTTAAAATGCAAAATGGAAAATACCCATTTTGCATTTCCATTTGAAATGGATTTATTTGAAATAAAGCACATCTCTGCACACAAGCAATATAGAAATGTCTTCCGCGTAGACTTGAATGGAAACCAATGTCGCCACTGATGTGGTACCTTTTGAATGTAAGATCGAGACGGTCATTTAAAATTACATGAGATCGTTTGTCGCCATTCCATTGGACTGAGATATCGATTATTTGAATTTCAAATTTATGGGAGAATTTTGGATCCCGGAACACGTTCACGTTTCATTTTGTAAGGAGATTAAGGAGAACCTATAACCCTTTATTTTATCCTACGTAGTTACCATATTTTATATATATATTTATACAGTCATCTGTCAACGGTTTGAAACCGAATTTGATTATTAAATATAAGAGAAATGCAAAAAAAAATTGAAAAAACTAATTCGATTATCTGAATGTTTCGATTATCGTCACCACCACTATTTTCCACGCTATTCAACCGATTTCATTAAAGAAAACGCGAGACAACACATAATATTATCACATAATATAATGCCAATATATGGATGGAATAAAACTCCTTACACAGAAGGCATAAGTACTAAAATTGCATGCACAGAAAAATAAAAGGCCGCACAATAAATAATGATTTATTGAATTACCGATCGTTGTATTTTTCTTGCATCAACGCGCGGCGGGAATTTGAACTAATTATTTTATGTTTAACAAAATGGTGGACTTCGAACAACGTGATGTTTACGTAGTAGACTCTAGGAAATATGGTCGTATTTATTATTATTAGTTGATAAGTAGAAGCTAGGCTAAGTAGGTAGCTAGCTACCTTAGAGTAACGATATAACATTATTCCTCCAAGGTAGCTACCGTGCCCGACGACGACAAAGAATTTGCAAGCGTAAACAAATACATTTAATAATATGCTCATTAGTGAGCGGAGGGGAGTCAAGTTACGAAAATTTTCCCACAAAATTGCGAGAAAAGATGGCGTGTTTTAAATTGATTCGAAAGCAGAAACTAGTATTACGATGTCTTTGCTAAGACATCAAATTTCATTAAAAAAGGGACCGCAGTAAAGAATGGCAATTATCTCTCATGACATAAACAAATCGTAATCTGCTGATTTCATTGATTTCTTTCCAAAGAATTTTCCCTGCATTTACATTTATTTATTACAAATTTTATTATTGATTTAAAAAATATACGTGTTGTTGTTCCCTGACTTACTTTAACAAATGATTCCTGGTATTATTTGTAGTAAAAAAACGTTAAATATATTTTAATTTCCGGTGAAATTTTTGGTTGTTCAATTTTTTCAACAAAGAAAAAACCTTTCACATATCGTCCTTGATCAACTTTGTTGAAAGAAGGAAAAAAAAACAATTCGAAATTTTTTTTTTTTTACTATAATACACCTATTTTAAAACTTTTTTTTATTTTTGGTTTGGCTGAGCATTGACCTGTCGACTGTGAATGGGACACCGATGTCCCGCACACCGAAACCAATGAATGAACCCGAGTTAACCCAGGTGGGACAAACATTTATTTCGTATATTAACTGCTGTAATGTCTTCCGATTTCAGAGAAATGCGTAGGTATATGTCCGCGTGTGTGTACGTGATTGACACTAAAAGTAGATAGAATGCATTGTCATCGACAACGTGTTTCAGCTCGATCTGATGTCGGGAAGTGGGCATAGAGATACAGTGAAGTGTGTTAATTTCCGCTCCTAAGATTTACATACATTTATTATCGAAAAGAAGAGTGAAATCAAATAATTTTTAAAAACTAAAACCTAATTGTAATGATTTTTTAAACTCTAATTCTTAATTATCTGAACTAATTTAAATAGCTACATAGCTAACCATGGTATTTCCCGAAGGGGTAGGCAGAGTGGATAGACCGCCACACAACTAACTCTATCTCGGCACATACTATGTACACACACGTTGCCTCATCAAAATTCATATTCATAATATTTACTTTATCTAATATCTAATACATACTCCTATGTCATTCCGAGTCTTGACATGACCTCACTAAGTACTTCTAAGCAGTGGCGGCTCGTGACTTTTGGGTGATCTAGAGTGCTAATATTACAAATATGATATTATCGATGTTTTGTAGCTGAAAACTATTTTTTATTTTTTTCGAAAATTCGATTTTTGTATGAAGATTTTCAGGAAACTTCAGTTTTGACCGTGAGCCGCGCGGATTTCCATGAAAATTTTAATACAAAAACCGAATTTTCAAAGAAAAAGAAAGTTGTAGCTGAAAACGATTTTTTTTTTCGAAAATTCGGTTTTTTGTATGAAGATTTTCAGGAAATCAGTGCGGCCAAACTGAAATTTCCTGAAAATCTTCGTCCAAAAATCGGAATTTTCTAAAAAAAAAAAAAATAATCGTTTTCAGCTACAACATCAATAATTTCATTTTTTTGTAATTTTAGAACTTTAGAACACCCAAAAGTAACGAGCCGCCACGGCTTCTAAGGAAATATTTAGGTCATCCCTCAGTAAAGAGAAGAAACCTTAAGTGCAGAAATATGATTATTAATAATTAAAAATTATTTGATTATCTGTATGGAATGCACAACACCCGCCCGTATTCCACTCTTATCTGATTCTACTTTACTGGTATGTACGATAAATTAATAATCTATCTTGGTATACTAAACATATAAACAAGATAATAATTATTAAAACGCATCTATCTATCTCACTCGTAAGCAACTAGGTGCATTCTATACCACCCACATAGGGTGCCAAGGGGCATACCTGAAAAACTTTAACCAGAGATTCCCGAGCTTATTTAGAATAAAAATGTAGATGGAATTTTGTCAAATGTGACATTAAATATATTTTTCAAATACCTACAAACGATTTTTTTCTGTATGCCGTCACTGGTGACTCAGCCTATAACCGCCCAAGAACCCGCCCTAATCCTAACTGTTCAATACCTACTGATTTTATAAACGTTTTTAAGTGAAAAAAAGATCTTAGGAATCACTGGTTACAGTTCGTCAGGCATTATCTCCACCCTGTACAATTAATAATACGAAAGGCGTATTTAAATAATTTTCTATTGTTAGGTTGATATTGGTGGTAAGTTTTTTTAAAATTTTATATACATTATACACTTTACAAAAAAAGGTAAAAAAGTCCCGATAAACTGCTTTTTAGCAGTTTGTCTAACGGGTTCTTTCATTATACATCTTATTATAGTGAGTTTACACTTAAATTTTCACAATTATGTGTATAAAACAAAAAAAATAAAAATTTTCGAGGAATATAGCAAAAGAAAAATTATGAAAAACATAAATAACAATTTTAAAAGTCTTTAGAATAATATATCATTGTAAGCTAACACAAATTAATTCTTTCAGCAAGTCAAGTCTTCAGTAAGTTCACCTATTGTTTGTTTTGGGCACACATATTAAAACAACTGGGAATCATATAGTTTAACGTTCTTTGTCCATATTTATTTGAATGCTTAGGTACAATAAGTCCTTCATTAAAGTTAAAACGAGTATTATGATTGTGTTCTAGCGTGTTTATATATAAGAGGTTATTTATGTGCTGAAATATAATTTTGTACCACAGAATTGCTCTCACTGAAAGAATTTTGAGACTCTGATAGAAGTATGGAATATTATGCTTTTATTTGTATAATTTTTTCAGCTAATAATATAATCAATGAATTTTGCACGGATTGAACATGGTCGATATTTTAGTTGTTACATTACGTATAAGATTTTTTTACAGGTTAATCATTTTAACCCTTAGGATACGACCAACTACAACCGCAGTTCAGCGAAATCATGACTACCTTCAGGTGCACTGCAATGTACAGTGTACTCGTATAGAACTAGGTTTTGCAAGTGTTGAACGCATTTCAATATTGTCCGCGAAAATTCCTAAGTAATACCTTGACATTGTAGATGCCTGTCAATTATTTCAAATATTATATTTGGCTTTGCGAAATTTACAAAATATTAGCCGTCTTCTAAGGGTTAAAGTAGTGGTGTATGGAAGGATAAAAAAATAATTAAATTTAATAACAATTTTGTGCTTGTTGGGAAGCTGAAGGTTAAGAACGTACAACTACATTTAATACCATTATTAATATGCAAAACCTTTGCTTCAACCTAATGGCAATAACAACGGACTAATTATCGGAGATAAAATAGTGCTATTTCATATTAATTTCGTAAATATTAATAGCGTAAGTTCCTTCATATTGGACATGATATTGTGAAGGTTCATCGATATGAAGTTGGCCGATAGATGGGTACTGCCAACCGAAAAAGAAAACATAAATAATAATAGCAATAACATTTTATATAGAGCAGTTTAGTGTCATTTCACTTCAAGTGCGGTTTATTATAACAAACATAAAAAACGGTAATTTAGTATTAGTGTATAAACGCAGAGAAAATAGTTTGAAATTGGATACGAAAATCTAAAAGTAATTTTCGACGGCCGGCATAGTCCAGTGGTAACGCATTGGACTGCCATTCCGAAGGTCGCGGGTTCGAACCCGGCGTGCGCAAATAAATTTTATTTGATTAATTTGTGTTATTTCACAATTAATTAATTAAAATAATATATAGTATATTTGCGGCACGTTCCAGAGTGGAAGATACTACCAGTATCGCCCTGGTGTAAGACCACCATTCAGAATTCAAACGTTGCTCCAAATGGCTTTAGCCGTGTTTAGTGACTAGATCTGAATAGCCAGGTACTTCCCCACCTTCCTCTTTCCCTTCCCCACTTACCTTCAGCCTCACAACATCCCCCAATTGGGGATGCCATAGTCTCACTGGCTCCAGACGGGAGCAGTTGGGACTCTTGTGAGGTATTCACTATAAAAAAAAAATTATAATGGATTGTAAACTTACCTTAATCATTCTGATTACTTGAAAAAAATCTTAGCTTTTTATTACTTACTAGCTGACGTGTACCCGGCTATGCACGGGGTTATGAATGCTTTGGAGTAAAGTTTTGAGGTTGTGAATTCTAGTTTACCTTTAAGGCGAAGCTTAATGCCAAATCACTATTTTGGTTAATCTTTATAACGAATTGGTGTACATTATGAATACCAAAAATATGCTTTCGATAAATTGAAGGTTTTCCTATCGTTACGCTTGAGTAGAATACAAATTTAAAAAAATATTACTCAATAAAAAATATTAATGTACACTACTAAATTTTTTTTTTGATAGAAATGTATGAACGCATAAAGGAAACAACTTAACAAATATAGCATTAAAGCTAAGATTATCTGTGACAGTTTCACTTGATTAACTTTTTTGCTTTCTTATAAAATTATTTACAAAATAAATAAAAACTTGTTTTATGCTTGAAATCGAACGTTTCTAGACTCCGTTTGTCAAGCGATTTGAATGCCTATTACCTACAATATAAGGTATACCAAGAATATGCACATTTTTGGCTTGTAGCTTACGGTGTTTGATTTATTGATCGTGCCATGTCTATCTCGGGCGTCCCCGTCTTCTTCAATCATTCACTTCACGTCATACATTCTCCCTACACCCCTTCTTCATCACATACGCCTTATTTTACCATATATAAGTATTTGTTTCACTTCCTCGTACCATTTCTTCCTCAGGCGTTCCCGACGTAAAAAAATGTTGCAAGATTTCTGTTCTGTTTCGTAAAAGGTTTTAGTGGAAATTTTAGTCTTTCATCAAAGTTTTGAATCGGCCGTCCAAAATAATAAGTTTTTTTTAAATTTAAGAAGTTTGTGAGAAAAACCCGGAGTCACAACCGTTGGGAAGTACCTTCCTGGCTATTCAGATCCTGTCCCCAACCAAGGCTTAAGTCATTCAGTCATCAAGTAACGTTTCGATTATAAGCTCTACTCAATTCTCTCACCTGAGCGATACCTATTAAGAGAATCACAATCAAACAATAAAAATGATTTCCATTATTATAAAACACCGTATTACATTAAAACTTTTTTAACACAGAACAAATCACGCACAACAAAGATGTCTGTGTTATTTTACGAGCGTGTTGATACAATAAATTATATAATATTATATTATTTTAAACGAATTTGCTACTGAGTTGTGACTCAATATAACATTATTATTATTCAGTCGATTAATGCCATTGAAAACAGAAGACGATACAATAATATGCGATTGGAGAACTCTGAATATCCGCTATTAATGAAATTCTTCAGAATGTTGTTATTTATTATGTAACACCACAGAGATTGCAATAATGCTTAAAACTAGAATTTTAACTAGTAGTTCTGTGAATAGTGGGAGAAAGTATGTTTTAATTTTCCCTAATCAAAATCAAAATTTCCTGTGGAATCATAAGATTCCTACTTACCTACTTACGAAGGTACTTAACCCTTCAGGTTTTAAAAAAAATTACCTACAAGTCCCAACGACATGGTGAATTTTCTTGAAATTTCGGTACGCTCCCTAGGTAAAAATATGCTACATATTACTTATTTTTGAAGTCATCGTTAAAAAAAACTATTATACTATTTTGGAAACTAGATAGAATTATCTTTGAAATATTTGCATGTAAAAAAAACACAGATCTTTCTAAATAATATTTTTTTAATATCAAACATGAAAATGTTAGCAAAAAAACTTACCAGGAAATTTTTAACTCGGAACGTCTATAATTTTGATATAAATCGATATTTATAAAACATATTCCATTTGTGTAGGTAACAAGTAATAAACTGTGACTCTACTTTTTATACTCTTTATATAGTAAAAAAATATAAATATTTTTTTAACTTTCAACTTTAATGAAGAAATGCTGAAATTCTTAAACATGAACTCTCATTTAAAAAAAAATTATCCATATAATAAATAATGTATGAATATTTGATATAAACTGTGAGGAATTATTATTTATCTTTCCAATGACGAACATATCACATACGCATTACAGAAAAAAAAGATAAAACTACTTTTATAATGAATTGGTCAGATCTGTACTTCAGAGGCTATAATACAGGGTTTTCCAATAAGAGGTGTTATTTTGAATAGCCCGCTATTTCGGTAGATGTTACTTTTGAAGCTGTGATTTTTTGGCATTTGACAAGTAGAAACTACGCCATTAATAAAAATGGAACGATACACGCTTCAACAACGCATTGAAATTATTAAAATTCACTTGAGTGAATCAAATGCAAATCATCTTGAGTGATGAGGCCCATTTCCACCTCGGTGGCTTCGTCAACAAGCAAAATTGTCGCATCTGGGGCTCGGAAAACCCAAGAGTTATTGTTGAAAAGCCTCTCTATCCTCAACATGTGACTGTTTGGTGCGGTTTATGGTCCGGCGGAGTCATTGGACCTTACTTTTTAGAAAATGAGGCTGGAGCAACAGTTACGGTGAATGGATTGCGCTATCGAGAGATGATTAATGATTTTTTATGGCCGGAATTGGATGGTATTGATCTGGACAACGTTTACTTTCAACAAGACGGCGCTACGTGCCACACAAGCAACGAAACCATTGATATTTTACGACTGAATATCAAAATAACACCTCTTATTGGAAAACCCTGTAGAATATGATGTTTGTGGCTAGTAATGTCCTTCCGAGGTCTGAAGGGTTAAATACCAAAATATATTTTATGTAACATCTTTTTAATTGAAAATAAGGAATTTTTCAATTTATCCAAAGAAACGTCAACATCCCGATGACAATTCTTTTTTCAAACTTTCTTCAGCCACGTAGACATAATATTTGATTGAGCGTAGCGAAGTCCTGTTTTAATTCGACGGTTTTGCATTTCCCCTTTATGTAAATTTGTTTGTACATCCCGTTTCCGTTTCAAGATGGTGGCCGTTTTAAAGGTTCAATAAAAAATATTTTTTTCAAACTGTGCTTATTTGAACTATCTTTTACGCATTTTAAAAAAATATTATATAACCGTCGGTTCAGCGATGGTATAGGTAAGCCGGCCTTAAGCTCGGTTTAAGCCCGTAGTGATAAGTCAAGTTTTCACTATTCCGACCTTACGCGCCGCGTAATATTTATAACGCGATTAAAGTAAGGGGGTACGAGCATAAACGAAGAATACAGCAATAGTTATTCAGAGTGGAAGACTAGTCGTTGATAAAGAAACGTGATAAAATTGAACGACTTACAATACTGGAAGTGACCATTATTTTAAATGTTACTAAGTTTGGACGCGTTATCGCAATAGGCGGATAAAGGTATTTCAGTGGAACAAATGTAATGCCGCCAGTCCACGTTGGCCAAATGCATTGGGCCAATGCGCTGGCTCAACGTGTACAGGACGACTGCATGCCATGGCCGCCAACGTTGCTCGGTCAACCCGATTATTGTCGGTTTTTGTGCACACATCAAGGGATCTCGGCGCCAATCCACTAACGGCGTTCACACGTTGGCCTAGTCTCGCGTTCGCAATACGCGTTCAGCGGAGATACTCTTGTGATTATTGCATTATTGCGGGAGTGAATATTCACGTTTACAAATTACGATGATTAATAATAATTAAACGTGCTGTACAAATAAATTGTCGCAGTTGTGATAATTTCCACATCCATCTAGATTTGATGGCCTCCGTGGCCGAGGGTTAAGGCTCTCGACCTGCAATCCGAAGGTCGCGGGTTCAAATCCCGGTGTGCGCAAGTAAATTTAGTTTGATGAATTTATGTTTTTTCACAATTTATTCATTTAAAAATAATATATAGTATACTTGCGGCACGTTCCAGAGAGGAATATACTCTCAGTATCACCCTGATGTAAGATCACCATGAAGAGACCTTCCTTGTTCCCCTTTTCACTACCTTCAGCGTTACAACATACCTACCCCAATTTGGGGTGCCGTAGCCTAACTGGCTCCAGACGGTCGGGAGCAGTTGGGACTCTTGTGCGATATTCACATTAAAAAAGAAGATCGAATGGCCAAAGCAGAATAGGGTAATATCATTATTTTTTTATTCTTGAAAAAAATTACGATAGTGAAGCCTGTGACAGGCCACGCTAAAAGCGCGCTATATTTTCGTGGCTTGGCCTATTTCAGCATAACAAGGTATTTCTGTAGAACAAAAAATATAATTCGGCAAGACCATGCTATATATGATGATACGTATAGCGTAATGTGTCACCTACCTGAAGGTAGTTTATTTTTATGTTGACGAATAAATTTTCTATAATGATTTGACATGACTGTTTTTAAGTGGTTAACGCGACGGTGTTCACCTGTTGGCGCTACATTCGGCATAAAGTAACAAGGTATTACCGGATTAACATTATGCACGACTATATTATGACGACCACAGTGGTAGAGCGATAAGCTCTTTTGCTCTGGACCCAGGGGTCGCGTTTGAAACAAATTGACGTGAGCAAATCAAATATACTAATTTCGTCGAACAAACATACTAACAATTTAAGGGTAATTTTCAAAATTGGAACTGATTATGTGAAGTTTTATATTTACGAGAGTTATTTCACATACGATTTTTGTATTATTCGTATTGTATCTACATTAGCACGTCGATCCTGAGTGGTTGATACCTACTCTCAGTATTGCTCTGATATAGATCAACACTAAGAATCGAACGATGTTGCTTGTATTATCGACCAGATACTTTGGTCCTCAAAAAATACATTGGTAGGTAGATATTTCTCATACCCAACTCCCATCAGCCGCACATTTCTCAAATTAGTTGATTCCACAGTTTGACTGGCTCGCGATTTAAAAAAAGTTGCGAAATAAACCACATATAGAAATAAACGAATTACCTACTGCTCACGTTATGTATGAAAAATAAAAAAAATGTTACCCAGTATTGTAATCTATAAAAAACGCTAACTTTGATAAAAACTGACAAATACGATTGCTAAAAGAATGCATAGACCTGAAATTTTCGTGTTTACGATAACGCGAAATTCGTAATTCTTTTGCGAAAAAAAACAACGAATTTTCACGTAATATTCTGATATGTAAAAAAAAGAGAGCAATATTGTAAGTTTTATGCACTCTCTGTATATGGTTTTTACGAGTATGTACACCACTTTTGCCAAAGATAAAACGAATTTCGCCAAATAAAAAACTCGAATTTTCGTCAAACCATGTTAATGGGGAATTGACAAGTCACCTTTGACCTACAGTGAATGTGAATGAAAATTGTAGGTCCTACACCACGCGAAAGAAGAAATCTAAAGTCAGCATCGCCTAATCAATTGCACATAAATAACAAAATATTGCCAGAAGAAGAGTCGAAGCAGGAAAAAACTGCAACCGGTGCAGTCACTGTCGCTGCGCGTACATGATGCACAAATGGGTCCTACATGAATCTAAATTGTTGGAACTATTACTTATTCAGTAATAGAAACACACCGTAGAAGAATGCCCCCTATATCAGTTTCCCGGAAGCACATCAGTTGTACCGAACGGGTTATCGGGAAAATCGAAAACGAGGATGTTATGGCTACGACAGTCTTCGTTTTCTATTTTACCTGCGCTCGACGCCGCTCAGCGAGTTTGTACGAGTACTGCTCCCTCTAGACCTCACTATGGAATGGACGATGCGGGGAGCGAAGAGCGAGGAGAGTTATGTTACAGTGTATGTGAGAGACGTAACTTCAACTAACTATCCTCAAGCATACGAAGAAAATAATATTGCTCTAACACTCATAGTTCACTTTCATTCGATAACACTTTATAATGAACATCTTAACATGTGCCCGATACCTCTAATAACTGATTTGAACGAATAAACAGTATTAAAGTAATATTAAATTAGGAATTCTTTAATATGGTGCATTTGCAAAAATAATTGATATATTAAGTTCAACGAACTGATTATGGCAATATTCAATCAAAACAAAGGTCGAGACTAAAATAATATTATCATCGTGAGAGTCAGATAAGGCAGACGAAATATGCTTCGGGTTTACCGTTTACATAGTATGTAATTAATGATTCATAAAAGTAAACAAGAGAGATAAAGAAGAATCGTAACATTACGAACAGTAATAAGGAATTTCAATGAACAAAAAAATAAGAATTCGATTCTTACGAATATTTATACACATACCTACACAAAAAACCAAGTATGAAAAAAATAAACCAATATATCTAAACGCTTCGGCTCGGAACTGACATCATAGATACCGCCTGGGAGGTCATAACGGAGATAGTGATATCTTTGTGACGTCGTCTGATACAAAATTTGTGGGCGCCATCGTTTTGAAGAGTTTCCAAAGTACAAAGAACTTCATCTTCCATAAATCAATTCGAACTTTTTTGATTGATAGAAATTGCCACCAGGCAATAAGCCCTCCCATAATATGATGTATTACTATGACATAATACAATATTTTGTAACTACCTACCGGACCATAAAGTGTTAACAGAAAAATAAACCTTTTACACTTACTTGTGTGCGAATTATCACATTTTATTATTAGTTCCGAAACGTGTCAAAAAATCCTCGCCGAAAATAATAACGAGTAAAACATCAACTGAAAGTCCGCTTGAAAAAAAAATAAGAACACACATCGAGGTTATACATGGTTTAAAATTTACATAAATGTTAAAATTTTCCAAATAGGCCCATGGATGCAGAATATTTTGAGATTTTTATAGCGCGCGCCGTTTATACGAAAAATCACTTCAACGGTGAGTAGTTTGTAATGTATAACGATGAAAATCGTATTAAATAACTCTTACCAATGGTATACAATGCGATAGGATGAGCAGTTAGTGATGTAAATAATCGAATATATGCATATCGAAATGATCTCTTTTATAATTAAACGAATTAGTTCGATTTGACTCTAACTTCGATCTTTTGATTTGGATTCCTCAGGTCACGAATAACCTGCCAATATTTGAAAACCCATATTACCATTATAAAAAGCATTAAATGTTACTTGTGCAATGATTAAGGAGAAGCAGAGAATTGAGGAGGTCGAATTAGAAACAAGAGTCGAAGGAAGAAGTGTGAGATGGAAGGAAAAAAAAGATTTTGAAGCCATAATATAAGTTTTGTTGCACGTGCTCGAGCGAACCGTTCGATTATTACGATGTTTCGAAAATAAATAAATATTGTGACATCACTATTTTTAAGTATCATCACTACTGTAAGTAGTGGGTAGCGAAGATATTATTATCGTCTGTGATCTGTCTAAGAAACAAGTCTAATGTCGTCTGGATTAATAAAGTCAATCAGTGTTTCTCATAAACCACCCCAATTTATACTATTTGAAACGAATATCACAAAAATGTTTCGAATATTCCTATCTCTATTCACTATCTACAATATGCAATAATTATTACTAACATGACAATAGCACAGGGTGTTCTCGATGTCCAGAACACTCTTTCACGTTTCACGACAGTTTTACCACTTCACATAATGAGTGTGATTTTTATTTACACAATGGTAAACGGAGGGCTGGATATATATTATAAAAATAGAAATATTTGGTATACTTAAAAAATGTAATGTTACCACTAACCGATAATTTTATTTATTTATTTATTTAACGCCCAGAGGGCTTTTACATGTAGGTGGTACAATTTTAATGACAGACAGTTTTGAAACATGAGAAAGAAATAATAAAAATAAAATTACATTAAAAAATAATATATGCAAGAAACAAAAGTAAAAATAACAAGAACATAAATTAAAAAAATACAGCGATTTGACTGGTTTACAAAAATATAACTTCCATTTAGGAATAGTGTTGAAATAAGTCTTTTACGTAATCCACAAAATTCGCAAAGAATATTAAATATGTCGACCTAAGTATTGGTTTCCCATAGTGTGAAACCGTTGTATTGGGGAGTTCGCAATGTAATTGCGCTTGTGTGTTGCAGTGGAATAGTGTATTTTGTCGTGTTGTTATTGTAGGTATTCGTAAGTTTATGAGTTGCAGAAGTTCGCAACAGTCGAATTTAGAGTTTAGAATCTTGAATAAAAAAGTAAAGTCGTTTATTTTACGCCTGTCTTCCAATGTGTGTATTTTTAGAGTATTTAATAAGAAATGATATTGTAAGTCTTCTAGTGGGATATTTAATAATGATAATAATGGAATTGTGATCTACACCGATTCGAAAGATTCGATGTCAACAATTTACATAAGACCTGTCGAGTTCTCGGCCCCAACACAGTTGTTTTTCTATTCAAGAAAGAATTACGATATTTGTAAATCTTTGACAAAAAATTGACGTTGTATGTTTTTATTAAGTTCGTTCAGATTGTCCGTATAAAGTATGTGAGCCATTCCCAACTAGCAAATAAATAATTGAGCCGTCAAAAGGGCAAAATAAAGCGTACACGGAGAACTTACTGTAAAATAAAATCGGTTAAAAACGGGATCGCAGGCCATTAACGAATGAAATGATAGGTATCATGATAAACTTTTAGTAAATGACCAAATGTTTTGTAACGATTTCGCAACACGTGTTCATAAAAATGCTGACATTTTCGCATTAAGTCATTTTATATTTTTAAGACAAACACAGGTGCATGAACACGTGTTCCGATATTATTACGAATTTACAAAAAGTTTATCATTTGCAGTCCCGTTTTTAACCGAATTACCAATAATTTGAAGAGATTTTTAATAAACCAACACTACTTCAAGTAGGAAATAATTCACATTAATTATCAACAAATATTACTTAATATACAGGGTGTCCGGAAACTCGTAGTACAAGCGGGAATCTGGTGAATCTACATCACATTTGGAGTCGATTTTGTAGTATATATTTTTTTGATTTGAGCTTTCGTTATCGAGTAAATCGAGTTTGAAGTTGATTTTTTTTTATTTTTTTTATTTTTTTAATCAAATTCTTATAAATTATTACTGAAGATCAAAGTACCCAACTAATTAAAACTATTTGAAAGTAAAACAAATGAAGAAACTCGGATTTGAAGCAATATTTTGAAATCACCCTTCATTTAATCCGGTGTAATCATAAAATATTTCTGCTCTGCAGGGTTAAAACATCTGTTGTTCAACCCTAGACACCAGAAAAAACTTTAACCCTAAAATAGCCGAAAAATATATATTTTTTTATGTTTTTTTTTTTTTGTGAAAATGCTCAAATCAAAAAACTTTATGTTTATTTGGGTTCCCCATGTGGTGTAGATTCTCCAGTTTCCCGCTTGTACTACGAGTGTCCGGACACCGTGTATTTCGCACATCTCCAGCTCATGCGTCGCACACCTTTCGGAGTCTAGACCTATACAATAATTCTAACAAAAGTTTGTTTGTAAGAAATTATAATATTACATTGAATAACTTATCGCCGTGTCTCGGAGATCATCAGGTTTATCAGCTCAACAATTCCATTTAAATTTATTTTATGTAACACATCTGTGTAGTTCTTTTATCACGAGTCGATCCAGTCATAAACGACGGCTTGATGAAAACGTTAAATAAGTGAAGCATGCATTTTGTATGGCAAACGGCTTCCCAAGAAATAGAAAAAAAAAATAATATGACCGAACGACGGACGGTGAAGAGTGGATGACACTCGACGAAGCAAAACATAACCTCCAATGTATAATGGCTCAATATCTAGTTCCGACTTGACACAGCGAAGCATGCGACGCACGACCCAGACGAGTGCGAGCAAGTACCAATCAAGTGATTTGTTGGTTGGGAACAATGGGAGTTGGGAACTGCCTCGAACTCGAGCGCGATGTGTGGACAGGGCTAATGGATATACAGGTTTTCCAATAAGAGGTGTTATTTTGATATTCAAAGAAACTTTTCCCGTAAAAGATCAATGGTTTCGCTGTCGTCTTGTTGAAAGTAAACGTTGTCCAGATCAATACCATCCAATTTCGGCCATAAAAAATCATTAATCATCTCTCGATAGCCATGTCAATCCATTCACCGTAACTGTTGCTCCAGCCTCATTTTCGAAAAAGTAAGGTCCAATGACTCCGCCGGACCATAAAAGGCACCAAACAGTCACACGTTGAGGATAGAGATATTTCAACAATAACTCTTGGGTTTTCCGAGCCCCAGATGCGACAATTTTGCTTGTTGACGAAGGCACCAAGGTGGAAATGGGCCTCATCACTCAAGATGATTTTTCGATAGAATTCTAATAATTAATAATAGTGAATTTTAATAATTTCAATGCGTTGTTGAAGCATGTATCGTTCCATTTTTATTAATGGCGTAGTTTTTACTTGTCAAGTGAAAAAAATTACAGTTTTAAAAGTAACATCTACCGAAATAGCGGGCTATTCAAAATAACACCTCTTATTGGAAAATCCTGTAGAGACGAATGATTATTTTTGAATGAACATTTTAACGAGTTTTACCTTGAGTTTCAGAGAGATTGCAGGGTTTTTTTACAATTACGATACTAAAAATTATAAACGCATACATTATAACGTTTAAAATAATACAAGGTTGATCGGTTTTAGTATAACTTCAGCAGTACTAGAAACAGTAGCGTCCAGTTAATAAGTGCTTCCGAGCGCCGAACAATCCACACATAGCACCCACAGGTTAGGCAGAGTGGTTGAAGTAGTGCATCGGGAATCGATAAAATCTCTCGCTTTATAAATACTTTTTTTTAATTTTTATCTGGGTACCGCACAATAGTCCCAACTGCACAGTGCCAGTGGGACTATGGCACCCGTAATTGAGGCATGTTGTGAGGCTGTAGGGAAGGGAAGGATATAAGGGAGAGGAAGGTTGGGAAATACCTGGCTATTCAGATCTGGTCACACGGTTAAAGCCAATTCAAGAAACGTTCCGATTCGAAATGGTGTATCTAACACCTACCACTGAAAAAAAACTAATTGCAAATATAGACCACCCGCGGTTTAGTGATAACTCACTTCACATTGGGTCCGGATTTAGAGGGAAAAAACATGCATATCTTCATGAAATAGATTATTTCTGGACATTAAATTAAAAATATTCCGTGATGTGGTAAACAGTTTGATAAAACGTTGCACTTGATAAACCTGGCAGGGGTAGTCAAGCTGACCAGTCAAATATAATAAAATAAACGTAAGTTTGGTGTTCACTACGGCGATACTGAGATCTTCTGCTCTGGAACGAGGTGAATAATATCTCATATTTGTATTGTGACTGAAAAAAACACAAATAAATTTAAGGTACTTTCGTATTATATCGACACATCATTAAAAACAATATATGAATACATTTAAAAAAAAAATAATAATATTAATTCTTTTATTTTGCCACTATTTATCTTTTCCCGGTTACATTAACGAAACTATTTAGGTTAGGTTAGGTTAAAATATGTTTTTATTTTTATTTAAATGATGTGTTCATTCAGGAACAAAACGTTGCTTGAAATGACTCTAGCCGTATTTGATAACCCGATTTGAATAGCCAGTTACTTCCTAACCTTCCTCTTCCTCATCTAATTCTTTTCCCCACTTCCTTCCGCCCTACATCATACCCCAATTGGGACGCTTTACTTAATGTACAAATGTAAACGTAAGTACACGGAAAAAAAACTAATAAGATAATAACATGCGTTCGGGTTGCCGGCAATGTAAATGTAAGTAAAGTAAATATTATAATAAATAAACAAATAAAGTTAAATTAATTTAAAATTAAAGTAAATAAATAAATATAGTCTGTGCGTCCAATCTTAATTTGGCGTGAAAATTTTCACGTTCAATGAACTCAAATTTGCTTGCGTCATTTTTAAAATTGGAACTGTTGTAGGATAGTTGAGGTACCTACACCTTTAATCGAAAAAATAAATGAATTAATTAATAATTCTTTATTTGAAATGTGTATTTCTTTTGTTTCAATTTTTGACAGATTACGTGATTTTGTTTGCTAACGGTTTTCATTCGAAAGGTAGATAATTTCTAATCGTCTCCCTAATTTTTCAACAAAAGTATAATAAAATAGAGAATATATTTGTTTTTGAAAGGCAATCTTACAATTATAATATCCCGTGATTTTTCACGGGTTTGCACTAATATAAATAACAATAATAATTTATTTATTTAATAAAATTGTATTAACACCTGTATTATTAATAGAGGTGTTAAGTTAAATTGTATTAACACCTGTATTGTGGTCCTGTAAGGTCCTGGTGTTAATACAGTCCAGCAAATCTGTCACACGGCTGCTTGTCTGCCGGTTCTTACTTAATAAGAATATAAAGCAGAATTTTACATATTACATTCATAGAAATGTGAAAAATGTTGATTGTACTGTGTTAACATCCGAAGAAACAATAGTTTACGGAGTAAAAGTGTTGATTGTACAATAAACAGAATAGAAGAAACAATAGTTTACTGAGTAAAAGATATTATTGTACTGTGTTAACATCAGAAGAAAAAATAGTTTACGGAGTAAAAGTGTTGATTGTACAATAAACAGAATAGAAGAAACAATAGTTTACTGAGTAAAAGATATTATTGTACTGTGTTAACATCAGAAGAAAAAATAGTTTACGGAGTAAAAGTTATCAATTAATGTTTTAGAAAGGGAAATTAATAAAAAAAAATCATTTAAAAATTATTTTACAGATACATTGATTTATCTTTCATAATCCACCTTTCTACTTGACTATTGTAATAATTTACCAGTATTATTTTTTATAGTCAACACAGAAATAAAACACTTAATAATAGAATGTCTAATGGCGGGACGAGAAAAATGATTACCCACTCAACATTGTAGATAAATATAAATACAGGATGTCCGAGGTGATTCTACATGATGGTAGAAATTAAAAAATCGAAATATCAATGTTTATTTTCCCATGCAAAAATATTTTCCATTAGGGAATATTTATTTTCCCGTAAAATAAATTCAACTTTTTAACATAAAATAAAAAATAAATAGAAACCAATACTTAGGTGATGTCGATATATTTAACATTAACTTTGCGAATTTTATGGATTATGTAAAAGACCTATTTCAATACTATTCCTAAATGGAAGTTATATTTTTGTAAACCAGTCAAATCGCTGTATTTTTTAATTTATGTTCTTGATATTTTTAATTTTGTTTCTCGCATATACTTATGTAATTTTATTTTTATTATTTCTTTCTTTTCTTTCTTATGTTTCAAAACTGTCATTAAATTTGTACCACCCACATGTAAAAGCCCTCTGGGCGTTAAATAAATAAATAAATAAAAATAAATAAATAAATAAATAAATAAATAAATAAAAACAACCTTAAAACATTGGAATTTAAAAAAAGTTAATTATCTTTTTTACTTCTAAAATCACCCCTGAAGTTAGCGGACTTTACCCCCGGACACCCTGTATAAAAGATTATTTTTGCCCAGTTATCTTTAGCTTCTCTGCAAATTCGTCAAGTCACTGGGCGGCGAAGTGGGTGGGTTTATTTACGAATCGAGTGATACATTCGACGGAAATGCGATTGCGATTCGTCACTTGGATTCAACGATTTCATTCAATTCAAATGATAGCTTAATGGAGTTAATGAAATTATATACTAGTAGTTCAGTGAACAGTAGACCTATCAAAATAACATGTTTCTAATATTCCTCTATTTAATAAATTAAAACCTAATTTTCTTTGAAATCATAAGATTTGTAAGCAGGTACTTAACCCGTTAACCGGTCGGGACGTATAAATACGTCAAACGTAAACAGTATCGGGTACGGGTAGGACGTATAAATACGTCCTTGAAATATATGTTGCGCCCTGGAACGAGCGGGACGTATATTTCCGAACATATCACACGGAAATTGAGTTTTTAATTTTTACATATTTTAATTTTTTAAACTCAATGTTTCTCTTTTATCTGTGTGCTTTTATTTATTGTTCTGTAACTATAACCTTTTTTTATATTTTTTGTAATCTTTATAATTGTTTGTTCTATTTTTTTAATTAGATGTTTTCACTTTTTTTGAAGCATAAATAAAAAAAAATAAAAGTAACGTCCACCGGGCGTGACGTATTGATACGTCCTAGTGAAGGAGTTCGCGCCCGTTATATGATGCGTAATTCAAAACTGAACTCCCCGGTTAAATACCTAACTACATAATTATAATAGATTTCGTGGACAGATCAGAACAGCCAGGTACTTCATATCCTATCTCCTTCCCCTACCCACTCATTCACAACATACCTGCCTCAATTTGTGATGCCATAGTCTATTTAAGATGAAATATTTTATAAAGAATATTATGTAGGTAGGTAAAACAATAAGCCTGATCTGTAACGTTTGTATTAAAATCAAAATATGTAAATACACATTCATATATACTTATATGTCATTTATATATACGTATAACATAAATAGTTATAATTCATTATCACTGACAACATGACGTCGCATGACGGCGTATGACAAATAAACCACAAGCCATTATCAAGTTCATGGAATTTAAACATATCTAACAAATTCTATATAATTATAATTCGATATCTAACACAAGATATCAACAATATATTCTCTAAGTACTCAAATAATAATAATTGGCCTAACAGATATCAACATGATATCGCTATTTAACTTGTGTGGTTATGTTGCAATGATTGTGTTTTAGAATTAAGTTTAACGGACGCAATAAATATTTACATTTAAGAGATTCGGGCTTTTCAGTTGGGACGTTGCACTACTTCAAACTGAAAGTGGACGTGCCCCATTATATTAAAATATCTAAACTATATTTCCTACACATATTGTATAACTCTCTTCCAGATAAGTATAAAAACAGACAGCGTAATATTCAAAATAATCGGACCGGTCAGTGGCTATGTAAACATCGCGTCTGGGTCCCACCCAGACGTTGTGAGTGAGGCGTAGAGAACTGTGGTGATAGTAGATTTTCAAACTATTGTCAAGTTATTTGTAACCCGGAAATGGCTGCCATTCTTTAAAAAAATGATTTAAATTAATATTTTTGTACATTTAAAAATGAAAATACTTAATTTTCCATTCATGTTTCGGATTGCCTTGTTTCTTTTTTCTTTATTTGTAATCATGCATACATCTTTTTTACCTATGTGCGACTGGATAAGCATCTTTCTGTAAATTCCTACCTTGGGTTTGTGCTTATATGTATTATACTTTATTTTACCTTGTTGTATGTTCTACACTGAGAAAAATGAGTATTGTTGATTTATTAAGAACCATTTCAATGCGAGGCTTTAACGAATGAAATTACTTTTCGTACCCGCCTCAGAACAGAAATCTTCTAGTGAGGCGGGTTACTTTCATGTTTGTTATTTTGATCATGTTAATGCAATAAACGCCCGGGTTGCCGGCAATTAAAAAAAAAATTAACAGGTTTCCTGATAAAATTTTAGTCAATTTCTAATACTTATACAACAATTGGAAGAGATTGTTAATAAATCGGCAATACTCATTTTTCTCCGTGTACCTAAACTATCTTTTATTTTTGTACTGTAATGTATGTAAAACTTATATTCCCGATAACAAAATACCTACGTATGAAAAATTATATTTCCCCCACTTATATATTGAAAATTCCTCCAGTCATAAAATGAGTTTTATAACTATCGTGAGTCGGTCGCGAAAGTGTTCGCAATATATGGGCGCAAAGTCTCTAGAGGGTCTCTAACATACGGCCGCAAACATAATATCGTCCTTTTGACATAATAAATAAAATAATGTAATCATGTCACAAGACAAAGTTACGTAATTTGCTCAGTTTCCTAAATCTGCGATTAATGCTGCTATTCGATTCTCGGCCAAAAGGTAACCCTGACCTACTTAGGAAGTTACTTACAGTCAATTTCAAGACTCAAGACTAGGTCTATCTATATCTATATGACACAAGCTCTGGGATTACTTAATAACAAAGCAAACAAGTAGGAGCGGTGTCTCTACTTGGGAATGAGCTGTGTTCTGTTTAAATTTTAAGAAACCGGATCGTTGTTCCGGTTCAAAAATAAATTAACAAATTGTTAATACTCTTCTATTCACAAATCTGCAAGCAATGCACTTCCAGTCTTAATGAATTAAAAAAAAACAAAAGACCTCTCCTGCAGCTTTTGTTGGATTTCATCATTTTTGTGATGGTGCTGCCAATCTAACAAAATCTTGCAATTTTTCAGATGATGTTAGAGACAATACGCTGCTAGATGAACAAAAATCGCTGTGTACCACGGTAAAATATTGCCACTTTTAGAGATTCCAGAATTACACGAGCTTGTTTATGAGTTTCAAAAATGGTCGATAAAATTAGAAAATTTTCAAATCAAAAAAAAAAATTCTAATGCCTTGTTGAAAGAATGCTCAATGATATGATATCAAAAGAAGAAGCAGACCGAAGAAGGGGGAACTGACTGCACTGATGAAGATTAACTCTTTGTACTGCGTTGTCGCCGCCACGGCGACATAGGAAACACTAATAACCAAAGGCGCCGCAGCGGCGACATAAACAATGGGTATACATTTTATTGTTTAAAAAATAAAAGTGTTCTTTTACAGGTATTAAAATATTCAGTTGTTGTTCTTTCCACTTACTATTGGTTGTGCTTTTTGCTCTGTTTTTCATACATATATAATAACTACGCATTCATTTCATTTTAATATTTTTTACTGGGCAAAATATTCTCACTCCATTGGAGATCAGGCTCAGTGGAAAACTCCATATTTTAAGAAAAGGTTCCAAGCGGGACTGTGTGGTCTGCTCCAAAAGGGCAGTAAAAGTTAACAGGCGAGAAACTAGTGAGTACTGTTACACGTGTCCTAACAAGCCACGTATGCATTTGGGCGGGTGCTTTCTAGAATACCACAAGTTAAAAAATTATAATATGCAATTTTTTCATTTATAAACAACCTTATATGATAGTAAATATATATTTCTTAACATAACTATATCATTTTATTTAATGCCTTACCAAAAAACATTTTTGTCTAATTTTCTAAAAATATATTATTTTTCCTCAAATTTTTACATTACACTCTATGAAATAAATAGCTGGAATACCATAAAAAATAATTTGGAGTCCAAAGGGTTAAAGCAGGATGGTAAGATACGGGAATTTGAGAAGCTAGTGAGATCAGGAGCCGGAGAGATCACCTGTGGAAGATGCCTTATCCCGCCCTGAGTTAAAGTCACGGTGACGAAGTTCCGGTTAATAGCGTTGTTGAATGCAAACACTGAGAGCGAGGCAACAGCGTGAATTGGTAGTTTTGTTTACGTTCAGTAGGGAAAACTGTTTCATTATTTATGTAACGTGTATGGAAATTTGGGGTGTACATAATATCACTGACATCATTAGGTAATTTACCTACTGTTAAGAGAAGCAATGTTTGGGTTTTTCCCAGGAGCTCATCATGATCATACCCACTAGGTATACGCATTGACTTTTATATAGCTGCAGCGAAAAAATAGGAATATTGGCAATTTTTATTCCATTTTAGGTACTGTGCCGACCAGAGATGTGCAAAATGGGTACCCAAAACCATTTGAAATGCAAAATGGAAAATGGTCTTTAGAAAAGCATTTCAAATGCAAAATGCAAAATACCTATTTTCAAAATGCATTGAAAATGCAAAATGGTTTCTCAGGTCAAACAATTAAAATAATTATAGAATTTTTAAACAATTATGTCATTTAATAATGGACATCAATGTAGAACAAACATATTACATGATGGTAAATCCAAAAAAAACACGACTACAGATTATGAAACCACAAAAAATTTGCGCGGGACTAATGTTGCCAATGTAAAAACATAGAAACTGCTATCTAACATTTAATATTACAGCGTCGACCATGTTCAGTATTTTTTGTAATGGTATTACTCAATTGCCAGGGCTCCTACCAGGGAGCAACTTGACAAACGTAAATTATCTTTCATAGCGAGATTGAGGACTGACTGATATTTGGGGCTTATGAAAAAAAGATGAGTGGAGAAAGTAGGAAGAATGTTGCAAAAAAGCATTTAAAATGGAAAATGCATTGAGAAAAGCATTTAAAATGCAAAATGGTTTTTAAAAAAGCATTTAAAATGCAAAATGGAAAATACCCATTTTGCATTTTGCATTTCCATTTGAAATGGATTTATTTGAAATAAAGCACATCTCTGGTGCCGACGATAGACGAGTTTGAGTTGGTACTTTATAAAAATTGTATGCTATCGTAAGGATATAGGTAAAACGTAAATAAAATGTAAATGTGATGCAATGTTAAGAGTCTGACTGTTCAGACTGAGTACCTTTAATGATAAGGTTATGTCTAAATAATATGAACGAATACTCTTGTGAAACGCAATTTCGGACATGCTTTTAGAAACTTCCAATTACTTGCATCATTATGGATATCGATGTACCAACAATACTATTGATATGAATTTGTTATTTTTATTTAAGTTTTTGTCTTCATAAAACACGCTGTTATGTGTGACTAAGTTTAGTTTTGGGAAGCAATGTTATGAGAGGCAGGATGGCATAAACCTAATGTTCAAATAGTAACTTCGTACACACTTTATTATAATTTTAACATTAACTGTTAAAAAAAATTCAGTAAGTTTTCATTTAAATATAGTGTCCACCCACAAAGTGATTTCTTTCTTCTATAGTCTCATCCTTATGTTATTTCTGTATTACAAACAATGTATACGTCAAAATACACACCCTGGTAAAATGATATAAGACTCAAACTAAATTAAGCATATAAAAAGTTTTCTAATGAAAAGATTAAACAAATAATATCAGAGAAGAGCGCGTTCCTAAAAATACTGTGATATCCTAACTAACACGTACACAATGTCTTTGCTGTACACCATAAGCGTGAGTGTTAGATTTCTATTGGTAAGTATACATGTGCAAACCGAAACGCGAACCGAGCCACGAATTACGGGAAAAGAAAGAAGCTACTGCAAGCGGTGTTTCGCGCCGCTTGCGGTTGCTTTGTTCCTTTCCAGTAAGTTGAGGTTCAGCTCGGCAGTTCGGCTCGCGTATGCATACGTGGCATATGGTTGGCCGGATTCCACGATAACTCAACACACTATTAAAAAGTTATATAAAGTCATTAGAAACGATGAATTTTTTTTTAACCTAACCAACTTAACCCAGTTAATAAAGTTTTTGTTTCATCACTTTCCATGACTTTATATAACTTTTTAAAGATGTGATGATTTATCCGGTCACCGGTTGGCCGATCGTCCGAATTGTAAGCAAAGTATAGGGTGTTCGCGAACTGAATGATTATAATAAATAAATGTCATAAAGAAGCTTGGGTGGCAGAAATTACTTGAAAATTTACAATATTGCTCTCGTGAAATTGAAAATCAAGTGTAAATGAAGCGATAAATTATAGGTATGCTAAAACATAACTTCTTTAATTTAATGATTAAAAAAACACGCATTATAATAGGTACGCGTAATTCACAATAAAGGATTACAGTATTTTGACTGTGTTACCATAATGTCTATTATATGCTGTTTCAGAAAATAGAAATCTAAATTAATAATAATTTTAATAGTTTAAATATGTTTCAGTGAAATGAATAAAATAAATCACCCTAGCATGATTATCTTACACCAAAATATCACTGTAACAAGTTACTAAAGGGAAACCACAAACCCAAAGTTACTTCAAGTACCGCTACATTTTACGGTTACTCCCAGTTGAACAACGTACGGCGACAACACAGACTGCCCTAATTAGCCCTTACTTGCCATTAAGCCGAATAGTTGGTCGTTGAACAAGCAACAAAAGGTTAACATTGACATATCCAATATGCAGAGTGCTTTAAAAACTAACTCACATACGATTAGAGTCACGCAATCTCTCCGTAGGGACATGCGGTGAATAGTTGTATAAACTACCTTCTAACAGATGATCATCGTAGTAAAGTGGCCTACACGGAGAGAACTTACTGATATGAAATATTGCTAATTAATTAAAAATATGGTCAAATTAGTCGTTTTCCCGTTAAAGATGGGACTGCAGACCAATAAAACGAATGAATTGAAAGAGTTCCTAACAAAGTATCAGTCAAAAGTGAATGTTTTTTGAGGACGGCGGAACACGTCTTCATACAAATACTGATATTGTCGCATTTCGTCATGTAATCTATTAGGAAAAGAATACGTGATTTCAATACATAAATTTTTCTCAAAATATGAAAAACGTTTCTTTGGCATTACATGGGCGATAAGGGAGTTCAACTGTGGAACCCCCAATCCCCAATATTGGGGAATATTTTGAGGAATTAGCAACTTAATGAGCAATTATGGAGAAGTGGGGACAGTATCTGCCTTTTCATTATTAGTTAAATTTTTAAAATCATTTTATGATCGTAAAGACCATCTCACCAGGCAGCGCGATACTTTTTTATATTTTTTTTATAGTGAATACCTCACAAGAGTCCCAACTGCTCCCGTCTGGAGCCAGTGAGACTATGGCATCCCCAATTGGGGGATGTTGTGAGGCTGAAGGTAAGTGGGGAAGGGAAAGAGGAAGGTGGGGAAGTACCTGGCTATTCAGATCTAGTCACTAAACACGGCTAAAGCCATTTGGAGCAACGTTTCAATTCTGAATGGTGGTCTTACACCAGGGCGATACTGAGAGTATCTTCCACTCTGGAACGTGCCGCAAATATACTATATATTATTTTAATTAATTAATTGTGAAATAACACAAATTAATCAAATAAAATTTATTTGCGCACGCCGGGTTCGAACCCGCGACCTTCGGAATGGCAGTCCAATGCGTTACCACTGGACTATGCCGGCCGATACTGCATTGCCATTGATGTTTTAGTCAATGTGCATTGCCATTGATGTTTTAGTCAATGTGCATTGCCATTGATGTTTTAGTCAATGTGCATTGCCATTGATGTTTTAGTCAATGTGCATTGCCATTGATGTTTTAGTCAATGTGCATTGCCATTGATGTTTTAGTCAATGTGCATTGCCATTGATGTTTTAGTCAATGTGCATTGCCATTGATGTTTTAGTCAATGTGCATTGCCATTGATGTTTTAGTCAATGTGCATTGCCATTGATGTTTTAGTCAATGTGCATTGCCATTGATGTTTTAGTCAATGTGCATTGTCATTGATGTTTTAATTAATGTGCATTGCCATTGATGTTTTAGTCAATGTGCATTGCCATTGATGTTTTAGTCAATGTGCATTGTCATTGATGTTTTAGTTAATGTGCATTGCCATTGATGTTTTAGTCAATGTGCATTGCCATTGATGTTTTAGTCAATGTGCATTGCCATTGATGTTTTAGTCAATGTGTATTGCCATTGATGTTTTAGTCAATGTGTATTGCCATAAATGTTTTAGTCAATGTGCATTGCCATTGATGTTTTAGTCAATGTGCATTGCCATTGATGTTTTAGTCAATGTGTATTGCTATTCCATTTGGAATGAAACGCAAATACTAGTATAATAAAACTCTACATCGAAAGCGCTATGATGATTTATACATCCACTGCCTTTGAACTTTTCACGTTGTACCGAGAAATGCAAAACGTCAAAGTCAGTGAGGAATTTTATAAAAAAACAATCGTAGAACGGACATTTTTGTATAGTGACGTCAAGAGCTAAAAAACAGATTTATTTATTTTATCAAAAGATATATCAACACGATTTTGAAAATATGAGTGCAAGTGCCTGTTCAAGTATCATCTGCAAAATTGGAACTGACTGAATTCAGACAAGCGACAAAGTATCTACCTATAATATTATATTTTTCACTAGAACATTATTTTAATTATATATTTGAAATATGTATGTCTTAAAATGTAATTAAATAATTATATTTTAATATTTTAGGTTTAATCTTGACAGTTAAAGTCAGATTTCGTGATGTTACAAGCGTCTGAGCTTTTCAATTTTAAAGAAAGAGTTAATTTAAACAAAATTGAACAAATATCCCGTGATTTTTCACGAAGCTTCCATTTCCGTACGTTCATAATATTTAGGGTGGTACGATATGTCCATTACGAAATGATTTATTTTACAAAATATTTTATATTCTGGAAAAAAAAATTCTAACAAATCCTTCAGAAAACTGAAGTAAAATTAACCAATAAAATATGTAACAACTTCACCTCTAACAGTTCTGAATAAATCAGATAGCAATCGCCTTTGAGCAAGCACCTACAGTACCTAGGAACAGGTAACACCAGCCGCGGATCAAACAAGCAAACAGATTAATGGCAACTAATTGGCTGTGACGTGGCTGAGTGACGTCAGTAACGCCGGGATGCAGACAGACGCTTATCTGGGTACTGGGCACTGGGCATAGACCACAAACCAGAGAATACTAATTATTCTAATTTGAAACCAATACATTTTTTTCGTTAGCAAAAAATTGACCAAAGAAGCCAAGTTAGCAGTCTACAATGGAGTGCTGATACCTACCCTGATGAGTGAGGGATGGAACTGGCAGAGAAAGGATGAAAGCAGACTGAATGAGATCCCTGAGGCATAAGTGTGGTAAAATCATGTATGATCGTGTGAGAAATGTGGAGATACACAAAGAGTGCAAGGCTGATGTAAGAGTAATGAGTAAGAGTGAATCAGATACCTGTACGTGTAAATAAATGTTAAAAATAATATTGTAAACATTGATATATTATACATATAAAGGACTAAATGAAATAAATTTTAAGGGAAATGTTACAACAGTAAAGAAGAACTTTTTTATGTGAAAAATAATATTGTAAACATTGATGTATTTAATTTTTTGTATTTCTTTGGCATTCACTATGTAACAATTTCTAGACATTTTTTTTTGTTTTTAATGAGTTTTATTATTCACAATGTACATTTGTTACGTATATATTTTATTAATTAGCGACCGGTTTCGACACGTCCGTGTCATTAACTAGCTATTTTAAAACTAAATTTTTAAGTGCAGAAATATGGGGTTTTATTTAGTTTGGTTCTTTGGTGGGAGGGAATTTGAGGGAGGAGGAGGGTGTTGAGAGGGAAACGGAGGGAGGAGTCAACATAATGGGAAACATTGTCAATAGATGTATTTATATGTATAAAGGACTAAATGAAATAAATAATAACGGAAATGTTACAACAGGTCACACAGAGTAAAGAAGAACTTTTTATGTCAAAAATAATAGCAGCTTCAAAAATAATATTTTGAGTTTTATTTAAAAAAAACTTGTATTACCCTCCAACAGATTATCTGTACAATCTACATCCACACGTGGCCCCGATAACCGAGGTTCCACTGTATAAGAAAGGGAAGAATTAGCCTAGTGTAAAAATACGAGAAAACCAAAGAATTTATTGGTAACGTAGAAAGCAGAAAAAAATAGCGACCCCTCCCTTTGTTAATTCTTTGAAATTTTACCTACATACCTAGGCTCTATCTGTTAGGTAAAGTTAGGTTTTTATTCAATTTAAAAATGAATTACATAATTTGTCCAAAAAATGTCACCATTTCAGTTCTTTTTTCAATATTTCTTCAGGCAACGATTGTTCCGATCTAACAGGCCGCAGTAGGAACCACGATAATGAGAACTCTGGCGGGATAGAATAGGTAGTATACAACATGGCCACCATCTTGAAGCGGAACCGGAACGTAGCAAACAAATTTACATACAGATGAAATTCCAAACAATCGGGTAAAGACAGGACTTCGCTACTTTCAGTCAACTAATGCCCAAACAATAAAGCATATACAGGGTTTTCCAATAAGAAGTGTTATTTTGATATTCGATCGTAAAAGATCAATGGTTTCGTTGCTTGTGTGGCACGTAGCGCCGTCTTTTTGAAAGTAAACGTTGTCCAGATCAATACCATCCAATTCCGGCCATAAAAAATCATTAATCATCTCTCGATAGCGCAATCCATTCACAGTAACTGTTGCTCCAGCCTCATTTTCGAAAAAGTAAGGCCCGATGACTCATTAACACGTTGAGGATAGAGAGGCTTTTCAACAATAACTCTTGGGTTTTCCGAGCCCCAGATGCGACAATTTTGCTTGTTGACAAAGCCACCGAGGTGGAAATGGGCCTCATCACTCAAGATGATTTGCATTTGATTCACTCAAGTGAATTTTAATAATTTCAATGCGTTTGTTGAAGCGTGTATCGTTCCATTTTTATTAATGGCGTAGTTTCTACTTGTCAAATGTCAAAAAATGACAGCTTCAAAAGTAACATCTACCGAAATAGCGGGCTATTCAAAATAATACCTCTTATTGGAAAACCCTGTATAATCGCAATTTGCTTTCTATCGCCACATAGATGGCTCCATAGACATCGTTAAGCATTGATGTATTATATTTAGATGAGACATGAAGCGAAAAAAATACGTTCCACTTTTTTATCTCCAATTAACCTCTAACTCTTCCAAGGCTCTAACTAAAACTATCAAAGGCGGTCTAAGCACAACGCTTATCGCGTTCTAATAATAGTGGAACACTTTTCGACGAGATATTAGTAATAATTGAATAGCTCTACGTCGTTAAGTATGCTAATGAATTAATAAATAATACAATCCAATCTCTTTGATTTGAAAAGAGTGCCCCTTATAAAGGCTACCATTGAAGTAAAACTGATTGGTTTCAGTTATTTAATGGCAGTAAGGTCCTCCCTATAATTTGGTCGCGATAATGACAGAGAAACATCAACAAACCAACTGGTACGTATTTTATACTGGGAGACATTTTTGATTATCATCAAAAGAGTTCATTTGAAAACTGAAATGAAAAATATGAAAAAGATATGAAAAAAATATAAATACCAATGCGCAGCTTGAACCCGAGCAAAATTCGTTTTAGTAAAATAAATTAATCGTAAAAGATGCAAAAATTTTCAATCAAGAGACCAAGTAACATTTGTTTACATAAGCTCCACACAAAAAAAACTCCCACAGGGCCTATGTCATCTTTGCTCTGTAGAGGGTCTTTTTAGGGAAGGAAAGGAGAGAAATTCCTGGGAATGAAAAAGGTATGAGGGGTGGGTTTATGGTTTATATGTTTATACGGAATTATGAATCCATCCCTCCTACCGCGGTGCAAGGCGATGGGTCGAGACTCTTGCTGGAGAGGTCAAAAGGTCTCCCTCAACCAGTCTCTCCCGATTCGTCCATAACCTCCTAGATCACAAGGCCAATCAAAGCAGCCTCCTAACTTGTATGAGGTTCTACAAATAAAATCGTTTTAATTGTTTTTTCAATTTATTCTTATAGAACATTTAACATTTATAAATGTTACAGTTAATTTAATAAAATACATTTTTGAGGTTCTCATACAAGTTAGGAGGCCGATTTGATTCCCGTGTGTCCCGGCCTTGTAATCTAGGAGGTTTTAATAAGACCCGCCACGCAGTAGATGGGCAAACGCATCCGCCGCCAGACCTAGACAAACCTCAGTCCGTGAACCCGCGCACCCCTGCTAAGTCACCAAACGTAGCAAAACACTTAGACCTATGGCAGGGGTGTTGGTTATCCAATAAATGGTTACCGGGGCGGCGGTACCCATACCCCATTCCAAAATAGAAAAAAAAACAAAGATGTCAATTTTTTTGAAATATCATTAAATAGCTCGATGATATTCTGAAATAAATATCGGTTACTTAGGACGGGAACTTAGAACTTGTTCAAGTTCTGTGAAGGTTCTATTATATTTGTTGTGATTTCAATTTTTTCAGTTTCTATAATGATATAATAATAGAACTTGAATAGAACCTTCACAGAACTTGCAAATACAGATGATGAATTGTTAAAATTAAGCGAAACAATCCGTCCTTAGTTTTAACTTATTAACTAGTATATACTACCTAATCGGTTCCGGCCGAGTTTCGACAATATTTTTCCTTATTGGAACGAAAATTTATTAATTTATTCAAAAATAGTATATTACAATAAAATCGTAAGCCGCTAGTCTCACTAGGGAATTAGTGTGTCGAGATGTGTAGCAACACTTCTATTAGACATAATTTGTCCAAAGAAAATTTACACGGATTTTGTCTTTTCGATCAGGTGTCTACCATCTACTAGACGGTTACGAACAAAGACTTACATATTTCAAATAAGAGAGTTTAGTTAAAAGACGAAACATAAATGACCTTTTAATGCTTTACAAAATTGTCAATAATCAAGTAGATAGTAACATAGTCCATCTAATCAAGTTAAACGCCAGGCTCAAATTCACTAGAAACCTTAACATATTTTGGACCGAAATTTTTACCAATAACACTGGTTATTTTAATCCTATGTCTAGAATGTCTCGATCATACAACGATATTGCTAAAACACATGCTTGCATAGATATTTTCTTAAATAATATAACTTGTTTCATGAGATATCTCCAAAATTTCTGTACCTAAAAAAAAAAAAAAACAAATATTGTTTGTTGATTTTTGATGGTTTGATATTTTCTATTATATACCTAATTTAAACATATTTTCAAAATTATTATGTCTTATAATTTCTGAATGAATGTGCAAATGTGATTGTTGCAGACACATTAGTCTAGGGACATTTATATTTGTATATAAATTTATTTTATGCCATACAAGAATGTACTTTAAATGTCCTGTTTGTGTCTCAAATAAAAAAAAAAATAAAAAAACACAATTATAGTAAATAATAAAATTAAAAACATGTGAACATAATATAAACGTACAAAATTATTACAAAAAATAAACACTACAGTTATTCAAACTAAACTTACATCTGGTCGGTATGTTTAAAGTTGGGAACAATAACATTCTACTAACTAAATAAGTATTACAAAGTACCAGTGTTGGCTTATCAGCCACAATCATAGGGCACCCAATACTGACAATGACAAGAGGGACAATGTGATTGTTAAGGATATTTCGAAACTAACGATAGAAATGTCTTTTTGTGCTGATTTCAGACAGAAAAAGCTGTGGAATGACAAAATGGTTTTATGCTTAATACAGGGTGCGCCAGGGAAACTTACTTATTTGAAAGTTCAATAAAAACAAAAGCACTGTAGTTATTGTTGTAATTCTTTTTTTATTTGAAAATGCAGTGTACCAAGTTTTTTTTCATACTGTTTTAAAAATTACATCTTTTAAATGGCGACCCTCATCGCGCATACACTGGTTAAGTCGTTTTTTGAAGTTCTCGTCCACTCTTCTCAGCATATCAATCGGAATATTGGCAATAGCATCGCGAATGTTGTTCTTCAGGTGATCTATGGTCCGTGGTCGATCGACATAAACAAAGGATTTCAAATAACCCCATAAAAAAAAATCACATGGAGTCAAATCCGGAGAGCGCGCCGGCCATGGGAGATCGCCTCGGAGAGAGATGAGGCGGTTGGGGAAATGTTGTCGCAGCAAATTCATTGAGTTTCGTGTTGTGTGTGCTGTGGCTCCATCCTGCTGAAACCACACGTCCCTAACGTTCATTTCTTCGAGGCTTGGAATAAAAAATTCCTCGATCATGCTCCTGTAACGAGCTGCATTCGACCGTTACAAAAGAAGCTCTCGACGGCGAAGCCCCGCTGCTCTCTAGACCACAGCATAATGGCAACCATAAATGAACCACTCACTAGATCAATATCTTCGGGTTTTTAGTACTGAGCCCATGGGTCCTAATGTTTGCCATAGATAAAAGTCTGTAACTGAAAAATATACGTCACTACTACACATACTCACCATCGACTAGGATAGAAACTATAAAAAAGGCGTAACCATAGACAATATAATTCTCATTCGGAGCCAACCCATTGGCTAGCCTAAAATCGGCCAATGACAGCGGCCTATAAACATGCATGAAGTTCGTGACAGCGGCCTATAAACATGCATGAAGTTCGTATTGGTTTGTGGAAAATATACGTCACAAGTCACCCATAGAGATTACCGTGTCTTTTTTTCTGACCCACTTTTTTCTCGGAGTTATACCCCCCTGATGGCAACTGACGAGAATGGGAAACAAACTTGGGGAAGTCCCCCTCCAGATGAGTCCCCTCCCGCCCCTCTACCTGCCCAACTCAACGGTCGGGAATTTTTTCAAATAAGTAAGTTTCTCTGGCGCACCCTGTAGTAAAGATTGCAAGTTATATGCAATCCGGAATGTTTGAATAATTTTATAAAAATAGAGGCAATGTTGTAACAAAACGCCTAGTTGCAACAGGAACATCGTTGTTGCTAGAAAGGTTGCAGCAATTTTATTAATATTATTTTGTTTAGGAACAGTTATTTAAAAGATAATCAATCCTTTGTAAAATCTTGTAATTAAAACCAATTAAGTTCCATTAATTATTTAAATATACCAAGATCATTGATATTTAGTCGAAACTACAATGTAAACACACATAAGTATTCATTGATATTTAGTCGGTGTATATACTACAATTTAAACAAAAACAGAAGAAAAAATAAACAATAAGAACAGTGAACACAGAAAAAGTATCTAAAATTTTTGCACCAAGAGATAGTTAGATTCAGCCAGTTTGATTTTATATGTTTTCAATGTGCAGTTGAAAAAGTTAACATCTCGTAGGGTGTTGAACGTTTTGCAGATACGTCCCGTTAATAAATTTTGCGCATAATTAGATTTATAATGTAGTATTCTGAATAAATCATTCAATCTGGTGTGTCGTTCAGGGCAACGAAACGCAATCCTATCTATCTGACGTGTACCCGGCGCGCTTGGCGTTGCTTGGGGACTGGTTAGGGGTAGTTAAGAGGTTGTGAGGCCTTAAGATATACCATTCCGAATAACGTTTAGCCAGCGTTAATAAATATATTTTCCAAGCACCCTAAAAAATATATTTTTCCGAGTTTATTACAAAACGTCGACTTTGCTCTACTTTCTACAAATATAATATAAATATATTATTTATATAAACCTTCCGGAATAAATTCTCTAAATGATAGTGAAAATCCTGATCCTCAGAGACGCTGATAGCGACTTTGGTTTTAGTCTTTAACTAGCTGACGCGTACCCGTCGTTGATGGGGGTTATCCTATACCATGGCGGACTGTTCTGTAGGCGTTTTTAAGATATACAATTCCGTAGTACATTATTTTGTTATATCTCATAAGGTTTAGCCAGCTTTAACAATGTAGTGCCCGAAAACATATTTTTACGACTTTTCTCTACATTCTATAAATATAATATGCATGAATATATATGTAAACGTTTCGGAAGAAATCCTATCAAAATGCAAAAACTAAGCACACAAACAGACAGACGCGGATAACGACTTTATTTTATACTATTTAGAGATTAATACAAAAAGATCATGATGAATCTATAGTACAGTTCTCAATTTTGTATAAGAATAACTCATCAGTGATTTTTCTACGTTTTATATAGAGTAATGGGATTAAATTGATGATTAATAAAATAAAAATTAAAACAGATAATAAAATTTAGAACCCACTTAAAGTAGTTAAAAGATTGGTAATCAAAGTAATTTTGAAAAAACCGTCAAAATTTCAACAAAATTTCAAAAACCGTCAGTAGACAAAATGTATCAAAAATATTCAATACTTCAAATTTACAAAGAAATACAGTCAGATACTCATAACTTGCAATTCAATACATCAGCAAGATACCAGAAAACTATTAAAATCCCACAATTTAACACTAAGCTCATTCAAAATACCTATCTTTATCTAGGCATAATTTATTTTAATAACCTTCCATTAAATTTAAAAAATATCGAAAATATTCAGGAATTTCACCTTAAATTAAAAAAATTACCTTAAACTATTATAAGTCCAAAATACGTTCACTACTTACATCTAGAAGTAAGGTGATGTTCAGTATTTTTTTTGATGATTTCAATACGATCAATATAAGTTTGATATTGGGGATTCTAAATGACTGAGGTAAAGTCTTACATGTTATGGTCATATATTGCAAAATAAGTGTGTGCGGTATGGTAAAGGGCTTTGCAAATCATAAAACGAATCCCATTTGTTTATAGGTCTTTCCTAATAATTGTATATGATCCTTATATAACTAGTATACAATATTATACATAACCGTTATATCTAGCATTTCGTCTGGAGGCTTTCGACATAATTAGCCAATGTAGGTGGAGGTGTTCTCTTTTCGTTGGCATTGTTGTTGCAAGCAGCAACACTCTTGTTGCAGAAAACATTTCAATTAAAATCGCAAAAAAGGTAGCGATATTGTGGGGAATCTAGGTGAAAGGAATTCCGAACATTCCATACATTCAAAGTTGTCACTTGTTTATTTGAAGCTTTTCTCACATTCACTGTGATAAATATCCGACGCGAATAAATCTGCGAGCCAAACCACGTAGGTACCGGTGATTTCCTCGTCGGAATATAAATTCATTATTTTGGCCCGCGTCATTTTGCCGCCCGAAGAAAGCAGATGCAAGCAAACAACGTCATCGCAGCTATTGATCGGGAAAACAGTTTTTTTTTCAGGTGTCCGAGTGTATTCTTCACTGAGAACATATAATTAGTCGTACAAAACATATGAAAATATAGATTATTTTTATTTTAAGTGGTAGGTGTTGCTTGTACAATGGTGGTAAACTTAGCTAGGAGAGGAATTGAACCCACGACGCGCGACGCTTGGCTGGGAAACAGACGCATTAGGCAACTTAGACACTAACTGGATTTCTAAATAATAGTAATAATATACAGATACGGTCTGCAATATCTGCATAGCTCGCGTAAGTAATCGTGCTCTTTGATCCTTTGACATTATTAGCGTATTTTTTTTAACAAAACTGAATCAAATACGAATGAAATACCCTACCAAAAATATTTTTTTTAAACAATGTACCTATTTAAAAAAAAAACAATAAACCAAAATGTTATGGCAATATTCTGATGCGGATGTGAGATACTTTATTTATTTATGTTTTTTTTTGTATTTTTTTTTTTTATAGTCGGAGGCGGTTTACTTACGTTCCCCGCGAGCACTTAGGCCATAGGCCCATTGTACTATCTCCCATTTTACATCATTCCCTTGCCAGTAACCCGGTCCCTTTTATGAAGTTCACCAGGGCTGTCATTGGATATGTGGCGATGTCTTCTGGTTCCACACTGTGTCTTCCCAGGTATCTGAGCCTTATTCCCAGCAGAGCGCGACATTGGCACCATAGGTGAATTGGAGTCTCTTCCTCCTCTTCACATTTCCTACAGATGTTGGTGTTTTCCACTCCCAACAGTTGCATGTGTCTCCTGAGATGGCAGTGTCCCGTTAATAGTCCTACCAGTTCCCTCAGTGAGTTTCTGTCCATATCGAGTAGTTGCCTGGTTCGGTTAGGGTCCGGTCCGTTTATGAGTACTTTAGATTGCATCATTCCGGGTGCCTTCTTCCATTCCTTCCAGTGTTGGGATTTGACCCACCTCTTGATATGTAGTTTGGTGTGGCAAGCTGCTACTCCTACGGCCGGCTCAGATCCCACAAGTGGTGTTTTCGCCCCTTTCCTTGCTAGTTCGTCAGCCCGCTCGTTGCCCTCAATACCTTTATGTCCTGGTACCCAGAGCAGGGTTACTTTATTGATGGTCGCCAGTTCTATTAGGATAGTCCTGCATTCCATCACCTATTTATGTTTAAAATTATAAAATATAGGCCATTAAAGAAGCCGATTTTTCATGATTTCAAAGACAACTTTCGTCTGTCGTCGAACTACGACCAAAGTGCACGGACTATCAAAGCGGCGCTTTTGTGAAGGTGTTTTTGCGGACATGGTCTTTTTATGAGAAAGCTGTTCGATATTTTTCGTGATAAATTTTACAATCCTTCTATACAGGGTGTATCGGCACTAACCCGACAAACTTTAACCAGCTATTCCTTAGCACATTTGGAGTAAAAAATGTTATGGGCACTTTGCTGTCCGGTAGCATTTTTTTTCAATTAAAAACAAAAAAAAATAAAATTTCCACACTACATCACTGTCATTGGCATTGCGTTTCGTGTTAAACAGCTGTTATAAGCAAGTATGTCAAAAAGCGTCTTCGCTCTTTCGCACACACTAAATAATAATAGTTAAAAATGAGACGAATGGTGCCGTGCCATTTCGTTGTGATTGTAAGTGTGCGCCAATATAGGTACACACGTGCATTTTTCAACGGAATTCGAATAAAATATTCGCCAGATGGGTTTTCAAACTTTGACAAAGGATAAAAAAGTGGTGACATGTGGTGAAAATATGAATAATAAATTTTTTATTAAAAAAAAACGTTACCGGACAGCAAAGTGCACATAAGATTTTTTAATCCAAATATGCTAAGGAATAGCTGGTTAAAGTTTGTCGGGTACGTGCCGGTACACCCTGTATAAATGTAGCATTAAGGAAAACCAAAATTGGGTTCCTGAAATTAATGTTAAGGTATTGAAAAAAATCTTTAATCCGGCAATTGTGTTCTTTTAGTGATGCACATGTGTATTTTTAACAAAAAAATATTTTATAGGTTTTTCATCCTTATTTATGTACGTTTGAGATTATTGAAATACTTAGGTATATACGTACAATTAAAATTAGTATCATCGCATGTAGCACCATGGTGAATTGAAATGGGGAACTTTATCAAAAATCAAGTCGCAAAAAAAAACTGCTTAAAAATAAACTACTGTCGTTGACATTTCGAAAGATTGCGATCTCACGTGACTACCAAGCATAGATATACCAGTTACGTAGACAGCCATTTGATTTTACAAAGAAAAAAGAAACACTTTCTTTAAAATCATAGACAATACGTGTAATATTGCCGATATCTAGGTTTACGAGCTATTTACGGATTACATTCCAAGTTTGACATTAAAACCAAGCCGAGCTTAAAAGCAACTGATATACCGGGCCACAGTCGAATATTATTCACATGCCTTCCCGCAGCGTCCACGACTAAGTAAATCATGCTAAACTATACCCACACTTGAGGAGTGAACATTTATAACGGTAACATTTTTTTTCAATTAAAAACAAAAAATTATAAAAAAAATCCACACTCCGTCACTGTCATTGGCATTGTTTCTCGTGTTCAACAGCTGCTATTAGCAAGTGTGTCAAAAAGCGTCTTCGCTCTTTCATACACACTAAATAATAATAGTTAAAAATGAGACGAATGGTGCCATGCCATTTCGTTGTGATTGTAAAAGCGCGCCAATGTAGGTACGTACGTATATTATTCAACGAAACTCGAATAAAATATTGCCAGATGGGTTTTCAAACTGTGACAAAGGATAAAACCGTGGTGACATGTGGTGAAAATATGAATGATAATTTTTTTATTAAAAAAAATGTTACCGGACAGCAAAGTGCCCATAACATTTTTTACTCCAAATGTGCTAAGGAATAGCTGGTTAAAGTTTGTCGGGTACGTGCCGATACACCCTGTATACGACTACCTACCAGAAGTTAATTTAAATGACAATACATTATAATAAATATATACTCGCAGTAGGTAGATAACTCTTCTAACTTATCAGATTTTTAGCCACTCTTCATAGATTCGAGTGCTGAATAGTAAACTCGAACTTAATAAATAAATAAACCCTAAATCGAAAATATCTATCCAAAGTGTTTTTGATAGCTATGAAGATGATGGTGAAATGCCTCTATACTAAATACCCCTTTCGATGACCTCCGCGGTCGAGGGGTAAGGCTATCGACCAGCAAGCCGGAGGTAGCGGGTTTAAATCCCGCAAAAGTAAATATTATTTGATTAAATAGTGTGTTTCACAATTTACTCATTTAAAATAATATATAGTATATCTGTGGCTTGTTCCAGAGTGGAAGATACTCTTAAGCATCGCCCTGGTCTGAGACCACCATTCGGAATTGAAACGTTGCTTGAAATAGCTTTGGCCGTATTTGGTGACCAGATCTAACTAGCCAGGTACTTCCATATCTCCTTCCTCTCCCCTCTACCTTCAGCCTCACAACGTTCAGTTTTATTATTGTTATGTTTTATCGTGTTCTATTTCATCATGTTCAGTTCCTTTCGTAACCACAAACATACAACGTTTTTGAAGATACTCCAAGAATAATATATAAGTCTTGCTGAAGCAAGGACAACCAGCTGCAGCGAGATTATTCACGTAGGTTTCTATTCTATAACAACATTAATTTGGGAGGCGTGTGTAGAGCAAATTATAGGAAGTTTACATCTCCCGAAAATAATAACAACATTACTTTTACCCACATTTATGTGAGACTGGTATCACTGTAAACCTGCTCGCGATACCTCGCGCGGCAAATATTTCATTCTCTCTCCAGTGGTCTAGTCGCCGGTTTAGCCCGAAATCTTCTCTAACGTACGCGATCTGTTTTGTTCATACAATTATTGTAACGTGAGTTTTGTTAAAATAAAAACTAAATTGAAAATATTCGAATTCTCATTTTTACACACCGAGAGTAATCACGCAACCTTGGATTCTGCGGATTGGAGAACCACAGAATCATTCAGCCAACAACCCATTTAAATTGGTGATAATCACAATCCTCCAAACGTGTTTGGGTACCGTCACCCCTGATCTTTGGACCTTACCATATGTACAAACGCATTATAGGATAATTAGAAATGATGCTTGATTATTTAAAAGATAAATATATTAAGGCTAACTGAATCATCTTAAAACTACAACGTAAAAACAAGGAGGGCTTAACTGCATTCCCACCTGACATATGTGCTGATCTATCAAACGGACCGAACAGAGTCATGTGCATTGTTGGATATTCTGGAACTCCAAACTAGAGGTACAAGGTCAGCAGCCGTGTGCTAATATATAATACTGGTATTATAGTATCTGCGGGCTTTTACAGACTTAACACTCACAGAATAAATAAGAACATAAAAAATTCATTTCGCTCGAATCTGCTAGCCTAGATTCTTTTTGTCAGAGTATATTTTTGAAATAATTAAAAAAGGCGTCATTTTTCTAATAAATTATAGATTTTTACGAAATAGTCAACAAATTAATGTATGTACTATTGTTCAAATAGTAGGTAGTGGGATATTTTGGATGAAAATTCATACATAAATGCTCGTCGCTAGGCCTGTGACGTCATGCTCGCTCGTGAATACTAGGCTTTATTATGCGAAATGTATTACGAAATGATATTCTCAACAATTAATTGACTTTGGAGGCCATAGAAAAATTATTATTTCCGGCATTCGTTCTAACAATGATGTAGGTTGTGGAGGTATTTGAGTAGGTTTAAAAGATTAATTATAATTTGTTAATGTATCGTTATAAAACTCGATTTAAATCGAACATACATCAAATAAATCGATTGTATTATCTAAAAGACATAATATTTTTCCAGTCCTTATAAAACCACAATTGGTGTTATATATAATATATTTACCATATTATTTAATTATAATCATTCCTCAAAATATTAATATGGAAACAAAATTAAAGTGACTCTGGTTTAAAGCCAATGAATTCACCCTCATTTCACCGCTTATCAAATATATTTAGGTTGGTGACCGGATAAATCATCAAAATGATAATTCATCACATCTTTAAAAAGTTATATAAAGTCATGGAAAGTGATAAAACAAAAACTTTTTTAACTGGGTTAAATAGGTTAGGTTAGATTAAAAAAATAACTTTTTCATCGTTTTTAATGAATTTATATCATTTTTTAAATGTGTGTTGAATAATCATTGTGTTGAGTTATCATGGAACCATTTAGGTTATATAAATTGGGCACAACGTTTTTGCAACATTGGCATAATATGGCAAAAATCGCTCCAGTCGATTACATGATTTTAAAACATATTTATCCGAATCTTCGGATTTATTTTTTTCAGCAGCAAATGACAAAAGTGTAATGCAATCTCAGCGGGACTACCCTAAATGCCGTGTCTGTTTTAAAAGAATTTTAATGGAAGGTGCTCCGAGGAACCCCGTAGCTGTTACACATGTGAGACCGATTGCGTTATGCAGTTACTAGCATCGTCTCGCTTCTCTTCGCGTCGTCTATCCCGCGCTTCGTCCCGTGTCGGTTTTTTGTACGTGAGTCAAATAAGTTATATTCTAATTTTCCGCGAGAAATCACTCGATATAACATGACTTGCCAAGATCAAAACTGATGATGGGAAAATGATGTTTCTGCAGTATCAAAAATAATACACATTTCAAAATAGAACAAAAATTATATTTTCTTTATGTAATAGAAATAACTTGTTAAAAGGTTTATACTAGATATAAAAATTTATTTTTTTATAACATATAAAACATCAAAAAATATATACACGAGTATTATAAGTAGGTACTTTATAGCTTACTAGGTAGGTAATTTTCACAACACGTAGTTACATTATTTTATTGCCAAGACTCTGAATAAATAAAAAAACACTATACCGAAAGGCACAGAGTATTAATCAAACATTTTAATTTCGTCTGTGGGTCTGTTGGTGAGTGATTGAAATTCTGGTTCAATGAAATCGGACTTTTTTTAAATTTAAGTATCATTTTCAACATTGGAACTGATTGTAGAATTCAGACAAGCGATACAGTGCCTACTTATAATAAAATGCTTTAACAGAAAATTATTTTAATTTTCAACATTGGAATTGATGTGTGAAGATTTAGACAAGCGATAAACCTATATAATAATATTTCACAAGAAACATTTATTATTAATTAAATAATAATTACTTTAATTTTATATATGAAATGTGTATTTCTTTTGTTCAAATTTCTTACGGTTCATCAAGACAACTTAAGTCAGATTTCGTGATTTTTCAAGGTTCTGCGCTTTTTCCATTTTCAAGAAAGCGTTATTTACTAACTAAGTTGATTTACTGGCATAACAACTCGCGATTTTTCACGGCTGTACGCTAGTTGGTAATAATAATTATCTCTTTATAATAACAGCTGATACTACTTGTTGAAAAAACAACCCTAAAATAACAATCGTTAAAAAAACTACAAATTTACGAAGAACTTAGGTAAGTACCTAATATTAGCACATACCAAACGGGCAATTTATTTTAATGGTCATGAACATGAAATCACAAGTGAATAGCCATAAAATGTTAAGAATCAGCATTTAGGTAGGTACCGCGTATTTTATTTATTATCTCGGTAGAAACTATTTGTGAATCATCAATCTGGCAATAAATTCATAAGGAACGAGATACGGAGCAGGTACCCACAGAATGACACGGTTAACCTTGCAGTCGGTGGCATGTGGCGTAGTTAGCGATGATTTTGTGGATACCGAAAAATAAGTGAAAAAAAAACAGTTAGTTTTATTGTAATGTTCCATTTCATGATAGTATTCGCAAAAGCCTAGTATCTAGTAATAATCTCCATGCACAATTTATCTTAACGTGAGAGGTGGGTCCTGTGAGTACTTTTCATTACTGGGTACAGTGAGTACAGATACAAAAAATACCTGTTAAAAATACCGGTTACAAAATACTCCAAAGTATTTTATACCGACCTGGGGATCATAGTACCTAGGGACTGGGGACAGAAGTAATAAATACCCAGTCCCAGTATAAAATACTACAGAGTATTTTGTATGAAACCTAGAGAAATCTAAAGACAGCCCAGTTACCCTTAATAAATACGTACCACTTATTTTATTATTCTATGAAACATACAGGGTGGGGCAAAAGTAATCACCCTATTGGAAAACGCTATAACTTTTGCAAATGGCGCCAAATGTCAATTCGTTTCTGACATTTGTGAAGTAAACAAACGCAGAATACAAATCGACAAGACATGAATCGGTTTACTCCGCAAGAACGCGGAATAATTGTTTCCATTATAATTAAATAAATTATTACAAAATTACAGCAAAAGAACATCGGGTGATTACTTTTGCCCCAACCTGTATTAGACCAGAAAAATTCGCGTTTGCAATAATGCAATTTTCGTAATTTTCACGCGATTTGTTGGTATTTTAAAATAAGAAAGTATCATTATAATATCAGCTTATAGTCGAAATATTTCTGTGTCTATAGTTTTGACAAGTTTCAATAGCCATAAAATGGAACGCATTTCATATATTAAAAACACAGTTGCGATTTGTAAAAAAAAAACAATAATAAAACTGCTTTCCACTACTTTTTTGCTAAAATAACATAAGAATTATTAGAATTATAAAAAAAACAATAATTCTAATGAGAGAATATTTCATTCAATTTCAAATCAATTTTCAATATTTTCAGCCGAGTGCATTGCAATAATAGAATCTCTCAAATATATAATAAAAAATAATTTTGAATATTCCCTCGTTCTCTCTGACTCTCTCAGTTCCCTCCAAAAACTTAAATCCAGTCCTCTTCTTCATCCTGATGATCACTTTGTATGCCTTATTCGAGTGATGATTCCATTCAAAGCTCTGGTAAAACTGTAACTCTGGTTTGGATTCCTGGACATGTTGGTATCATGGGTCAATGATATTGCGGATGCCTTGGCAAAACAAGGAGCGTCCAACCCTGTTGTTACCTTCGTAAACCACATTCCCCTATCTGACATTTTTTTCCATCATCAAAGATAGATCCCGCAATGTTTGGGCAGAGTATTGGCACATTGCTAGCCAATCCAAGGGAGCCTGCTATGCCTCAATACAAAGGACTATCCCATCAAAACCGTGGTTTCAGCAATTCCCCCATTATTTCAAAAAAATAAATTTCTTCCCTCATTCGAATGAGGATCGGACATTATTCCGTTCCTTCCCACCTTTTTAAAATTCACGCTTTTGACTCCCCAGATTGTACATTCTGTGGTGTAGAAGTGGGAACTTTAGATCATATATTTTTTGGTTGTCCCTCTCTAAACAAATATCCTCTTTTCTATCAAGCCTTATCTAAAATTGCCTCCCCTCCATTCAACATCTCATCTCTTCTAAGTCTGAACTCGACTGCAATTGTCATTATAATTTTGAAATTTGCCTATTTAAAAAAAATAATTCTAAATTCACCTTTCATTTCTGCATCATTTTAAATGATGGCCAAGAACACCCTTGAAGGGTGAAAGCCAGAAATAATGGAAATAATAACAAAAGAATTAGATAACAATATTACTTTTGTGGAAAAATACCACCGCTGTTGCTGCAAAATATCACCACTTTTCCCAAAAATAACGTGTATTTAAAACGAAATTTTCAAAAAAAAGGTTTCTATAAATAACACAATAATGTTCTCTAAATACTCGATGAGGAACGTATTTCGGTTGGTTTTAATGGAAAAATTTAAATCGAAAGCAAAATGCATCTAAAATTAGGGTAGCAGGAAGAGTGGCAAAATTTTTATAGCATAGAATTTCGATTGTATCTTAGGTTAAATGATATTATTAAAAGAATTTTGTCGCCAGATTGACAAAGGTTTGTTTTCCTCTTCTCAAAAAAAACCCTCCGCACAGCATTCTCTATGTGTTAATCACCAATCAGAAAACCCTCCTCAAAGTATCCTCTGTGTGCAAATCACCAATCAAAAAATGGCTTAGTATTAGTATAACCACTGTATAGATAAATTGTATATTTTAATCTTCCTTCCATGTATATTTTAACGTAAAACCAATTTCGCCACAGTCTTGGTATCTTTTGGTTCTAGCCTATTTAGCACGCGCTTTGTCTCTCTTACACTTGCCTGACATCGTACATCGCCATCACATTTGGTCAAAATTTGATAATGATGATGCACAGTTCCGTATTTGAGATTTAAGCAAAGAATGGTCAGACTTTTGGATCACGAAACAGATCCACAAAGCATTTCTTGTGTTCTTCTTTAACCTACGAGCACCCATACTGAATTGAAAGAAGAACAGTTGTCGGCAATTATTTCCGTATTAAAATCTTCAGAAATGATCTATTTAATCTTTAATCAATTAATATAACCTACTCAGAAATGGATTGATTATCTGTTCGAGAAGGAAAATCATATTTAAAAATGAATCAATTTCGGGTAAAGTAAGATTAAAAAAAAAACAAAGTTTTTTACTACTTTTATTTTTTTCTATTTTTATTTTTTGCTTTGACTGAGGATTGAACCTTTCTCCACAGGGACTGGAATCAACCGCGCCAATAACCTCGCCAAATGCCAATTGGGTAGGACCGACATTTATTTCGTATATCAACTGCTGTAGTGTCATCCAATGCGTATTTCTTCCGCGTGTGTGTCCGTGATTGAAGAATTGATATAATGCATCGTCTTCGATAAGGCGTCTATCTTCCGAATTTCAGCTCGATCGCACGTCGGGAAGTGGGTTAAATTCCGCTTCCAAGATTTGCATTCATTCATTACCGAAAACAAAAGTGAATTTAAAATAGATGTATTCAAAAATAGCTCACAGCGGGAAGTATCGTGGTCACGCCCCCAACACACTTCTATCTATAGTTCAGTGGTACCTACACACAAGTATTTAACCTATCTGATAATGTGAATGACAGAATAACACGGGAAGATAAAAACATTAATTACATTGTTATCGGACACATCGACAGCCATTATCATCTACCTCCTACGAAATCTGTTATCCGGGCAAACCCCTTCCAACCGAGTACAGCAGGGCAGTGCTGTGGTTTGCAAACCACCCGAAGGTTATGGTTCCTTTCCCGTGTTTATGGTCTTTTTATGTGAATACTCCACAAGAGTTTCCAAAATCGTCCAGAGCCAGTGGGACTATTGCAACCTTAACTGGAGCAAGTTTTGAGGTTGGGGATAGTGGAGAGGGAAAGGAGATAGGAGAGAGGAAGGTGAGAAAGTACCACTTATTTAGATCTGGTAACTAAACACGGCTAAAGCCATACCAAGCAACGTGTCGATTCTGAATGGTGTTATTTCACCAGGGCAATACTGAGAGTAAAACTAAATCAATTTGAAAACGTTGAATTATTTCCAACTCTTGTCACATTTGTTGACCATCAAAATGTCGATCGTGAACATTTTGAATAGTTGACATTTGAACAATTCTCGGTCCGTTTCAGCTTTTGATCAAGTCACGATCGGCTGTCAAGCATAATGGTCATGTTGTTATGATCTCCAGCTGATCACAATCTGAAACGGACATTTTCGTGCCACGTGTAACAAAAATTATCAGTTTCATATCAAAGTGACGTCACGAAAATAAAAATAAAAATTCTAATATTTCCAGTGAACAAAATCAATTTGCTATTTTTTGAGCCAGTTATGCATGCCGATATTGCAAGTTCATATCAAATTCGCTTCTTTGAAAGTCAAGTATATTCCGCATCGTGACAGTCAGTTATTTTGGCTTTGACATTGTCCCACTTCAGAACCTGCTGAACTCGGTCATGGCTGGAATGCCGTGGGCGTCCTTTGTCGCACGTAATACCTATGCGCCCGTTACTTAATCTCATTCATAATGCTTTTCTTGGGTTTGAAGAAGACCATAATGTTTGGCAAAATAATAAAATTTAATAAAGTGGAACTAAAATTTTCATCACTGCGGCAACTCCGATCTTTGAGTTAATGGTGGTCACAGAAATAAAAAAAAAATACAAGTGTATATTCTTGGTATACCTTATATCGTAGGTAATAGGCATTAAAATCGCTTGACAACCGGAGTCTTGAAACGTTCGATTTCAAGCAAAAAACAGACTTTTACTTATTTTGTAAATAATTTTATAAGAAAGCAATCAAGTGAAACTTTCACAGACAATCTTAGCTATAAAACTGTATTTTTTAATAGTTGTTTCCTTTATGCGTTTATACATTTCTATTCGAAAAATATTTTTTGCAGTAGTTTGCATTTATATTTTTTTATGAGTAATTTATTGTTTTATTTGTATTCTACTCAAGCGAAGTGATAGGAAAACTTTCAATTTAACTAAAGCATATTTTTTTTTCATAATGTACACCAATTCGTTATAAAGATTAATCAAAGTAGTGATTTGGCATTAAGCTTACACGATGATATACGATGCAAGTATATGGGCTAGAACCAAAGGGTATTAGGTCAGTGGAGACATTGGTTACAATTCAAATCTACACGGAAGACATTTCTAGTATGTATGATCTATTCAGTGTGTGCGAGTTATAACTTGCGTCTCAAGTTTACAGACTTCAATGGAACTGCTAAAATAATATGTACACAATCATAATATGATTATAGTTATACGAACATGTTATAATTGACTGAGAATAGGGAAGACCTTTCATCTGTCTTTAATGCCGGCCTCCGTGGTCTAGGGGTAATGCTCTCGACTAGCAAGCCGGAGGTGGAGGTACTGAGTTCAAATCCCGGCGTGCCCGACTAAAGTTTATTTGTTTTATTTCACAATTTATCAATTAAAAATAATATACAGTATATTTGCGGCACGTTCTAGAGTGAGAAATACTCTCAGTATCGCCCTGGTCTAAGACTACCATACAGACTTGTTGAATTACAGAACATTACAGATCAGAATAGCCAGGTAATTAATTATCCATCTCCTTCCCCTCTCCACTACCTTCACCCTCACAACATACCCCAATGACATATCCTCACTGGCTGCAGATGGTTTAGGATTAGTTGGCAATTAATGGCACTTACCTGCATTAATGAAGTTTCAAAAAAGGGCTGGATATTTATTTATTAATCTTTGCGAAATCGACAGCTGAATTCAAAGATTAGGTTGAATTTTATTATTTTTAACACTATACCAAATATACAAGCAATTAAAGATTTCCTCTGGAAAATAGAGTTATATTACAGGATGTATGTATATAAAACAAATTAAATTCATTACAAAATTATATAAACAACAACGTTTCTTTTGACAAATTGTAAAGGGTTTCCAATAAGAGGTGTTATTTTGAATAGCCCACTATTTCGGTAGATGTTACTTTTGAAGCTGTCATTTTTAATTTATATACATAATAAAATAAAATAAGTGATAAGAAGTGATGTGTAGTTTGTGGCAAGTGTGTGTTTATGTATATAAAATAAATAAAAAAAATAATTTATATACATAATAAAATAACACCTCTTATTGGAAAACCCTATACATATAATTCACTTACATATTAAGTGAATTTACGGTTTGTAATTTTAGAGTAGATATACCTAACTACGAAGTGAAGGGGAAATTTTGGTTTTGATTTATTAAATAAAACATAATTAGAAACATACTTTTGTGAATACGAGGTCTCCTGGTTACAGAACTAATAGCTACTTATAGATAATCCGGAGAAATGCATTCTGCAAATTAAGTAATATCCCTCGACTTCCAAGTCCCAGATATGCCGACGAAATTGATTATCTGCTCATGAAAGAATTTCGATACTATTTGAAAAGCTTGGCTACGGACACGCCCATACTACACGTCTATCGGCTTAAATCTTCAGTGTTATACCTACAAACACATCGGTCCCTAACTACAAACGTTTTCCTCAAGTTGCATAATATTGTAAAATAATAACAAATAAACCAAACTACCTTGTTACAGTTATCGCAGCGAATGTAGATGCGAACACATACAAAGTACCCACTCACACACACGCATTGCTTGCATACAGTATGTTTCAAACTTGTCCCATTTAGAAAATATTATTTAAGTGTAATTTAAAAAAGTTCAGTAAATATATACATAAAATGGGTACACGCTTAATGTGCACTTTTTAATTTGAAAAAACACTTAGTAATAATTAGAAGTAAGTATTTCAGATTCGGGAAATGGAAATAATGCATTTTAAATTTCATTAAAATTAAAACGATGTTGATATTGATGCGAAAGTATTAGTTTGTTTTTTTTTTTCTTCTCTTATTTAACCCAAAATATGAACCCATGATCCTAAAATAGGCTGTTAGATTCTTAGTCTGGGTTTAATTAAGAAATAAATTATTAAAAAAAACTTTGTCTATTTTAATATTATTAATATGGCGTGAAGAAAAGACGTCAGATTTTCCGTATATTTAAGAAAAAGCTAAAAAAAATACATTATTTTCCATTTCCGGAGAGTGAAATACTTGCTTCTCATTGTCATCTAACTGATACAAGGTGTTTTTAAATTAAATGTGCGTATGAAGGTGTCCCTATTTTCTGAATATTTAAATATTCATAGTAAAAAGAACACCCTCTATAACTTAACATATACCTACTCAAATTCGACCTTGAACTTGTCCCGTTCTCACTAAAAGCGAAAATACAAAAAAACTGCTTCTCAGAGACATTTCTGTCGGAAGTTAATATAAATTATTCACCGAAACACACAATCCTAAGTATAACGTGTTGTTCGCATTCTAATTGAGCAACCAATAATGTTTTTATTTTATTTATTACTTCTTACTACGGAAACGATAATTAAGAATTCCTTACAAAAAAGTACACAGGAATCTATAAACAAGAAGAAAAAAAAAACATGCAGGCGATTCACACCGATACTAAAATAGAATTTATTAAATAATTCGTACCACTAGCGCCGCTCGACGAGCGGAAAAACTACAAGAAAAAGTCCCGACCAATAAACGGCGGTACATAGTTATTATGGGCCTTGTACACGTTGTACAATTGTATAATGCATTGGGCCAACGCGCTGGCCCAACGTGTACAGGACGTCTTTGCTGTTGCATGCGTTGGCCACCAACGTTGGCCGGTCGACCCGATCAAAGTATCTTGCGGCCAACTCGAAAAGAGCGTTCACATGTTGGCGCCGTCCTCACTTCGCAATAAGAGCGGAGGCGGTCGTGTTTATTATTGCGTAAAAGATAATTTACATTTACGAATGATGATTTAAGATGCTGTAGAAATAAATTGCTGCGGCTGCGACAATTTCCACATCCAACTAGATTTGACGGCCTCCGTGGTCGAGGGGTAAGGTTCTCGACTAGCAAAGGTCGCGGGTTCGAATCCCGCCGCGCGCAACTAAATTTTATTTCACAATTAATTCACTTCAACATAATATATAATGAAGGCACTTGCGGCACTTTCCAGAGTGGAAGACACTCTCAGAATCGTGACTAGATCTCGCCACCTTCCTCTTTCCATCTCCTTTCCCTCTCCACTACCCTCAGCCTCACAACATACCCCAAATGGAGATGCCGTAGTCTCACTGGCTCCAGGCGGTTGGGAGCAGTTGGGGCTCTTGCGCGGTATTGACATAAATAAGGAGGTCAAATGGCCAACGCAGAATAAGGTATTTTCATTGATTTTTTTATTCCCGAAAATGTGAGGAAAAAAATTATGAAAATAAAGGTATTTTTCGTTTATTTTTATGTTGACGAATAAATTTGCTATGACGATTAATAATGTGCCATTTTCAATTTGCTGCCGCCTAAACGACATGACCCCAACGTTGGCGACGCACCGCGACGTTGGCCCCAACATTGGCACAATGCATTGGGCCAACGTGGATATGGAGCTTTACACCTTACACCATACACCATGACAAGGCGCACACTTGCATCGGGAAAATGAACTAAAAAAACGCCATTCGACCTCTGTTTGATATTTAATCAAGCAGTAAATTGACAAACAAATAATAACTAATATGCAATGAGCACCATCGCTCTCCGCGGGGTATATGCACAATAAATTAGTGCATTCATTGCACTTCTTAAACTACGGTAAAATCCAGTTCTAATGTGCACCGTACCTTCTTGTTGCTACCGAGAATAAAAAACACACCCAAACACTTTGCGATACATTTCTACCAGCATAAATTATTTCACAGCAAATACTAAGCATATTAATCAAAATTCTCCTGTGTGTAGGTACCTACTACACCTTCAATCTAAAAAAAATATGTCAGCCAGTAATATAATTCAGTCATATTTTCCCGTGTTCGTCATTGAAAATGACACAATGATTGATATCAATGAAACGGAAACCAAAACGAATGAATTAAGTATTATTTAAAAACATAAAAAATGCAAAATTTGTCTTATAATTTATTGCAAAACCAACGACGGCCTACTTAAAACACTTTCTATACATTGGGATTCAAGTCTATTCCATTTTTGACCGAAAAAAGTGATAAATATTACGTTGCGAACATTTTTAACGTAGTGGAAATATTCTAGAAAGTTGCCTCAGTGAGTGACAAAATAAACCCTGTTCAATTTTGATCAGACTTCGCAACAAAGATATTTCGCTGCATTGTTTTCAAGGGCATTTCACAAATGGAAAACACATCTATGAAGTTCTGACTTGTATGTTTTATGTACACAGAACGCTGTGGAAACACATAACCGATTGTTTAACAAGTCATGAATGAAAATGTGGATTTATCAGTATGGTTGTAGGAGACATGATTACATGCTTTTATACAGAATAAGTTTAAAGAAAAGGAGAAAAATACTCACAGGCTGGTCGGCAGCGTTACGACGTGTATAATCATACACATGACGTCATTATTTAACGCAATACATTCCCAAAATATTAAACAAATCGGCAAGATTGACAAGAAAGGGCACTGGTATTATCACAATCACTAAAACACGACGATCTGGTGGCACATAAGACTAACACATTATGTCATTTTACAGGGTTTGTACAACTTTAAACTAATTATTTGGTCACCGAGTTTCGCAGATTTGACAAGATGGTAGCGGACCGTGTGTTTTGCTTTGGTTGTCAGCTGATACGGCCGGCAATTACTTCAAACCAAGCTGCGAACCATTTCTTTCTCTCTTTTCCTATATCCAAACAATGGGCACGAGTGAAACAGACGTGTCTCGTTGCCTTCAAGTGGAACAAGTCTAATGTCATTTCCACTGCTTAAAATAATCGCACAATAACAATTTCAAATAAACAGCTTTCACTAGCGGGCCAAGAGATGAAATAAAATATATTTATTTAAAAAGTAAATATTGAAATTTAAAAAACCGTGTATCAATGTCACTTAGTTAATATTTCAAGATAAATAATTCAAGAATTAATGGGCGTGACACTCATATTTGTTGCGAGTGCTGCCATCGTGTGGAAGTAAAATGAAATATCTTTATAAAACAACCGAGATTTTTGGTTTGAGTCTAGGATGTAAGTTACGAACTTTCCGCTATAGGGTTATAATCATAAAAATACATAATAATAAAAATAAAGTTATCAACATTGAAAACTGGAAGTTATTTGAAGTAAGGAAAGTTTTTATTATTATTAAATCATCTTTCTTCAGAGACATGAAGTGTTTTAGCCACGGATTGAGAGTATGAGAAAGCCAAATGATATATTTATGTAATATTGATTGAAAATGCGATTTGGGGGAGTTTATAAGAGTTGTACCATCCAAAGTAGGAAGGCAACATAATTTGATGCATTATACATAAAATTTATATATATTTTATATATATAACAAGAGATGGTTTATAAGCTTACCGGGAGATCCTGTGCTGAGGGGAACTTCAGGAGATCCTGAGGGTCTGTTTGTGCAATACCTCATATTAGGCACTGGAGGTACCGGTTACTCGGCTGGCGGATGGGGGGCCGGGGCGAGCGTGCGGTGTGAATTTGATTTGTATAAAAATTTACAGTATTATTCCGAGGTTGATAAAAATTTGCACACTTGACCTACAACATAAGAGGAAGGTTTTCTACCTCCTAAAGCAGCATTTTAATGTTACTTGACGAGTTTTTGAACATTTCACGTACAAAATAAGACGAAAATTACTGTCTGCATCTAATTTGATTTGCGAAGCCCGCGAAATCAGCTATATATTATCTATCTATCTACACATACAAATAAGAGTCCCAACGTGATTTTGATTTGTTTACAAATCTGCAGTTTTTTTCCGAGATTGACGAAATTTGCCCTCTCGACCTCCAAACCAAGATAAAGGCCACTGAGTATTTGGAATTTCACGAAACTACCCCCATTCCCCTTTCCAACCCCTTTAAAACAAAAAATTTGTGCTACAATTTTTGAACATTTGATTTTCACGATTAGATCAGAACTTTGATGCATCGTGATGAAATTTTGCAAACTTGACCTCCAAAATATGAGGATAATACCTACTGTATAACTTTTTCCATCTGAAGTCGAAAAACTCTACGGGAAGCCCAGGCAACGTCGGGGATTTTTTTATTTGAGTATATTTAGGAATTTCACAATATACATGTGAATTAATTTTGGATTTAAGATGTTGAGTATAAAATAAACCTGTAAAGTTTCATTTACAATATTTCTTACGGTTACAGGCTAGGAATAAAAAATATATATGAAAGGGATAGACGAATAATAAAAAATAATTGTTTTGGTAGTACATTGTCAGGTTAGTATGATTTTTTTTAAATTAAGGGTACGGTGGAAAATATCAATATCTCTTAGGGAATCTTGTAAGTTTTGCAGATACGTCCGAATAAAGAGTTTTGGGCGTATTTTGATTTGAATTAGGTATTGTATGTAAAATAGGGTATTATTTATTTATTTATTTATTTTTTCATGTTCTCCATAAAACGGTTATACACCAATATATCACGGAGAAGATTACAAATTAAAAGGTTTACACAGGCAGTTTTACTATTTTGTGACATGTGTTATAAGATAGTTACTGAATTGTCTGTAGGTGACATTGAAAATGTCGATGGCTCAGTTGAGTCGCTTTGTAGGCCAGTGCAATTAGCGATTCGCGATCGAAGTAATTCCGGTAGTCCCAATTTTTTTATATGTTATATAAACTGATCTCCTGATGTAAAATCTGAATTTCCGACCTTGGCACACCTGTGCTCGCGCCGCCATTTTGAAAAAACTGGCCGAAATCGGGCCAAAATCTAGTTTTTCCCAAATATCTCATTTCCAATGCAAATTTCGGCTGAAGTATTTTAACAAGTATAATAGAACATAAAATAATCTACAACTTTTGTAAAAATAAATTTCTTCTATCTCTAATAGGTACCGAGGTAGAAAGTCGTAAAGGTGCGTATATTTTTGAAAAAACAAGTTTTTTGCGCGACTTAGTTTGGTTTTTTATAAATACCTCGTTTCCAGTACAATTTTGTGAAAAATTTATTGATAATAATTTTGTAGAAAATAAAATTTCGTTAAAGAAATAGGTATATAATTTATATTTTTTATCTCTATTACGTATCCAAACTCTAATCCACCAAAACCAGGCCAAAAATTGAAACATAGGTTAGGTGTTTTAAACTTGGCATTCCTTGATTTTATTTTTCTTTAACAATTATTGTTCTACATATACGTTGACAACAATCGTCATGCCTGTGTCAGACCTAGATATAAATATAGTAGATAGACTATTTCAGCATATCGGTCGCCATACATTCCCAATGGGAAGACCACTAAAATTGGCCAAGCCACTACATTTGTGCTCGCAGCTTGGTCTGACATGCCTATCAACGTAATCACAACATACATTTAAGATTATTAATACAATTAAGATGATAAGGTACATAAAAAGATAAAAAAATGGTATTTTCGTAAAATTAACATTTATTGACATTCTTTTCTTTATTAGTTAAGTTGTCAGCATAACAAAAAATAAAATTAATGGTAGATCAGTTTAGACAGAAATACGAGCACTTGACTATAGTTTCTTACTTCTGGCCCTGAATAGCTTCTTCATATTCCTCGTCATCGTCATCAACAAAGGCTTCTTCAGCATTCTCGCAGGAGTTGCCATTGCAATGAATGCAGAGTACATTTCAAATCCGACTTTCTGCAGGTGCACTTTCCAGCGCAACCTTTTTTGCATTGACATGATATGAAGTTCAGCAAGGCCTGAGGTGCAGCTTCCTTTAACATTGTTACTGGAGTAAGTAACCCAACAGCATCCTTTTTCCACCCCCATTCAGTCGGATCTTTATCGTGACCAAGCCAAGTCTGCACTTGCAAGTATGTTCTTGAAGCGTGTTGCTGGACTGCATCTTTGGTGGGTGGTAGCCTGGATAAATTTAATTTGTTCTTTTTTACTCCTTTGACAAAAATGATGTACCTTAAATTTTCCAAATTTGATTTCTCGTTGCCGCCATACAAAAGTGCAAATAGTTGTTCGGCAGCCAAAGTGATTGTTTCTGTCTTTGCTTTTGGGTCTTGAAATACACGAACAAGTTCATTCACTGAGTGGTTATTGAGAAGAATATTACAAAATTTGTGTTTGCCTTGACCGAACGGAGCTCCAGTTGTATCGCAACCACTTATGGCATGAAGGAATAAAATGTTTTCAACTATTTCAATGTGTTTAAAACATTTGTTCGAGTACAACGCGTTAGGTGATTTACCTTTTCCAACTTTTTGGTAATATACGTTGGGAGGTGAGAGAGCTGTGAGGAGTACCAGCAGATCAATATCCTGACCAACGATTATGACTACATCATGTTGAGATGACAACGAATTTGCTGTGTTCACTATGAGAACGTCAGCATCCTCTTCAGCTTGTACTGTCGTTATGTGGGATCGTGCAAATGAGGTTCTGAGTAGGGAAATAAAACGAGACTTGTTCTTCTCATTTCCCAGAAACTTTTCCTGTGGCACTTGTGGGTGCATGCTTTCAAAAAACAAAACTTCAGCAGAAGTTGTAACTCTGGCACGCCGTGCTCTTTCCACCCCTTTAGTGCTTTTATTTTCCATAGAATCTGGGTATCCATCGAATACCACTACTGCATTGGATCCATAATGATTTTGTACATACCTGACATATTGCTGGAAAATTACTGAAAAAGGTTGAGCACGACCCCATACAACTTTGTGCAGTAAATATCCTCCATCAATTACGTGTATTTTACTGCTTCCCAGTTCTGTATTATTTGGTAGAGGGTTGAATGATGAATAAAATATAGACTTCGTTTCTTTGCGCATGCCTTCCTCTGAGAAAAGAGACAATGGTTCAGGAGAGAGTTCATATTGAAAATATTCTTTAAGTTCACTTTCAGACTTTTTGGCAATACACATATGATGGAATAGCATTAATGGATCTATTGCCATAGTCACACCCTGATTTTTGACACTGCTGGTCACCGCCGCAAGAGAAACTATCGCATCATTACGTTTTAAGTGTAGGTTTCCAAAGTTCTGATTGATAACTTGAGACATAGCTAATTTCCCCATCTTTTCAGCCATGTGATAAGTGACTTTGCTATCCCCGATTGTGCCACTGCTCGATAATGACTCGATACCCTCACAAATGTTATGCAGATAAACGAATCCAGCAGTCCAACGAAGGATGGAACTGTCTGTGATTCCCCGTCCTTGGGTCAAACCTCCAGATGTTTTCATTAGAGATGTTCCGACTAGTCGGTAAAGCCGACTATCCGGCCACTATTGTAGTCGTCGATTAGTCGGCGACTAATCGGCAAAGAGCGCCGACTATCCGGCTTCTTACGTTGTATGTATTTCTCAATTATATGAATGCGGGGGAACTACATAAAATAAAAACCTTGATTATATATATATTTTTTTTTATAATCAGTCTTATACATTAAAAAATGTAAAGCAATCTTTCCTTGGTAATCAGTTTTTAAAATTACTTGCTTGTAAATAAAACATAATTATGACATTTATTGAACAAAATTAGTACCTATCCTAATTAACATAAAAAACAACATAATATCTTCTTATCTTCAATGAACATTTATAAGTATTTCTTATTGTTAAAATAAAAAGTAGATTTTTTAAATTAACAAACTCAGTTATATGTATTAAAGGAAAATTGTATGTACAAGATGCACAGTAATATATGTATATATTATATATATATATATATATATCCAAAAATTCTAAACATGAACTGTTCGATAAAAACAAAAAAAAATGAAAAAAACATATTTCTTGTAACCATACCTACATAATCTAATCAAATCAAAGTCACAATTGTGACAACCAAAAATATCATAATCTCCTTATATTTTTTATAACTTACTTATATTTTTTAATTAAGGGTAAATTATGATGTAAGAAGACTAAAGCTTCTGCCCTTTCTGGTAGCAATCGATTTCTTTTTGTTTCATATATGTTTCCGGCCTCTGAGAACAGCTTCTCACTGTAAACAGAACTTGCGGGACAGCAGAGGTACACTTTGACCATGCGCGACATTTCAGGGTACCTAGAACTATCCCCGAAACCGTAATCGGCTTAGCCGACTAGTCGGCCGACTAGTCGGTCTTATTACAACCGACTAATCGGCTAGTCGGCTAGTCGGCGAAAGTCATAATCGGCACATCTCTAGTTTTCATCGATCTCATCAGAGTTTGTTCGATGGTCATGTCAGACTTAATCCCTGACCAAAATTTTAAATTTTAAATCAACAGCTTTTTTTGAAATTTTATGTTCTACATAATTGGTTTCAATAAATTTTTCATGAAATTCCACTGGAAACGAGGTATTCATAAAAAACCAAACCTAGTCGCGCAAAAAACTTGTTTTTTCAAAAATATACGCACCTTTACGACTTTCTACCTCGGTACCTATTAGAGATAGAAGAAATTTTATTTGACAAAAGTTGTAGGTTATTTTATGTTCTATTATACTTGTTAAAATACTTTAGCCGAAATTTGCATCGGAAATGAGATATTTGGGAAAAACTAGATTTTGGCCCGATTTCGGCCAGTTTTTTCAAAATGGCGGCGCGAGCACAGGTGCGCCAAGGTCGGAAACTCAGATTTTACATCAGGAGATCAGTTTATATAACATATAAAAAAATTGGGACTACCGGAATTACTTCGATCGCGACCCCCTTTTTGGCGCTAATTGCACTGGCCTATTGTTTATTGGCGCGTTCTGATAGGCAGAAGTCCTCGCTTTCGGAGCATATTAAATATAAATATTAAATATAAGTATCTTAGAAAACAGAATAAAACACACATTTTGATCGCAAAAAGAACACGTAAAAAATATATTTGAAAAAACTCACGCGTGTGTTTGTATACAAAAAAAAAAATATTACCCAACCAAAACACATTTGCAAAAAAGAGTGCTTCTCAAACTTCTAACTGTAGAAGGCGTAAGTGTAAAAGAGACTGACGACAGAAGATTGTTGAATTCAGTAAGTTAAATCAACAGAATAGACCAAATTATATTTTTGTATATGTTTTTTATATTTTTAAAACAAATTGTTATTTTTATTGTTATCACTGTTGTCATTAAGTAAAATAAGTTTTTATCTTTTTTTAATATTTTTTATGTGAAAAGTTGCCATCGACAAACTACTGAAAAGTAGTTTATTAGAACTTTTCTGTTTTTTTTTTTATTTTATTATTTACTGTAATATGTATTTTTGTCTTGCTTTCTTATAAAAAAAAAAAAAAACGCCCGATTAACGAATGATTAATAAAAAGGTCCGCCGGGTAACAAAGGCCTTTGGTGCTCACTAGACCCTTTTTTTATCCCACTTGCACGATGTATGATGCTATGTCCGTATTACAAGATTCCCGATACGTTATATATATTTTTTACAATTTATTTATATTCGTTCTAATGAAAGTTTCTAATTTTATGGTAGGTTTCCGTAAATAATGTCTAAAATTAAGCAATCCTTCAATGCAGCCTGGAGTTTCTCCTTCAAAATAATGTACCACCTCACTTCTCATAAAATCACTTCTCACCACCTCACTTCTCATAAAACCTCATAAAATTGAAGTGTACTAAACTCAAAAATCTAAACTATTAGAAATCAAAGACCGCGCTTCAAATCAGTGCATTTATATCTTGTGAAGTGCTATTTTTTCATGTTTTTTTGTCTTCACAAAGAAACTGCATGTTAACTGTCAAAAAAAAAAAAACCAATTAATAAAAATAAATCTGTCATTCTGTACTAAAACGAGCTAGCTGTTAAAAAATTCAAAAGTGCCTAAACTGTGTTGAAACTATCAATATTAAACATCATTCAATCAATTTTATTCACGGCGAAATCAATTTATTTCAACATGAAATACACTGTGCATCGCTTGCGACAAAAATATTGACAGTCCAGCCGAATTCATATCTTGTGTTGTCTGTGATAATGGCTATCATCTTGTTTGTGCAGAGATTGGTGAAAACATACGTGGTACTCGTAATTCTCAGTGGAAATGTAAAAAATGCTCTAAAGCTTTTTCTAAAAAAAAGACCAGAAATATGAATTATTATGATGAAAAAATCGATCAAGAACCATCTACCGGCAAACCTACCAAACATCTAAATCAACAGTCAACAGACGCAGAGAAATTTCCTTCATCAACCATAGATGGCGCAAGCGGCATTCTTACGTCAGAAAAGTTTATTTTAGAATTAAACAATTTCAAAAAAACAATAATGGATTTTGTGGAACAAAAATATGATTCTATTATCGCACAAAACAAAGAAATCCTTGATTCATTTAAATTTTTAGCGGATCAGCAAGACCTTCTAAAAAAACGTTTAACTGTCATTGAATCCTCGCAAGAAAGGTTCATTACTGATATGCTAGAATTAAAAAAACAAAACGCTGTATTAGAAAATACTACTTCTCATCAGGACGACAAAATTGACCGGCTGGAGTACATTACACAGATGTGCAATATCGACATCAGAGGCATCCCTGAAGCAAACAATGAAAATATTATGGAAACTCTTAAAAAGATATCAAAAATCATAAATTACGGAGATACCTCGATACCTTTACAATCTGAAATCAATAAAATGTACAGACTAGGACCAAAACTGTCCGAAAAAAATCCCAGATCTGTAATAGTGTCGTTCAATAGCATTAAATCTCGAGATGACTTCCTACTCAAAATCAAAGACTATAAAAAATCCTCTACCTCCAGTTCAAGCAAACTCAATACAGCAGATCTAGGGCTATCTCAAGAAGCAAAACGGATTTACGTGTCAGATCATCTAACTCAAAAAGGAAAATTCTTACTCTCCCAAACTAAAAAATTCGCCAGAGAAAATAACTATAAATACTCTTGGTCATCTTTGGGGCGCATTCTGCTAAGACATACGGATACATCCAAAATTATTACGATTAAAAACATCACTGATCTTGATCGAGAAAAACGCCAACAACTATGACAGATGATAAAAAGTACCTCAACATTTACTGCACTGCTAAACAAAAATAATCCGGATAATATCATATTCATCGCAAGTTTTCTCATGAGTTATTTCTTTGTCTTTATAAATAATAATGTTTTAATTGAAAATAATGCATTCCTACTCTTTTTAGGAGTTCTTTCATGTAGCAACATTATCAGTGTGAAAATTGTTTATATCAGTATTCACTATTTTTATTATACTTTACCTCCTTTGACTGTATCTCACGTTTCGTTAGCTCTCTCTAAAAAAAAATTATATATCTCCATAAATAATACTTTCACTACAAGTTTTTATTTGAATATTACCGCTATATACTTTTCACACACCCTAAGCATAATACCCAATTTTTATCAAAATAATTCATTCTTACTTTCATTAGTAGCTTTCCCTAGTAACATCAAAATTATTATAAATATTGCGAATCTTACTATTAAAAATTCTAACCATACTCTTCCTCTAAGCAACAAAAACCACGCTGTTTTAGTATTCTTTAAAATATCTGTTTACTGGGTAAATATTATTCTTCCTTCATGTTCTCGTAGGAATCAGAGTAGTAATATCTTATTTACTCACTATATGATGCTCTTATTTTCTTCAATAATCTTTTTATTTTGGCTAACTTTTATTATATTCACTTGTATTTACAGAATTTACATTAACTACAAATGCTCGAGCTCTGTCAAAATAATGTTTTTGTATTTCTCAAAAACCTTTATTACTGTTTTATTTACATATTTTATTCGCACATTTTTAATCATACTTTTGCATTTTTCACATGTTACTAAATTTAATTATTGTCCTTTATCACACCTAACAATTACAATCAGAAGCATTATACACTATAGTATGCACTTTACAGTTAAAATATATTTTAAGTGGGAATACTATGTATCAACATTATCATTCATGTTATATAATGTTCTCTCATTATCTCATAATAATGCACTCTCTCTATTCCCTCTCTCTGTGCTTCAATCAAACTCATATGTACGTATCACAAGCAGCGAGAGTATTTGTAAGATTATGTTCCCAACAAATCTTTGTAAATCTGGAAAAAATCTTAATTTACATAAATATGTCCTAGTATTGGTTCTTCTTTGCATTTTTCGCATGTTATGGTATTTAATTATTGTTTTTTGGCATTTTTTTTCGCATCAACTCCTCTACAGAATCAGCACATACTTTGCATTTGGCCATTTTATTGATTTTATTGTTTTCATATTTTTTGTATTTGCAGCCTTCATGACAGATATCTACATAATCATCAACTGCTTAGATTGCTCTATACGAAACTTACCAACACCATCATCTTTTATAACATCTTTTACATCTAATATAATTAGTGGATTCAACTTTCAGCTCGAAGTAAAATACGCATCATACTCGAATAATCAGAACTCACATTCTACTATACAATATATTAATAAAACACCGATTAACAACACAGTAATTTACACTTTCGTTTTTAACTTTTTGTTTGCAGACTTTTCGCAAAAGAACTACGGGTTCACCACCACACATCATAGTAAATTTAATCATAATTATGTTTCAGTTACCTTCGGATAATTACAATGATTCTGTAATTAGCATTAATATGAATATAATTCGAGATCTGGAGAATTTAAACAACTATAACTGGGACTCATATAGTCTAAAAATCATACACCAGAATATTAGAAGCATATCAAATCTAGATGACTTTACAATTTTTCTTGATCAATTTAATTCATCTTTCGATGTTATAATATTAACCGAATGCTGGTTAAATAAATACTACACCGTAAAATCAATCCACAATTACTCTGAATATCACACCACAACCAACCTCAACAAATCCAGTGGAATTGTTATCTACATCAAGGACGGAATCAAAGCTCATGTAGAGGAAATTACTTTAGCACAATCAAACTGTATGAAAATAGTATTGAATAATAACATATGCATATTCGCCATTTACAGATCTCCTTCCTTCATCAATATTGACCCCTTCCTTTCTTCATTGCAAGAAATTTTAAACAATGCGAAAAAATTTGAACAGCAAATTATAATGGGAGATTTAAACATTAACACTATCCCTGACTACCACCGTCAATCAATCGATTATCTATGTCTACTCGCGGAAAATGGTTTCACACAGACTATTAACAGCTTTACTCGTGAACAGGGCTCGAGTAAATCCTGTCTTGATCACATCAATGTAAAAAATATTAACTTTATTGACACTTTTGTTATACACTCAACTATTTCAGACCACTATACAACATCTCTTTGTCTTAAAAACAAGCCTCCCACTTCTTCGAAAATTAAATACGTTGCTAAAACTAATTTCAACAAGTTAATTGAGGACTTGGGCGCAGAAAACTGGCTAAATGTTCTAGATAAATCAGATACTGACTTAGCAATGAAAGAATTTATTATCAAACTACACGAGTATATATCAAAACACACAAGTAATATAACCGTATCTAATAAACAAATTAAATTCACACCATGGATCACCCTGGGGCTAGTTAAATCGATTCACAGAAGAAATCATCTTCATGAAAAGGCAAAAATATATCCTGAGAATTTGGTATTACAATGTTATTATAAAAAATATAGGAATTTGTGTAAGAAATTAATTACATCGGCGAAAGAAAATTATTATAAAAAACTCATTTACGAAAACAACTGCAATCCAAAACGTTTTTGGGATACCTTTCGCAACATAACCAAATCCAAAATCAATAAATCTTCGGAAATAAAATCGCTATACATTAACACATCAAACTCTGAAGTCCCCAAAGATATGGCAAACTTTGCAAACAGTTACTTTTCATCTGTGGGTGACACACTTGCGAAAAAAATTCTCGATAAGTGTAAGAAATCAGAAACCGCTCTCGCCAATTTAACTATCCCTAGAATCGGTCACAAAATAGACTCAATCACAACTTCAACTAACGAAGTCATGAAGATAATTGACGACCTTAAATCATCAAAAGCATGTGGTCCCGATAAGATTTCATCAAATCTTCTAAAAATCATTAAAGTATACATAGCCATACCGATTGCGTTCATTGCGAATCTAAGCTTTAATTCAGGGAAATTCCCTAACCATTTAAAACAGTCAATCGTCATTTTACTGCATAAAAGTGGGGACAAATCACTGATACATAATTACCGGCCTGTTTCCTTGCTCAACTCTGTCTCTAAAATTATGGAGAAAATTGTAAAGAACCGTCTCATCCTTTATCTCGAAAATAACAACATCCTTTCTAGTAGACAATTCGGCTTTCGCAAAGGTTTAAGCACTGAAAACGCCATCGCTAATTTGACAAAAATCATCTCTAATAATCTAGATAAAGGTAGTAAATGCATTGCACTTTTTTTAGATCTAGCTAAAGCGTTCGACACTATCTCGCACAAAATTCTGCTGAATAAACTACAGCGAATTGGGATACAGGGTCAAATTTTCAAGTGGTTTGTTAGTTACCTAGAAAACAGGAGCCAAAGAGTGGATATTAACGGTACTCTAAGTGATCCAGCCAATATTAAATATGGCGTACCACAAGGAAGTACACTAGGTCCCATATTGTTTAATGTTTATATAAATGACTTATGTAATACTTCATTTGCAGACCACATTATTACATTTGCTGACGATACAGTACTTTTATTCGAAGGCAAAACCTGGTATGAGTCTTGCATTAAAGAGGATTTTGGCATAAACAAAGTTAAACAGTGGCTAGATAGTAATCTCCTCACTCTAAACTCGGATAAAACGAAATTCATCTGCTTCAGTTCAACTCAAGCGGGTCAACCACAAGAAATTATTAACATTAGAATACACCATTGTTACGACACTATTACATGTAAATGCAATACCTTAGAATGTGTGGACAATATAAGATACCTAGGAATTATCATTGATAAATTTCTGAGATGGGACAAACACATAGCCTTTACTTCCACAAAGGTCAGGAAACTTACACATCTGTTTATAGCAATAAGAAATATTCTATGTCTAAATGATTTGAAACGAATTTACTTTGCAATGTGCAATTCCATACTTGACTATGCTTCATTAGGTTGGGGAGGTTGTGCCAAAACCATACTCGATCCCTTAGCTAAATCCCAGAAATCGCTTATAAGAGTCATACTGAAAAAACCTTTCAGGTACCCCAGCGATTCATTGTTCGCAGAGTTTCGTGTTCTTGATGTAAGACAATTATACATAAGGAAAATCATTTTACATACTCAAAAACAGAGGCACTACTTAGCTTCCGTAAACCACTGTCATAATACAAGACATGCAAAAAAAAACCCAACAGTTCCGCCCACCACTTCCTCATCTTTAGCACAGAGACAATTCTCTTACTTAGGCCCTAAACTGCTCAATCTCATACCTGATGCATGGAAGGCAAAGAGTACTAATATTCTGCGTATGCAGGTAAACAATTGGCTTCTGGACTTGGGGAGAGTTGAATGCGAGAATATGCTAAAAAACAGTAATTAAATTGTAAATTTTGTTTTTCTTTACATTCTTCTTTACATTTTAACTTATATTGGTATTATATTAGCATTACAGGAACTGTATTTTTACATAAAGAAAGTTCGAAAATTGTTCAATTCTTCGTAATATTTTTCCTTAAAGGAAAAATTCCTTCTTTACTTTCATTTTTAATTTTTTGTTATTTTTCATTTCCTTGTTTAATATATTAATATTTCTTTAGTTTTATATATCAGCTAAACAATAGTAAAAAAAAAAAATGAATATACATTTGTATTACCTTACCAACAGAATTTCTTCAATTCAGTTTCATTTTCAAATTCATTTTCTTGTTTTTATCTATTAATTCAGCTTATGTTATGTTAATTCAGTTATTATGTCAGCTAAATAATAGTAAAATATGTCGTGATATAACTGGAAGTATTCTAGAATATGAATATACATATGTATTTTTTTAACACCAGAATAGTCAACACTATAATGTACCATATATTACATGTAAAAACTTATCATATTGGAATGTCCTAAAACGGGCAATCGCCTAGTTGGACATTTTAAGTTCATTAATTGTATTATGTAATATTTACAAACTAACAATAAAATAAATAAATAAATAAAACTTAAAATCTTGGAGATGCTGGTAACTGATGCACCAGTAGTCTCACTTGCTGAATGAAGAATAGACCAAATTATATTTTTTAGAAATTTTAAGTGATCACAAGTACTTTTAGTAATCATGAGAGACAAGCACTTGTCCAGAATAGCTGGAAACAGACGTGGTTGATTTATCAATAAATTAGACCACAAAATGTTATAACGTGTCAAACGGGTTTTATGCATCTGAATACCAATCGATGTAGGTACTGACAAACCTCAGTTTTTGCTTGTAGTACATAAATAAAGTTATATTAATTTATTTGTAAGTCAAAAAGTATGTGTATTTCTATGAGGCTATTACTTATATAAATGGAGCGAAACGACGACGTAATAAAATAATATTGTAGGTATAAGTTTGCCAGTAACAATAATGTTATTGACAGTGAAGGGTGGAATAAGTCGGAGACGCCCGAGGAAGATTTGGCAAGTGATTTGAGTCGGCATAATAGAAAATTATGTTTGAGAAGGGTAGAAGACATCGGAGACGACCAGGGAAAACATGGCAAATGAGACAATGTATGAATGTGAATAAAGCAAGATGTGTGTGCTGCAACAAAGTCAAGTGATGACCTGTCCTCTCTGCCTGCCTCTGCGGAGAAACTGCGTGACGGTTAGTTAGTGCCTAACTGCCCCAGCCGTCTGGAGCCAGTGAGACTCACTCAATTAGGGTATGATGTTTTGGGTACCGCCGCCCTGGGCACAATTTAATGGATAACCAACACCTCTGTCATAGGTCACCCCAAGTGGTTTGTTACGTTTGATGAATAAGCAGGGGTGTCCGGGAAACAGCGCGCGGCGTAATGGTTAAATAGGTTCTTAGCAAGTAAATAAATTAGATAATTATTATAAGTACCTAGCAAAAATTTGTGAAAAATTTCATAACTACCTTTTTATAACTTAACTTTCATAAGCGCATGCGTCACTGTTTTAGAATAACACGAAACTGTGTTGTACAAAATTATTATTATTATCGATTTCTTGTAGTCACTTCGAAGTTCAAGCCTGAACCCTTCAAATCTGAGTAGGTATCCAGCTGGACTTCAAATTTTATTCATAATAATATATAACAATAGTTGACGTATACCCGTAAGGACATATTATTTTATATACATTTATTTGTTTCTTATGAAAGCCAAAAGAAACTAATTCCAAAAATAGACCGTTCCTTGAAAAAATTATATAATTTTGGAGATTTTACATACTGTGAAATTTTGATATTTGTAAAAATAAAATTCAGGGAAAATCGGAAAATTTAAGGATGAAAAAAAAACATTTCCTTTTGATTTTTTAAAATTTCTTTTTAAGTTTTTTTTTTCTGAAAAATTTCTTTGTGGAAAAATTGTGCCAGGAAAAATGGTTACAATATTTTTTAAAGCAACATATCTTTTTGATTTTGAAATTTCCATTTAGGGTATTTTTATTTTTATGAAAAAAGAGAAATTCGAAAAACGGAAATTTAATCGGAGAATGGGTTCCAAAATTTTTATAAAATCATCTTTTTTACATTTATGTGAAGTTTGGAAATTTACCACATTGGGAAATTTTTATTTTTCTGCAATAAAAAAATGTTCTTGAAAAATTGGACAAATTATGCTCGGGAAATTGTGAAAAATTTTTTGAAACTGAGAAAGTTTGGTAAATTTCTTTTTGACAATTTCTCATCCGGGATTCTTTCAACAATCAAAACTGAACAGGCATTCAGATACTATTACTATCAGATAGGCTGTACGCATCATGGCTTGGCCTATTTCAGCGTATCGCTCGCCATACACTACCAATGGGAATGTATGGCGAGCGATATGCTGAAATAGGCCAAGCTACAAAAATATATTCGGATGTGGAACAGTTTTCATAATGAGCTCTGTAGTATCTCTGTACAGTTTATTTCTTAGTCTTAGAAAATTTACCTTTTTTAAATAATATTATATTATATAATTTATATTATATACATAAATAAATAATTATAAGTACCAATGTGCTGTACTTATCAAAGTTGCATTTTAATAAATGATTTTTTAACAAGGAAATTTTCTTTTATTTAATTACAATACAATTTCCCCAATGTGCATTTACCTATGTTTTGTTAACTTCAGTCAGAAATTACATTATTTAATCAATGCTCATCAGCCTTTAGTGGCGGCCATCTTGATTCAGTGTTCTGGCCTTGTGGATCTAGGAGGTATTGAAACGCCCCTGGATGGAAGAAATCAGATGAGTGGTTTATTTATGCAGATGATTATTTGTAGGCAGAGAAGCTAGGAATTTGCTTTTTATTTTAATGGTAGCGACATCTAGCGAAAGTATCAAAATTTAGAATTTGTGCCCGCAGTTAGTGCAGATCATCCGATATCTTCCATTTTAGATCTGTAGATGTCGCTACCATACAAAATTAAGCCCCCTCTACACAATGGCCCATCAGGTGGCCCATCAGATGGCCCAGCGATGGTTGCAAAGCGTCTACACAGCGGCGACCTTCATGCAAAAAGGATGATCCGTCGATGACCTGTCAAATGGCCAAACTATGACGCAGCGACGGCTGCAAAGCATTTACACAATTGCGACGTTTAGTTTTCAGTTCTACTTTCGTCGTACTTCAAGATGGACGTGGAAGTGATCGGCGCTGTGGCGATATTATTATCTATCTTCCACGCTATTGGAGTGGGGGTTATACATTTGATCTTCAGCAATGAGGAACCGACTTAAGAAGATGAAGCACGCAACATATCAATCTCTCTAACAAATATATATTTTTAAATACTTTCAACTTCACAAATCTCACAATTATAATATCGCGTCAGTTTTCACGGGTCTGCGCTAGTCTTATATGTATATATTTCAAGATATTTGTTTGTAAAGATATGTATGTTAATTTGTGATAGTCCAATTTTAAATACATTCCCTTTCCCCACACCCAATCTCACCCCTTCTCTCTTACCTACCTGGTTCAAATTTTAAAATAATAAATAATTCCAAATATATTGAATTTTACTAAAATACGTTTTTTTATACAAATAAATAAAATCTAAACCCAAACAAATTAAAACAAATCGGCCCAATAAACAACATGGACAGGTTGTTTCACAGAATTTGAACGGTTCATTAAATTTCAAAGTTAAAATTCAAGACCTGTTAAAGTTCTATTCAAGTTCTGTTATTATGTACTGTTCTGTTAATAGTAACAGAACTTGATTTTTCTTTAAAACTTTGATGAATTGTTCAAATTCTGTGAAACATTCCGTCCTTATGAATTGTTCCTACAAACATAGATTCGATGCGTGGCGTCCAATTTTTTGGACGGGATTTTTTTTAAAACCGTCGAAATTTTTTTTGAAAACATGTTTTAGTCGAATTATATTAATAAAAAAATGTAAAAATATGTTACGAGCAACTTTGTGTGGTAATGGGTTAAATGGTTCACAATTGAAATATTGCGTTAGCACGAAAAACATCAATAATCACTTTGACAACATGTGTTTTTCGGCAGTTAAAATAACAGGTTAGTATTTCAATCTAAAATTCCTATATTCGCGTTTCGATCGTCCGTGGATCGTGTATATAATTTATTTCAACTTAAGTGCTTAGTTAGTTCACCTCCATTAATTAATTATCCAGTTATTTTGCTTCACGAACGACATTATCCAAAAAGTCATGCACATTGACAGCTTATCCGATACATTGGAGGCCTCGCTAAAAGCAGCGGGTTTTGTCTACCGACTATCGGAATCGTATTTTGACCGTTTTCGCGAACATCGCTAACTAACCATAGGTGACGAATTTCGTCAATATCGTATAGAAGAGGGCTTAATGGATCGGTATAGAATCATCAGTAGTTACACCTATCGATTCAACATAGTAAAGTTATCGATTTCACTGTGCTAGACCCCAGGATAGATTAGTTTAGTGGTTAACATTATTTGCGAATCGATCATGCTTTGCTTACTGACCACAAGTGACCTGTCAACTTTATTTGCCTACAGAACACACTTTACAGCTGACCAAAACCTCAATATTATGATGTCTATTTAAATGATTATACATTTTATATTTTCCTCATTTGACCAAAATACCGCCATTACAAGTCATCTCACCACGATGATGGCATGCTAGCACATGCCAATCGATGGGCTACTGTGTAGTAGCCCCGTCACTAAGGCCATCCCATATCATCGCACTGCCGTCATAAGTCATACGACGCCATTACGGCCTTATAGTGGGCCATATGTTGGGCCATCGATGGGCCGTTGTGTAGTAAGGCCTTTATAATATTTTCAGGACCGCGAATCTAGTGTGTGAAGTTAGTGTTTAGTCTTCTAGAGTTAATGCGAGCTCGTGAGTCGTGTCTTGCAAGTTCGTTCTCCCATATTTCGCCGGTAGTTCGGTGTATAAATTTTCCGCTATGAAGAATAATTATTATAATGTTGTGGCTGTTTTTAGTGTCATGTGTGTTGGTGGCATTTATGCCAGCGAAATATCTTTTGGAAAACCTTATCTTCCACTAAAATCTTACGTGGTGACCAAAAGTTTATTTGAAAACTCCAGCACTTATGAATTATTTTTTCCTTACATGATTCTTTACGATACTTGCAATGGAGCATGTCTATGCATTAATAACTGCGAAAAATGCTTCGTTAGTAAATTCATCAATGAAACTCATAATATTACGTCGAAAGACGCTGTTAACAAAATGAAGGGCGGAATTACCTCGCATATACTTAACATTTCTAAGCCTATTGAATGCGTTTGCTCTTTTCCAAAATTCAAATTACAGCCCAAGGATTACACTGCACATTCAATAGCATTCAATGTGCACGCGAGTTCGACGAAAGATATAGATCGTATCGATCGATCATCACCATCCCGATTGCTCACTGGTTTGGCTATTTTTTCTCTTTCGGTTATCGTGATGATCGTGCCATTTTTCCTACTTTGGCGTTGCGGCTGCTTGGTTGTACAGTGCCCAAACAACCTCCGTGAAATATTTACAGTATACTTCTGGAATCGCCTGCTCCTATCCTACATACTCCCACTAAGGGCCGGCAGACTTCAAATAAGGAGTGCCAAAGATGTCGAGAAAATAGAAAATGAAATTTAATGTACCAGAGTAGAGACATCAGTGGTGAAGAGTATGCTGTTCCGGTCAAATTACGTTCGGCGGCTCCAAATTTAAATATGGCATCAAAGCCCGTGATGACTTGACAGTTCTGCAACGGAAACAACTAGTGAACCTAAAAAAAGAATTATTATCACGCAAGAGAATGGTGAACCAAACCTTACCATTAAGTACATAAACTCTAGACCAACAATTGTTTCAAATTTACAAAAAAACGACACAACTGAATGTATTACCAAAAAATTATGCTGTGCAAAATGTCAGAGGCACGAAAACTAAACTCAAGGACTTCAAACTACATGCCTCGACTCTGCAACAAGACGTTATTCTAACAGAAACCTGGCTGGAACTATCCATCAATACTGCTGAACTCATGTTTACTGGGCTGAAAAAAGTCAACTTACCAGCTCTAAATCTAGAGGTGGTGGCGTCATGATAGCTGTCAACAAGGTACATTCTTTAAAACTTCTGAAAACCTAAAACTGTAACGTGGAACAAGTTTTTATCTTATTAACCGTAAAAATCAAAAAAACATAGGCAGTGTTTATATTCCGCCATCATCGGATATAAGTGTATATAAGTCATTTTGAGGATCTTGAACAATTGTCGTACAAAATTCCAAATAGTAAAATCACTATCATCAGTGACTACAGTTTACCCAAAATTAACTGGAACATTCGCGATAATTCTAGTGCATCTCAAAACTCTGGCTTATCCGCAACAGAAAAATAAATTATTGAATTGTGTGGTTTCCTTCACCTAGTTCAATTAAACAATGTAAAAAATGTCATAAACAGAATATTAGATCTTATTTTTTGTACTGACATGCCAACTGCGGTTGACGAGTCACTTGATTCAATTCTTACTCCTGCTTGTCACCACCCACCTTTAGATATTACTATATTATGTAACCCTGTGAAAAACCAAACTAAAATTAAGACGCAATATCCCAACTTTAATAAAGCCAATTATATCGCAATTCACGATTATCTAACTGAAATTGACTGGTCTATATTGGAAGGAGGTAACCACGATGGAAATATTGAAGCCTGTTTTAAACTATATTAAATGAAAAAATGTAAAACACCACATTTATTATGAATTAATATTAACAGCCAACCAGGTTTCGCTCCAGAAATAAAGCCCGCTTTTTATACTAATATTAACTTGGGTAAGATAGACTTATATCTATAGACTTAAGAAAATTCTAAACCTACTTTTTCCTGGTGCGATCTTCAATCACTTATGGCATAATATGATGGGGTGGTGCACCTGATACATTTATTAAGCCTTTAAAAATAATTCAAAAACATATAATCAAAGTCATATATAACAAAAATAAAACATTCTCGTCCGACTTATTATACAAATTATCAAAATTATTTATATTACAATCTATGAAATATATATTTAAAAACAAAAATAATTTCAAAATAAATGAAAACAGAATGAGCAAAAGAACAAATAATACATTTTACACCCCCCAAACTAATAGTAAATTAATGCAGACACATAGCAGTTTCATTGGTCCTCGTACATTTAACCTTCTACCACTACAAACTCAAATGGTAAAATCTGTAAAAGAGGTAAAATTATGGCTGAATGACGCAGATATTGAAACGCTTTTTGTATAAATTTATCTATCCTTCTAGAACTCACTTGCCGTAACTTTCTAAACTGTAGTACATTATGTTTTTTCTTTACTTTTAACAATAACTACAAAAAAAAACTTTTAATGATTAAAACTTTTTAATAATTCATGACATACGGACATACTTGATATGTATATTATACTTTGATTTATTTACCATTTCATGTACTGTTTTTAAATTCGATATTAATTACAGAGCCAACGTATTTTGCCATTACTTAGTTTTTTTTTCTTTAGATACAACAGACATTATTTTTCTTCTTTTTTTTTAAACTTCTGTTTTATAATACATATCAGGTGTTATTATTTGAATTTGATGTTAATCTTAGTATAAGCATTTTTTGTATATAGTTATGCTATTATCCATGTATTATGTTACACTTACATACATAAACTGTGGATTTCCTCTGGTAAAGTCTGATAGGGCGTTAATGAATAATAAATAGTAAAAAACTATCATTCATTAACGCCCTATTTAGAAATTTTTGTTCCAATTAGCTTTAAATTATCTTCAAATTTCCCTAGCTGGTTTAACAAGGATTTCATTAAACTATTAATTGTAAAAGAAAAAAGCTCATAAAATTTACAAAGATACTAAAAATCTTTCTGATTTTACAATTTTCATCAAGTTAATAAAAAATTGTAATAGATTGTCAAACACTTGTTATGATAGTTGTATCAAGAATGTTGACTTTTCAATTTTTAATAATATAAAACATTTTTTTGACTACCTATTATAACTCACAAAAGAATGATAATCTTGGCATACCTGAAACTATGTGCCACAAACAGAAAACTTCTTGTAAAATTAAAGAAATTGTCAATTTGTTTGCAGATTTTTTAAGGATGTGTATGAAGCCGATATTCCCGACGAAAACATTCCAAATTTTGAGTCGGACATAAATTTACAATTATCTCAGATTCAAATTAAGATTAAAGACTGCAGTGTGTATTAAACTACTGGAACCTAATGTTGCTCAGGGCCAGATAAAATTTCCCCCATATTCCTTAAAAACTATGCAGATAGTGTCGCTTATCCACTATACCTACTCTTTAATGTGTTGAGCAAAAGTAGTGTTACATTTTTGTGTTATTTATTTATTTATATATTTATTTATTTATATATATATATTTATTTATATATTTATTTATTCAACACAAATAAATATATATTATATTGTGTTGGAAATATATGTTTTTGAAGAGTACGACTTTCAGTTAAAAAGCTGTGATTTTGTTTTTATTTTAATATTTTAATTATTATGTTTTTTCGCAATAGACGCAAGTCCAAAAGTAGTTGTGACGAAATAATCTCGAAATATATGTTAAATACGAATAATGAAGAAACCGTAGCAGATAAGTTTGTTGAATATTTTACAAATAGTGTTAACTCTATGATACATAAATGTGATTATTTAGCATCGAACGTCAGGCCGAATGAAGTGCAACATAGTATGTACCTACCCAGAGCTACCTGCCAAGAAATCAATATTATTGTTAGCAAATTAAACAATTCAAAGTCACCAGGGATTGACAACATTCGAATGTTTGACATTAAGACACATATTAATATTTTAGGGCCTGTTATAACACACTTTATCAATTTAATTTTATCGCAAGCAGTAATACCAGATGAACTAAAAAGTAGCATCATTAGGCCAATTTACAAAGGGGGCAAACATACAGATATTCAAAATTATAGGCCAATAAGCATATTGCCAGCCCTAGAAAAAATACTTGAAAAATACATTTCCATAAAACTTAATAAATATCTAGAATCTTTCTCTTTGTTGGATCCCAACCAATATGGATTTCAAAAGAAAAAAAGTACGGAAATGCTGCTTCAGGAATTTTCAAACCACATAAATTATGAATTAAATCTAAAAAAACAAGTTTTGGTTTTATTCATAGATAACTCTAAGGCATTTGATACCATTGATACAAATAAACTATTAGAAACACTGGAGGCAATAGGAATTAGAGGAAAGCTGCTAGTTTTATTAAAAATTTACTAACTGATCGACAAATAAGAGTAAAAATTCTTAAAAAATTTAGCAAAAGAAAATATATCTCAACAGGTGTTGCACAGGGGTCAATTCTAGGGCCAACCCTTTATATTATTTATGTCTCAATTATGAGAAAATTGTTTTCATTTGTTAAACATTTTGTATATGCAGACGATACGGCGCTCGTAATATCGCACGAAGATCTGGTTACTGCAATGAACCTTATGCAACATGATTTTATTGCCCTACTGAAATGGTCGCATGATGCAGGCCTCTTTATAAACGCCAAAAAAACTAAAATTATGCACATCAGATCTCCACACGCCAGATGTAATGTAATTCCTTCATTATATACACACACATTTGACTGCATACATAAAAATGTTGCACAGCCCTGTTCATGTGAAACCATTGATTTTGTCAAAAGTTATGTATATTTGGGTGTTACTATTGACTGCTACATGAAATGGGATGTACAAATTGCTAATGTTTGTAAACGTCTACGAGCTATTGTGGGTAGGATTTATAAAATAAAATATTTCGTGCCTATAAGTACTTTAAAGTTAATCTACTTATTTTTTTTTTTTTTTTTTTTTTTTTTTTTTTTTTTTTTTTTTTTTTTTTTTTTTTATAAATTTAATTTAGATTAAATTTGATAATATTATTATTAAGTTCTGCAAGTGTTTTAGTTTTTTATTATTGTGACAGCTGTTTCGGCTTACAAGGCCATTTTCAAACTGTGGTTAGTCCACATTGAGACGACGTTTTTATACTATTTCAAATGTAAATTTGAAATAGTATAAAATTGATTTATTACTGGTTACACCGATGACATGATCTATTGTTGGTTAAACCAATCTATGTTTTCCCCTCAGTAAATGGTAATGGGTTCTTAATTATTTACTAATGACTTTATTGCTATGAATTATTTGGGTGCATTATACTGCTTGGGTTTTGTGAAAATACTAAGAAGTGGTGAGTAAATTATTTTCCGTACTTTATTAATTAGTGTTAAATTTGGGTCATTCGTTCGTTTATTGATTTCTAATTGTTCAAGTAAATTTAATCTAATGCCCTTTTTTTCTATATGCAATGGTTTAGGACCCTTGTTGTTAAGTGGGGTATGATTATTCACCAAGAGATGTTCTGCGAATTTTGAGGATGTGTTTTTATTATTATAACATCGTATATGTTCTTGGAATCTAGTTGAGAATGCCCTCCCCGTTTGTCCGATGTAAGTGGCGTTACAATCGGCGTGGTCACATTTTAATTCATATATGCCACTGTTATTGAGTATAGGGATTTTACTTTTAGAGTTTTTAAGGCTTGTTCCTAAATTATTGTTTGTTCGAAAAGCTATATTTAAACCACATTTTTTAATTTCTTTTGCAATTTTTTCAGATATTGGGCCGAGGAATTCGAGACATGCAAATTTTTCTATATTTTTGTTATTTACCGGATATATTAAATTGATTTTATTTTTATATTTCTTATTTTTTATTATTTTTTCAATGTTATTTGCCTCATAGCCGTTATTAAGAGGAAACCGGGTGGTGTTTTTTCCATACAAACGTATTCCTCATTTCCCTCTCTGGATTTTGACACTAGAGAAAATATTTTTTTTACATAATATGAATATTGACTGCAAGCGTGTCGGTACGTTTTGATTTTTTTGATAAGTTACTTTTTATAGGAGTTATAACCCTTCAAAAATTGTTAAAATTGCCTTTTTTAACGCCATCAACAAACGTTCAGTATACAAATAAGACGATGTATTTTTAAAAAAAGCAAAACGTACAGACATAGAATGTTTTCTTTCAATACATTTGGTAAAAAAAATCTTGGAATTCGGTTCAGTTTTGGAGTAGAAAAATGAGGACTACAAAACCTCGATTTTGACTATTTTATTTAGGTATTATCAGGCTGAGGTGCATGTGTCCCTTTCTCTCAGTATTCGGGGGTGAGGGGGGACGGAGAGGGTTTTGTTGAATACGTATACAGTCAACGAAGTGATGTGACATTCTCAATAATTATATCGATACACTAGTCCACTAGTGTTGTCATGTCCCGAGTTATCGATGTTTTTTTAAAATTATTTTTCTGTTTGGTGACTTATCTTGAGTGTGCCAATACTTACCGAGCTTATTTACTAAAGATATTGTGACAAATTTAATTTGTTTACGTCAAATAAATTAATCGAAAAAAATTGAAAAAAAAAACACCTGTTACAGAGAGACCCCGAGATGATTCCGTTCCGTATTGCCGAGTTGGATATGGAACACAAAAATTAATTAAAATATTTTTTGATAACTTTTGAAGGTTGTACTCAACATAATATTATCCCTTTGTAGGACACTTTTTTTTAAGATACAACTACCGAACCAAAAAAAAACTTTTATATTTGACTATATATATTGTTCTAGATTTTTTTTTAAAATTATATTTTACAAGAAAATGTGTGATGGTAAGTAAGTACATACACCACTGATCGTTTGATGGAATGCTGGTACAGCGTATGTTCAGTGGTACATGCATCTACCACGTGTTGTTGAATCGATTATGTTATTATAATATCATATTATACAAATGAATATTGAAATATATGTAGGTATAAGAGGCACCATATTGTTTATTGTGCTACATATTAGGTACATACACATAACTAGTTTAGTTTTTATTTAACTTTTTTAATACGTTATATTATTACAGAAAAATGCACTTTTGGGAATACCTCCTACATCACTTGACATTTTCAATCTTCTTCAATGATCTAATATTTTTTGTTTTTAAACGCTTTATTGTAAAAAAAAATACTGTTTAACATCTACACAATGAAATTAAAACAATTTATGGTCCAGACCTTTCCCTCGCCGGTAAATTTCTTGGTATGCGACCGTCAATTATTTCTGGTAAAAGGCATTGGTGGTAGAAATTTTCTAACAGTGGAACGATTTTTTGCCAGATTTCATCGTCCCCCTCAATTTTTTCATACAGCAAACCTTTTGGACTCCACACAACAAAATAACAATAATTACGACGAGTAATATGTAACTGGCCTTGTACTTGGTAGAAGTAATTATGATTCCGTTTTAATGTTAAAGAATGGTCTTCCAATTTACAGTAATCAATTATCTTTTGTGCAATTCCCTCTTCTGGTGACATATTTGCTACACTATAAGGGCATTTAATTTCAATTATAGAATCCTCACCGATAAGGCCATCCGGACTTGCCGCTAAAAAGTTTTTGGTTTTATCGATAAATAGCCCACAAGCGGATACCTGCAAACTTGTTTTTTTTTAAAATTGCTCTATTGCTAGGCTTTCATTTTCTTTTCCATAATTTGTGGCCATAGTTCCTTTGAATTGTGAGTACAGTAAAGAGTTTAATACTCCCGTAACTGAAGTTTTTTACCGAAGCTTATATATTTTTCCAAAGTTAGACGCCGTTATCCGCTTACGTCTTTCAATTGCCCACAGATTGTTATTGCTTTGGCCTACCGTATTCCGTTCGAGCTCTTCCTTATTCGTTGAAGATAATTCTTTGAGAAATTCCTCTTTTTTCGTTTAAAATATTTCAGGTGGCATATCTGGTTCTAATTCCAATTGACCATAATTTTCATCGGGCCCTGTAACTTTTTTTCTTTTTTCTGTCGTATTTTCATTATACTTTAGTTTTTTTTTCGACACATTTGTGTATTCTCCTTCGAACGTCGTTTTCTCTCTATAAAGTGCTTCGTGTATTTGCCGGGACTGTGGCCTTGGATTTTCTTTTATATTCTTGAATGGGTTGCCAATTCACTATTCCACGAAGGTACTGCTCCAAAACATCTTGCTTGGTAAGATCCTCTTGTAGTAAAATTTACCCTTTTTCCACCTATAAATTTGGCGATAACGTTGTTGAATTGCTCCACAGTGTTATTTGTCACGTCAATAATAAGACTTTCTGCATTTGCTATTAGAGACAATAAGAATTGTTGGATATCAGTCCATATTCCACAATCTCGAAGATCGCTTACTAAATTTGGATCATCAGTATACTTCTCCGGCTTGCAATAGTACGATGCACAATTTTTATGATCACCAAACACATGATTTGCGGTATTTTTTATGTCCATTTTCAATTTTTTTTATTTTATCACTTTGTACTGTGTTTTCTTGCTCTTTTCTGTAATTTACTGCTCCAACTACAGCTCTTCTCATGCGTAAAACGTTTGCTTCAACCTTTTTCCTTATATGAACTGGTACAAAGCCTTTAGCGTTGTTGGTTTTTTATCCAAGTGCTTTCATTTTGTTGCAAAAATTGCGGAGTAAGTGATTTTTGCACTCTATTTTTTGTACTATAAGGTTAGGACCATATGGCATTTGTTGCATTATTTTTTCATGATGCTGGAGTCGCCATCACCAACTAGTTTGTTAAATTTCAATCCATGCATTTCCATGCTTCTCGAGAACCCTTCTGCTATAATGTGGGCTTCCATGGCATGAGCTCGGAGCAGGCAGTCACATGTATATACCTACGCACAAGTTGCGATGTGACTGAGATGATGAGTCAACAGCAGGCGCTCTTGTTGCGAGTTGCGACATGACTTTTTTATGTGTGCAGCAACCTGTATACACGCACCCACAAGTCTCATTTACTTGTGCGTGTGCAGAAGATGAGCTCGGAGCAGGCAGTCACATGTATATAACTACGCACAAGTCGCGATGTGACTGAGGTGATGAGCGAACAGCAGGCGCTCTAGTTGCGAGTTGCGACGTGACTTTTTGTATGTTAATACCGCACAAGAGTCCGAACTGCTCCCGTCTGGAGCCAGTGAGACTGTGGATTCCCCAATTGGCGACTTAATTGGACTAGTATTACAAAACCCTGTAAGCTGATTTGGCCGTAACTAAGTCGCCGCGTGTATCATTATTTCTCCAGACAATTATTTTATATTATATTTAATTAATATTCTTTTTAATGAATATTATTTTTAATATTGTGAAACAACATAAATTAATTAAAATCAATTTACTTGCGCACGCCGTGATTTGAATCCGAGACCTCCGGACTCGAAGTCGAGAGCCTTACCCCTCAACTACGGAGGCAAAATAAATGTATCTACGTACATATTTGTAGTAAGTAATAATAATAATAAAGTTAAGTACAATACAATATTAAATAATGTAGACATCACTATTTTATTACGAATATGTACCTAGGCACCTACTTAATTTTTGGAATAAATGAATAACAGTAAATGAAATAATAAGAACTGATCGCGATAATTTGACGCGAAGTCGCTATCGGGCGCGGCGCGACGTTTCGTGCTTCGAACACCTGCAGCCACGCACACACACGCATTGGGGTTCACCAATACACCGATAGCGCTTTTGCTGTCTCCGCTGAGATGAACGAAATAGAAATAATTTTTACAAATACCTATCGTTAAAATTTCTCGGCGCTCCTGCGCGCTCTTAATCGCGATCGTTTTTATCGTTTCCTTTTCTTTTACATAAGCTTTATTGTCTAAGGGAATGTTAATGAGTCTATGTACCATTGAATGGTACGCTGATAATTTATGAGACCAAGGATGATTTGAATTTGAATTTATTGTTGTATCTGTAAAAGTTGGTTTTCTAAATATTTCAAAGGTATGTTTATTATTACTTTTACCAATTGTCAGATCTAAAAAGTTTATTTTACCTTCAATCTCATGTTCAACTGTGAAGCAGATTTTATTATTAACGGTGTTGGCCCAATTAGTAAAGATATCTAACTGTCGGTTGGTACCATTCCAACATATAAGGATGTCGTCTACGTATCGGACATAATATACTATATGTTTAGCTAAGGGAGATTTAAGAATTATATTTTCAATATAATCCATAAATATCTCCGCTAGAAGTGGACTTAATGGTGACCCCATGGGGAGACCATCATGTTGTTGGTAATATATATCATTGAAAAGGAAATAATTTGTATCTACGCAGATTTTTATGAGCTGGAATAACTCTTTTCTTATTACCGGATTGATGTTGCATTTTTCCAAGATATTTTCAATTATTATTAGGCATTCTTTAATGGGGATGTTGGTAAATATGGATTTTACGTCTAGAGAAATGAATTTACAGTTATGCGGGAGATTAAAATTTTTTATTTTATTAACTAGTTCTATCGAGTTTTTGACACTGTAACGTGGTGAAAAATTTGTTAATTTTTTGAAGATGAAGTTAAGTCTTTTAGCCAGGTTTGATGTAGGGGCGTTAATAAAAGATACTACGGGCCTTATTGGATTATTCGCTTTATGGAGCTTAGGTTGGCCATACAGAGCTGGGGCTCTTGGGTTCATGACCCTTACGTTTTTCTTTGACCATTCGGTGGGGAATATGGCATTGCAATTATTTATAAGGATGTTGACGTTATTGACAATTTTATTGGTTGGATCCTTAGTTAAAATTTTAAAATCTTCTGGTAACAAGAAGTCTTCCACCTTACTGATGTAATCAATTCTATCTAAAATAACGATTGAGTTACCTTTGTCAGCTTTGGTTATAGTTAGATTATTATTTTTAATTTTATCTCTAATTTCTTTCAATGTTCGGGTTTCTGTACTGACAGCATATTTATTTTTATTGTTTATCGATTTTAGTGTTTTTTCTAAAATAACTGCCGTGACGTGTTTTGTTAAATTATTATTTTCCACTTTACGTAGAGAAATTTCAGTGTCGATAGCTAATGATTCTATTTGTTTGGGTGTTACTTCGCTAGGGATTTTATATTTAAAGCCTTTATCTAATAAATTATTTTCATCCGTTTCAAATGCAGTGTTTGACAAATTCACAGTTTTTTTATAAAATTCTATATTTTTCCTGGTGGGAATCTTAGTTATTTTCGAACTTTTATTTTTGTTATCAATCAAATTTTGAAGTTTATTTTGTTGTGTTTTAAATTTTTCAAATATAATTCCGTTAATATGTTCACGTGTATCAAAATCTAGGGTATCAAATTCCCATGCGTGAAGTTTAAATGTTAATTCTGAATGGATCACCTTTATGTAGTGAAGCAATGTGTCCCGTTTCCGACAGCACTCCTTTTTTTCTTCCTTCAGCCTTAGAACTTAATAATAATATTATCAAATTTAATCTAAATTAAATTTATAAAAAAATTAAATGGAGTTCTACGAATTAAACACAAAAACAATTAAAAAAAAAAAAAAAAAAAAAAAAAAAAAAAAAAAAAAAATTAATCTACTTATCTCTGGCTGAATCCACTATACGTTATGGAATTACTTCTTGGGGACATTCTTGTAAAACTAATATAAGCTATATACAAACATTACAAAACTCCATTATAAAATTGTTAATCCATAAATATGACAATCAACACAGAAGTAACATTAAATTAATATACAAGTCTCTGAATATTTTACCTGTCAGAGGATTATTGTTTTATAATATTGTAAGTCAACATGTTATATTGTCTGATTCATTGTATAGGGAAAGAGTTTGCCATAAACATAACACAAGATTCACTCAAAATGAAGGACTGGTAGTTCCGAAATGTACTAATAAATATGGTGAAAGAACTTTAAACTATATAGTACCCAAAATGTTTAACTTATTACCAATGACAATTAAAAATAATAACATGTATACTGCTAATGTTAAATATAATCTAAGGAAATGGTTATTGGATAATAATGATCTATACTGATGCCCCTGAAATGGAATTCATATTCTTAGAAAATGGAAAAACAATTATTTTTTTCTACCTGACTACCTACCTCTATTTATGAAACTATTGATGTACTTGTTGATAATACTAATTTGTTCATACATTTATTTTTACTTGCTTATTTTATAAGGCTTTTATGTTTTATGTTGATAATACTAATTTGTTCATACATTTATTTTTACTTGCTTATTATATAAGGCTTTTATGCTGCTATTTAAACTTTTCTGCAATGTAACCAATTTATGTAATTATGTACCGTTCAAATTGTATCTTATGAGTGTATAAATGTTGTCTCTATGTCCCTGCTGACAAACTACACAAGTAGTTTAGCGGGTTTAAATGTGAATTAAAAAAAAAAAAAAAAAAAAAAAAAAAAAAAAAAAAAAAAAAAAAAAAATAGATGATTAAATTTTAATACTCTAAATTCTTCAAACATTAAGTGTGTTGGATAATCTCTTGGTTTTTCAATTTTATTTTTATAATTAGACTAGAGAATTAGGCTAGAGAATTTCAAAAAAAAAGTGGGTGTGTCAAGCCTACGCAAGACAGAAGTGAAACTTCTAGTATTCCTCTCTCTCTATTTTCATTTCATCAAAAATTAAATGAATTAATTAAATGAACTACAACTATAAATGTAAATGTAAACGCAACACAAAACGCGAACACAACTTATCACAGCGGGAGCACGCTGCTAACTGATTCACTGGCCGTGGTGGGCGTGGCCGCGCAAGTGCGCTACCGGCCGACCTGCTAAACCGAACTCGTATCTCGCTCGTAACTCAAAGCAAAACGTTCGTGAGCGGCTCCCCCACCTCAACAAGCGCATATGGTGAGAGAGGGACAGTGAACGGTGAGCGGTGGTGGGGGTACCCGCATTTTCGTGTCGATCCTGACTCGGTTTTACTCCGTCCCCGAAAATCCATTACGCGCCTAAAGAAGTTTCACTTCAAAAATAAAATTTGTCCCCAGAAAATTAAATTTCATGGGGGGGGGGGGGGGGGTGGCTAGAGAATAGTAGCTCCGAATGAAGAAAAACGAACGTTTGCGCTAGTCTCACGGAATTCCGAATACGGAAAACGAATTCGGAAATCGAATACGAAAAACGTATGTATGCGGCCAGCCTTAGGGTGCCGACACATTACGCTATACGCATCAAAAGTTTTTTTACAACTCGCTTACGCGGCTGTCAGCTGTCAAGGTGATGGATCACGTACAAAGAAAATATATTCCGCGGCAGCTCCCCAATTGATCTGATCCCTCTCTTGTCGTAGGGAGAGGAAGATTAGAGCCTAGTGTAATACTTTAATATATAAACTGTACGGGTCACGCCTAAATAAGCGTTGACGCGTATAGCGTAATGGGTCTTAGGCTTTATGCAATCCAGTAAACATGAAATACGTCAGACGTGTTTATGGAAGTGTTTGTTTCCTGAGAAAGTAAAAAAATCTCTTACAATATCTTTTCATTTTCAAAAAAGATCCACGAATTTACTGGTTTTATATTTATAACTCATAACACATAACTGACGCAGCAAAAACAACACTGGGGTATTCTTTGATTAATGGGCCTTACAGACCACTCACTTTGGTTGGTTCAACCGTTGTGTGTCAAATGCAACGTTAACGCATACAACCCACCTCCACGGGGTTCAATTTTAAGTTCAACTCGATCAGATTGATAACAACCGCTCATCCAAATTGAGTCGTGTGTATAGCCCATTATTAACAACTATTGTTTCATAACTATACTGTTATATATTTTGTTTTGCATAAATATATGTTTCACGTTTATATGAACAAATTCCGAAAACACTATTACTTTTGGACGTAATTAGTTTGCTAACTTGCACTGCTTAGAATAACGAAACAAACCATTTTGTGTATAAAAATATATCGGCTTCTCAGTCTGGAGGTTGTGTGATATCAATTGTATTTTTTAATGAAATAAAATATTCAGTATCAAAGAATTGTCCAAAATAAAATATAAAATAATTTTAAAAGTTTTAACATAATTATAATGAACATAATATGGTCAGCTACTCTGATCAACTATGACATATAAAAGTTGATATTTAATGAAAAGGGTGAAATCATTTTTAATAAAATAATCCCATTTCGTATATACATATACCACTTTAAAAATGCACATCAAGTTATGGATTGTTGTTCTTGTTTCTGTTTTTCTCTCTTTGGATTCGAATGAATTATTTAATAAGTTTGTATTCTACTGTATTCAGTATTTCTTTTACGTATGTATACTGATGCATACATAAAAATAAACATACTGAGGTTATTGTTTCTGTATTACTTTGTTATTTTCGTTCTTTCTGTATTATCTATTTTTGTTATTTCAGTATTACCTTTACGTGGTTTAAGTAGGGTTGCCAGATAGTCGCGATAAAAAACCGAACATTTTTTTATCAAAGGGTCCCCCTTCGATTTTTTTTGGTACAATTTGTCAAAACGAAAGTGTCCTTTGATAATCATAAACCCCTTTGATTTTGACCAAAAAAAAATCAGAAAATTACCGAAAATTTCTGAGAGTGAGCACAATTAAACAGTTAGTAAACATTAAAACTTATATTTATTATTGCTATTGGTAAAAATACAATGACTTTTTAACATATTTGCCACTAGATGGTACTGCTTTAAATAATCGTTTATTGCCTGAAATTGTATCTTTAACAATTGTCAGTGCAACTGACATTTAAATTGAAGAAAACATATAATTCGCTTTTTACGTTATTCACACCTAGTAGATTTCTTTCGTCAGTTCATACATTACCCATTACACTAAAAACTTTTTCTACGAAGGTATTGGAAACGGGAAAACTGCATACATATTGCACCATATTCAACAGATTTGAGCAAGTATTGCTACCACCACCTGTCAGAATCGTTCACGGCTTTTGCTCTGTAAATTATCTCGTTAGTGAGGTATATATGTCGCGCATTTTAAAAAAACCGGACATGCGGTAATTCCAAAATTTTCTAGACCGGACAGCCGTTTAAAAAACCGTACTGTCCGTTCCAAAACCGGCACCATCTGGCAACCCTAGCTCATTATAATTAATTAGATAATTTTTTAATGATTTTTCTCTTATGATGTGTCTCTTTTGGCTTTGGCTTTATCTATATTTCTGCCAAATGTTTATTTTGTAAAAAATGGTTTTGTTACTATTAAAATTAAGCATAAAAAATATCATTCAAACAATGAAGTAGAGACGATGTTAAGAGCAAGCAGTCCCTTTAGTACGTACTTAAATATTTATCTTTTTCTGTTTAGTTGTTTGAATATTATCAATACTGTTTAAATGGGATCTTATATTTGCATAAAAGTTTTCATAAATAAATAAAAAAAGTTTTTTTCTTTTATCTACCTATCCTTGATATTTTTAGAGTTTTTATTCCGGCAGGACTGGGTAGTTGGCACAATATCCAATCTGCCGAATTAAATGGATGCAAAAAGATGCAAAAAAAATAATTGTCAGCGGGAACGTGATTCAAGATGGTCGCCACATTATCTGCACAAACTTTTAAATCGAAGGTCCAATTCATCAATTTTCAATATAAATATGTTACACGGACCGAAAGGGGTTGGGTATTAACCTACAGTTTTAAAAAAACAGTATTTTTTATTCTATTAAAAAAAACACATTTTCTACACAGGGCCTTACTAAACTTTTTAGAAAAAGATAAAAAAATGCACACATCTAAAAAGATTTTTGGGTGCTCTGGATTCACAAGTTTCCCGCCAATACTAAGAGTTTCCGGACACCGTGTAAATATAGCATTTACGTTTTCCTTGACTGGCTGCCTAATGCACGCCTACTTTGTGCGTAATCTTTACTAGAATCTGCGAATGGGTGTTGTTTATTTAATTAGTGTCGATTCTTCTTTTTCTTTCGTATGGTGGGGGGGGGGGGGTCAGACGGGGACATCTAGGTCTGCGAGCCAGTCTAGGGCCTCAGGCGTCGCCATGTGGACCTCATCACATTCGTTGACCACATGTTCGGTGGTCTGCACAACACCTCATTCACACATCATTAGCGTCAATAAAACAGTTATACACCAATATAGAATATATTAAAGAGATTATTCCTTCATGTAGAACAAAGAAAGGTACTGGCAAAACATTATAAAAATTTGAATGTGCACACCAAAAGGATATTTTTTTTAGAAACAATTTGGAACACCTCCTCGTAGTTCCCTCTCACCCCTCAAATGCCCCAAGATGCTGGGGGCGTAGCGAAGTTTATCAATTAAGAACATACATACTATATATATTACAAATGTAAATGAATTAAAGATAAGTATTTACACCTAGCATCAGTACTTATTTGAACTGGTGATTTCAGTATATTTACAATTTATAATATCTACATTCATATACCTATACATTCGTATATTTTTTGTCTTGCTTATTAGTGTGCACAAGAGCTTAATATATTCTAATCGAATCCTTGTCCGAATGTCAAAAATTAACCTATCACAAAATAGACCTGTTAAAAAATTAACGTGTGTGCGGGTATGTATGAGAGAGTTAATGAAATGAAATGACATCAACAATGAGTCTGAATCTATCTGAATGTCGGGATGTGGGTTAATTTCCACTTCGAAGATTTTACTTCATTCATACATTTGTAGGATCTTGGTAGTGTGCCAATGAAAGATAAAGATGTTGTTGTCACAGCGTTTTTTGTGAGGAGCGGTGACGTAACCGCTACACATTCATTAATATACTAAATGCACTAATTAAAACTCAAAAAGCCATAACGAAAATTATACTGAAAGTTCCTGTAAGAACTGGCACTGACGAAAGCTTCACCAATCTTAACATCATGTCAATTAAACAACTATATTCTTAACTGTACTCATTTACATTCATAAGTACAAAACCCAAGAAATAACAACACACACGTACAATAGAAACACTAGATCTCATGGTCAAAAACTTATCCAACAAATAACTACTGATACAACTTTTGGGCAAAAAAGCTTCTTATATCATAGTATTAAACTCTACAATAAAATACCACTCTCACTCAAAAACCTCAACATTATAACATTTAAATCTCAAATAAAAAGCTGGATACTTAATATAGGGAGATCTGAAATAGAAAATATACTGATATCAAACACAGACTAAAACCGAATTTACTAAACTGAACTATACAAAAAACACTATCTTACTTATTTTAAAATTATTTAAAAAAAATAAATTATACAACATGATATATGTTTATAATTAAATTCATATGTTACTTTGTTGTAATATTAATTTCTTATAATTAAATTATAATATCTAAATGAAATCATCAGCACGGGAGATCCCAGTGAGGATATCATTATCTCTATATGTTACTAAGAAAAGAAGACAGTAAATCATTATTATTCCAGAAATCAAAAGCGAAATTCTAATGGACCCCTATGTATTTTTTTTTAACCACCCAGTGCAACAATACACAATAAAAGGGATCTCATTAAATTATTTATCTGTACAGTAAAAGTGAAAAGGTTAAAAATATAGGTACATAAACAAGTTGTGGTTATATCAAATATTAGAAATGAGTTCATACCTTCATAACATAATTGTGTATATAGTGTTTTACAAAAATACCAAAAAATCTGTAAAACAAATTGACAGAGGATTAAGATAGTTTAAAAAAAATTGCAGTAAATAAAATTTTTATTTTTAAGTATTTTGTTTTCATTTTTATACTGCAGTTGTTCAAGGCAATTTTATCAAACGGAAAGATATATAGATATATATTTTCTTTCTGGAATTCCTGATAAAAATATTGCTAATTTATATAAAAAAAATCACATTCCTTTTAAAAACGGGATTGTAGGCAAGACCAATGTCCCGATATTATTACGAATTTACCAACATTCGGGAAGCGGCTTGCAGTCCCGTTTGTAACAGGATGACTAATTATTTGAATAGATCTAACGTGCATGTACGTGGAGACTTCTTCATATTTACTCATCATAAAAATAACATTTCAATAAAGCACACCCTTTTCCAGGGGACAAACAAAGCAGAAAAAAGTCCTTCAAAATATCGAAACGTAACATTTTCCGGTATCGGGTGTGGAATAATATTTGAATATCGGCTGTATAAACAGAACACAGTATACAAAACGAAGGCAAATATCATTTTGAATCTAACGTAAAAACGACGCAGAAAAGCCCTTAAAGGATTCCTGGATATGTTTTTATCCAAATGATATTTGAAAAGATATCTTATACTTGAGTCAATATGAATTTAAAAGTGCATTTACGAAAAACGCTGTTTGGAAAGGCGTTTTTGTAAGTAAGTTTTATTAATCTCCAGCGACCGTTCCTAAAAACATTACCTCAAACATTACGAAAAACATTAGCGCAAACATTTTAGATGGGGAAGTTCCCGTACACATTTTTGTTCGATGGAAAACAGTTTTCCGTGCGGGTGAAAGGGGAAAGACATGGGAGAGGTCAGTCACAGAGCATAAATCACGCCAGTTTTTGAGGTTATGTGCACTGAGCGAGCTTAATAATTATGAATTGAATAAATTGTAAATAAGTAATGTCGTAATGGATGATTGTTTCTATCATGTACTCACTTTTAAATAAAGTCCTTTAAGGCGATGCCATACGTAGTAATGCAAAATCGTGTGTTTTTGGTTTGAAAATTTGGTCACCTAGAAATGTTTCAGATGCTTTAATTAAAGAATGCGAGTAGAATACATCTTGACCTTTGAAATAATCGAGTATTTTTTATATAAGTCTTTTTATAAGCCCAGAAAAAAATAATGTATAGGCCTATGAAAACTGCTTTAAAGTTCAAAATCTCCTACTTACGAACCCATTTTCGGTTATGATTTTATTGTATAATGTGGCAAATTAAGTTATTTATAAAATGATAGGAAAAAAATTAAATATTTATGCCTGAACATCCACAAAATAAAATAAAAGGCACATTTTGGCCATGTTTTTTTATTGCATAAATGAAAACAGGCGGATGGTGTTAAGCAGGAATTTAAACCTTATAGCCATCTACGTAAGGGTTGTTATTGATAGCGGCTCAATTTAAAATATTACACGACGTATTGCATCGCCTTAAGTGTACACAGAGGGCCCAACAAACATCCGGACCAATTTTTGACAGCTGCTGCTGTTTCCAGATTCTCAAGTGGTACATCAGAATTGTAGATGAATCCTCAGTTGAGAGAAATCGTAATGGAAATCGCATTTCCGGTAAGATGGCGTCGCTTTTCCACGTTGTTTATTTTTGATATTTGAGCGAATAAATAAAACTAATCCATCGAAATCAGTTTTCGAGACGCGGAAGAAATTACCTAAACCAAATCTGTCGTATATTTTCAAATCCTGATATAAATTGAAATTTTTAGGTCGAAGGTACGGTCGAACCCGAAAGCGGTGTTTCCTTCTCACCAGAACTCATATTGACAATTGACAGCGAAAATCTGAAAGCACATAGTCTTCCTTCAAAAATTTGGCGGTAATGTTTGTGGTACAGCGCCCTTGAGGTGATTTTTCACGATAACCGCGCTGTATAAATTAGCCAAATATTATTATTAATAATGTTTGACGTATTGTTGGAAACATTTGCTGGAGACTCTGCTTAAGAGAAACTTTATTTTGGATTTGAGGCCAAAATACCCAACCAAACTGATATTTTTTTTTAGAATTAAAATGTGTAGAAAATAATACCTAATATGGGTGTTAGTTATACAGGATTTTCCAATAAGAGGTGTTATTTTGATATTCAATGGTAAAAGATCACTGGTTTCGTTGCTTGTGTGGCACGTAGCGTCTTGTTGAAAGCAAACGTTGTCCAGATCAATACCATCCAATTTCGGCCATAAAAAATCATTAATCATCTCTCGATAGCGCAATCCATTCACCGTAACTGTTGCTCCAGCCTCATTTTCGAAAAAGTAAGGTCCAATGACTCCGCAGGACCATAAACCGCACCAAACAGTCACACGTTGAGGATAGAGAGGCTTTTCAACAATAACTCTTGGGTTTTCCCAGCCCCAGATGCGACAATTTTGCTTGTTGACAAAGCCACCGAGGTGGAAATGGGCCTCATCACTCTAGATGATTTGCATTTGATTCACTCAAGTGAATTTTAATGCGTTGTTGAAGCGTTTATCGTTCCATTTTTATTAATGGCGTAGTTTCTACTTGTCAAATGTCAAAAAATGACAGCTTCAAAAGTAACATCTACCGAAATAGCAAGCTATTCAAAATAACACCTCTTATTGGAAAACCCTGTATTTATTTATTTGTGTTGCGATGAAGATTTTAGTGTCCTTTTCTTTCAGATGGGTACAGAATTTATATCCAAGTCATAGGTTTATTACAGCCGCTTCATACTAGAAGCACGAGTGTGTGCCGCGATAAAGATCTTAGTGTCCTCATCTTCCAGGTGGGTGCAGAATTTATTAAAAATTTTTCTCATTTATAATTTACAAAAAAGGTAGGTATACAAAGTTTTAACACTGATTTCAGTTTTGCCCAAGAATCGAAACGTAGGCTTAGTTTGAAATAGCTTTTGCGGGTGTTTAGAAGAGATCTGAACAGATTGTAGGTACTTAATTTATTCACACCAATCCTCTTCAATATCCTACGTACTCTCCCGTTAAAAAAAGAAAAATTACATGCAAAACATTCGCATTTACGATTCGAAAGTAAAATAAAGTAATCTTCATTTGTTCTAACAATAAGATAAAGGTTTTGACATTAACAGTTTGTGAATACGATCATTGATTTAATTCAATTAATAATTTTAATAATATACATAAAGTTATATTCAGTTCTCGGGTAAAATTCGGTTTAGGGGAGTCACTCAAATAACCGAAATTGAACTTGATTTGGACTAATTTAGGGCTGGGGAATCCGAATCTGCGAATTAGGTGGGGGTCGGTACTATTAACTGAGATATAGGGTCTTGAAATTTCGTACGCGATACATAGAAACCATGTTTTATTTATCAACTATGATTTAAGAAAATCATTTCCTGGGTTCAAGTTGTAAATAATTCCGCAAGAATTTTGTAATCATTCAAAAAGATAGCAGCCAAAAATATGGCAAAATTAGTTGAAGATAATAAAGTTAATACTGAAGTTGAAATATGAGATCGACAAAGATGACGTAAAAAAATTGGTCTGGATTAAGGCTTTGTCCCGGTAAGGCAGTAATCCTGGGTTTGATTCCCAGTTACGACCGTTACCATTTTATTTTATCTGTTCTTCTTGTTATCTACCTTTTCGATGATTGATAATATTTATTTTTCCATTTGAATTATTTATAGTTTGAAAAAGTTCAAGATAGTACAGATTAGAAATAGAAGGACCACCCCATTAACGACCAACTACCACGACGCATGGAAAATTAATTACGTGTAGATATCCAACCCAGCTACAAGATAGTTTATTACAAAATATACTTTTGCAGCGCAAACGGATATTGTTCAACGAATTCTGCACATCACTGTGTACGTCAGAACTGTGGGTAGATTAGCATACAAATGGCAACAGTTAAAATTTACATACAATAATTCTCAACGTTATCTGTTAAATAAATACACTGTTATAAAACTCCAATCACTTTAATTCAATAATAATACAGAACGATGACTTGGTCTCATGTTGTTGTTCGCTCAAAGTTCGAAATTTAGAAGAAGGATGATTTGATTCTGTAACCTCTGTCATGGCGTGTTCTCACCTTGATGAGTCCTTAAGTTCCATTTATAGAACCAAAGTTGAAGTCATTTATTTTGGGTTTATATTATATTCTATACCGTAGAACAGCCTGTTCTCATGGATCTGTTTCGTAAATTATATTCTATAATATACTGTTTAATAGATCAGGTGAGATTCCGGCTCAACAGAAAATGGTTCCACTAATATCGCTCTAATGTCAAATCAAAGGGAGAATATATACAAATATTGCTCATAAATAACTTATTAGAACAATGTTCAAAAAACCATGTCTTCATCCCACTGAAAATCTTTTAATTAAAAATAAAATACTTGATATCAGGAAGCTATTCATTAAAAAAATATCCATATAAATTGCATAAAATCGTCACCTTCCCACATATCTCACACTCAGAACACTAGAGCTAAATCTAACAATCATTTACAAGTGCCAAAAATTAAATCCACTCTTGCTAAAAACACGAATCTTACCTCGCTCCTTCCATATTCAATATTTTCTTAAAAGAAACACAACATATAACTGAAAACAACAGAAAATATACGTATAAAAACTTAATATGGTTAATGAACAAACATAGAAATTGCATTAACAAGTTACTTGCAAACCGTTCGTGTTAATAAACATAATTTTAAGTAAATGTAAATTTTACACCGAAAATGGTTTCTAATGTGTCTCCTATATGTTGAATACTCTTTTTCTGTTTCTCTTTTTTCTTTTTTCTTTAATGCATTTTTCTTTCCTTCTTACAATGTATTTATTATGGGCCTACATCATTTATGTTAGACAATTGAGGGTGTTATTATTTCATTTTATTGTATTTTTTACACATACACAGACTATTATAATGTTTCTAATGTTTTAAACGCAATTGCTAAAGGATTTTCCTTACTTTTTCTTACGTACTTTTATTTTTAAACACAACTTTACTCTATACATATGATAGGTTTTTATGGGGTACTCCATCTCAATAAGAACTCTCACACTAAATATTGTTCTATTATTTTTATATATGTATGTATTATTTTATGTATTTTTTATTAAGCCCTGATTTGTTTATAAAATATATGTAATGATACTGCTACCCGGCTCAAAACAAATATTGTCTAGAGCAGGGGTTCCCAACCTTTTTGTATTCTAGAGCACATTCTAAAATGTCGGTAGGGTGGCGGTCACCACCTATTTTTAAACGACAAACTAGGGGCAGCAATCGCAATCAAAATGACAACAACGCGGTTCCAGGCGGGGAATGCTATTTGCACATCATTCCTTGTACACGCCGAAAACGCGAAGTAAGCCGATGATCGCTGAACCGGTCGGGACGCTACGAGTACGTGACTACTGTCAGTTTGGCTGTCGGGACCATGCTTATTACTTTCACTGACAGACAGAGCTGGCAGAGTTATGTGCCATGTGTTTTGGCGCCTTCGGCGTTCATCGGCTCAGTTCGTGGTGTTCATTCACTTCGGGTTTTCTGAGTGTACAAGGAGTGATGTGCAAATAGAACTTCCGTTCCAGGCTAGCGTGAAGAGTGCAGTCTGGCTCGCCGCTAGACAGGTTGCGACAAGTACTGTCAGCAAAGGAACCACTCATACATACAATATCGCAAACATACGAACGTATTTAGTAAACCTAGGCACTCAAAAAATTAAAACTCTAACAAATAAATAAGAAAAATTCACATTTTTAATTAATGTTTATGAAAAAATTATTTCAATCTCTAATAGTGGCGGGCACATATGAATCGTTGCACGGGGTTAAGAACCCCTGGTCTAGAGAGTCGGATAGCGCAGATGATTTGTAAATAACCATTGATGTTAATAAACGACCGGGTTACCGGCAATAAAAAAAATTGCCAATCTGTTGCGTTATTTTAGGGATCAAAAGCTCCATTATATGGTTCCATGATAACTCAACACAGTGACAATTCAACACACTTTTAAAAAGTGATGTAAAGTCATTAGAAACGATGATTTTTTTAACCTAACCTAACCTACCCTACATAACCCAGTTAAAAAAGTTTTTGTTTCATCACTTTCCATGACTTTATATAACTTTTTAAAGTTGTGATGAATTATCATTGTGATGATTTATCTGGTTACCATTTTATCCATGTATGTTTCTTTTTTCTGTTGATGACAAGATATTGTAAAGTTACGCATTCTGAAAATGGGCACGTTGTAACCAACGTTGCCATCACGTTAAGATGAGATAATACCCTAAAATAAAGCCAGAATCTTAACGACGTAAGTAAAGCAGCCGTGCACAAAAATATGCAACGCGTGCCCTGGTGTATTGGACAGACCCAAGGTTGAAGTTGCCCTATCAAATCTCTAAAATAAAGTGGTAATCCTAAAGACACAATTTATGAAGTCGTGTAGAAACAGTATTCGGCCCGCGGGACGGTGTAATGGACCGACCTATGGTCGACTTAGAAAATTCATCTTTCCGTGGGGTTTATTTTAATTATTTCTGATGAACTTATTACTAAAATAACAAATGTTTCTAGAGGGATCCCTCGGAATGTTACTAATTCACCGTCTAGAAACATAAAATCTGGTGCTTAATGCTAATTTAATATTAAGAAAACGTTTTATAAAATTTTCAAATCATTTTACATAAAATATTTTAGCAGTGAGGTTCTGTTTTTATGAATCTTAAATATAAATATCTTATATCCGTATCACTTCGGATGAAACTTAACCTCCCTCTAGAAAATTTTGAGATTTTAGAAATACGTTTATCAGAAATAATAAAATGTGAGAGTCGAGCAAACCTCCGTTATTAGAGTCTTATCTCGCATGTTGCCAAGGAAGGCACTTAAACATGAGCCGTGATGTATGGATGTATTAAACGAATTATGATAGCACCATAGAATCATCATACCTCGTTCATATTAGGGGAATTTAATGTCGTATTATATATTGAGTAGCAGCCTGTGAGGTATTCATGAATTAGTGAGGGAATGGATTAGTTACTAGAGTAACTAATCATGTTCGTGTGAGTTCCCCATTAGACGGAGAGATTATTTTCAGAATATTAATAATTAGAAATTATTTGAGAATATCAAGCAGAGTTAAAGATCCTCTAAGTATCGCCCTGGTGAAGGACCATGCATTTGACGCATTTAGAATCGAAATGTTGATTGAAATGCTTTAACCGTGTTTTGTGACCTGATCTGAAAAGTTAGGTATTTTCCCGCCTCCTTCTACCCCATATAATTCTTCTCCCACTACCTTCAACCTCACACCCTAACTGTGGATGCCAAAATCCCGCTGACTCAATAAGGTCGGGAGCAGTTGGTATCAAAAATTATTATTTAGTACCGTGATGAACATTAAAAAATAAATATTTAAAGGGTGTGGTGACACCGATGAACAGATACTCTCCAGATGATAAGTCCCCAGACAGGCTACACGGCGAAAAATGAGTAATGCTGACTTATTGAAAAATCTCTTCAAATTATTAGCCATCCTGTTAAAGATAAAGTGTTGAAAAATTCATAATAATTTCGGATCACGTGTTCATCCACCTGCAATTGTCTTAATAATATATAAAGCCGAAATGCAAATAAGAACAAGTTATCGGACAACGTGACAAAACATTGATATTTCACTTAAAGTTTATAAGTATACCTATCGATTCATTCGGGTAGTGAAATTGTTTGTCGGCTCAAGAATAAATTTTGTTATTAAAAATGTTAGGTCAATTTTAGCAGAAGTAAGGAATAAATTAACTTAGGGCGCACGTACACGCCTATAGCAATATTTTTCGGTTTATCGACAAACACTCCTCCTTTAAGTTGCAAGTAGGATCAAAGTTAACTTTTGACAGCAGTGTAAAAAAAATAAACCCTACCTGAATTTGAATAGAAATGAAAGCCGTTTATTCTTTAAAAACATTATCCATTCATTTGTTTATTTTTATCAAGTTTAATTTGTAGAACTTCGTTTTTTTTTTAACAATTTCTGACTTTATGTCCTGGTTAAATCTTTCCCATAGGAAAAACTAAACCCTTCCACACACTTTTCCACAAATGATCATCTAGTCAATCAACACTATGCAAGTGCATTATGTAAGCAAAATAAATACAAAACAATACAAGAACAACACGTCAACTCACCAGAGATCAAATGGGAAAATAATTCCCCGACTCCAGATATTTTCATATTCGGGTTCGGCTCGGTAGAACTCCTAACAGGGCCTATAAATCTTACTGATCCCTCAACATAAATATTTAAAAAATCTTTCGTAATCCTACATGTATTTAAAATGACTGATTTTTTCATTTTTATATATAATTTTTTCGGTAGATCTAATACGCCTAAATTTTGAATGAGAGAGCTAGGTATACTGCCAGTAGCCGAAATAACAAATGGTAATATTTTTATAGTCTGAGAATGCCAAATTCTTTTCATCTCATTTTCTAAATCTGTGTATTTTCTTACTATTAATAAGTTCATAAAAAGTTAAAATAAGTTAAGTTTTTATAAAAAGTTCTTTTCTTTATTTAATAATATTATTATACAATTAAAAAAACGGACTATTAATGAGCATGTTTTGCTGTGTATGATATATAGGTATATGATATAAATGTAGGTATATGGAAATATTGTTAAATATAAATAATTCAAATTATCTATCCAGATACACGTTTTCAAAAGGAAATTGGCTTGTGCAATGAACCTATAAATTAATTTGTTTATGCCGGTTTGATATAAATGAATTCTATTACATAATCAAAGATAGGGTTGTATTTACCACTGGACGGAGAAAATAACTGATGAAAATATTGCTAATTTATTAAGAATTTCTTCAAATTCGTAATCCGGTTAAAAACGGGATTGCAATACCTTAAAAAATTAATTGATAGGTTTTCTAAACTTTTAGTAAAATACCAATGTATTAACATGATGTCGGAATGTCACTATCTTTACTAAAAGTTTAACAGGATTTACTAAAAGTTTATCAGGAAACGGTCTATAATCCCGTTTTTAACTAGAAGTTCTCTCAACGACTACTAAACACACGAATGACTGAAGTTAAATGCTAACTTAAGCCGTTTTAATGAAATTTTCCCTAAAAAAATTAGCTACCGTTCCTCGCTCAAGTGTAACCGGCATTAGAGGGTCTTAAGGGGTGATTCGTCTCTCGTGAGCGGAACTATCTCTATTTGAATTCGTCCTCAGGGAGATGTCAGGTGTGTCGTACACCTGTTTACGCGTGCGCGAGCTTCCTCCACCCCCAGGCGGGAGGCTGTTGCGCGAAGGGTCGTGGTAGCTCAGTGTTCGACGGACGCCCGCCGAGGTCCGACCCTTAAACCGCCGGCGTCTCATTTCGAATCGACGTCGGAATTTCCCGCTCGCGAAATCGGATTTGACGTTTTCTCGATTTCTGCTCCCTGAGAATAATTTACCGCGTTTTTCTCGCTTTACGCGTCTTGTAATCTTATTGAACGCGTCGGCGTTTTACACTTTTTTTACGGGGACCCGAATAAATATATTTTGATGTTGCTCCGTTACTTGTGTATTTGCAAGTTTATTGGGGAATGTTCAAGTTTTGTGGCGAATATTAAAAGTGAACTTGTGTATCGTTAGCTTTATATTTCACTCACGAGGAATTATAAAATTTATGCCTAAGTTGGATAAAATAAAGTTTTAATGCATTTCAAAATTATTTAATATATAATATAATACATGAAAATTATTTTGTTAATCGTTAAATAACAAGTTTAAATTAGTTGTGTTTTCGAAAATTTAAATCATAATTGAAGTTCCATTTACAATAACGATAACATTAACGGATAAAAAATATTTTCTATATTTTCGAGCCTTTTGATAAATAATATAATCTAAAAATACAATACATAATAATAAAAAAAACAATTAAAAATGATGGTTAAAAATTCAACTACAATCATTATTTTTAATACATAAAACACGACAGTTCACGTTGGTCGTAAAAAGAGCAAATTGTGTAGATTGGAATTTAAATCACCCCCTCTTAAGGGTTTGTATTACAATAAAAGTGTCTGCATTAGTTCTTGCGAGACAGACATGTGAAAAAGTCACCCCTTGCTGGATGTTCTACACTCACAACTTTCTCCAAGGCGTATACTATCGTAAGTAATGATAATATATGTACAATTTGAACTAGATTTAAAGTTATTTGATGTGATCACGTGTAACGTGTTCATATGCCCTGATGAGGGACACTTAAACGCTGCCCGAAACGTTGGCTAAACGAGGAGGAAGTGCCAAAGGAAACCAAAAATTAATAAAAATGATACATTTGGCAGTATAAAATCTTAAATCACATCAAATTTCAATTATATTAAAGGCGTACCTTAAACTGAACCGAACGAAAAAATTGATGTTGTTTCGATTTGATTTTGTAAGAACTAAAGTATGCTTATATATATATTTTTAGTTTTCGAATCTACATACTATTAATTAAGATTTTAAGACGCTTCAGCGAAAAAACACAAAATACAAAAACGAAATTCATATACTGAAGAATATATCAAAGTACCCACAGAAATATATTAAAAATTTCCAGATACATATTTTATTTGGGTATGTATCAATAAGAAATTCCAGGAAAAACACAAAATAGCGAAGGATATTTCGAAAAAAAATCACTGCGCCTTTCGATACAGCAACTACACTCTAATGAAAGCATGATTGGGCGGAAAACGAATGCCCTTTTCTTTCAAGTCACGTTAACGAAGTTACAGTGAAAAGTAAAAAAAAGTAGTACACAGAAAAAAGTACAAAACTGAAAATTCCTTCCATACGAATTTGAATAAAAAAATTTGTTTCATTTGGCCCATTAGTCCAGGGCCCTGTCTCATTTATACTCGCCTGACATTGTAGATCTCTATCCCATTTGAATATCGGAAACACAGTTTTGTATTGATAAAGCCCGATTAGGCAAATATTTAAATCATGAAACACATTTCTTCGAAAGGCATTTCTTGTGTTCTTCTTTATTCTGTCATTACATCTGACAATGTTCTGTTACGAAGTTACTAATTTCCAGTAAAACAAAAATATCCCACAAAAGTTTATCCACTAGAAATACTTAATTAGAAATAACTGAAATTCAAATAAAATTACTGTTTTCCAAATCCGTGAAAAGTAATAAAGTACTATAAATCAATAGGTTCACATTTTAATTACGTTACCTATTTTATTTTAGCGTATTTATATTACCTTAGTAATTATTGCTGAATTGAAAATGGCGATTCTATTCATGTTTCAGTGGAGAGTTTCTTTTGAATTATTACGAAATCTTACAAAATAAGGTTTAACATTAGCCGCTATTTTATCGCCCGGCATAAATCACGGGAAAATGTGGCTAATAACTTAATTAAAAACATTGTCAAACTTGCCGTTATAGCGTGCCCGTAGCCGTGATACAATCTCAGGTCAAGGTTTGCCTTTCAAATTTATTTATTATTATTTATGAATAAGGCATTAGACTGAAGGCATAAAAATTGTACAATTCCGCGGGCAAAAAAACGAAAGCTTTTTCATACGAAAGTGTCGATTGTACCCACGTAAAACAACCATCGCAAGATTAATATTTCTTTTGGAAAGGATCATTATTTTAATGTTGGATTTTTACAATTTATTAGTTAACCCGCTGGTAATGTGTTCTTCTAAACTACAGTTGCACATTTTTAAAATGTATAATCTTTATTTTAAAAAAATACTTCGTTAATTTTGTAACATGGCATAACTTCTTTGGGGGTTTAGTAAAAGTATTAATAAATGGGGCCACTCAGTATCACTCGGCTTGACCAGTATTTCAAAAAACATGAGTCCAGTCAGTAAAGGGTTTGAAGACGCCTAATCCATATTTATTTTTTAAATTATTAGAACTAAAACTGAAACGTATAAACCCGTCTCAAAAAAGGATAAAGATTTTAATTTTGTTATTTAAAAATACTGAGATTTAGATATATTATAAATAAACTCATAGAATTGCTTTACATTTCTCAACAGTATTCTGTAGTGGCCAAGAAATTTAAATTCGATTTGTCCGACTTTCATTCAATAGTTGCCGACTTAAAATAAAATTGAAATAATGAACACTTTTTTAAACAAGCAGAAAAAAATAGGACAGATACGTATTTATTGAATCACACATTTGATCATACATGCATAGGTATTCAATAGCAGGTAAAAAAATACCTATCTAATTAATTTTATTTCGGTACGTACCTACTACACATAATTTAAATTTTCAACCCCTTTTTGGATATTCACATAGTAATATTAACTTCTTTGTATTTAAATATATTTTGTATCTATTTACTTAAAATTTGTAGAAAATCCATCAAGTAGACATTATTTATAACATAATAATAATTTGAACCTGTTATAAACAATATTTTTTGCTAATGAGATGGCTGTATTTTGTCGATACTGATTAAAAATAAAATAAACTGTATTTGAATCTTCCATTTTGACTATAATCAGCAAATATATGTAAATAAAACCCAATTTACGATGCCTCGTAGATATGAAGATTTAATTAATAAAAAAAAAATTGAAATGGATTTTGTGATCATCTGTTAACTTTACCTATCTGGAATGTCTTGATACTGTTATCTCTTATAATATTGAAATTAATACTCGTATATGCAAGAATTAAAACGAATCACTCGAGACGAGGTAAAAATATGATTTCGGGCTGCACAATAAAGAGCGGGTACTTAATTCTAAATATAGCAACGTGTATCAATTTTAATATTAAATAATATGATAAAAATGAAACTGTTCATTGTTATTATGTGTCAATTTGTATTTACTTATAATAAAAATAGTTATAAATAGGGATATACCTGAGATACTTTAAATCGGTGATTCCTGAAATTAATTGGATTAAAAAAAAAAAAAAAAATTGTGTCCAGTGACTTTTTTATGATGTTTTATTTGCAATTGAAAAAAAAACACAAATGTCACCGGAGATCAAAATTTTTAACTACAGATAGTGTCAGGAATTACTGGTTAGAGTAAGTCATAACACCCGTACATCTCAATATTCCAATGCCCTTTTTTCAATTGCACTTTGCTGGGGTGAAATCATTCATTTTACGAAATGTATTTCTTTGAATAATCTTTTAGGTTCTTGTAAAACAGTGAAAAAGCAGAACACGATAAAAAAATAATAGGCTATTTCGGTTAGGTTGGGTTAGCTTAGGTAAGGTTAGGTGAGGTAAGATATGTTTTTTCTTCACTTTTCATAATTTCTCAATGTTCGTGGAACTTCTGATTTTCTCTTTTAAAGATATTTTTCTGGGGTGAAATCAGACGCTGAATTATACCAAAAATATTTCGTTGAACATTTTTTTTTGTCTTGCGACAGAAAAATAAAACCTAAAATATGGTGTCTAAAATAACTTGCCCCTCTCGCAAGACTCGTACTGACTGTCACATTCACAGTCAGATACTTATTTAATTAAGCCGGCAGAAGTTCCCAACTATTCTCTTTGAGTCACTGAAAGTCGGTAAAGGAAAGGGTGAGGGCAAGTGGATGCGATGGCGAAGGAACACACCCCACATATTATACGAGGGTGTCTTTTAAAGACTTGATTAACTGCTCGAAGAAGGTCCGGAACCGTCAACCGAGGAGAGGCGAACTAAAGTGATAAAAAACAGTTCTACTACAAACACGAGTTCGCCATTAGTTGGCGGCAATATGTACCACCAAAACTTTCGTATTACAAACAGTTGTTCTGATATTATTGAAGCGTGGAGGGATCGGGGCAGTTATGAAAATCCTCGTGACAAAGTGGTAAGACGGACTCCACGATTGAGGATTAAGACTCTCGACTAGCCAACTAACTTTGACGGCCGGCGTGGTCTAGTGGTATACGCTTTTGACTACAGATCCGAAGGTCGCGGGTTCGAACCCGGCGTGCGCAAATAAATTTTATTTGATTAATTTGTGTTATTTCACAATTAATTAATTAAAAATAATATATAGTATATTTGCGGCACGTTCCAGAGTGGAAGATACTCTCAGTATCGCCCTGGTGTAAGACCACCATTCAGAATTGAAACGTTGCTTGAAATGGCTTTAGCCGTGTTTGGTGACCAGATCTGAATAGCCAGGTACTTCCCCACCTTCCTCTTCCCCATCTCCCTCCCCTCCCCAATACCCTCAGCCTCACAACATACCCCAATTGGGGATGCCATAGTCTCACTGGCTCCAGACGGGAGCAGTTGGGACTCTTGTGCGGTAATACTGTAAAAAAAAAAAAAAAAAAAGCAACCCGGAGGTCACGGGTCGAAATAAATTTTATATGATTTATTGTGTTATTTCATTATTTATTAATAAAACAAACATGCTGAATATAGCAAAAAAAAAAAATTGGAAAAATATATCTTTTTTGGTAAGAATTCGCCAAAAACTTTAACTGCAACTCCATTATTGCTCCACATTTTAACTACTTCTCAACTATCATTTTCCTGCGTAACGGCCGAGAAAAAAAATAAATTTCAAATTCTCGAAAATAGGGCAATGAGAACAATACTTAGACGAAATAGATATTCAAAAGTAAATAAAATGTTAAAGGAACTAAATTGGCTAACGGTGAAACAGATGCTGACATTGAACACGATGATATTTGTACATAAATTAATAAACAACCTGTTACCCAAATATTTCTCAAATAAAATTTTATACAACAAGGACATACACAAACGTAAAACAAGGACGTGCAATGAAATCAGGCTACCAAAAAAGGACAAGGCGAATACTCAGAATAGTATATTATATAGGTAAAGGGATGAAATACTATAATGCGCTGCCGGAAAACTTAAAGTCTGCACCAATTGGAAGGTTCAAGATGTTGTATAGGAGCCACATCAAGCAGGAGAAAATATAACATATATGCATGTAACAATTAATTAGTAATTTGTAACCTTAAATGTACAAATTACTAAAATAAAATTAACAAATAAAAATAATATAAAGTATATATGCGGCACGTTCCGGAGTGGAAGAAACTCTTAATGTCGTCTTGGTGTAAGTCCGCCCTTCAGAATTGAAACGTTACTTGAAATGGCTTTAGCCATGTTTGGTGACAACATCTGAAAAGTCAGATACTTCTCCACCTTGCTCTACCCCATCTCCTTCACCTTCCTACTACCTTCCCCAAATATGTTAACTGATTTACAACTTTAACCTGTATCCCTTCATACTGATAACAGGCATGTCGATTTCATTAAATATTTGTGTAGTGTCGTTACGGCAGAATTTGAACAAATGAGATAACTAAAAAATGGCCCTCATTTTTCTTATAGTTTTCGCCGTGAAAAACGTGCTCCTCCTTAGCTCTTGTATCGCCGGAATCACGAAAGTAAGCTATGAACCATGGACCAGATGGTTCGTAAGATTGCCAGCTTTAAGTACCTACTCAGTGGCAGGGTAGTTTGCGAGCTAAGACATCGCGGTTCCGGCGTTCGATCCTGGACACTTACGAAGAAATGCATAAGTTTACTTACAAAATAAACCGATACTAATTACTTACAAAATTAACCGAAATTAATGTTGGAAAATTATGTCGATCTTAGAAAAAAATATAGTTATTAAGATATTGTTAATTCTGAATTTGAAATATGAGATCGACAAATACGACGTTAAATAATTAGATCCTAATGGTCGAGTGACAGAGATCCTGGGTTCGATTCCTAGTTGTAACTGTTATCTTTTTATTGTCTGTAGCTTGTTCTGTTTTATGTTTCGTTCATATTTGTCAGTATTATCTTCTTAAAAATATAAATTAATGTTTTTGCTACGGGAAAAAATTCCACAAGTACAAAAATTCGGAAATACCATACCGAAATAGACGAGAAGTTATAAAACCTATATCACGACGGCGCCATCTTGTTTTTTTTTGTAAATTTTAATTTTTCTTTATTCGGTATATACCATGGGAATTACAAAAAAGTATGTCTATTGCATATATCTAATATTTATTGAATTGTTTTGGATTTTACGACGACCAGTACGTGTTGTGGCGTCCGAAGGCATTTCCGAATGTCACTGAAAGAAGCGTGCATAGTGAACACGTGACTCTGGCAATGCACTTTTCAAAATCATTTTTTTGCCTACTAACTACTATAACCTGTGAAGGTATGCTTTTATAGACCATTTTTAGGAAAATAAAGAATTGTACATCATTAACTACTGAAAACGTAAAGACAAGAAATTTGATCATCTTTGTAAACCATCTGTTCGCAATCTGAAAATCTGAAAACCGAGAAAAGTTATGCTTGTTATGAAAGGCAACTTGATACGACGCCGACGCGACGTGTTGTCTCCCAAGCTGGAATCTATGCGCTGAACATTTAGCTTCCTTGTGAACGATCTTCGCTTAGCTTAGTGACTGAAAGAGATCGTTTAGCTGTAATGATGCAATGATGGTGATTGATGCGGCAGAAGACAAACAACCTTGAAGTGGATAACGGTTTTAGTATGACTTAATACTATTGTTTAGGTATATTGGCTGCATCTAAAATGCAAAAGCTACGATGATTGTTCAACCTCCATGCTTTAGTAGGAGCCAAACGGCGCTTGGCTCTAGTGAAATTTTAGCGCCCTTGTCAAAACAAAACCTAGTCTAGGTCGTTGATCACTGTAATCTCTAATATTCGGGAAATTTGTATTTAATATTAAGGTTGACGTGTTAGGTCTGTTAGGCGCAAGGTAATATCGGAACGGCTCTGGTCCGATCCGCGCAGTTTCTCCGGCGGTTAAGTAGCGATGTCTGAACTAACTCAAAATCGCACTCGGCTAGTTTCAGCTGACGACTTCAGACGCATAAGTCGCCATATACAAAACGATACACTAGGCTGAAACGCGCTGCTAAATCTGACTAACCCCATTCTCTGGCTTCAAAACAACTTAATTAGAATGGCCGTCTTTCTTTATTGAATGTGAATGATGATTGGTTCATCGCTGCACAAATGATCTGCCACGCTGCTTACTTTAAATTATCCCACGTTAGTGGACCGCCTCCTGGAACGGGCCTAAACTACATTAACTTCTGGAGCAGATCAATCAGCAACATATTTGCCCTCTTTAAGAACGGTTACGCGGCCTTTCAAGGCGAAGCTAAATGCTAAATCACTATTTTGATTAATCTTTCTAACGAATCGGTGTAAATTATGAATACCAAAAAATATGCTTTGGATAAATTGAAGGTTTTCCTATCGTTTCGCTTGAGTAGAATACAAATAAAAAAATGAATTACTCAATAAAAAAATGTAAACTATTAAAAATATTTTTTATCAATAGAACACGTAAAAGAAACAACTTTAAAAAAATACAGTATTATAGCTAAAATTATCTGTGATAGTTCCAGTTAATTAATTTTTTTTTAAAATTATTTACAAAATAAATAAAAACCTGTTTTGTGCTTGAAATCGAACGTTTTTAGACTCCGTTTGTCAAGCGATTTTAATGCCTATTACCTACAATATAAGGTATGCCAAGAATATACAAATTTTTGGCTTGTAGCTTCCTCTTAAATACAAAACTAAAATTTCGATTTGGGGTCGAAATTCTAAACCAAACTGATTTTTTTAATCAAAAGGTACAGCAAATAACTAGCACTTATGTGTTGTATATTACTTTATGTTCGCTTCACTCAAATGTTAATTGTTAACCTCCATATACGCTTAGTAATTTACAGGGATCGGTTCTGTCTCCAACTTTGTTTTTGTTGCACATCAATGACCTTTTGACATGTGCACCGATTCATTGTTACGCGGATGACAGTACAGTTCATGATAGCTTTTTGTTTGACAAGCCCCCAAAGGGCACACAAACTCCAACGGCTCGGAGGGCTTTGAAGCAGAGAATGGACGGTTATCTCGAGAGTATTTCCTCCTGGGGTAAAAATAATCTCGTCGAATTTAATGTTTCAAAGACCCAATCCTGTCTGATTACGTCTAAAAGGGATCCAAATGATAATCTAGTCTCCTTCAACGGAAGCAATCTTCCGAACAGGCCTTCCATTGATATGCTTGGTGTAACTATAAGTGACCAGCTCAGGTACGGGGGCTCCATCGAAGCTAGAGTAAAGTTGGCCTCTCAGAAGCTGGGCGTACTGTACAGGGCCCGCAGATCCTTTAATAGTACTCAACTGCTCACCCTGTACAAATCGCAAGTGCGCCCTACTGTCGAATTTGGCAGCCATCTCTGGTCTGGAGCCCCAAAATACCTGAAAAAAACCCTTGACTCTGTGCAGAAACGGGCGGTCCGATTGATAGATTCCCCAATCTTAACAAACGGACTGCAATCTTTAGAGCACAGGCGTCAGGTAGGTATGCTGTCCTTATTCTATCGGTATTACAATGGAAGATGCTCTGAAGAACTAGCGTCATTGATCCCTTCGGCACCGGTGCGTAGTCGGGATACACGCCAAACGCGCGCCCAACATTTGTACACAGTTGACACTTGTCACATGAGAACGGGTCGCTTCTACGATTCGTTCTTAAGTTCAACAGCTCGGCTGTGGAACGAACTGCCGGCCTCTGTGTTTCCTCCCTCCTACAACATGGGACTCTTCAAGACCCATGTTCACTCCTTCCTCTCCACAAAAAGACCCTCCACACAGCATCCCCAAAGATGACATAGGCCCTGAGGGAAATTATTTTCTTCAGGGCCTCCTGTGTGGAGTAAATATAAAAAAAAAAAAAAAAAAGTCCTAGTGAGGTTGATTTTTATAAGAAATAACATGATTTATGTACAATTTAAATACATATGTGATTCTCAATTTATTTGCTTTTTTAATTATCAAATTATCATCCAATTAAAGAATTGAATTATTCATGATTTTAGAGGCAACTTTGGTAATTATTTGTGAGATAATGCTAATTAATTTAAAAAATCCTATATTTACTTTAAAAAGATTACGTAATGAAAAAAAAAAACATTTTGATGGGCGTATATTTAAATTACAAGCGGCCGATTTATGTTAGAACACAAATTTGTTGAAAGTATATACATTGAAATTTCTACACAAAAAAACGCTATTTTAAGGATATTTCATTTGTAATTATATTAAAACAGTGCGTAAGGTATGAATATTTCATTAATAATTACAATTAACTCATAAAAAGTGCTAAGGTGGCCTCTTAAATAATGCAAAATTTAATTCTTTAATGGCCTGTGCAACATAATTTAAAACTTAAATAAATAAATTAGCACATATCGGTACTAGATACGAGTTTTTACCGTACTTTTGATTTATTTTGTTTGGTTAGGAATTTTGACCTTAAGTACAAATTTTAGTTTTGTGTGAAAAAGTATAAAATATTTATATTTAATTGTTTTCAATGCAAATAACATATTGCGGGCCCGGTCATCGTCGTGGTTTCAACTTACTCATTACATTATCTTAATTAAACACCCCTGTAATAATTTTTTGTTTATTTATTTATTCGTCATGATATTATATTAAATGTAGATATTATATTGATATTATAACATAGTGTGAAAATACATATTATTTAACTTGTTTCAAAATGGTTAAAATACAACAAACTTGTCTTAAACTACAGCAAAACATTTTACTTACCTTTTTATAAAAACATCAAAAACAAACCAAAAGACAACCTTAAAATTAGAATCCATAATACAACTTGCAATCAAGAAATGTGCTTCCTGTGCAACGAACTCTCTAATGTCAAAAATATAAAATATTTAGGAGTATCAATAGATATTAATCTTAATTGGAAATCTCATATTAATCAAACCACTTCTAAACTAAGATATCTAACCTACATATTTTATAGACTCAAGGAAATTTTAAACGCTGAAAAATTGAAAATGATCTACTTCTCTCTGGTGCAATCTGCAATCACTTATGGCATAATAGGATGGGGTGGTGCACCTGATACATTTATTAAGCCTCTACAAATAATTCAAAAGCACATAATTAAAGTCATATATAACAAAAATAAAACCTTTTCGACCGACCTATTATACAAGGAATCTAAATTATTTAACATTCGTAAATTATTTATATTACAAACTATGAAATATCTATTTAAAAACAAAAACAATTTCAAAATAAATGAAAACAGAATGAGCAAAAGAACAAATAATATATTTTACACCCCCCAAACCAATACTAAATTAATGCAGACGCATAGCAGTTTCATTGGTCCTCGTACATTTAACCTTCTACCACTACAAACTCAAATGATAAACAAAAAGATAGAATATATTAAAGAGGTAAAATTATGGCTGATTGACGCAGATATTGAAACGCTTTTACTATAAATTTATTTATCCTTTCTACAACTCACTTGCTGAAACTTTATAAATTATTGTACATAATGTTTTTCTCTTTACTTTTTATAATAACTATAAACAAAAAAAAAACTTTTTCTACTAATGTATATTATACTTTAGGTACTTGAAATATAGTAATCGTTTTATATTACCCACACTCAGGCAGTCAGTGCCTTAGTGGGTTTTCATTTCTTTTGTAAACTATTTGGTATTATATATTATGTTATTTTATATTATCTATTAATATGTATAATATGTGTAAAGAAATGAAAATAAATAAAGTTAAAAAAAAAAAAAATTAAAAACATTATCATAAAATGGCTACTTATTCTTCTAATTAACCAGAATATCTATCGGTTTAAGGTTTGTTGTTTTAATTATCCATTAAACACAGATATTTCAAATTCCGCTTTTATTAACTGCGCGTTTCTGAAGAATTAAAAAAATTGTTCAGTCTTCACTAACTTCAATTTTTTTTGAGAATTCACAAAACCAATTAGACTTAAAATATTAATTTTTATTTACTCTGCAGAAACGCTTTTATGCAAATCCTCCAATGTCCTCTTAATTGATAAAGTTAATTTGAATGAATGAATTAAATAATGCCAATGGGATTTGGGCTAATTTCATGCCATTCTAGAATTGCCTACTGTCTCCTCTTTTAAATGTTTAAATTCCGATTTCTCTCTTCGGTATGATACATAAGTAATTATTTATTTAGAGGTAGTTGAAAATATGTTAAAATAATCTAGCTAGAAAAATTGAATTACATTTTTTGTGGCAAGTACATATTACGCATTCCACACAATATTCAATCGTGTCTGAAATAAGAATGGTGCTTAAAGAGAGTAAAGAGAGGGGTAGATAATTTCCCCACACTTCTCTTTATTTTCTCTACTGACATCTTGTTCTTCATTCTTATCGTTATGAGTTAAGTTATAATATTTAATAGTTAATATTAGTTAAGTAGCCTACTTATTTCAGACGTTATGTTTGATCAGGTGCCATTTTATCTGAACACAATATTATTTGTAATCATATCGCATAAAAAAATGAATCGTTGCTTGACAAGACTTAGACTATGTTTAATGATCAGATTCCAACTTTCCCCTCTCTCCTCATCGCCTTATTTCAGTTAGGTAAATAAAATAACGGTGCAAATTAACAGGACTCACAAACCAAAGATATTAGAAGAACGAGATGTGCTATGAGCAGTTCGTACTGAGTGGAATTGTTTTGCAGAGTGTCGCCGGTTTTGTTCACCAATACTACTGCACACCTTCGCTTGCGCTAAGGTATCCGCACTAATACATAGAACAGATTTCTGTGCGTACACGTCCCGATGCCGTTCAAAGTACCCTAATTAGGTAGTACTCCGGCTACGGTCCGGCGGCCAACATAGCATATCTCGTTCTTCTAATATCTTTGTCACAAACTATAATAGTGTATTATCACCGTTCTCGAAAAAAACGTTACGATAATGAAGGTATTATTTAATTTTTTTGATGATTATATTTTGTATAACGATTTAAAATGTACAATTTGTGAATGTCGTGACAGCGGTCACCAGCCAGTGACAATGTCAACGTCAAAATGAATGTACTGGACGTGAATCCGCACAAGACTGTAGATTTAGGGCGCCGGGTCCAAACCGTGTCTTCAACCGATAGTGATGCTCCTTTACGGTCGATAGTGATGATAGTTGTAAAGTTGAAGATGATTGTAGAGTTTGCCTCCCTCACGCGGTGCTCGGTGAATGTTGGGCACTGGGTGTGCTGTTGTCTCTGCTCGCTTCTGGCGTTTGGCGGTTGCCTAACAGGGCCGGCTGATCTTGAGGAGGTAAACACCAAAAGATTTAGATCAAAGACTAGGCAAGGCGAGGCAAGTGAAGGTCAGGAGTCACTTGTAGAAAGGTAGTAAAACACTTTGTTTGTTTATAAAGATGAATTGATTTATTGGAAATTATGTGGCCGTTATGATGATACAATGAAGTTGTAGCCAGTTGGAACCGTTTTGGAAATCAATAATTATGAATGAATACATTAAATTTTTTTTTGTATTTCTTTGGCATTCACTATGTAACAATTTCTAGACATTTTTTGTTTTTTAATGAGTTTTATTATTCACAATGTACATTTGTTACGTATAAATTTTATTAATTAGCGACCGGTTTCGACACGTTCGTGTCATTAACTAGCTATTTTAAAACTACTGTACATTGTGAATAATAAAACGTATTAAAAAACAAAGAATATATTAAAGTTAAATATTTTTGGTACGATAGTCATAATCAGAAAAGTAATTTTAAATCTTTTACAAATTTACCATATTCACAATTTGTGAAAATACCCCATTCCGTAGAAATATGAAATCCTAAAAAAATTTAAACATATCGAGTTGCAGTCATAAAATAGTAGATGTAAATATTTTACACAGTAATTCACGAAATTCTCTAAAATCAAGACGCTGTTCTTGAAGTACCTAATTATTAATACACATCATGTATCCCAAGCAAAATAGTTTTAAGGGCCCTCTGTATTACCTACAAATGCATTGCCCAATTTTAAGATTCAATCGAGGAAAAGCCATAATATATCGCAAGATACTAGAAATGCAGCTCTTCTGTACCAAAAAAAAATACACTTTTAACCAATTTTCATGTTTAAATTTCGAATTTATTTTTGCTAAATATCTTACATTGAACATCAGCATTAAGGTACCTAATTTAATTTAATTTAGTTAGCAAATAAAATAAAAAATAAAATGGATAAAGAAATAAACAAACAAAATAACGTATTTAAGATTTTAACGAATTGATCTTTGACTGGCTTAGAATGAATCGTAATAAATATTTTGTAAGAATACCTATGGATGTAAAGTCACCATTGTAAAAGTAGTTTATATTTCTAGACGCATTAAAGAAAATTTACGAAGTGAAAGCTTGTCACAACAAAGAAAATATACAAAAGCTAATAATAATAGCCGCTGAAACATCCCTTACAACACATTAATGCAAGAATTTATAAATATCGGAAATCCATGAAGAGGTATAATATTGGGGGTGGGAAAGGAACTAAACCTTCTCTGTCTAGAATGTCTTGAGTCTAGATGATGTGTGAAGTCTATATGATCGCGAAAATTATCAATGAGAATTAATTTTCATTCAAGGAAATTAAAATACGAAGGCTTGGTTAAACTTCCCACAAATAATTGCCTGGAAAAACAACTGATCTGATTTTTGTTTTATAAAAAAAACAGTTTTACTATTTATTTTGACCCCAGTAGCCCCTTACCATTGTTAGTTTCCAGCAAGTAAACGAATTTTTGGGCGGTAGTTTTTTTCAGAGCATTTAGGTAAAATTTTCAATCCTTTCATATAATTTGGAAAGTTGGTAGGAGGTCACCCCAAGTGGTTCGCTACTTTAGTGGTTTAGCAGGAGCGGCTGATACGTCTGCCCATCTTCTGCGGGACGGGCCAGATCGGGAGATTGGTTTAGGGCAAGGCTGCCCAACCCCAGGCCCGCGGGCCATAATGTGGCCCGTGAACGAATTATAAGTGGCCCGCGTGAACCATTTTCAAAAAACCCGCCAATCCGCCAATTTGAAAAAGTATCGCTATTTGGGCTACTCAGACCGAGAATCAGCGACGAAAAAATCTAACCTGTTGAACTTACTTTTTATACAAAAATACACCGGTTTTGATATAGTATTTTTTGCGTCCGAAATGGAATCTTGTAGCCACACCCCCCCCCATGGAATTCGAAAAATTGTTGTGGGGAATCACATATGATGTTTTTGGGTGCGCGGAATTTTTTCTCAGCGAAGTTCCGTAACAACCCCCCACCCCATGGATTTCAAATACTTGGTGGGGAGTACTCATTTTGATTTTTTTTGTGAGGAATTATGTTTTATAGAAATTCTCTAACAACCCCCCCCCCATGGAAATAGGAACCGTCAGGTATTCAGTGGCCCGCCAGTGATTCAAAATCGTCAATTTGGCCCAACTGTTAAAAAGGTTGGGCAGCCTTGGTTTAGGGAGACCATTTAACATCTCCAGCTGGACTCTCCAGTCCAACGCCTTGGACCACAGTCTAAGGATGGATACAATGACATCCCGAGTTATCTACTACTCATGCATGCTCTGTTATTTTTATAAGGCGTTTATTTGCGGCATACACTTATACGGCACACACGTGAAAATAAAAATACAAATGTAGACATCGCTTACAAAAACGTATGTTTCTAATTTTCTCTGAAATCATAATATTTGTGGGTGGATGGTCCCTGGCTCTGGTCTATGGGGGTTTGGAATCGGTTATGAGGCGAGTTCCATTGTAAACTTTTTGGCTTTCCAAAACGAGGGTGGTGGCCAGTATAGAGAAGTTTGTAGATTAAATATAACACTTGGTAAAACTTTGCCTATAACTAACGTTTTTAATACGCATTAAAAAAAAACAATCATTTAATCAACTTAATGACAATAAACAATTGCATTTACGATTTTGAAAAATATTTATATTTAATATTATTTACAAGAAAATTTGCCATACGACACACCATTTTGACAGAACCGATATGAAAATCGCGCATAATTCGCGTTTGTTTGTAGGCAGTGTAGAAAACATGAAAGACATAATCGGCATAATAAACAACTATTCGAGATCGCTGGCCACGCACCCGTTAACTATTAGACGGCTAAAGTTGGTCCCAAACATCATATGAATTTAGTTTCTTAATATTTAAATAAATAAAAAACTTTTGATTTTAGGTTAGGTTAGGTAAGGTTGTTATAGGGTAGTTTAGGATAAGATAGGATAGTTTAGGTTAGGTTGGGTTAGGAAAGGTTAGGTTTGGTTGGGTAATGATAGGTTATGACATCTATCATATTGCGTTAAAAATGTCTGCAGAATCAAGTGATAATGAAACCGTCATTATTATATTTTTCTTTTCTTGTATAATCAGGAAGCCTATAGTCGTAAATACACGGAAAATTTTCAACCTCCTGAACAAATTAAATGTTTTCCTACTCGGAAATATCGTAATCTGACAGCTCTTGAGGAATGGAAAAATCGCGAATTTCTTGAAAACTGTCACATCTTTGGGCAACTGGCAACTGAAAACACGCAGGCAGAGTTGCGAGTGGTTATGTCGCTGATGAAAACTCGTTTTTAGTAAGTTGCGCCGTTTGTGGACGGTCGGCAACTGAAAACAACACCAGTTGGCAACGTTGCTTTCCTGTGCTTTTCAATGGCGCACAGCGGGCTGAAAATCGCCTTTCCTAGACATAGAGACTTGAATTTTCAAGGGTATTTTTTTGGCTAGAAATGGATTCTGCTGATCATTACTATGCTATAAAATAATAATAAGTTATTTTCAAGTTCTGCAAGTATTAAATTTAATTTTAATTAAATTTTTCAAAAATAAATGGAGTTCTACGAATTAAACACAAAAAAAAAAAAAAATCACCTTTTGTGATTTCTTAAACTGTTTTGGCTTGCAGTGTAAATAAAATATTGTAAACTAGACAAAGCATACTCATATGTTAAGAATTTAAGCATTCAAATGAATCATCAACATAAAAAGTTTTTTTTCAACTTTGAGGATTTCAAAAAAAAAATCGCAAGTTGCGCCACAATACGAAGTATGTCAAAAAAATACAAATAAATAGTAGTATATCGGTGTGTAAGGATACAATGGCCAACCTTATGATTCCATAGATAGCCTCATTTTTAATGCCAGTGCCATACATTTTTTTACTCACAACTTTTCAACTCCTTCATTTGTACACGCAATTGCTGCATACGAAATTTTATAGCATAGTAATGATCAGCAGAATCCATTTCTAGCCAAAAAAAATACCCTTGAAAATTCAAGTCTCTATGTCTATGAAAGGTGATTTTCAGCCCACTGTGCGCCATTGAAATACAAGGAAAGCAACGTTGCCAACTGGTGTTGTTTTCAGTTGCACCGTGAGCGGATGGACTAAATATTAGAAATGACGACACAACACTCAACAGTGAGTAGGTACATAAATACCTACCTGCTTAATTATAAACCATAAATATTTTAATGACAATTCTTTTTCTTTTCAGGAAAGTAGGTACCATAATATATTGATTGATGAGTTTTGTCATCACTTTGTATAAACATTGTATTTAGTGCTGTAATATTAGATCTGTATTGGGTACGGCACACTTAGGAATAATTTTAAGAACCACTAATACTGAATTACCATTTTTAGGTTTTTTATAGTTAAGCGCACTTGGAGTGAAACGACACTGAACTGCGCTATATAAATGCCATGTTATTATTATTATTATTGATTATCCAATTTGAAAGCTTGTAGTAGGAATCACGATCATGTGTACTCTGACCGGATAAAAGCTAGTGTCTAACACGGGCACCACCTTGAACCGGAACCGGAACGTAACAAACAAATTTACAGACTGATGAAATGCCAAATGGTCGAGTTAAAACATGTTACGCTCAGTTAATTACGTTTATAAACTTTACCCACTGGAAGAAAAAGTTGGAAGAGTTTCATGATGTGCCAAAGACGAATTAGTATCGCAATGGTCCAAACATCGGGTTTCCACCTAGGTGCCACGGGTTCAATCCTCTGTTAGCTAAGTCCTCCATCATTGCACAATCAACAATTTGCGCCTTTAATGATAGAAATACGAGGAATTCAAATATTTCCAGGTTATTTGTAACGAAGGAATAATTGTCAGAGTTATTTTTACCAGTATTTATAATTTCTTGAATGTGACTCCTCGGTGAATAGAAACTTTTCAAGAAAACTTTTAAATTTAGTGAAAAATTTTCATCTTTTATAAAATCTATAAAATTCTACCATCTTGCTGGATGGTGACTTTATAAATTACATTAGTTCTTGGATTAAATTTAAATGTCAAGTTTTCTAATATCTCAACAGATTCCAGCAGCGTGTTGTATGCGTGAAATTTATGTTTTGAAAATATTACAAAAACTCTTTGCAAAAGGGTAACAACATGTAAATGAAGAAACTTTCTAAATTGAATACAAAATTTCAGCAACAAATCATCAAGTTAGATACTAAAATAAGTTATACAGTAGTGTCTCGATTTATCGGGTTTTTCTTAACCTTTGAAAGCTTTGATTGTTTTAGATTTTTTTTAAATTCGTTTATTTTTGTGTGTATATTTTATTGCATAGTTAGGTACATGTGTAAAATGATATTGTAATTGTAAAATACGGGAACCCACACAGGCGGCAGGCTTATGTGTGTGGGTATAATAATAAATTAATATAAATTCTTTAAGTAATATAAAAGTATGAAAGTTTATAGTGGAATAATGTGTATTTACGCAATATTATAGAAGTGTAACATAATTTATAGAAATAATGTTTCAAAATCAAAATCTTTGTTATTTTGTCTCTTTTTTTAAAGTAAGAAAAACATTCCCGGATTACGAAAAATCTGACTACAAAGACTTAGCCAGTCGAGAAATTGAACTCACGACGCCTGGGTGGGAACCCGACGCATTAGCCAACTAAGTCACTGATGAGTCACTCTATTTTTAGAATTTCTTTGGCATTAACTGTGTAATAATTTCTAGACATTTTGTTTTGGAAGAGTTTTATTTTGTACTCGAAACCGGTAGCGATATAATATAAACTAAATAACAAACATTTATTTATCTTCTATCTACATATTTATATAGAAAATAGTGTCTGATGTGGGCGGGAATACGGGCGGACCTCATGGCTTTGAATTTTATACATATCTACAGTTTTATTCTGAGATAGGTTACATTTTGCACACTTGTCCTTCAAAACAAGAGGAGGGTCAATATTTTCATGAGATTTAAAAAAAAACATCTCTACCCCCATCCCTCTTTCCCGCCCCTTAATGCCGAATTTTACTACTTCAGCTAGTTGCAAAATAAAGCAAGAAGGTCATATTATTATACATATTAAAATTATGATTTTTTTTATTTAATACAAAAAAATGTAGAGCTTAGCTTAAGTATTATTTCATCCGCCATACCAGAGATTCCCTTTGTTATGGCGGGTGAAGTTTACAGATTGCTTTTATTCATAAAATTATTAATATTAATTAAATTATACAGTATAACTATTTTTAATAATAATTAAATTGAATAGGGAATTTGAGAGACGTATGACGGGTATTTAAGTGGTTATACGGTAGAAGTATGGTTATTATGATTGAAATGTATTGCGGATCCAAAGCGTTATTTGTGTTTCGAAAGTGTGGAGTTGAAGATATATTATTTCAGAGTAAATTACTTTGCGCTTAACCGGAATATTTCACTGCGATTCCCGGTGAATCGAGAGTTTACAGTACATTTTACAATTCCCTCTCCGCGAAGAGACATAAAACGGTTTCAACACGATTTTACGCATTAGGTTCATGTTTATGAGATAATATTCGATTTGGTATTCGGTTTTTGGTATTTGGCAATCATATATAGACCGAACTAAGATACGTAGGTGCCTACTCTTCAAAATTCCGTAAAAACTTTAATAATAATATGAAAATGTCTGTTTTGGTTTAAGGTTTAGGCAAAATTTATGTAAATTGTATTTTAAAATAAAAAGTATCAGGGTTTGCATTTATTTCCGTTGTGTTCACTTTATATAATGACATGGGGGCCATTTATGTAGAAGTCCAAAGCCGAAAACAAAACAATTTTAAACATAATTTTGCAAAACGTATTTTCGAATCCCAAATAAAAGGGTTTCAAATAATAATAGTAACTGCACAGTTTATGTAGACAATATTGACATAGATTTTATTAAATAATCATTGAATTGATATATCCACGGATTATTTGAAATAACATAAAACGATTATTTTGAAAAAGAATAATATAGTAGATATTGTTTTACACGACAGTTTTTTACTACCATAATACCAGCCTTCTGATTCCTCTGACTACTACACGGGTCTCTTCAAAACCTATAACTTTTGGTCAGTTGTTACGCACTGAAATTGTAACAGTTTGTAAATATAACTTTTAAACCACTCGAAAATGAACTTCGAAATTTGACGAATTGTTCGAATTCTGTAAAACAAGTGACCCTTATACCTTAACCAAAAAATGCAATACTCCGACGTGAGTTGACAAGTCCGAAATTTTGGAAAAAGGAGAATGGTATCCATGCCAGAACCGTTCTGATTCCAATTTCTTTTTTCTACTATTTCCTTCCGCCTACAATCTTGCACAAACTGGGAATGTCATGGCTTTGGGCTGTTGGAACATTTGAGCGATATCACATTAAAAATTATAAATATTTTCTAGATAAACGTTGGTGTGTTAACTTAAGCCTACTAGCATTCGCGTTTCTGGTATACCATTGTTCCACTGTCTCTTGGCAGATGGAACACTATTGTGCGGCATCCACGATTCGAGGATACCATTGTTCCACTGGATCTTTGCAGATGGAACATACCTATTTGGCATTCCCGATTCGAGAATACGATTGTTCCACTAGCTCTTGGCAGATGAAACACTCCTGTGCTGCATTCCCGATATGGGGATACCATTGTTCCACTAGCTCTTGGCAGATGAAACACTCCTGTGCGACATTCTCGATACGGGGATTCCATTGTTCCACTGGCTCTTAGCAGATTGAACACTCTTGTGCGGCATCACATAAAAAATATTAATAAATTAAGTCTTCTAAATGTACATTATTTATTTAAGTTGTGTTTCTGTTTCCAATTGGTCCATGGCCATAGCGTTGTAAGGTGAATTTACGAATGAATAAATTAATTCAAAATAATAATAATCATACAGTGTGTGCCGGCGTAATTGGAAATAACTGTTTAAATTTGTCCGAAATGCGCCCTGGCCCAAATATCCCGGTAATATAAGTGTCCCGTACACCCTTCTCCAGATTGTAATGGTGTCCCAAATACGCCCCGCTCTACCCCTGCAAATTTATTCGATAATGTTGCCAAACTCACCTTCATATATATTAGAAAGTTAAAACGGCCTAAATTCGGGACTTCCCAATATAAATTTTAAATGAGATAGCGATATTGAAAGGGAAATGGGTTTTCCCTGGATATTGCTATTTGTTTTACATTAATGGATTCCGCCGACATTGTTAGACATAAATCTGTCCGGAATTCATGGATTTCTATGTACGGATGTTACAAGTTACAACCAATCTTAATTTAATCGCATTCGGCAATATCTTTGATTACAAAAACTTTATTGAAGACCATTCAGAAAATAGTTATTGCAAGTACGTAATTCTCAAAAGTAATTAATTTTTTATTGAATAGACATAAATACAAGGTGGTAACTTTTTGTGAATTGAAGATTAGGTAGGTAGGTTAGTACTGTACCCTCTTAATTTTTTTTATCGAACATATGAACGGCAAAACGATGATTAGGTGGTCAAACTAATAAAAACCAGGTGGTTTATTGAAATGAAAGTTCATTTAATAATAAGTATTACTTATATATAACAATGTAAGTAAAAAGTATGACAGTAAAAAAAATTCCTAAAATATCTTTGTTTCAAGTCATTTATAAGATATTAGCTTCATACTTTAAAATTGATTCATTCAGTGTACGAAGGCATCATAAGGATGCACTATTCCTGTATAAAGTAGTTAACAATAATATTCAATGCCCAGAGTTGCTAAACTCTGAAAAAAAAAAAAAAAACAAGATTCCATTCAATGTACCTGCGCGTTCAACACGCTCTTGTGTCCTGTTCAGGGTTCATCAAAGCAAAACGAACTCTAAGCAGAATTCTTGCCTGAACAGACTATGCAATAATTACAATAGCGTATTATCCAAGTTGATATTTCCAGTTCCGAACTTACCAAATATATGAGGTCCATAAAAGAATATTTTTCTGATGGTTTGTGAATAATGTTTATGTCTCTATTGTTTATATCTCTATTATGATTTGATTTATACCTACAACCTCTCTCCATGGATTTAAATGTATTGTTTTGTAAATTTTTCGTTTTATGTAATCTTTGTTTTGTATAATTTATTTAAATAACTTATTCCATATTATGCTGTCTCAGTTAAAGTCATAAGGAGGAAATCCATAATTGGTTTTATTTTGATACTGATCAAATGTAAACTGTCAATTTCCCGAAAATGAATATATAAATAACAATGTAAGTAAAAAGTATGACAGTAACTTTATAACAAGGTAAGTAAAAAGTATGACAGTTACATTATAACAATGTAAATAAAAGTGCACAATCTGTGCGCTTAAATAAACAAAAATCTTTCAAATACGGACGCCTTGATTGGACTACATAGGCTGCACATCTATTTTCGTTATGTTATAGTCAGTACTCGATAATCTAGAAATAAATCAATAAGGGTCATTCCCTAAAAGAATTGTATACAAAGTCCGGAAAAAGGAACACATTCATTTTTTGCTCGGATCATTGAGGAAAAAATACAATAACCCTTTAACTACAGGTAGGTCATATAAAAATATAAAGAAACAATATGTTCCTAACAATAAATTTAAAAATCATCGCGACGTTAGACATACAACAAGTACAAGCAAATAGTATTGAATGTTTGTTAAAATTTTGGAATTAGTTTGTAACAATAGTTTCTCCTTACCTCGAAATTGCACAAACATAGCGAATGCATTGTTTTTTTATTTTTTTTTAAATTCATACTAAGTAGTTCATACAGTACAACAGTACAATGATTTACCTGTATTTAAAAAAAAAAAAATTTGCAAGTACATACAACTCAAGAGTCCCGATTGCTCCCAAATTTGTGGAGTGTATGCCTTTCAATACTTTTCAAGGAAAGTTTCAATTTAGAATGGTGGGCTTTCACTTAATGTATTCAGGTATCTCTCTGGAACGTGTAACGTAAAATATTATTTTTAAAATTAATCATTTTACTCACGCCGGGATTCGATCCTGTGACCTCCGCATTCGTAGCCGAGGACGTCGACGATGACAACAATGAACAAGTTCTGTGAAAGATTTTTTATAGTTCTGTTTTAATTTCAGTTTTGTCCCGGAAAAACCCGGAAATGAACTTTGAAATTTGATGAATTGTTCAAATTCTCCGAAACAACCCGTCCTAAGTATAATACACAATGGGTAAAGGAAAATGTAGATTTACATTATTTATTTGTGTTTCAAATTATAAAATATGGGTGATTAAAGAAATCGATTTTCACGATTTCAGAAGCAAGTTTGGAAGTTTTTTGTGCTTTAATGGTAGGTAATTATTATAAAAAAGGTAATTATTATAAAAATAATCTTAAATTTTTTACTTTGCAAATATAATAAAAATATGAGTTATTAAAAAAAGCATTTTGACGGGTTTAAAATTAATTTTCAAAGTACTAATTTACGTTGGACTACAAATTTGTTCTAAATAAATTATGAATTCTGACACATAAAAATATTTTTTGCTTAATTTAATTATATTAACAAAGTAGGTTGGGAAGGATTATTTTTTTAAATAATTACCATTAACTCACAAAAAAATGTCAAAGTTGCCTCTAAAATTGTGAAAAATAGAAATCTTAATTGGCCTATATTTTCTAATTTAAAACACAAATAAATAAAGGAGCACTAAAACAAACTAGATATTTGCCATACCTTTTCATTACGAAAATAATTATTTTGTTAGTATTTTGGCTTCAAATTCAAATTTATGTAGAAGAACGCGCAGCCGTTCCTCTTAAGCCTGTGACAGACCGTGCTATAATATTTTAGTGGCTTGGCCAATTTTAGCATATCACTAGTCATACATTCCCGTTAGTATTGTAAGGCCAGCGATATGCTGAAATAGAGTATTGCGTCATGTATTTTCCATTAACCCCACCCTGAGGAAAATGATTTCCATAAGGGCCTATGTCATTTTTGGGGACGCTGTGTGGAGTGTCTTTTTAAGGAAAGAAAAGATAAGAAGTTTTGGAAAGGAAAATTGTATGAGGGGTAGGTAGGAATATGGGGGTCAGTATGTCGAGGAGTGACGGACCGGATCCCTCCCACTGCAGTACAAGATGAGGGAGAGTCCGATGTTTCGAGAGGGCCCGCTAGAGAGGTGAAAAAGTCTCTCTCAACCAGTCTCTCGTGATCTGGCCTGCCACACAGTTGGTGGGCAGACGAATCCGCCACTAATAGACCTAGAAAACCTCACCCCATGAATCCGGGAACCGCTGCTAAGTCACTTAACGTAGCAAACCACTTGGGGCGACCTATAGCAGAGGCGTCAGTTATCCGAAAAACTGTTTCCGGGGCAGCGGTACCCATTCTTGCCTCCCAAATTGCCTACCTTAAAATTGAAAAATATGAGAGGACATTTTAGTCGTTTTCTTCTTTAACCCCACCGCAACCGCAAACCGTCGCGTCGTACTTCTCATACATATCAAACATTTAAATGTGGTTTCCCATGCTTGAACGTCGTGATAATAGACTTTCATCAATTGGATTCGCCTATAAATATCCTTCTCAAAATCCACTGAAGATAAAAGCGGATGGAGCTTACGTTTTGGCTTGAGCGAAGTAAGATTCATTATCCCTTACTTCGGGCCTTATATTACAGTTGTAAATATTTTAAATGTTAAATGAAATTAGCATGTAACATTTCCAGATAAAACAGTTACGTGAAACAATGACAGATGTCAAATAATGTCCGCCATGCATGAAAAACAATGACAGATGTCAAAAAATGTCCACCATGCATGAAAAACAATGACATATGTCAAATAATGTCCGCCTTGCATGAAACACAATGACATTTGTCAAATAATGACCGCCATGAATGAAAAACAATGACATTTGTCAAATAATGACCGCCTTGCATGAACCACAATGACATATGTCAAATAATGTCCGCCGTGAATGAAAAACAATGACATATGTCAAATAATGTCCGCCATGCATGAAACACAATGACATATGTCAAATAATGTCCGCCATGAATGAAAAACAATGACATATGTCAAATAATCTCCGCCATGCATGAAACACAATGAAATATGTCAAATAATGTCCACCATGAATGAAAAACAATGACATATGTCAAATAATGTCCGCCATGCATGAAAATTGGTTTTCAGAATATAAAATACCTTTCTCCTTCGTAATCCTGTAAACTGTACAAGTTGCTATTTAGTGATTGAGTAGCGATCCTCACAAGCTCGCGAATCGCATGAATGGGCGCTTAGGTCGAATCTAGTCATCGATCTCTTCTCGAAAACTCTAAATCACTTACGTCACTCCCTTCCTTTGTATACCTACTGACTCAACTTGGTATGCATGTACAATATGTCAAAGGAAAACGGAAAGTCGGGAATCTGGTGAATTCATTCAGATAAACGGTCTTCCGGATAACCGACTTCCTGATTGTCAACATTCTACCGCAAATATTATAAGTAAAATTAAAGATTAACATTAGCTTTAAAAATAAATCCGAAGGTACTTCACAGTATGGAATGATTAATATCCCAATCGACTAACGAGTGACCTATGGCAGAGGTGTTAGTTATTAATAAATTGTTCCCGAGGCGACGATACCCAAACCCACCACCCAAATTGTGTGACCAAACTGGCAATGACAAGAGAGGTGGTATGAATAATTATAAAGACAATGCTAAGACATTTAGGCCTCAGACCAAAAAACCCTAGTGAGGAGGACAGTGAAAACTGTGACATTATTCTTATAATATTACTATTAATATATATTTATTTAATAAAAACATCAATGAATATAAGTAATATACATATAAACGATGTACCCCCATAATTAAGCTGATCTTGTGTATATGGTAGGGTGTGTTAGTTGATTGTTTTATAATATATTTATACGTTTCGTTAATGATTGTTGCAATCAGCAGATTGACTTTTATTTGATCAGTTTAATTTAAAATCAGCGTAGATCAGACTTCCCGGTATTATCTGATCAATGTAATTGAATAGGTGCATATTTTAAGTCTTACATTTTTCCTTATTGAAAATAGAACAAAGATGTCAAGAAATGAAAACTCCCTCCTTTACTCCGACCGAAAATAGCATGAAACGAATATCATCTGTACGTATTGGAGCATACATTATTAATACGTGTTTGTGAAATATTTACATAATCTGTGCTTCGTTGGAACTGTGGAACTCATTGGCATCACACTTACCCATTTAATAGTTGTAAATCTTATTTCACATAAAAATATTCCTATTCCGAAACCCTTGTCTTCCACGCGTGACGTAAGAAGTCTTACAGGCTTTTGCTCTTAGAACCTTCGAGTGAGAGCCTATCAAAATTTTAGCGGAAAATTATGAAGGCAGTACTTCAATTTCCACCATCGGAGATATAAATATAACCACCCCAACACCTATACAGGCTGGAGTGTGTGTGTAAATTAGAAAAGATATACCCATATTCGGTTTCAGATACCTATAAATGGAGATGTTTGGTGAACTTAAATGAAGGGGTTTGTATATTTTATAAAATTATGAAAGATGCTGAAACAACATTGATGATCACGCTTAGTTTGATTAATTCATTTAATTTTATTGTTTTTTTTAGCCAACATATTAATGTGAAGTTGGAAGGATAGCACGAGATGCTGGTTGGATTTGCGCTCTTATAATATTAAGACCGAACGCCTTGCAAGTCCTCGGCTTGGCCAGGGTTTCATACAAAGTTTTTTCTAAATATTTCTCACAGGCAGTCTTTAAAAATAATATTTAAAAATATGTTTTACAATAAAATTTTAAAATAAATGTAATTTATATTAACAACTGTCAATTCAAAAATAGTACAAAATATAATATAATTTTTAATGAGGGTACATATAACCCCAAACTTTTTACAATATTTTGCAATGAATCACTAGCCAACTTTTTGTATGTAGCAGGTAAGAAAAATAATTCACGATTGTCAGAAAAACCTTTATATGTCTTCCGTTTCAGCCATACTTTATCTTTTTTCCGTGATAACCTATGTTATGATAACGTGATAAAGTTCAAGTGTAAACCAGATGAGAAATTTCTCATTTCGTCGTGCCAATACTGGAGTACAATTATCAATTACATTGTTTATTATTACGTAGAAACGATCTAATGCTTCTTCGACTGATAAATTTGCTGTTGCAGATATCCATGCAATATAATTAATCATTATTAATCTGAGTATACCAGCTTTTAGAACAGTATTTTTTTCACAAATATACAACACATAAATTATCTGTGGCTGCGTTTGAACTTACAACTTACAACGACAATTATTTGTCGTTTTGCATACATTTTTTAGATTAATATGTATAGTTATTTCGCACAGCTACTATAAAATACATTGTTACTTTGTTTAAATTATCACTCGTTTTTTTGTTTCTAATTGATGTAACTTTATTAATTTGCTTTAATCTCACTTATTTTGCCATAAAATTTGGAGCTGTCAGAATCAGCTGTTGTTTGTTTTTGTATGACCTTCCTATTGTTTTGAACGTCAAGTGTGCGAAATTATGTCAGTCTCGCCACGGTGTCCGTCACAGAAGCTCTTCTTTATACAGGGTGTAACAGCAAGTACCCAAAAGGTTTAAACCAGCAATTCCTGGGCATACTCGGAATTGAAAATGTAGAAGGGCATTTAGCTGAAAAATGATTTAAAAAAAAATTATTTACAAAAAAAAAATGTATTACACCTCACCACTAATCCCACTGCTACACGTTGGATGACTTTTTTAAAATAAAATAAATATCATCGGGCAGTAAAATGACATCTCCAAATACGGTAAAGGAATTACTGGTTAAAAGACATGTGATTTCCTGTGAAGTGTCCATCAATGAGTTCAAAATGGCCTTGCAGACGCCACCAGTAAAATGATGTATAAATAAATGTTAATGCTCAATACAGAGATACAATGTTTGCAATAAGCAGCACATTCGTGGTTCGTCGTATTTAGACTATATATATACAGGGTTTTCCAATAAGAGGTGTTATTTTGAATAGCCCGCTATTTCGGTAGATGTTTCTTTTAAAGCTGTCATTTTTTAACATTTGACAAGTAGAAACTACGCCATTAATAAAAATGGATAAACCCTTCAACAACGCATTGAAATTATTAAAATTGACTTGAGTGAATCAAATGCAAACCATCTTCAGTGATGAGGCCCATTTCCACCTCGGTGGCTTCGTCAACAATCAAAATTGTCGCATCTGGGGCTCGGAAAACCCAAGAGTTATTGTTGAAAAGCCTCTTTATCCTCAACGTGTGACTTTTTGGTGCGGTTTACGGTCCGGCGGAGTCATTGGACCTTACTTTTTCAAAAATGAGGCTGGAGCAACAGTTACGGTGAATGGATTGCGCTATCGAGAGATGATTAATGATTTTTTATGGCCGGAATTGGATGAATTGGATATGGACAACAACGAAACCATTGATCTTTTAAGATTTAATATCAAAATAACAGCTCTTATTGGAAAACCCTGTACTATAAAAAAAACATAAATATCAATAGGGACGACGACTACACCAAAGCTAATCGCAGAAAACCACATTAAGAGGATTAAAGTTTGCAAGAAGGAGTCACTTCTACAAACATAAAAACCCCTCTTTATTACAATCTACATGTCCACCTTCATGATGAACGTTATCCACAACGTTGGCTAAAGAAGGAAGAAACCTAACGCGGCATTAAAACCCAAAAAGTAATCATGATAGTATAGTACTTTTATGCTCAACAACAATATATTTTCACTGTCGAACGATTTTGGAATATTCTTTCTGACGAAGGAAAGGTTTTTCCGAAACCGGTCGGTAGTGGAAAGACATTTAGTAAAACGCAAGTTACGTTTAGTCTAAGGTCTAAATATCTTTTTAGTGTAGTACAAATATTTATATATTTTTTGCAATTCACCAGTTTTAGAATATTTTTACTTTATTTTTTGCATAGTTTTTGGTTTTTATGAAGGACATATTTATGCGTGGTGGCCTATTTCAGGGGATATTTTATCTTGATTTATTTTCTTGGCTCTCATAATCAGGTGACTATGGTTTTATTGGTCGATGATGTCATACCTTCACTCATTAACGTCGACGGCTTGGCTCGTGGTGAGATAAAGGAACAAAACCATAGTCACCTGATTATAGTTGAAAAGTTTTAGTCTGGGTAAAGAAAGACGATTAGTTAGATCGTTCATGCTGTTTGAATAATTTAAGAAATTTCGATGTTCCGTTTTATAAATTTTGTACAAATCAGGATTAATACAGAAAATAGGGACACGCTTAATATGCACATTAAAAAAAACACTTTGTATCAGTTAGATTTCTGAGGCGGGTTTAGGTCACCACAGGTGGTTCGCTACGTTTGGTGACTTTGCAGGGGTGCTCAGGTTCATCGGGTAAGGTGTATTCAGGATGTGCCTTCCCGCCAGCTGCGTGGCGTGCCAGATCGGGAGAGGCTCGTTTGGGGAGACCCTTTGACCCCTCCAACTGGTCTCAGACTCCGTCACTTCGACGAACTTCCTCTCACTCCTTACCTTAAAAATACCCCCCCGTACAGCATCCCTAAAGCTGACACAGGCCCTGAGGATAATAATTTCACTCACTGTGTGGGTTTAATGTAAAACAAAATAATAATGAGGTTTTAAGTTTATATTTCAGTTTCCGCAAATGGTAAATAATCCATTTCAGTAGCTATTTAGTTTAAAAATCGAATAATTTGACGGATTTTTAAATTACATTTTTCTTAATTAAACCTAAGCTAAGAACCTATTTTAGGATCGTAAGTTTAGATTTTGGGTTAAGAGAGTTAAAGAAAGACTAACTTTAAACTTTCGCATCAATAAAAATTCCGGCCAAGTGGACATTCGATTTTAGTTTTAATGAAATAACTATTAATTAAAATTCCATTTTCGGAAACTGAAATAATTATTTCTCATTTTTATCTAATTACTACAGAGTTTTTTTTAAAGTGCTTCTTAAGCATGTCCCTACTTTTTGTGTATATACCATTAATATTGTATTGCAATATTGCCTTGCATACCACTTAAATACCACCGTTCAGATTCAAAGCGCTGTTAATATTTACTATATTTAATGAGCAGATTTCAATATAGAGTATTTCCCCATTCTTTTATTGCACCTTGCTATTTATTATGTCACGCAGTACCTATATACAGTGGACTTATAGAGACGAACCTTGTGTTATCATCATAATATATTACAAAAATAATAATTAGTAAATAACACACTGTTACTTACTAATTACAATATTACTTATTCAACAACATATCTTCTAGTAAAAAAAGGTTGTCTTCCACCTAAAAAGTTGTCTCAATATAAACATATTTTTACATTATCTGAAAAAAAATCATCTGTATTATAGTTTTTCAAGTAATAGATGGTTCAATATAAATTCAAATAAATTTATATTAAAGATTTCGGAAAATCTGGTTGACATTACCGCGAGCCGACCAACAAATAATGCTCCATGCGATCATTTGCATATTTTAATCTGACCACTTAAAAGAAGAATATTTATACGAAAGAGGAAGAATATTTTTTTACAATAAATATACAATGATTACAAGTCATACTGTTTTAATTTATACTACACTTCCATTAAAAGCATTTGCTTGTGGATGGAATAGGAGTGTACATTTGCGAAAAAAATAATATAACTTGGTTACAAAGTAAAAAATAATTACGACATTAAAATCCACACAAATTGTTGTATTTGGAAAGAAGAAAATAAATATTATGGAGGATGAATACATTATTTTAGAATAATTTGTTAGATTTTCAGGTAAATCTAGGGTAATCATTTTTTTTGTTAATGATTTCCCTAAATTATTGTTTATACAGGGTGTATCGGCACGTACCCGACAAACTTTAATCAGCTATCCCTTAGCACATTTGGAGTAAAAAATGTTATGGGCACTTTACTGTCCGGTAACGTTTTTTTTAATAAAAAATTTATCATTCGTATTTTTACCACATGTCACCACTGTTTTATCCTTTGTCACAGTTTGAAAACCCATCTGGCAATATTTTATTCGAGTTTCGTTGAATAATATACGTACGTATCTACATTGGCGCGCTTTTACAATCACAACGAAATGGCATGGCACCATTCGTCTCATTTTTAACTATTATTATTTAGTGTGTATGAAAGAGCGAAGACGCTTTTTGACACACTTGCTAATAACAGCTGTTGAACACGAGAAACAATGCCAATGACAGTGACGGAGTGTGGATTTTTTTATAATTTTTTGTTTTTAATTGAAAAAAATGTTACCGGACAGCAAAGTGCCCATAACATTTTTTACTCCAAATGTGCTAAGGAAAATCTGGTTAAAGTTTGTCGGGTACGTGCCGATACACCCTGTATAGTTCAATATTTGTTTTTTAACATTAATGCTTCTGATTTCTTCCAGAAATTTATTAAAAAAATGTTTTTCTTGGTGGGTATAACGGTATTATATTATATATCGTATCATCCTCTCGATCTGGTCCATTGCGCCTCCATATTTCCATCCCAGTTTTGACGTTCCCCTGATTGGAACCACGTGATTATTATGATATTTTTAACAAAAGGGTAATATAAGTACCTTCCTGTCTACAATTTTATTTCGTTTCTTGTTGAATTTATGGGTTCGTATAATTTTATAAATATATAACATCCATAAATGTTTAAATAATATTTTTTTTTATATTATACCATTATACATATCGTCTTACACATAATAGATAATATGGATAATAGGAACAGGTTAGTAGAAAACGATATACATAATCGTACTGCGTATACCGGCCGCAATACCGCAGTAATAGTGGCGGACTGATTTGCCCTGCCCGATCCCGACCCGATTAAGACGGAGATCGTGGACTTTGTTAAAAATCTTGTTGATTTGAGAAATATGGATGGGTCGCGCAATGAATACGTAAAAAAGCGGTAATAACCATTAGCATCACCATCAGAGGAATATTAGAAATCGAAATATTGATCTACCAAAGCAAATACGGAACGCATTATCAAATTGGCCAAATATCGAAGCAATTCAAAGCCGACCGGGTCAATAAAAATAATAATAATGGCATTTATATAGCGCAGTTTAGTGTCATTTCACTTCAAGTGAGCAATGACATCTCAAATGTCATCCTAAAAAATGTGAAGTTAGCAACTAAAAGCAAAATGGAAAAATGACCGTGTTTTTGAGGATTCGAACAAAGTGATGCCAGTCTAAAAAAATCTCTCTATGAATATTATTATGAGTAAATATTTTAACCCAAGCATTATACGGCCCTATAGCTATACCAGCGCTGAAGCGGCGTATTAGGGAATCTTTATGAGTAAGACTGAAAGTGTATATAATGATAGAGTGGAACATTTTTAAAGAAGTAAAATTGTTAAAGAAATTATAAAATACATTCAAAAGAATAATAAATGCTATAATTATTATTTATTTATAAGGTATGCTATTATAGCCTTCTTGCAACTAAATTCCGTGCAGTTGAACATATCCACTATTTCTGCTTGTCAACTTCATGCAATCTAGATAAAGCGACTAAACGACCGAGTCCTGATATTCTGCAGTCGTAAATTAAATCACAGTACATAACACTTCCAAGATTTGCAATAGATGTATTTAAATATAGATATTTTGTATTCTAATGATTTACTAGCTGTACCCCGCCACGCGTTGCTGTCTGTCTGTGCAGATAGAGAAACAATATCGCGTTTTGCTTTTACGTCCAATAGATGGCGCTGTTTAAAAAATAACATGTTTTTAACTATCACTGGTGACATCTCTATAAGAACATATGCTTATTCGAATGCAGCGTTGTGTCAAAATTTCAAAGCCATCGCTGAGGAACATTTGGAGACTTAAGATGTTGAACAAACGAACATTTACATTTTATTTATATAGATAGAAGATGGATCTTATAGTAAATAATTTAAAAATATCAACAATATTAGTAGGTAATTAAGTATATTTGTCAGTGGAGACACGAGATTCCGAAAGTCATTTAATTTAATTATTATTTGTTACGACTAATAGTTTTACCTCGTTTAATTTATAAACACCTTCAATGGACCTCGTCAGTTCGCGAATGGGAGAGCTTATTTAAGTGTGATGTAATTTATTATTGTTTTATTCTATTTTGAGTAAACAATTGAATTGAAGTTATTTTCCATATGACAATTATATCTTTACCTCATCTTGAAACACTCTTTATCAGACGGATTAATATTTTTTTTTATTTTTTTTTTTATAGTGAATACCTCACAAGAGTCCCAACTGCTCCCGTCTGGAGCCAGTGAGACTATGGCATCCCCAATTGGGGGATGTTGTGAGGCTGAAGGTAAGTGGGGAAGGGAAAGAGGAAGGTGGGGAAGTACCTGGCTATTCAGATCTAGTCACTAAACACGGCTAAAGCCATTTGGAGCAACGTTTCAATTCTGAATGGTGGTCTTACACCAGGGCGATACTGGTAGTATCTTCCACTCTGGAACGTGCCGCAAATATACTATATATTATTTTAATTAATTAATTGTGAAATAACACAGATTAATCAAATAAAATTTATTTGCGCACGCCGGGTTCGAACCCGCGACCATAGATAACTTAGATAATAAGACCTCAAGATAACTGCACTCGTGTACTGATTTAGAATTTGTGCAAATCACTGTTCCGTATGTGCTAAAAAACTTGAGTACATGGAGCAAATTACCGCAAAATATAAACCACAAAGAACTTATTACTTATGTCAGCTGTTATCAAAATATGTGGCTAATTGAAATAATTATCACTTACTATGATTACGAGTTGTTTTCCCGACACAAAACAAGGAACAGTCATTACATATTAGTTTATTTATAGACGAATGAGTCAATTTAATTGTAATTTCGATATTAAAATCAAAGAAAATCAAGGATTATTAATATTAATATTTTTTTCGGATTTTACTATCCATATCATTTCAAATAATCACAGTTTTTAAAGAAATGTTAGAAAAATATTCTACCTATTAATAATAAAGGAAAACTAACAAGAAATCCCTAAATACTAATAAGTCCATTATCAATAAACAATTTTTTTTATCTCATAGTCACATCATAGATTTGTTACCTTTCACCTTAACATCTCCTCCCCCCACTCTTCACTAATCCTTAGTCACCCCTCCACCCCAACTTCAACACTTGTTAAGTATATTACGCCACGAGTAAGGAACGGTTGTTCCGCAATCGGTCGTCGTATATATTATATTTTAAAAAAAGTTGTTCAAACAAGTAACAATGTATTTATAGCAAAATAAATCGGAAATCAAGTGGTTACTTCGAAATGTACCTACTTGTGTAATCTCATTTAAACGCTGATAACTCTACTTTATACACAAATGGTTCACTGAGCCAAACGAATCAGTGAATCTTATTATTTATATATTTACAGGTAATGTAAATATATAAATAATAAGATCGAAGGATAATTGAAGGATTCAAATAGTTCGCCTAAGATATTTTATTTTTGCACTTTATTCGTATATTTTATTGTCTAATTATTTCAATTATAAAATAATACATACATTTTCTGCTTACAAACATTTTGGATGACAAAGTATAAATGATGTGTAAGTACTGTAAATGATTAAAATACTATAGTGTTTCGTGACCATCCCACTAGGACTTGTGCTGAGATGTTCATGTGCTTTTGTGGTAATTGTAATTGTAATAATTATTAAATTTACCTTGTTTTCTTGGAAAACCTTGTAAAAAAGATACATACATTCACATACAACATAGGAAATACGTTAGTTACTAATAATAACTAATGAAGCACACTTGATGAAAGAGATGTTAGATTAGAATTATGCGCAATTACAAATTACATTTATTAAAAAACATACATATATAAGATATTTTTTCTAATTTGTTACTTTGTATTGTTTCAGAGGTGTGCGGAGCGGAGTTAAAAGATAAAGTGAAAACGATGTCTGTAGCAAAGGCAAAGGCAAAAGTTTGTCCGGAAGATACCCTAATCGCAGGGTCAGCGCAAGCGCCCAGGTACCCTCAGACGCACGGATAAGTCTCTAATCAGTGACGTCACAATGATACCGCACAGCACGCCCCACCCCTCCGTGCGACACAATTCCTCAGTCCACTGGTCAAGGCAGGCATCAACTCTGGGCCATGATCGAATCAGGGAAACCGTTCATCCGGAAGCCGCGGCTCATTTCGCCCCGCCACTACCCCTCTCCCGCCCCACCGAGCCCAGCCCCTGGACCTGGAACCTCACAATCAATAACACTAATATCACCAAGGAAAATCATAAAACCGTGGAAAGACTCAAATTTCCACAAGAAAGACTGCAGCACGATCAGAACTACTTCCAACTGACCACCGAAGACGGCCTGGCCGTGCAGCGAGAGACTCCTTACGAGAACGTATCATTTTATCAAAGTGGGCAGAGCAACGGTAATGGTTTATACGGCAATGGATCTGTCAACGATACGAAGAATAATTTGCTGATGCTCGTGGAAGACTTCAGTGATTACTTCTACAGCAATTTCAACAGCAATTTGACTTTTGGGGAAAACTCCACGCTTTCCATAAGAAGTGATATCTTTGAGTATACCAATTGCAGTTTGAACGGTTCTTCGCTCAACGGGTCTGTACCCTGTGACAGTGTTGCGGGTAGTAGAGGATTTCTGGAGTACAACTACTGGGCCTTGATCCTGATGTTGTTTCCGTTCCTGACCCTATTTGGTAATGTGCTAGTGATCTTGGCAGTGTATCGGGAGAGGACCCTCCAGACTGTCACCAACTACTTCATCGTCAGCCTCGCGCTGGCTGATCTTCTGGTGGCTGTGGTGGTCATGCCTTTTGCTGTTTATGTTTTGGTAAGTCTCTCTTCTTATTTTTAAATGTGGCATTATGTGTTTTTTCTTAATAAATACTGGCCGAGGAATCCATGGAAATCTTCGCTTAATTAACGAAAATAACTTGAATAAATTCACCATTTAAAGAAGTCGTCTTTTAAAGTCTATTTTTATTATCCGTCGTTTCGAATCTTGAAATCGTTACTTTTCGGTTTACCTACATTTTTTAAAACTTATTAGTGATATGACAATTGGTAGGGTGAGATTAGGTTCCATTGATACACGACTTAAATTCCGATCGGGGATTTATGTATATTATTTGTAATTTAGGTGGGTATTTTGAGCGACATGGTCTTTATTATTATTTTTTCACATTTACACTTACCGTTTTATTAATTATATTCTTAGGCGCCCGTTTAGCGCTGGTGCAGTAAAGCCGGCCTCGAGCCTGGTACAAGACTGTTTTAACTGGTTTTATCCAAACAAACGCCATTAAGTTAAGTTTTTCACAGTTCTGACCTTGCACGCTGCGTAATATTAACACCACGTTTTTTAGCAAGACTGTCAGTAATTAACTGGAAAATATTAAAAAATATTTTTTAATATTATATCAGTACTATTGTACTGATAAGAAAAAAAATTACACAGAACAATAAGAAAAGGTGCACAAATAATTTTTAGAAAAGTTTAAAAGAAAAACAAATCACAAATAGTGTCACACAGAGAATTGTGTTATTCTTCGTAATATAAGTTCAGCCATTCATTTGCATCCGAAAGTCGCGCTACCCGACTTGTGGTTTCGAAAAGCCTCACAGAGGTAACAGAGTGATTAATATTATGTTATTCGCATTTCCTATGTGTTTTCCATAAGCTGCCTGCTGAGTGAAGAATGCCGTGATGGTGGCCAACGTCCGATAGGCATGTGCACCAGAAGAAGAAGAATGAATAACTTTAAATAGTTAGAAGAGTCACCCAGTACGAAAACATTCAACAATATTCAGATTTTAAAATTCTGATTGTATACAGTCAACGATTCTTTTTTAAATAGGATATTTTTATAGTTTCACAACTTAGTGAGTAAAACCTTAAATTGAAATATTTATTCATTGAATATAATATTAAAAACTCTCAAATGAAAAATTTTAAACAAAAAATCCTGAAATAAATTTGGTCGCATTTAGGAATTGCAGACACACGGAGAAAAATGAGTTATGCTGATTTATAAAAAATTTCTTCAAATTATTGGTAATCCTGTTAAAAACAAGACTGCAAGCCGTTTCCAAGTGTAAGTAAATTTGTAATAATATCGGAACACGTGTTCATATAGTTAATAATAATCATAACGAAATGCAAAAATTTTAGGTTTCTTTTATGAACATGTGTTCGGACATCATAACAAAACATTTGTATTTTATTTAACGTTTATCAAGATACCTATTAATTCATTCGTTAATGGCCTACAATCCCGTTTTTAACAATAATACGAAAAATTTGAAGATTTTTCTTAATAAATTCGCAAAAAAAATGCCTTGCCGGGGCTTTGTTGCTCTGACCACTGAACTAATCCGACCCTATCCCCTTCGGTCATATTTAACTGTATCATACTTCAACTAAGAACTACCAACATTATCTTCATTATCTCAACGCGTATTTTGTGGCTGCTATCTTTATAAATAATTTTTAAATCACTTTCGAATTGAATGGGTAAAGTTGGCAATATGTTAATTATTAAATCTCTATAAAATGAATAGGTATAGTGAACGTAATTTGAAATTTGAACAAAATCGCTATTTGGGATATTAAAATATACATAGTTAACACTAATTGGGGTTTTCAGTCACAGATTGAACACAGTTGACAAAACTGATTGAAGCTCCCGACCCTGAAATATACGGAACACGGTTCTCTTGATGAACAATGTTCAGTATAATCTCCTCCTTCTATTTATTAAACACAAATTGAACTTGTTACCTAATCTCAAATATTTATCAAAACTCCATTGTTTCCCCACTCGTTTCACCCTCTGAGCCGTGTTTGCCGCCAATCATCCACCTGTCAAAACCAACTCCTTTGCGCTTGTTTTGTGTAAGTACTTTCAAAATGGGACCCAAGATAAAAAGGAAAATGGCAAAATGTATAAGATAAATATACAAGTAGATTTAGTACGCAATTATAAGAAAACATTGTTTTATTTTAGTACGATCATATTATAATTATACGTTGTAAACACCAACTGCACTAAAGAATCATGGTGGGCATTATACAAGATTCATTATACAGGGTGTCCGGGGGTAAAGTGCGCTTACTCCGAGAGATGATTCTACATGATGGTAAAAGTAAAAAAGATAAATGAAATAATTAATTAATAAATCCGAAATGAATACATACTGATTAAATGGCTCACCCAAGAATCGGTGCCCAGCGCTCACTCAGGAGAGGCGCTTGGGGCTGGTAGACTGTGGAGTGCATCCTGGCTCCAGCGACCCGGTATCTCATCAGGCCGGCGAATCCATTCAGTCCTAGTTTCGTAAACATTGTCGATGCGCTTCTGTATCTTCTGTATCCAAGTATAATTCTGAAGGCTGTACCATATTGGGTTCGTAGTCGTTCCATCGAGCAAGTTTTGTAATGACTTAAACGTATTAATGGGTATATATATATATATATATATTATATATGCGTACTTTTGTTAACATACCTAGTAAAATCCTTTGAGGCACTCCTCCATGTCCTGCATTAGTCATTCGTAAGTAAATTTAATCTGAAAGGAATAGTTTGTTGGATCCAATCCCTTTCTAGCCCCTTGTTTTTTTTTATTTTTCTCTATTCTGGAGAAATCACAGATGGGTATCTGAAATCACAGATACCCAAGGCAATAATATAAAACATTATGTTTTGTGGGACGCCTGGAGGTGTTACTGACGGCTCGTTATACGCAATAGAGGGTTAATCAAATTTTAATATTTATGAAAGTTAAGTTTCCACCCTTAAAGCGTTCCGGGACGTATTTACAGCCGGAATGATTGCGACAAAGCAGCGAAAAAATATAAAACTTGTATCTTTCACTGCCATCAAGATGAGTTACAGTTATGCGAACAACAGAACTTCTAGAGGCAGTTAACAGATGCTAACCAATTTATAGGTCACGTGGCGGTACTCACACCCGCCTCCCAAATTACTATAAATACAATGTATATATCGTACTTACATTAATGTATGAAGCCTAGCCTCTAACCCAATGATACTCAACCTTTTTCTTCTGCGGGCCACATTCATATGTTTGTAAAGCTACGCGGGCCGCAACACTATACTGGGCAGTGTTGCCAACGGATCTCGGCCTAATGTCGCCGTTTTTCAAGCATTAAGTAGCCTAATGTAGCCGAATTTCAGTTGCAGTAATTCTAATGAACTCACATTCTGCCCACATATTCCCCACAAATATTCTACGTGAGCTTGATTTCCCCTTTTATTATTCGAAATCCATAGAGGGGGGGGTTATTAGAGAATTTCTGTAAAAATAATTCCCCACAAAATATTTGAAATCCATGGGGCGGGGGGGGGGAGGGGTAGCTACGGGATTCCGTAGCTACCCCCCCCATTCCGACAGAGATTTTTGTGCCTTCGTTGGCAACACTGGTAACCATTTGGAGCTGTCAAAAATTTATTAAAATTTACGGGTTTCAATGTCTGTACGTCAAAGTCGCAATTAATCTCAAATTAACGTGATATAGAATGCCCGATTTTGTAAACCATGTTCCTGATATTAAATGTATTGAGGGCCGCACAAAATAGCTTAGCGGGCCGCAGGTTGAGTATGACTGGTCTAACCCATATGAATTGCTTATTAATATTTGATATCTTCGGCGTGACCATCAGCAATAATTTCGCATCGTTTATGAAATGTATTACTTGTAATGTAATTTGAACATTATGATAATGGAATGAAATTGATCGCTTTATTTCATGCAAGAACATATTAGACACTGATTTGAACAACAGTTTGATTCTCCAGTTAGCAGGAAATGTTAATATTCAACAAAACATCGTACAAATCATGCTTTGAAGAAATGTTCCAATCACGTACATTATAATGACTAAGGGAATAAAGCTGAAATACGTAAGTTATAAATCTGGTAAGACGACTTTAATTATCATAAAAAGAATTTGGTTATTAACTACACTATTGTGCCTGGTTTAGGCCGTAGGTACCTGCTATATCCCGATGAAAGAAAAAGTCGGGACGATCTAAAAGGATATCGCTAGATCAACTGTACAAGTCAGTAAACATAATTTTTGGTACTGTATAATTTTATGTATGTTTGTGAATAACGCAAGGGTTGTATCGTGAAACGGGGTGATGGTAAGTTATATACGTTCAGGAGTCATAAATAAAGATATAATCTTGCCTATAAGCTGATAAATTAGTCTTAAAATAAATTCTTTCTAAAAATAAGAAGCATGGAACCCTAATCCTTGCTCATTTGACCCTGCAAACTTTCGATCGTACATAATCTTGTATTATCGTATCGAGCTATAAAAATAAAATTTATGATAAATTATCCAAATTATATCCGAAAGGGGAGATAAAGAAAATGGCCTATTATGAAGGAATCCAAAAATAATATGGATGATACGTTTTTGGTAATAACTTTATCAAATATTTTATTAAGCTATCATACTGTGTGCTCGGAACGAGATGAGAAGAATTTAAAATAAAATTGTTAAAAAATATTATTTTTTTAAATTAAATCAAACTCTTGTTATTAATCACGAGTTTTTATTATTTTTCAAATTGATCGGGCTCGCTAAGATCAAGCTTCGTCAGGATATAAATAATAACAGTTATTAAAATATAATGTCTAACCACAAAGTAATTGCTTCCAACGGAAAAAAGGAAAATATTGAATTAGAAACTCGGAAAATAAATTATTTACGAATGGAATATTATATATTGTACAGTATAATAATTTTTATAAATATATATATATATATATATTTTTTTTATAAGGTTCAAGGCTATTTACAAGAAATTTGTTTTTTTAAAGAAGAAAACCCATCCAAGTACTACTCGAGCGATTGGTGTCATATACGAGTATATTATGGCGTGTGATCGCTGCAAACTATTTTTGCGAATCTGGCATAATATGCCAAAAATCGTTCGAGTGGTTAAGACATATGTTCTCGGGTTTGAAATGGAGGGATAAATTAGAAATATTGCTAATTTATTAAGAATGATTGAAAATCCCATTAAAAACGGGATTGTAGGCCATTCAAGAATGAATTGATAGATTTCGTAATAAACCTTCAGTGAAACACGAATGTGTTATCTCGATTTAGGAACACGTATTTAAAAAAAATATATATTTTAGGGAGTGGCCTGTAATCCCGTTTTTAACCGTGTCAGTAAAATATGAGGCTGAATTCGTTGCCTGCTAAAATGTTATAAAAATATGGAAGGCTAGGTGGTAAATGAGAGCATGAGAAACAAGGAGACAGGATAGTGAATTAAATCTAAGGTAGGTAGGAAGGCGGCCATACTCTTATGAGAGTAATATAAATAATATGTTTGTGACTTGAATTGAAGAATTGAATTGACGATGCTTTGTACTGAGCAAATCGAAGAACTTGGTGTGACTCCATACGTGACGCATCCCATGCCCTCACCTATGCTGCTGACGAATGCTGAAACGGCAGGATGAGTCAGCTAATAGGGCTGCAGCCTCGCGGTTTCTCGTGGCCTCTGAATCTGAAATGGTACGTCAGTCACAATTTTTAAAACTATCATGATAAAAAGTACAGCCTACTAATTTTTCTCCGTGTGGTAGATAAAAATTCCACACGGAATCTAAACATTAGAAAAGAAGGAAAATAATAATACATATTACAAATATTAAAAGTGTTCATCAATGGAAAATTGACACCGTTAGGAATTTAAATGTTATTTCACGTGATAAGAGCCTAACTAATAAACACGTTTTAAATTTTACACAACTGAAAAAAAAGAATAATCTGTGGTAAATGGTTGTTTATCAGTGTGATTGTAAATGTAAAAAACATATTTATTAGGAAGAGGCTAAAAATATATTTGTGTAATGCGTAAAGAAAATTGCACAGCTTTTCCAGCTGGTTTTTAATTTTTTTTATTTCAAGGCACATTTTTTGGTATTTTTTTCTTTCTTCTTCCATTATTTTTGGCAACTTCCTTTTTGAATGATTGAACATTTCGAGTGAATTGGTTTGTAACCTAGATGGTGTCTTGGATAAACTTTTATTTATATGGAATTCCTATTGAATTTTTATAAAAGTCTAAATGAATTTTCAATTTTGATCGGAATTTTTTTATTACGATTCCTAGTTGTGACCGTTATCTTTTAATTTTCGTTTGGATTTGTTAGTATTATATTCTTTTTCTTTAATGATATCTTACATTGATGGGTCCTTTAAAAGTTATAGAAAAGTTGTTCCAATAAAAAATTAACTATTCTATTTTTGTTTTTTATAGCATGTCATTTGGATTGAAGGATTTTATGATTAACAGATTTTTGTGACATGAGATAATTAGCGATGAATTCAGGAAATTTATTACCACCATTATTGTCACTAGCCTTTTACTAGCTAATAAAATAAAACCTTTTCATAGTCAAATACTTCTTGCACAATCCCGCATCAATCATCATTTACTGTATTTCAGCATTACATTTCATTCTCTTCAGAAATTGTAGATTTAAGTGGGTATAATCTTCATTTGTTTTCGGGTAGAAAATACTGGGATTGGTTCCGGAAAAAACTTTTTTGTATCTAACTAATGATTTAAGGTAAAGTTTTCGTCATAAATTTAAAATCACAAAGAATAAACACGGAAATCCATTTTAATAAGTAAGTATTTTACAACTTTAATTTTTTTGTGAGTTCATTACGTCTTTAATATACTTAATTAGGTTAATTTGCTGTGACCAGCTCAGGCAGGGGACCCCATCGAAACCAGAGTCGTAAGCCACTCAAAAGCTGGGCGTACTGAATATGGGACTTACTTTACTTTACTTTGTGATGATACTACGTTGCGGGTTTGCGACTAAATTAAATCTAGCTACTCTCGTTCATCGATATCTCCTGGTCACCGGCACAATTCGCAATATAACCTGATTATTACTAAACTAATTTGAGTAGTGTTTTTATGAAAATATATATATTTTTCTTGTTATACCTATCTAAAATAACGTGGGAGGAAGGAACTTGCTCACCCCTCTTCTTATCCTCGACACTAATGTGATGGTCCTAACTTCTGCTGTCTAATTTAGGGGATGACTCTTCTTCATGTCTTCAACCCTCTTTGAATACTTCGTACGCCTTTCTTAAATTACCTTCCACGAATCCCTATGATATTTCACATAGTAAATAAGACCTTCGTGGCTTTATTGTACAAGAGTCTAACGTTGTGATTATTATTTTTTTTTTTAAGATATGGAAAGACTAGTGTAATTTGTTTGTGTGTTAACCCCTATTCTTTGAAAGTAGAGTGACTGAAAACAAAGCTATTGAAAGACTCCAAACATTTAAACCAAATTATTATTTGACTAATCTTTCTACCCTGTTTTAATTGAGATTCTACACATGAATTCTAATTATTTCCTCTGCCGTAGTAATAAATAGCGCGTACATAACCTGTTATAAACATAAATAAGGATATTTTAACAGTTGACATACATTAAATTATCAGTTTTCAATCGAAGTCCTCTTTATATGCAACCTCAGTCTAACATCGAAGCTCTTTATTATTGTTAGTAAACAATAATAATTACTGAACTAAATAATAAAAAATAACTTTTACTGAAGCGAACCGGTTTCGTCTTCTGATCAAGCATATATTCACGGTTTGTTGTGACGTGTGGTTTCCTAGGCCAGGCCTCACCTCTCTGTAAAATGGTTGCTTTAACCGAGGGTTTTACATTGCCCATTTGAACAGTAAATAAGAATATATATATGTAAACATACGTTTTTATAATCTGCAATGTATTGCCTTTATATAATACACCCCAGACCAGGGAGTGCCGAGATATGGAGCTGACACCATCCATAGTCGGTTTACCCCGTTTAGATACATTCTAATGTAAATATTACGATATACAATACACATAATAGACATACGTTTGGTTTTGGTTGATAGTTTTATTATTGAGAGCTATCATCTCATTGTTGATTGGTACTGGGAACCTAAATATCTCGAGATCGTCGACATCTCAGAGAATAAACTATTAGCATTTAACGTTTCAGCACTTAGGTCCTTTGGCATTTCCGCCTAAAAGGGAAATGCTTGTAAAACTCGGAAGTAACGATGAAAATGTTTTTACTACCCCTTTAAATGGGTGATAAAGTTTTTCACAATTTTATTAGGTTGCTTTATTTCTTATTAAGTTGACTCGTGACTTATATTTCTGGCGATAAAATATGTCGCGGGAATTAATTACTACGGCGATAAAATAAAACAACCAAGCAGTTTATCATTAGTACCTACCTATGCGCAGCTCTTGCGATACTTCAAAGATTTATGCAAATGGCCGCAGTTAAAAGTTAAAAGATTGCAAAACACGGCCCGGAAATAGCAATCAAATGTTTGTTCTTAAAAGTCGCAATAAATCATTGGGCACCGTTAGAAACATGGCTATTAAAATTATGTAGAATTCTTCCAGAGGAACAGTATTATGATAACTTTAAATATTATTGAGATATGTTATTATAGCCATCTTGTAACTATATTCCGTGCAGTTGAACAAATCTACAATTTCTACGAAAGTATTGCCAACTGAATGCAATCTAAATACATCGAGTATCTAAATGACTTAGTCTTCATATTGTTGTTGCAATTGAGAAGAATTTTGCCCGAGTAGTTCTAGTTGGTATATTGAAAGTGATTATTTCTCAAATAGACAACAATACGTAACTTATGGTATTTTCCACTCTTCCAACTTCATCACAAACTCTGGAGTTCCACAGGGGTCGAATCTTGGACCCTTACTTTTCTCGCTATTTATCAATGACATTTACCATTGCATAAAATTTTCCAAGTTTCTCTTATTCGCGGATGACATGAAACTATTCCTTTTAATAAAATCTTTGGAAAATTGCTTGCAGCTACAAAGTGATATAAATTCTATCGTCGAATGGAGTCATACCAATAAATTAGGGTTTAATATTAAGAAATGCTCCATTATGTGCTACACCAAGGCAAACAAAACGATTTACTATAACTACAAAATGTCTTATTCATCTCTTCAGCACATTGTTATTTCAAGAGATTTGGGAATCGCATTTGATACGCACTTAACATTTCACGTCCACATAGAAACGATATGCAACAAAGCTTTAAGAATGCTAGGATTTGTGCTAAGCAACTCCAGACATTTTTGCAGCTCGGCCGCGATTCGTGTGCTATACTATAGTTTAGTACGTAGCATTTTGGAAAGTGGTTCTGTAATATGGGGACCAATGGATTTAACTTACTCTCAAATGATAGAGAAAGTACAAAAGAAGTTTCTGAGATATTTATATCTTAGAGACTTCGGATATTATCCCTGGTTATATCCATCAGCCTTTTTGTCCGGCATGCTGGGTATTAATAGCCTCACCGATAGAAGGAAAACTGCTTTGCTGATAACAGCATATAAACTTCTAAATGGTAACGTCTGTATTCCCGATATTATAGAAAAATTTGAGTTTTATGTCCCCGACAATTATACAAGAGCGCGCAGGCACAGAACCTTTGTCGTTCCAAAATGCAGAACCAAATTACCATTAGTAATGCCGCTCGGAAAAATGATTATGTTACTAAATTACCTGTCCCCTGATATAGATATTTTCCAACTTAATATTCACCAGTTCAAAAACGCTATTATTACTTAATAAATTAAAATAAAATGTATGTTTATTATTGGTTATGTATAACTGTAAATGTGCATTTAAAATAAAATAAATAAATAAAAATAAATAAATTAGGCTGAGTAAACGAGGGCTGTCTATAATTACATTAACAGTTTTAAAAATAAAATTCAAGTCTAAAACAAGTCTTGTATTCTAAAAAAACTCTTTTTTATTCACATATTTTATCCCCCCTCTAATGGCCCTTACAAGACAAAATCAATATTGCTCTGCATACCACGCGATATGTGCATAAAAATAGATTATAACGGCGCTCTCAGTGGCAGGACCGGTAGGACCATTAACAGGGCGCTGAGGTAGTCGCTAACCACTGCGCGTTGGATCATGACCTTTACAGCGTAATGGTTTAAGGAATGTACTTTCAAAACGTAGTTGTGGGTTCGATTGATGATTCATATGATTTTTTCTGTTGTTAGATATATGTTTTATTCTACGTCTTACTAGCGGTGGAGTTACCTCCTTAACCGTACGTCAAAGTGCGTTCAAATTATTATCAGTTTACGCCTACTTGGTCGAGAATTAAAGCTCTGGACTAGAAAGCTAAAGGTCGCGGGTTCGAATCCCAGAGTGCGTAAGTAAAATTTATTTGATTAATTTGTGTTATTTCACAAATTACTCATATAAAATAATATATAGTATATTCGCGTCACGTTCCAGAGTGGAAAATTCTCTCAGTATCGCCGTGGTGTAAGACCACCATTCAGAATTGAAACGTTGCTTAAAATTACTTTGGCCGTGTTTGATAATCAGATCTGAATAGCCAGACACTTTACAACCTTCCTCTTTCCCATCTCCTTTCCCTCCCCACTTCCTCCAGCCTCACAACATACCACGATTGGGGATGCCATAGTCTCACTGGATCCAGACGGTTTGGTGCAGTTTATTTGTAAAAATTAGATTTATGACGTGGCTCAGCACCGGTACTTATAATATGCGTTACGAAATATGCGAAAATAAAACACGTACGGTTCCTTGGTGCTCGTTGCACAAGTTATTACTGCCGAAAGAACAGGAATAAATTTTCGCACGTCCCAAACATGAGATTTGAAACTCTAAAATTTGAAATTTGTAATTAAATTAAATAACACGTAATGGGTAAAAAGTTTTTAAAAATATAAATTAAATACAAATTTGGCAGTTATAATAAAAGCAACCGAAATTTCACTAATTCAGTTAGGTTTTTGCCAATTTTAATTTTAATAATACAGCTATTGTTAAAATACATTATTTTGTTTCGCCTCATTCTTCTGAAATGATGCTCCTCATTCTAATAAGGAACTCCATTGAAAAATATTATGGTTTAAAAAAATTAATATATATTTGTACAAATATGTATATTTATTTATTACAAAATAAAACAAGGCTTCAAAATTTAACAGTATGTAAAATAAATATATAGTTTTTAAAATTATTCTACTACTCCATAAAGTGAGCCTTCGGTCATATTTAACTGTTACTTCGAATAAGAACTACCAACATTGTCTTCATTTTTCTCATCGCACAGTTTTATAGGCAACTATCTTTATGTATGATCGCAAGATTCAACCCGAACTAAATGCAATCTAGACAGCGTCTTTTAGATAAACATATAATATATTTTTTATTTTTTATGTGCGACATCTTTTGACTTTTTTGCAAGTCTAGGATGAATATTTATTTTTTGGAATAACTTAGTGAGTATCTATGGTAGAGCGGTGTCCTGGCAAGGCAAGGGTCCTGTGTTCGAGTCCTAGATGTGACCGTATCGTTTTCTGATTTTTCTGTTTCAGATTTTCGTTTGGGAATTGCTAATATTGTCTTCAATAATTAAACATGTTTAAAACAAGTATTATAACTAGTATTAAAAGAATAATAATTATAATATTATAAAAAAGTATTAAAACAATAGCAAAAGTTTTTTTAATGCTAGACGGTATAGATTGTATGCGTATATTTAGGGTACAATATATCATTATCCAATTTCAGGGAGTTAATTTTATTTTAGAATTATTCAAATTTCAATATTTCTGTAAGCTTAATTTTGTTTTTGACAATAACATAGATCATATAGATCAACAAATGCTGATTTTGAATACATTATTTCTTATGTATTATTAAAAGTAGAATTTATAAATCGTCATTTAAGAACGAATAATAATTTTAATTTAATTTAATATAAAATAATAAAACCTACACGTAACACACAAAACCAATATAAAAACACACATCACTCACAAACACACATGTTTATTTTCTTCACCAACATTATATATATATATTCTTTAAATACATTATGAATATTTTTTGTATTATAAAATGAAGGCCTCAGCACGGGTAAGCCACCATCTGAATATTCACTTTTCACACCCCACTCAAATCAAATATTATAAAGTTCTAATAAATGGTGGATAAGTTTATTTAAAATGTTGATTGGTTGATTTAAAAATAATTTCAAAGGGATGTTGCCTCATTTCCCTTGAAAATACTAAAAAAACACAAAGCGGTTGACGCTTAGGACGCGTTAGGACGCGTTCGGTTTTGTGGTTGCGGTGAAGTGGTTTTAAAATGATTTTAAATTGTTAGGAAAATGATATGTATAAAAATATTTAATCATCAGATCTGAATGGCCAGATACTAACAAATCATTCTCTTCGCCCTCTCTTTTACTTTCTCCACTTCACTGACATACAGAATTCATCACAATGAGGATGCTATAGTTCAACTGGCGGTTGAAACACTTTTCCAGAACACAGACAATAACGTTGTCAACCTTAACAATTTTTTTCGGCAGTTCAATTTTAACAACCGGATAGCGGAAACATGTTGTTAAAAACAAAATCGAAGTTTTTCAGTAACCAGTACGGGAATGGCGGCACTAGACGTGAAACTATATTCGCAAAGCAAAGTCGACTTTATTACAAATCAATGCCCATCAAGGCATTACGACTTTCCGCTGTCTAGAGTTGTAGGCATTATGCTCCGTGAAAATGGAAGCTTTAGGTGTGAAATTCCTTTACCTCAAAATAGTACACGTTTTATTGTACGTTTTCCCTAGATATATTTAACTTAGTATTTGTAATACTTTATTACGATTTTTGAACGGTAAGTAAAGAGTACGTTATTTTTTGACAGCAATACCGTCACATTGGTAAAACATCTATGTAATATCTTAGAAAAGAAAAAGAGAAAAATGCGCGAGCCGAACCACGAATCACGAGAAAGGAACGAAGCAATCGCAAACGTCGCGAAAGTTCGCGCGTCGCTTGCGTTTACTTCATCATAAGTCCGTTTCCCATAATTCCCGATTGTTTATTCATTTATGCTATGATTCACTGACGTTATGAAGCTTCGAAGGTTGGCCTTGCACCTACGACCGCACCCAACAACGAACCAACACTTGCATAGCTCACGCGTCCAACTTTCTCTTTTGGGCACATAGGCCATGTGTAGTAGCGCATCCGTGGGTCGGGGTCAGGGAAGATAATGCCTTTAATACGCGTCATAATAATTAATAATTGCACAGCAGAACTTGTTTATGAATAAGCTGTTTTTTTTGTTGTAAATTGAGTAAAAAGATTATTTAAAGTATAAAAGAAAAACTTATTAATTTATACATATGTCTTATATTTTCTTATCTCGTTTGTTCTGTAATGTAATGGAACAACATAATACACGAAAAAGCTAGTCAATTTTCATGACGCCAGAGCTCACGATTCAATAGTTTTCACTGCTTTAAACGAATAGATTTCTACTCTGCTATCAAGATCTTAGTATATTTTAGTGTATCATGTATACTTTTCACAGAAACGAGTTACCTATAACTTTAAATGATTAACGTGTAGAACATGATTCCAAAGCTGTAAAGCATAATAATTAGGAACTAGCAGTTAAATACAGGGTATATGTTTCACGTGGTGACCGGATAATTCATCACATCTTTAAAAAGTTATATAAAGTCATGGAAAGTGATGAAACAAAAACTTTATTAACTGGGTTAAGTAGGTTAGGTTAGATTAGGTATCCTTAGTAATTGATCATTCATGAACGTTAGAAAAAAGTGTGTTTTTTTTCGGTTAAAAAATTTAAATGTTTGTATTTTTTTTTAATGATAAACCAATGTTTATAGGACAACGTTTTTATGTATAGCACAAAGGATAACCATTGTAGATATAATATATCTCGTCGCCATCTAGTGGGAAATTCAGCACTAACCAAGCCTTTCCTCCAAGAATAAAGTTGGTTGTTTACATGTAAAAAATATATGATTGTTGATTTAAGTACTAGTACATATTGAATTATTTGGCGTGTTGGAAATAAGCCGACGTAGCTCAGTGGTCCAGAGCACCTGACCGGTCATCAGAAGGCGCGGGTTCAATTCCCGTCGGCGGTATTTATTTTTACTCGGGAGATATTTTCAATTTGTATGCATATTTCAGGCGAGTAATTAATGCTTTTAATAATTTGTTACACATCTTTGCATTTGGTTGACAAAGAGTTACCTAAAAAATAATTTATCAATAAAAAAATTGCAATTACAGTAGTATAACGTATTATCGTACCGACTGTAAATAATTCGGAAAAAATACCGACTTAGCATTTTTTTAAATCCACACTCTTATTATGCGAATATTATGTTTGTTCTTATCATATTATACTTTATTTTAGTAAGTCAAAATGGAAACCCACAGTCAACATTCATTCCTAAAGCCTGATTTCAGTATTCTAGTCTAGGCTAGACTGAGTATGACGTAGAAGTATTTCTGTATGTGTTGACGCATCCGATGTCACTACCTTGAAGTTTCACGATACGAACGAAGTGAATTTGACCTGATCAAATTCGTTTTGAAAGGTAATTTTTAAAATCTTCACAATAATTGGTTGATATTTATGTGTGCCACATTCGTATCTTTTTCGTAATACATAACATAATGTATGACTGAGTGTGTTGAATACTTAAGAAAGCATAATGGGTGTCTAACAGTAATCTCCAAATATTTTTTCTGTATAAAAACTGGCGATGTTTTCTTCAGAATTGATTATTTAGTTGTTTTGTTTTATTTCACGCTGTGACAGATGTAGTAAGCCATTGGCATCGGCCAATAAAAACATATAACCTGACAGTTATTGCTGTCACGTTAGGAAACCTAATAAACGGAAATAATCTCATGTCGATAATATTTCGTATCTGGGCTGAATATAATAATTTCGATTTAAGGACTGGACTGATTATGATACTCTCGAATCATGGATGGAACCAGTGATGTATTATATTTAAATGAGACGTGAAGCGAAAAAATAGGTTCTGCTTTGTTACCTTCAACCATACTCCAACTCTCACAATGCTCTAACTAAACCTACCGAATCTGGTCTACGCGCACCGCTTACCGCCATCTAATAGTGGAACAAGTTTCCAAGAGATAGTACACAGTAGCGCCTTTAATTGCAGCTCTATGGATGGAACCTTCAATCAAACAGCAGGTACTTCATAACCTTCTTGTCCACATTTCTATACACTCATAAAATCGTCGTCTGTGAGAGTTGTAGTAAGTAATTTCATCAAATTTCCCCCAAATATTGTGTTTATAAATGTATGAAATGAAAAAAAAAAGTTTTAATTTTCCCTTGAATTTAAACGATTTCATTTCTTTAAATTCAATATCTCAACAACAATGGTTGTACGAAGTCCCAATACAAAAATCTCAGGCGACTGATACAGGGATGACAAAGTTCCACTTCAACACTGGTTTCACTGGTTCCACTTCAACACTAGATGATGTCTTGAATAAAAGAGTTATATCTATTACATAAATAAAAATATGGCAGCCATTAAAATATATAGAAAATAATTGATGATAGTATTACCAACTAAATTCTTATGGCGAAGTATAATTCTATGAAAAAGGCCTTGTAATTAGGTCTCAATAGCTCAATTGGTAAAGGCACTTGTCCCGGTAATACCAAAAGATCTGAATTTGAGTCCCAGTTGCGACCATTACCCTTTTTGTATACTTTTGTCCTTTTCATATTTTGAGTTTAAGTGTTATTGATAATATTATTTTCTTCAATAATTGAATATTACAACAGGGTTTATGCTTTTAAAAAAATTAATAGTGACAAATTAAATTTATTTGTTTTTAATTGGGGTGTCATTTTAGTTCAGATAGAACTAACGAAGGTTTATTTATCGAACCGAAGTATCATATTATCATAACCAAATTACTGACTATAATCGTGTAATTTAAATGAAATTTTTAACCAGTTCTCAAAAACCCTCGATGACATACTTAAGGAGATAGAAAAAAACATTGTTTGTAAGCTAGACGCAAGATTCAAGGACTTTACACATCAATTCGAACCTATTATAAAATCAGTGCAATTTTTATCTTCACAAATTGAAACTTTTAACACCAAAATGTTAGCTTTGAGGAGTAATACCGCTAAAATTGATTCTCTGGAATGCGAAGTTATTCATTTGAAGGAAGTTATAAAAGACATAAATATGAAAATTAATCAACGAAAACAATATGACTATCAGACTATGTAATGTTGAAATTTACGGAGTTTCTATGTCAAGAAGTGAAAACATTCAGGATATTATAATGAATATATCCCAGAAAGTTGGGTACCAACTACAAAAAGGAGACATTGACTTCATTCATAGAGTGCCACCATGGCCAGCGGCAGCTTCTAAAATCACTTCCACACCCACATCTACATCAAATATAATCATACGTCGTCTTGGCAGCCGCTCGTCGCCACCGGACTCTGACTTCAGCAGATGTCGGCATTCCAGGAGTAGCAAGCTGTATATTCCACAATGATCACCTCACGCCTTCTAACAAGTTACTTGTTAGAAGGCGTGAAAGAAAGCTAGGGAACTTAAAACTGAAAAAATTATAAATATTTGTTATAAACAAATATTGGACAAAAAACTGTTATATATTTATGAGAAAAAATGACGGTTCTCCTGTTATTCGGATTTCCTCTGAGGCAGATACAAACAAAATAGCATGACTCATTTCAAATACTCCAATCATTACTTACACCATTTAATCATAATCTTTTAGCTTTTCGCATTTAGTATTTTAAAGAAGCATATACAATTTAAAACTATTCTTTGATCTTTTATAACTTCCGATAAACAATTACTTTTAATCAAGTTATGGCACATCATACGTCTCGTAAGACGTTAAATTTACAACGCATTTTTTGTCTACATAAATTGAACTCTCATTACTACTTTACAAGTCTTTTTATAAGCTCAGAAAAAAATAATGAATAAAACCTATGAAAACTGCTTTAAAGTTCAAAATCTCCTACTTACGAACCCATTTTCGGTTATGATTTTATTGTATAGTGTGAAAATTTAAGTTATTTATAAAATGATCGGAAAAAAAATAAATATTTATGCCTGAACATCCACAAAATAAAATAAAAGGCACTTTTTGGCCATGTTTTTTTCTTGCATAAATCAAAACATGCGGATGGTGTTAAGCGGGAATTTAAACCTTATCGCCATCTACGTAAGGGGTGTTATTGATAGCGGCTCGATTTAAAATATTACACGACGTAGTGACCCTAAAAACTTTTAAAAACAGATTAACCTTACAATGTACCTTCTTCACAACGATTATTTTGTATTGTTCGTCTGTTATTTTCATTCATTCTTAATATCTACTTTCTTCCTAACCTGTAACCATGAAAAATATTTTAAATGGAACTTTACTGGTTTATCTTATATTCAACTTGAATGTAAAATTAATTCACATGTAGGTACTGTCTGTTTCCTAAATAAACTAAAATAAAATGTTGTGCTTTTTTTACATGTATGATTTTTGTTGTCTGGCAAATGATCATGAATACACGGAAAAAAAATATAATGCCGACATAAAATATTGCTAATTTATTGAGAATCTTTTCCATTTTATTCGCTATCCGGTTAAAGAAGGTTTCGTGTTAAACTATTAGTGAATTTTTTATTATTATTATGAGTTAATGTTTTGTTTTACTTGTAACATTTTCAAGTTCAAATACAGTAATTATATTTAATTTATACAATTTTTTTATAATGATGAACGAATCAAATCTCCGCTCATTGTAAAATTTTTCGTCTGTAGGTACGAACTTATTTGTCTATTCCTATATATATATATTAATTTTCAGTATTCGTTGTATCCTGATGAAGAAAACATTAGTTTTGAAATGTGTTTTTGAAAATGGTTTTTCTTTTGAATAAATTGTGGTGTAACTTAAGTGTTTTATTTTTTAATCAAATTAAAAAAAAATCAACTCCCTTTTTTCCTTTAATGTTTAAAGCACGGATGAGATGTTAATCATTCTGTAAAATAAATTACACTGAATATATAAAACACACTAGAATGGCCATTTTTAATGGAAACCCGTGTCGCCATTGACTTATGTTTTGAGTATGTTTTGGTTCTAGCCCTTTAAGCACGCGCTCTCTCTCTCTCTCTTAGAAACTTCCTGCCATCCTACTCATATATCGCTATCCCATTTGATTCTTATTTCAGATATGATAAATTAATTTAACATAAAAAGATTTTTTTCCCAAATAATTAATTCCCATTCACGTAGTAGTAACTAAATTCAAGCCGTTTTTAATTTATATTTATTTATTCTTCGTCTACGAGGGGCCCAGTGGCTAGCTTAAGATCTGCTCAGCTTCCCCAGGGCCCCGGCAGCGCTGTGCCAAAGGGCCCATGAATAATTTCATTAGGCAACCACCTTTCCACACTTCACCCTTCCCATCTCCCCTCTCCGGACAGACGTAAATAACTTCTATCATAATTCTGGCACAGCCTTGAATCACCGCGGAAACTTTCACGGATATTGTGGGGCAGGGGTGTCCAATGCAATCCAATTTCAAGCTAAGGGCCGTATTGTCTGCTTTCTGATTGATATCAAAACATTTAGGAGGGCATAGTTACCATAATCTCTTAAAAGTCTACTTAAAATAACACCCTGCAACTAAAATTGTATACATATTAGTAGTAAAGAACAAATAAAATATCTCGGAATAATAAAATCAAATCGAATAATCAAATAAACTCCACAATAAACGGAATGACGAAACTAATATAAATATTCTTCGAGAACTTACTACTTAGAAATACTATCTAATTAAAAATATTAAAATAAATTTACTTTGCACTTGCGCACTCTGTACTACAATATGAAATCATAGCTTGGGGGGGTGCATATAAATCATCCGTTCTCCCACTCGAAACAATTCAAAAAATTCTTATTAAATTTAGCCTAAAAAAACCGTATTACTAACCAACAATAAATGTATTAAATAAGTGAATGTATATAAATGTAAATTAAATAAATGTATTCCATCGACCAACTACTGAAAAGTAGTTTATTGGAACTTTTCTGTTTTTTTTTCTGTATTTTATTTTATTATATACTGTAATATATATTTTTGTCTTGCTTTATTTAAATAAAAAAAAAATTCACTGTTCCCTCGCTTACAAAAATTTACGACAAAATTGCACTATTTCAGCTACAAAAAGATATTTTTAATAAAAATAATACCCCACTGCTAAATATTAGCATAAGGAATACTTCTGTTGGTGGACTAAGTTTACCACCCGTACGAACCACAACAGCACAGAATTACTATGTTTATAAAGGAATAAAATTATATATATATAACGGAAAAAATACGACAAATAAAATGAAAAATAATATCATATTTTTGTAATACCACAATATAATTTAAACTTCCTCTTAGATATATTCTTAACTGTTTTCCTAATGTTTTATGTACATCCGATATACATTTCTCATTTTAATTACGAGTACCTTCATAATCTTAAAAAAATATTATGTCAAAATCTCTAATATGTTAAATTGACATATTGAATACCAACTTGGCAAGTTTTGTGGATCATTTTCAACATTTATTTCAACAATACTCCTAAACACATCATGTAAACCTACAAATAGCTGTAATTTTCTGTTTTTGTTTCTTGTGTTTGTATGACTTGTTGCATAGCTTTTATCAAATGTAATTTTATTCTTATTTTTTATGTTTCAAAGTATCTGTCAAATTAAAATTATACTACCAACCATGTAAAAGCCCTCTGGGCGTTAAATAAAATAAATAATAATAATAATAATAAAAAATTCTTAAGTTTTTAAAGTTATAAATAAGTAGTCCTCTCCTAACCACAAGCGTCAGCTTTTGTAGGAGAGTGTATAAAATATGCTTTAATATGTTATATTTCGTAAAAAAAAAAAAATTAAATAAAAATCACTTCAACAGCTTAGTCATGACACCCAGTACATATAAGAGTAATCAGTTTGAATGTTTGATAATATAAAAGGTGTCTCGGGTAAATCGCGCTAGCTTGGAGGTGATTCTAAATAACTTCATGATGGTAAAAGTAAAAAGAAAATGAAATTATTTTGAAATTTTATTGTTTTTTCTCACTCAAAAAATATTTTTTTTCCATACAAAAAAATTCTTACTCATAAACTACCATAACCTTTGATTTTAAGAAAAAGCTACCTATGATACAATCTTCTTCACTTTATCATTTAGAATTACTTCCAAAGTTAGTGCACTCATCCCCGGACATCTTATATAGTGAACAGTAAATAAATTAATTAACACAGAAAAAGGGTAAATATAATATTTCGTTAGTTATTTATGTTTATATTTTTGATCTCTATATAATTTTGGCCATTGGTTTGTCTTTGCCACTACCTTTGTCATTTTCATTTTATTACATTTTTCTCATCTGCCCGGAGCCTGTGGGATTATTGGGGTTAAGGGTTATCGATTGACGGTTAACGGTTTACGGGTTAACGATTAATTCTCGGTAAAATATCGTAATATGTAATATTGAACAGTAATATGTGTTACACCGAGCCAATGGTTGACCATTACTATAGCAGATTCAACTCACCTACAACTGGTTGAGATTTTATTTTATCTCCTCGTCTTTATTTGAATTCGAAACTTCGTCCCGCTGATTCCTCGAGGGATGTCGCTTGAGACGAGGATTAAAAATGAGAGCCTTAAATGTAATATCGCTGAGAAGATATCGCCGACATCAAGCCTCTTCAATTCCTCTGTCTTTTTCTTAGAGTAACAATATACCATTTGTTGCCACGTGCTTCTAACGAAGTTATTTTAATAATCGAGCTCCTCACACTTTTTTGACTCAACACCTATTTAGTAATATTATTTTTTAAGACAAGCTGAAAGCACCAATTATAAAATGGACCGTTTCACCTATTTTCACGTGAACATTGTACAACAGATCCAACTGAACGGAACTAGTGGGACTATAGCATACTATAACAAATTTTTGACTTCACTATTTTATTTAAAATATAAAATAATAATTTATGGTGGATTAAATAATTAAAAACTGAATTTCAGAGAAAAACCGAAAACCTGAAAAAAAAAAAATTTCATTTCAGAATTAATGACTAATCCACAGAGTACGGCACGAATTCGGCGCTCGTCCAAAACAATATTTTTTTCGGAAAAGTAGAATTACAATAAGTTGGCTGAACGTGACGTTTCTGTGCTTTATGAATGTTTATTACGTTTTATCGTTCAACACTTCATTATATGGGAGTCAATAGGATAGGCCACACTTTAGAACACGTTTTTTTATGTGAATGCTAATCAAGATACCCAACAGTCAGTGGGACTATCGCATCCTTAATTGGGGGTCCTTTTTGAAGTTTAAGGAAGTGGTTGAGGAAATGTGGGAGAGGAAGGTTGAGTAACTGGATATTCAGATCTGATCATCAAACACCGCTAATGGCATTTGAAGCAACTTTAGGCAAAGCCGACAGGTGTGTGATGGGCGTGTCGAAGCTCACGGAGAAAAATGAGTAGGGTAACAGGATTTATACCGGATTACCAATATTCAAATTATTGGTAATCCGGTTAAATACGGGATTGCAGGCTGTTTCTGATATTTTTTTATTAAATTCATAATAATGACGAAACACGTGTTCATGCACCTGTGTTTGTCTTAAAAATATAAAATGACGAAATGCAAAAATGTCAGCATTTTTATGAACACGTGTTGCGAAATCGTGACAAAACATTTGGTCATTTACTAAAAGTTTATCATGATACCTATCAATTCATTCGTTAATGGTGCACAATAGTCGTTATCCTGCCTTTGTATTAACAATAAATAATCACAACACGTGTGATAACACGTGGTCTGACAATGTGAAAATACATTGGTATTTTATTAAGAGTTTATCAGGAAACCTATCAATTCATTTGTTAAAATTTGTTTAAAGGGCCTGTAATCCCATTTTTTACGGGATTACGAATAATTTGAAGAGATTCTCTAAATTAGCAATATTTTTTATGAGTAAATTTTTCCGTGTAAGGTTAAATTCCCTTACTTCGGATAAAACTGATTAAATGTCAAAATTCCTTCTAGAGGAGATCATTTTCATTGACCTGTCTGGGGCCTATGAGTTAAAATGTATTTTAAAACAATTTAAGGCATGACTAGTAGACGAGTTAATCTGCTATCCAAACTTAAAAATGTTTGATTAATTTCACCAAAATTGATCTTAAATTAGGCACACCAACACGCCCACATTAAAAATCTATGGGTTTAACTCTCCAGTTTTTATTTAACACGTGTTTTATCTATGGATGACCTATATTTTACAAAACACTATGCATGCTTTAAGCTTGTATAATTGTAGGTATATATTAGATTGCATTTGCAAACACATCTTTTATCGCCGAAAGCCACGAGTTAATGTCATTTTGCATAATTTTGTACTTAATATATTCAATAAAATAGGACGTTGTTATTTTTATTATATTATGAAAACAAAATAATGCGATGTGCCTCTAGACGAGCCGAATTGCCGAACTAAACCACGACTTAATCGAAAGGAGCGAAGCAACCACAAATAGCGCGATACACCGCTTGCGATTGCTTCGTTCGTTTTCCGTCATTCGAGGCTCGGCTATTTAAAAAAAATCGATTTTGATTTTTAATGCATATAATCTATGTCGTAGTGAAGATAGCCCTGAACACAAAATCCATAGAAGTGTGATCTATACCGATTTGAACTAAAACTGATGTCACTATTTTACATAAATATATGACTCTCAGCACTCGGCCTACGGATTTTATAATCTGTTTAGGAAAGAAATTAGATTAGAATCAATTAGAAGTATGGTGAAATTGACCTTATTTCTAGCACACAGACGCACAATGCACTTCTATCGGTTTATTTCTTCAGTGGTACAGAGTCAGTGGATTGAAACCCAGGCGAAGGTAAATAAAATATTATTATCATGTTGGTTTTTTTCATTTGAGCCTCGGTTACACAGGGCAATTACCCGTGAAGTTACAATTACATTTGAGTTGAAGAGCCGAATCCCCAAAGATGACGTAGGCCCTGAGGAAAATTGTTTCCCTGAGGGTCTATATCATGCATAAATTTAATGTAAAAATTCCTGTGTGATGAGGACTCATGCTTTCAATAATAACAATTGTAAAGTTATTGCCAAATGTTAAATTTTATATGACAATCGCAAACGCAGAAAGTCACCGCGCATTGGCGCAGAACGGTGTTTAGTTCACGCATTTTTCTAAATATAATATATGACCTCAGAAATACAATCGCGAACCCAAACTAAGCGGTGTTCTGAATATCAACTGGCGAACTAAATCTTCTGATTTATACAAATTAATGTTAGCGATTCTGGACAATCTAATGCATACTTTAGAATCACATACAAAAATATCTATTAATTATTAATTGTTTTTGTGTTTAATTCGTAGAACACCTTTACACCTTTTATTAAGTTCATACTTGTATACTACATTCTTACCATACATTCTTGCATAACTATATAATAATAATATCTTTATATGGGAAAGTTTACACATTACAACTATACGTGCATATTATGGTGTACATTGATTTGTAACTTGTATATTTAAGGTTATAAAATAGACAGAAAAATACAAACATAATATTGTGAAGGTAAAAAGAAAATAAAAGTACAGTTGAGGTTTCTCAAATACCGCCTCACTAGGCTAGCCTGGGTTGAGGCAGAATTTTTCGTGTTAGTTCCTAATACCTTTGAACATACCTATACTTGTATTAAGATGTATTCGCCCAATAATGTGGTGACTTAAATAACTGCGAATTTGGGTGAATGCACCGGTGAAGGCCCTATTCTTATTTTCGATTCAAATTTTAACATTATATTTGAAATTTTTTTGTGAATCACATTGTTTTATGCTGTCTGGAAGAATGTTGTAGAGTCTTGTCGCAAAGTATTTAAAATTTCGTTGACCAAACGTAATATGTGTTATCGGTATTTGTAGTAAGTTTTTGTTGTTGCTTCGAGTACATCGTGTATTTGAACTTTTTTCGTAGTAATTATGTATATTTGAGTATAGATGAGTTAGTTTACTTTACGTTACTTTATTAAATCTGATTTAAGTACTTTATATTTAAAACAAAAAACAAATATGAAATCATAATATTATATAGGAAGATTACGGCAGGTTGCCACGATAGCTCAGTGGCTTACAGCAATTTAAATGGATTAACTGAGATTTTACATATTGTTCACCGTGAGTGAATTATAAAAATCTCGCATAAAGATATAATGCAAAGAGCATAATAAAGACTGCCACACATTTCCTTTACATCCTATTGGAATGGAATATTTTGCAGAATAATCAATAATGAACATCGTGGGGTTGGTTATCAGTGTGAGTTATTTAGTGAAACAAAAATCACAAAATAATTTACTCACAGGAAATTGAATAAATTATCAGGGCTGAATAATAAATATTAATGACAATCGATCAACCACGTTTACGCACGTATATAATGTTTTCCCGAAGAATTCACTGTTTCACTCTGAGAAGGTTTTATTTGTTTTTCCTAATAAATTGACTGTGTACCGCCTAATGTAAAGAACAGTGGGCATACGCTCTCAGTGACAAAGCCATCGTTTCATATTAGAAGCACCGCAAGATATTTAGATGTCTCGGCTCCAGACTTCTTAGAAGATTACAAATAAAATTGTAAAAGCTCTCCCCCAAAATCAATCTCGCCAAGCTGTTTGTTTCGACCTGACCTCAAATGGATTACCATATTTAATTAGAATGTTACTTTCCCGATCTCGAGGTTCGACGGAAATGTCTATTTACTTTTCCTTTCCTTCCCCGATCTCTCCTTTTTATAATTCTCACTCCTCCTGCCTTCTTCCACGCCGCGTTGTCTCCCACCTTACTACTTTTTATAAGTATGCCTCATCTCTCTTCTATCTTCTTTATCCAATGAGAATCAGAGTAAATTTTGTAATCGTGGTCCGAATATTTGCCATTTGCCGAGACCGTTCGGTTATTTTTTTGTACGTTTGTCGAGCGAAGAATCGAGTGGTCATGTCGGCAACGATTCTAGAACTAAAGAGCTAATTTCGAACCGACTTAAGCCCAGGGGCCTGTTAAAAGAGCAATCTTTTTATTGTTACTATCAGGGCGCCATTTGGGATCGTTTTGAGAAGGCCCTTCCATTTATATTCCAATTGTTTTCTTCTAAAATTGTAAATAAAGTACAACTCGAAATTGGATTCTTTTCTGAACGAACATAAAAGAACTCCCGGGGAACCATATTTCCTACTCGTTTTTAAAAAATATTAAAAAAAAACTAATTGCATGAAACATAATCATTTCGCGTGAATTGCGAAAGCAACTCTACAGTGAAAATAACTGTTGCAAACGTTCTTCCCGCATAAACAACTCTTAATAATTATGTATGAACATACATCACACCACGTCATACATTACTCCTGAAAGTTTTCAAAAGCTAATTTTTGCTCGTCTGAAAAATGCTATAAATTATTAAACCCGAGAAAGGAAACGCATGGTGTAACAATTTAAATATCGTTTTCATACAAATTATTTACTATTGAATTCAAATTCATTGATATCATCATATATCAGCAACTACAAATACTTTAAATAGGCAAAAAAAGTTTCCCATACTACTATATTATATACATTAGAGAGAATCAATCAATCAAAACTAAAGACAAACGAACCAGCAGGTAATTTCTCACAGGAGTAAGCAGTGCATGCGTGCTTATACACATATTGCTTAATACCTAATACACATTCGTACAAGACGTGTTTCAATTTTGATTCGCTTGATAGTTGCTTGTCTTGGTCTATATTTAGATCTCCTGACACTCTTCCCCCATATTTATAGCATAAAATCTATTTGTGTGATACCAAAATCTAAGGCAGCTGAACCTGTCATCTAAGCTCTCCGTCTGTTCAAATGTTGAGGTTGCTTTGTGAACGTTATAAAAAATGATATAGAAGAAAAGCTTGCTAATTGTATTCAAATACTACATTTTATGGGAATCTCCTTATTTATCTAATAACATATCCAAGTTTTCGATAAAAAGCATTCCAATCTATAAATCAGATGTGAAACACTAAAATATCTAATGTATAAAAATTGCACCGTTGCTGGATGGAATTTCTAAACCAACGCCACGATTTTAAACTTAAAACAGTTTTCAAATTTAAATTTAGTTGCTATAAAATGAAGCATGAGCCCATGAGGTGATTTTTCACAAAAACGGCGCTGTACAAATTATCCAATTTTTATTATTATAACTTTTATTCCACGCGGAAACGGGTAGCCAGTTTGATATTTTCTTCTAAATCAGAGGTTCCCAAACTTTTTAGTCCCGTAGACCGCTTGCCGAATATTGAATTTTCGTAAACCTATTAAGAGGAAGCTACAAGCCAAAAATGTCTATATTCTTGGTAAACATTATATTTTAGTTAATAGGCATTAAAATCGCTTGACAAACGAAACCCAGAAAAGTTAGATTTCAAGCACAAAACTGGTATTTATTTATTTTGTAGATAATTATATAAGAAAACAAAAAAGTTAATCAAGTGAAACTACCACAAATAATCTTAGCTATAATACTGCATTTTTTAAAAGATGTTTAATTTACGCATTACGAAAAAAAAAATTTTTTTAGTAGCTTACATTTTTATTAAATATGATTTAAGATTTTCACGGCCAAAAGTATTTTTGTTATTTGTTTTTGAGGTATTATGCCGTGTTGCGCTAACTCCTTCTTTAGCCAACGTTTCGGACAGCATTGCAGTGTCCATCATCAGGGCAGATGTCTTATTTGAGGTTGTGTTAAAATGTGAGCTTAAGTATGAGGTTGTGATACCGTGTTGCCAGCTCCAACCCTCTGAGCTAACATTAACGTATCATTTTTTTGTATTTAAAGTGGTTTTCTTCGTTTAGCTCTGGTGTATCCGTCAATTACCGGATACCAAGAACTATTAAGCTTAGCTCCATCGTCTCTATTAATGTTTACGGGATTTTTATGAATTTCAATGGCCTCCGTAATCAGCCGTGCTCTATAAGTTTTCGGTCTCCCCAGGATTTCAGGAACAAATCCAAAGTAATGCCCGGTGTCAATCAAATGCTCGGCAATTGCCGATTTGTCAGGGTGGCCGAGTTTACAAGCTCTGAAGTGTTCCGAAATTCTTTTGGAGATAGTCCGCTCTGTCTGGCCTACATAGACCTTGTCACATCCGGAACAGCTGAGTTTATACACTCCATCTGTTTCCAGAGGAAACTTAGTCTTTGCAGACCTCAGTAAGTCCTGTATCTTTGTTGTTGTTCCGAAGACAGTCTTGATATTTTCCTTTCTCAAAAGCTTGGCAATTTTGTCTGTCACATTGTGCACATAAGGCAGGAAGGCACAGCCTTTCGACTCTTGTTCAACTCTGTCTTTGTTTGGTGCAGATTTGGCTCTTATGATTTGCCTTGTCTGACTTGCTGGGTAGCCGTTACGCTCCAGTGCATCGGTCAGCTTCGTAAGTTCCGCTCCGATTTTATGTTCTTCGCATATTCTGGTCGCTCGGGTCACCAATGTATGGATAAGTCCTCTCTTCTGCGCTGGGTGGTGGTGCGAATCAGCGTGTAAGTACCGATTCGTATGGGTTGGTTTCCTATATACAGTATGCCCTAGGCTACCATCGTGTTTCCGCATCACCTCCACATCTAGAAAGGGCAGGATTTTATCTTCGTTTTCCAGTTCCATTGTGAATTTAATTTTGCTGTGGAGAGAATTAAGATGGTCCAGGAATTCGTTTAGTTTCTCCGTTCCATGAGGCCAAATGGCGAAGACATCGTCGACGTAGCGCCACCATACTTTAGGGACAGCCGAAGCTGTGTCGAGTGCCACTTCTTCAAACTTCTCCATAAAAAAGTTGGCTAGTACTGGCGATAACGGACTGCCCATCGCAACTCCCTCCAATTGCTCAAATAGTTCACCCTGAAATGCAAAGTATCCCGTTTTGAGGCAGTGTTCAAAAAGTTTGCAAATGTCTTCCTCATATATCTCCCTGAGCATTGTCATGGAGTCTTCTAGAGGCACATTTGTGAAAAGTGACACGACGTCAAAGCTGACCAGAATATCTCCTTCCTCAGTCTTAACTTTCTTGAGCTTACTTATCAGATCTGTTGAATCCTTAATCCACGATTCAGTTTTACCAGTTTGCATCTGCAGTAATCTTGAGAGGTGTTGGGAAAGTTTGTATGTAGGAGCGCCAATAGCGCTGACAATCGGTCTCATTGGGATTTCCTTTTTATGTATTTTTGGGAGACCATACAGGGCAGGAGTTCTAGAGGCTTTTACAAAAAGCTTAGACCAATCCTCTTTCCTGATGCTAGAAGCTTTCACTAGTTCCCTTGTCTTTATGTCAATCTTGTTGGTGGGGTTGTTTTTAATCTTCTTATAGGTGCCTGAATCGCACAAGAGGTCTTTCATCTTCTTTGTGTAGTCTGCCGTATTAATCACGACAGTGGCATTTCCTTTATCGGCTGGCAGAACCAAGATTTCCTCATTGGCGCGTAATTCTTTTAGGGCCATAAACTCTCCTTTCGTGATATTGGGGCGGGGTATTTCAGCCCTTTTCAAAATATGGCAAGTCTCTTGCCGGATGTCCTCTGCTTGCACCTCTGACATTTTGTGTACTTTCATCATTGTATGTAGTGCAGTCTCTACACCACATACGATGGATTCCACAGGTATCTTTTTGGGGGCCACTGCAAAATTCATCCCCTTTGCCAGTACAGAAGTTGCGTCTGCACCAAACAAATCTGCACCAAACAAAGACAGAGTTGAACAAGAGTCGAAAGGCTGTGCCTTCCTGCCTTATGTGCACAATGTGACAGACAAAATTGCCAAGCTTTTGAGAAAGGAAAATATCAAGACTGTCTTCGGAACAACAACAAAGATACAGGACTTACTGAGGTCTGCAAAGACTAAGTTTCCTCTGGAAACAGATGGAGTGTATAAACTCAGCTGTTCCGGATGTGACAAGGTCTATGTAGGCCAGACAGAGCGGACTATCTCCAAAAGAATTTCGGAACACTTCAGAGCTTGTAAACTCGGCCACCCTGACAAATCGGCAATTGCCGAGCATTTGATTGACACCGGGCATTACTTTGGATTTTTTCCTGAAATCCTGGGGAGACCGAAAACTTATAGAGGACGGCTGATTACGGAGGCCATTGAAATTCATAAAAATCCCGTAAACATTAATAGAGACGATGGAGCTAAGCTTAATAGTTCTTGGTATCCGGTAATTGACGGATACACCAGAGCTAAACGAAGAAAACCACTTTAAATATAAAAAAATGATACGTTAATATTTCTATTTTTGAGACCGATAATTCGTGGTGGAATTCCATTATAAAAATTAAGTGGAATAAAGTTTTTTATTTGTTTTATTATAATATATGATACGTTAATGTTAGCTCAGAGGGTTGGAGCTGGCAACACGGTATCACAACCTCATACTTAAGCTCACATTTTAACACAACCTCAAATATATCCAGTTAAGAATTTTTCCTCATAAAACTCATTAATGTAATATAAAATCAGTCAAGTAAATACAACCATCAGATGGTAATAGTAATAAGGCCAAATGAGCCGCAGTACTAGTCAGCTAGAAACATGAAGGGTATTGTTATAAGCCCTAGCTAGTTAGAGGATTACGAAAGAATCCATAAAAAAAAAAAAAAAAAAAAAAAAAAAAAAAAAAAAAAAAAAAAAAAAAAAAAAAACCTCAAATAAGACATCTGCCCTGATGATGGACACTGCAATGCTGTCCGAAACGTTGGCTAAAGAAGGAGTTAGCGCAACACGGCATAATACCTCAAAAACAAATAACAAAAATACTTTTGGCCGTGAAAATCTTAAATCATATTTGACGAACCTCTATGGGGAGGAAGTTCACATACTGGTACGACGATTGGAGAATCTGAGAAAGAAAAGAAACCATTTTTTGGGCAGCCTTGCTTTTCTCAAGAGGTGTAAAGAAGAATCGATTGTACCAGTACACATCCAAATAAAAAGACACATCATATCCCGGAAAGCAGATAGAGTATTCCAAAGAGCGGAGGCTGCACTATTAAGGGAGAGGATCCACAATGTGCGAGGCAAGCTGGATGGAGTATCTCGGGACCTTTTCGCTCTACATCTGCACCTAAGTGCAACCCTTACCGAAGAAGACTGGAGAAAAGTTGACAACATGACTTACCAACAAGCAGTAAGATCTAAGCAGTCAACAGATGCGAGACAGAAACAAAAGTTTGAAAGGCTCAACCGAGACAAAAAAGGTGATCGAAAACAACTCGATCAAAATAAAGTTGTCATCAACATTTCGACCCTTGCGTTGAGCCCAGACGCAACTTCTGTACTGGCAAAGGGGATGAATTTTGCAGTGGCCCCCAAAAAGATACCTGTGGAATCCATCGTATGTGGTGTAGAGACTGCACTACATACAATGATGAAAGTACACAAAATGTCAGAGGTGCAAGCAGAGGACATCCGGCAAGAGACTTGCCATATTTTGAAAAGGGCTGAAATACCCCGCCCCAATATCACGAAAGGAGAGTTTATGGCCCTAAAAGAATTACGCGCCAATGAGGAAATCTTGGTTCTGCCAGCCGATAAAGGAAATGCCACTGTCGTGATTAATACGGCAGACTACACAAAGAAGATGAAAGACCTCTTGTGCGATTCAGGCACCTATAAGAAGATTAAAAACAACCCCACCAACAAGATTGACATAAAGACAAGGGAACTAGTGAAAGCTTCTAGCATCAGGAAAGAGGATTGGTCTAAGCTTTTTGTAAAAACCTCTAGAACTCCTGCCCTGTATGGTCTCCCAAAAATACATAAAAAGGAAATCCCAATGAGACCGATTGTCAGCGCTATTGGCGCTCCTACATACAAACTTTCCCAACACCTCTCAAGATTACTGCAGATGCAAACTGGTAAAACTGAATCGTGGATTAAGGATTCAACAGATCTGATAAGTAAGCTCAAAAAAGTTAAGACTGAGGAAGGAGATATTCTGGTCAGCTTTGACGTCGTGTCACTTTTCACAAATGTGCCTCTAGAAGACTCCATGACAATGCTCAGGGAGATATATGAGGAAGACATTTGCAAACTTTTTGAACACTGCCTCAAAACGGGATACTTTGCATTTCAGGGTGAACTATTTGAGCAATTGGAGGGAGTTGCGATGGGCAGTCCGTTATCGCCAGTACTAGCCAACTTTTTTATGGAGAAGTTTGAAGAAGTGGCACTCGACACAGCTTCGGCTGTCCCTAAAGTATGGTGGCGCTACGTCGACGATGTCTTCGCCATTTGGCCTCATGGAACGGAGAAACTAAACGAATTCCTGGACCATCTTAATTCTCTCCACAGCAAAATTAAATTCACAATGGAACTGGAAAACGAAGATAAAATCCTGCCCTTTCTAGATATGGAGGTGATGCGGAAACACGATGGTAGCCTAGGGCATACTGTATATAGGAAACCAACCCATACGAATCGGTACTTACACGCTGATTCGCACCACCACCCAGCGCAGAAGAGAGGACTTATCCATACATTGGTGACCCGAGCGACCAGAATATGCGAAGAACATAAAATCGGAGCGGAACTTACGAAGCTGACCGATGCACTGGAGCGTAACGGCTACCCAGCAAGTCAGACAAGGCAAATCATAAGAGCCAAATCTGCACCAAACAAAGACAGAGTTGAACAAGAGTCGAAAGGCTGTGCCTTCCTGCCTTATGTGCACAATGTGACAGACAAAATTGCCAAGCTTTTGAGAAAGGAAAATATCAAGACTGTCTTCGGAACAACAACAAAGATACAGGACTTACTGAGGTCTGCAAAGACTAAGTTTCCTCTGGAAACAGATGGAGTGTATAAACTCAGCTGTTCCGGATGTGACAAGGTCTATGTAGGCCAGACAGAGCGGACTATCTCCAAAAGAATTTCGGAACACTTCAGAGCTTGTAAACTCGGCCACCCTGACAAATCGGCAATTGCCGAGCATTTGATTGACACCGGGCATTACTTTGGATTTGTTCCTGAAATCCTGGGGAGACCGAAAACTTATAGAGCACGGCTGATTACGGAGGCCATTGAAATTCATAAAAATCCCGTAAACATTAATAGAGACGATGGAGCTAAGCTTAATAGTTCTTGGTATCCGGTAATTGACGGATACACCAGAGCTAAACGAAGAAAACCACTTTAAATACAAAAAAATGATACGTTAATGTTAGCTCAGAGGGTTGGAGCTGGCAACACGGTATCACAACCTCATACTTAAGCTCACATTTTAACACAACCTCAAATAAGACATCTGCCCTGATGATGGACACTGCAATGCTGTCCGAAACGTTGGCTAAAGAAGGAGTTAGCGCAACACGGCATAATACCTCAAAAACAAATAACAAAAATACTTTTTTATTGATTAATTAGTTATTTAATTTGTATTCTACTCAAGCGAATGATAGGGAAACCTTCCATTTATCTAAAATATATTTTTTGGTATTCATTATGTACACTAATTCGTTATAAAGATTAATCAAAATAGTGATTTAGCATTAAGCTTCGCCTTAACTTCAAATGAGATTGTCATTTAGTTTTTTCGTAAGATTACCTTCCCTTGCCTGCCCAACAACCGGTGTCGATATAGTTCCCCTGTTTTTACGCTGTGCAGACAGGGGCGCTTTTGTGAGGTGTTACACAAAATAAAAATGGAGTCCATAAAGCAGGATAAACAACGGGATTTTATTTCTGAAGCTAGAGTTGCCGCTTAAGTTGATCGTTAATGCTTATTCCGATCAGTTCTTCTTGTCATATAGTATCCTAATCTACTCATACAACGTTCATAACATCCAAAAACGTCAAAACGTCCTCAAACCTAGTTCTGTGTGAAGTACATTTAAATGTTGAATGTAGACCAAAACATCCTTTTCCCCGGACATTTGTCAATGCCAAGTTGGGGAACTGCGAAAATTCGCGCCTTCCAATGTGCAATGTTTTGCTTCAATGTATTAATTCTGACAAGAAAAGGAATGTAGACTCTATTTACATACCTCAATAAGCCTATGTCTATTACTAGTATGTAAAATGTATTAGTTGTATTATTTCATTTACGCACCCCCCGAAAGTTGATGATGACTTGATGTAAAGTGAGTCCGCACGCTAGTACTCTCATTTAAATATCGTAGACACCAACTATTTTCTCGCTGACACGAACCCCCAGCAAGCCGAAAACGACCCCTGGGGGACCATATAGAGCACTTTGGGAACCTCTATTCTAAATGAATGAATGGTTATCAACTTTTAGAAGCTTAGAACATAGACGTACTGGTCAGGTGGGAAGGATGTGCTTGTCCTACCGGTATTTAAATGGAACATGCTTTGAAGAACGAACGTTATCAATCTCATCGGTACCAATGTTACAGCTGGGTGAAACGATAAAAGTCGTATCAGTTCAATACAACCATTCTTCCACAAGGGCTAGAATCCGATACTCGACCATTCAAGTATCTTGGCTACTACCGCCATATGTCTGAGAGGAGGTTCGTACACAGGTCCCCGTTGACAACATTTAGTAAACTGGTCGGCGACACCAGTCGCAACAGACAACTACGTGAGGTTGTTTCACTCAAGCCATCGTGACTAAATTACTTTCATAGCGTCTCTTGTGGCAGAAATTTTGTGTCCCATTTTATATCAATTAAGCAATGATTGATGGTGACTCAGGACTCGTGATTTTGAGTATTCTATCTAAGAAGAAGGACCTAACTGAGTTAACTTTGGTTACTTGAGTACTGGTCGTTTCCCAATTCCCCCCTGTCATTTGAATGTTTAAAACTGGAGCAGTCAATCTGGGGCTTTGATCCGATAGACTCCTGCTTTTTCATTTCCTGCTATCATTTGAATGTCTCAAACTGGAGCAGTCAACCGGGGAATTGGATCTGATAGACTCCTGCTATTTCATTTCCCGCTATCATTTGAATGTCTCAAACTGGAGCAGTCAACCAGGGAATTGGATCTGATAGACTCCTGCTTTTTCATTTCCCGCTATCATTTGAATGTCTCAAACTGGAGCAGTCAACCCGGGGATTTGATCTGATAGACTCCTGTTTTTTCATTTCCCGCTATTATTTTTTTATCATTTTTGACGCTTTGGTAATCTATCACACCGCCATTCCAGAAAAGGGAAAAAGCTTCCGCAAATGGTAAAGGTTAGACATCAGTAAATTAGGAGAAGTTATTACAGTGTCGGTAAATCGTTCGTACAATGTTTATTTACGAGAGAGGTTGTATTGAAATGAAGTTTTTTCAAGAAAGTAATAGTTTTGGCAATGAACACTATATTATTGTTACAAATATAGGGAATTGTCAAGCACGATTAACATTGGAATAGGGCTTTGATTCTGATGAAGGAATTAAATTATTTTACAAATTCGTTTTACGTTTTACACGGTGTAATTTAAGTAAACGTAATTTTCAAGTTTTTGTATTCTTCTTTTTCTTGATCTGGCATATAATTTAATGTTTAAGTAAGTAACATCCTAAAAAATTAAACTAATTGTCTCAGAAACATTGTTTGAACACAATTTTTTTATGGTTTTTGCCGTTAACTAAATCAGGGTTGTGCATTTTTGATTGATTAAAGCAACTATGTTTGGATATATGCACAACCTAAACGGCATGTCAAATATTTATATGTGAGACAATTTTTTCTAAATTTAATTAGTAAGTGATTGATTTCTACTAAAGTATGGAAAAAACAATTAAATTAACAATTAAATTTCACATAAAGGGCCGTACTTGGGAGATACCTGGGACATCTTTGTGAGAAAAAAGTAATCAGTGATTTAGAAATTAAGCACAAGAAATCGCCATTTTTGCTGGGTATGTGGCGTGCATTGTGTCGTAGGAATTCATCTTCAAATGCAGCTTTGAATAAGAAAGAATACCAACATTAACCCGTAAAACGCACACTTTGTTTGTATGATTGAAGATTGAACCTTCCTCCCCAGGGACTGGCTCTTAACTGATGTCAACTTTTAAAATGTCTTTTTAAACTTTAAAAAAAACTGTGAAATTGGTTTGTTTGAGGATTAAACCTTCCTCCCAAGGGTCCGACTAAAATGAGTGAACCGCGCTAAGGTATATTTGATAAAAAAGCAATAAAAGGTAAAAGTTCTAAAATTAGTACAACTGATTCAGAAATAAACTTGCCACAGTATGGGATGAAAGCCTCTGACAATCTTCCCAAATATTGCCCTATATTAAGTTTGGAACAATTTGTGAATTTTTGGCAGCGTTAGAGAAAACTTCTTGTCTTGCACATTGGAAAAATATGATATGCTTTTCAAATATTGACTCAATATAACTCGCGGGGAAAATTTCCGTAGAAACACAAGCTGAATTTTTCAACAAAAAATGTACCTACATTTATTTTTTTTCCTTTTACGGATTTGTAATATTTAATATATAACTTCACAAATTTAATCATTCAACAATAAGTGTAACTTTATTAAAATTATTAGCATAACAATTTGGAAGACGGCTATGGGTAACGCCGCCTCGCGAACCATTCGTTAGATAATCAACCCCTCTGCCATAGATCACCCCAAGTGGTTCGTTACGTTTGGTGACTTAACAGTTCGGGTGTTTGGTGACTTATGGCGAAGTTTAATGCTAAATCACTATTTTGGCTAATCTTTATAACTAATTGGTGCATATTTATGAGTACCAAAAAATATGCTTTAGATAAATTGAAGGTTTTCCTATCGCTTCGCTTGAATAGAAACTTCCGATTTTATGTCCGGGTTAAATCTTCCCCATAGGAAAAAATAAACCCTTCCACACACTTTTCCACAAATGATCATCTAGTCAATCAACATTATGAAAGTTCATTATATAAGCAAAATAAATACAAAACAATAAAAGAACAACACGTCAACTCACCAGAGATCAAATGGGAAAATAATTCACCGACTCCAGATATTTTCATGTCAGAGGATTCGGCTCAGTAGAACTCCTAACAGGGCCTATAAATCCTACTGATCCATCAACATAAATATTTAAAAAATCTTTCGTTATCCTACATGTATTCAAAATGACCGACTTTTTCATCTTTGTATACAAATTTTTTGAAAGATCTAATACGCCTAAATTTAAAAAAAAATAATTACTCCATAATTTTTTTTTTCCCAATAGAAATGTATGAACGCATAAGGAAACAAATTAAAAAAATTTCATTATTATAGCTTAGCTTATCTGTGACAGTTTCACTTAATTAACTTTTTTGCTTTCTTATAAAAATATTTACAAAATAAATAAAAACCAGTTTTTTGCTTGAAATCGAGCGTTTCTAGACTCCGTTTGTCAAGCGATTTTAATCCCTATTACCTACAATATAAGGTATACCAAGAATAAACACATTTTTGGCATGTAGATTTTTCTTAACAGTTCGGGTGTTTGGTGACTTGCCTGGGTTTATGGGGTGAGGTGTGTTCATTCCTTGGTGGCGGATGCATCTGCCCACCAACTGTGTGGCGGGATGGATCAGGAGGGGCCGGATTGGGGAGACCCTTTGACCTCTCCAGCCTGACTTTCGACCCCGACGCCTTGCATCAGGGATGGTGTCATACATCACTCCTACCAGATTTCTACCAACCCTTCATACCTTTTTCCTTCCCAGAACTTCCCCTCGTTAATTCCCTTCAAAATTGCACGGTATTCGCAAAGAATTATATTCTCTTTCTTCGTGTACTTTTCTTCTATCAGAGGTTGATTATCATAAGGGCACCCTTCGCGGTTCAAAGGTTGATGATCTTGTACCATTGTAGATTTTGAAGCCAAGAGTCTTTGTACAGTACTAAAAATGTTCTTAATAATATTGTACAATTTTTTGGTATTTATTCTGTACAATTTCTTTATGCGAAAAATAAATTTAATTAAAAAAGAGTAAATTTCTTCTTTTGAAAGGAAAATCCTGGTACTATCAGTACTTTTAGCTGTACAAATCACACACTTGTAATATTCGGTGATTTTTCACGGGTCTGAGCTAGCATAGGTAATACTGAGTTAAGAAGGTACATTTCTAAAGTCAACGGCAAGACCTTGTCCATGTTTTACACTTTCATTTTATTATTTTCCTTTCAAGTCTCCATTGTTTATGCCTCGCACACAGCGGGAAATCCCAGTGGAGGTTTTCTTACTTTACGTACTGCGTGAAACGTTTCTTCTGTAGTAGATGTCATATCTTTGGATCAACATCAGAAGAAAAATACACTCCCGGCCTTTCAACGTTTGCCACTCTCCTAGTTCCACCACCCTCCGCACCGATCTTGGCGCAGGCGGCGATGGGGCGTATCGCACGGTCACACGGACACGGTCTCACTGACACCGTCACATTGTCACACGCGGGGAGCAAGGGCAAAACCGCCCTTATGAATGGACGAATGATTTGGTGTTCTATATGAATATACACAAATTTTCGGTATAAAATCTTATGTCGTAGAATGTAGAGGGTGTTCGTCGTCTTAATAATAATGATACAAATAATACCAGTTACCAGTGGTGTTCCCCAAGGGCACATTTGGGAATAATGTTATTTTTGGTATTTGTAAATTATGTTCTTACTATTTTTAACAATATCCAAGACTTACTTGGATATTGTGAAAATTTCTTATCCAGTATACAAGAAATGTAAAAACTTTTTGTTTGGTGCCAAGAGAACAATTTATAACTAAATATAAGCAAATGTCCAATTATGAGATTTGATAGTATAAAAAGTCTTCGACTTTATTTTTTTGTACTATTCCTAATGTAATATTTCTCCATGTTGCATTATAGCGTTTGTTTTTGTAATACTACGCTCATTGAGATGATTTTTATGTAAAAAAATAAGCATGTAAAAGCCAATCTATTCGTGAAAATCTAAATAAATAAAACTCTCTTTATTGAAATGAATTTACAAACATAACTAACATATGGTTCCAAGATAACTCAACACACTTTTAAAAAGTGATATAAAGACATTAGGAACAATGAATTTTTTTTTTAACCTAACCTACTTAACCCAGTTAATAAAGTTTTTGTTTCATCACTTTCCATGACTTTATATAACTTTTTAAAGATGTGATGAATTATCATTGTGATGATTTATCCGGTCACCCTAAAATATGCATGTTAAAAATTGGGTACTGTGATTTATAAATTAGATACATATAACAATACAACATCCAACAGGAAATAATGTATTAGCGAAGTAATATTAAAAGCAATGCATAATTATAAGTTGAGGTTTCTCATAACCCACCTTAATTTCCTGTATTGAGGCAGTAATTTAAGTCATTTTATAGTATCTGTATGAACAGTTAATTCCAAAGCGTTCGAAATCAATGAAAATATAGGTGACCGGATAAATCATAAAAATGATAATTCATCACATCTTTAAAAAGTTATATAAAGTCATGGAAAGTGATGAAACAAAAACTTTATTAACTGGGTTAAGTAGGTTAGGTTTGGTTAAAAAAAAAATATTTTCATCGTTTTTAATGACTTTATATCATTTTTTAAAAGTGTGTTGAATTGTCACTGTGTTGAGTTGAGTTATTGAATGACTTTATATCACTTTTTAAAAGTGTGTTGAATTGTCACTGTGTTGAGTTGAGTTATTGAATGACTTTATATCACTTTTTAAAAGTGTGTTGAATTGTCACTGTGTTGAGTTGAGTTATTGAATGACTTTATATCACTTTTTAAAAGTGTGTTGAATTGTCACTGTGTTGAGTTGAGTTATTGAATGACTTTATATCACTTTTTAAAAGTGTGTTGAATAGTCACTGTGTTGAGTTAGCTTCGAAAATGTGGAGGGTTTAATATTCTCTATGAACATTATCATCAAAAATACTAATTTTGGTTGGACATCTTTGTACTCTCTGTCTTTCAGTGTAACTCTGGTTCAATGAACTTGGATTTGCCATATGAATTTAAGTGTCAAAATTGGAGATGATTTTGTGTAGAATTCAGACAAGCGATAAAGTACCCTATAATTTAATATTTTAACAGAAAAATATTTTATACTAATTGCAAAACGTTTATAATCAAAGGATTTGAAATTCTGTATGAACATTATCATCAAAACGAGTAATTTTTGTTGGGAGTCCTGTCTTTGAAAAAATATTAATTTTGGAATCGCACAAGAGTCCCAACCATCTAGAGGTCATGAGACTATGGTATCCCTAATTGGGGTAAGCTGTGAGGCTGAAGGAAGTAGGAGAGGAATTAGATGGGGACATTTCAAGCAACATTTTAATTCTGACTGGTGGTCATAAACCAGGGCAATATTGGGAGTATCTTCCATTCTATTCCACTCTGATTTAGTGAACTCGGACTTGCCGTAAATTTAAGTGTAATTTTCAAAATTTCTACTGAAATATCAAGCGATAAAGTATGCAATGTAATAATATGTTTGAAATTTCTAAAGGTTAAGCTTGGATTTTTAAGTAATTTTTTGATTCCGAATGGTGGCATTTTACCAGGGCGATACTGAGAGTATCTATGACACAGAATGTTCAGTAACAGTAACGCCATTTTTAAATTAACTACAAAAATCAAGTCGGCTTTTACAAATTCTGCGTCTATATTTATGTTTTCTTTAACACCAAATACCATTCCGTAAAATTTAAGAGCATTTTTACGAATAGGGTAATAGTCAGATTTTCCGATATCGACAGCGGGGAGGTTTTTTGTTTTGCACCCTTCACATGCTGGCGCTTCCACAGGGTGAGCAATTAGTTCAGGACGGACAGACAGCCAATCGATATTCAAATGATCCACCCTATACACTGAGCAGCAGTAATGAACAACCTTTGCAACCAATATTTTAATAGTATTTATTATTTCTGGTGATAAAGCACATGATTCCTAATAATTTTACAGTGAGCCAGTGAGCCGGTGTGACAGTAGAATTCCAATTTGGGAATTAATTTTATTATTTTGAACAAAAAAAAACAACGTAAATTTCAGACGTAGATTTTAAAATAACTTGTAAACAAACAATCGAAGGTCCATGTAATCTTACCTATGAATCCAACCTATCATAGTTATGCTGTATTAAAAGTGTTAAAGTATCCAAAGTGCATATTGTAAAAATGTATGTTTATATTAGACTACATAAAGTGTAACTATCTTAAGTTAAATAAATAATTAAATCTTTTTTTATTAAAAAAAAAAAAAAAAACAATTTACTATAGCCGGTTTGTAGTCGAGTGGTCCAAGGCGTCGGGATCGCACACAGGTGTCGCGTTTTTAATTTTCTACTAGCTAAGTTATCTACCAGTGCAAAAAATTGAACGTTTTTTGAACTTTAGATTTTTAATAGAGCTTTCATAAATTAAAATAATAAATCATTACCATTAACAAAATAATCACTAAATGATACCGCCAACTATGCGATTATCTTGACTTACAACATACGAAAGAAGAAAAAAATAGAAATATATTGTTGGCGCGTCTGTGTGCAAAAAATTAGGTCAATGATAATAATTATATCTTTCTTTGGGAAAAGTTGGTCAAACATCGAAATACTTTCTCGAACAAATTAACCTGTAAAATTATAGGAGAAAAAACCCCTTATGTATATTGGAGACTATATATGACCGCACAAGAGACTCAACTGTCCCCAACCGAATGGAGCCAGTCAGGCAATGGCTATGGAGTGTTACGAGGCCGACGTTAGTGGAGATTAGGGAGAACCTGGATACTCTAGATCTAGTCAGCAAACACGGCTTATTCTGAATGTTGACCTTTCGCCAGAGTAAAACTGAAAGTATCCAGCACTGTGTATGGTTAAAATTTTTATTATTTTCGATTCAGTGAGCCGATGGTGTTGCACCGCTGCTGTAGAGTATTTCATCACAGCCTTTCCTGCGAGGGGTTGACACAAATCCGTATTTCGCCTCAGAAAAATAATAAAAAAGTCTTACCAAATTCCGGACGGAAATTTTTAGAGCAAAGGTCAAATTATTTTACTAATATAGAGAATATCTGGAAATAAACGGCATTTTTATATGAGTATCTTATCCTCAAGGGTCCAGGACACAAATTTAAGAACCTTTTTTATTAGATCCGTTTCCTATAATGTCTCTTTCATGACATCATACTTTCCTTTTTATTCCGGACTTGACATAGACTTTGCGTTCGGAATTATCCATATAATATCCATGTATACATATATTTTGTATTGGTCTCTATTTAATAATATTACACAACATAAAGAAGGTACTCGAAGACGCAGACTGGATTCTTCCTGGAAGGCATTCCAGGTATTTTTAAATGTTTGTGATGTGAAATTTTGAATATTTTTAAAAATAAATAATACAAATTAATGTGTAATGAAATATATATTTACCATACTTGAAAGTTATTTACATCCATAGTGCCGTATGAAAATAAAGCAAAAATTATAATCGTAGATAAGTTTACATGAAAAAAGAATGTACATTGGTGCAAAGAAAAAATAAAAACCTGTCACACAATAATCTCTTTAAAATATGCACTGCTGATATATTTAATCCATACAGATTTATATTTCAAATGAAGCATATTAAAAACATCAGCTAACATAGCATAATAATAATATAAAATGTAAACATAATATCATATGCTAACGACACAGCTATCATAGTGAATTGAATCGACTGGAATATAGTAAACGAACAAGCAAATAATAGCACGAACACATTGAAACAATGGTTTGATACAAATCTTCTCTCATTGAACACTAACAAGATATACTATGTACATTTCTCAATTAACAAACTACAAACACTCCATAACACTAAAATAATTATTCACAATAACAAATGTAATAAAAACATATGTATCCATGGCTGTTTAATATTGAACTCAGTATCAGAAATTAAATATCTCGGAGTGATTATAGAACAACATATGAGGTGGAAGAGACATATCTGTGAATTGTTTAAGCGTATCAGAAAGTGTGTTTATATATTCATAAGATTTAGAAATATTTTAAAAAGAATTAACTAAAAAGAGTATACTACGCACTAATCCAGTCGTTAATTCAATACCGAATTATTGGATGTGGGGGGTCATACAATAAGATTCTGACCCCGATCAAAGTAATCCTCAAGAAACCCTTCACATATCCAACAGAAACGCTATTTGCAGATTTCGGGGTTCCCCGAGTAGAGGATATCTTGACAAAAGATGCAATTATCGAAATTTATAAAGATAATATAATCAAAAAAATTGAAATCCACCTATCAAAAAGATATCAATACAATGTCAAAGATGCAAAATGTAATACCAAACAAATGCAAAACAACTATACCTATTTAGGAATAAAGTATTTCAACAACCTTCCGATTGAAATAAAGAAATTAAAGGATATTATCATACTTAAACTAAAACTGAAGTTACACTTTCAGAAATAAGTAACTAAATAATTGCTTTTTTCCATTTATTGATATTTATTATCAGTCTATACTCATCTCCACTGTATTTAGATGTTCCTAATTCCTCAATAATTAGTATGTAACAGAATACTATATAAATATGTACAACTACATATATACAGATAATCCAGAAGTTTCAATTGTTCCTATTATATATATATATACATATTGTGCTATAGGTAAGTATATATATATACTTACCTATAGCACAATGGAATTCTATTTTTCTTATAATTAGTATATGTAACTCGCTCACTAAGCACAATAACCAGCTTCTTCATTGGTGAGTTTGCGAACATAAATGTATTTTGTAACCATATGTACTTATATAACATCCTGTACCCACTTATATATATTAAATAAAAAAAATATATAAAAAAAGATATGTAACACATATCATAATACATTATCGTAACGCAGTGGGCTGGTTAAGATTATTTTTTAAAAAGTTACCATTGACTCACAAAAAATTGAAAAAGTTACCTCAAAAATCATGAAAAGTCGGATTCTTTAATGGCCTATATTTTTTTTGTTTAACCCTTCAAGTAACGACAGTAAAAAATTCTCATGGAATTTCGGAATGCTTTTGAGTTATTTTAAATGTGCTTTATATTTCTTATTTTTGAAGTTGTCTTAAAAACAAATATTATATCATCATAGAAACTAGATAAAATTATCTCCCAGCTGATTATAATTGAAATAAAAATATTTATTTCTGGATAATAACATTTTAATATCATTGATGAAAATGTTTACAACAATTTTATCCGAAACATTTTCTCTCGAAAGGTCCATAATTTTGAAAGAATTCGATATTTAGAAAACGCATTACTTTTGCTGTGGGGAATTACTAACTTTCCCTTCACTTTTTATGCTATTTCTATAAAAATATAGTGGGCCCGGGCAGACGATGTCCTGCCACAGACCTGCCTTCTGTGTAGGGAAGTTCAAATTTGTTGTTGTATGTATTTTTATATGAGAAATCAAAAATTGCACTATTGCTGTTTACGGCCAGAAAAAAATAGTATAAAGCTTTTTGACTTTACAATCTAGAACACGGAGGATGTTGTGAATCCAAAGCATGCATGGAGGGATTTCGCCTGGTACATTTTTAAAATTATTTTTTTATTTTTATTTTATTTTATATTATATAATAAAACAGTACATGATTTAAGGAGATGAAAAAATATACAAGAATTTGATATTTCATGTTGGGTACCTATAATATGTATCCTTGTAATGTCTGCTAAGTGGTATGTTTAATCCTTAATTACCAGGTGACGTGTGTAGTTTATAGGTGTGTGTGTGTGACGTGTGTAATGTCGGTGTGAGTGTTTGTGTGTGTATCTGTATGTATGCGCGTTGAATAGTTTAAATTATTGACATGATGCCACTTTTGAATTTGGGCAGTGAATCCGAAAAGATGTCAATGTTAGAGTTAAGACAAATATTATTTAGAGTGTGTAGAGCTCGGTTAATTGGCGAATTAAATGCTGCATACCGATAATGTCGCTATAATATGCTAATACTTGTGGCGATCCATACTCTATTTTTGCGGAGAAATGGTGTGATGGTAATTAGTTGATTATTAGTAAAAGGCTAAGCCAAAAGCCTCCACATATATTTTACTAAATACCTTGAAATTTTGTAGCTTTTAGCTCTAGCGATGAATGTCATTTTAATTTGTCGTGTTTTTTCTCAAGTAAATTTTCTTCTTAAAGGAAAAGCACTTTTCAAATTTTGAGCAACCCTATCAACGGAACCACTCTAGTACTGTTATTCCACCTTGTGACCCTCCCTCCTCCTGGAAACGGGGAGGAGACAGGGGTAGCACACTTTTTAACAGCTCTAATAATATCTCATTTCTTCATAGATGACTGCTTCCGACACTGGCTACAAGTGAGGTGCAGATTGTTTGCACGTAAAAATTTATTGATACCGGAGATAAGAAAGTTGTTGTTCCCATTCTTAATTTTTTTAAAGACAGATTTTATTTTAAACTATTTATATATTTATATGTGTATATTTTTTTTTTAATAAGAGCCATCGCAAACTCAATTTGGGAGGCGGGTGTGGATACCGTCAGTCCGGGAACGATTTATTGGATAACCAACACTTCTACCATAGATCACCCCAAGTGGTTCGCTACGTTCGGTGACTTAGCAAGGGTGCCCAGGTTCATAGGGTGAGGTTTGTCTGGGTCTTGACAGAGGATGCGTTTGCCCACCTATTGCGTGGCGGGTTGGATCGGGAGAGACTGGTTGAGGAAGAAGGTTTGACCTCTACACCTGGATTCTCACTCGACCCATCGTCTTGCACCGCAGTGGAAGGGATGGATTCATACGTCCGTCACCCTTGAAAACATTTACCCCCAAACTCCTTAACACAACTTATACTTTTTCCTTCCCAGTTCCTCTCTTTCATTCCCACAAAAATACCCTCAGAGCATCCCCAAAGATGACATCTCCTGTTTAGAGCTAATTAATTAAATAAAGTAATTGTTTTATTTTTATCAATATGTCAAACCACAAAGTTACTACTAAATATTATACAATTATTAGTTTACAGCAGGTATAATAATAATAATATTTAGTTAGTCGTAAAAAATAACAAATAGGTAGTTATTATTTAAAAGTAACATTTCAACTCATTAGTCACTAAAAATTCGATAGGAAGTAATTTATATTATTTGTCACATTGATTCCAGGGGGAATATTAAGCACTTCTCAAGGCTTCGCTGTTCAAAGCCTAACCTTCGTAATGAGATGTAATGGAAGATAATTTGGACTAATTTTACATTCTCTTAATGGAGGGACGCTTTTAGATCTGATGAACATCATCGCAACGTGAATCATGCATTTGAATATTTGATTTTTCCAGGATTGTCCGGAACCGTGACAAAAATATTTATTTAGTTAGTTGAGATAAAATAGCAAACATTAATATAGTTTACGCACGAGTGGCGGCTTTATAACGACAATGTTTTTAAAAGGACTGTAAATTGTAATCGAGTTTGGAGCTCATTCGATGGCGTTAAAAATGAGTTTAGATAGTAGAATAGAAAATAACCCTGAAAATAAAAAACCTTGTTTTTTACAATAATAATAGCCAGGCGTATTGAGATTATTGATAACTACTTATTGTATTGTATATATTTGTGTATGCAGAATCTTCAATTCTTTAACCTTTAATTCAGATATTGCGCTTTAAGTAACACCTTGCTTCAAAATTGGGTACTAACGAGTCTGGTATAAAATTCCCAAATAATTTTATAGGCATAAATTTTTACGTGTCGGTTTGCAATCGGCAGTGTTAGAAGCATTATATACCATATTAAATGATCACCGATCCGAGCGACTCTCGACCAAGCTCAGGAGTGAGTAGTATTATATACTATACTGAATGATCACCGATCAATGCTCATCTGAAAAAACATGTATTGATACAATTTTCCTCACTCACACCAAATAAATCGATTGCATCCTTCCACGGAAACAGTCCCACAATTCAAATAAGACCCAAGAACAGTGAAATAAATAACTGTGCAGAGTGCCCACTTAACGGAGCGATGAAAATTTGTTTTCCGTCTGTAATTCTATATTTCAATGGCGTAATCGTCATACTGACATTCCATCGTTACCGTCGGTTTCAAACTTGACACTTTCCCGCGTGGAAACCTGAAAAAACTTCATTGAATGTCGATTTCAACATGACACCGTGAAAGGTACTTCGTTTTGCCTCACGTGACGGCTCAAACGTGTGACCGTTATTAGATGCAATGATGTATCGACAGTTCTGAAATTATGTATGCTTTGTTGGTGTTGCTGCAATAAAATAATACAAACGTGTGCTTCTGGATTTATTAATAATCTCAAGAGTCTACGGCATACCCGATTCGGGTGTATTGTGAAGCTGAAGGAAGTGACTGGTAACCGGATGGTTGGGAAGTACCCGAGCAGATTTTGTCACAGATCCAAATCGTTTTGACGGCCTCCGTGGACGAGGGGTAAGTTAGTTAGTTATTTATTAAGTTAAAAGAAATACATATTTCGCTTTGTTAACTTAAGTATACATTGATTAAAACAAAAATAATATATATATATATATATATATATATATTAATAATTATGGTTTACTATCTAAGTAACATATTTTTCTAAGTAAGAGCATTTTGGTTTTGCTCATTGATCTTGAGGGCAAACAGTTTTTTCTTAAATATATTTATTCTATTTACGGTTGTCAGGCAGGAAGGAGATTTTATATGTGTACACCCTCATGGCCTATGTTTCTTTTACCACACTCTGTCTTTGCTGAATTTGTGTATAATTTATTATGTTGTCTTGTGTGGTGGTCATGTACTTGTGATGTTTTCATAAATGAAGTATTTGTGTGTATGAGGCCATTTTGGATTTTGTGAATTAATAGGCATATGTTGTATTCGTACAGTAGATTTGGCATTATCGTTTTTAGTGAGGCTTGGTTGAAAGATTCAATCTATATCCCAAGTATTACTGGATATTCATCACATAGCACCAAAAAAAAATATTTACAAAATGATGGAGTTGTCGTTTACACTCGGAATGATGTCATAGTTTCTGTTGAAGAAATAACTATTCCACATGCCAACTGTCTTAAATTACAACTACCTTATAATGTATGTGTTTTAGCAGTTTATAGATCTCCTTCTCAAGCACACATTGATACCTTTCTTGACCACCTAAATGACTTACTACGTTCTGTATCAACACATAACCATGAAGTGATTTTATGTGGTGATATAAATATAAATATTCTGGATATGAACAGCATAAAAAGTGAACAATATCTTTCACTTTTGATTTACCACGGTCTAAAACCATTAATTATTTCACCGACTAGAGTAACATCAAGTACTGAGAGTTGTATTGATCACATTATGGTTAAGTCAAAAGACGATCCTCAGAGTGCTGTATTCAGGACCAGTATTACAGACCATTTTGCTACATTATTGAAATATCCTAAATCCAGAGTAACAAAATCAAAAAAAATAGACGTAAAGCTTAGACTAACTGTGGATAATGACCTACTAAATTCGACACTGAAAGAGGAAACATGGGATACAGTCTTATCCACCAGTGATGTCAATACTGCAGCTGATAATTTCATAAGACGTCTAAAATTACATATTGGAAATTGCTCATATACTAAGAGAATCCATTGTAATAAAAAGCACTTGAAACCATGGATAACTTCTGGAATTGTTAACTGCCTCATTAAACGTGACAAATTACACAAGAGTTGTCGTAAAGAACCAAATAATATCGAACTGTTTGCACATTATACAAGATACAGAAATTGGTGTTCTAAAATTATAAAAACGACCAAACAGACATATTATAAAGGGAAGCTTCACGAGGTAAAAGGAAACATAAAGCAAGAATGGAAAATAATAAAACAAGCATTGGATTTGCAAAAGGAATCAGTGCCCATAAATAAACTGAAAGTAAATAATAACATTGTATCCATAAATGATAATCCAACAGTCATTACTAACCATGTGAATAATTTTTTTAGTGATATAGGTCAAAATTTTGCTAATCTTTTGTGTAGTGCAAATAACACCAGTGAAGAATCTTTAGTAAAAAATTATAATCCAACACAATCTATGCAAAATGCCTGCTTTGAATTCAAACCAACGAATTGTAATGAAGTTTTAAATGTGATTAATGAGCTAAAATCAGGTTTTTCGAGTGGAAATGACAATATAAGTGCAATGGTCTACAAACAAAATGCTTCTGAACTAGTAATACCTATTACACACATTGTAAATGTTAGTTTTGAGAATGGCTTGTTCCCTAATCATTGCAAAAATTCCGAAGTTATTCCTTTATTTAAAGGAGGAGATAACAAAGATGTAAATAACTATCGACCTATCTCCTTGCTAAATACGTTATCAAAAATAATAGAGAAATTAGCTAAAATTAGGTTGATGTCTTATGTAAAAAGATATGAAATTCTCTCAGATAATCAATTTGGCTTCCGAGAGAACATGGGAACAAGTGATGCTGCTTTAAAAATGATTACCACAGTCGTAGAAGCTCTTGATACTGGCAATAAAGCAATGGCCGTCTTTTTAGACTTGTCTAAGGCATTTGATACCGTATCCCACGGTTTACTCTTAAAAAAACTCAGTTCAATGGGTATTGTTAATGAATCTTTAGATTGGTTCAGATCATATCTTGAAAATAGAACACAGAGAGTAATAATTAATGATCACATTAGCTCAAATAAATCAATTGTATATGGTGTTCCTCAAGGTAGTGTTCTGGATCCAATTCTATTTTTGTTATATATTAACGACCTCTGTAAACTGAAATTTTCTGGATCTTCAATTGTATTTGCAAATGACACTGTCTTGGTGTTTGCTGCTGACACGTGGAACGAAACGTATGCTAAGTGCGAGGCAGGATTAAGGGCAGTCAAAAATTGGCTTGATCAAAACTTGTTAACCTTAAACATGAACAAAACTAAATATATTACTTTTAGCATTTCCTCTGTAAATCAACCATCTTTGGAACGTTCATTAAAAATACATTGTTGTGTGCAGGAGTGTAACTGTCAATCTTTGGAAAGAGTAGACAACATCAAATACCTGGGTTTAATTATTGATAAAAATTTAAAATGGAACAATCACATTACTACATTAAGAAACAAAATAAGAAGGCTAGCCTACATTTTCAAAAATCTAAGAAACATATTGGACAAAGTTACATTAAAAACTGTATATTATGCTCTAGTTCAATCAATGCGTTTTAATATAATGTTGTCTGTTGGGGTTCTTGTAACAAGACTACCTTAGAGCCTTTGAATGTTGCGCAAAAATTAATTTTAAAAATAATGTATAAGAGAAATTTTATGTATCCATCAAAGTTATTATATAGTGAAAGCAAAATTATGACAATAAGGCAGTTGTACATAATACAGGCTCTCTGTAAATTTTTCAACAACACTATTACTGCCAAAAGATCTCAACAAGTGCGCATCACTAGAATGGGTTCTTCTTTAATGTATCAGCCGGTGTATACCAGAACATCCTTCGGACAAAGGAGTTTTTCATATAAAGCTCCGTTGCTATATAATATGCTTGGAGAAAATATAAAAACTATAGGTACGTTAAATTCATTCAAGAAAATGGTCAAAATCTCCGTACTAGCTGAGAATGATGATTTTGGATCACCCATGTTGTCGCTTATATCATAATTCCTTGTGGAAGCTCTGTTTCGATACAATCCTTATTTACTTACTGCGCATGCACTTATTTACTTCTAAAATAACTTTTGGTTATTTATTTATTATTATGTTACTTATTATTATTATTATCTACTTAATTATCGTATTAATATTTACTTTAATTATTGTCTAGCTAAAATATTTACTTACTTACTTTTTATTATAATATTATCTACTTACCTATCGGTTATTATTTACCTTTTTTTATCTAGTTATTTTTTATTTTTTCTTATTTCTTTATCTTATCAGTATGGTTTCCTATGCCTGTGTCTGATAAGCCAGCACAGGTACCTTGTACTTTAGTTAACAGAAGAATATTATTGTTGCCAACTTACTTAATAATGCTTCTTTTCTTTTCTTTTCTTTTCTTTTGTTGACTTTTTTGTTTTTTGTTTTTATTTTTTTTTCATACATTTCTTACTAAAATTTTGTTTATTTTTGTCTACCGGTCTCGAAACGTCCGTGTCATAAACTTTTCTTTTTTTGTTTAAATTTAATTTAATGTTGTTATTATTTTAAATTTACATATATGTTTTTTTTTTTTTTTTTTTTTTTTTAAATGATATTATTGTAAAGCTGCACATCTTGATACAGGAATGCCCTAGTGAGATGTGCAGAGTATGCTTTTTATGTAAAAACTGTTTTTTGAATTAAATAAATAAATAAATAAAAAAATAAAAAAAATAAAAACAGTTTTCTAATTTTAAGTAAGTTAGTTTCTTGGTATACTCTTTTGGTGGGGGTATCTGGTCTGTAGTTAAAAAGTTTTTTTATAACTTTATTTTGTATTATTTGAATTTCGTTTAGATATGTGATGTTTGTATTTCCCCATATTTCTATGAGATAATTTAGATGGGATTGAATTAAACTAAAGTATAATCCACTTTTTACTTGTATTGGTAGAAGATGGGCTATTCTACCAAATACACCAATTAGTGGGATAATTTTTTCTTCTACTTTTTGTATGTGGTTTTTAAAAGATAAGTGTTTATCGATATGAAGTCCCAGGTATTTTTCACTATCTGAAATTTGTAGGTTATTTCCTTCTATTTGCAAAGGTTTATGAGACGGTGTTTTTCTTTTTTGTGAACTTAAGATCATGTAATTTGTTTTTTTTTTTTTGTGTTAATAGTTAATATATTTTTAATTAGCCAGTTATTTAATTGATTAAGATCCAGGCTTACTTAAGGCTCTCGACCAGCAAGCCGAAGGTCGCGCGTTCAAATCCTGTCGTGCGCAAGTATTTTTTTTTAAATTTTTTAATTTAAAATAACATACGGTATACTTGCGGCACGTTCCAGAGAGGAAACTACACTCAGTATCGCCTTGGTGTTAGACCACCATTCAGAATTGAAACGTTGTTTGAAATGGCTCTGACCGTGTTTGGTGACCAGATCTGAATAGCCAGGCACTCCCCCACTTTCCTCTTCCCATTCCCACCTACCCACTACCTTCAGCCTCAAAACATACGCCAATTGGGGCTGCCATAGTCACACTGGCTTCAGACTGTTGGGAGCAGTGCGGTATTCACATAAACAAACTTTCAAACTAAGTTTCGCTTTGGAATCAGTGAGACCATGCTAAGATCGGGGAATTGAGGCCCGCACACCGCTACACTCTCGCCATACACTCTGCGTATCGGGCACAAGGCTCGCTCTTTTTGGCAAACTGCGAAAATGATCGTCGCCGTCGTATGGGTAGTAATGTGGGCACGTCCAATCATAATTTTCTCTGGACTACCAATTAAATATAAATTACGCGCCGCGAGCGCCTTACGGGCCCCTATTAAAGCTCGTTTGTCTGACGATAAAGAATGGTGTTAAGTTTTCTTGGTTCTATCGAGATTACAGCGAGTATTCATTACAACGGGCGCGGATTAGTGCGCGGAGATAAGCTTTTTTACTGTTTCGCTGCCGAGGGGTATTCTAATGGCGGACTCCTTCTAATGGTTCCCTTTGTCCTACGCCCTTACTTCAACCTACCAATGGTAGATACAACTCTTCTAAATCTCCTCTGTTTCAATTTCAATTTCCAATGGTTGAATTCCTTTACCGGTGTAACTTTTCTGACATTCGAATGCGCCCTTGACGTGATTTTTCACAAGAACGGCGTTATATTTTTTAAGAATTTCTTCAAATTATTCGTAATCCCTTTTAAAATTGCAGGCCCTTAAATAGTGAAATGATTGGTTACCTGTTTTAGTTAACTTTTAGTAAAAGCGGAATTTATTATCACTATGTCCATACATGTGTTCATAAAAAAATCATAATAATTTCGCATTTCATCATTATATGTTTCCAAAGAAAGGATGCAGGTGCATGAAAACGTGTTCCGATATATTAGGAATATACTAAAAAATTATCACGAAATGGCGGATTTTTAATCGGATTACATATAGATACATAATATATTTTGAATAAATCAGCAATACTTATTTCCGTCTACCTAGTTAATTTTTCCAAATGGTATAATCATTTCTTCTATACACTATCTTCTAAATCTTTTAGGTACTGTTTGACTTTTCTAGATCGAAGCCTAGTTACTGGATCAACAAGTGTAAGTGTAGATACTACTCATGGTTCAAAACTTAATCAGACCAACTTAGTTTTAGATACTACTCATGGTTCAAACCTTAATCAGACCAACATAGTTGTAGATACTACTCATGGTTCAAATCTCAATCGGACCAACTTAGTTGTAGATATTACTCATGGTTCAAACCTTAATCAGACCAACTCAGTTGTAGATACTACTCATGGTTCAAATCTCAATCGGACCAACTTAGTTGTAGATATTACTCATGGTTCAAACCTTAATCAGACCAACTTAGTTGTAGATACTACTCATGGTTCAAATCTCAATCGGACTAACTTAGTTGTAGATACTACTCATGGTTCAAACCTTAATCAGACCAACTCAGTTGTAGATACTACTCATGGTTCAAACCTCAATCAGACCAACTTAATTGGAAGTAAACTGAAATATGGGAGCACTATTTGGAACCCACATTACTGCAAATATGAAAACATCGTAGAATTTGTTAAAAAATGCTAAGACTGTTATCTTTAAAATGAGATCTGCATGATCACCATGTATCGTGTGATGTACGTATTGATCAATACAATATTATTATCATTATTATCAACTGTTAACTAGAAATTTCAACAATATTAAGTGTATCAAACTGTTATATTTCTCCTTTGTTAGAAGTCAACTTGAATATAATTCTTGCGCCTAGAACCCACATTACTATATTCAGGAACAAGCCATTGAAAGAATAAAAAATAAATTCTTACGCTTTATATGTTTTAAAATAGGTATTAAAGCAATTATATTGAATGACGACACTCTTTTATATTAAATAAATATGTTTAAATTGCGGACATAAGGATTTTTACCGACTTATTATATTACCGAGGTATTTCCATAAAAAAAATCTAAATGATGCATTTGATAGCCCAAAACTGCTTTCGGATTCCACTATGTAATACTAGAAGTCAAAATTTATATCAGTGCAGAAGTTCTGAAACAAACTACCATAGTACGTACTCTTGGCCCGGGGAAATATTTATGCTGAGTGAGTGGACATCTTCAATTTATCACAAAATATTGTTATTGATTTTTCCGACTTTATGTCCGGGTTAAATCTTCCCCATAGGAAAAACTAAACACTTCCACACACTTTTCCACAAATAATCATCTAGTCAATCAACCTTATGCAAGTGCATTATATAAGCAAAATAAATACAAAACAATACAAGAACAACACGTCAACTCACCAGAGATCAAATGGGAAAATAATTCACCGACTCCAGATATTTTCATATCAGAGGGTTCGGCTAGGTAGAACGGGGCCTATAAATCCTACTGATCCCTCAACATAAATATTTAAAAAATCTTTCGTAATCCTACATGTATTTAAAATGACTGATTTTTGCATCTTTATATATACATTTTTTGATAATGATAATACCAGTAGCCGAAATAACAAATGGTAATATTTTTATAGTCTGAGAATGACAAATTCTTTTTATCTGATTTCCTAAAATAAAATAATAATTGTATAATTATATTTAATTATTTGCTTGCTTTTTAATTGTACGTAACCTGTATTTGATTCCATTTTTACCTGTATGTAATTTTTATGCAATTGTAGATTTTTGTCTGTAAATTAACTGAGTTTTTGTAACTGGATAGTTCTCATGCAAGTGAGAATATCTGTAAAAACTCAGTTTAAATAAATGAAATTTCAAGATAAAATATAATAACTTTGAGATTTATTATAATCCATAAGTACCATTTTTAAAAGTTATAGGCGCCCATGCTGCTACCTAAATATGCCTAAAAGCTCTCTTTACTTCGTTTTTCCAATAAAACGTTCGGAATGATGTTCCCCCATTTACGAGAGGTACACCGATCGTTAAGAGACCAATCCAATTCAGCTAATGCGATATTCAAGAAGCTATATTTTTTAATGAAAATAATTATTACGTCTTATGTTTATTATGAAGTATTTTTATTTTAAAATTCTTGGTTGAACATACTATTTAAAAATTACTTTTTGTTTATGCAATAACTAAAGTGGATATTTTAAATTGAATAAATATAAAAGTCAATAAAATAGTGTTTTTCTGTCGAATCTTAATGTATTTTTCTGTTGTTGTTTCTGTTTTGAAGTTAATTTGTTTAATGTACATCCTAACCCCACACAGGACGCCCTGAGGAAAATAATTTCCTCAGGGCATATGTCATGTTTTGGGATGCTGTGTTGAGGGTTTCTTTTAAGGAAAAGAAGGAGAGGAAGTTTAAAGGAAGAAAGTAAAAGGTATGAGGGTTAGGTAAGAATCTAGGGATCAGTGTGACATATCCCTCTCAGTGACATATTTATATTTAGATCGTTCGCAATTTTTTAGTCTGGCGATATAATTCTTCTTTCTTTCTAATAGACACAACTAAGCCAAGTGAGATCCATTTTTTGAATTACGCTTTGATTTTCTTAGTATTAATATCAGTTGATGCCGAGTATGATCTCAAAGAATATTATCAAAGATACTTTGCGCATGTTTCATCAGATGTAGATTCTAACACGGGAAGCAAAATTTCCGAAATATATTTTTTTCTTAATTTACCATGGTTTGTCGATGTAATAATTTTTTTTTTTTTTACTTTAAATATATTTGTTAAATAATTAATCAATTTACAGAGTATAATCAATAATGTTCACAAAGATAATTCATACAATTAGTTTTCACTGCTTTTGATTTTTTAATGTTCCTCTTCTATAGAAGCTGGCGATTGTGTCTAGAAGAGTGGTGAGTATCAAGATAAAGAATATTTAGTGTTTGTTATTATGAATATTAAGATTTATAATTAATTACAAAGATAGTTTCATAATTTTGGTATTTTTACATTGAACTTCAAACTCTTTAATTGCTTTTAGTAAGTGTTTATCGTTTTCTATTGTTCTGATATTTTCGGGTAGGCTGTTGAAGTATTTTTTCCCTAGAAATATGTTATGATGTTGAGCAAAAGTGGTGTTACATTTTGTGTTGGAAATATATATTTTTAACGAGTACGACTTACAGTTAAAAAGCTGTGATTTCGTTTTTTTTTTAATTATTTGAGTTATGTTTTTTAGGACAAGATAATTAAATTTCATTACTTTAAATTCTTCAAAAATTAGGTGTGTCGGATGGATAATCTCTTGGTTTTATCAATATTATTTTTATAATTAGACGTTGTAAAATTTCAACAGGAAGTAGATTTTTTTATATGCAGCTCCCCAGCTGATTACAGCCAATTGGAGATTTGATTGTACCAAAGCGTGGTAGACTGATGTTAGAATTTCCATTGAGAAAAAAATTCGAATTTTCTTATTTTGTTAACGGTTTGGTTGATTTGATCTTTCAGCTTAGGTTTTTGTCTATTATTATTCCTAAGTATTTAATTTTATTTGAAATTTTCAATGTGGAACAGTTTATTGTACAGTTTTTTTATTATGTTTTTTTAAATCGTCTTGTATAATTATGTCAAAATTTTGTGGAACGTCATTTGATTTTATTGCAAACGGTTTAACGTGAGTTTTTTTCCCTATTTAGAGATAGTAAGTTTATGTCAAGAGTGTTTATGTCTTAATAATATTTTTTAATAATGTTTCTGAATTCATCCATTAAAGTATATTCATTAGACCCGTGTGTTCGGTAAACCGCGTAATGTTATTTACATGTGTATTAATATCTAAGCAATTAACTCGGCGTATGGCTACTTCTTCCACTGTGGTTTTTGCCACAAATGTCACTATTTCTTTATTAAACCGCATATATATCTGTATGCGATTTAATACAACAAAAAGTACAGATTATAAAAAAATATCTTTAAGGAAACTATTTTGAACGAAAAAGACCACTATCGTTATATATTCGGACTGAACATAGTATTGGTGTTATCTGAAAAAATGGTACCGTTTGTTTTAAAACAGACAGAAATCTTATTTTAATTTTTTTGTTTTGGTGGTTATAAAGTTTCTTAAACGCTTCTGTGGAAATCGTTAGGGAAAGTTTGCCTGAGATTGAAATGGATTACGGCGATAATAAATAGGTAGGTATGTTTTTGTATAAATATGCATATTTAAATATATATTTTTTACTGGTTAAAATTGGTTTATGCCACGGAACGCAATGCAATGTTATGCAATGAAACCATCGCCCTATAATCTCTGATATTTAACTTTTTAGGATCCCTCGCACAGATACGTTCACATTTTTCTTTCCATTTTTTTTTCTTCTTTCGAATTTTTTAACAAATATCTATTTATTTATGTAGGTACATAACGAAGAGTGCCTGTGGCGAGCGGCCTGGATTTGATGTGTTTACAAATCTTCAATAAATATCTATTTATTTATGTAGGTACATATAGAAGAGTGCCTGTGGCGAGCGGCGTGGATTTGATTTGAATACAAATCTTCAATACGTATCTATTTATTTATGTAGGTACATTGTCATATAACAGATTTTAGGCGCAAAGATCCTACAGTTGCCAACTTGAGTAGCGGGAATTATCAGGCTAGTTGCTGGGTCAAACGTAACGCGCAAAAGATCCGCTACAGTTCCCCCCACCCCCGGCAACCGAGCTCCTCGTTCCTCCTTCTTACGCGCCGACCTCTGACCTAGCTGGACGTGTGTTCGTTTCGGCGCCCGCGTTCCAATTCGCACCGCTCGGTCGAGAAGCCAAATGTACGACAATGTCGCGCTTTGAACATCGACAGGCTGGCACCGTTTGTTTGAAACACGGCGCACCGTCCTGCAATCAACAGGATACCCCGACAACACCATGCTGTGAGTCTCTTACATTTCCTATTACCCTTGAATGTGTCCGCTAATAACCTAAATTCGTCCACGCTGCCTGTCGGTCTAGAGAGCTGTTAATTATTTCCCAGAGAGAGATTAGGGAACCCTTTGATGATAATTCTAGTTAGGATGTAACAACCTGTATTCTATTGTCATTCACCCATGTAATGTCCATTTTGCCGCTCAAATACAATGTTGATTTATAAAAACCTAACCTCTTTCATTTGGGGATAGCGGTTGTATGGGAGTGTTTTGTGTAGACGGTGGGATATGGATTCTTGAGCCTCGCGCTGACCCCGAACCCTGACTATGAGAGAGACGTCTCATGCCCCCGCATCTGAGCTGGCCGAGGGAAAGTCAGGGCCCCCCCAGGTCCGACGCGCGACACTGGCGACCAACTTAGGGCAGAATTTTTTTTAAACATATCCTTTCCGACTGCACGAAATTGCCTTTACGATTGCCCCCAATTTGAAAACATGTACTATGCAATTTTGTCGCCAAGCGCATTTTCGCCGCGAGAACTTGTTTGTTGTCAAGCGCATTTTGCCGCGAAAAAATAACGGTAGGAATCCTCTCGAACGAATAAAAGAGACGCACGAAATTCCCGCCAAAACGCTGTGATAACGAAAGTTTGAACATAATGTTTCTTCAATAACATAGATTCTGTGTTCTTTGTTTAAACAAAACAAACCCACTGTTTTAATTTCGGCATAAATTGCACCGTAATAATAACAGTCAGGATTTAGAACTGTGAAGCCAATTTTTACACCGGAAGTGATTTTTTTAAAAAAAAGCACAATACACCCAACGGCCCATCGAAACTGATTTCTAAAAAGTATATCAGCTACAACCTGTAAAACACAAATAATTCTTTATCCCGATTAATTATATAGGTACGGTGTTTGTCCATTTTCTTGTTTTTTTTCAGCATTGACTGTTATAAAAGTGATTTTAAGTGAATTGTTTCAAATTAACTTCAGAAGTGCAGTGTTTTTTTTTGCAAAGAAGTGCTTTCTCGACGCAATAATAAGAACGTGTGTTCAATCTCACGATTTAGTGCCAGTAAATGAAGCAAATATAAAATCTTTCCATCAAAAGTGTTTTTTCGCTTCTAAAGTGCTGTTTTTTGTGCCTTTTTCGTGCCTTTCCTCGAGTGCAGTGAATATAAGTGCGAATAGTGCCCACAAAATTAAATAATGCAAATCCTAAAGTGTCCCCCTGGCCAAATTTTCTTCAAAAAGACTTAGAAAAATTTCGGAGTTTTTTTTTCCTTTTTTTAAACCATTTTTTAACAATGAATTCCAATCAAATGGCTACATCTTTGGACATGGGTGTCATTCCCAATGTACACAACTTATCCAAAGTGCACCTACAAGCCGTCTTAAAAGACAGAGGAATATCACCACTAAACAAATCAAAGTCAGCATTGAAAGCATACGCTTTGTTATTCAACAAGAAGTTCATCAGGAAAATAAACCTATCCGTTGCAAGTGAAGACAAGGCACCCAATACCCCAGTTTTGGAAATCCCCGTTTCTAACAAAGAAACCAGGACACATGTTACAGTAAAACAAGACAATGCACCCATCACGGCACAAGAAAAAACATACGATCTCACTCCTTGGAAGATCAAATATAACGGTGTTTCTGATGTACTGGATTTCATTGACCGAATCGAAGAAACGGCCTCAATTAAAAATGTTCCATTTGACGTGCTGCAGAAAAACTTTATAGAACTAATATCTCCAGAATTAATCCCGTGGCACCGAATACAAAAATCAAAATGCAAGGACTGGAATAAACTCAGATCAGCCCTGATCACTAGCTTCGGCAAATCAGAGGCCCAACACAGAATTAAATTATCGTTACTATCCATTAAACAATTAGTAAACGAAACTGTGGCAACATTCATAGAGAGGGCCGAATCCATCAACATCAAACTTTCCCACCCTGTCTCGGAAGCCGAATTATTACCAGTTATAACTGATGGCCTCCTACAAAGATATGAAAACATTATCACCTCACAGAAAATTGTGTCGTTGGCCCATTTAAACGAAGTTTGCCTCATTTTGGAATCCCACCAAGACAGGAAAAACAACAAAACCACCACGGACAATATCACTGTACCAAGCCGTCCTTCTGGATTAAAACCAGAATTTGACAACAAAAAAGTTTGCTCCTTTTGCAAAAAAGTAGGTCACCTAGCTACCACTTGTTTCAAGCAGGCCAAATTTCTGGAAGCTAAAGAACCCAGAACCTTAAAGAGACATCGCTCCAGGGATCGTTCTCCTCCACGCGACGAACTGCGTGAAATTTTCAAAAAATCAAGAAATAACATGGAAAGGTTGCAAGACCCTCACTTTGTTAAACCTCAAGTGGATTTCTCTAAACCCCCACCGAATTTTCATGCAAGAAAACCAAAAAACTAAATAATAACCTCTCAGGTATTCATTCTGTACCAAGGTCTAAGGAATGGACTGATTGGTTATCACACATTAAATATTTTAACCAGACCTTAAATGTTTCTTCGGTTTGTTGCAAACAAGCTAAAGATGGAAGACCTTATGCCCTTTTCTCCGTTAACAATGTCCCCTTCTCTGGACTACTAGATAGTGGTGCATCTGTTAGTTGCCTTGGCAACAATGCCCACCTGCCTTTTGTTAACAACGGTTTTAAAGTTTTTTCCAAACCTACACTCGTGACAACTGCGGACAATACTCCCCAGACAGTCATCGGTACTCTGCAATTACCAATTAAATGTAACAATAACACAGTTACAATTAACTTTCTAATAGTACCCTCTATATCCCAGAATTTCATCCTTGGCGTTGACTTCTGGAAGGCTTTTAACGTTGCTCCACAAGTATTTAATACTCTTGGCCAAAAACCTCCGGTCGCTCAAGTTGGTGAGATTCGCACTATAATTCCTCACGAAAACCTAAGCACTGACCAGGCTCTCCAATTAAAGGAAATGATCAACAAATTTGAATCAATATCTTTCGAAAAATGCGGACTGGGTTTAACTAATTTGGTAAAACACCACATCAAAACCAACGGCCCACCAATCAAGCAACGCTACTACAATTTAGCCCCCCAAAAATTGAAACTTTTAGAAAATGAACTTGATGAAATGTTGAAAATGGGAGTGGTAGTTCCCAGCAGAAGTGCTTGGACCAACCCAACCCTTTTGGTTTCAAAAAAAGACGGCTCTGCACGCTTTTGCCTCGACAGTAGACGATTGAACTCTTGCACTGAAGCCGACGCGTACCCACTGCCTTTCGTTCACGCAACTTTAGACAAATTACGCAATGCCAAATTCATTTCTTCCATTGATCTAAGCAAAGCTTTCTGGCAAATACCTTTAGATGCGGAATCCTGCGAAAAAACTGCTTTTGTTGTACCTGGTAGGGGAATGTTCCACTTTAAAAGGCTACCTTTTGGTCTAAAAAATAGCCCCGCCGAACTACAGAGGCTGATGGACAAACTATTCGGCCCTGAAGTTGACAACAACCTATTCTGCTACCTTGATGATCTCATCATCGTTAGTGACACCTTCGAAAAACACCTGTTAATGCTGGAAAAAGTTTTTCAACAACTTAAATTTGCTGGTTTAACCATCAATTTAAAGAAGTCTGAATTTTGTAAGTCTCGCCTGCGTTATTTGGGATTCATTGTCGACGAAAAAGGTCTGAGAACAGATCCTACTAAGGTGGAAGCAATGGCAAATTTCCCCCGACCCAAAAACGCGAAAGAAGTCAAAGGTTTCCTTGGACTTACAGGTTACTATAGGAGATTCATTAAAGACTTTTCCACTATTTCGGCCCCATTAAACAAAATTACTGGTATCCGTAAAGGTATCAGCAACTTTCGTTGGTCTACTGAAGCCGAAGAAGCTTTTACGACTTTAAAAAATGCTCTTCAAACAGCCCCTGTCCTGAATTGTCCTAATTTTGAACTACCTTTTACCCTCCACACGGATGCTTCTAACGTAGGGATCGGTGGAGTCCTAACTCAGGAATTCCCCGATGGCGAACACCCGGTAGCCTATTTTTCCCGCACCTTGAATAAACACGAGAAAAATTACGGAATCACCGAAAAAGAGTTACTGGCAGTATTGGATTCTGTTCACCATTTTCGCGGTTACATAGACGGTAGCAAATTTACTGTAGTCACAGACCATAGTAGTTTGAAATGGTTGATCTCTCTAAGTAATCCCTCCGGCAGACTCGCTCGCTGGGCTTCTCGCTTGTCCCAATACACTTTCGATGTCATCCACCGTAAAGGTGCGGACAATATTGTCCCAGATGCCCTGTCAAGAATTGAACTTGCCACATTAAACATCGATACAATTGCCTCTACCCCATCCACAAAAGATGAATGGTATCTCAAAATCTATGAAGGATGCAAAAACAATCAACAAAAGTTTCCCAATTTTATTATAAAAGAAGGACAACTATATCGCAATTGTAAGGCCCCACTGTCCATCCTTGAAGATTACTCTTGGAAACTCGTTGTGCCCCTCGAAAAGAGAAAACAAGTAATCATCAACAATCATAGTGCCCCCGACTCTATACACCCAGGAACCTTCAAGACGTATAAAAAGATTTCCTTGAAGTATTACTGGCCTGGTCTTTTCAAGCAAGTTCGCAACTACATCTCCAAATGTGAAACATGTAAAGCTTACAAACATAGTACGGCACCCCCTGCCGGCCTAATGGGAAAACCCAAACGTGCTGATAGACCCCTCCAATCGTTATCTATGGACCTCGTCGGACCTTTTCCCAGGAGTTATTCTGGACACATGCATATACTCAGCATTGTGGATATCTTTACCAAATTTTGTTGGATCTTCCCCTTAAAAAGAGCCAACGCCGCCGCCATTGTCAAACTTGTGGAAAAACACATTTTCATACCCTACGGAACACCCAAAACCGTAATAGTTGACAACGGAAAACAGTTTATAGCACAAGAATTTAAAGATTTCCTTGCTAAATACGGGATTAAAGATATTTATTATAATACCTTGTACACTCCCCAAAATAACACTGTCGAAAGGTATAACCAGACTATTAACACAGCTCTGGCCATTTTGGTTGACAAAGACCAACGTAATTGGTGTAAGAATTTAGATAAAATTCAAGCTGCCATGAATAACACTGTTAACCTATCCACTGGTTACACCCCCTTCTTTTTAAAACACGGTATGGAACAGGTGGTACATGGTTCATTGCACTGGAACACGAATTTCCCCACGTCAACCACCTCCACAAGCAATCCTGCCGTTGATTACGCCCATCGTTTGGAAGAACTTACTGCCATTTATAGTGAAGTTACTGATGCCCTATTGCTGGCCCACCAAAAAAGTGCGGACAGATATAACCTACGTAGGAAACACATCACTTTTAATGTAGGCGATGTTGTCTGGAGAAGGAATAACACCCTCTCTCAAGGAGCCCTGTACTTCTCTGCCAAGCTGGCACCCCGTTTTGTCAAGGCCAAGGTTGTAAGAAAAATATCGGACTTAGTTTACTACCTGTCCGACTCCTCTGGCAAACATACTGGTAATTACCATATTAAGGACATTGTAAAGTCTGGAAGTGAGGAGACAGTTGAAACTGCCCCACCACCCCAGCAACTTTAAACTAACCCATTGTGTATTATCACAAACTATTGTAAGCTTATGAAGTCTTACCATAATTAGGCGTGTAAAGTGTCAACTACATGTCAACCTATTCGTCAAAAACGAGTTTAACCTACCTTTGTAAATAAATGTATATTAACATATTATGACCATGAAGTATTATTCCTGTAATAACGTTCTTTCCCTCACGACAATCGTTTTCTCTCTTTTTACGTTTTATTTTCTCACCTGTTCTGAAACTGATCATTTTAGAATAGAGACACGTTTTCGAGTTACAATCGCCGGGAAGTCGCGAACCCGCTTTTGCTTCTCAACTTCTACACTATGCAATGTTTATGTCATGTCACCCCATTTTCGTTTCATTTTGTTCCCTTCGTCGTGTTAGAAAGAACCACCCCACTTTTGTTTTTGTTCCTTGTAAAATAACGATTGGTAATCACTCATAAGAGTGCCATCCAAAAGAGTTCGGATTTTGTAAATTCCAAAGTGTTAAATACCGACCCCTTTTTTAAAAAAAAAGAAAACCTGTCAAGTACAGCCATTAATTCTTTCTTGTCCAATTCAACGTTACCTTGAGTATGTAAAACCCTATAGTGGTCTCAAAGGCAAGAACCAAGTAGCAATTAATCACATAATTGTCTTCTTTGTATGTATATAATTTTTTCATTTTTTTTCAATTTTTTCCTTTCAAAAATTGATGGCGTCCTACCCAAGCTCACATTTACCAAAAATCGGATTTTGACACATCCATTTTGGGAAATTGCATTTATAAAAGAAAACCAAATGTCGGTCCTATAAAACCACATACCATAACTGGATTCGCTTCAACTAAAAGTATGTAAAACCCATTAAGGTCTTTTATTGTATGACGAGATCTCGATTTCTTTTCTCTACTGTTACGTCACGTATGTCTCGTACCTCACGTTTCAACCCTACGGGACAGGTTAGTAAAACCTTACGGTTATCCTGATCTTCGAACGCAAATAATTATATCACAACGTAAATCAACAGGACTTTGTTCGATCATCGTTGCATAATATAAACACCCAACCTTTGTCTCACCATTTAACCAAGTGTTTGCAACCCAATTGCACGCTACAATGAACAGTATGTAAAGCCATTATGGGCCTGTTCTCACCCATCGCACGATGTAAGTAGAAATACCTCCTACCATCATCTTGCACCTTGTAACAAATGAAGTAACATTGAAATTGTTTATCTTCTCTATTGTTCCATCGTACGCCTCTCCAGGCTACGGAGTTAGTCAATCTAACAAATCTTTGCAAACAGTATCAAATGATACTGCTAGCTTTTGTTGAATTATATTTAAATGTAAAATTTGTCACGCGATAGGAGAGACCCTTAAAAAATCCACCACTACACGAGAAGTTCGTTACAATTACTTAATACTTATAACCATGTGTTATAATTTGGTCGTGTGACATTAATTTGCCATGAGTACCGCCTTTGTGTATAATTTGGTCGTGTGACATTAATTTGCCATGAGTACCGCCTTTGTGTATAATTTGGTCGTGTGACATTAACTTGCCATGAGTACCGCCTTTGTGTATAATCTGGTCGTGTGTCATTAACATGTCATGAGAACCGCTTTTGTGTATAATTGTGTACAACCCTGTACACGAGACGTGGAGACGTAATAATAATACTTACCGTGATTCGTGTGAACGACATAATATCGACATCGTCATCTCCTTTAAGGAACTGTTTTTACACTCTTTGACTTCTGTCTATAATTGAGTTGTACCTTGCATATACTGCATACTCGTACACTATACGTGAAGACGTTACAATACTCACCATGAATCGTGCGAACGAAATAATATCAAACCTTATATGTGAACTACGTAAGTATTTCACAGAAACCTCTTTGTTCAACGCCAATGCCCGTGGACTTCCTGTTTTTGCTGCTTTCCAAAAAGAAAAGAAGCCCAGGAATATCTACTATCCCAAAAGGACTAGTTTTCAGCTTCACTGTCAATTATGGGGCATAGTGCCGCAGGAGTTAATCGATGGGCACAAAACCACTAAACTCGTCGTCTGGGAAACGAATAAAAAGAATCCCAGGTTTGTGAAATTGGAACTAGGGTCTGTCTTTTCTCACAATCATGTAGAAGTTTAAAACGACCCCTAATCTTTTGCCAAATACACGCAAAAGATTAGCCTCTTTAGTACAATGTGTATTCAAATACTGTTTAAAATTAATCCACTTTATTAAAATGTAAAGAGTCAGGAAATCTGCTGGTTGAATATGTTTCACTCTCACATAGAGGTTGAATTGGAAATTAGTCCAGTCTCTAGCAAATTTCGTAACTCAATTCCCGTCCTTTCTCCTCCCACTCCCTACCCCCATGCCCTCAGGCATATGTATGAAGTGGAAATTCTGTTGTCGACCATATTTCGCCCTCACTTCGAGTTCGAATCGGTAATTGTTCCGGTCACCAACAGGCTTCCTACCTCACCTTTCACGTATGTTGTTTTTTTTTTCTCTCCTCAACGAAACACATTCATGAATTTTGAATATGTATGATACGCACTTGGCGTATCGTCTGTCTTTTCTGACAACCTTTATTCATGAATTAGTTTCCCTGCTGTTGCCGTGACTCGTTCACGAATTTTTTTGTCTTGTTCTTTGAAATCCTACGAAAATGTTACCACCTGTATGTTAACATAGGCCAAAGAAGGCCGGTTGTTTTTTCAACCAAGACAGTTTGTCATTCGGCAAACGCCAAGTCATCCTAATAAAGGATAATGTTTATGTAATCAAAACTAGTTAGGAATCTCTCTACCTCTCTCTCACACTCTTCGTCACTCTCTGGACCGGCAGTTAAACCTCGTTTGTTTATTTTTTCTGGACACATTTTGTTTCTCTCCAAACTTTTCTTCATTGGTCCCTAGGCAGGTAAACTTCAAGAAATTTGCTTTAATAATAATTCCCCCCGGATTTAAAAAGAAGCCCAGGCGGATGCCATCTCCAACAGCCAAGCGGAGCCTCACCTCCTAGCAGCCTGCGCTGTGGTTACAAAGGCCCCTCGACTACTACTCGCTACACACTTGTTCCATCTTGTTCCATCTTGTTCCTGAAACCACAGACAATACCACTCATATGTATGACGTTTGTCACACCACTGCAAGCCGAGTTGTCCCACTACACTTTATGACACTCTGAACTACCTTTCGGACACGCTAGTCCCGGAGTTCAAATTTCTTGCCCTCAATGCCAATGCCAGTTATACCGTCTCTTGCTCTGTCATGCAGTGACACATACCAGGTCATGGGTGAAACATAATTACCCTTTGCCCCTCCAGTAAACACAAACTGCGCATCTCTAAAAAGCTATCCTGAGCTACATTATGCTCCGATAACCAACACATACGATCCGTGCCCACCATAATAGCACATAGGACTCGTACTGGCATAACTACGGAACCTGGACTACTCTCTCCATTGACCACTGTAACCATAGCCGCAGCCCCGCAAACCACAGCCCCACTTCGCAAACATCAACGCCCACAACGAAGCAAAGTGTTCTTTCCAAGGCCTAAGTGTACTCCTGAGTGTTATCTCAATGGGTCAGATTACAGTGATAATGTAATCTTTTAGAGTCAGTGAAATCTCGTTTCCTTCGCAACTCTTCAAAACCAAAAAACCAACGCAACGCAAACTTAGCTTCCAGACCAATGAAACCCTAGAATCACACCTTAACATTCCGTCTTTTGTTTTTTTTCAATTGTATAATGTTGTCTATTGTTTTTTCAATTGCATAACCATGCCCTTTTGTCTTTCAATTGTATAATTTTGTCTTTTGTCTTTCAATTGCATAACCATGTCTTTTGTTTTCTAATTGCATAATTCTACTTGTTGTTTCCACACCTGCTCTCTCCCCAAAATTATTTGCTCCAAACATGCTATGTACCCTTCCTCATTTCTCCCCACAAATATTGTTACCTAGCCTATGGCATAAGCTAGTCATTATGTTTTAGCTAGGCATCTCTCTGGCCATCCAAGTCTCTCAAACTAAGGGCAACTCTTGTTTTGTCAAAAAAACCCCAAGGGAGGCACATAGAGGATCTTTTAACCCTGATGCTCCATTACCACGTCGCCCTTTTTACGAGCGCGGGGGGAGGTGTCATATAACAGATTTTAGGCGCAAAGATCCTACAGTTGCCAACTTGAGTAGCGGGAATTATCAGGCTAGTTGCTGGGTCAAACGTAACGCGCAAAAGATCCGCTACAGTTCCCCCCACCCCCGGCAACCGAGCTCCTCGTTCCTCCTTCTTACGCGCCGACCTCTGACCTAGCTGGACGTGTGTTCGTTTCGGCGCCCGCGTTCCAATTCGCACCGCTCGGTCGAGAAGCCAAATGTACGACAATGTCGCGCTTTGAACATCGACAGGCTGGCACCGTTTGTTTGAAACACGGCGCACCGTCCTGCAATCAACAGGATACCCCGACAACACCATGCTGTGAGTCTCTTACATTTCCTATTACCCTTGAATGTGTCCGCTAATAACCTAAATTCGTCCACGCTGCCTGTCGGTCTAGAGAGCTGTTAATTATTTCCCAGAGAGAGATTAGGGAACCCTTTGATGATAATTCTAGTTAGGATGTAACAACCTGTATTCTATTGTCATTCACCCATGTAATGTCCATTTTGCCGCTCAAATACAATGTTGATTTATAAAAACCTAACCTCTTTCATTTGGGGATAGCGGTTGTATGGGAGTGTTTTGTGTAGACGGTGGGATATGGATTCTTGAGCCTCGCGCTGACCCCGAACCCTGACTATGAGAGAGACGTCTCATGCCCCCGCATCTGAGCTGGCCGAGGGAAAGTCAGGGCCCCCCCAGGTCCGACGCGCGACAACATATAGAAGAGTGCCTATGGCGAGCGGCGTTGATTTTATGGTGACCGGATAAATCATCAAAATGATAATTGATCACATCTCTAAAAAGTTATAAAAAATCATGGAAAGTGATGAAACAAAAACTTTAATAACTGGGTTAAATAGGTTAGATTTAAATTTTTTTACATCGTTTCTAATGACTTTATTTCAGTTTTTAAAGGTGTGTTGAATTGTCGTTGTGTTGATTTATCATGGAACCGATTTTATTTGTAACAAATCTTCAGCTTTATTTCGAGACCTTTTAAACAACGTCGAACTTGATTGACTGTAATTTAATTTATATTAAACTCATCATCATACCTGTTGAGCTCTCTTACTTGATATTTTTAAACGTTCTATTCAAAACTTGGCTTAACTACAAAACGCGCAAAGCCACATCCTCGTGCTAAATGACTTGCCTGATTTATAGTCAGTCAATCCGTCCTGAAAAAGCTAGGCTATCATAACAGACTAACAACTGTCCGTCCACAGCGCAGCGTAAGAAAGCGCACAAAAAAACATGACTAAAAATTCGCACCCGTTACTCATCACGCCTACGAGTAAAATGCATAATTCATAACGTAAACAGTTTTCGCCCAGCGACAGTTCTTTTATGTTAATAATATATATCTTTTCTTTTGATGAAAAAGTTATTTAACGAACTTTTTCATTGTTGTATGTAAAATTAACTAATCAAATTATATTTCTATACAGTTTTATGTTTCTATACATTCATAATTATTTCTTCAGACATACATTATAGACAAAAAAAGTAAAAATTAGAATATAAAATAATTATTAATTTTATTTCCTTTCCACATATCTATCAACGTCCCCATGCACACCAACAAAATATGTATTTGAATCGCCGATGTAGGTATTAATTGATACTGCGTTATTAATAAAAATGTGTTATAATGTAAAAGTCACGCCAATTACAGAATAATGGTCACTGTCAAACTACAATATTATAAGAATCAAGTTACGATGCATGATGACGTGATCACTCTGACTCCCTTTTTGTTTTGAATATTAGATCGATTTTTAATCAATTTTCGTTTACAATGACTTTTTTTTACACTTAAATCTGTCATCGGTGGTATTAAGTATTTTGCTTCTTCTGTTTAACATTTTTACGTATTATTATTTCTTGAATCACGATGAGTCACAAAACTTATAGTAGGAACAGAGGAACTTACAATACTAGGAGTAAATAGGTATATTTTTAGATAGGTAAATAGGTATTATGATGTCAAAATAATTTTTTTATTGTATCTTGTTTTATAATAGTTTATTTTTGTTTATTTGCTATTGAATGTTCAGGTATTCTAATTAATAAATTTTCAGATATATCGTCATTATTTAGTGTCGATGGTTCGCTGACAGCCTAGATAAATGTAACATTATTATAAAATTTATTCAATTTGCAATCGAAATAAAAGAAATAACTTCTCTGATTATTGAACTCACATTCTAAGCAGCTAGTTCAACTCTAATTAGTGTTTATGCGAATGTTTTCACCACTGGACTATGCGGCACTTGGGAGCTGCCGAGAAAAAGTTGTAACAAGAATATGAAATAATAATAAAAAATATTTACATTCTAATCTCTCATCACTTTATTTATATTTTTTTATAAAAACTGATGAATTATGAACCTATGAGAAAAACACTTTAGTTTTAATGTATTTCACTAGACAATTTACAAAATGACACACGATTGAACAATTATAATATTATACAGTAATTGGTAACCAGACAATGGCGTAGTACTACACTTTATTTCAGACCTTTATGCAAAAAACTGTTCTTCTAAAATACTTAGTAATTAAGATATTCGAGTAAAAACTTAAACAATACTTTGTAAGTATACCACTGGCTGAAAATTATATTTAATTAAGGTGCATACGATATTTTATGAAATTAATATACTATTTGGAGATACCATTTGAAATAATATATATGAATATTAAAATATAACGGAATAGCTTTCATTGATTAATTCCTACAGCTCATGACATTATTTAGTATCCTAAAACATGAATACAAACATTGTGCTCCTCATTATTGCCAGACGGGATAAATTGCGTGGGAAATAGCAAGTTTGCAACATCGTGCATATTCCAGGTCGGTTGGGTTTATTACGTTATTAATAAAATAAAACAAAAATATCTACACACTTATACATACAATATAGACTACACGTTTACAAACACAAGTAACCCGGTAATTACAAGGTCAATTGACATTACCGGCACAGCGCGTGGAAGGGTTTTTTAACAGACGCTATTGGCGGGATGCGCGATGGTTGCATTGGCGCCGCATTAACAGCTGATTATATGATAATGTGTAGGCGTTCCATCTAGCGTTCATTCTTTTCATTATGCTTACATCAGCCGTGCATTCTTATTAGGTCTCTACATTGCCAATTGCCATTGGTACTTACTTACGTATTTTATTTATTTGTTTCTTAAACACGACAACATTAAAATACAGCAATATATAGGTAAGCTAGACGGCATCCGTGGTTCAGTGGTAACGATTCTTGGCTACGATTCCAAAGATCGCGGGTTGAAATCCCGGCGTGCAAAAAAATTTAATTTAATTTTTGTGTTATTTCACAATTTATTAATTACAAATACTATATACCCTTGGTAGATTATTTCAATATCGCTTTGGTGAAAAATCACAAATCTTGGGACTGCAATTGAAATAATTATTTCCCTTACCGCGATCGCTTTTGTTGCATGCGGTCTTCATTTTGTGAAAGCAAAAATGATAAGATCTCTGAGAATTGAAAAATCTGACAATATTTAATTTCCACAAGAAATCTGCGCCATTTAGTTACTTAGGTAAAAATGTCGAGGAAGATATATGTATATTGTAAATTGAAATCGAATTCAATGGGACACATCCATTATTCCTTTTGGGAATTTACCCGATATATTGATCAAGAATAATTAATTAAATATGTTTCTTTGGAACATCGAGTTTGCTTGGAAGATAAACTTTAAGTTCTTATCATAATGTATTGTCGCTGCCATACTTGCGCCGTTGAGGTGATTTTATTATTACATTATTACTGATCAGAAAAGAAGAACATTTTATGCTTTTTAACACTATAGCTAGCAATTTTACAAAACGCTAGTGGCCGCACGGGTAACATGTTAACAAGGAAACATGTTAACGTGGAAATGTTCCTTTCATAATCATTTTTCAAACACTTTATAGGAACTTTTTTCAAACACTTTATCAGGAACTTTATAGAAAACAAATTTACAAAATATTTTTTTTTTTTCGAAAAATCTTAATCTAATTTACTATTTATCTTGAGCTGTTTGTTATTGGATAAAACAGCCACTGCACACGTTTATGCAAAGTAATTTTGGCAAAAACATCAGGGAAAACTACGAGAAATACTTTTAATGGTTTTTATTATTATGTAGCTTTTATTTAACTATATTACTACTAATAATGCACTTATATTTATTTAACAATACTAAAAAACGAATACTTTTCCAAAGTTTAGGGGTCAGCGCTTAAAGATACCACCTATATATACACTTTGTAGACTTCTGTTACAAGAAATAATATTTATTTTCTCGAATAAACGTTCACTAACCAGTTATCACTTTATGATGGCACTGTTAGTTTTATTAAAAACAAACAAATAACTTAGTTTACTTTGATTTATTTTGATATACTTTACCTTTATTGTAAATTTACTCCTGAAAAAGTGTAATTTGTTTTACGAAACACGCAGATTGTGTATATAAAAATTAAGTTATGTAAACTTAGTTATTTATATGTTTAATAAAATAAATAATATTTATCTGTAAATTCGGCATGGGTGCCTATTTAGGAAGGCTCCCATTTATTAAATTCTATATTGTTTATGTAATTCTATATCACACTGGAATATTAGGTAAAAAGTATACCTTTACACCATTTGAAAAAAAGCCTTCATTGGTTTTCAAATTGCACCTATTATAGATATATTTTAGTACGCATTTCATGGCTACAGATAGATTAGTTACGGTTAAAGATTTTTATTCCTTAGAAACCTTAGACATTTTCCAACTACCCGTTAAAAGTTAACAGATAAATCATATCTAATTGTTTTTATTGTATTACCTATTTATATGACTATTTGATTTTTGATTTATATTTTAATTTTATGTTTAGGTACCTGCCTAATATTTCTTTTTTCTTCTCTTTGTTTTATCTTATTTCCATTTTTATATTTTTTTTTCTTTATTTTATTGTTTCCCTGTTTAACTGCATTTCATGTAATATGGCAGACCGGGATTGCACCACCCTCCCAGTCCTGCTGGATTAAAACTTATATAAATAAAAATAAATAAAATAAAATATAGTATTATCATAATGCAGCTTACTAAACTGATAACTTAATTTTTTGTTTTGCGAATTAATTCTAGCATCTTAGTTTATTTAATTGTTTTTAGTATAATCATGAGAAAACTGTATTACTAACAATTGTATTTACTTGTTTTATAACATTTTGTAATTTCTTATAATATATATTTTTCATTTATAAATATATTGTGTAGGTACAAATACTTAATAAACAACTAATCTTAATGGAACTTTATTGTTCTGGAACATATGAATAATTACTCTTTATACTAAATGTATTTAGCAATATTATTATTTTTTATTATTTAGGAATCGACCTTGTTTCGTAAATAAAATGAAATAAAAATATTGCTTGTAGTCACTGAATACATATATTCTATTTGATTATTGCAGACAATATTAGTGATTCCTAAACGTAATTTGAAACAGAAAAATAAGAAAAAGATACAATCACATCTTCCAGTACCTATATAGGCCCTAGATGTGACCGTATCTTTTTTGGTAGCGTCTTTTTCCGATATTTCTATTTTATATTTTCGTTTAGGAAACGCTAATATTGTCTTCAATAATTAAAAATAACAATTTGAGGTTTAACAAATTAAGTTATTCCAAAAATGAAAATAAAATATATATTCTACCACATACTACGGCTACTACATACTACAGCTACTACATATTTCATTTAAAAAAAAATAATAAGCAATAGTTATTAGACTGAATCACAAATATAAATAGAAAAAATCTTCCGAGAAAAACAAATGCCGCCGCACACAAGGACGGCCAAAGGAAATTACGGCGCCAAAAATAGGTAAAGGCAGTGTCTTCAAACTAATTATAAATACCTTTGTAACGTTCTCTTCAAAACGTTCATTTCATAACGCCCAATAAATACTGTGCACCTGCGCTACTGTGCAAGTTGACTCGTGAGTGGATGTTTGTCTCATTTTTCGTGAGGCCAATATTGCTTAGCTGCGACCGATTCATATGGAATAATTACACTCATCCTATTTTAAATTCAGATTGTTTTCGACATTGATAATGAAGTGTCAGGTATTTGATTTAATCTAAAATTATTTTTTACTATGATAGTTTTAACGTAAGATTGATAAACTATCTCTTTTATGATAATCTATTTTTGTTAAAAAAATATATTCAAATATTTTCTTTAGCTCGAGTTTAAAAAAAAGTTGCGTTGACTAAGAGTACTGATCAAATGTTTTTTTTTTACTTGCTCGTTATAAGTTATATAAAAGCAGACACGCGCTCAGTATGGCATCAGTTTAGTCTATAATGTACATGTAATACATAATACATGTAAGTTTGAATGTAAATATTTCTACACAAATTAAAGAATAACTTTGTTTTAAACCACTTTATTACATTTATAGACGTCGACCGGTTTCGGTTGAACTCAACCTTCATCAGGACAGTACAAATATAAACTGTTTATATTTGTACTGTCCTGATGAAGGTTGAGTTCAACCGAAACCGGTCGACGTCTATAAATGTAATAAAGTGGTTTAAAACAAAGTTATTCTTTAATTTGTGTAATAATGTCAAGCCACAAAGTGTTTGCTTCCTTCGATAATTTAAATATTTCTAGTTTATTCTGACTACTTCTTTGTTCGTTCCCTGTATGCTCTATAAAAAAGCTAGCTTGGAGGCTGGCAACGCCCCTGTCACCAATACCCCAGAAATTTCGTAATATGAACATGAACTGTATACGTACATACTCGTATATATGTAAAATAATATGAATCATCTTCAGCCATCTTCATAATATCAAGGTTTTTTAACAACTACAACTTTTAATGACTTTTATTTACATGACGACCCATAATAAATGACAATTTAAAATTCAAATCGGCTACCCATTTATTCATCTATTTATTTGTGTTCGCGTCAACTAACACAAGAAGGTCACTATAAATAGATAATGGATGTGAACCGCCGCGCCGCAGTAGGAATCTCGCCGGCATCAGCAGGCATTGCATTGTTGCCAAAGTTTATGCATACAAATACAAGGTGTCCGGGGATAAAGTGCCACAACTTCGGGAGGCGATCCTGATAATACAAGGACAAAAATTAATATTGCTAATTTAATGAATATTTTGTCAAATTATTGGTAATTCCGGTTAAAAATCAGATTGCAGGACTTACTAATGTATAAACAGGTTTCCTGAAACTTTTATTAAATTACGAATAATTTGTCATGATATCGAAAAACTTTTCCATGAAAATCTGAATATTTTTGCATTACAACGAAAATTCTTTCTATAGTCATGATATATTATCAAGGCAAATCACATGAAATCTCGTTTTTAACGGAAATTGCCAATTATTTGAAGAGATTCTTAATAAATTAGCAATAATCATTTTTCTCCGTGTACAAGAAAAAATAAAAATTACTTTTTTCGACATTAGAAAGTTTTGAGGTAGTTTTCAGGTAAAAAAGTTGTTTGCATGGAAAAGTAAATATTCTTCTTTGGAAAAAAATGGAATTTAGGATAAATCCCGACATTTGTGCCCCGGACACCCTGTATACTTATTCTTGTATAGCAGAAATTAAATAAAAAAATGAGGGAATAAGGAAATAAATAATAGGTAGGTAATGTACATGGAAGTTTTATGGGTAAGGTACTCACCGTGATGATGAGACAGGATAGTAGTTATTATGTTCTTTTGAGAATAGTGAATTGCAGAATTTCTCTAGAGTTTTACGGAAAAGCTTTTTTAGCATAGCAACACGCTAAATCTTTACACCTAGATACATGATACAGTCTACACTTTCCAAGGGGTGGCAATTAAAATCCTGCAGACAAATATGTATAATCAGATTATGAGTGTCGGAAGGCTGACTTTTTGATGATACACTAAGGACGGGTTGTTTCGGAGAAATCGAACAATTCTTCAAATTTCAAAGTTAATTTTCAAGTTCGGTGAAAGAACCCATTCTAAATATCACATATTTAGTTTTGATTGCATTCAAAGTTAAGATGTTATTTTTCAGCCAACTCTTTACTGCTTTTGATCCTAAGTCACATTTGTTAAAAGCATCTCTCCGGGTTTTCCGTCAAATATTAAAGCAGTATATAATAAATAAAATGTGGAATAATTTATAATTCATTTATTCATTTAAACAGATTGATGGGTTTTACAAAACAGCAACAATAGTTTTACAAAAGAACAAAAGCAAAATAAATAACCAAAACTTAAAAATTAACTTTCGCTTATATATTACTATAAGGATACACACTCATAAGTTTTTTTTTTGATTTTTCGTTGTTTTATTTTTATTCTTATTTATAAACACGTTCTCACTGTATATTATCACAAAAAGCAAACTGCTACCGATACTGCTATTTTTACGGTAAAAAGAACCGTGGAATACTACAGGAATAAAACGTGATATGCATGTTTCTTAGACCTGAGCAAGGCCTTCGACAGGGTTTCTCACCCTCTGCTATGGGCTAAACTCAGAGAAAGAGGCATATCATCGGAGGTCATACATATCCTCGACTCGTGGCACAGACAGCAGGAAAACCTAGTAAGATGGAAGGATGATTTTTCCGAACCTTTCCTCCTAAAGAGTGGCGTCAGACAGGGAGGATGCATGTCACCGATACTGTTCAATCTGTACATGGACGAACTCACCGAAAGGCTAAACAATGCAGGAGTAGGCTGCCACATCGGAGGACAGTGTCTGAATAACGTTAGTTATGCGGACGATATGGTCATGATGGCACCATCTATAAGGGGACTGCGCATTCTTCTGAAAATCTGTGAAGAGTATGCTGAAGAAACAAATATGTTATATAACCCCGCTAAAACGGCTCTATTGGTCATAAGACATGGGCAAGGCCTGAAAAATATTCCTCCAGCTACCTTGAACGGTGTGAACTTGAAGGTGACCGAAGGAACTAAATACCTTGGACACATAATCACCAGTAATCTGATGGACGATGATGATATCGATAGACAAAGGCGAGCTCTCAGCGTTAAAGCAAACATGCTCAGTAGAAGATTTCGCCTTTGCAGTACCGCAGTAAAAAGGACGCTCTTCCTTTCCTTCTGCGCAACGTTGTACACGTGCGAACTATGGGCAAACTACAAAAAGAGTAGTATAGAAAGACTACGGGTCCAATACAACAATTTCAACGTTCATTTCCGGGTTCTGTGAAAGTCCTATTCAAGTTCTGTTATTACATCATTATAGACTAGGTGCTTGACAAAACTGAAATTAAAACGGAACTTTAAAAAATCTTTCACAGAACTTGAAAATGAACGTTGAAATTTGATGAATTGTTCAAATACTCCGAAACAACCCGTCCTAAGAGATCCAGAAATTACTCTAGAATTTAATAGTGTAGATGGCACAAAAATAATATAAACTAATATAACAATAATCAAACTAGGATAAGGAAAATTTTAAAATGCAATCTATCTGCTAAAAATTTAGTAAAAGCAATAAATACTTGGGCAATACCTCTATTAACGTACTCATTTGGCATAATTAAATGGTCTAATACAGATTTAGATAACTTAGAAAGATTAATTAGAACTACGCTAACAAAGTTTAATTGCCATCATCCAAATTCAGCTATAGAACGAGTTAATTTACCTAGAAATTTAGGAGGTAGAGGTATAGTCAAAATAACTTCTTTGAAACATAATCAGGTAGAAATGCTAAGAACTTTTTTCCATAGGAAAGCTCATAGCTCAGAAATGCACAAAATAATTTGCAAGGCAGATAGAAATATTACACCTTTAAATTTATACGATGAGAATGCCAACATTTTTATAAATCCCAACCAGGAATTATTAGATTCCTGGTCAAATAAAATTTTACACGCAAAACACTTCAATTATCTCAACCAAACGTATGTTGACAAAATTAAGTCAAACAAATGGTTGAGTATTGGAGAGTTGAGCGCAGAAATAGAAGGATTTATGCTTGCAATTCAGGATAGAGTCATTAATACTAAAAATTATAGAAAGCATATAATCAAAGATACAAATCAAATTGATGATTTGTGTAGAAAATGTTTGGCTTTTCCGGAAACTATAGAACATATTATATCGGGATGTTCTATATTAGCACCGTCCGAGTATACATTTAGGCACAATCAAGTTTTAAAAATAATTCACCAAAATTTGGTAATTAAACATAACTTGATTGACTGCCGTAATGTAGTACCATATTATGAATACGAACCAAATTCATTTTTAGAAAACGAATTTTATAAAATATATTATGATAAAACTATACTAACAGACCGAGCGATTAGTCATAATAGACCCGATATAGTTTTACATGACAAAATTAAAAAAATAACTTATATCATTGATGTTGCTATTCCAAATTCCTGTAATATTCAAAAATCTGTTAGTGAAAAAATAAGAAAATACACAGATTTAGGAAATGAAATAAAAAGAATTTGGCATTCTCAGACTATAAAAATATTACCATTCGTTATTTCGGCTACTGGCATTATACCTAGCTCTCTAATTAAAAATTTAGGCGTATTAGATCTATCAAAAAAATTATATATAAAGATGCAAAAGTCGGTCATTTTGAATACATGTAGGATAACAAAAGATTTTTTAAATATTTATGTTGAGGGATCAGTAGGATTTATAGGCCCTGTTAGAAGTTCTACCGAGCCGAACCCTCTGATATGAAAATATCTGGAGACGGTGAATTTTTTTTTCCCATTTGATATCTGGTGATTTGACGTGTTGTTGTTCTTGTATTGTTTTGTATTTATTTTACTTATATAATGCACTTACATAGTGTTGATTGACTAGCTGATCATTTGTGGAAAAGTGAGTGGAAGGGTTATGTTTTTCCTTTGGGGAAAACTTAACCCGGACAACTAAATCGGAAGTTTAAAAAAAAAAAAAATATTTATTTAATTTTATTATTTTTTTTGATAAATTAATGTTTTAAAGACAAGATTTTATTTATGCATAGCACAAAGGATAACAATTATTTTTATAAGCAATAATTGTTCGCCTGAAACACTCATCCACATTGAAAAAATCTCCTGATAAAAAATACATGACGCCAACGGGATAATATAAAGTTGGTTGTTCTCAGGTGAAAAAATGTAAAAAGCAGTAATTGTTGAATGAAACACTAGCATATATTGAATATTTTCTCGGGTAAGAAATAAGCCCCCATAGCTCAGTGGTCAGAGCTTTCGACCGGAAATCGAATGGACACGGGTTCGAGTCCCGTTGGCGTCATGTATTTTTTATCAGGAGATTTTTTCAATGTGGATGAGTGTTTCAGGCGAACAATTATTGCTTATAAAAATAATAGTAATTTAAATTAGATAAGCGTAATAGTAGGAAATGTTACTTTAACCCATCGGCATACTAATTTTTATTTGTTACATCTGTGCATACTTCAGACGGATTCTTAGTGTGCATCTTATTGCAAGCCAGACGAAACACTTTTCTTACTTTTATATAGATTTCATAAAAATTGTGATTTTATTATAATCTACCAAAGTAAGTGGGGTGAGTTTTAGCGGCTCAATATGCCGCTGCAAAAGAAATGCAGCCGCCCAATCTTGGCGGCAGGTATGCCGATGGGTTCAATTTTATTTCTCAAACTTTTGAAAGGAACTTTATACGAATACTTTTTGACTATATAAAAAGCATTACATAAAAAATTATATTTTTATATTTAGTTATAAAAATACATTTTTATATCTAGTATAAACATTTAAAAAAATTATTTCTACGACATTAAGGATTTTAATTAACTTTGGAATTTTCTTTGGAATCTAATTATGGGGGTTATAACTATATTTAAAGTTTTTTGACAGTTCTTGACTCCACATAATGATTATTTTTTGTTTTTCCAAAGGCGATTTTCTTTTATTTGGTGATAAAATATGTTTTTAAATTTAATTTTTTAGCGGCTATCTTCGGCCTTCAAATTACAATATGTATAAAGAAATTCATAAAAGTCCTTTTTATTTATAAATATATTCATAAAACAAAAGGAAAATGTTTTCTAAATACTACATACTAACTGTAACTACAAGTACTAGAAGAAATACAGTAAATAATATAGGAGAAGATGAACATGACTTGGAGGACGCTGAGTATTGCTGTTTTTCTGTTGTTTTATAATAGCCGGACGGTTTCGATGTTTCCTGGAATGGATGCAACTCAGTCTTATTAAGTCGATGTGATATTTCTCGTGGTATCAAGCAAGCGCAAATTTCATCTTCAACAGTAGCGTTCCTATACCTGGTAAACCCCCATTTCAACCGATTAAACTGAAACATAGGCACTTTAACAATTCGTACGGTTTTTCCGATAGCCGTGGATTTTTCACCAGGATTTGTACATTGGCATGATTTGATACAACTTTGCCGAGGAAGGGAGTTAGGCGAAGGTACTTCCCCGAATATTAAATCCCCAGAGAAGTAGTACTCGGTATCTTCATACAAAGTGACAGGATTACATATATGTTCTGCGGAACTGAATGATATATATAATAGCAGAATGATCACGAAGATCCTTTTCCGTTTCAACATTGTTCCACTGGTGGTGCGTATGTAATACTCAGAGGGTATCCGACGTGATGCTGGTATAATAATATAGCCGCTACTGCAACATCCACCCAAGAATGGCGGCGAAAGGGGGGGGGGGATGTAAACGGTCCAGTGTAGTCTAGAAGCTGTAAAAAATCAATGTAGTTTATTATTTATTGTTTATAAGAACATTTCACAAATTGAAAAAAAATAATAAAAGTTAGGTCAACCATGCATATCATCATGGATACAGATATAATTTTTTTTTTCATTTTAATCAGATTAAAAATATTATTGTATTATTTTAAATAATTTTATTTCTTCATAAAGGAGAGAAAAAAAGAAAAATGGAAATAACAAGTGCAAAATCAAGGTTAGTAAAATATTTGTAAAAGTCCTAGTGAGGTTATTAATTAAATTGTATACAACATACAGCATGCTGATCGATCTCTGTCATTTAATGTAATGAATTAATGTTATATATGTTTTCTTAGGTTTATACTGTTTATATTAACTTCCATTTAATATTTAATCAACCATTTTATCTTAACTTTTCCATATACATTTATAATATTGCTATCCCTGTAGGACAACCTACACTTTCTGTTACGTCTTCACGGTTTAAAATGTAAGCAACTTTATAATTTATATTTTAGTTATAGTTATGCATGTATCAAATAATAAGTAAATACTCATTTATGTATCCAATACGTCGACAAAGGTATATCCTAGTGAGACAGATATCGAAAAACACCTGTAAAACAACTTTATCTTGATAATAATAAAAAAACAATCAAAAATACATTTACGGCGATGAAATACGTCGCGTATCAATACATATCCTCATCGGACAGAGAGAATAAAGTATTTCGAATTAAACTTTTGTTCACAGAAATTAATTTATAAACAAACAAAAAAATTTGTATGCATAGTTTTTCCAAAATCGTATGTCTCCTGTAGGATACTTTGGGTCTCTGAGTCTCTAGCATATAAAATAATATAATGAAACAATTTCTCTTTAATACTTGTTATAAAAAAATATTATTACGACTTGTTGAAAGAGGTTTTATTAAATTCAGATACATTAAAGTACGTTTTATTACGGAAAAAATCCAATCAATCACAAACAAATCCGATAAAATAAAGCTAGGAAAAATAAACGAATAAATTTGAAAGGTACAAATAATCCAACATTACTTAAAGTTTTGATGAAATAATCATACAGTAATAGTACGTGTGTTAAAAATGAATGTAAAGTGTTGGAAAAATTAAATTAAAGTGGAAGTGTGTGTTTTCGCATTGAATTTGCAGTGTTTGGTTTATATTTGTGTGAATATCTGGAAAGTATATATTATTAATCATTATTCGAGAAAAACATTGGGCTCGTTCAACAAATTTCAGTCAAACTTTTATAAGTTTTATGAATGATAACGAAGTTTTACGATTTTACTATCAGCTGACGATTTTGTAATAATTTGGCGAGTTCACTATTAGCTGGCGAGTTTGTAATAATTTGGAGAGTTCACTATCAGCTGGCGAGTTCGTAATACTTTGGCGAGTTTTAGCGATGGGGCGGATCGTTATCGTAATTCGAAATTCGAATATGGGCACAATCTAAAAATGAATTGAAATAAAATTTTATTTTTGAACATTGTAAAATTAAATTTATTTCTACAGACTTAAAAAATACAAGATAAGCAAAAAATATATCTAGTATAAAAATGAACAATCTTCAGTTTTTTATGACAACTTTTCACGTGATACCGTGTTTTAGTTTAAACAAAGTTATCCAATTTCACTTAATTTGTAGTTCAACTGCCTACTTAGGATTATTCCTTTGAAAAAAATTAATTTTGTGTCGAAATAATGGTTCCACGATAACTCAACACAGTGACTATTCAACACACCTTTAAAAAGTGATATAAAGTCATTAAAAACAATGAAAAAAATAAAATTTAAACCTAACCTAACCTAACTTACTTAACACAGTTAATAAAGTTTTGTTTCATCACTTTCCATGACTTTATATAACTTGTTAAAGAGGTGATCAATTATAATTTTGATGATTTATCCGGTCACCGTAAATTTTGTACTTTAATATGCATGAATGTGTTTGAAGCGAACAGTGTATGCCAAGAAAGAGCTGTGTGACGTTTTACTTTTATCTGTCTACCCCTTCGGGAAACGGCGTGACGAATAGAATGACGGAGTTCCGCAAGGATCCATACTAGGACCACTTCTGTTCCAAATTTATATAAATGATATCTCCCAATTAGATTTAAACTGTGATATTTTTTTATATGCAGATGATACTGCAATTTTCTATTGTGGTAAAGATTTAAACATCTTACTATAAAATGCACGGAGTGACTTAGACAAAATTAACAGTTGGCTCCAATCAAATATAAATAGAAGATAACAAAATTTACATTAACGAACAATTAACACAACTAAATAAACACCTCCTGTTCCTGGCGAAATCCCCAAGATTCGGCTACAAATTCATCTGGGCTAAAAATGGCAACGTGATGATGAGAAAAGATGAAACAGCTCCAATCATCCATATAAGGCAGCCGAATGACATTCCTTCAGAATAAAGGACCAACTAACCGCATTGCACATGAAAATAACTTATATCTATCAAAATGTCTGATGAAAATTTTTTTATACGAAAATTACATTTGTAAAAACACAAGTGAACTAAATAATCACTTTAAAGACGTTAACTTTTCAATTCTTAATATGAATATTAGAAGCTTAAAAAGGCACTTTGATGAACTTTGTATTCTTCTCGATAGTCTAGATTTTTCTCCTAGTATTGTTATTTTAACAGAAAGACAAATGAAAGAAAAAATTCCCTATAACCTGCCAGGATATGCAACTATTTCATCCGAATGTAAACATACTGGTCACGATGGAATCACTTTATTTATAAAGAAATATCTTAAAAAACCTGTCTTCGAAATTCTAGACTTTAAAACAGCTAATGCAATTAAATTAACTTTTACCCATAATAATTGGACTTATCTGTATTGGCTATCTATAGATCACCTTCCTTAAATGAATCTCTATTCAATAATGAACTAAATTCGCCTTTAGAAATGAGTAACAGAAATAACTTTAACTTTGCAATATTAACTGGTGATATTAATATAAACATAAATGAAAACAACAAAAGAACAACATATGTAAATGAATACTTAGATTGTTAGTCACATGCAGGATATCAATCATACATAAACTCACCAACAAGAGAAAATCTGAATAATTCCACGACTCTAGATCACATATTTATCAAAACACACAAACACGTTATAACTAAATCTTCAACTGTAAAAACAATCATTACTGACCACTACCCAACATTCTACGGACACAATATCTTAACCGCAAATTCAAAAGTATACTCTAACACTGTTGAAAGAAATGAAATTAATTACATCACATTAAACAATTTTCTTCACTCAGAAAAATGGGACAACATACCAACCCAAATTCAGCATTAGAATTATTTTATAAAACTCTAGAAGCTTATATTTCGAAGAGTAGAAATAAAATTGTTATCGCTAAGAGAAATTATAAAAAAATAAGCCTTGGATCACTGTAGGATTAATAGTCTCTATTAAACAAAGATATCTTATCTTAAATTATCAAAAAGCCTGTCAAAAAAATAACACTAGAATTATGCCTTTTATGAAAACTGAATATTTAATGTATAGAAATTTACAAAATAAGTTAATAAGAAATTGTAAAAAGAAGTATTATTGTGAACAAACTGATAGTGCAAAAAATGGTACCAAAAAAACGTGGAATATTATTAACGAAAATACGAATAAAAAAAAAATCAACCGATGTCAATGAGATTATAATTATAAATGAAAATATTATAACTGACAAATCGGCTATTGCAGAAAACTTTAAAAACTTTTTTACAAATGTAGTAGATCAAGTACCTACTTGAATACTCTAGTCAAATTGATAATACAATACCCGTAGACTCATCTTTACACTTTAGTCTCAACTAACGATTCAATTAACTCCTTAGAATATTTTTCACCCATCACGACATCAATATCACAATATCATCAAAGTTATGTATAATCGAAAAGAACATTTTCAACAGATGGATTATACAAAGAATCTAAACTATTCTGTCTCCGAAAACTATTTATTTTGCAAACTATGAAATACATTTTTGTTGTTTGTTTTTGGGGTGTTATGCCGTGTTGCGCTAACTCCTTCTTTAGCCGACGTTTCGGACAGCGTTGCAGTGTCCATCATCAGGGCAGATCCGGTAGATCCGAAGATGTGTAATCTTCGTCACATCACATCTTCGGATCTACCGGATCTGCCCTGATGATGGACACTGCAACGCTGTCCGAAACGTCGGCTAAAGAAGGAGTTAGCGCAACACGGCATAACACCCCAAAAACAAACAACAAAAATGCTTTTGGCCGTGAGAATCTAAAAACTTATATGAAATACATATTTAAAAACAAAAATAAATGAAAACAGAATCAACATTAGAAATAATAATGTATTTTATACTCCCCAAACGATCAAAAAACAAATGCAAACACACTGCAGTTTCATTGAACCACGTACTTTCAATCTTTTACCGAAAAATATTCAAGTGATTACTAAACTTCCTCAATATTTAAAAGAATTAAAATTATGGCTTTTCGATACAGCAGTTGAAACTTTTTTTATTTAATTTGTATCAATTTATGTTTCTCATAAAATATTCACCATATATTACACTAAACACTTATAACTTCACTATACACTATCATAAACACTTTTTATACAAACCGCTTAGACAAAATGTAATCTTGCTTTATTATAATTATTGTTTATTTCTAGGTACAATAAAATAATAACTTAAATATATTACCCACGCACCTATATTACCCCTTAGTGGGTTCCCATTATTCGTATTGATTTATATAATATTGTATGTAATTAATGTAAAAATTGGGAAAAATAAAGTAATTAAAAAAAATACCTATATGTGTTTATACTGAAATAAATGAGAACTGATTCTTAGAATATTATGTGCAGTTTTTGATCAAATCAATTTACATGAAAGGTTTCAACAAGCAAAGGCTACGTTTTAACTGGGAAAATGGATTTATTCACTTTTGAAAGAAAATGTAATTTATCTCACCGGTGCAGGTGGCAGGAACTGATTTCGGTGAAATGTTTATTTATGCCAGATAATATACACTTGAATCTTTATCGATGATTAAGTCAAACAATAAAACAACTGTGAACTTCCGATACGATGCGCGAGTAACCGAATGTTAAATAACAGATACACCACCGAACTAGACGAAGATTGAATTGCAACTGAAGGAGGCGAGACTGCGACGTCTGTCCGAGAAACTGACCCTTCAAAACTACCTACTATAAAACGCCTCACCTCTACAACATACGCTGCGCTTGGTCGCCGCGGCCGGTGTGTCCCACCTAAGCGTGTGTGTGTAAAGCGTTTGGCGGTGTTTGGAACGTACCTAAAGTATTGCTGTTTTTTTTATACTTATTTGTCAGTTGCCATCAGAAACATTTAGAATTTGTTTGCATTTCTAATAAAACGGCAAGGTTGGTTGAAATCGACTGACGTTTATTTAGTTTATAGATACATCATAGATGGAGCTAGTCACACATATTAATTTTGTTATATAATTCTAACACCCTCTCGTAACAAAATAAACTAAATACCATTCTAACAAAACAATATTATGAAAATGGATTTAAATTTCCGATATGCCCATTGAACTTAAAATTTTTTGATGTTTATTCGAACATAGACTTTTTGTTAACAAGTCAGCTGGCATATTGGAAGTTGACACATATTCAAGCTTAACTTTATTATCAAATACACATTCTCTGACAAAGTGATGTCGTGCATCAATGTGCTTGGTGCGTTTATGAAACAGTGGATTAACAGACAAATTAATAGAACTTTGACTGTCACTATATAAACATACCGGTGTATTTTTATGTATTTCTATCATATCAGATAATAAGTTATTTAAGTAAATAGCCTCTTTGCAAGCTTCGGATAGAGCCATATATTCTGCTTCTGTACTAGACAAGGCAACTGTTCTTTTCTTTCTAGATTCATAAGATATAACACATCCTGACATTATGAAACAGAACCCAGTATATGACCTTCTATCTAAGGTACATGATGCCCAATCAGCATCTACAAAACCATGTAAAGAATAATCACTTTTTTTATAAACTAAAGCATAGCTTTTGGTTTTTTGTACATATTTTAACAATCTTTTTAAATGTTTCCAATGAGTTTCATTATAACAGCTATTATACTGACTTAGGTAACTTACGCTGTAAGCAATGTCTGGTCTTGTCAACACAGATAAATACATAAGACTCCCGATTAACTGTTGGTATGGATATTTTATAATATCATCACATTTATTTACATCTTTCTCTAACTTTAAATTAACTTCCATAGGGGTATCTGAAGTATGACAATCTGACATATTGAACTTATTTAAAATATTGTTTACAAAAAGCTCTTGATCAACAGTAATACAATCTTTTTGAGCATTCACTCTCATTCCTAGACACTGTTTAATCTCACCTAAATCTTTTGTCTTAAATTTATCGATAAGTTCATTCTTTAACTGTTCATAATAATTTTCTGAATTATAGAATACAAAGAAATCATCCACAAATAACGCAACAAATATTTTAACATTATTATTACTTTTTATGAAAAGACAAAGTTCATATTTGGATTTTTTATATCCTAAGTTCAATAAACATTCTTCTACTCTTATATACCAACTCCTAGCAGACTGTTTGAGACCATAAATGGCTCTTTTTAATTTCAATACTTTATTTTTACAATCAACAAAATGAGAGTATTCTGGTATTTCTGTAAAAACATTTTCCTTAAGAAAACCATTAAAGAATGCTGTTGGTACATCAAGGTGGTTCATATTGAGATCAAGTTGTACACTCAAGGCAAACAATAATCTAAGAGTGGAATATCTTAACACTGGTGAGAAGGTTTCGGTAAAATCTATACCCTTCTTTTGAGAAAAACCTTTTGCTACAAGTCTTGCTCTGAAACGCACTTCACCATCACTGTTATATTTCTTTTTAAGAACCCACTTATTTTTTTACCACTGTGCCGTCCTTTGGCCTGTCCACTAGCTCCCAAGTGTCATTATCACTAAAAGATTTTAACTCCTCCTTTATTGCAATTTGCCATTGCACTTTCTCGGGTCCAGTTATAACCTCAGGGAGAGAAATCTGTTCGTGTAACCGTAATAGTCTGGTTTACGTTTAGCTCGTTTTTCTGGAACAACATTTGCATTAGCGGCAACAACATTTGTGTCAGCCGGGGTCAAAGTCTCATAAAGACTGTCATCTGACTCACTTGTCGATTCAGCAGAAACATATGTAACATCATTCACATCATCTTCTTCGATATATGTGCTATTCAACTGACTGTCTCCTGTGTAATCTGGTTGCTGTTTTTCTTCTACGAAAATAGTTGTTGATGAACTGTCATTAATATTTTCCATCACTACAACATCTCTGCTGGTCATAATACGATTGGTCTTTGGGTTGTAAAGCCTGTAACCCTTAATGTTCTCTGTGTAACCAATCAGGATATGTTCTTCAGCCTTTCTGTCCCATTTAGTCCTCTTTGCTTTCGGAACGTGGACCATCACAGGACTGCCAAATATCCGAATATGGCCGAGATCTGGTTTTTTACCACTCCATAGCTCATAAGGTGTTTTTTGTAATCCTGATGCCAAAGTTCTGTTTCGTAAGTAAACTGCCGTATTCACTGCTTCAGCCCAAAACTTCTTATGCAAATTAGCCTCAAACAAAAGACACCGAGCTCTCTCCACCACTGTTCTGTTTAGTTTTTCGCACAGGCCATTCTGTTCCGGTGTATGGGGGTTCGTCATTTGATGCACAATACCATTTTTACTCAATAAATTATCAAATTCTAACGAACAAAACTCTCCACCAGTGTCTGTTCTCAATACTTTAAGTTTTCTGCCTGTCTGTGTTTCAACAAGAGCTATAAACTCTTTGAAATACTTAAACACCTGATTTTTGGTCTTAAGGAAATACACAAATGCCATTCTAGTATAGTCATCTACAAAAAGCAGAAAATACTTGGCTTGTCCAATTGAAATTTGTTCCATGGGTCCACAGACATCGGCATGAACAAGTTCTAGCACGTTTTCACACCTTGACCCTTTGTGTGAAAATGGCATTCTCGACTGCTTCCCTTCACAACATGTGATGCAGTTGGACTTATCAAAGTCAGCCTTATCCGGGTATAAAATTCCTTCCACAGCACCATCCTTCATAGCATTCAAAGTTTTACTGTTAATGTGTCCCAACCGTCGATGCCATATTTCACTTGTCACATTTGTCGCTGAGCACGCAAACAAATTTTCTGACTTAATATTCAATCTGTACACTCCATTTACTAGATTTGCTATTCCTACCAGCACATTCAGTCGATTGCGTATATAGCAAACTTCCGATTCAAAGTTAACCTTGTTTCCACTTTGAATCAGCTGACTTACTGATAACAAATTAGTTGACAGGTTAGGCACACATAAAACATGTTTAACAGGGATATCAAACTCCAAATTGTCCACTACTCGTGGTCTCATAATAAATGCCAAAAATTAAAATTATGCACATAAGATCACCACACGCCAGATACAATTTAATCCCTTCGTTATATACACATACTTTTGACTGCTTACATAGAAATGTTGCTCAGCCCTGTTCATGTGAAACCATTGATTTTGTCAAAAAATATGTATATTTGGGTGTTATTATTGACTGCCACATGAAATGGGATGTACACATTACTAATGTTTGTAAACGTCTACGGTCTATTGTGGGTAGAATTTATAAAATAAAATATTTTGTGCCTATAAGTACTTTAAAATTAATTTACCTATCTCTGGCTGAATCCACAATCCGTTATGGAATCACTTCTTGGGGACATTCTTGTAAAACTAATATAAGTTATATCCAAACAGTACAAAACTCCCTTACAAAATTGTTAATCCATAAATATACCAATGCACACAGAAGTGACACTAAATTAATATACAAGTCTCTGAATGTTTTACCTGTCAAAGGATTATTGTTTTATAATATTGTAAGTCAACATCTTATATTGTCTGATTCCTTGTATAGGGAAAGAGTTTTCCATAAACATAATACAAGATTCACCCAAAATGAAGGATTGGTGGTCCCGAAATGTACCAATAAATACGGTGAAAGAACCCTACACTTTACTGTACCCAGAATATTTAATAAACTACCAATGACAATTAAAAATATAAACGTTTTTACAGCCAAAGTCAAATATAATCTAAGGAAATGGCTATTAGATACTGAGGATCTATATTGATGCACTACTGAAGACCTTGTTTTCCTAATTGGAATTCACATTCTAGGGAAATGGAAAATCGTTATAAATTTGTATTACCTTATGTATATTAAAACTTATGTTGTTATATGAGGCTTATAAAGCTTCTTACATATTTATATTTATACAATTCTGTAATTTAACCAACTTATTGTTAATTTATCATCAACATTATACATACCTACATACTGTTTACCATTGTACCATGTTATTGCAAAAATATTGTCATTATGTACCTGCTGACAAAGTACATAAGTAGTTTAGCAGGTTTGAATGTTAATAAATAAAAAAAAATCTAATGGAACTTCGGAGAAGTGAAGTTTTAAAGTCATGTCATTATATAAATCTGTAAATTCCTCTCGAATTATATAGAGGCAGTGCTTCCGTAAAATTTATTGCATTGGTTGCAAAAGGATTTCGAATCCAATCTTATTTTTCCGTATTAATGGAACAAAAATACAGATAAAATTTGTGCTGAAGCATACTTAAATGTTGTTGGGCCAGATCCACAATTAATTGTTTGTTTTCAATTGTACTTTGGTTGGTCTTTTGGTACATTTCCAAACATCCTTTTTGCAACTCTTTCTGGCAAAGTTCGAGTTTTTTTTTCAACCCTCGTAATTTGTCAGAGCTCGTCAATATATTCTCATTTGGATTTTATTTTATTAAGTTCATTCAAATGCTCGAATATATCAGCCATGTATGCAAGTTTAATAAATCAGTAATCATCATCGAGGCGCTGATATAAGTTCGTGCATATTTTGATTTAAAAGAAACTCACGCACCTCGTGACGAAGCTCAAACAATCTAGCCAAAACTTTGCCTCGGGATAGCCAACGATTTTCAGCATAAAACAATAGGGATTCATATTCGGCTCCCATTTCAGCACAGAATATTGCAAATATTCTATACTGCGTTTTGAAAAAGAGACAACATTATGAAAATAGTTTGTCATTGTGTATTAAATACATTATGAAATATTGTAAAATGTCAAATACATAGAATTTGACCGCGGCACACCTGTGTCCGGCTCACGGCACACCAGTGTGCCACGGCACACCGGTTGCGAAGCGCTGGTCTAAAGCATCGGATTCCTACCCAGATGTCACGAGTTCTATCCTACGCTAGCTAAGACCTCCATCATTGCAATATACATTATTTCACTTATTTATAATGATGGTATAAGGATGAATTCATACGTTGTGAGGTGTGCAACCTGTGAACCAAGAGGACCCACTTTGATGGAGGTTGGTATTGATGAACCTATATAATCTGCTTTACTGGTGTTTCAATGAAAGGTGCTCTGACTAACATAGCGATCTTTCCGCTACTGGTGAACTTTCGGTAGGCATTTGTCTTTGTATTTAGTATAACAGAAGACATGTCGTATGATAGGATGTATGTATGTGGATAAAGCAAGATTTATGGAGGTTGAAGCGAGGAACTATTTTTTTGGGTAATATTTAACTAAACCATGATATTTATTTGATTTTTGCTTTGTTACAGGTAAGTTCTTAACACATTTCATCGCGTTTTCCCGAGTGCTGTAAAGTTGAGTGTAAGTTTTCCTAAATAATATTTTTTTGTAGCGCGTACTTCGATATATGCGTCTAAAAGTTAAATTATACTACTGTCTTCTTTGTTCATTTTAATCTGTTTTCAGGTTTTCGACGAGGAAAAAAGTTTTTTTAATATTTTTTTATTATAATGAACTTTCATAAAGATCAGACAATTAAACAATTGTATCTATTGCAGAACCGTAAATTCCAGTTATGAAAAAGAAAATAATTTTTTGGTAAAATATAACTCGTACATTGCAGGCAGGTTTATCGGTTGTTATCAGTTCCAGTTTTGAAAATGACACTCTTGAGCTAAAAGCAACTCAGAGTTCTGGAGCTCATTGAACCAAAGTCATGGACAGACACGTAACTGAAATTATAATGTTTTTACAATTTTTTTTTTTATAAACGTAGGTTGATTTTAGAGTCGACGATTACACAGCATAGTTGGAAACGAGTAGTATTTTATATTTATTATTTTGCAGTAGAGTATAGAGTAAAAGTGCTTATGTTGTGGTGCAACCGTAACAATTTTGTACTTGCCGGTGAAATATTGCAAACACTATTATCCCTTATCTTTTATGTGTTCCGTGTAGTTTGTTACTATAAACAGGTTAACATTAATTCAGTCTACTGTGTTGCCATTTATAGGACTACCATTACGTTACGTTCTTTCAAATCCATGCATTCCATTCTACTGACAACTTCACTGTAGCGTCCATCATAATAGGCATAAGTAGGATCTTTAGAGCCATATTTTAGGACTGCGATTATTGTCTTTTATAAATGTTGGTACAATGTTATTCTCTCTGAGCTATTCTGTAAATACCTACTTCCTTGCGTTGAATTCCAGAAAACAGTAATATGTTAAAGCACGTACAATTTAAGCTAATTTCAACAGATGATTTTCAAGCGAGACTGGCACAGTACGTCACACATATGGTAATTACATATATATGATTAGAAACATTTAAATAACGTATTCCAAATATGTGAATGAGGAATATGATTCAAATCAAAATCGGGTGGGGCAAAATCGGAACACAAGATTGCACACAACAGGCGTTTGGCGTATTTCCCTGTCGTACATCGGTGCACAAGAGATTAAAGTGGCATGTTCCCGGATCAATGAAGATAACATTATTTTATGAATATTTATTCTATTAAAGCGGTGACCGAATAACCGAGGAAAGTTCCCATGAGAACTCAGGTCATGGGCCCACTGTGCTATCCACCATTTCAACTAATTATTTTGAATTTATTTCCATGTCTGCATATTTTGAGATGCCACCTGTATCTTGAAGACACTGTTTGTGACATTGTTCGCAAGTTTCATTCAGCAATGGGACGGTAGCTCACACTTTGGCCTGTGATAACTATTGTAGGTCGTGTTTCCCTGTGAGAAGGATTCGCCACACTCCCTACGCCAAAGTATATAACCACTTAATACTCGGTTTTTTTATAAAGAGTTAACATAATTTAAAATTGACCAGTTCAAAAAAAAAACAGAATCAATAAAAAAATATTAATAAACTTAACCATATTCAAAAAGTAAAACAAGACTAACTATAATAAAAAATAACCTACAATCTTATTTATAGTCGCGCCGTTCTAAAATCAAATTCAAATGTATCCAATCAAATAAAGTGTTGTCGTTTGCTGGGATTACGATTCCCGACGCTACTACACCAAATAACATGTAAATATCTTACGTGGGTAGGTACTATAGGTAGGTACTCATTCCCGCTCTGATGATACTGCGAGAATCCATCGCACTATCATCCAAATCGTACTGAAAAAAATTAGATTTAGAAAAAAAACACGTAAACCTTAGCGGGCTTCCACTCCAAATTAACTACTAAATCTTAGTAAAGGTATGTGTTATTTTTTTCTATTAACGACTCTCCTTGCCAGTAGTGAAATTCATGTAAAAGAGTTGCGCGATTCGTGATTAGCGGAAAGTTAATAATTCTGCAAGTCTAACTGTAATAAGTATTTGTATTTTTATAACAATTTCTAATATTTTATAATTTAGGAGTAAAAATGTCTTTAAAAATTGGCGACATAAAATTTTTCCAAAATAATTAAGGACAAAACAATTGTACCGATGATTTATTTATAGTGAAATTCAGTGAATCTAATATTTTTTTACAATAAAAAAAAATAGAGACCGGGTTAAAAATAACCTGACATATTTAAAAATATCCTACTACCACAACATTAAGCGGAAAATGTTGCTTGTGTTGTGATTTAGGACTTAGCCAGCCGAGGAATTGAACACGAACGCGATGCCAACTCAACCACTGATCGGTCAATAAATTACGTAAATACTTTTATTTATGTTTCTATGAATGTATAATACTGTGAAATATGCATACTACATACCGTAGAAAATAGTCGATTGAAATCTAAGTATTCGAAACAAAACTTGCTGATGATATTAAAAGTATTAAAGAATGTTAAATTAGATTTATTACAAATGTTTACTCGGTTGCGTAAGAAGTATTAAAAAAAACATGAAAGAAACTAAATAAAACAAAAAAATACAAATAATAACATCGATCAGTTATAAACCGCAGCCTCGTGTTAAACAAAATATTTATTGACCTCTTGAAGACACTAAACTTTCTACGAAAAATGTCTACTTCAGAAGAAAATTGGATTAGGATTGTAGTCATTCTCCGCAAAGGCATCATTGGTAGGTTGATACATTCTCTTGGAGAAAGAAATCTCGTGCTGGCTTTGGTAAAGTTATTGGGGGCATGCATGCATTAAATTCCACAACATCAGGATTGCAAATATGTCCACTGAGCAACTTATGTGCTACTAAAACCCAATCATTTTTTCCTACCGTCTAGGCGGCTAATATTTTGACGGCCTCTGTGGTCGAGGGGTAAGGCTCTCGACTAGCAAGCCGAAGGTCGCGGGTTCAATAAATCCCCGCAAGCGCAAGTTAATTTTATTGATTCATTTGTGGTATTTCACAATTTATTCATTAAAAATAATAAATAGTATATTGGCGGCGCGTTCCAGAGTGGATATCTCTCTGTATCGCTTTGTTGTTGTTAAATAAAACACGGTCTTTGTTCCTGGAGACAGGATGAACTAGCGTTTATTGAATAGGTTATCGTACACACCACACAGATTTTGATAACTAAAATAACACCCCCACTTATCAAAATAACGTACACAATACCTATATTACAAAAGGAATATAAACATGTTAATTCTTTACATCCTGCATAAAATAATAATGCTTTGTTTTAGCTAAACTGATTTTCATTAAATAATGATATGCTGTAGGACTCATTAGTTATTTCTTTTTACAAATTACTTAAATAAATAGCTTCTCTACAAGCTTCGGCTACACCAATGTACTCAGCCTTAGTGGTCAAAAGAGTTTGCTTCTTTGCTTCCCAAGAAACAACACATCCAGCTTAACTATAACATAGACCCGTATAAGACCTGCGATCATTGATATTATTTCCCCAATCTGCATCAACAAATCCTTCTAATTATGAATTACCACATCTAGTATATTTCAATCCAAAATTTTTAGTTTTCTTAAGATATCTTAAAATTCGTTTAGCCTATAACCAAGTTTCCTTGTTTTAGCAATTGTTAAATTGACTCAGAAAACTTACTGCAAAAGCTATATCAGGTCTTGTTAACACCGCCAAATACGTAAGTCCACCAATGAGCTGCTGATAAGGTATTTGACTTTCACAATTTTTATTTTCTTTGTTTATATTCAATTTAGCCTCTAAAAGTGTATCTGCTACTTTATATTCTGCCATATTAAATCTATTTAGCAACTGATTAACATAATTCTACTGGCTTAAGGTAACTGTACCATTGACTTTGTCAATATTAAAACTCATCCCTAAACAATTTTTGACCTAACCCAAATCTTTTATTTTAAATTTTGAAGCCAATGCCCCTTTCAAATCATTACATTCTACATTATCATTAGAAAACACAAAAAAATCATCCACATATAAAGTAATTATTATATTTTTATCATTCTTAATTTTTGTGTATAGACATGGTTCTAACTTACTACAAGGCACTAGCAAGGCAAGGCTTACTTAATGCACCAACTCATTAATGCAAGTAATAAACAACCGATAAATTCGTCGTTTACATTAAATCCGGTTCCACATAACTTCTGTCCGGTTTCAATAACCTTAATAATAAGTAAATTTTTCACAGCGAACGCCCACTCATCGTAGTTTTCTCGTCCTTTCAGCTTGGTTATACTTGCGAGGTATGAATTTGACGCCATTTCTGTTAAAAATGTCCAACACTTTATGAGTCCGTGACAACTCCTTAACCCTATTCCCAATACGAAAAATATATCCGCGACAACAAGAAATTAGTTTTTAACACAAACACAATTAGACTATTATCGCGACTGATTATTAAAACGCCTGAAATTATCTGGGCCCATAACCTGTTAAATAAAACACGGTCTTTGTTCCTGGAGTCAGGATGAACTAGCGTTTATTGAATAGGTTATCGTACACACAGATGGCGTTAGTAGTATTTTTTGTATTAGGCAATTCACCCTAAAAAGAGTGTTATGTGATAGTAGTATTGTGATAACTAAAATAACAGTTGTAAGACCACCATTCAAATTGAAACGTTACTTGAAATGGCTTTACCGTGTTTGGTGACCAGATCTGAATAGCCAGGTACTCTCCCACCTTTCTCTTCCCCATCTCATTGGGGATGCCTTAGTCTCATTGGCTCCAGACGGTTAGGAGCAGTTGGAACTCTTGTACGGTGTTCACATAAAAAAATATAAAAAAAATCCTCGCATTCCAGCGAGAAAATCAAAGGGATACAACAGAGGTTAGTACCTAGTATGTAAATGTATGTAAATGTAAATGTAACTCTGGTATGTAAATGTATCGCATAAACTTTGTAAGCAGCTTTTCTATATCATTTAACGGCGTCTTCGGGTCACCATATTACCGAGCCACGCTCGAAAATGCTGAGAGTCAGAAAATGCATTTTTACAAACTGCCAAATTAGAAAAAGATGTTGCCTTGCAGATTACAAATAACTTGGATTCGCATGGCAGAGTTTGCCCACCAAATAGATGTGAAAACCAAAGTTAATTATCTATTCAGTTACAAGCTCGTTACAAGATATAAAAAAATGTATTTTATAAAAATTGGCTAACTTTATTTTCGATCGGAACCATTTTGGCTCGGAGGGAATTCTCCATTATTTTATGTCATATGTTATAGATCACTTCGTAACGTCTTACTATAATATACCTATTAGTTGTCTCATTTGAAAAATAAAACGTAACCTTAAAAAAATTATACTACATGATATATGTTTATAATTAAATTCATATATTTCTTTGTTGTAATATTAATTTCTTATAATTAAATTATAATATGTAAACGAAATCCTCAGCACGGGAGATCCCAGTGAGGATATCATTATTTCTATATGTTAATAAGAAAATAAGACAATAAATAATAATAGTTATTATTATTATTAGAATAATTCGGGACCGCCCGATGAAGAGATGAAGTGAAATAAATATTTCAGTCGAGTCATGTCAAGAGTCAGAAAAACGGAGGGCATGTACGAGACGATGTATGGATGTGTGCCAAAACAGTGTTCAATTCAATAAAATTATTTTTAAACAATACATTTATCAGTTTTAGTGGGTTTTAGAATAAAAGAATTGACTAGCGATGTGTTCTATTTTCCTTTCTCTGCGGGGAAACTGCGTTGTGGTTTGTTAGTTAGTGTAATGTTAAAAATGATAAGCCTCGCAATCATAATGCTGAACAGAACGATGGATGAGGTATTGGAGGCTGCGTAGGAACTACGTACTGCATAGGTATTATAGCGGGAGGCGCACGGCGTCTCTCCAGGACTACTTGCGTCCTTTGGGCGTCTATTGAATTATTCAAGAAAGGACTAATTGAAACCGAGGGTCTAATAAGGCTCAAAGGTCGGGCTCTGATAAATCGGCTGACAAGTGGACATTTGAATTTTGGTAAGAGAACATGATATACCCAAATAATTGGTTTCACGAGAGATCCCGTTTGACACTAACGAAGGGATTAATTTGCAATAATGTATATTATACTCGTATAACTATCCGACTGAACTCAGGGCCGGCCCTGTGCCAAATGGCGCTAGTGAAAAGCTAAGGACGCTTTGTTAGGTATTATCAGCGCCTTTGCTCCTTGGCAATTTGGAGTCCGGAGCTGACTGTTCCTCATAAATCCGAAAAGGCCTGGCCCTGACTGTACTCTATGATTTTAAGTTACTGGTGAAATTAAAAATCGTGGAACAATTTTAATGAGCCGCTTAGTTCGTGTTAGAAATACATTGCGAGCTGAAAACACGGATGAATTCTGTATTTGAGAGGTGAGATATTTGACTATGATTCCAGAAGTACACATATAAATTTTAATTGATTAATTTGGATTATTAAGTCCACATTTAATCAATTAAAAATATATATAAAATATTTGCAGTACGTTCCGGAATTGTGATACCTACTTTTAGCAACCGCCAGGTCAAATACCACAATTTCGAATCAAAACGTTGCTTGAATGGCTTTGATGTGTTTGGTAACTAGATCATAATAACCAGGTACTTTTCAAACATCCCCTATACCATCTCAAAACATACCCTTTTTAAAATACTGTTTAAATGTAACATTTCCAGGGCTGAGCATTTCAATTAATATTTTTATAGTACTTAATTGTATTCTGTGATATGCAATTATCGTGTATGATTAGCTTGTATACTGTGAAATGCAATTATTGTGCATGATATATTTGTACAGTTGATATTAAATAAATAAATAGATAAACTGTTTGGGGTTGCCATAGTCCCTCTGACTCGGAAACTAATGTAAGGTGAGAAATAATATTGAAGCAGAAAATGGTGTACAAATTTCTATTTAACCATTTGTGAAATTTGGATATTTGACGAGTACCTGGTTACTAATCGCCAATGACATTTCAATACAAGCTAATCGCACTCTGCCTAGTGTTTTTAATCTTTTTTTGAATTATTTCTCATGTTGGGCAGACTTATAATTTTAGGATTTTTGAAACTGAATGTTTGAAAAAAGAAAATATGCTTGCATCAGGATCATGTATTACATTTAAAAAATTACCATTTGGGAGATACACATGGTACACGTTAGTAAATTTGAAAAATGACAATATCTCATTTTAAATATAGAATTATTAATTATCATAAACACCTCATGCCTTGAATTATGTCAGGTCTTATGTAAACCTAGTATTCATTCAACTATTACTACACTAGCAGATATTTTTTTAAATTATGTATTGTCTCACTGGACCTCTATTAACAACTGTATCACAACTCTATCGACGGCCGGCATAGTCCAGTGGTAACGCATTGGACTGCCATTCCGAAGGTCGCGGGTTCGAACCCGGCGTGCGCAAATAAATTTTATTTGATTAATTTGTGTTATTTCACAATTAATTAATTAAAATAATTTATAGTATATTTGCGGCACGTTCCAGAGTGGAAGATACTACCAGTATCGCCCTGGTGTAAGACCACCATTCAGAATTGAAACGTTGCTCCAAATGGCTTTAGCCGTGTTTAGTGACTAGATCTGAATAGCCAGGTACTTCCCCACCTTCCTCTTTCCCTTCCCCACTTACCTTCAACCTCACAACATCCCCCAATTGGGGATGCCATAGTCTCACTGGCTCCAGACGGGAGCAGTTGGGACTCTTGTGAGGTATTCACTATAAAAATAAAAATAAAACTTGCAAAAATATGTTTGTGAACACATTAATTGTTGAGTAATTTATTACTAATATTCTCCTGTGTACCACTGTATGCTTATAATCCGATGTATAACTCCATTGATGATGTGATCCATTGTAAATTTTATGGCGTTTAAATAAATAAATAAAATAAAATATTTTTGATTCCTAGTTCATGGCCTGTCTAAATTTTCACACAATCAGTTTCACTTTTAAAAATTACACTTAAATTCGAAGCAAATCCATGTTAAAGAGCATGCAACAGACAGAATCACAACCGAAATAAGTCAAAGTTCTACATTGAACTAGAGTTAAGACATAATCACTACAGTCATTAGTATCTTGCGACTTCGACTTGGAGACCAAATCTGAATAGCCAGGTACTCTCCCACTTTTCTCTTCTCCATTTCCTTCTCCTCCCCACTACCTTCAGCCTCACAACATTCTCCAATTGGGGATGCCTTCGTCTCATTGGCTCCAGACGGTTGGGAGCAGTTGGAACTCTCGGGCGATATTTTCATTAAAAGGAACGTAGCGTTGTACCTATAGACTAAGTTCTACACATTTTTGTATGGAATCCGAAGCTTATTTCGCTCTAATTACCAAGGCACACAGTTTTTAAACCTCCCATACAAATAGACCACTCCCGCGTAATTGGTTGTTACCTGAGTTAGGCTCAGCTAAAGAAACGTTTGCCTATTCAATTAGCATTAAGTTGAGAAGAAAAACAAAAACAAATACATTATGGACGACGGACTCTGTTTTCTAAATAGGTACACATTGGATTAATTGTGTTTACGGTATATTGCCAACAATAACATTTATAATTTATTTGTTGAACGAGATTTAATCCCATTTTTAGTATTAAAATAATAAATACGACTAACGCTTTCTAGAAGTACCGAATCTATACCGATTTGAACGAAAATGTAGTTAATAGTTTCAAGCCTCTGGTTTAATAATTTATTTTTATATTACACCTTACAAGATCGCCCCTGTCTGCACAGTGTAAAGGTTGAATATTTTTATATTTCACCTCACAAAAGCGCCCCCGTCTGCACAGTGTAAAGACTGAATAATAAATAATAAAACATTAATAAAAGTTTTTCTACAGCCCCTAAATTTATCCCTATGTTTGAATTTTAAAAAATCATATGCCACGGGGTTACTGTCATCTTTTTATTGTTTTTTTTTAAATGATTTTAAAAGCCTTTAGTTAAAAAGATCTCAAATATTCCAACTTCGTACTCGATTTACTCGAAAACGAAAGATCAAATCAACAAAATGTTATTCCTCAGAATCGACTCCAAATGTGGTGTAAATTCATCAGTTTCCTGCTTGCACCCTTAGTTTTTGGACACCATGTATAAAGCTTGTTATACAGGGTGTTAAGAGACGTATTTAACTTACTTTAACCAGTAATTACTAACATTATTTTAAGAAAAAATGTTCTGTCTCCGGTGACATGATATTGTGTTCTTTTTTTTAAATTGAAACATAAATAATCAGTAGTAGGTCGGGTGAGGGGTTGGACGGTTACTAGGCTAAGTGACCGGTAAGGAAATGTGGAAAAAAAATTGTTTTGTTTTGGTTAAAAGAAAATCATAAAAGTCACCGTATTCCAAAGTTACATAAAAATGTACAAAAATTCCAGAAATCACTGGTTAAAATAAGCAAATTGCTGTACAAATAATGTCAGTAATCACTGGTTAAAATAAGCAAATTACTGTACAAATGATGTCAGGAACCACTGGTTAAAATAAGCAAATTACGTCCCCATAATACCCGATACTTAAATGTTATATCCTTACCGATGTTTAAACGGTAAAGAAAATATTTTAAGGGTTGTGAAACGAAAATAATCTGCAATATGACTAAAAACTTCAAGACTAGTTTGTGGCCGAGTTGTCTAAAGCGTCGGGTTTAATGTTCTCCTCGATCATTGTATAACCATCAATTATAGTGTTTAATGATGGAAGTAGGTAGAGATAATTCAACATGTTTCGTACTACAGTAAAGCCACTATCGCCACAAAAAATAATATTATGCTCAATGGCGTGGTTTCATTTCTTAACAAAACACATTCGGCTTTAACAGTAAATAAAGAAATATATCTTTCGCATTCTCATAGTGCCTACCAAATCTCCTGACATTAAGATACCATTAAGATGAATTTTGAGTTCCGAATGTATTACATTTCCATTTACACCCGAGTTGGCAAAAAATATCAATAATTCAAACCAAATGATTTTTCTTTCATACACACTTATCATAAAACCGTATTCTTTTGTTTTTGAGGTATCTTTTTGACTATTTTTCTCTGGAGCCTAAAATATCCCTTCTTTGCTTCTTAGCATAAAAATGACAATCCTCCATTTTGAATTTATTTCGTTGGAAGGGAGAAATACAAAATATTAAAGTCTATACTTTTGGATTTAAAAAAATAAGTATTTGAATACAGTACTTCTATTCGAGACAGTAAAGCTATGGCATCTAAAATTACGCAATCTGATGAGTTATGAGGTTGAAGGGAGTAGGGTAAGGAAAGAGATGGGGAAGAGGAAAGCTGGGAAGTGGGAAGCACCTGGCTATTCAGATCCGGTTACCAAACACTAAAGTTATTAAAGGTTTTTCACCAGGGGGATACTGGCAGTATCTGATGATGTTAGAAGATTGAGTTTTAATTTTATTTTTTCGTGTTATTATATTATTATTCTAAAAGACAAACTTAGTCATTCGAGAATTTACATTATTTATTGTTTAGCGTTTTATATTGGTAAAACAACAAGCAATGTCAGTATTATAATTAAAGAGCATCTTAGATGCTTAAACAATAATAGCTTTTCTGAAATTAATTATTGATAAAGACCATACTTTCAATCGAAGAACCGGAGCCAATATTATACTCAGAAATGGTCATGGCAACAGGCTAAATAATTTAGAAACTCCAAAGTAAAGTAAGTCGTTAAAACAAAAGTAGTCTTATCTTTATTAATTGGTTTGACCGTCTTGAAAAAAATTCTCCGACGTTGTCTTTGTGCGCGTTGCAATAATTGACGTTTTTAATGATATCTGCTTTATATCATACACGATTTAATCATGTTGTTTCTGTAAACATTTATGTAACGGAAACGAGATATGACTTTTTTTAAATAGCAATCGTTCGGATTTTCGCGTGCCGTAATCAAAATATTTAAAGATTTTCGTTCAATAAAGGTAGGTTGTTCTGACAAGTAGAGAAGCGGTATGAAGCAGACGCCTTCAGAATCTTTGGTCAAACATATTTATGTTCTCTTTCTCTGCTAACCTTTTGTGCAAATCTACGAATTCCACACTTGACGTTGTTTGAATTGTCAAGTCATATTCAGATATTGTTCCGCATAATCCGTGATGCTTTGTCTCTTTAGATACCGGGTGAGGTAATTGATAGACGCGTTTTCATGGGTGGGGATACTCGCATAAAATGATTCCGCGAGACATTATTATTATTATTATGTAATGAGCAGGCAGCATTCTGCTGATGCGCTCATATCTGATTTCACAACAAGTTTGACAGTAATTGACTTTATGTGTTTTTAAGGAGTGGGACTTCATAGTCCCGATGGAGATGGGAAACCTTCATCCATTTGGGTGCTCTCAGGGCAATAGATATTGATTTATTTTGGAAAGTTTTGAGTCTTTTCAAATGCAACTCTGAAGCGTGGGCCCAGATGGGACTTGCATAAGTAAGTTTTGGCTTTATTATCGATGTATGTATTAAGAGTCTGTTTTTAATTGATAATTATTTTTTTTACATAGTATGGGCTAGAGGGCTGATAAGTTTTTATTGGCTGAGGATAAGATTTCATCGATGTGTTTTTTCCAGGTGAGTTTGCTGTCGAGGGTCACTCAGAGGTATTTAATACTTTTTTCCACGGGACGTTTTCCCCAAATAGGTGGATGTTAGGAGGCCTTATTGGTCGTCTTCGTGAGAACACACAGTCAGCGCTTTTTGAGAAATTTATGCTAATTCGCCATTGTTTGAAAAAAGTTTCTAATTCTGAAGCGTCGTGGACTGGAACGCGACGGGTAGCTGTTATTATATCTGCAAATTTGATCTGTTTTAGTATTTTTGTGCGATGGTTGTAGATACTGGGGCGGGGGATATCGGTTAAATAGATATTGAAGAGAGCTGGTGAGAGAATAGAGCCTTTAGGGACACCGGCTCTTAGCAATCTCACTGTGGAAAAATTCCATCTAATTTGATTCTAAATTTACGGTCTTTAATAAAGTTGGCTATATAGAGAGATACCTAGGAGGAACAAGAGAGGACTACCATGTGTTTACGGCTATTGAATGCATTTGTAATTTCTTCGACCGCCCGCAAGAGTTGGTGGAGTGTAGAGTGGCCCGATCGAAAGCCGTGTTGAATGTCGGGGATGAGTTTAAGTTCATCAACTGATTTTTTTTAATCTTGCGAGGAAGAATTTTTCTAGTATTTGGCCTGTACAAGAAAGAAGGCTTATGGGTCTGTGGTTTTGTGCTTGAAGGGGGTCTTTTCCGAGTTTTGGAATGAGAATGACGTCAGCGATTTTATAGTCTTGTGGGAATGTAGGCAGTCTAAAGGACGAATTGCTAATACAAGTAATAAATATATATATTATTCTTTCTCTTAGCGACTCAAGTACTTATTTGATCGTGCCTTCTGATGTCTTATTGTTATTCAATTTTATTTCAAATGTTCGCATTACGAACAACAAAATATGGCGGTCCATCCTCTCTGACTGCGTAATGTTGTTTTTATGATAACGCAACCCACTTCTTGATGTTTTTTAGCAAAAATCACATGGACACACATAGATCTGTGACCCAGAGATCAAAAATCAATCGCCCCGATGCCTACAATCAGCTCAATCGGATTATTCCAAAACCAATAAAGGGCTGCCATTCTTATCGTTGTGCGAAGACTGACTGAGTCCGCTTTTGAAAGTGTCTATCGCGGGGTGTTTAGATTGAATAGAATACACTTTATCCGGTGAATCAATCGGCGCAAGCAAACCCTTTCAACCAACCGACCTAACCCGTTTACACATGTTGACTGTCGACCTTCGAACTCGCAGGCCGGAGAAAAGACGTGCGGATGACAATGTATCAGGAGGTGCCAGAATAAAAAAAGCATTTTGTTTATTGTGAATATTTAACAGGGTGATAACTGATAACGATAACAAATAATGCATTTTGATAGAAGCACTACCAAATTAAGATCATCAATCTGTTTATAAAATGCAAGCGTTAAGTATTGGGTACAAAAATAAAAATGATGTTAGTTATGTAACCTGCAACAGACGGCGATGGTTCAATAGCAGTCAAACGATGTGAACTGAATCCTCCATTCCTAGTGCAATGATGATCGAATTCATAATACAAATCAACCAAATATTACACAGCACGTTTCAGACAGCCTAGTAGTGTCCGTCATCAGGTCAAATGTCGTACGAAATGTGAAAAGTGATATTTTTAATTGTATATAAAACAAGTTATGTGTATATTAGCCTTAAACACAGTGTTATTATTGATATATATATATATATAGGTTCTTAAATTTGTCACTCCTGTGAAAATTAGGATACGATACGGTATTTTTCGATTTGTTTTTACTTCCTTGATTTTAACATTACCTATACCATTTCTAATACTGTGACCTACGTAAATGCGAACACTCTCTTTTAAAGCCTTGCTTAGATTGTCATTAATAGTTTTGTGTAACAACCTCGAGGTGGCATTTAATAAAAAAATTAGGCAGTAAAAACTTACATTCAATGACATCATTTACATGAATTTAGGCTATAATGTTTTCCTCGAGGCCTATAATATATCATAACTCTAAAGAATGGAGTCAAGCTATATGAGGAAGAAAAGACAGCAGGTCAGACAAAGATCACAAGAATGTGTCACGATGTTGGCGATCCATGTTTTACATGGATTTTAAGGACAGATTTACCTAGTGAGCTCTCGAAAATTATACACAAACAAATTTAAAGCATGACATAACAGTAAACTGAAAAAATGACATGTTTTCGTATAGTAAAAAATATCTGGTTGATGGATGGTAATTTTCCAAAATTTTCTGAAATGAAATGCACAGTTAACATATTTTATTACTGTAAACCATAAATTAAGATAGATATATTTTTTGCCAGACAACTTAGGGATCTATTTATATAAAGATGAGTGTCTGTGGCGGGCGGCGTTGATTTGATTTTACATAAATCAACTGTTTTATTCCTTCAAAACAAGAACAAGGTTTACATGAGATTTCTGAGAACAACTTCACCCCCTTCTCCCACCCATTAAGACAGAATTTTGACACTTCTTGATAAAATGTTGCATACTTGACGTTCAGAATAGAAGTAAAATTACTGTCTATACCTGATTTCGACACTTCTCGATTAAATGTTGCATACTTGACGTTCAAAATAGTCTATACTCCTTTTGGAAAAACTCTTTTTTGTTGTTGTTACAAATTGAGAAAATGATGTCTCCACATGGGATGAGATATGAGATCTCCTGTGCTGAGGATTTCATTTACATATTAAAATGTATTATTTGAATAGTTTGATGTTACCTTTTTAAATATATATACCTGTATTATTGCGGAAAATTCAAAATTCGTATCACGCTCGCTTACCGAAGGTTGATCTCCCTCGATTTATGTGTAGGTTCCGCGTAAGTTATAGAACCGACGGGGGTTATTTTTGCTTAGCCACCCCTTTTTAGTACCAGTAATTTTCACTTATCGTGCCTCAATTGTTACGGATAGTATAAAATATTACTGTAGGATGATAGCAGCCATAGAACTTGTTAAAAAATTGTGCTATATTTTACCAACAATTGAACTCGACAGTAAACAATACATTTTGAAGATCTCATATCTACAGCACTCTACAGGGTACTTTCATCCGTCCTCTGCCATATATAAGGGTTGGTATCAGCACTCCACTGTGGACTGCTAACCTCGCTTCTTTTGCAGTTCTCCGTAATGGAGTAATTAACAGCCTTCCCGTCTCTCGTGAATATTCAAACATACAGTCCATCCCCTATATGGTTGTCTCCTACTACAAAATTTGTTGTTATCTTATTGATTAAAACACGCAGAGGACAGAACTTTTCGAATTGTTGAAAAATACCGAGTAGTACCTATACAAAATGTTGGTATTTGCAAGGGGTCGAGAAGTGTGTGACATCACAGAACATGCGCAGCGGTTTTTTTAATGTGAAACCTCACAAGAGTCCTAACTGCTCCCAATCATCTGGAGCCAGGGCAGAGACAGAGAGGGGAGGAAAAAGGGAAAGTACCTGGCTATTCTGGTCACCAAACATGACCAAAGCCATTTCAACCAACGTTTCAATTCTGAATGGTGGTCTTACACCTGGTCGATACCGATAGTATCTTCCACTCTGGAACATGCCAGAAATATAATATATTTTATTTTTAACTCGTAATTTGCAAAATAATGCAAATTGAACAAATAAAATTTAGCATTCGAACCCGTGACCTTCAGTTTGCTAGTCGCGAACCTTATCACTAGACTACAGAAGCCGCCATGAATTGTACACAATGACATTATTGCATACATTTTACCCTAGGTCATTTTGAAAGCTTATAATTTCGTCATTCTTGGAGATATATCGATATTGATTATTTTAATAATATAATGTACGTTAAAAAATAGGAGTCCATCTCAACATTATTAATATGCTTACGAGAGTGTTTTAAGTATCCTGTGTGACTTTGAGTGTGTGTGTGTTTATGTATGTTGACTATCTTATATCTGTCTTTGAATTGTAACTAAACAGGGGTAGGCAGAGAGGACATACCGCCAAACAACACGGTCACACCACACACTCCTTGCCTCATTCACATTCATACATTGTCAAATTCATACTCTTTTATTATTCTGACTCTTGACATGGCCCAACTCAAGTATCTGATTCACTTGGTCGTGCCATGTCTTCCTCGGGCATCCCCTACTTCTGCTACCATTTACATGTGCATCATATATTCTCATTACACTCCTTTCTTCGCTCATTCGCTTTACATGCCCAAACCATCTATGCTTCCCTATCTTAATCTTACTCATTACGATTAAATCAGCCTTGCACTTTTTGCGGATCTCCACATTTCTCACACGATCATACATGGTTTTACCACACATACGCCTCAGGGATCTCATTCTACAGCATTCAGTCTACTTTCATCCTTTCTCTGCCAGTTCCATGCCTCAATTTCCATACACGAGGGTAGGTACCAGCACTCCATTGTGGACTGCTAGCTTCGCTTCTTGGGACAATTTGAATTGTAGTCCCCTCTAATTTTATTCTTAACTAACTTACTAACTAACCACCACGCCCTTTCCCCGCACTGGTAGGCAGAGAGGACAGACCGCCAAACAACTAGGTCTTGGCACACACTCCTTGCCTCATTCACATTCATACATCGTCTCATACATACTCTTCTAGTATCTGACTCTTGACATGGCCCGACTCAAGTATCTGATACACTTGACGTGCCATGCCTTCCTCGGGAGTCCCCGACTTTCGCCACCATGATATGTTATTCTTCTGTATCTATCTTATTGAATTAATCTTATAGAGTGAATAGTAATTTTGGCTGGGTGTTCTTTGGGTTCAATGAAATCTAGAACGTTGGCTTTAAATTTGTGTCGACATTTTCAAAATTAGTAGTTTGTGTTTGTAGAAATCAGACAAGCGAGAAAGTACCTACCTATTAATAAATGGAAGGCATTAACATACCTAATGGAAAATTGGCGTAACTTTTGAAATGTTTATTATTATCTCACGTTTACATAGTGTGTGCAACGTTGAAATACAATAAAACCCGATGCAAGAAAACAATTCTTAATTTTATCTTTTCATGACTTCCAAGTGTTTTCATTTAGGAGATTTGACGTAATTTCCCCGAATTCTTTTAAATACAATATCCACAATCCAAGCTTCTTCAAGATCACATTATCATCATATATAATGTATGTGTATTTTGTCTGTGATGTGGTATTTTGTTTAAGATTTGTATTTAAATTTAATTATCTAAACTTAAAAAAACTCCTGTGTCTCTGTATCATGCAGTATATCATGTTAAATACATATATATGTAAAAGCCCAACAGGGCGTTTATAATAATAAATAACAAAACAAATGTATGTGGGTACATGATGACTGTTTTGCTGCTGTAAGTTAATCTGAACCTCGACAGAAATAATTGTTTTTCATCTCTTGAAACATAGATGTTTAATAAAATTCCAAGATATTTGGAGTGATGCCAACTGGAGTTTGCAATACGAGTGGTATCATGGAAACTCATGCCACCACTCACTCAATACCTTTTGTTTCTGTCTCTTACACTCGCCGGAAGTCGTATATGGCCATCCCGTTTAAAAATTATAATCTCGTAATGATGAATAAACACAGTTCTGAAATTGAAATTCGAGGGAGAAACTCCCAGACTTTTAGATCACGAATAAAACCCACATAGCATTTCGTATGGTCTCTTTATTCTATGGGCTAACTGGGGCTAACACAACTAATTATTATAACTGATGTTATGTTTGTTTGAGTTAAAGTTGTTCATGCTGATCAAGATGCACTGCAAGTGTATGTGTTTATTAGTAATTTGAATTAATACTTGTTGTCTCAAGATATCTAGTTAAAGTTGTTAATTTATTGATTAGGGTAGGTGTCGAGGGTAGATTTTCACATAATTTTGACCTTGCATATACTCCTTGTCAATTTACTACTTCTTAGAGTAGAATATACTCTCAGTATCACCCTGGTGAAATTACAAGATTCAGAAACAAAATGTGTCTTGATATGGTTTGCGCCGAGTTTGGTTTCCATTCCTGAATACCCTTCTCTTTCTAAAGATGTATTTTTTTTATCTCTTAACCTAACCCAACTCAAATAGTTACCGACTGGATTGACTTGATTGTGTCATGTACTTCTGACTTCCCTGTCATTCCATTTCGTGTCAAATATTCGCATTCCGAACAATAGAAGATAATGTACATATGAGACCATGTAAAAAATATGTGAACGAAGTAAGGCGTGTGACGACAAAATTATATGGCGGTCTATCCTCTCTGCTTACCCCTGCGGACTAACGGCGCGATTGTTAGTTGGTTAGTTAGCCAACTGATCGCTTAAATGACAGAGGACACTAGTTTATTGTACAGCAAAATAACCACAAAACTTATTTGAGAAAGAGTATTTTTTAGAAAAAATAGTGTTGTCGTGATGTACATTGTATACGTATAATTTTCCTACTGCGTCTGCAAGGACCCAAAAGTATACTAACTTGAACCTATTTTCCGCCCTACGAGTCTAAGACGTGTGTTACGCGCAAACTTGTAACAAAATAATCCCAAACTTATACAAATGTTGGCTTACCACTGGAATACCTATAAACGGAGGACACGTCATAAGAAACAATCAGTCTTACTTATAAAGATTCCCTAATACTGCGGTGCACCGTTGGTACAGCTATACGCTGAATAGGGCTTTACAGTGAAGAATTAATCTTTACTCGTAATAGTATTAATGCTGGATTTTTTTAGACTGGCACCTCTTTCTCAATCCTGAAAAACACGGTCATTTTTGCATATTGTGATGGTTTGAATAATCACGAAAATAAATAAACGATAAATAATAAACGAACGTGCTCAAAAAAAATTTTTGTTTAGACAACGACGGGAGATTTATTGACAGACAGGCCTGGAGTAAACACATTCACACGGGACAGGGCGCAGGTACAGGCAGTCGAGTCTTGAACTTAGATACGTTGACAGCTCCAAGAAATCAATACAAGTCAGAAGTGATATGTGAAATTACAGTTAATTATTAGATTCAAATGGTATTAGAGAATATTGTGGAATATTGAATTAAAGAGAAAGATTATTGATCCGGTGTTTGTGTGAAGTGAAAGTGTGTTAGATTAAACGTGATTTCGTAAATATGTAGTTCAAACTAAGTGACTTGTCTTAAAAACATGAAAATAATAAAAATAATGATTGCGTTTTTAAAACAGAGTGAACGTACTTAAAGGCGGGAAGTGTTTAATCGGGCTAGGTTATTGATTTGGCGAGATGGCATTTATCCACGGAGACCGAAAACCAGAGAAACAAATATATCATTAACTGTGGGTTCGAATCCTGACAGATAAGGGAGGTACAATTTTATTTACAGGAATATTTAATTACCCTTTTATAAGCGTAGGGAGGAGGTCGAAAATTAAAGTGATTTAGCTATATAGTGTAACCAGGTAAGCTTCACGCTGAGAATGAGAGGTGACTAACTGGGTGAGTTTTTTATATTATTTATTAAATTCCAGAGGACCCCTTTAAAAGACGGATACAACTAAGTTTACGACACCTGCCGCCCAAATAATGTTATCATTAAAAGGAATACCCTAGACAGATTGTCAATCAGCTGTGAGTGAGAGACAGGCCAATGACCTTTTCATATATAGGCCGAGAGGCGCGGTGTACAGTCAGTCAAAGGGGAAGTTTTGCTAGCGTATGCCGTCCCGAATTGAAAGCGATCGGATGCAACCAGACGGAACAAAATGAAAACTTTTCTTCTGTTATTTGACTTTCTAATTTAATACTTTTCATCTATTGTTTGACTTTCTAAGTTACGAATTGGGATGCACAAAAACAAATCTAAAGTCGAAAGAGGGAGATGGTAATCTCCGAAATAAAACTACCAACCGAACAACTTTTCTCAACAGGTACCTTTCGAGAGGTAGGCAGCCTCTTTAAATTAAATGCAAAAATCAAACCAATCATCCGTTTATACCTACCTGAGAGGATAGGTATTCAGTAGGAGTTACCCATACCTAATACACGAGGATGCTAGTAACCTCATAAAATAATTACTAGAACCGAATATTAAAATACAGACAGTCCTCATCCTAAATTTGGCATTTCGAGTAGATCTTACATATATCTCACATTATAATTGGCTGAATGGGTAGGCACACAACCTATCGTTAAAAAGCAGGCTAAATGTCGACAAGATCGTCGTGTGTTATCTATGTATTGACCTAGAAAGGGATGTAAATCCCCGACGACGTGGGAGTTACAACGTTTTCTAGAGGTGGCACGTAACTTAGGACCTTACGTGTCACATTTTCGCGACTAGATTCGTGACAAGGGATGTCATGGCTTTCCCCTTCTACACTCAGTAAAGTAGGTTATCCTGGAGGTGTATGAGATTGGGGCAATTCTGAAATTGGTGATGAGACCTGGTTTTCTTTATTCTGGCGTGACGGTTGCCGATTTGGAACAAGGGGAGACCCGGCCGGTTGTGATATCCAGACACGCAGATATCGATCGCCTTGCTCAAATTATCATCCATCAGTTTTGTTTGGTAAGAGGAGGAGTCAATCTTAGCTTGAAAAAAATTCATTTCCTTTCCTCTCCTTCCCCTCCCAAAATATATACATGGATGGCGCCGACAACTAACACCATAAATTTATCGTATGTATATCACATATATAAAATCTAACACTTTATTATACTCACATAATCCTATGACAGGTAGACTCACGTAGCTAGTTTGAAGAGCGGGCGACTCAGAAAAATCAGGTTTATGAGATGGCTTTAAAACACAGCGGTAATGAATTCAACTCACTCTATCTCAAAAGAACCAAGGGATACCACACATACATAGATAACTAGGTTTCTAAGCCGAGAAACAAAAAACCAACACAACGTTCGGTGAAGCCTTTTTATACTGAACCGTCACGTGAAATGAGTACGTTCAAGGTCGTACGTCACGTGGACAAACTAGGATGTACACACTTGAAGGGGTGTGTAATAAAGAGAGGAGCAAAGGCTTGTAGAGACGGCAGGGGAGGAATTTTCCATCCCTGCGAACACATATGCAAAGCCTTATGGAAAAGTTACCTATGGGACTTAAAGGAAAAATTATCGTAGAAAGAAGAGAAGGAAAAGTTTGAAGTAGAAAGGGCAGATCATTACAATATCGCGTTTAGTTGCTAATTTCAGGTTTCTTCAGATGACATTTGCGATGTCATTGACCCGGTCTGTTTTGAATTGCTTCGGAATTTGGCCATTTCGATTATGCGTTCCCTATTTGCTTTTGTAAATCGATATGTTTTAAAAATATTCCTCTTATAGTGCAGCAAATGAGTATTACTGTTTTTATATTTTCAAGACCAATCGATATTTGTAAAATCAACCAGATTGTTAATGTTAATACGATCGTAATACGTCTGTAATGGTGATGCTCTTGGGAAGAATCACTAGGTTAATTAACTGTCTCGCAGGAAATGTGGATATTTTATACATGTCCTACAACGTATTTAAACGTGAAATATTATTATTCAATACTTAACATTGTAAACCTACATTTGAAACTTTTTTTGTCCCACTTGTAAATGTATTTGTTATTCACTTTTTTTAAATTTTTAACTACCGATATTGCAATGTACTGGTTTATACTGGTTTTGCAAATAAATAAATATGCTTCTTAGCTTTGTTTCCAGGTGTTAAGAGTTCAAAGAGATGGTTTATGAAATACTGCAGAATTAAAAAAAATCTCATTTCATTTTCTTCCCCTTGTTATATACGGGTTAAGAACCCATTGCCTCGACTCCTCCAGGAGTCTTGTCGTAGGTTCATTCATTGTTAGTCCAGACTGTCTCTGGAATTGCGGTTGGTATTTTAAATCGGTCTTCTGGCATTTTTATTAGGTGTTTAAGCCATCTCACTTGCGACTTTTCCATGAAATGTATAAAGGGGTTCACTTCATGGGGGTTCAATATTTTATAATTAAGGTAAGTTGAATCCTCGGACGTATTCTTTTGTTCTTCATCGTTACCTTCACACACTTTCATCGTTGAAATTAATCCTCTACAGTTGTAATTCCAAAGTAAAGAACACAATGAACAGTTCCACTTTATATCGGATCAATGGTTTTATTAATAGTCTATTGCCATTATTAGCTCAAGGTCTGGCCGTTGGACGAAGGGTTAAAGGCAATGTGTATCTAAACAAAGTACAATCCCCGGACCGCCAGGCGTCTGAAGCCTCAACTACCCTCCAGGGATACCAAAAAACTACCTCCCATACGTTAAACAGCCTCGAAACCTTATTTTAGCCTAAGAGCCTTATTACTTAGTGAAGTGAAAACTTTTACTGATGATGCTTAGTGTCAGCCTGACACGAAAACTTTATTTAATCCGTGCTTTCGGTGGTTGAAAATAGTAGTCATTTAACCCTAAGGCCTCTGGCATATTGATGGTTATATTTCTTAAAGATGATTTGAATGAATCCAAAAACTGAAAACTGTTTTTAAAGGTGATGAAATACGCGTTAATATTTTATTATTAGAAATAATCATATCATTTTTGGAATATTAAAGTTTTTAAATCAAACATAAAAGTTTAAAAAAAGACTCATCTTGCGATTTTTCTTCATAAATCCGAACAAAAATTACAGATAAAAAACATATATTTTATTATAAACATTATTGCCACCTCATTTTTCTGTCGTTTCTCAAAAATAAAATTACTAAAAAATTCAAAAAGTTTCATAAAATTGCGGTCACCCTTTGGTTTATCGGAAATGATTCATAAAAGAACATTTTAATTCTGCCGTTGTTAACTTCTAGATTTGAATATAAAGCGTTATGTTTTGCCTTTTTTACTGTAAATATAAACGAACGTGAATGAATGAAACGTGAACGAATGCGAACCCAAACGCGAACCGAGTCACGAATTAAGGGTAAGGAACGAAACAACTGCAAGCGGTGATTCGCGCTATTTGCGGTTGCTTCATTCTTTTCCCATAAGTTGAGGTTCAGTTCGACAGTTCGGCTCGCGTATGTATACGTAGCATAACACAACCATTACGAAAGGGAGACACAATTATTTGTTTGAGATCATATGAGCTGTTTGTTCAGCTGAAAAAGCAAACAAATTGATTTAGGGATCGTAGATGTTTGTTCTCAAAACCGAACAAACTAGTCGGGGGGGGGGGGGGGGGGTTATTTTGTAGTGTTTTGAAATCCTTTTGATGACCATCAAATCATCCTCAATCATAAACCATACGGTTCTTTTGCTTTTTTGCTAATCACGTTTTGATAAAAGCAACAAAAAACAGGCGTAGAACGAGGGTACAAAGGGATTTGTTCAAATGATAATTTCTCAAAATCGCGCTAATTGACGATTTGATTTGGTCACACAAGTAAGATTTAGGACGGGTTGTTTCGGAGAATTTGAACAGTTCTGTTTTTATTTCAGTTCTTTCAAGCAACTAGCCTATAATGATATGACAACAGAACTTGAATGGGACTTTCACAGGACCCGAAAATGAAACTTGAAATTTGATGAATTGTTCAAATTCTCCGAAACAACCCGTCCTTAGAAATTAAACACTCATGTGAAATGACGATAGTATATTTAAAAGAATCACGTTTTAGTGTTAATTCAAGTTGTAGATACTAGTTGTAGTACTGTTGATTTATTAAAATCCTGTTAAAAACGGGATAGCAAACCGTATACTAATAAACTTAAAGTACATTCAAGATATATTGGAACAAGTGTTCACGTACCTGCGTTTGTGATGCAATGACGAAATGCGAAAATATTAGAATTTTTACGAGCTCGTGTTCCGACATCGCCATAACACATTCGTGTTTTATTTATTTATCAGGAAACCTGTCAATTCAATTCGCTAAAGGCCTGCAGTCCCGTTTTTAACCGGAAAACGAATAATTTGAATAGATTTTTTAATAAATTATCAATATTTTATTTCAGTAGGTTTTCTATGCGTGCTGTAGGTATTTAGGATAACTATTATTTAGAGACGGCATAGATAAATTTATTTAAAATAAAATATAACCAACTTATGCAATATTCAAACTTCAGGTGCTTAAGTTTACTGGATTTGCTGAAATAACTTTCTATATAGTTTAAATATGTTTGTTTAGATTTTCGTGTTTTCTTTAAGTATATATTTTGGTACGAAAATGTTTTTTTATAATAATTCTTCATGATAAGTTATGAATTACTTAATAATGAGAATGTTTCAAAGATGTTTTTTCTTTGGTAATTAATTTATTTCCAGAAGAAAGTTATTTATTAAGCAGTCAAGCGATAGCATTATATTAATACTATTGATAACAAATGATTCAATCAAAAATACTCGTACAAGCCATAAGCAACTCAAAAATTAAAAATGCCGTTTTGCTGACTTACAAATACACTTTTCTATAAATTTTATTAAAGTAATTTGTAATTTATATTCGCTTATTACCTTATACAAGAGCGAACATATTTTTACTACGAGATATATAGAATGGTAGATATCCTCAATATCGCCCTTTATATGTGAATACCGCACAATAGTCCCAACTGCTCCCAATCGTGTGGAGCCAGTGAGGCTAAGGCATCCCTAAGGTAGGAGAGTAAATGGCTATTCAGATCTGGTCACCAAACACGACTAAAGGCATTTCAAGCAACGTTTCAATTCTGAATGGTGGTCCTTACACCAGGGCGATTTGGAGTATCTTCCATTCCGGAACGAGCCGCAAGTATATTTAACATTATTTTAAATGAATAAATTGTGAAATAACACAAAAACATCAAATTTAGAATTCATCAGGGATTTGAACCCGCGACCTTCGGCTTGCTAGTAGAGAGCATTGCCACTCGACCACATAGGCCTCCCTGATGAAAGTCCTCTATTCAGAGTCGAAATGTTGCTTGAACTGCTTTAGCCGTGCTTGATGGACAGATCTAAATAGCCAGTACTTCCCAACCAGCATCTTCCCCATCTCCTTTCCTTCCCCCCCGTACACATAACATACCCTATTGGAGACTTTGCAGCGGGTAATTATACATTATATGAATGATATTCCAGAACATATAAACTGAATCGTAGAAATCGACACAGGAATTTATTAATTTTAAGATGGCATTCTTATCATAACATTTTATTGTTGTGGAAACAAATACATATTTATAAAATATCAACATTTTTTATTGTCCCCATCATTAGGCCTTTATTGATTAAAAACGATGCAATCATAAATTGATAAACAACGATGCAATCATAAATCGAGGATTACCAACAATTCCTCCCGCTTTCACCAAAATCAACAATTTTCCAATGCACATTATCGCGCCCCCGCAAATTGCGATTGGCCTGATAATTGAATTTACAAAAATTCATTGTTGTGTAAGCTCCAAATGATAAATGCTTGTGACTGTTAGCATAGATGAATAATTAAAATAAATCTCATGTACCTGTAACTGGGTATTCCTAATTAAATTTGAAAATCGCAAATTTATACCAAGGCATTTAGGAAGGTACTTAGGGAAGTAAAAAATTCTTCATTTTATTTATCAAGATGTTTTTAGAAAACCCAACATTCTAAAACGGAACTTTTGAAATGGCTCTAGCTTTGTTTGGTGATCAGATTAAAATAGCCAGGCACTTAAAATTTCTCCATTTCCCTTATTTCTCAGTTCTTCCCATAATTTAAGGGTGCCACAATCTCGCTGGCCCTGAGCAGTTGGGACTCTTGTGCGGTACTTACATCACTTAACCCTTAAAGATCTTTTAATTTTTTTACACACCCACTACTATTGATTTTATTGAAATATAGATTATTTTATTAATTATTGTAAAAAAACTAAAATAAATATCTAGTAGTTAGCTAATTTTACATTAATTTAAGAAGGCTGTATGTATTCTTACACTAATAGGGAATAGATTTATGACAGACTTTTCTGCACGACTTTTTGCAAATGTAGAGAAAAAAATCAACTTTTTTTGCTTATTTTATAATATTATGGCGTAATGTTATTTGTGTCATACATATATGTGGCTGCTTATTTTTTCCCTTAGTAGCCAATTATCCTGGCATTAAACAGAGTACGTGAATGCTTTAAGTGGAACGAATTATAACCTTATGTAAAAAATTACACTAGTGAAATAAACTGGCAATCTTCCTCATGCCTTGATCACTGAATATGGAGTAATATTAAAAAAAAAAAACAAAAAAAATATTTGACATGCCTATTTCCGAATACGAAATATACAAAAACACACAAAAAAACGCAGCCTCCAAATATAATAGGTACAATAATTTTAAAATGTTTATATTCAACTACAAAAAATGGTGGGAAGTTGTTTCACAAAACTGAAATAATGACAGAAATTGAATTGAACCTTCTCAGAACTGAAAAATCAACTATGAAATTTTATGAATTGTTCAAATTTTGTGAAACAACCCGTTCTTAGTAAGATGGAATTCACTATACTATTTGTTTTTCTTCCGACATTTGATGTTGTAGTTATCTTCTATTCACAGTCAGTACATTTTCACAATGCACCTTTATATCGACAATAATTTGAAGGCTTCTTACTTTGATATTCAAACACTCTGTTAAATGTCAGAAATTTAATTTAATTTTTGAAAGCTCATGCTCATATAAAAATGTTTCTAATGCGTAAATTTAAATCAGATTTGATAATATTATTTAAAATAAATAAATCGTTAATAACACATATTCGTCAAGTAAAATGTTGTGTATTCAGCTATTTTAATACATCCACATTCAGTAATGGTATCACCTCAAATGCAATTTAAGTGTTACCTACATATATCCGAAGCTAGATACCAGAAGTCTCGTGAAGAAGAGGAAATATAATCTGGAATGAGGATTGGAAGAAGCTTGGACAGGGATTTAACGATCAGTGGTTAAAGAGAAGATGAAAATGATTACTTAATAAATTACCTTTGAGGGTTGGGCGGAGAAGCCAGCAGGTTTGGCAGCAGTACCGATTGGAGGTAATCCTTCTCAAGTCCCCCCTTTCTGGAGATGGTGGTGGGTCCGCGGTGAGGTCTAGGTATATATCCTGGTTGTCTGACAACTGCTTCAGAATATCTAGACAACACATTCATAAGTTACACACAAATACACATTCTTATTGGTAAAAACTTAAGGATATAATTTTTATTAAACTGTGCGACGGATTTGAACACTCGACCTTCGGCTAGCTGGTCGAGAGCCTTACCTTTTGACCACGGAGCATTGAAAAAAAATTGAATAGGAAAGTCAAAATAAACACAACGATTTCACATTTGAAAGGGGAAACTTTACAGATCCATTTAAACGGTCACTATGTTGAAATGGAAACGGAAAGTACAAACAAAATTTACAGACATACGAAATGCAAAACGGTCGAGATAAAACACGACTTCGGTAGGCTTATTCAAAAAGAAACTAATAGTTCTGTGAACATGTGAATAGTAGACCTCTCGTCCAAAAAAAGTATGTTTCTAATACATTTTATAAATCAAACAAAAATTTCCTTTGAAATCCCATGTTTTATAATATATTAAGACACTTATTAACCTACCTTCTTACTAACCATAAATATTTTATGTATCTTACATCGTTTTTCATTTCAAATAAGGAATTATATAATTTATCCAAACAAATATCACATTATCAATGACAATTCTTTTTTCAAACTTTCTTCACGCAGAGGTATCATAATATTTCTTAATGCGATTTGAATTATTGTAGAAGAATCCTCGCTAATGCGAACTCTGGCGGGATAACGAAAAATATTAAACAAATTTACAGAAATACCAAATGGTATAAAACAGGACTTCGCTACGCTAAGTCAATTAAAATTTTGAATCAATAGAAAATTTTCTTTTTGCTCTAGTAGCAGAGGTGTATATCGATTTGCTTTTGCGATTTATAGTTTCTTTTAGATTTTAAATTATTACCCATTATTTTTAGTAGAAATTCAAAATGAAGTGTCTCAATTCCCCATTGCGAGGATTTAGAGCTCAAATCAAGACAGTCCGAATGGCATTTGAATAGCTCATCCCTCACAAAAAGCGGAAATGGGAGGGGGTGGCAGGTAGGAAGTGGAAGGGGGCGGACTGTGATTGAGTTCCTGAAAAGGAAGTTTGAGAAAAGTGTATTCAAAGATGTCCGAATGCACCGTGTGTGAAATGGAGATTTAAAAAGTACGTATTCTAGTCAATTCGCGACAACCGTATATACAATCGTATATTTAATTCATTTAATTTTCAGGTACGTTGTAGCCAAACAAACGCTAAGTCTTACTCTCTTATTAATCGTGTTCTAAATTTTACACAATTGATAAATAAACATTTACGATACATGAATGGCTGTTCATCAGCTGTGTAAAATTTAAAACACGTTTTTTTGCAAGGCAAGTTCAAATAGTATAATTAAAACACTGAAGGAAATAGCTGTGCGCTGAAACATCACCAACTCTTATACAAAAAGCTTTTATGTCTACAGTTTATAAGGTTAACGCAAAACTTTAATTCATCATAAGCTTTGTATTTAATTAATTATGAGCTTAAAAAGAAGAAAAGAAAGCGTGTTTTTAATGTCTGGAAAACGAATGTTTTGTATTCAAAACATCGAGAAAAGTGGTATTTGCTCCCCGGCAATAATACCGCCCATAATAATATTTATTACTTTGTACTAGCGATGGTTCATGTCTCATTTTATTAAGAGCGGGAGCTACGGTATCAGCTCAATAATTTCGACTCAATTGAACAACGGCTCTAACTACTAAATCAAAAACCATTATACATATTCGTGTTCGAAATCCTTAGGTTTGTAAACATTGCGAAAAAAAAAATATTATACTGGGATTTCTCCTTCAGGCACAAATGAGCAAAATTAAAACCCTCGAATCCAGGCTGCATAAGGCTGGTGTCAGGGAAAAACCTCCGTGCCTCGTCTTCTAATATAAGTATCCTGCAAGATGGAAATCGATGAAGAAATTGATGCAAATACAGTTTTCTCCGTCTACGTTTTCTACGGCAATAACAATGCATTGAGAAAATATTCCCTTTCCTCGACTTTATATTATACTTCTTTTGTAAAGCAGTAATAAGCATGTAGTGACTCAAGTCAATTGTTGGTGACGATTTATCGGGTTCCATAACACAACAGTACGGTGACACAGTGAATACGTTACATAAAAATAAACATAACCTAACATACTCGTATATTATGTTATCATTATCTGTCTGTATATTAAAGCTCACATGGAATATGACCGAACATATGTCGCAGTTTACACAGATATTTCGTTCAGTATTCCTCGGGCATCCAGACTTCTTCTACGATTCAAAACACTCTCTAAACACTTTTGGCACTAATAGCAACAAACATTTAAATTTTCAGGGAAATCGGTCTACTACTTTTCGAGTTTTGCGTGCACAAACATACGCAAGCTGAATTCTTTTTATTGATAGTATTAAGAACATCAGTAAGTGTACAGCAGACATAGGGTTAATATTAACCAAATTACAAAGTATACATACCAATCGTCCAATGACGGTGAACAAGATTATGCTATTTCAAATGATCTGTACGAGGGTAAGTATATAACATATGTTCAAAGCTTAATTAATATCTCCCTAATGGAGAATAACTCGTGTTTATTTATTAAGATTCCATCTTCAGTTCCTGACTCTTCATTTTTTATTAAATGAGGGTACTTTCGATTTCGACAGGTTCGACGTTCGTTATCGGTATTTTATTTTATTTAGTGGAGATTTCCGCAAATAAGTGGATACATTTAAAATCATTTCACGTTCCACACATTATATTATGTGGACAATGAATAATATTCCAAGACCTGTGCGTGTGACGTGACCTTGAATTTTTTAGTGGTAGAATTCTCATTGCGCCGTTATACGGAAAAAAATTCGATTAAATCAAATGCATGGCACGTAGACCTTAGCTGAAGCAAGCTCCTCCGTGGTAGGCCAGACTAGATTTGAAACGGGTTATGTAATTTTTGGAATCTGTTGTTTTAAGTTGACTTTAAAAACAAACATTATCGTCTCCTGATTTTTGTACACCTTTAAAATGTAAAATAGAGTCATTAAAAGCGATAAAAACTAACATATAAATCTAACCTACATAACCTATTTAATCAAGTCTTTGTTTCATGACTTTTAATGACTTTAAATCATTATGTGTTGAATTGTCATTTTGGTGAATTTCCACAGATTACAGCAAAGTGTTTAATCAAAGTCTAATTACAGTAAATAAAAAATTTTCTCACACTGAAATGGTAGATACAATTAAACAAATCTTCTGTATCTGCAGAGCACTTGCCACTCATAGGGAAATCAATTTTATTTTTGTCACGCATACTCGTATCACCATGTTTTTTTTTATTTGCCGTTGGACGTTGACTATTCCAATTTCAAATAAAATTTTATAAAATATAGTGAGTATGACGCACCTTGAACAACAGAACAACAGTAATCGAGAAACAAACAAAAAAAATTAAGCCGTTGATTTTTTTTCAAATCGTCACTGAACTCCGGCATCCTCAGCGAAACCCTCCGGTTTGAATTTACCATATCTTCTTCAAATATACCACTAGTGAGTCATATAGTTCGACGTTTTGTGGCCTTCGAAAACACCGCAGGACCCCGGCGACGAACTCACTTCGGGAACCGTTACTCTAAGGTTTTTTTTTCTTGTGATATATTGGCATACAGAGCTCTGGGCCAAGAGGCCCCTTTCTCTTTCATAATGAATTTATAATAATGGTTGTTGGAAAAATATGAATTTTAGGTTTGTATTTAAAAATAATTTGTAAAGGAACTTGGCTGCAATATCGGGATATTAATCTTCACGAAGGATCTGTTTGGGTTTCATATTTTCATAGTACCTGGTTAGAAAATTTATAGACGCGTTTTCATGGGTGTGAATTCCCACATAAAATGTTTCCGCGTGACTTAAGACCCCGTAGTAAACATTCAAAGATGGTTTGAAAGGCAGATATGTAAATACGAATGTTAGAGGGAGCGCGTTAATGTTAAAAACGATCATAATTTAACGAAAATGGTGAAAATATTTAATAAAACACGAATCGCTTAAAATAGAGCAAATATCTCTAGTATACTTTCTTGTATTTAAAGATACATTTTGATTTTGTTCATGTCTGTAAAATATTAAATAACCGAAAAAACTTGTTTTTAATAACTTTCGGAGCTTACTTTGCGATTTTTTCCTACCGAGGGAATTTCGTATAATTAACGTTTGGGCATAACAAATGTTTAGATATTATCTATAAAAATAACTTTTTATTCATGAAACTTGTTATAAATCGGTAGAAATTGGGTATGCGGGGGATAAAGAAATGTTTTTTAAGGACTTCAGAGTCCCGGTGGAGAAAGTTCCCGATGGGAAACCCTTATACATTTGGGGGCTCCCAGGGCTATGAATAAGGCTTTTTTTATGGTTATATGACGCAAATGTGAATGGTAGCAGAAGTCGGGGACGCCCGAGGAAGACATGGCATGATCAAGTGTATTACATACTTGTATATATGAGACGATGTATGACTGTGAATGGGACAAGAAGTGTGCCAATACCGAGTTGTTTGGCGGTTCATCCTCTCTGCCTACCTCAGCGGTGAAACGGCATGATGGTTAGTTAGTTAGTTATATCGTTAAAGATATAGCACTATTTAAAATTAAATCTGTTTCAATCTGTCAAACATCACGCGATGTTTAGACTGGGAGCCCAGAACACTAGACTAACTTTGTGAAAAATTACGACATAACATAATTGAATAAAAAGTATTTTTGCGATAGGGGGCGATCAGTCAGCCAGGTACCTACTCTCGCTAAGGCAGGTTCATAGAACTATTGATCAGAATATCCCATGAAGATAGGTCCCACTTTAAAATAAAACGGATGTCGCCAATTTACCTTTGATTCAGAAAGGCCAAAGAAATCAAATATCCATTCGTGAAAGAATTTTGATATTTGAAAATGATAGATCAATTTCGCAATTAGTAAATTTAATATAAGTGGGCTTAATTTAGCACGCAGACATGCCAACAGCACGCTGCTATAAATTTATGTCGTCAGTGTAAGTATCTATTTGTAGGCGCATTGTATGTTGTAGAGTAGGTACATGAATGAAACCGACGAATAACTGTAACCTTGAATAGATCAGAATTTCATTGAACAATCCATTGTTCACTGATTTATTGGCTGGTCATTTCTTATGTCATTAATTATTTATTCTCTCCGCTATTTTCATTCAAACGGCGCGCGGAGGGATTAAAAAAATATGTTGTGGGCTACTGGTCTATTATCAACGTGCTAATTGCTTGCGGTTTATACTTTGGAGTCTAGACACTCCAGACAGTCACATCCGGTCTTAAGTTTTTTTTTCTCTGAAAACCTTTGACATTTTCATATCTACCAGTTTAGAAAATACAGCTAACTAATCAGCTGTAGAAGAAATTATTTTTATTGGAGTACCCACCCCACACGCAGAAACTTACGGACAAGAAATATTACTTAGGTACTGACTTATTAAAAATCTGGTCAAATTATTCGTTTTCCTGTTGAAAATGAGACTAGAGGCCTATAACGAATGAATTGACAAATTTCATAACAAAATAACAGTACAGCTCGAATACATTATGAGGAAGTCGGAACACGTGTTTTTAATAATAATAATAATTTAGCATCTCGTCCATTATATTTTTAGTGGTACGCAACTACTTGATTCGAATATTATTCTAGAAGTTTCGGCTTTTGCCAAACAAGCTTCTTGGTTTTCTTATATTTTTTTTAATATTTATTACTGTAGCAACTGGAATGTTCGAAATTGTTTTATTGTCCACCTATATAAGCGACAACGTGAAAGAAATGGTCAGTACATTACCAGCAACCTTGACATCGAGATCGAATTGTTTTGGCCACGTGACGCGCTAGGAAATATTCTCGAACCTTCCTTTCGCAAATCATTCTGTTGTATTTTCTACGTTTATTTATTTTTCGGATGTGTTATAATAAACCGTTTAAGCCAAATCAGTAGTTATTTATTAATATCTAGAATACCGAATATAACTACATATTTATTCGGATAAGCCGTTGAGGTGATTTTAAACGAAAACGGCGCCATTTAAACCAGCCAAATATTATTAAATATTAAGGCGAATGAATTCTGAATGACTAATATTTTACTAGAAAATGTTCAAGCAGTCACATTTTTAACAGTATAGTGATAGCCGTATTCATTTTTCTCCGTGCACATTACGCATTAAACGTGCACATTACGCATTAAACGTGCACGTGCACATTACCTTAAAATAGTCGGAGATGTGTGAATGCGGAGCGATGCAGAGTGCAGACCACGAGACCACCCAACATGTGGTCGATGAACTTGTGACCCGATCCATTCGTTCCCCACTGGGATTGATGATGAGGTCTACAGGGCAACGCCTGAGGCCTTAGACTGACGCTTTATATTTCTAGAATGCTAGACTGACGTTAACGTAATGAACGAAGAAAGAAGCGTAACGAGAATATATGACGCAAGACAGGGCCGCCAAAAGACGACATTAAGTGAACCAGATACTTGATAACTTACCGATACACGGAGAAAACTTACCGATATAAAATATATATTCCTAATTTATTCAAAAAATATTTTCAACTTACACGTAATCCTGTTAACAACGGGACTGCAGGCCCCAAACGAATGATTTCGAAAATACTACCAATTGCCGAAAATTTTTGATTGCTGGTATTGTTAAAAAATTATATTGCGGCTTATGTTTTTTTGGGTATTTGAGACAGGGAGATACCATGACAAAATTAAGTAAGTAAACACATTTTTTTTACATACCTACATCTTCCCTCTTACTCAAAATTATTCTCGAATAGCTCCACCCAGTTAGGTTCATGCTGTGGGACGATGCAACATGATGCAACAAGACCTGCAAGAGTGTAGGTATAGGAAACGAATAATTATTATTCCAAATAATTTTATTCCCAACTAGTAAATAAATAATTTAGCGGTAAAAAGTGTCAGTTCGGTAGCACGTATGACAAGATATTTATTATTAGATTATTATTTTCTAGTTGGTATTGCGCTATGCTGGCGCGGATTGTCGGTACCTAAATGTAGATAACTAGTACGATTAATTAGATACGACACGATGCGATACGATTATACTACCCTAGCCAGGAGTACTCCTGTCCCCGTGCGACCGTTCCACCAGGGGGCAAAGATTTGTTAAGACTTGGAACACGTGCTCTGAGGATGGGAAGTTGTAATGCTCCGTATTGTTTTTGTGATTTTATTGTTCAAGGTATTCTATACAGCTTTTCGCTGTACAAGATGTTATGATTTTTGTAAATAAATTTATTTGTCATAAAATATATTAACGAATTCGTACCCCTTCCAGCAACTGGAATCGACTGTGTTACCGAACTTGCCAGATTCCAATCGTGACGGTTTAACATTTATTTCGTATATTTACTGTTGTAATATTGTACGATTTCGGAGAAATGCCTATATAGACGCATGTATACGTGACTGACACCAAAATTTGAATGAATTCATTGTCATCGATAACGAGTCTATCTGCCGAATTTCAGCTCGATCGGATGTCGGAATGTGGGTTAATTTCCGCTTCCAATATTTGCATCCATTCATTACCAAAAATAAACGTGAAATACAAATAGGTGAATTCGAAAATGAGAGATATTGAAAAATGGATAAAATTGAATTTAAAGCGGTTTTTTGTGGGAAAGCGCACAGGAGTACGTCAGTGGGAATGCGGCATCCCCAATTGGGTTAGGTCGTAAAGATGACGGTAATGGGGAAGGAAAGGTTAGATTTTGACAATAGCTCCACAGGACGCATTGAAGAAAATTTTCCCCTCAGGGCCTATGTCATCTTAAGGGATGTTGTACGGAGGGTCTTTTTAGGGATAGGAAGGAGAGAATTTTCTAGGAAGCAAAAATATATGAGTGGTGGCCAGGCATCTGGGGGTCAATGTATCCAGGAGTGACAGACATATGAATCCATCCCTCTCGCGATGGGTAGGGAGAATCCGGCTGGAGAGGTTAAAACGCCTCCCTCAACCAGTCTCTCCCGATCCGAACCGCCTCGCAGTAGGTGGGCAAATGCATCCACTGCCAAGACTTGACCAACCTCACCTCATGAGCCCAGGCACCCCTGCTAAGTCACCAAACGTAGCGAATAACTTCGGGCGACCTATGGCAGGGGTGTAGGTTATCCAATAAATAGTTGCCACCTATCAGCTGATAACTGATAAGCTTTAGCACGGAGATATTCACTTAAGCATAACGTTTCAATTATTTTTTTTATATGAACAAACATTGCGAGAACCCAACTCAAGATTATCAGACGATTTGCGAACGACTTGGACTAATGAAAATTAATAGCAATTATCGTCAGTAACTAATAGTAGTTATTGCCGCAGTTGGCGCAATTATCAACAGTAACTAACAATAATGTACTTTATCGGAGACCATATCGTAAATGATTGTAACTTGGTCTATAACTATGAACAGCTACACCGTATTGGGCTGGTTAGTTAGATCGAGTGGGAATTACATTATTTAAATCATCGTCACGATGTTTTACATGTGTCCTAGGATGGGATAGTGTTCTCTGGCTCCGTCCATTACGCCAGGCCGCGTAAAGTCAACGTAACGACATAAGTGACTTCATCACTTATGTCGTTAAGATTCTGACTTTATTTTAGAGATTTGCTAAGGTAAATTCAACCGTAGTGACGTGTATTGACACAGGGCCGAGCGTCGCATATTATTGTGTTTGTGCTTCTTCACTTATGTCGTTAAGATTCTGACTTTATTTTAGAGATTTGCTAAGGCAAATTCAACCGTAGTGACGTGTATTGACACAGGGCCGAGCGTCGCATATTATTGTGTTTGTGCTTCTTCACTTATGTCGTTAAGATTCTGACTTTATTTTAGAGATTTGCTAAGGCAAATTCAACCGTAGTGACGTGTATTGACACAGGGCCGAGCGTCGCATATTATTGTGTTTGTGCTTCTTCACTTATGTCGTTAAGATTCTGACTTTATTTTAGAGATTTGCTAAGGCAAATTCAACCGTAGTGACGTGTATTGACACAGGGCCGAGCGTCGCATATTATTGTGTTTGTGCTTCTTCACTAACGTCGTTAAGATTCTGACTTAATTTTTCATCATATTTAATTTGGCGGTTTCGTAGACGTAAATCAGATGTTGTTGTGTGAAAATTAATTTATTCCAACGATTATAAAATTATGTGAATTACTTGTTGCCTACAACAAGTTTAAAGCAGTCTGGTACTATCTTAACAAGAAGTAAATGGGCTGACAACTTATTAATGATTATTTTACAAATACATCGAACAAAAGAAAAATCTCAGTATTACGTAATTTTACTATATGTATCCTTATTCCAGGAACACACAGAAATGCACCTAAAGTAAACTTGTTTGATAGAAAATGACGTAGATTTTGTATTGCCAGCTCTCAGTTTAATTCCGAAACCGAATGGTGGAAAACAAAATCTCAAGGGCGAAAGAAGAACAGACCAAACACAGCCAAACGTATTTATAGCGCTGCGCGATTGGTGTGACTGGGATAGCTGGTCATGGAAAAATGACTCATTTGCTTCGGAGAAGCCATGGTAGTGTCTTGGGAGTTCGACGACCGGTCGACTGTAGCACTGTGTGCGATGTATTAAAAATAGAATATTTTCATCGAACTTGTTATACACGGTGTCCGGAAACTCGTAGTACAAGCGGGAAACTGGAGAATCTACACCACATGGGGAACCCAAATAAACATAAAGTTTTTTGATTTGAGCATTTTCACAAAAAAAAAAAAAAAACAAAAAAAATATTTTTCGGCTATTTTAGGGTTAAAGTTTTTTCTGGTGTTTAGGGTTCAACAATAGATGTTTTAACCCTGCAGAGCAGAAATATTTTAGGATTACACCGGATTAAATGAAGGGTGATTTCAAAATAATGCTTCAAATCCGAGTTTCTTCATTTGTTTTACTTTCAAATAGTTTTAATTAGTTGGGTACTTTGATCTTCAGTAATAATTTATAAGAATTTGATTAAAAAAAAAAAAAAAATCAACTTCTAACTCGATTTACTCGATAACGAAAACTCAAATCAAAAAAAAATATACTACAAAATCGACTCCAAATGTGATGTAGATTCACCAGTTTCCCGCTTGTACTACGAGTTTCCGGACTTCCTGTATATATGCGGAAAACTAAAGTTAAAGACGGATAAAGTTGTTTCGTATAATTCACATTTATTTCGACAGCCATAAAATAAAACGTAGCGTCATAAAACCACAAATATACAGAATGAAAACACTTCAGTGATAAAAAAACAACAAAGAATAGAAATAATGTTGTTGTATACTCTAACAACATTATTGCAATAAATTTTAAATTGAGTAAATATGATGTAAGCAGTATATTATTTGAAAAGTAGGAGTATACATTCATAGTTTTTCTCCGTTTGTCCACATCTTCAACAGAATTCGCTATGGCAATGCAGGTTGGGCACGCTATTTCCCCAACAGAATGATTTTTGCAAATGTGCTTGAATCATTTTAGACAGCTCATGAAAAAAGCTTAGGATGTCATTTTCACTTATTAAACGTGCCCTCCATAAATAAACAAGTGAACATTTATTCATATAAAATAAAAATATAGAACCAAAAAAATTATGAAGATTTTTTGACACGAGAAAGAATTTGAACGAATTATACTTACAAGTCAGGAACATAAGATATTAATACTATTATAAGCAAGAGCATGCCTCACGTGTTGCAATAACTAAAGACACCCGAATAGATGAGAAAGATACCACACATCTTGCTTCACACATCCTGGCGACTACGTGGGTAGTATCTCCACACTACCGTTACTATTTTGCGTGAAAACGTCTTTCGTTCGACACTGGGTATAATTTATGTTTTTCTTCTCAGCCTAATGCTTGGTAGTGTAATGTTTTCCCCGTCTCCCCTAGGTTCTTCATAACGGATTAATCTTTTGTTTACGTTTGATTGCAACTTCTCGCGGTTTATCAACCCTTCAATCTTAACGAATCAATATGTCACGTTGTGTCAATTTTTTGTTTCGACAGGGATTAATTCATTGAAGGATCCTTTTAATTGGTTGTGGTAACTTTGGTTCTTTTTAGATGAGGCGTGTTACATTCTGTATGGTTTGAAAATAAGACAATGACCGACTACCCTGATTTTAACTACCTTTTCCTACCTTGTTTGCTCGCCCAAACGTTTCCGGTTGCTGCAGTTGATAATGTGCTAATATAATGAGACAATTAATTACAAGTACATGAAATTCGCTATAGACAATTCAATTCAAGATGCACAAAATTCTAAGTTAATGATTTGACTATGGATTGTTAGTTTTGTGAGTTATTTCTATGAGTAGGTATTTTCGGGAATAGCTAGAGACAAAACATGTGTTGCTTTCGATTGGTCTCCGTCCAAATCCCATCCATCAACGTGACCAGCTCGAGAGCAGCCAAGTTGATGGTCCAATCCCAACACCTCCAGAAATGAATTGAATATCGCTCAGCGACAGATGAGATAATGACATGTTTTGCCTCCTGCCGGAGGGTGATGAAGGTGGAATGTGGGTCCTTGGTGGTAGCTTTTGATGTTGATGTTGATGATGAATGATGAAGATTCATCTCATACCGTTAGGTACAAGGAGCTGCTCCGGTCCGGTGGCATGATCGCCTGGTGTCAGGAACCATTTGGGTCACGTGGGTAGCGCGAGGTCTAGGTCGCGTCAACCTCCCCCAAATCGATGATGAGTTAAGCTTCGCCAGCATGCCGAAAATTAGGAGTCCACTCTACTAACCTCAAACATAAACATATACTGAAGTGGTTTGCATCAGCAACGTCAGGAGTTCGGGAGTCCCGTGAACACCCCTCTGGTTTACGCTCGTACGGATAATGATGAATTCAGCTTCAGTTTGTTCGACTTCGCCTCTGCAGTCACGCTACTCCAAATAGCTCCTGGCTCCAGTCTATACAGCTTCTCGTTCCAGTAGAGGTAATGACACATATTTATCATATGTACAATACCGAACATACTTCAAGTCTTTCGTTCACACTCAAAATAGTCATGTCAATATTTAATTTGGATGAGGGCGTCCATCCGACATAACGAATGTTTCCTAGACGGGAGATTTTACCCCACTTCAAAGTCATGGTCATTTGCTCTATCGTTTGTTACCCTCCGTTCGCTTCAAATATCAAAGAATGGTAGAAATTGATATCCTCGACTTCCGGCGCTAAGGATCAGGGATACTGGAATCATCAGGTCGTGAATCTGAAATCATCCGATCTCCGTCAGCTCAAACGGTTTCAGTCGGAGTCAATTTCCAACCTAATTCTGGATGACTTCTCCTCCTATAGTGGGGTAAGTACTTATTGAATTTGACAGGAAGGACGTCAGAAAGCGCCGAGATAACTTCATATTCGTCACGATCCCTTCGTTCTGTCAGCGAGAAAATCCTTCCCACACGCCAGACAAGAATAGCATAGCCATTACCCGCTTCGTTCCTTCGTCTACCAGCTAACTCAAGTAGGAAAGCCCATTAGCAATATTCGTTCCCTTCGATTTGAACTCCGTGAAAGCGTCCTCTCACCAGCTGAAAATACTCGAAACAGGGGTCTATTCAGGGTGACTATCTAAGGCTGGTCCGCCAAAACCTTCGACAGAAACCGGTGCTTTTACGGGAATAACTCAACCACACCAATAGCAGGGGAAAAAGCCGGCGCTGCTATACTAAAATAGACGTTATCTCGGTATCCAGGGTTATCGACTTTGCTAACACAAAAGTCCCTATTAGGCAAGCCAAATTACAAATTTCGTTCCCTTCGCTTTTGTCGCTTTGGTAAGATAGGACAGCCTACGGAAAATTCGTATACTTCGTCCCCGTCAAACCTATGAAAAATTAAAATCTCGCTTGATAGAATAGGAATGCCAGACAGATGCATTCTCTCGGCGGCTAGCCTCAATCCGCTGCGTTATTCCGATTCAAAAATGAATTAAAATTATGATGTTTGAATAAGTTATATGTAATTAAATATATTTTATGAATTCCGTATAGAATAAGTTGAATTGCCAAGGAGGATACGACAACTCATTGTCAAATAACAGGCATTGAAGCATTTAATTAACCGTTCTATCCGTTACTATTCCGCCCATAGGTATCTGATTGTTTCGACTAGTAACCGTTCTATCCGTTACTATTCCGCCCATAGGTATCTGATTGTTTCGACTAATAACCGTTCTATCCGTTACTATAAAAACACTGCATAAATACAATGGTTTGTGTTCTATAAATTTTGGCGCTAAATATAACTACTGGAGAATTATTAAATCATTTTAAATTGCATAAAATAGTCTAACTCATAAACAATGTCTATTGTTGGATGATCTAAAGGTTTTTTTTTTCTTTGAGTTTCGAAATGGCCGGGTCCCGGTCGGCCCCCACTTTAGGTGATTTATGGCCTCTTCTGCTAAACGGGTCCGCACTATATTATTCTGTTGAAGATTTTATTCTATAGTATTCAAGTTAAATACTCTTACTTCAAAATACAATTGAATTATTTGGTTTACATTAGGGAAATAAGTGTTAATAATTAGATTATAATAGACTTACCGATACATCTTAGTGTCAACAATCCAAATAATTATAAAGAACAAACACAGCCACATGCAGTGAAATACTCATGCTGTTAGAAAACCACACCTTCTACACTAAATGATTTTAGCTGCGTTCGCGTCCCGACGATTAACTCTTGTTGACGCGCTCCCTAGTTTGTACCGACTCGACTATTCTAAAACGCTGACCGATCCTGATTATTCCTGACTGTCTCCCAGACCTTGAAACTCTGACCCCCTTGACTCTATTTCCCGCCTCCCAACGTTTTCAAAACCTGACTCTCTTGAACCGCTTTTTTTTCACCCTCGACTATCGACTTTCTTCTTCCGTTCTTCAACGCTCACTCTCTATCCGCCCGCGCTCATTAACCACGACTATCGACTTCCTCCTTCCGATCTTCAACGCTGACTGTCCCGACCGTCTCCCCGCGCTTTCAAATCCAGACTCTCTCCCCAAACCAACCCCCCCAAATCGCCATATGCGATTTCTAATTTATGTTCTTTTGAATTCTGAATGCTTTTTGTATTCAAAAGACAGAAATGCACTAAAGGAACACATCAATTATGGCCCTAGAACCTGTCACATTAATTTTAAATCGTTTCAAAACCAATAAATTGTTACTTCTCCAGTAACATGTCTAATTCTTTGTTCAAAGGATGAAACTTGACTACCCCCAGTCCAGTGGCGTGTTGGCCCACCAGCATTTTAGCTCGGCTTACTATTATCAACCACCATCACGGAGGTCTCTGACGATACAGTGCATGTTCCTATTTTTTTTTCTCTACCCTAATAAATCTAAACACTTGTTTTAAAATCAGTTGTCCAACATCTTGTAATCTCCTATGTCGTGAGACCAACTGAAAATTTCTTTCCCACCATAATAAATCAACAATAAAAAAAATTTATCCCAGGGCGAGTCCATCACAGCTCCCTTCTGGAAAAATAATAGTGGGAGTAGATACGGAGATAAGCTATTGTCAGCTATTATTGTTCCATCAACTTAGCAGCAGAACACGTTTGAACTCGCCAATAATACATTTTTTTTTCAAACCTTCCTAGGTTTCACTTGCTCCCCACTGCCCTGTTCTTGTTGCTAAAATTGTCAAAACTCCTAATCCCTTTTACTTTTTTTTTTTTTTTTATATATATTTTTTTTCTACGAAAGATTTCCCAATCCGCCCCTGTCTCGCTCGACGTTCTTATTTTTTTTTTCCTTGGCCGCACGCTATCAGTTAAACCTCTGGTAGGTCCGTTATGGGGCCCTTTTGTTAACTTTTTGTGTGTTCCTGCTGTTGTTAATTGTTTTATGACTGAGCATACAGTAACCGAGATCTTGAGAGTTATTTCGCATTTTTAAGCGTTGGGTAATTTGTTTAGATTTTTTTAATTCATGTGAATAGGACTCCTTCTATATGAACAATCTATTAGTGTACCTATATGTTTTGCGGTAATTCAGTTCCGTCTAATTAGAGTGGATAATCTCTTTACCAATTTAATTGATAAATTATTTCTCGTAAAACCGTGTGCCTTATTTCCTATTCCTCCTTACAGGACGCCTAATAATAATAATTATTATTATTGAATAATTTATATTGCGCCGTTTTCGTGAAAAGCTAACTCAAGGAACCTAATATTGTAGTAGCTACTAATATTTTGATAAGAGTTTTGTTGAACAACTAAGTCGTATTATGGGAAAGGAAGTGTGGAGGGGGAGGGGAAGGAAAAAGGGGTAAACTATACAAATGAAATCTCTTTCAAACTTCGCTGTCTTACATTAGCCAAACAATAACGGTGAATGGTGATCAGAACTCAAACATTGACCTCAGCGTGTCTTAGGCTATACTCTAATAGCTGGCGACCCACTTCTCAAAGGTACCGTGACCTACCAGAACCCACCACGCCTGAAGGAAAACGAATTGAGACTTCCCAACACTTCCAGATACTGTTTCAGCGTATTCACTTCTGTGAACCTACTTTACTGTCTCTAAATGGGGAAAGTAATTGCATCCCATATCACGATGCTGACGCGAAAATGTGTCATGTAAGTTTCGTCTGATGAAGCCCTCCTTCCACGTGCTGTCAGACCTACACTTCACCTCTTAGAATCTGTTGTAATTAAGCCAAGATTGCGTTGGCTTACATCAGGTTCCAGGTCGACGCCATTGGAGTATTTGATAGAACTTTAACGGGTTTATTCCTACGGAATATCGCGCGAACATCTCTTCCACATAACCTTGCAGGAACCTCGCAGGTTACCTTCAGCTAGACGCCTTCAACAGCGAATTACGCTCTTTTCATCCCAGAGTCACTCATGTCTTCTCACCCTGTCTGTCATTCCCTTTTTCATTGCATAAAACCGCGAAAGGATGTAGCTTTCAGTACGCCGCGCTGAACTGCCCAGTTTATGTTGGAGCCCCCGTCCTCATGATAGCGCAGGAAAAGAACCCATTTCGGCTTGCTAATATTTGTGTGATATTATTACAGCGAAACTATCTAATTCTCCAATTATGAAGTTTAATCGTTGGTCGAAAATCGGGACAGGGAAAGGTTTAGTAATGTTGATGACACTACCGAGGTAATTAATGTTGAATTGGTGGGGAGTCTGAAAAAGTATCAGGGAAACCCTAGGTATAAATATGTTTATATGTATACATATTTTTTTTTCACGAACCCTTTATTCATAATACGCAACTTTTATTAGAATGTTAACACTCGTGTTTCTATTACGTTTCAGGAATCCTATTATTATTCAATCGTTTTGAATTGAAGGCCCCTATCGACTTTTGATTTTACATTCGAACTGTGCTTAAGATGAGTTAGATTATTTTTTTATTATTAAATTATGTTGATCCCTCCGTTTATTATTGTAGTACATATTTTTTGTTTTATTTGAAAGGAATTTAATTGTTTTATTTACAAAACTTAATCACTGATTCACGCCGTAATGTCCTCATCATCACTTTATTCAATTAGCAAGTTAGGTTATATCAAAATTGAATCAATTTATTGTAGATATTCACTGCACAAGGACACGGCCTTCTTCTCATGGAAGAATACCCGTTAGAGAACGAAGCCATAAGTACTCTACTAATGCGCACTTTTATTGTTCACTAAATTTTTTCTAACTTTTAAGATAATATAAACCTGTTCCGTCGACCCACTTATAACGGTCAAGTTCGTAATAAGTGTCGTAATAAGCTATTATTTATTTTTGTCCCCGGGAGGGTCCGGTCTAGTAGTACAATACATCTTTGTTTAGATTTTACAACCGTCTTAACTTTCTCACCGTACGTCTATTATTGACTTTAAAATGTTTTGTTTAAATTGCACTCTCCCTTCCGTCTCATTTCAAAGTTGAACTTCAAAAAAAACTGTTATCATAAGTGATTTTTTTTTTTTTTTGTTGTCCCTGGTTTTCTACCCCCAAAGTAACACGGGCATGTGCCTAGCATGGCGGTCGAAAAAATCCTAAATGCATTTAATAAATAATTTCAATGAATAAGGAAACATAAAAAAAAAGTTTTATCTGTTAATTCAGTCCTTATCGGAGGTTGGACATCAGCCTCTAGAATGAACTGGGTTTGTGTCTACTACTTGAAGAAACTATTTTCTCCCTCCACAATGTAATACCTTTAATAAATATGTCTTATCGGAGGTTGGATGACAATACAAATTTTTTTTTTTTTTTTTTACAATTTTATTTAAAATTTAAATAATCTAATTTATTCCCTACTGATAAATTCACGGATATTTTTACTACGGATACAATTTTATTTGAAGTTTAAATAACCTAATTTATTCTCGGCTTATAATTCACGGATATTTTTATTTCGGATATTTAGCATTTAAAGCAAATAAACTAATGCGCTGGTGTTAGGTCTACTACTGAAGGAACTATTTTCTCCCTCCACAATGTAATACCTTTACTCACTATGTCCTATCGGAGGTTGGATAACATCATAAAATTTCGGTCGTATATTTTTATTTGGAATTTAAATAAACTGATTTTTACCCTACTGATAAATTCACGTATAGCTCAACTATTACTGTAGAAATTCACTACTTTTCGCAGTTTTGTATTTAAAATACTGAACTATTAGCCCTGGCTTTTTATATATTTTTTTCATTGTCTTGAACCAAACAGAATGTAAAACATTTTAAAACCCCACCTCCTGGTCACGGCACCACTGTAATGTTTTCCCCGTCTCCCCTAGGTTCTTCATAACGGATTAATCTTTTGTTTACGTTTGATTGCAACTTCTCGCGGTTTATCAACCCTTCAATCTTAACGAATCAATATGTCACGTTGTGTCAATTTTTTGTTTCGACAGGGATTAATTCATTGAAGGATCCTTTTAATTGGTTGTGGTAACTTTGGTTCTTTTTAGATGAGCCGTGTTACATTCTGTATGGTTTGAAAATAAGACAATGACCGACTACCCTGATTTTAACTACCTTTTCCTACCTTGTTTGCTCGCCCAAACGTTTCCGGTTGCTGCAGTTGATAATGTGCTAATATAATGAGACAATTAATTACAAGTACATGAAATTCGCTATAGACAATTCAATTCAAGATGCACAAAATTCTAAGTTAATGATTTGACTATGGATTGTTAGTTTTGTGAGTTATTTCTATGAGTAGGTATTTTCGGGAATAGCTAGAGACAAAACATGTGTTGCTTTCGATTGGTCTCCGTCCAAATCCCATCCATCAACGTGACCAGCTCGAGAGCAGCCAAGTTGATGGTCCAATCCCAACACCTCCAGAAATGAATTGAATATCGCTCAGCGACAGATGAGATAATGACATGTTTTGCCTCCTGCCGGAGGGTGATGAAGGTGGAATGTGGGTCCTTGGTGGTAGCTTTTGATGTTGATGTTGATGATGAATGATGAAGATTCATCTCATACCGTTAGGTACAAGGAGCTGCTCCGGTCCGGTGGCATGATCGCCTGGTGTCAGGAACCATTTGGGTCACGTGGGTAGCGCGAGGTCTAGGTCGCGTCAACCTCCCCCAAATCGATGATGAGTTAAGCTTCGCCAGCATGCCGAAAATTAGGAGTCCACTCTACTAACCTCAAACATAAACATATACTGAAGTGGTTTGCATCAGCAACGTCAGGAGTTCGGGAGTCCCGTGAACACCCCTCTGGTTTACGCTCGTACGGATAATGATGAATTCAGCTTCAGTTTGTTCGACTTCGCCTCTGCAGTCACGCTACTCCAAATAGCTCCTGGCTCCAGTCTATACAGCTTCTCGTTCCAGTAGAGGTAATGACACATATTTATCATATGTACAATACAGAACATACATAAGTCTTTCGTCCACACTCAAAATAGTCATGTCAATATTTAATTTGGATGAGGGCGTCCATCCGACATAACGAATGTTTCCTAGACGGGAGATTTTACCCCACTTCAAAGTCATGGTCATTCGCTCTATCGTTTGTTACCCTCCGTTCGCTTCAAATATCAAAGAATGGTAGAAATTGATATCCTCGACTTCCGGCGCTAAGGATCAGGGATACTGGAATCATCAGGTCGTGAATCTGAAATCATCCGATCTCCGTCAGCTCAAACGGTTTCAGTCGGAGTCAATTTCCAACCTAATTCTGGATGACTTCTCCTCCTATAGTGGGGTAAGTACTTATTGAATTTGACAGGAAGGACGTCAGAAAGCGCCGAGACAACTTCATATTCGTCACGATCCCTTCGTTTTGTCAGCGAGAAAATCCTTCCCACACGCCAGACAAGAATAGCATAGCCATTACCCGCTTCGTTCCTTCGTCTACCAGCTAACTCAAGTAGGAAAGCCCATTAGCAATATTCGTTCCCTTCGATTTGAACTCCGTGAAAGCGTCCTCTCACCAGCTGAAAATACTCGAAACAGGGGTCTATTCAGGGTGACTATCTAAGGCTGGTCCGCCAACACCTTCGACAGAAACCGGTGCTTTTACGGGAATAACTCAACCACACCAATAGCAGGGGAAAAAGCCGGCGCTGCTATACTAAAATAGACGTTATCTCGGTATCCAGGGTTATCGACTTTGCTAACACAAAAGTCCCTATTAGGCAAGCCAAATTACAAATTTCGTTCCCTTCGCTTTTGTCGCTTTGGTAAGATAGGACAGCCTACGGAAAATTCGTATACTTCGTCCCCGTCAAACCTATGAAAAATTAAAATCTCGCTTGATAGAATAGGAATGCCAGACAGATGCATTCTCTCGGCGGCTAGCCTCAATCCGCTGCGTTATTCCGATTCAAAAATGAATTAAAATTATGATGTTTGAATAAGTTATATGTAATTAAATATATTTTATGAATTCCGTATAGAATAAGTTGAATTGCCAAGGAGGAAACGACAACTCATTGTCAAATAACAGGCATTGAAGCATTTAATTAACCGTTCTATCCGTTACTATTCCGCCCATAGGTATCTGATTGTTTCGACTAGTAACCGTTCTATCCGTTACTATTCCGCCCATAGGTATCTGATTGTTTCGACTAATAACCGTTCTATCCGTTACTATAAAAACACTGCATAAATACAATGGTTTGTGTTCTATAAATTTTGGCGCTAAATATAACTACTGGAGAATTATTAAATCATTTTAAATTGCATAAAATAGTCTAACTCATAAACAATGTCTATTGTTGGATGATCTAAAGGTTTTTTTTTTCTTTGAGTTTCGAAATGGCCGGGTCCCGGTCGGCCCCCACTTTAGGTGATTTATGGCCTCTTCTGCTAAACGGGTCCGCACTATATTATTCTGTTGAAGATTTTATTCTTTAGTATTCAAGTTAAATACTCTTACTTCAAAATACAATTGAATTATTTGGTTTACATTAGGGAAATAAGTGTTAATAATTAGATTATAATAGACTTACCGATACATCTTAGTGTCAACAATCCAAATAATTATAAAGAACAAACACAGCCACATGCAGTGAAATACTCATGCTGTTAGAAAACCACACCTTCTACACTAAATGATTTTAGCTGCGTTCGCGTCCCGACGATTAAATCTTGTTGACGCGCTCCCTAGTTTGTACCGACTCGACTATTCTAAAACGCTGACCGATCCTGATTATTCCTGACCGTCTCCCAGACCTTGAAACTCTGACCCCCTTGACTCTATTTCCCGCCTCCCAACGTTTTCAAAACCTGACTCTCTTGAACCGCTTTTTTTTCACCCTCGACTATCGACTTTCTTCTTCCGTTCTTCAACGCTCACTCTCTATCCGCCCGCGCTCATTAACCACGACTATCGACTTCCTCCTTCCGATCTTCAACGCTGACTGTCCCGACCGTCTCCCCGCGCTTTCAAATCCAGACTCTCTCCCCAAACCAACCCCCCCAAATCGCCATATGCGATTTCTAATTTATGTTCTTTTGAATTCTGAATGCTTTTTGTATTCAAAAGACAGAAATGCACTAAAGGAACACATCAATTATGGCCCTAGAACCTGTCACATTAATTTTAAATCGTTTCAAAACAAATAAATTGTTACTTCTCCAGTAAAATGTCTAATTCTTTGTTCAAAGGATGAAACTTGACTACCCCCAGTTCAGTGGCGTGTTGGCCCACCAGCATTTTATCTCGGCTTACTATTATCAACCACCATCACGGAGGTCTCTGACGATACAGTGCATGTTCCTATTTTTTTTTCTCTACCCTAATAAATCTAAACACTTGTTTTAAAATCAGTTGTCCAACATCTGGTAATCTCCTATGTCGTGAGACCAACTGAAAATTTCTTTCCCACCATAATAAATCAACAATAAAAAAAATTTATCCCAGGGCGAGTCCATCACAGTAGCCATACACGTTTGGGTTTGTAGGATGGTTATGCATGTACATGCATAACCATCATGCAAACCCTAGTGTGTATGTAAAAAACTGTACAGTTATCGATGCATGTACATGCAACCTAACAAATACCAAAATAGATATTTTTTGCCGCTCGGTTATGTTTGCGCGCATGCATAACCGAGCGTGTGTGGCGGCCGCTCATGCTTGCATGCACAGTTCTCAGTCATTCTCAGTTCTCAGTGTCCAATATTCTGTGGTAGTGGATGTAAATCTCAGTTCATTCATCAAATTTATATGAGAGAACTGTTTTAAAGCCAGTGTTTACACCACTCAGTGCGATCTCTTTTTCTTGTCCTTTTCTTTGTTACAAGTATTAAGCCATGTACAGCTATCACATCGTCGTCGTCCATTATTGGCGATACAGTGCACAGCAGATTAGGAAAATGTCTTACAATACCTTACACCGTCACTTAGCTGCAACTACCTTTAACTGAGAGTTTATAGGAAATTTTTCATGCAAACCCTAACGTGTATGTGTTTTATTAAACTCGGTTATGCATGATTGTTATGCATGTACATGCATAACCATCATGCAAACCCTAACGTGTATGGCTACCATTACGGAGTTGTTGATTCTTTATTCGCGCGAGTGAATTTCGAGGCGTAAGCGCACTGACAAGCAACATACGTCACATGGATCCAAATCGTTCAATGAATTTGTAAAATAAACATTTGATAAAATGTCACCCAATTTACTTCTTGTTAAGGCGATGCACTACGTCGTGTAATATTTTAAATTGAGCCGCTATCAATAACAACACTTACGTAGATGGCGATAAGGTTTAAATTCCCGCTTAACACCATCCGTATGTTTTGATTTATGCAAGAAAAAAACATGGCCAAAAAGTGCCTTTTATTTTATTTTGTGGATGTTCAGGCATAAATATTAAAAAAAAAATCGATCATTTTATAAATAACTTAATTTTCCACATTATACAATAAAATCATAACAGTAAATGGGTTCGTAAGTAGGAGATTTTGAACTTTAAAGCAGTTTTCATAGGCATTTACATTATTTTTTTCTGGGCTTATAAAAAGACTTATCTAAAAAATACTCGATTATTTCAAAGGCCCAAATGTATTCTACTCGCAGTATTTAATTAAAGCATCTGAATCATTTCCAGGCGACCAAATTTTCAAACCAAAAACACATGATTTTGCATTACTACGTATGGCATCGCCTTAAGATAGTACCAGACTGCTTTAAACTTGTTGTAGGCAACAAGTAATTTACGTAATTTTAAAAACGTTGGAATAAAATAATGTTCATACCATCACATCGGATTAACGTCTTAGTAACTTAACCTTAATTTCAGGATTCCAATTTTGTTTTCTTTAATGCTACGTTTATCTAAATGGATTGTTAAAATTTACATGCAAAAATTTTCAAAACAGTTTTCTCATAAACAGACCATGTCCGCATAAACAGACCATGTCCGCATAAACACCTTTCCCGAAACTGTGCGCCATTACCAGTAAGTATCTCGCATCGTATTGTATCACAACAATACCATAAAACCACAAAAACCACAAGTTATGTAAGTATTGTTATAAATGACCTTGACCTCATATGCATTGACTCACCATTGTTGCAATAAAGTTCGATAACACTTGACACGCTTTGAATGAATGAAATTGTTACTCATCTATTGGCGCCATTGATGGTTGTATTTAGTTTATGATTGGCGCTCTATAATTACGATTAATACCACTCTCCATTGTCCTGAATAAATAATATAGGAACTTTTTAAGTGAAAGCCTTTCATTTTTTGCGAGTCTAAGTGAAGCAAGTTCAAATAATTTTGTTTGTCTTTACGGAATTGAAGTCAATGACTCTTCTCTAAATAGTATAAAATAAAGTCGCTATTCGCGTCTGTCTGTTTGTGCGATTAGTTCTTCTAAACTACGCAACGGATTTTGATATCACTTTTCAGGTTTTCACTATCATTTAGAGAATCTCTTCCGGAAGGTTTATTTATGTAATACAAATATATTGTATTTATAGAAAGTAGAGAAAAAGTCGACGTATATACTAGAATTCACAAACTCAAAAGTTCACTCCAAATCATTCACAACCCGAGCAACTCCAGGTACACGTCAGTGAGTTAAATATAATATAACAAATAATAACAGAGTGGAAGATACTACCAGTATCGCCCTGGTGTAAGACCACCATTCAGAATTGAAACGTTGCTCCAAATGGCTTTAGCCGTGTTTAGTGACTAGATCTGAATAGCCAGTTACTTCCCCACCTTCCTCTTTCCTTTCCCCACCTTCCTCTTTCCTTTCCCCACTTACCTTCAGCCTCGCAACATCCCCCAATTGGGGATGCCATAGTCTCACTGGCTCCAGACGGGAGCAGTTGGGACTCTTGTGAGGTATTTACTATAAAAAAAATACAAACATAAAAACGTGTGAATAGCATCCGAGCAATTTTTTTTGTATGAGAGTCTTTTACGTTTTTAATTTCAGTAACAAAGAATTTTTGAAATCTCTTTCTGTGGTGCTGTAAATAGGCAATTATATAATGTTAAATTTCCGGAGTTATTTTTGGAATGTTTTTAGTAAGAATTTATCTAGTAGTAAACGCGTTTTAATTTCAAGGGCGGTAAATACATTAAGCCTGGGAAATCTCACAATAAGACGTAGTTACGGTAAGATTTCCAGAACAATTAGGGGTGGTTACCCCGGGCATAGTAACTATAGAGAGCACCATTTCAGAGCGCTGTTTCCCCGCAGGTGTAACAACTGTAAACAACTCGATCTTGGCACACACTCCTTACTTCAACTACGTTCATTCAAGACTCAAGAATAGATTCACTTGGTCGTGCCAGGTCTTCTTTGAGCATCCCCGATTTCTTCTTCCATTCTTGTTTGTGTCATATATCCGGATAAGTGACATATCCTGGCTTCAGTTAGTGTTTGGCGCCCATTAACATGTAAGTCAATTGCCCTGGGTTATTGTTTTGTTTATAAATAACATTCAAAATGATGATCACACGATTGCAAATAGGCGATAATTGCCTTATCAACTGACGCCCGCCGTGGTGACCCTCACATTTATTCCCTTTACACGTTTTTCTTCGATCATTCCCTCTACAGTCTCCAACCTTGTAAACGTCCCTTTATTAATCGTACTCATTACGTTTACATCAGCCATGTACCTATTTTTTCCAAATCTTTACATTTCAACACGGTCATAGAAGATTTTAGTGATTTAATTTCTACGGCATTCAGTCTACTTTAATATTTCCTCTGCCTGTTCCATGCCTCACTGCTATAAACCAGAATTCGTATCGGCACTTCTTTGTTATTATTTATTTGCACACGCAAAGGCTTGTGCAAATAAATAATAACAAAGAAGTGCCGAAGTGACTGCCAGCTTCGCTTCTCTATACATTTCTTTATAAGGGCCAATCGGGATGAGCCTCGAAAGTAAATATTGAATTTTCCTAAAAAAAACGTTTTAACAGTTGGTACAGGAGTACAACAAAACATTTGCGGAACCTTTGCTGAGATTAAATATGTTGGTTCTAGGGATAATTTAATATGATAATAATTAATTGAATAATGATGTCGGTGTCCTGGGCAAAAGTGCACACACCTCGGGAGGTGATTGAACACGATATTGGAAGTAAAAAAAATAACTTTTTTAGTAATTTTAATGTTTGCAGGTTCAAAAGTTGAATTATTTGTATGGAGAAAATACACACAAGAGTAATTGCAGTATCGAACATTGATATTCTGGCTCAAATCAATCTTTTTTTGGCAGAATCTCTCACTCGGGAACATCGCCACAATATGTTGTATTGTCGAGCGAGTCGTACAAATCTGTAAACAAATTTCCACGTGAGGAGAGCGACCGGCTATCTGAATACGGTGAATAACAAAAGCGACGTATCCTTCGAAACCTACAATGGGTTTGCAAGGTTTTTAGGAATACTTGCTCATTGTTTCGACGAAAATTTTGCAATGAATTCGATACATTATTATGTTATTTAAAAAAAACATGAGCACATTTTCATCAGTGAGCGGCATCCACTTCAGTAACATAATACTCTATGGAAGTAACCAATCCCTTATCCCAAAGGCATTTAAGAGGAATAGGCCGTCGCCGCCGGTTGAAAATCTAATCGCTTAATTAAAATCACGTAGGTAGCCATTAATTAAGACATTCCCTATCTTGATACATTCAGTACATTGAATACCTTAGTTATTGAATCGTTATTATTACCTGAATCCAATTGTTATTTTTTATTATTGCTTTGGAATCAGAACATGCTCTCCAATACTAAAATAATATCCATTTGACTTTCTCCAGGCTCAGAATTATAAAGTAGAGAGTTCAGTTTGCGTGTGCAAATAAATAATAACAAAAACGGTGTTTTTTCGCTTTTCTTAATTTAAAAAAAATAAAAATATTTTGTTTATTGTAGTTTTGTAACCGTCGGAAAATCTCCAGGGCAAGTAAATTAATTTGAAAGTTAACAATTAACATAAATATTTATCACAAGTACATAACTAATACTACCTAATGTTAAACGCACCCATTGAAAAATAATAAATGCCCTGGTGAAAGACTACAATCCAGTACCGAAATGACTTTAGCTGTATACAGCGATTAAATCCGAATAACCACGTACTTCCTATTATTCATCTCCTTCCCCTCCCCATTCCAATCAGGCTCACAATATGAACAACGCTGATGATGGTCCTGATCCGGCAATGTCTCCTCCCTGTGATCCAGGCAACTGCATATTCCATTGAAATACCGGTAAAAAATAACACACCATTCTCCTCTTCAATATACGTTCTCACGGTCACAATGCGTCTATTAAAATAGAGATTTTATTATCTGCAAACAGAGAGAGTCCTACGTGCCATTTGTATTGCCGACCAGTCATAAAGAAATTATTTAAAAGAGAAGATAATACAATTTTTAGTAACTTTTTTGAAAACAAAGAAAATACAAATAAATCTAAAAGAAATACAAAACAGGAAAAGGCACAGAAAATTAAAAGGTATCGAATCCAGGATCTGTCTTACATTTTATATATTATATTAGATGGTGATATTGTTCACTCTGAATGTGAAATATGAGATCGACAAAAATGAAGTGAAATTAGTAAAAGTAGGTCACAATGGTCGAGTGGATTCAAGCATTGTTCCGATAAAACAGAGATCCTGGCTTCAATTCCCACTTGCGACCGTTACCTTCGTATCTTCTGCACCTTTCGTATTTCATATTTAGTTATTGATTGTATACTTGATTAGCATTAATGATTAATTTTACGTTGGTGAAAAAACCTCCAAAAAATATTTATTTATAAAATGAAATCTGTTCCTGAGTTTAACGTGGTGTTGAGGATAGTGGATACCTAAGATTCCTAAAAATTCTCACGTATTGCTTTGTTCCACAGCGGAGGTTTTCTTAAAAAGATGATTGTAAACAATATTCTCAGGGGAAGGGCTGCCATAAATGTCAGAAACTGTTTTTTTTTTTACCGGGAAATAATCCTAAAAAATGTCTATAGTATTCCAATAAAATTATATTATTGTTCCTCAGTTTAACGTGTTGTTGAGGATAGTAGATACCTACGATTCTTAAAGATTCTCACGTTTGTTCCACAGCGGATGTTTTCTCAAAACATGATTGTCAACAATATTCTCAGGGAAAGGGTTGCCATAAATGTCAGAAACTGTTTTTTACAGGGAAATGGTCCTAAAAAGTGTTGTGTATTAAAAATTACAATATTTTTCTACTGGTTAAACTCATACTGCATACTAAAATCTCAAATCATATCTGCCTGCATAGTATTATGTCAAATTGTAAATAACTAGGTTCCCCGTGTACCTACTAACTTCAAACTAATGTTTATTTATTTACATAGTTTTATACAATATACTCAAGTGTAATAACAGTGCAGTACATACGTATGCCTGAATTTATAACTTATTAAAAATGTTGGGCAAGAAAAAAAAATTTATTGATTTAATTTTTTTATTAAAAATTAATATAAAAGTATCAATTCAATTTGACACCTTGAACCATCGAACCAAACGCTCTTATTTCACATCCAGAGGTAAACAGTTTTACCAAATAGTCAGCTCCATTCAATTACAAAAAATACGAATTTTCTCCACAATGGGAGACAGAACGCCTCACAAATCTGTTTTGACCACCCACTTCTAAACTAATTGTTGTTGCATACATGTACATATTTAATGACATAAATGATACTATTCTGTGGTTCCGTCGATATACTTATTAAGCTTGAAATGATACGATTCAAATATTTCACTTGATCGTGCCATGTTATCCAGGGGATATTAACAAAACTTCAAGTTTTTACTTCGTCTATTTTTTTAATCTAATCTCTTTCTTCTACAATTAATGCTAATGGTATATTTTGACTTACTCGTGTAGAAGTCCGATCACTTTAGATTAGTGAAACCGTAAGAAAAACTTTATGAAATTTATAAATTTTTTTTTCCACTTCTATCTATCTAAAATGCCCAATACCACTAAAGCGCCCGCGAATACTTGGCCCTGTGTTTGTCAACAATTTTTATTTAAAAAAATAACATCATCTTCGTTAGACTTTTATCGCACATGAAAAATAATTATTGACAGCCAAAACATTTATTTTGGTATAGTTTTTAAATGTACGTTCGAGTGGTTTTATTTTGAAGTCTTATTTCTTAAAAAAACATGGAGAAGGTGTACACATCACATTCGCGTTATAAGACCTGCGAAAGCAGAAGGGTTGAGCCAAAATTGGGATGGGTGTCAACCCTACATCCTGAACTCGCGCCGATCACCATATTTCCGGATTTCTTTACTTTGTCCGACACTTTAATGCAATGAGAACACGTAAAGCGATCGCAGAGGTAAGCTCCGAACATTTGAGAAAAAAAAAACAAAGAGAAATATCAGAGGAAAAACAGAACGATATTTTCTCAATCACTGAACAAATTCCTTGAAAGATTATTATTGTTTTAAGTGTAAGAGTACGGCTTTGTAATTTATTTATTTACCAGACTCGTAACGCCATAAACACTAGCGATCAAATCCTTGCATAAAGTGTTATTAATTATAATGCTTAAAACGAATTGCCGAGCAAGGGCCATACTAGGCCCTACCTTGTATATAATATATGTTACTGCAATGAAATTTATTTTTTCTCATGTAAAACATTACGTTTATGCTGACGACACTGCATTAGTTATTTCACGTGAGGATTTATTAATAGCGAGTACTTAACTGCAAATTGACTTAGTCACTCTTCAAAAATGGTCACATGATGCAGGTTTAATAATCAATGCTAAAAAAACGAAGCTTATGCACATCAAATCTCCTCATAATAACATCACCATAACTCATTTCATTCATACATTATTTCTCATGATTTTAAATGCATCCATAACTTTGTAATACAACCATGCTCATGCAAAAATATTGAACTTGTTTCAAAATACTAGGCTTAACAATTGATTATAATTTTAAATGGGATATACATATACAAAAAGTGTGCACACGGCTTAGAGCTATAGTGAGCAAACTTTATAGATTGGTTCCACCAAATACCCTTAGAATTGTATACCTGTCATTGGCGGAATCCATAATAAGATATGGAATTACTTCATGTGGACATTCAACAAAAACAAATCTCCTTTCAGTCCAAAATGTACAATATTCTTTGGTAAAAGAAATGACGTACCAAAGTCATTACTATACAATTATGTAAATTTATTTTCTGTTCGTGATTTATTGTGGCTTAAAATTGCAGTCAGCATACATCTCAATCTGAACATAATAAAATAGTGACACCAAACGATGGAGTAGTTCCCAGATAGCTGAATAAATACGGCCAAAGAACTCTAAAATGCCTCGTTCCAATAATTTACAACATGTTACCAAACTCATTAAAAAGCTGTGAATTGACTCACAGAAGGAAAATGGTTATGTGAAAGAATTTTTTTGTACTAATGTAATTATGTGTATAATTTATGTACTTGTTAAAATTGTATATGTATTTAAAAAGTAATTGTTAAAAGAACCCGTTGACAAACTGATATCAATCAGTTTAACGGGACTTAATAGTAAAAAAATGTATATTTGAAAGTTAATAAAATAATAATAAATCGCACAAAATCTAAAATTCGTATATTTTACCCAAACATACTTGTAATTACATATCTTGTAATGAACATCTTAAACGGGTTCGAAGAAATGTCAATTACGCCAAATGTTGAAGATATTCGCATCTAGCTTGCGAAAGACATAACACTCCTGTTGTATGGTGAATCACAAATTTAATAATTAAAACCTTAATTTCTTCGACTATTATTTCGCGGAAGTAATTGATGGCGTAATCGTCTTTCATGTTCAAATAATTCAATTTATTTTGGGAATAAATCATTTATTTTACATTCGTAATTTTTTCAACACGATTCACAAGATGTTATTTTATAAAGAATTTATATTATATTCTTCAAAATTTGGGTTAGTAAAACCAATAAAAAGTTTCGTTAACGTTAACAAAACAACCTGTAGGTATCAGCTATTGAAAAACAAGTTTATGACAAGATAAATCAGTTAACTGTGAAGCTCAAACAAAAAAAAATCAGATTAAACGGTAATACCCACATTAACCCCTCAGTTTAAAAATAATGATCCGAATACTGATGGGCATATTTGGATCGGCCTATGAGTATTGGGGTGTGGCCTAAAAGTGGTGGGGATACTGATGAGCGTACTTATCTTGCCGTTACACGCGACGGTATACTGGCGTCAGTATTATCAGTAATGATGCGAGAATCCCGCTCAATATGCTTTAATGTAGTTTTTTGTATGTGAAACCGCACAAGAGTCCCAACTGCTCCCAACCGTCTGGATCCAGAAAGACTATGGCATCCCAAATTGGGATATATTGTTAGGCAGAAAGTAGTCGGGAAGGGAAATATGAAGGTTAGGAAGTACCTGGCTATTAAGATCTGGTCACCAAACACGGCCAAAGCCATTTCAAGCAACGTTTCAATTCTGAATGGTGGTCTTACACCAGGGCGATACTGAGAGTATTTTCCATTCTGGAAAGTGCCGCAAGTATATTTTATATTATTTTAAATGAATAAATTATTAAATAACACAAATTCTTCATATGAAATTTACTTGCGCAAGCATTTAGGATTTGAACCCGCGACCTTCGGATTGCTAGTCAAGAGCTTTAACCCCTCAACCACGGAGACATTGAAAACTGTAAACCTCTATCAATAAACTAATAATAATTGATAGCTAATGAAATACAACTGCTAGCCAGCCCATTGCCCAACTTAGAAAAAATATATTAGCGGAATGTTTAAGACGAGTCTAAAACAAAGAAACATGCAGCGCGCTATCGGATGACAGACCTGCCCATGTTTATTTATGGAATGCGGTGGAATCCTCCATTAAAATAATCTAAAATAAAGTGGGAAGATAACGTGATTAAATCGTGTTTATTATTCGATGCGCGGCCGGCGTAATTTATTTTTAATAAACGCCATTTTTCGGGGCTTTTACGTGTGATTATTAAGAAATATACATTATTTATTGTACATAACTGAATTGCTTCATTAACAACATTTTATATTTGTTTAAAGATGTCTAATTTAATGGACAGACCTAACATCTCAAATGTTTTTAGAGGGATCCCTAGGGGAGTTACTAATTCATACCGCTAATTTATAATTGAAAAACGTTGAATAAAAGTTTTCAAACTGTTTTACATGAAGTATTTTGATGGCATGGTCCCGTTTTTTTATTAATTTTAAACATAATAACTTACACCCGTAGGGATCTCGCTAGCAACTTTTGAGATTTTAGTTAGTACGTTCATCAGAAATAATTAAAATGTGAGCTTCGAACAAATCCCCGTTATTAGAGTTTTATGTCGCGAATGAGTATTGCAATTAAAACTTGCAATATATATTTTTAAACATTTTGTGTATTTAGTAGTAATGTATAGGTAGATTATTATCTACATTTTAACATATAATATACCAACAGTTACAGGTATTAATTTAAATATGACAACTTTGTTAATAATTAAGACTGTAATCATAACTAAACAGATTGAATAAAGTTTTGAGAAAATTTGTTTGTACTTCCTACTAAAAATTCTCGACCAGTATGCATGCCTTACTGTTTGCTATTCGACCGAGTAGTGGCTGAGTTGAAAAATGTGTCTGGTTCCCACCCACGCGTCTTTGGTGCAATTCCTCCAATGGCTAAATTCTCTATCATTGCACAGTTAACACCATCCGCTTGTAATGATGGTAGTGATACGCCGATTTTAAAACAATTTTTGTCTCAGATGGAGTTCCAACAGCAATCTTTGAACTTGAAGATAGTTATTTACTTAATCTATTTGCTATAACTATTACAAAATAACACAGAGAAATACGATTTTTCCTATCATTATCAATCCTGAACTGACGTAATCGATATCTTCGGTGACACTTTCCTTCGCAGTTATCTTAATTGTCTTTCACATGACTTACAGTAGGTACCTCCACATCTTGACGGGAAAAGTTTTTTTTGCCATTTCTTCCCGACACGTCATGCTCTGATAATATAATGTTCATTTCCCAAAACTGTCCTGAAGTCCATCAAGATATCCCATTTACGAATGTATCTATACAGGATGTCCCGGGGAAAGTACAAAAACTATGGGAGGTGATTCTACATGATGGTAGAAGTAAAAAAGATTAATAACTTTTTTCAAAATTTCTTTTTTTTTCCTTGCAAAAATAAATTTCCTTAAAAGTATTATTTTCTCCAAACAAAAAAATCAACCTTTGCACTCGATAATTACCTTAAAAAGTTAAAATTTTGAAAAAAAAGTTTTTTATTTTTTTACTTGTACTACCTGTATTATATATGTAGTATAATATTAAAACCAGCTATCCATTTTGTCGATTCCGCTAGAGTTTCAATACCATTTTCTCGAAATATAGACTAAATATGAATAGTAAACAACATTCTTTTGATGTTGACGATGCGAATAAAAACTAGTTTTAATGACCTAAAATTTTCACAGGGTAAAGCTGTCCAATTTCAGAAAGCCAACGCTCGCTGTTCCAGATAGCGGACATGCTGCTTCTTCTTCGAACGGTTCCTCTTGCTAAGGATCGTGAATCCAACTCCAATTTGAACTTCCATAGTGAACAATGCTCCTCCACTCCTCAGAGGCAAGGACACCGATGTCCCAGATCCATATTTTGCTTCTCCTGTCTTTCACTTTGCCATGACCGTGAGTTGGAGTACTCAATTTGGCGAGCAATGTGTCCAAAGTATCTTCAAATACGTTTTAGGCAGACAGTTGAAAGCCTATTAAGGATGTCTGGCTCTTCCAGGATGGACACATTAGTGCAGCTAGGCAGCTGTCCGTGGAATCCTGAGCCTTTTTCTCCAGCACCAAATTTCGGGGGGAGACGCCGTCGATAAATATCCGCTTCTTTCATTGGTTCTTACTGTCAATGTTTCCACACCGTATACACAGAAATACGGAGAAAATCAGCGTACGAGTTTTGTCTTCGTTTTGCATCTGTCATTGTTATTACTATATAAATGTAAACTACTAAAAAATATATTTTTTCAATAAAAATTTATGAACGCATAAAGGAAACAACTTTAAAAAAATACAGTATTATAGCTAAGATTATCTGTGACAGTTTCACTTGAATAACTTTTGCTTTCTTACAAAATAAATAAAAAAACAGTTTTGTGCTTAAAATCGAACGTTTCTCGACTCCGTTTGTCAAGCAATTAATGCCTATTACCTACAATATAAGGGATACAAAGAATATACACATTTTTGGCTTGTAGCTTCCACTTAATTACGAATCGAGTGGATTGTTTTAGTTCGTAATGCATTTTGTGCATTTTTAACAGTTTGGCTCGAATTGAACTGTAGTTGAACATTATCGGAACATTGAATGTGAAACAGTTGACGTTTTACAAATAACAGTTCGTTTTCGTTTTTTAAAAAGAACAAAAACGCCCACCACTAATTCTCCATTGTACACAAGCAGGCAAATCACGCTGAGTTGACTGACATTTACAAGATGGCGCATCGGCTCTTCAAATCACTACGCGTACGCGCGCTGCTATACGAGGGGGTAGGGAGATTGGCCATCTAGCCCACTATGGGTGTTATATATCATTGAACTCACCCCTATCATAAGTTAAAATATTATATTATACTCACTGAATTCGATGTGGTAATAGTCTAGAGTAGAATGTTGAGAAACGCCCAACGTGACATTTCGCTTGGTGCGGCGACAGTCGGGACACTAGCGAGAACTACACAGGGGATACGGGAAAAACTCGAGAGAATAACGCGCCCCGCCAGTTGAAGTTTATACGACCTGCTTGATTGATCATTATGCTAACTGTTAACGAAAGTAGCGCCCTCTCACCGCAGAGTTTAAAAGGTAAAATAATAAGCATAATTATTTTTTTTTTCCATTATTTCTGGCTTTCACCCTTCAAGGGTGTTCTTGGCCATCATTTAAAATTATTGAGAAACGAAAGGTGAATTTAAATATTAATTTTATTTAAATAGGCAAATTTCAAAATTATAATGAAAATTGGAGTCGAGTTCAGACTTAGAAGAGATGAGATGTTGAATGGAGGGGAGGCAATTTTAGATAAGGCTTGATAGAAGAGAGGATATTTGTTTAGAGAGGGACAACCAAAAAATATGTGATCTAAAGTTCCCACTTCTAGACCACAGAATGTACAATCTGGGGAGTCAACGACGTGAATTTTAAAAAGATGGGAAGGAACGGAACAATGTCCGATCCTCATTCGAATGAGTGAAGAAATTTCTTTTTTGGAAAAATGAGGGAATTGCTGAAACCACGGTTTTGATGGAATAGTCCTTTGTATTGAGGCATAGCAGGCTCCCTTGGATTGACTAGCAATGTGCCAATACTCCGACCAAACATTGCGGGATCTATCTTTGATGATGGAAAAAATGTCAGATAGGGGAATGTGGTTTACGAGGATAACAACAGGGTTGGACGCTCCTTGTTTTGCCAAGGCATCCGGAATATCATTACCCATGATACCAACATGTCCAGGAATCCAAATCAGAGTTACAGTTTTACCAGAGCTTTGAATGGAGACTATCATCTCTCGAATAAGGCATACAAAGTGATCATCAGGATGAAGAAGAGGACTGGATTTAAGTTTTTGGAGGGAACTGAGAGAGTCAGAGAGAACGAGGGAATGTTCAAAATTATTTTTGATTATATATTTGAGAGATTCTATTGTTGCAATGCACTCGGCTGAAAATATTGAAAATTGATTTGAAATTGAATGAAATATTCTGTCATTAGATTTATTGTGGTAAACGTTAATACCTATACCACAGTTAGGAGAGTCGGGAGATTTGGATCCATCAGTAAATAAAAGAGAAAAATTGGGCCATTTAGATGAAATAATGTCATTGAACATATTATTGACAGTTTGGGCCGGGAGATTGTAATGACTTTTATGGATTCCGATCCCTTCAAATATTGTTGGGGATAGGGTGACGTGACTATATTTTAATTTGTATAAGGGAAGTAGATCATTTTGGATGATGTGAAGCTCTGAGAGAGCTTAAAATTTTTACAGATGTCAGGAAGAGTTTTAGTTGAAGCTCTGATTGTAGATGAATGGGTTGAGTCAATGAACAACGAGACGCTGGGGATAACCCGATGACATTTAGAATTTAAACATTTAAGAACAAATTTGTCAGCAAATAGTTGACGCCTTAAATAAAGGGGAGGATCAGAACATTCTAATTGAAGGGAATTGATGGGTGACGATTGCATCGCTCCAGTTATAATTCGCAAAGATTTAGATTGAATTTTGTCTAATTTATCAAGTACATTTTTTGAGGCAGTACTAAAAAGTGGGCAGGCATAATCGAGATGGCTTTCAATAAGTGCGTTGTAAAGCAACTTAATGCAAGTAGGGTGAGCTCCCCACCAAACACCAGATAATGATCTGGTAACTAAATTATTACTATGGGAAGACCATTTAAGTTTCCTATCAAATGTTACTCCCAAAAATTTTACTTCAGAAGCGTTGGGGATTGGAGAATTTTTAAATAAAATTTGAACGGGGGGGTTTTTATGGCGGTTTGAGAAGGTGACACACTGAGTCTTTTGGATTGAAAGTTCAAAACCATTTAAGGTGAGCCATGTGCAAAGGGCATTCATGACTTCGTTAAGATATTTGACGGCGAGAGGGATGATTTTGGATGATAAGAAGAAAGCTATGTCGTCTGCGAACTCAATAACTTTTACTTGTGGGGGAATAGTGACATGCATATCATATGTGTATATATTATACAGTAAGGGGGACAATACATCGCCTTGTGGTAAACCCTTCCAAACAGACCTACTTCGAGGAGAAATATCTGGAAGTTCAATGAAAATTTTTCTATCTAGAAATAGATTAATAATAGATTGGACAAACATGGGGGGAAGGCCAAGGCCTAGAAGTTTTTTTTTCAGGGTTGGGATGGAAACATTGTCAAAGGCGCCTTTTATATCTATAAAGACGGCAAGACAAACTTCCTGTTTAGAAATTGATAAATTAATATCAGTGCTGATGATGGCAAGATTATTCTGAGTGGATTTTTTTTTCCTAAATCCAAATTGAGATGGAGAGAGAAGCTGTTTACTCTCGACAAAAAATTCTAATCGGTTTTTAATTAATTTTTCATAAAGTTTACTGAGGGTGGATGAAAGAGCGAAGGCCTGTGGTTGGATCCAGAATTTGGTGATTTGTTTATTTTTAAAATAGGGATGATTATTTGAAAACTTCAGTCAGTCATCAGGCTGGAAGATTTTGTTTAAGATGCTTAAGAAGTGGTTTAGAACATTATCATTACTATTTTTGATTATGCTGTAAGGTATACCATCTCTGCCTGGAGATGAGTCGTTGACTGTTGATAAACAATTTTTTAGCTCAATTAAGGTGAATGGAGAGTCTAGCCAATGATTAGACATAGGAGTATTATAGATGGGCGTTATTTCATCTAAGTTAGGTACAGAAGGGGGGGGGAAATTTTGTCCAAGAATTCATCTATCCATTTAGAATGAGACGCTCGAGGAGATGGTGATCTGAAGGAGGATCTAAATCTTCGGATCATAGACCAAACTTCCGAAATTGGAGTGTTCGGAGATACTGAACTGCAGAAGTTGTACCACCCAGATCTTTTTTTTGACCTCAATACCCTTTTGGCATTGGATTCAGCGTTTTTGTATATAAGATAGTTCTCCATAATCATATTGTAACGATAGGAAAGAGATTTAGCTTTCCGAATTCTTACTACTTTGGAACATTTCTCATCCCACCAGGGAGTTGGAGGGAGTTTTCTAAAAGAGATTAAGTTTTAGGGGGAGGATTTGATTTATTTATTGCAGTTATGAGCATTGATATGAAGTTATTATAGTCATCTTTGACGGAAAATATATCGGTGGCGGGTAAATTTAGTAGGAACTTGTCCATATGAGAGTTAAATTCATCCCATTTGGTGTGTTTCGTTTTAATCTTTGTCGAAATACGAGACTTGTCCGATTGGAAAGAAGTTTGATAAGTAATGGTGATCGGGAAATGATCACTGGAGCAAGGGTCGGGGCACACCACCCACGAGGAGAGAGAAGCCAGACTAGTAGAACATATCGACAGATCCACTGCACTAGGGTTTGTGCTGGGGCGTGAGATCCTAGTAGGAGATCCGTCATTCAAAAGGAAAAGGTTGGATTGATCTAGGAAATCCATCACACTTCGACCATCTCGGTCGGAGAAAGCAGAACCCCAGACGGGGGAATGGGCATTAAAATCGCCTAATATAAAGAAAGGAGGGCTTAGTTTTTTTTAAATATATTAACTCCAAACAGGAGGACCTGAAGAAAATAATTTCCTTCAGAGCCTATGTCATCTTTGGGGATGCTGTGTGGAGGGTCTTTTTGTGGAGAGGAAGGAGTGAACATGGGTCTTGAAGAGTCCCATGTTGTAGGAGGGAGGAAACACAGAGGCCGGCAGTTCGTTCCACAGCCGAGCTGTTGAACTTAAGAACGGATCGTAGAAGCGACCCGTTCTCATGTGACAAATAAGATTTATATGATTAATAAGTTGACTTACAATTTGCAACCAAGTTTGTTTATTGAAGTGGGCTGTTGGGGGAAGAAAGTTTGAAATAAAGGATGTGTCCTTTATTTTAGCTGCAACCATTTGGAAGTCAGCATTGGGGGGTTTGATATTATTTATTGGGGAAAATGATATGGATTTTTTAATAAAAAGGGCAGCACCGCCGCCCGAATCTTCCGGGCGGTCGTCGCGGAGACAGGAATACCCTCCCACATTAAAGTGGGTGGATGGAGTAAACCAAGTCTCCGAGATTGCAGCCAAAGAAATAAAGTTGGAATTTAATAGGTTAAGGAGATCAGATTTGTTAGAAATAGCACTTCGTCTATTCCACTGAAGTATTTTGACATCTTGAAGAGTCATTTTGAATAAATGATTTTAATGTGGAAATAATAGTAGCAGCGTTGGACGGTAGATTAGTTTGAGAAGAAATAAGGTCAATTAGAAGCATAATAAGAGTTTGGATAAATGAAGAATTGTCTTGGGAGAGTTTTTCAGAAAGTTTTAGAGAGTTCATTGAGGACGGATTATAATTATTTGCGCACCCATTTGTGGCATTTGAAAGAGGTGAACCATTGGGATTTAAGAGCAGTGAGTTGTGTTGTTGCTGATCGTATCCAGGAGCCGGTTTAGAGATAGCGTTTTTGTATGTGAATTTAGTTGAACGAGAAGAAGTTGTTGTAGAAGAGGGAAGAGGGTTGGATGAGGAGTTGCTGGATAAAGCCTCAGCAAATGATTTTTTGACAGACGGGAATAGTTTAGAATCCTGCAAAAAAGACAAGTTCTGAGAGGCCATAGAAATTTTAATATTTTTTTGGCGAGATTGTTCTGGGCAAGAAGTGTTGATAGCTGTATGTGAGCCTGAGCAGTTAAAACATTGGGGTGAGGAGGAAGAAGGACATTGGTCAGCTGCGTGGTTTTCTCCATATTTTGTAGAAAAACTTGTGAGGTTATATTATAACTCTGAATGTCGCGTTCATTCTTTGGATTCCAAGTTGCTCGGTCATATATATATATTCTCATCGAATTTATATTAGGAATGGATTGTGGGAAACAGATTGAATATGGGGCTATAAAGTGTATTTTTTTGATTAGATAGGTTGATTTGATTATTTAATAAATGGTCAGACATATTCGTAATTTAAGACTTCCTAATTTCTAACGATTCTAGATTATCTAACTTAATACCTATACCATTTTTATGTAAAAGACTATTACCTGTTATTTTATTAAAACTATGATCTGTTGATATTAAATGATTGGAAAGTTCCGAAAAGCCTTTACCATTTAAGCAACAGTGTTCCTTCACTCTGATGTTTACATTTCGTGCTGTTTTACCTGTGCAGTAGGCAGGACAATCATTACAGGTAAGTTTAGAAATACCCGAATGGCTTAATTTATCTTCTTTATCTTTGGTGTTAATCAAAAATTAACCGAGGTTAGTATAAAAACCCGGTTTAATGTCTAAAGGAAGGTTCCTAACACTAAGGGTGATAAAATTATTTATAAATAAAATCCTACACCAATGGTAATTTGGAGTGTTGTTTTTAATTGACGAAGTAGGTACTATTATTTAGGAATTTATTTGTGGAAATTTGTTTTTTTTTATTAAGTATTTTATCAATTAAGACCGTATCATAACAATTATTTGATGCTGATGATTTTATTAGGGCTAATTCATTTGTAAAATTAATGGAAGACAAAGGTACGGAAATTCACCTACGAAAATGAGTGGTAAGCTGCATGTTTATAAGAGATGAGGGATGATTAGATGTATAAATATATATATATATATATATATATATATATATATATATATATCAAAGATATTAGAAGAACGAGATGTGCTATGCACAGTTCGTACTGAGTGGAATTGTTTTGCCGAGTGTCGCCGGTTTTGTTCACCAATACTACTGCACACCTTCGCTTGCGCCAAGGTATCCGCACTAATACATAGAACAGATTTCTGTGCGTACACGTCCCGATACCGTTCAAAGTACCCTAATTAGGTAGTACTCCGGCTACGGTCCGGCGGCCAACATAGCATATCTCGTTCTTCTAATATCTTTGATATATATATATATATATATATATATTAGGAAGTTGTTTTTCAAATACATTTAATTACATAAGTAAGATGTTGGTGTATACAATTATATATTTTTTTAATTATTCAAATTACATGGTTTCGTTTTTCACTTTGCATGTTAATTATAATCATTTTATTTCGTTACCGCTGCCTCGGAAACCATTCATTGGGTGACAAACACCTCTGCAACAGGTAGCCGATATGAGAATCAAACTGCGCGTATCAAAATCCGTAGAAGTGTGATCTGTACCGATTGACAAATTTCTCAGTGGCGTTTCTCATCAATAATTATATAAACCAACCCACACAATACTAATAGATATTATTTTTTTCTTTCTTGCCCCATACCGGGTGCCTACTTTAATTAAATTAAAAATAATATTGAGTGAAATTATTTTTTATTTTGTAACAATTCCTAGGTAATTTTTCATACCATCTTTGTTTAATTCACATCCACATTCAAACATCAAATCATAAATATAATAGACACACACTCTTTGGTTCATGCACATCTAAGCAAGAAACAAAATACAAATTTCAAATATAAATAATTAAAAAAATATTTAAACACTAATAAAAAAACACTTCACAACCGTAAAACGGTGTTTTTGTTAAACGTTGTACAATCCGTACACCGTACAATTTTTATTATGAATTATCGCTAGTAAAAAAAGTCTTCTGGGTATGTAAGATTTGGCAACACATCCCTTTGGAAAGCCCGCGCACGTGCCCGTGTCATTTCGTTAATGATTTCTTCGCTTTATGAATTGTAATGTATCATTTAAAAAATATTTTACTTAATGATTTTATTCTGATTACCAATTCACCATTATATAAGTTTAATTCAATAATAATGATCATAATGTTCTATTTTCTTCAGATTTATTCCATCTATAATGTCATATTGAGAACATTGTTTCATGTTACCGGAAAAGAGATGTGTCTTTGTACATGCTTTTTTTATTGACCTTTACCGCTTCAATTTAATAAAACTTTCATGAAAGTAATGTTTTTTAATAACATAAATGCCTTCTGCGTGTTCATGTAAATACAAATTTAAAAAAAAAATCAACGTTTAAAAATTAACTAACTAAATAACCATCACGCCGTTTCGCCGCAGGGGTAGGCAGAGAGGACGGACCACCAAACAATTCGGTCTTGGCACACATTTCTTGCCTCATTCACATTCATACATCGTCTCATACATAATTTCATCTATTATTCTGACTCTTGACATGGCCCGACTAGACTATCTGATTAACTTGATCGTGCCATGTCTTCCACGACTTCTGCTACCATTCGCATTTGCATCATATATCCTCCTTACACTCCTTTCTTCACTCATGCGCCTTAGATGTCCAAACCATCTAAGCGTCCCTTTCTTAATCTTACTCATTACGCTTACATCAGCCTTGTACTCATTGCGGATCTCCGAATTCCTCACACGATCACACATGGTTTTACAACACATACGCCTCAGGGATCTCATTTCAACTGCATTAATCTGCTTTCATCCTTTCTTTGCCAGTTCCACGCCTCACTTCCATACATCAGGGTAGGTACCAGCACTTCATTGTGGACTGCTAACTTCGCTTCTTTGGACAATTTTTTATTAGCGCCAACTGCGTTCAGTTCTCCATTAACGGAGTTATCTGCATTTAACCTTCTTTCAATATCTCTGTCAGCCGTCCCATCTCTCGTAAACATACTTCCCAAAAACACAAACTCATCCACCTGCTCCAAGTATTCCTTATTCACAACTATATTGCACACTGTTTTCGTACTCTCCCTTTCAAACACCATTACTTTAGACTTACTTACATTCATCATTACCTCATTCTTCATGCATACTTCGTTCATCCTAGACACGAGAGACTGTAGATCTTCCACTATGTTAGCAATCAGCACCGCATCATCAACATACAATAGGCAACATACTTTCAGATTGCTCAAAAATGTAATTTTAAAATTATTTTATTATCCTCAGGGAATTATTATTATAATTCTTTGGATAAACGAGATAAAGACAAGTGAAGTGAAAATTTTCTTGCAAATACTTAAAGACTATGTATTTAGAATTTTGAGTTTTGTGAAATTGTTTGACGTTTTGATTAAAAAGTTTTGTGATTAGCTTTTTTTTCAACTCTTTCCCAATTCAAATTAAAATAATGCACTTTTTTATGTGAAAGTATATTTCAAATATAAAAAGTGCATAAATCTAAAACGTTATTCTATCTAGTTATATCTAAAATAGTATTTGTTTTTACGACATCTTCAAAATGAAGTAAAATATAGAACATTTAAAATACTTTGTAGAAATTCCTAAATTCGATGAGAAATAATTTTTATTTGAAGTTTATACAACAAATAAACAACACCCTGTGACTATTAAAATTTAAAAGTATGATTATTTTAAATGAGGGCGCTGGGATATATACGAAAAACCGGCTAGTACAGTATATAGTAAAATGTTGCTTGTGTCGTGATGGAGAACTCAGCCAGCCGCTATGTCAAGTCAGCCACTGACCGTTCAAATTATTAATTATTTATAATTATCATATAATATTTGGTTGAACCTGCAGACAAACTGTCATGTGACATATTTGTAGGTCTACCTATTGCAAACACAACTATACATGATTATTATAACCTCAATCAGAATCACAGTGGTGGAGTTTTAGTTGCAGTCAAAATAACAATTAATTTCCGATTAAAAAATAGAATGGGGATCTGAAGCGGAATACATATGGGTAACTATTTCACTTCATGGTAAAAAAATTCACATATCCCACCAGATGATAAAGACATCATAAATATTACGTCACATATAATTCAAAATTCAAAATTCAAAAAAATATTTATTGCACAAAAAGAGTACAAAGGGTATAGCTTATAGGTTACCTCCTATTTCTTCCAGCTAACCCAACAAATACACATTATATTACATAATCCAACAATTACATGTTAACAAATGCATGTAAATAAAAAATAAAAAAACAGAGGTATTTAATGTATGTAAGGTATTTATTTAAGGTGTAGTGACATTTGTAAAAGAAATGTTTTTAGTGTTGATTTAAATTTAAGTATGTCTATTATTAGTTTGATGCTACGTGGAAGGTTGTTATATACTTTAATGGCCATGTAGTGTGGTCCTTTTTGAAAAATAGTTTTGTTTGCTTTTGGGATTAATAAGTTTTCTGTGAACCTTGTAGCAAAGCAAAGCATCACAAATTATCACAGATAACAATAATGATAGTTTCATTACGGTAGGAGAGTTGTCGATTTCAATGCATTCAATCAACTTTTGGTTGCAATCACGTACGCATTTCTCTGAAATCGGATGATATTACGGCAGTTAACATAGTTTTGAGTAATAATATGGTTTTTCCAATTTTGGTCGAAAATGACTGAATCACTGAAGTGAGATATTTTTGTGTTTGGAACCTCCTACGCCTACCGTCACAAAGATTTTACTTACATCAGATACAGATACTGTAATATGGAACTAAATACTTATTTTTATATCACAAATCCCAATTTACAAATTCTAAGGAAGGGTTGTTTCATAGAATTTGAACAATTCGTCAAATTTAAACCTTAACTTACTAGTTCTGTGAATGTCCTATTCAAGTTCTGTTATTACATCATTGTAGGCCAGTTACTTGACAAAATTGAAATAATAACAGAACTTTCACAGAACTTGAAAATTAGCTTTGAAATTTGAAGAATTGTTAAAATTCTCAGAAACCTAATAGTCTTACAAACTTTTTGTTTCACTTTTTCAATATGATGATTGATGAAGATATAATAATTTAACTCTAAGGCATCATTCTGCATTACCTAAATATTCATTTATAAATTATTGTCCATTTGCAGTAACAATTTTTTTTTAAATAATTGACTGGAATAATATTGTTGAAAATGCTTTGAAAACATCATGACCTACTTCTCGTATATCTTTTAAGTTACATTAAAGTTGAAAAGTGAATTCGATTAGCCTTCCTCAAGAATACTCAGCACGGATATAAAGTAATGCATATTATTAGACAGGCGTCGTGAGTTTAATTCTTATTTCAACTAAGTCCTCAAAAACAAAATCTTTCGTTTTTATTGATGGCACCAAAAGTTTTCAAAGGATATCGTCCGTAACGCGAGAATGCTTCTAAAAATATATATATTGCTTCTTGAATAATTGCAAAATTACTGTGTGGTATCATTTTAAATTAAATCACCTTGTTTAAACATTATTTTCGATTAAAAAAAATGATCAATGTGTTTCAAAACCAAAAGTATCGTCATCAAGATTGAAAGTATACTAAAGGCCCGTTTATAATAGGAATAAGTGGTAAGAATACAAGAATTCAACCGAGAGTATATTCTTCCTCCATCTTATAAAAGTCATATTGTTTTATATAAATAAATATAGAAACGATGGATTCATGTGGAATGTTTTTGTTAATTCTGGGGCTAGCATACACTGCAATAGGAGACATAGGTTGACGAAAAAATAAGGAACAAATGACGTTGGAGTGTGCGTCCAATTAATCATAAAAGGAAGAAAACAGGACATTTCCATAATTTGTTTAAAGACATGGCGGCAGTAGACAACGATCAATTCAAGAAATATACAAAAATGTCGCAGACCTTTTATGACTTCTACAACACAAATTAGTAAATTATATTCGATTGTCAAATAGTAGATACCATAGAGTATCGATCGAAAGTACATAAATCTCAGTATATATCTTAGCTTTCTCCAATCCCGTAAAAGATAAAGTTCGGACAATCTTTTCGGTTATGGAAAAAAAATAACAAATAATTTCCATCTATTATTAACGGATACACAGGTTTCCTATCTTCCAATTTCTACGGCCAAGGGCTTATTGATTACGGATTAGGTACGGGCTATTCCTATTATAAACGGGCCTTTAGTATATAAATGTAAGGTACATCGTTTTCCACGCTCATACCGCGAAACTTTGGGGAGTAGTTATTAGAGAAAATCCAATAAAAATATTCTAACAATGTTTTTTCTAATTACAAAAAAATAATGTAGTAAAAATACCGCTAAATATGCAGAAAATAGGGACACGGCTAGTACGCACCATTAATAGAGAAGAAAAAAAACACTGTGTATCGTATTAGTAGTTTTACGTTCGGTGGCTTTAACAAAATGGACACCATTTGGTCACTTTAACAGCTGACGAAATGCTTTGTAAACCGCACAAAAATAAGAAATTCATCATACTTTTTGTAATTGGGCACTAATAAAAAATAGTTACAATGTTTGCATTTATACATAAGGGTATAATCAAACAGCATGTTGAATTCAGCCTCACGCTTAATACGAAAAGCTTAAAAACACGACTATTTATGTCGGGGGAGATTTCCAGAGAGTTCCATTCTCAACTAAAATTCAACGTTTTTTGACAGATGAATGTTTGAAGGTTAGAAAATACGCATAAATTATTAAAATAACCAAAACCCCCTGACTTAAATAGTTGTTTCCATTAGTAATTATGTGAACAGCGTTGTTACTGAATTCGAAAACTTCATCAAATCTTTCTTAAGTTAAAATATGATAAATATATATTATACTAACTGGTTTAAATGGGGTGAATCCGATGTGGTAGTAATCAGAGTCGTAGAATCGATCCTTCAGGTCATTCAGCACTGTTTATAACTTTTTAGCGGTTCGGTTCTCTCTTTGCGGATTATAAACATGTTCTGCGATCAACGTGCCGGCCGGAATTGAATGAAGCGTGTATACTCAGTGTTCCCAAACCTAAAAATTCAAAATCGGGAGAATTTTCGCCTAAAAATCGGGAGAAATCGGGAGAAATTTGAAGAAATCGGGAGATGACTAGAACTATTATAATAAAAATTCTCCCTTGTCAACAATCCGAATCCCGTTTACTATTTCCGAAGCAGACCATTAACAACGATCTAAAAAATCAAGAAGCAGCATAATTGTAGATGTTGCCCATGGAATGACGCAATTTTCCGTATCATTCGATGGAGAATTATTTTTACGTCTGTCAACACAGAACTTTTTTTGTGAAATTTGAACTGTCAGTTCAAGAGACGTCATAATTTATTGAATACCTATCTATGTACATTAAAATTGAGCGGCATTCAAACAAGTAACGATTTTTGTCCTCGGGATGTGTCTACGATTAAATGAAACGAAACAATCTTTTTATTTTCAATTTTAATAAGCAACCATCCAATCACCTCAAGAGCTTTTTCTTCATATCACCTGGCCTCACATGTAAACATTAACAAAAGAGATCTCCTGCTTTTTGTATGCGATTGTGAGGACGAATACCTTGTCAACCCATCTCTTCCTGAACCAAAATTTATATCCTTGTTGCAACTTGGATAAAATTTCCCACTCTTTCTTATAATATTGCGAATATTTTTTTAGCACCCATGCTCCTACTCGTTCCTGCACCGCGATCAGAATCTGAATTCGAACTAGACATGTTAAAAAAAAAATAATATGTACGAGGAACGAAGAACCAAAAAAGCGAATCGAGGCGTTACGTAATAAATTCTAAACTCTCGCTCGTAAAATTCATAGATTATCGGTTTGTATAGGTCTAATACATACATATGCTTAGATAATCAGTATTCTCTAATTATTCTTGTTAATACCCTATTCGGGGGAATTATTTTTTTTGCCTGTTGAGCAGACCATAAACAAAAAATCGACGAGTGACGACGATTCGCTGCTTGCTTTGAAAAATCGGGAGATATTGATGCCATTCCGGTAGATCGGGAGATGAAGTGAAAAATCGGGAGATCTCCCGAAAAATCGGGAGCTTCGGGAACACTGTGTATACTAGAACAGATATCTCAAAGATACTTTCGTACTTAATATTGCGCGTATTGCTAGAGTATTTTGCGTTCCGAAATACTCGCCAGCTGGAAGACGCTGAGAGATCCGAATAATTATTGTGGGGAATCAATTTCACGCAGAAAATTTGCAGAAATCGTTGGGGCAGGAATTCTCCAGCAACCCCCCACCCCCATGGATTTTAAAATGTATTTTGAGGAATCCAGCACCAAGCCAGCAATACCCAATACAATACATCTATTCCTTTTGGCATACCATTACTTGTTAAAGTAAGTACAAGTGCGAAATACAAGGGAACAGGTATTTGGACTTATTTATTCATACTTGTACCAGTTGTTCCAAGTATCGAGACGAGCTAGTACGCCTCACCTCTAATCTGAAGTAATGATGCAAGCATTTCCTTCATTACCTATCGACTTTAGAGGTTCGGATAAATTCCGAGAGATCATCACAAAATAAAGATTTGAAAGATTTTTTAAGGAAATCCTATATTGGAAAAGCGACCTCTATGTAACTACGTACCAAGTAGGAACTTGATTCTTCAAATTTTGGAAAATTTAATACTATTATAAAAATGTAAAACAATGTTTCAACTATTTACTTAACAGAAATGAAAATTTATTAGACCTTATTTTGTCTGATAAAGTTAACATAGATATACATTTAGCACCAAGCTTAACCAAATTAGATCATTATCACTCTTCATTTGAAATTAAATCATTTCATGGAAAGTAACAAAAATGATTCAAAGAATAACTTCAGAAAAGGAAACTATAATAAATGTCAACAAGATCTATTGTCGGTTAATTGAATATAAATTTAAAAAAAAGTGAATAACATTGTTCTCTTGTTTTATGAAAAATTGTGGGAAATAATTGATGAAAATTTTATGAAAAATGTTATTAAATCTAAAAATCAATACCCTGTCTGGTTTAATCAGCAATTGATAAAATTCCTCCATTCTTTGTAAGTTTCTGTGCAGATTCTTTATGTTTACCGCTGTTCATTATCTATAATGCATCTTTAACTACGGGAACTTTTCCTGACTTGTGGAACGAAGCACATGTGGTACCAGTTTTCAAATCAGGTGACCAATCTTTGATAAAAAACTACAGACCAATTAGTATACTGTCATGTTTTGCCAAGGTTTTTGAATCGTTGATATACAAAAATATTTTTTCACATTTTAAGCCTATTCTCTGCACTAGGCAACATGGGTTTGTTCCTCAACTCAACTCAGGCATTCCATGTATTTCTATATTGTTGGATAGAAGTTCCTGGTCCCTTTCATTGTTTCCCCTCTCTAACATGTAAACTGTTTGTTTTAATTCTGAGACCTCCATTTCTAGCTTATCAATTTTAGCTAATTTTTCGTTTATAGATTTCATATTACTTGAAAAATCTTCCATGACATTTTATTATAAATGATGACTTTTTCGAATGCCGCCATTTTACTGCTCATTTTTTCTATTTGTAGCGCCATTTTTCTTATCTCAACAGTTAGGAGTACGTTGCTTTGATTTGAGGAGCAGGATTGGGTATCTAAATTGTCCAGGGTTTGGGTACAATTATTGCACTCCCACGCATCCTTTTTACCTTGTGACATGCGTTTAAAAACACTTGCCCTTAATTAATATAAAGGTATCGAAATAAAGTGATGTAAACAAAGTTATTTGTGTTTTAATAAAAAACAACTATTTGCATTTGGGAAATTTAAATTTTGACCCAGTACCCGTCCTGAGTAAACTTTATATATTTAAGACTTTAAGTTATATTTGGATTAAACTAAAATCCACTATACGTCATCCATAAAATTCGATCCCTTCGAGTTTGTTCTAGTAGGCCGCTGTAAAAAATGGTCGGAAACGGTCGTCCCTTAACGTCCATCATTATTAGTTTAGCCAACCAATAACAGAGTTCTCGTATCTATTTTATCGGATACGGAGACCCGTATTAAATTAGACTTACGATATAAAATTCATAGAAGCCAAACTTAATATCATTCCAATATAATATTCCCCCCTTCACTGCCCCCTGAGAGCCTTAGCCACAATCCCCCCCAGTAGAGCTCCCCTCTCCCCTGCACATTCCCATTCCCTGGAACAGCCCTTGCCCCATTCACAATCTTACCCCATCCGTATTCTCCGTGAATTGAACCCGTTTCACACTTTACAAGTCAGACAAAGATGCAAGGATATGTTGGAGAGTTTGTGGATGCACTCGGGATAAGTTCCATATACCTAAGCTAAGAACTCTCCGAAAGATTTATTTGAAAACATTACTAATATAATATAATATTTTTTTAAAGTAATAATTATTAGCAACACCTATATAAATTGAAAAAAGTCTTCCGAGGAAAAATACTTGCCGCTGATGGGAATTTTGATTGAATAATTTGGCAGGTTTTGAAAAAGCCGACTTTTTTTATTTATTCTCGAAAGATTTTAAAAATAATATTAAAATTAAATGTTTCAGTCTAATAACTATCGCTATCATCGTGAATATACAGAGATTATATTAAGGCAAAGCTTAAGAAGAAGCTACAAGCCAAAAATGTGTATATTATTGATATACCTTATATTGTAGGTAATAGGCATTAAAATCGCTCGACAAACGGAGTCTTGTAACGTTCGATTTCAAGCCAAAAACTGATTTTTTATTTATTTTGTAAATAATTTTATAAGAAAGCAAAACAGTTAATCAGGTGAAACTGTCACAGATAATCTTAGCCATAATACTGTATTTTTAAAAGTTGTTACCTTTAGGCGTTCATACATTTCTATAGAAAAAATTAAAATTTTACTAGTTAGTAATTGGTGCTAATGGCGCTAATTTAATTATTTTATTAAAATACACTTTTCGTATTTTTACGTCTTTTTTTACGTCGGCTTATTTCAATAATATTTCAAATAATGCAATATGTACTATTACTGCTCATTATATATTTTTCACCTGTAAACAACCATTATTTTTGTAGGAAATGCTTGGTTAGTGCTGAATTTCCCACTGGATGGCGCCGAGATATATTAAATCTACAAATGTTATCCTTTGTGCTATGCATAAAAACGTTGTCCTATAAACATTAGTTTATCGTTAAAAAAATACAAATATTCATATTTCTATAACCGAAAAAAAAACTCAATTTTTTCTAACGTTCATGAATGATCAATTACTAAGTATACACGTGAAACATATACCCTGTATTCTGTATTTATCTTTATTCCTAATTATTATGCTTTACAGCTTTGGAATCATGTTCTACACGTTAATCATTTAAAGTTATAGGTAACTCGTTTCTTATACAAATTGTGAAAAGTATCCATGATACACTAAACTAATTAGCGCCATCTATGAACGAGCAATTTATTAATAATTTTAGAGTGAACCTCATCTACCAAGTGTTTTAATTACAATTAAATAATTAGCGCGATCTATGAACGAGGAAGTAAAACCTCCAATTGTAATACATATTTAATGGTTGAAGACCTGGTCAAAAAATGTGAAACAGAAAAAGATTTTATCTTCAACGTTAAATATTACAGTTTCGGGTCAAATCCACCATGAATTAATTAGTTAATATTATTGCTTTTCATAGCATTTCTGCGTCCGTGACAATTCTGCGACTCTTGGTTTCACTTTCGTTCGCTTTCTTGTCACGGCTCAGAAAGTGTCAACGCTACTTCTTTGAGGAGCTTTATTAAAAAAGGCTATTTCAAGGTTCATAAAGGCGTTATTTCTTTGGCTATATTTTCCAAACTGTTAACTCACAAGAGGGCATTAGAAACAATGTTGCTTTGCGTTTTCTATAAAATCTTTCATTCAGAGCAGATGATTTTAGTTCATTGATTCGCATTGAATTTTCGTCACTGATTTTTCATTAAATTTGAGGCATCGATTCGACGTTCAAAACCTTGTCATTGATTTCAGCTTAAAGTTAAACGCGACGCTCGCTATATTCTACGTGTTCATAGACGGCATTAATTAATTCATTTTATTAAAATAAGTTTTTGGCAAGGTATTGCTTTACAATTAAATTTACATATTAAGACAAATTATTTGTTTGGGTCCATGCATACGAAATATAATTAGAAAAAATAGTTTTTTTTCTTTAAAAAAACTCAATTCTTTCGAGAAAGGCATACAAATACAATATTGGATTAAAACCTCGACACAATGAAATTAAACTGTACGTACTGTATGAAGTTAAAGTTGTACCGTCCACTCTAATCTACCTGAAGGTGATTTGATGTTAACTTCAAGCTATAGTGATCTGTAATTACTTTAACCGGTATGCTAATCCCTCAATGTAACCTCTAAACTTCTCCAGTACAAATAACATTGCATTCAATTCTCTTTCAGTGGTAGAATGGTTTTATCCTGCGCCGAAAGATATCTGCTAATGAAGTCAATATAGTGTTCTTTACCTGAATCTTCTCTCCGTGAGAGGACTGCGCCAAGTCTGGTATTAGAGGCTTTACACGATATGATAAATGGTTTGTCGAAGTCCGGTAAGTTAATTAAAGGCACAAAAGCATTTTAAGCCGTTTGAATGCTGTTCGTCATCGTCATCAACGAAGGCTTCTACAGCATTCTTGCAGGAGTTGCCATTGCAATGAATGCAGAGTAGGGAGCATTTCAAACCCGACTTTTTGTAGGTGCCCTTTCCAAAGCAACCTTTTTGCATTTACATGATATAAAGTTCAGCAAGGCCTGAGGTGCAGCTTCCTTCAACATTAATACTGGAGTTGGTAACCCAACAGCATACTTTTTCCACACCCAAACAGTTGGATCTTTATGGTGACCAAGGCAAGTCTGCACTTGCAAGTATGTTCTTGAAGCGTGTTGCTGGACTGCATCTTTGGTGGGTGGGGTAGCCTGGATAAATTGAATTTGTTCTTTTTTACTCCTTTGACAAAAATTATGTAACTTAAATTTTCCAAATTTGATTTCTCATTGCCGCCATACAAAAGTGCAAATAATTGTTCGGCAGCCAAAGTGATTGTTTCTGGCTTTGCTTTTGGATCTTGAAATACACAAACAAGATCATTCACTGAGTGGTTCTTGAGAAGAATATTACAACATTTGTGTTTGCCTTGACCGAACGGAGCTCCACTTGTATCGCAACCACTAATGGCATGTAGGAATAAAATGTTTTCAACTATTTCAATGTGTTTAAAACATTTGTTCGAGTACAACGCGTTAGGTGTTTTACCTTTACCAACTTTTTGATAATATACGTTGGGAGGTGAGAGAGCTGTGAGGCGTACCAGCAGATCAATATCCTGACCAACGATTATGCGATTATGCAACGACTGCATCATGTTGAGATGACAACGAGTTTGCTGTGGTTACTATAAGAACGTCAACATCCTCTTCAGTTTGTATACTGTCGTTATGTGGGATCGTGCAAATGAGGTTCTGAGTAGGGAAATAAAACTAGACTTGTTCTTCTCATTTCCCAGAAGCTTTTCCTGTGGCACTTGTGGGTGCATGCTTTCAAAAAACAAAACTTCAGCAGAAGTTGTAACTCTGGCACGCCGTGCTCTTTCCACCGCTTTAGTGCTTTTCTTTTCTATAGAATCTGGGTATCCATCGAAGCCACTACTGCATTGGATCCATAATGATTTTGTACACACCTGACATATTGCTCGAAAATCACTGAAAAAGGTTGAGTACGACCCCATACAACTTTGTGCAGTAAATATCCTCCATCACTTACGTGTATTTTCTACTCCCCAGTTCTGTATTATTTGGTAAAGGAGTTGAATGGTGAGTAAAATATAGACTTCGTTTATTTGCTCATGCCTTCCTGAGAGAAGAGATAACGGGACAGGAGAGATTTCATATAGGAAATATTCTTTAAGTTCACTTTCAGACCTTTTGGCAATACACATACGATGAAATAGCATTAATGGATCTATTGCCATAGTCACACCCTGATTTTTGACACTGCTGGTCACCGCCGCCCGTAAGAGAAACTATCGCATCATTACGTTTTAAGTATAGGTTTCCAAAGTTCTGGTTGATAACTTTAGACATACTAAATTTCCCCATCTTTTCATCCATGTGACAAGTGACTTTGCTATCCCCGATCGTGCCACTGCTAATAGACATAATCACATTTTTTTTAGGAAATGGTTTATGGCAAGCAAACCAATCAATGTGAGTTTAAACGTCTTGATCATCCCTCTTAATTCTTATAAGCCTCATCTCTACATGTTGCTCTGACGTTCCTGATTCAATCCCACAGAATGACTCGATACCCTCGCAAATGTTATGCAGATAAACGAATCGAAGTAGAAGGGAAGGGGTGGTATCCCCCACCATACCGATGTGCCTTCTAGTAAATTTGTAGATGTATGTATTAAAAATACAAACAAAAATCTAATAACGTGATAATAAACCGTGATAGATTTTTTGTGCGTTCCTTACCTAGATTTGTTTATACTTTATATCGGTAAAAAAAAACTATACATACATAAAAAATTGCACATCTTTTTGAAAATTTTATGTTCTATATAATTGGTATCAATAATATTTTCATGAAATTCCACTGGAAACGAGGTATTTACGAAAAAACAAACCTAGTCTTAGCCTAGTTTTTTCAAAAATATACGCACTTTTACGACTTTTATCTAGGTACCTATTAGAGATAGAAGAAAATTGTTTTTAAAAGTTGTAGGTAATTTTATGTTCTATTATACTTGTTAAAATACTTTGGCAGAAATTCGCATTGGAAATGAGATATTTGGGAAAAACTAGTTTTTGTTGGAAAAATTGGGACTACCGGAATAATTACGATCGCGACCCCCTTTTTGGCGCTAATTGCACTGGCCTACCCTGGCTATGAACGAGATAACCTTAAAATGTTATCGAATCTCTTAAATAAAGTGATATTTTAAGTGAAATAATATGTTTATATAAGTTAATACCTAATATTGAAAGGTGAGATCCTGAATCTAATAATCCAGATAAATTCGAAGTCTATAACCCTTATTAGATCCAGGGTGGCAGGAATGAGGGAAAGGATAAGAAGCTCTGGAAATATCCTCACCATGGAAGCCCACCTCACTTCATCCTCCAGCATTGACGCACACTGGAGAAAAATACTAGCGCCTAATATAATCACGGTTCCCTAAAGGCTTCAACTTTCTATTATTCTATTATTTTATCATTTTATTCTATTTTATTTTCAATTTATTCTGTTTTCTTTTCTTTGATTTCTGTTCTATATTTTTGTTTTTGATTATATATTTTGTTGTATCTTTAAGGAATGTGTGGGACTGCACTAACCTCCCCACATACCGGAATAAACACTTTATTATTATTATTATACCTGGAATGTGACAAAGGGTTGACTATCCCTGGAAGTCCGCCGCTCGAGGTCCGCAAATAGAAACGCCTTAATTCCTGCCATTCCGGGTCAACTGCAGCAAGCCGAGGAGGCGTCTCTCCTTTTATCGCTGCTGTTTAGTTTGCATCCGCAGTCCGGCGCCAGGACGTCTGCAGGCGCCAGGACGTCTGAGGCATCTCACCTTCGATCTGAAATAGTTTTTTTCCAGCTCTCTAATTATAACTATTGGCAAGGACGGCCTATGGTCAAACTATGTGGGGGGTTCTCCAGAGTACAACAGATAGTAAATTTAATATTAGGTACATACCTATTTATAAAGAATCTATATTCACCGCTCCTTTTGTTTAGCGAAAACCTTTATTCATTTATTTATTTATTTACGCCCCAATGGGCTTTTACAATGATAGGTAACACGTAATACAGTTATGTTAGGTACATAGTTAACAATAAATAATGATTTATTATTAAATTAAGGTAAATTAATATGAATAGTGTGGATTATGGAAAACAAAATATGTATATAGAAACATAGAGTCGTGAATTCACATATCTCAGTAAAGTGATTAAAAAGAAATCGCTTTATAACTAATACGGAATCTTTAAACATATCTACAATATTCCCAAATTTATTGCCAAAATAATCTAGTCTTTTTATAGGTGTATGAACTTCATAGTTAGTTATTAAATTATCACAAAAAGGTAGCAATTCGCCTCGTATTTCTGGTCGGTAATTATTAATAATTATTACTAGGTTAGGTCCGTTGTATTGTAATATAAAGTATGGATTTAAAATTTAAAAAAAACGACAAAATCTGTGCAGGTACTTACTTTGGTAGTTTATCTTTTGAAAAATCGATAATGCTTTTGAACGAAATAAAATAAAGTAGCCCACATACTATTTGAATACTGGGATGTAACTCTAAAGGGGACGCGAGCATGCGTTATTAAAGGGGCATTTTTTTGCTATAGGAAATCACAGTTAGATTAGGTTAGGTTATATATATTAATTTAATATTTTCAAGGTTTTATTTTCTTTAACTGAATTAGTTCGTAGGTAGGTAATAAAGCTAAATCCATATATTTGAAAGTGAAATATTGCGTTTTTCCGTGAAGCGGAATTCGTAACCTTTACCACATTTTTGTATTTAAAAGTTTTTAAATTTTGCGTGTTAATTGAGCAATGCTTTTTCCAAAATATAACTGCCTGGGACTTTTCAAGAGTGTCGCTGAAAAAACCGTACATACGATATGGGTATCAAATTACGCGTCTCGACCTCCCCGACCCGAACGGCTCGGTGAAAAAATGATCAGTAAGCTCCTTGCCCCTCTTTTTCTTAAAATATCCATTTTTTTCTTTAATTTTGTAGTCCCACACCCTCGCCTCATCTACATTCAAATACTACACCACGCACCACATTTTTACCCATTAGTTGCCTGCAACGGGCAAAAAGCTAGTTAATAATATTATCTAATAGTACAAGGTCAGAGATGACCATCTTGCTGATATATGGCCACTACAATACTTCTAATATCGAAGTCAATACCTGGAATGTGACAAAGGGTCGACTATCCCTGTAAGTCTGCCGCTCGAGGTCCGGGTCAACGGCAGCAAGCCGAGGAGGCGTCTCTCCTTTTATGGCTGCTTTTTTTTGCATCCGCAGTCCAGCGCCAGGACGTCTGCACCGGAAGCATCTCACTTTCGATCTGAAATATTTATTTCCAGCTCTCTGATTATTAAAATAAGACAATCCTTACTCGTTCCCCGAGGATTTAATATTTGGATTTGTAATTTTAGCGTTTGTCGCAAAAAGAACTAGAATAAAAGAATATTCAGCCTTTAAATAATCCTCGATTTCACTTCATGAATTGAATGTTGTTCGCTTAACTCTGAACCAATTCAAGGGTTCGCCATCAAACAACTCAAAAGATCCTTAATATACTTACTCCGCGTTTCCGCTAATTCCTGGAAACGGTATAGGAATTGTTTCATGCGTGCAAGTCCCCATTTGTACAACGGGACTAACGGAGTGCCTGAAGGTCGAGATATTGTGACGTGATTTTTAAACTTTTGTTTCTGCGCCATGTTTGCTTGTATTGACTCCTAGTTTCCGGAATGAGTAAATATTTACCTACGACTACCGTTTTTACTACTACAAAAAATTGCCCCTTTAATAACGCCTGCTCGCGTCCCCTTTAGAGTTATATCCCAGTTTTCAAGTAGTTTGTGGGCTACGCTAGGTTTGTATAGACTGGTTTGTGATTTAATTCTACCTAATCCAACCTAACCTAACATGTACGGAATATTTTCTCAAACGGTAGTCGTAGGTAAATAATTACCCCGGAATGAGTCTACTGTGATCATTTTAAATGCTGGATCAAATAATGACGCTAGCTTTATTATTTCAACAACTCAGGGTGTAGACGAGACTCCATAGAGATCTTTTCAGTAAAATATCTTTAACTCGCTTTACGTAATTATCACAAGAAATCAAAATGTATATATCTTATGTATAATTCATGTAGTATTCGGAAAATACACTTGAATACAAAAACCACTCAGTTAGATATCAATGAGGAGTAAGTATTTCGGTTTCACAAAAATTGAAAATGGAATGAATTTCAGAGTTATTTCGTAAAAAACGGAAAATTTGGCGTCTTTTCTTTGCGCCATGTTTTGACATAATAATTTTAAATTGCTTTTGTTTTAGGCTAGTTTTATTTTTATTTATGTCTTAAATTAACCCAAACTGGCATCCTTAAAACCTATTTTAGGGTCATAGGTTCATTTTTTGGTTTATTTATTTAGAATTTACGGCACTAGTGCCATTTACATACATAGTACAGTATTAAATTTGTATAATTTAAAAATTAAAGAATTAAATTAAAACATAACAAATAAAATAACAGTAAAGAAAGAAACAATAACATAAACCTGTTATGTAGTGACCTCATTAAAATAAGAGGCGTTAAAATGTGTTATTAGTGCAGCTTAATTATAAATTGAATGTGAATTCACAAGGCATATTGAGAGTATCTGCGATTTTAGCATAAAAGTTCCCAAGTGGGTGCAATCTATTTACGAGTATTTCAAACATGAGTATACACGCAGTAATTTCAACGTAGGAACTGTGTATTTATTTATAGAAACAGGACTTGTATTTACATACCAAGATAGGTAAAATTGCGAAAACATCAAAAACATTATCATTTTTTTACTACATAAAACAGATATTAAAAAAAATTTTTTTGCAAAACTTAAAAAAATTGGATATTCATAACTTCCCACAATCAACTCCTTTTTTTTGCTAATTTTGGAAAAATATTTTTTATTTCCGGAAACTGCAAAACTTGCCTCTCGTTATTATCTAACTACTAACAAGTATTAAAAAAATGAAATATGCATATTAAGTGTGCCCATATTTTATGTATATTGACGCAATTATCTTTCAAGTGCAATAATTCTATAGGGGGTCATATCATTTAAACACAACGATATAGTTAAAGAATTAATCAAAAGGTAAAATAAGCATAAAGTTATAAAATATACCAGCTGATTGGTCCCTCCACGCATTTCGCTTGCTTCGCCATCAGTATAACTTCGTCAGATAAACCCCTTCCTGCGCCAACTCGCCGTAGACTAAAGCTTGAGATGGAATGTTGGCTCAACTGGTTGGCTCCGGTTGATTGTTATTATTGTGGATATTTTTAGCGGGAACTTTCCGCTACTAAGTAAACAACTGAATTTAAAAACGCTAATGAAATGGTTTGGATCAAGATTTTCTATATTGATACTGTGTATAAATATATTAGTATCCATTGATTGTATGTATGTAATGGTATGAATATGCCTATGAGAGTGTTTAAGTATGCTGTGTTCTTTTGAGTGTGTGCATGCCTATGAGTACGTTAACTGTGTTATATCTATATGTCTATTTATTTTATGTTTTTTAGTGTAAACACGTTATTCTGAATCTATTTTCTATATTATGGCTTCGCTGTGTACTTTTTTTTTAAATATCTTTAATATTGCTAACACGACCTGCTGACATGCTGTTTTGGCACTTAAGCGATTAAGCGTTTATATTAAAAAATAAAAAAAATATATAAAAAATATTTTTTTTGCTTAAACCGAAAACTTTACCAAGAATATTTTCCTTTAATTTTTCATTAAACATTTTTCCGCATTTGTGGAGTCACTTAGAATTTTATCGTGTGTGCAAATGAATAACAAAAATATCAAATGAAGCAAACTGGATCCGACAATTCTATAAACACTTTTTGTATGTCCTTTTTGCTTACAATTTTGAAAATGAAAGCCGTCTTTAGGGGGAATTGAAGGAAATTTCTTCGAAGCATTTTTGGTTCCATTTGGAATTTGTCACGAGAACGATAAAAAGGTTTTTTCCACTCGACGACAAACGAAATATAACATTATTACAGAATTATTTTTTAATCCAATTACAACGGATGAATATATGAGTAAAATGAAATTTTCTCTACGTTTTGTGTTTCTTTAACACATTTATTTGGCCTTTTTAGAGTTTTATTGAAAGAGATATTCAATGAAACGTACACATGAGGATACCCCGTGAGAAAGAATAATGTAATGTATTGTTTAAGCATACAGAACTCTAAATTAATTTTATGAAAAAAGATTACCTATTTTACAAATGCATTGCATTTCACAAAATAATATATTAAAAAATGAATCATGTATTACATTTATATAATTATACACAAATTTCGACTACCATAATACGGACATGTGTCTAGTGTGGTAGTCGAAAAGCATGTAAAAAACTGTTTTCAAATATATTTTATGAATAAAGAAAAAAGATTTTTTTTTACTTGTGTTTGCTGGCAACTCTGGCCGCTAGAGGCGCTAATGTAATCCGGTTAAAAAAATATCTTAAAAATAAATTTACATATTTTGTGATAATTCATTCGTCACTTCGAATATATTAAAACGATGTCGCAATACGTGTATTTGTGTAGGTATTATGTAAGTAATCATTTTTCTAAGTGTGTACGTATGATCAAAATATATTTAAAAATATATTTATAATTTACTAACGTATAAATTTGTTAATATTTCACAAAAATCCATTCAAATATTTGAAAGAAAACCAACCGAGCTGGCGTAGCATACTGCCATCAGATTGTATGGGAAATGTAAGAAGTTAATAATAATAACAATATTTGGAAGATTTGTGTAGCGCCGTATTTGTGCAAAATCACCTCAAGGGCGTTGTACAAAAATATAATACATTTCTACAATGCTCTATGTTATTACTAACTACAGACTAGTGAAGGAATTATAACTTTCCTATAGTATATTTGGTTGGGGTGATCATATATCAAAGGCGCTCCCGAAAGTTAGTGTTCGCTGCTCTCCTTGCAAGGAAGGATCGTGAGGAGTGGTGGGGCCTTGTTCAACAAGGAATTTAGAGTCATCAGCCATGAAGAAACGCAGTCTACGGCAAGAAGATTGCTCTGATGATAGCCAACCTCTGATATCAGAGTGCCCATGAATAAAAATGAATATATATCTAAAAACGTAAATTTACGCAACGTATGACTGTTACGGTTACAAAAATATATTTTGGATACAAAATAACTTATTTGAAAAATATATTTTAGATAACCGACACGTAAAATTTTATTTTGCAAATAAATAATTCTCTTTAAAGAAGACGATATCAACAAGTCCAAGGAAAGCAGGAAATAGACAAAAATACAAAATAAAATAAACAATTGGGATTCGAAGCCGTAATTTCTTGCCTTACTGGGACAAATGTCTACAAATTGAGCTATTACCACCTAATTAAGTTTTGTCATTTTTATCAATCTCATATTCAATTTTGAATTACTTACTTCAATTATTTCGCATATTTTTTGCTGAATCTTTTTTTTGCTGATGTTATCTTCCTCAAGATTAAATATTACAGTGATGTTTGCAAGCTCAATAAGTTAATCATAATGAAATTTAATAAATAAAGAATGGAGTCTCGTATAAAACCGAATATTTTTATCGTTAATTTTTCAATCTCGTGTGTTGCAGGGAAATGGTTTACGGCCGAAGAAATTTGCATTCACACAGCTGAATGAATCCTTTAGAGTTTGCATTGTTTGAGATTACCGAGATAGAAGTGATTTATCATTACAAAACCAACGGAAATACACAGTTATTAGTTAGAAAGGCAGGATTAATATTATGCAATGGTTGTTGGAAACACTCTATCGGGTATTGATAAAGAAATACTAGTGATTGTTTAAAAAAGTAATATTTGCACTATCTTTTGGTTTGAACATTTTATTGTTAACAATTATTTTACAAGCAATAATTATTCGCCTGAAACACTCATCCACATTGAAAAATCTCCTGATAAAAGATACATGACGCCAACGGGACCCGTTGGCGTCATGTATCTTTTATCAGGAGATTTTTCAATGTGGATGCGTGTTTCAGGCGAATAATTATTGCTTGTAAAATAATTGTTACCCTTTGTGCTATGCATAAAAAATCTTGTCTTAAACATTAGCTTACCAAAAAAAAAAAAAAAATTTATTGTTAAATTACGTTATGCTTTATAAACGATTTTTGAGAGTTTATTGGGTGTACAAATCTTTTAGAGTACAAGTTTTAATGTATTTGTGCCCACCGAAAGTTTCAAAAAAGTATATCGAACTAGTTTTGAAAATCCACCCGCAGTCCCAAAGATTAGCGATGTTTATCAATTCCATTTAAATTTAGGTACGCGATTCAAATGAATATTTTGTGTATTTTTGTTTCATTCTTCAGCTTCCAAACAAAAACACAATTTATTTATTGGAATAACTTATAAGTAAAACCACAAATTGTAATATTTAGTTATTGAAGACAATATTAGCGAAAATCTGAAACAGAAAAATTAGAAAAAAACGCGGTCTCATCTCGGATCTAAATTTTGCGAAACAACTGGCCAATGTATATGCTCTTATAGCATCGAATGATATTTTTGTCTAAACAAGAAAGAGATATAGAGGTCACCCAGATAATATGAGATAGAAACTTAATTATTTCTTATCAAATCATGTTTACGATGTGTGTTTAAAAAAATAATAATCATTATCTGGGTGACTTTTGCTCCCTTTTCTTGATCGAGAACTCGATCCAAGTAAGTACCTATGTATGAAGATACATCAATGTGAGCATAACATTATTTTTTTTATTGTCTGGATTTAAAAAATAAAAAAAATGTGTGTTAATTTTTTTAAGAGTCACGTACAGTGGATGTGGTTGGTCCGAGATTGATAAAGTACAAATCCTCGTTACTTTGGGTAATTAAGTATAAAATAAGATATAAATATAACACGTAAATACCCACGATACTGTATGCAGGGTGATATAATAATATTTTTTTCTGAATATATATTTAAATTTAGACTTTCTTTTTGTTAATAAATAAATATAAATCTTGAAAGTAGAAATTAACTCACTTTCCGACATCCAATCGAGCTGAAATATGGCAGATAAACTTGTTGCAATGACAGTTACAATCTACCGATTTTGGTTGCAATCACGCATACCCGTGCAGACATATACACATTACATTAAAGTTGTTAATATACGAAACAAGTGTCGGTCTTACCCATGGATTTTTCTCAGTTGTAAGCGTGTTCGACCCCAGTCCCTGGGGAGGAAGGTTCAATCCTTAGTCAATCCGAAAGAATATATAAATATTTTTAAATACATTCATTAATTAAAATAGATTTATCATACTAAAAATAGAGCTAATTTCAGGCGGATGGATGGTTTGTAGTATGGAGAAAGGAGCAGAAGGAGTAACAGAACAGCGAGAAGGTAGAAGAAGAAGGTTCAGAAATACCTGGCTATTCAGATCTGGTCGCTAAACATAAACGCTTGTTTTTGATTGATGTCGATTTGAAATCAACTTTTAATCTTTTCGTAGGATATGTGCCATACGGTAACCGGATAAATCATCACAATGATAATTCATCACATCTTTAAAAAGTTATTTAAAGTCATGGAAAGTGATGAAACAAAAACTTTATTAACTGAGTTATGTATGTTAGGTTAGGTAAAAAAAAATCATCGTTTCTAATGACTTTATATCACTTTTTAAAAGTGTGTTGAATTGTCACTGTGTTGAGTTATCATGGAACAGTGCCATACATGTGAAAAATAAGATTTGTGTACGAAGTTACTTACTTATTAATTTATATGTTTATACTTATCTGTATTTCTTACACCGTATTTTTTGATTTTGTATATTTATTTTGTATTTTATGCATTTTTTAAGGTATTGTATGAAAGAATATTGCATCAACAAAACGTTTCTCAGTGTTTTTAAAACAAGCTTTACACTATAAAAAGGTCGTACCACGATGTATAAAAAATGTAGTCTTTATGTATCTTCTGATTAATAAAGAAATAAAAAAAGGATTTAGTACTTTGAACTCTGGATTGACGGAATTCAATGTTCGGTTAAATTATCAATTTGATCAATTGAAAACATTTTAAAGAAATAACAAATTAAATTGTAATAGATTGATTTTCAATTAATTACGGATTAATACGGATGAATGTGGATTTAGTATAATGATTTTGACCATTCCTTCTGCTAGAATAGTAGAACATAATAGTATATCTGTAAAGGGAGCTGAAGAGTTCCGATTACCGAAAGATCAATTTTCTTGAATATGCCCCAAAACTATTACGGAAAGATCAATTTTCCCGAATATGCCCCAAAACTATAACGGAAAGATCAATTTTCCTGAATATGCCCCAAAACTATTACGAAAAAATCAATTTTTTTGAATATGCCCCAAAAGTATTACGGAAAGATAATTTTTTTTAATATGCCCCAAAACTATTATGGAAAGATCAATTTTCTTGAATATGCCCCAAAACTTTTTAGTTTTCAGGATCCGTTTTCAGGACGGAACCGGGATTCGAATGAACAAACATTATTGCCATATTCAAAAATGCGTTATCTTTAAAAGTGCAGATTAATTTTACTAATTCGTTTACACGCTGGCTGATTGCATTGCGTTAAAAAACATTCTACAAAACAAATAAATGTTTTAAGTTTAATACAAAGAACATTTATATTTACAATATGGTGAGCAAAACTAAACCTTGTTTAACCAAACTACAACAGTTGTTTTTAGGTATTGTACGTTACTTCGGGCACCTATCAGGTATTTATGGTTCCCTTGTGGAAGACGTGTTTTTTTTTACCAGAATATTACTGTTTGAATAACTCCATTGTTCGCGAACTCTGAAATTGCTATTGAACATATGATGTGATTTATTCATTTCTTTTATGCGATACGGGAGGCTTTCACTGTGTATTTGAAAACATACTTGGAAGAAATCTTTGAACACCAAACATCTATTTTGTAGCCTTAAATTCTTTTTATTGCTGTTCAATGATCATATAGGTTCATTATATTATACATCTGTTATGCTTCGTATTAATTGTTAATATATTAACTGTCCCCATTGGATATGTATAAATTATATCTGATTTTCGTTCTGAAAAGTCTTTTTTTAAATAATGTGAAAATATCTTTAGCATATTATAGTTGACATCTATCTGCAATAATTAAAGTTTGAATAAAATCTCAACATCAAACCATAAAATCTATTTGTTAAATCCATGAAATTGATGAAACAAAATTTGTTTTAGTAGGTTAAATCCATGAAATTGATGACACAAAATTTGTTTTAATAGGTTAAATCCATGAAATTGATGACACAAAAATTGTTTTAATAGTTTAAAGATTTTCGACTAATTTCACGAGATCTTATAATTTTTACCATGAGATCGTAATAATTCATCATTTAACTGCCACAACTTAAAACAATTCGTCATATTAAATGTGCTAAATTTTTTTTTTGTTTGACTAAGTATTCGACTATCCTACCCAGGAACTTGAGTCGACAACTATACCAACTTCGGCAGGACCGACATTTATTTCGCAATGTCACCCGATTTCAGAGATATGAGTATATGTCCACATGTGCGCACGTGGTTGCCATCAAAAATTGATTGAATGCTTTGTCTTCGACAACGAGTCTATCTGTTGAGTTTCATCTCGATTGGATATCGGGAAGTGAATAAATCTCCCCTTACGAGATTTGAATTCATTCATTAACGAAAAAAATGATTTATATAGCGCCGTTTTTGTGCAAAATCACCTCAAGGGCATTGTACAAATATATAATACACTACAATAAAAGATATAAATTACTTAAAGTGGTCTAAAACAAATTTATATATTTTATTGTAAATTATGACGAGCCACAAAGTAAATGCTTATTACAAATATATAATACACTTTTACAATGACATTTTTACTACAGAAATAATTTCAGCAAATTTTATTTTAGGATCAACACAAAAATACCTTTAAAATAGCCAATAATTCATTAAATACTTTTTAAATACATGAATTAATTTGACACAACTCTCATTTAGGATTCAAACAGCATTTAGCCTAATTTTCGTGGTATTCTGTTCTCCAAAGGCTCTTATTTGTGTGTTTTTGCATAAATAACTCCGTTGCCTTAGGAGCATTGTAGAAATAAACAATCCCGATTCTCGGGCGATGCAGCTTTCTCCAGTGAGACGAGATTATAGTAATAAGAATGGTAGATTGAACTCACCTCAACAATTTTTTATAAACATTTCAATATCAATATCCATCTTATCATTAAGGCCATCTGAATACAGACATTTTTTAAATTTTTTTATTTTATTATCAATATAAAGTTTTTTTACAGGTTTTGTTTTCGATGTCTGTCTCACTAGGATAAACCTGTGTCGAGACAGACGTATTTAATACATAAATTAATGTTTACATATTATTTGATACATATAATATTTCATGACATTAAATGACATTGTGAAAATGATAAAAAATAATAAATGATAAATTTGTTAATCAGCATCTAGTTGGAGTACATACTTATGAGGGGATTTTTATAAAATGTTTGATCTTGGATCTGTCTTGGCTGATGATCCAAGACTTGATGTCTGTTTTATATTTCAAAAAAATTTCGTTCAGTCTAATGGCTAGTGGGAGAGCATTATATAGCCTTGTTGCAAAATATCTAAAATTTCTCTGGCCAAAAGTAGTTTTAGCAAAAGGGATTTGTAAGAGATTATGTCCCTTGGTTCTAGTATCACGAGCAGTTTGAATATTGTCATAAGTAGTTTTGTGTTTGAAGAGGTATGCTAGTATGTTTTTTGCATAAAGTTGCCTAGTGTCCATAACACAGATTTTCCTTCCTTTCCTTCGATTTCATCCGAGCTGCTTGTGATTGGTAGTTTGAGGATAATTTTTATTATAAGTTTCTGAGCTTTAGATATTGGATCAATGGCGGCAGCGTTTGCTCCTCCCCATGCTATGATACCATATTCTATTAAAGATTGACAAAGTGCATAGTAGATTGTTTTGAGCTGGCTTAGGTTGAGAAAGTTGCGAGTTTGTCTAAAAAAGTAAATGAATTTTCTAAGTTTGTTTGCTGTAGTGGTTATATGTTGTTTCCACTTCATCTAATTGTAATGATAACGTTTTTCGCTGGGTAATAAATATATTTTTCAATTGGTTGATTTATTTGGGCGCCGTGCCAAGGAGGTATGTTATTTCTGTGCTAAACTTCTTCTTTTTATAATATAAACAATGTTTGGTGGTGATGACATTTTATAATAACAATGCTTTAAATATATGATGAAATTTTTCGTAACAACATTATTTAAACGTATTTAAAACGCGTCTGATTGTCGCTTTAATGATAAAATTACTTGGCTTTTGACCAAAAAATGATAAGCCACTATGGATTACGACTGTATCAAATCTATTTTCAAGTAATTGACTTGGATTTATAAACCATAAAATTACTCGTAGGTAATAAACACGAGCCAATTAACACAATCTGTGATATGAAACAGTACCATGTCATATTATTTCATATCAATAGGTTATCCTATTCTTTTTGTATTATTTTTTACTACCCAGAAATATTGCAATGATTGAATGCCAGACTTTCAACGAGAAAGGTATCCGCGGTTGTAAAAAGTTAACGGGTTGTTTAATCTTTACTTGATGTTTATTGCTATGTTAGAGGTTGAAAAGCTAAAGCGTGCAGTGTCACGGACAGGGGGCAACCATTTATAGTGTAGCCGATTTAATATTAAGGAAATGTTTTGTATTCTTCATTTGATCAGATGTTTATGAAACATTAAGTTTTATTACTAAAACGGAATACGACTTACTCTTTTCGACTCGAAGAAAAGGGTTATTTTTTAACAATATTGAGAGTGAGTTTTTAAAAATTATTAAAACAAATTAAAGTGGATGAAGGATTATGATTGAAAGGTATAAACGTTTTGCAATGAAATTTAATATTACGAAAATGAAATTTTTTAAGTTGTTACCAAAGAAATATCACAATATATTTTGTCTCTTGAAAAAACACTGAAAAAAACGATTCTGTTAGATTTGTTTTTTGTTCATGACTCATTTTATTGGGAGCAGTACCTGCGGTGATTGCGCCCTTGAGGTGATTTTGCACAAAAGGTTTGAGGTGATTTTGCACAGCGTCCTTGAGGTGATTTTGCACAAAAACGGCGATATACAAGTCATCCAATTATTATTATTATTATTATTATTTATTACTAGCTCAATATTTTCGGACAGCTCAAAGGATCGACTCTATTGAACGACTGCTAAAATGAACGATGGCTCAATTGAACGGGAGCCATGAGCTCAGAGCGTATAAGCAATGAAAATATTTCGCCCCGGTACACCTGCCCCGGTGCGACTCCTCCGCTACGGCTCCCCCAAAACGGCTCGGCTCCCAGCTCCTAGCGTAAGTATATGAATGATCGTACGACCCTTGATACCGGTATGCCGCCACATACCACGAGAAAAATAAGATGCTAGGTAGTTAGTATGTGTTGATACACATGTCCAAGTCCAGATGTCGGACTGTCAGGTGTACTGGGATAATTTCATTTCTCATCAAAAGGAGCTAGCTCAATTGTGCGGCTCGTTCATGAATGACTCATCGCTAGTTCCCAGCACCATTGACACTAATTTATGATTTTTTAACATTTTATTTAACACTTTATTGTAAAAAATTTTCAACTCGGAAAAAAGTCACTTCATCCTTCATTGTTAAAGTAAATGGAAAACTATATTTTTTAAGAAATAAACTTTAGGTGTAATACTATTATTAATTAATTGTATTAAATAATAAAACTTAATATGTATACCAATTCAATATAAAGATATTTATAAAAATAATATGTTAATTACCAGCCTCAGAATACACTTTGTCTAGTGTGGCGGGTAAAGAAAACAACGTGATAAAAAAAAAATTAAATTAACAATAAATTAAAAACGGGTTGCCGGGAATGAAACTGAAAAATATTATTGAAATTAATACTAACTTTACGCAATTTGATGATATTGACCGGCAATCTTCCTGTCACGTTGTAGACTCTGGATCGAATTCTTATTTTTTTGATCTTAATAATTTATGTTTTAGAATAAGCCTACTGGTACCGTAAAGTTTCAGATTTTTAGGTAGACCTATTAATGCAGGCACAGAATCAGTATTCGGCCAAAGGCTTCATTCTACCCTTCATCACTGTCGGAGATTTTCTTCGGATCAGCTATTTAAGGCGAAGCTTAGTGCCTAATCACAATTTTGATTAATTTTTATAACGAATTGGTGTACATTACGAATATCAAAAAAATATGCTTTAGATAAATTGAAGGTTTTCCTATCGCTTCGCTTGAGTAGAAAACATATAAAAAAATAAATTACTCAATAAAAAATATAAATGAAAACTACTAAAAAAATTTTTTTTTCAATAATAATGTATGAATGCATAAAGGAGACAACTTAAATACATTATTGTAGCTAAGATTATCTGTGACAGTTTCATTTGATTAACTTTTTTGCTTTCTTATGAAATTATTTACAAAATAAATATAAACCAGTTTTTTTGCTTGAAATCGAACGTTTCTAGACTCCGTTTGTCAAGCGACTTTAATGCCTATTACCTATGATTTAAGGTATACCAAAATATACACATTTTTGGCTAGTAGCTTCCTCTTAAAGCAATTAAATGAAGAGAGATTCATCCAGTAATGTGTTACTTGGCTTCTCGGTAAGACTGCGTCAGAAGACCGACCTGTTTGTTTCAATGTGCGCTTCAATGGATATGAACAAAAAACAAGAGGAACCACGCGCCCGCGTTATAACGTTATCTTTGGCCATAATGTGCACTTGATTATTATAATCAGAAAGGTGAACCAATTTTACCCAAGATTTTGGTAAAACATACATACACCTAAATTTATATAATATAAGATATGTCTTTAGATCAATTTAAATAAAATGTAGTTATATTTTTTGAGTCAGCAATTTTATTTATCTAAGTAAAGGGATATTAAATTTATTTCACTACGTTAACTCCACATTTTCAAATGCGATTTGCAGCGAAAAAACACGTATGGTCGTTAAGACTTTTTATCGCTACCCCGTAGCATCACGCTCGCGTACCTATTAAAATTTATCGACCAAAAAACTCTCAAGAGGGAGATTCTGGGCAGGTACTTTTAAACGAATTGCTGATTTCCATAAGGGAGAGGCTGTCAATACTTTATTCAATGAAACATTTATCGTAAAATAGACGCGAAAAGATTAAGAAATGTTAACTTTCAAAGCTCTCAATACATAATTATGATTTTATCTTTTGCAAATTTAATTTTGGTTGAAAGCATGGGTTAATTAAATAATTAATTTGAAGAAATGAATGCTAGTTGAATGATCTAAGATTAATAAAATGATAACAATATGTTTAAACACATTTTTCGTAGCTTGTTCTCCTTAGGTATATGCAATAGAAAAAAAGTTCGTTTTTGTTCTATTTTTTTAATATAATCAAATTTTTAATCTAATCCATGACAGTCTGCATTCCTTGAATACGTTTGTTAGTATGTTAATAGTGTTCTGCGACTACGAGAATTATTTTTGTTACAATAAAAATACAAAATAATTGGTATCTTGAGAGTCTTTCGATGAAATTCTCTGAAAAAACTTACGTACGTAGTACGTAAATGAGTTTTCTTGCAGTATTCAATATTTACGAGTATGTTTGATATCGGTTCGATATGATTTGTCTGATATTGGTTGAATATTATTTTTTCTTGGAGTTAAAATATTATGATATACCTATATTATATTTACTGAGTTTTCTTAGCTGCCCGCTCATGACCATCATTATTCGACAAAATAACTTGAGTACTTACGATAGTCTTGTGTGTTAAAATAATAGTTAATCCAGATAATGCGATAGAAAACAAAAAAAGAAACATAATAAAAAAGAAGTGTAATATAAAGATATTACAAATTATACAGGTCTTTAACCTACAAAACATTCAGGAATCGCAAATAAAATGATTTCGTGATGTTCTGTTTACAGAAAAAAATACGGGTTTTTGGTTTTCATGACGAAATTACAATGGCGTAAATTTACGTACCAATATTACACTGCCAGAATCACATACGGATGGATTTAAACATGGGTAAAATGAGAAAATTGAGAGAATTGTAGGTACATATTATCGGATTATGAACAACAAAAATTTTTAACTTAACTGTTTTTTGTTAATTTGAAATTTATTCAGTAAACACTCTACACGGAAAAAAATGATCCTGTCATAAAGGTGAAAGCCCGCCAGTTTCTGGATAAAATTCAACTTCATTTAAAAAAAATATTATATTTTTATTTAGGTGTTTTATTCCAGTAGATTTAATTCCCTTCATGTATAATTCCGTCCGTGCGCAATTCGTGTATGTGAAATTCACGCCTGTGTAATTTGATCCCGACAACGTGTTTAAGTTATGTAAAAATTTTTAAAAATTACTTTGAGATTAGTTAGATCGAAAGGTAAGGTACTTGTCTTTTACAGGAGGTAATGTGTGTTGGAAAAAACAGTCTACAGTTGGTTTAGTAGATAATGAAAACCTACTCTATAATATTATTTGTATAGAGCCGGCATGTAGGGGCCATCATATTGTGTGGACGTGGACAGTACAGCGGTTAGTGCAAGTGGGTACTTAAATGTAAACACATGTACCGTAATGAGAAGGTATACAAACTGGAGGTACGGAAGAATGGAAAAATAAAACTGAAATAACCTGAAATTACTTTCGACCAAAGAAGCGCAAATTAGAAGTGTGCCAGAATGGTAATTTCATTTAATTTCCGCACACAGTGGTAAAAAAATTGTGTACTTTGCAAACAGGAGTGGATGTAATCATGGATGTGTATGTAATACGAGGTAGAGCATACTTACTTCAGGAGGCTAATCTACAACTATTTTCGAAATTTAAAGGTTTCAAGGAAGTTTTCAGGGAAAAAAATGATTTTTTTTTGTATGTATGGAAAAATAACCGGTCTAAAACCTATAACCTCTGTGGTCGAATGTTAAGGCTACGATTAGCAATCCGGTGGTCGAGAGGTTCAAATCCCGGCTCGCGCAAATGAATTTAAAAAACAATTTCACACGTAGCAAGCATTTTGTGGATATACACAATTATAATCATTCTGATAAAATAACTTCGGTGATTCTGATAAAATAACTTAAATAATTTTTATATTAAAAAGGTTTCGGTTCTCTCTGAACCTTCATCAGGGTTATTCATAACAAGTTTTTATATAACCCTGATGAGGGTTCAGGGTGAACCGAAACCGGTTGGTTTTATTTATTAAAAAAAACAATAAGGTGGTATTAAAAAATGTATATTTTATTCTAATATTATAAATTTTATTTATCTAATTAATTAACAACATGTTAATTAATTAGATAGTACAAGCATTCTCATAGGGTTTAAGAATTGGGCTGAGCTCGAATAGAGGTAGTAGGAGTAGGTAAAGGCTTTCCTTCAATTCAAGTAGGACCATCGTAAAAGGTAGAAATACCCTTCCCGGCGGAAGTGTGTTATACAATATGTTTAAAAAATTCAGTTTAACATGGTTCTTGACAACCTCCCACGAGTGTAAGTACGAATGTGAGGTAATTTTTCCTACCCTATAGCTCTAGATTTAGCCTGTTCAGGCTATTCACCGTCGGATTCTCGGCTTCCCGTCCCGCTAAAAGACAAGCCGCCCAATAAAGTGCGGCCGAAGCACCATTGTTGTATTTAATGACTTGTTTACGATATTGAGGCAGAACAAATAGTTGCCGCAAAAGTTTAATTCACCCAGCAACGTGCCTGTTTAAACAATGGCGCCTGATAATTTCACCCAGATTTAGGCAGGGGTTGAAGAACTAGAGGATGCTTACTTTCCCAAACAATATTATTATTTTTCTTCAACTATAGCATCAGACTTAACAAATAGTAATAAAATCTAATTAATTACCGCTTATTGTAATATTTTTGTATATAAATATTTTGTATTTTTTTTCATTTATTACTTAACTCTTTAAAAACAAAGCTTTATTATGAGGACGGGTTTTTTTACGGAATTTTAACAATTCATCAAATTTTATTTTCTATTTCTGTGAAGCTTCTATTCGAGTTCTATTATTATATCAATACTGGCCAGATCCTTCACAAATCTGAAATAATAACAGAATTTGAATTGAACCTTCACAGAACTTGAATATAAACTTTGATGAATTGTTCAAATTTTGTGAAACGGACGGGTTGTTTCGGAGAATTTGAACAATTCATCAAATTTCAACGTTCATTTCCGGGTTCTGTGAAAGTCCTATTCAAGTTCTGTTATTATATCATTATAGGCTAGTTGCTTAAAAAAACTGAAATTAAAACCGAACTTGAAAAAATCTTTCACAGAACTGGAAAATGAAGTTGAAATTTGATGAATTGTTCAAATTTCTATTTTAAAATATCTTTTAAAACCAAATATGATTTAAGATTTTCACGGCCGAAAGTATTTTTGTTTTTTGTTTTTGGCGTGTCATGCCGTGTTGCGCTAACTATTTCTTTAACCAACGTTTCGGCAGCGTTGCAGTGTCCATCATCAGGGCAGATGTGTTATTTGAGGTTGTGGTGAAATGTGAGCTTATGTATGAGGATGTTATACCGTGTTGCCAGCTCCAACCCTCTGAGCTAACATTATCGTATAATTTTTAAAGTGATTTTCTTCGTTTAGCTCTGGTGTATCCGTAAATTACCGGATACCAAGAACTATTGAGCTTAGCTCCATCGTCTCTATTAATATTTACGGGATTTTTATGAATTTCAATGGCCCCCGTAATCAGCCGTGCTCTATAAGTTTTGGGTCTCCCCAGGACTTCAGGAACAAATCCTAAGTAATGCCCGGTGTCAATCAAATGCTCGGCAATTGCCGATTTGTCAGGGTGGCCGAGTTTACAAGATCTGAAGTGTTCTGAAATCCTTTTGGAAATAATTTTCTTTGTCTGGCCTACATAAACCTTGTCACATCTGGAATAGCTGAGTTTATACACTCCATCTGTTTCCAGAGGAAACTTAGTCTTGCAGACCTCAGTAAGTTTTGTATCTTGGTCGTTGTTCCGAAGACAGTCTTGATACTTTCCTTTCTCAATAGCCTGGCAATTCTGTCTGTCACATTGTGCACACTGTGTACATAAGGCAGAAAGGCACAGCTTTTTGACTCTTGTTCAATTCTGTCTTCGTTTGGTGCAGATTTGGCTTGCTGGGTAACCGTTACGCTCCAGTGCATAGGTCAGCTTTGTAAGTTTCGCTCCGATTTTATATTCTTCACATATTCTGGTCGCTCGGATCACCAACGTATGGATAAGTCCTCTCTTCTGCACTGGGTGGTGGTGCAAATCAGCGTGTAAGTACCGATTCGAATGGGTTGGTTTCCTATATACGGTATGCTCTAGGCTACCATCGTGTTTTCGCATCACCTTCACATCTAGAAAAGGCAGGATTTTATCTTTGTTTTCCAGTTCTATTGTGAACTCAATTTTGCTGTGGAGAGAATTAAGATGGTCCAGGAATTCGTTTAGTTTCTCCGTTCCATGAGGCCAAATGGCGAAGACATCGTCGACGTAGCGCCACCATACTTTAGGGACAGCCGAAGCTGTGTCGAGTAGAGGTGGGTGAGTTCTGCATTTTTCCGGAGGCATCCGAGGACTGCTTCCTTTTAAAAGAACTCGAGTTCTTGGAGTGGGTCCCGGGTCCGAGTTCTTGGGTGCGGACTGGGTACTGGGCGACTACCGGGACGCACGGGTCCGGCCAAGGACTCGGCACTCGGACTCGGATAGAACCCGCGAAAGAACTCGGACCCGTAGCAGGACAAGGACCCGCACAAGAACTCGGACCCACACGAGAACACGGAGTCAATCCCGTCACCCATCGCACCCGAGTCGCGAGTTGTGCAGTTTACATTTTGGCGAAGTTCAACGAAATCCATTCGTGTCTTGTCGTGTTCCAGCTGATTGGGCTACGGCTAATGCGAGGCCGTAACGGATGTAGTATTAGGTTCCAAGTTCCAGATGATAATTTTAGCACACGCGTAAACAGTAATAAATCAAATGTAGTAACATAAATTTCGGTTGTCGTTGAGAATTTGTCGTTTTCATAATCTCTGTCCATCGATATAGATAAAGGTACTTGGTCGAAGCCTCTATCAAATGAAACTCAGTAAAGGCGATATGTTTTAAAAACAAAGTCAGGAAGTAGTTAGGTACAGCATTGAACTATTAAAATTTTAACAATTAACAACATGTTTTAATATCTATTTATTCCAGTCCATTTTTTTTTACTTTTACAATACATACACACTTTGTTCAATATATTATTGTAGGATTTGTGTATATTTTTCCTTTTGGTTTCACAAATATATACATATATAATATATATGTCTCAGGATCATTAAAAATAAACATTTGCCAGAAATTTGCCTTTCGAATGAACACTATTACGACATAGCTAAAAATTTTTAACAAAAGATAGCCATTTTAAATAAACAATTATTGAATAAAATAATCTTGGTACCTAATTTATCGCTTGTCTGAATCTTTCCAATACCAGTTGACAATCAGTTCCAATTTTTAAAATCAAAGCAAATCCCTATTCTAGAGTTCATTGAACCAGAGTTACGGATACACAGACAGACACCACTGAAATTTGTATTTTTAATAACACAAAAAATAAAAATAGTGAACGATAATTAAAATAAAACTTTAAAATAAAACAATAATTTTTACTTACAGTAGGTACCTAGCGCCTACAAATATGAGGGGCTAAAATAAAAATATAAAACATCAAAGAATTGCGATAAATCATTGAGATTTTACATAAAAACCGTTAAACTAATCGGCAATATCTCAAAATGCCAACGTGTTGATTTTTAAAACAAGATCATGAAACAAAAGAAACATAAGAATTGAACATAAAAATAATAAATCAGTAAGTTTTTTTTTAAATTCTGAATCCGAAAAAAAAAATGTACAAATAGGCATAACAGTCAAAAGAATCATAAATAAACTCAAAATATCTTCGTATTGAATTTTTTAAATCAAGATAAAACATAAAAAAATGAACATAAAAAAATGTAATATTTTTTTTTTAAATTGCGAATTGAAAAATTAAATTATACAAATTGTTACAAACAGTTAAAAGAATCAGCAATATCGCAAAATCCCCCCGTATTATTCATAAGATAAAAAAGCATTGAAAAATAAAATCAGTAAGATTTTTTTTCATTCATTCCGAAACGGAAAATAAAATTTTACAATCAGGTATAAACCATAGAGTTATAATACAACACAGTTATAATACAGAGGTATCTTTTTGTAAAACAAGAATAACATTAATAATAATAATAATAATAATAATTTATTCCAGGATGTGGGGAGGATAGTGCAATCCCACACGTCCCATATAGTTATACATATATATAGTTATACAAATATTTAGTAAACAATACAACACATTTTAAATATTCAAATGTAAAATATCTTGATACCCAATAATATATCCATTATTCGAGTCCGAGATTGGAGTTTAAGAATAAAATTTTCTCAAATTTTTGGGTAGATAGTCTATTCCTCTTCTCGGTGAGGATTTGTCCAGCTTTCGAAAAGAAACGTTCGCAGGGGACGGAGGTGAGCCTTCCAAGGTTGTTCCTTCAAAATCCAATGAACTTGTTTTATCTGTTTTCTGTAGTCGTTGTAGTTATTAACAGTGACAACAAAAAATACAATATTTACAATGAAGTGTTATGGATATTATAAATAATAGGCAAGATGCTTTTTAGTGGCTTGTGTTTTTTAGAAGATAAATAAAAACATCCACTGGAGCGCTTTTCGTCAAATTTTTGCAAGTATTGCAATATCTTAGTAGCACCTCTAGGTACATCCTAGAGTACTTAGTGAGTCTAAAAATATTGGAAAAATGGTAAAATCTAGGTGAATTCATTGGCTATAAGCCGCAATAATCATTTCTTATTGTTTCAATACTAATATTTTGAGGAATGCTGTTAATTGTATCGAATGGCAGAATTGATTGCTGAAACAGAATTGATTGATAAAACTATCGACAATACTAGGGTAAGAATCAATTTTTTTTAAAGTGAAAACCCCAGTCACAGCCTAATTTTTATACACCTAATTAAATTAAATATTACTTAACTTATTTTTTTTTACATCACTCAAATAATTTATTGATATTATTGATTTATTAGTACATGTCAGTCGATATTATTATTTAACTAATTAGCTCATCGGTTTAGAAAAGCAACTCATAACCCCAAATAACTCCAATAAGTACTAGATATTAAACAATAAACAAAACATCCACTTACTGTAAAGCAGGTAAACAGAAGATGTCTTCACCACCAGAACTTACCACTCACTGCAGGACTCGCGAGGCCGGTGGTGGAGGGAGGCATTCGGGTTCGAGACCCCGAGTCCGAGTTTTCTGGGAGTTGTTGATTAGAGGCATTCGGGTCCGAGTCCAAGTCCTTAGAGGCATTCTCGGGTCCGGGTTCTCTGGGAGTCGTTGATTGGAGGCATTCGGGTCCGAGTCCCAGAGCGAGTTCTCTGGGAGTGGTTGATTACGAAAAGGAGTGGGAGTAGGACCCGCTTCCCGCAAAGGACTCGGGCTCAAGGACTCAATCCGGCTGAACCTACACATCGCTAGTGTCGAGTGCCACTTTTTCAAACTTCTCCATAAAAAAATTTGCTAGTACTGGCGACAATTGCTCAAACAGTTCACCCTGAAACGCAAAGTATCCCATTTTGAGGCAGTGTTCAAAAAGTTTGCAAATGTCTTCCTCGCATTGTCATGGAGTCTTATAGAGGCACATTTGTGAAAAGAGATACGACGTCAAAGCTGACCAGAATATCTCCTTTCTTAAGCTTACTGATCAGATCTGTTGAATCCTTAATCCAAGATTCGGTTTTTCCAGTTTGCATCTGCAGTAATCTCGAGAGGTGTTGGGAAAGTTTGTATGTAGGAGCACCAATAGCGCTGACAATCAGTCTCATTGGGATTTCCTTTTTATGTATTTTTGGAAGACCTTACAGGGCAGGAGTTCCAGAGGCTTTTACAAAAAGCTTAGAGCAATCCTCTTTCCTGATGCTAGAAGCTTTGACTAGTTCCCTTATCTTTGGTCAATTTTGTTGGTGGGATTGTTTTTAATCTTCTTATAGGTGCCGAAATCGCACAAAAGGTCTTCCATCTTCTTTATGTAGTCTACCGTATTAATCACGACAGTGGCATTTCCTATTTATTGGTTAGGCCGCAAACTCTCCTTTCGTGATATTGGGGCGGGGTATTTCAGCCCTTTTCAAAATATGGCAAGTCTTTTGCCGGATGTCCTCTGCTTGTACCTCTGACATTTTGCGTACTTTCATCATTGTATGTAGTGCAGTCTCTACACCACATAAGATGGATTCCACAGGTTATATTTTTGGCAGCCACTGTAAAGTTAATCCTCCTTTGTCAGCACAGAAGTTGCGTCTGGGCTAAACGCAAGGGCTGACATGTTGATGACAACTTTATTATGATCGAGTTGTTTTCAATCACCTTTTTGTATCGATTGAGCCTTTCAAACTTTTATTTCTGTCTCGCATCTGTTGACTGCTTAGATCTTACTGCTTGTTGGTAAGTCATATTGTCAACTTTAGTCTTCTTCGGTAAGGGTTGCACTTAGGTGCAGATGTAGAGTGAAAAGGTCCCAAGATACTCCATCCAGCTCGCCTCGCACATTGTGGATTCTCTCCCTTAATAACGCAGCCTCCGCTCTTTGGACACTGCAATGCTGTCCGAAACGTTGGCTAAAGTAGTTAGCGCAACACGGCATGACACCCCAAAAACAAATAACAAAAAAAGATCTTTTAAAACCATTTTTTAAATACAAAATCAGGTTTGACTGACGATTGAACCTTTCTACTCAGGAACTGGAGTCAACAACTCAACTACCAATTTTGCCACGTGCCGATCGGGTAGGACTGACATTTATTTCACATATAAACAGCTTTAATGTCCTCCGATTTCAGAAAAATGCGTAAATGTCCACGTGATGGACATGAATGCCACAATTGATTGATATCATCGACAAAATTTTCGTATTTGCCGAGTTTCACCTTTATCGGATTTATTTAAAAACATACGGCACAACATGTGCCATTAACATAGATACAAAGTTAATAAGGTATAAGTACAAAGTATATATAGTTTAAAAGAATATATAAATACAAAAAGTAATTACATATCTTTTGATAGTTGCAAATGAAGAAAAAAATTTGGGGGGGGGTGTTATCTGGCCCTGAACAAGATTTAGGTTTCAGTAGTTTAATACGCACTGCGATGTCTTTAATCTCAATATGAATCGGAGATAGTTGTAAATTTATTTCTGACTCGAAATTTGGAATGTTTTCGTTAGGAATATGGGCTTCATATACATGCTTAAAAAAGTTTGCATACAAATTAGCAATTTATTTAATTTTACATGAAGTTTTCTGTTTGTGGTGCAAAGTTTTGGGTATGTCAAGATTATCATTCTTTTGTGATTTGTAATAGTTGAACAAATGTTTTACATTATTAAAAATTGAAAATTCAACATTCTTTAAGTAAGTATTTTAACAAGTGTTTGACAATCTATTATAATCTTGATCTTAATCAACTTGATACAAATTGTAAAATGTGAAAGATTATCCTTGTAAATTATATGAAAGTTTTTTTTCAATTTCTAGGTTAATTAGGTCCTTGGTAAACCAGCTAGGGAAATTAGAAGATAATTTAAAGCTAATTGGAACAAAATTTTAAATGGCTTTGTACAGATGTTCACACTTCAATATTTCCTTGATTACCTCCTTAGGTTACCTTCTTCCAATATATACCTGTCAATTTTATGTAGATAATCGTTGATTGCGATATAATAAGCTTTATTAAAGTTGGGATATTGCGTGTTATTTTAGCTTGGTATTTCATAGAGTTACATAATATAGTAATGCCTAGGTGGGTGGTGAGAATCATGAGTAAGAATTGAATCAAGTGACTTATCAACTGCAGTTGCCATGTCAGTAAAAATAACAAAATCTAATATTCTATTACTGAAGTTAGGTTAAGGAAATTACATAATTTATTTTTCTCTTTCGGATATTCCAGAGTTTAGAGCACTAAATTTATCGCGGATACCCCAGTTAATTTTTGATAAATTGAATAAACCGATGAAAGTGATTTTACCATTTGCAAATTTGTATGACAATCGTTCAATATCCTCAAAATGACGTTTATATAGACTTATATCCGATGATGGCATAATATAAATACTACCTTTGATGTCTTTTTGATTTTTACCGCTTAATGCACCTTTTACAAGATTACGTTTTTGGATCGAGTTGCTCCCTCTTCCAATTCAGAAACAATTTCACACATGTTTATTTCCATCGGCTGATGAGTCCTGATTGGCGTCATGAGTTGCATATTATTTTTAATGGAACTCAATTCACCTTGCATGACGCCAAAATCAACCACCAATTCTCCAATAGCAACAATAACAATAGTTTACTAGGAGAATTTATTGTAAGGGTCATGAACGATAGATATCAATCCAATAATTATTTCATTCACTTTGTTGATGTAGTGGGAAGCTTCATCGCTTGAGGCTTTTTAATGGTTCTAAGTGATTCTAAGGTTTAATTTAATCTATTAAAAAAATATCTAATCAACAGTTGAATACCCCTGTATTTTCGGTATAGCAAGTAATGCGGACTACCGCGTCGGGCGATCTGTAGATGATTATTACAGCTATCACTAACGTGCGAAAATCGTCAATTTGGGCACTCTGTACTTTTGTATTTTATGCCAATATTACTTTAATTTTATACATTGAAATACTTTGATTAAGAAAACTTTATTGATTGCTTTAGATGATTTTGTCAGGATAAGATAAATGCGTGTAAACTCAACCTAATAGATCATCCAAATGTGTTAAATAGCGCAAGTCTGAATGTATTTTTGCAAGCCGATATATGTCTCATGAGTCCAACTGCATTTCACATTCCAACAGATGTTCCAAATATGTTAAATAAAACAAGTTTGAATGTATTTGTTCATGGCAATATATTTCTCATGAGTACTACTACATTCCACGTTTCATGAGATGTCGCAAACATGAAAACAAGTATTCACTTTTTCAAAAAGGTTGTGATTTGAACATGACAGCAATTTAAAAGAAATTCTCAGCGACAGGCCATATTATGCAAGATCGTGCTTTATTTGAGACATTTTTATCGCGATCCTCATAAATGTGCGTCATCCTCTTATTTTATATAGCCAAAGGATTTAGGTTATCAGTTTAAATAATCCGATACAAATTTCGCCTGGAAACCTTTTTACGACTTTGGCATTTACAAAATGTTTCCAGCGAATTTATCTACATTTTATACCGAAATATATTTAAGGAGTGAAGGTTTTATTTGAGCGAAATTTTCAGGATGGGCATTATAAATAACAACGGTGTAATAATATTAGAATGCTTCGTGGTCCAGAGGATACAATCTAATTACAATTCCGGGGTTCATATAAATGGGACCAACCGCAGTTATATGATCAAACGTGACAACAGACACGAATGCAATTATTGTGAGTCTTAGTAGAGAGAAGATCTAGTCTTGATTTCATTGCAATTAATCTCTACAGCTCGCACTGAGAAAATATACTAATATTGAATATTGCTTATCTATTTCATTATTTACTAAAGTTTATAGAAAAGGTTTTTATGCAGAGCACGAAGGATAACAAATTATTAAGAGTGTGTTTCAGGTTAATAATAATAATAATAATACTTGGATGACTTGTATAGCGCCGTTTTTGTGCAAAAACACCTCAAGGGCGCTGTACAAACTTATAATACATTTCTACAGTGATCTATGTTATTACTTAACTATTTATGGAGATAATATACAGTACAATACTTACCTGGTAGGTCACTTGAGATTAACACTTAATTAACATTATCTAATTGTTTATTGGCGAAATTTAGATACAGGATTTAGGACCCAATTGAAAAATTGAATATATATATAATAAATATTGTTTTTTTACCTTGTCTATATAAATTAGTTTATCGTTTAAAATAATATTAAAAATCTCTAGAATTATTGGTATCTCTTCAAATTATTCGTAATCCGCTTAAAAACGGGATTGCAAGCCGTAAATGATTGAATTGATAAGTTTCCTAATAAACTTTTCCAAAAATAAACAAAATCCTGATCTATAAACATTAGTTAATAATTTAAAACAATAAATGTAGATATAATATATCTCGACGTCATCTAGAGGGAAATTTAGCACTAACAAAGCCTTTCCTTTAAAAATAAAGCTGGTTGGTTTCAGGTGAAAAATCTAATCAATAATTATTGTTGAATGAAAAATACTAGTACATAAGCCAAAGTAGCGCAATGATAGAGCAGCTGACCGGTAGTCAAAAGGCTGTGGGTTCAATTCCCGTCAGCGGCATTTATTTTTCTCTGATTTTTCAATTTGGACGGGAGTTTCAGGTTACTAATTTTTGCTTGTAATTATTAGAAATACTAGTTTTCTCCATGCGCTCTCTCTCATATTTTTATTTATCCCTTCCACCACTAAAAATTTAACTAATATTTGTTTCTCATATTGCTTATTGCCTGTAGAAACAGGTCTCCTAGATAATTCAGAAGTTCAGAGAAAACTCCTGGTTAACATAAAGTTTAAGTCACACGAATTGCTGTTTTTGCCTGGTATTGACTATTTTATAGTGTCTGGAACCTAGGAGTCAAAAGTTCTTATGTAAACAAGTGACATCAGTTTTCTTTCAAATCGATTGATGAGTTTGGTGAGATCTATCTCAGTGGTCCAAACCTAAATAATATTCGAGAACAAAAACAGGGACGCAGATTTTCCGTTTCAATTTGTTTCCGAATCGGGTTTCGATAAAGCACTTTTCCGTTGGGGATGTAATGGCATTAGGGGCAGAACACTGCGACATTTTTTATTACTTCAGTGTGATCTCGTATGAAAAGGGAAGGCTTTCGTATCTAATAAACAGTAATATTATGGGGTGAATTTTACACGTGGGGAGAATTGAGAGAGAGAAACCAAACCTTCACGGTGATAACGAAATAATACTTACTCATTGTAAAGAAATACATTTGTATTTTTTTCAAATCAACTTGTTTTATCCTTTGAAACTCCAATCTCTGAACTTCCTTAGCTCAAAACATATGTTACCATTCTAAATGATGAAAATTCACCAAGGTGATGGTGAAAATATCTTTAACATTAATTAAAAATCAATATGTATTTGCACTTAAGATTAAACAGGATTAACTTGGTAACTATCACAAAATTCTATTTAGGTACTTTGCACCATGAAAAAGATTAAATTAATACATTCCCTACAACCATAATTTTAATAGATTAACCCTTTGGAAATACAAGTCAGCATGTTTTAGATTGGCCTTTTAAATGCTTGTTTTCAATCTAAAACTTCGCTACAACTCAAATCGAGAGACTCATCATTTTCATATAATGCTTGGTAAGGTGATAAAAAATTAACAGTGTTGAAATTGTTTAATATAATTTTTCGTAGAAAACTTAATTTGGGATTTGTGGCCAAAATACTCAACCAAAGCTGAATGTTTTTTTTAAATCAAAAGGTATACCTAATATCTAGTACGGACGTGAACTAATTTATACACTTGTGTATTAAATTATAAAACTAAGGCCACTGAAGAATTATTACTTTGTGAGTTAATGATAATTATTTTGTAAACTTACTTTGTCCTATTAACTATGTTTACGTGCATTTATAGAATAAGACAAGTTAATAGAAACTTTTATGGGTGGAATAACAAGTTGAGGCGTCTTGATATTCTTGCATAGAGATACACCCTTTGACAACGCAGAGTGACTATTTATAGAATAAGACAAGTTTATAGAAATTTTTATGGATGGAATAACAAGTTGAGACGTGTTGATATTCTTGCATAGAGATGCATCCATTGACGACGTGAAGTGACTATTTATAGAATAAGACAAGTTTATAGAAACTTTTATGGATGAAATAACAACTTGAGGTGTGTTGATATTCTTGCAAGAAGAGACATCCGTTGACAACGTAGAGTAACTTTTAATTGTGTTGTGATAACTAAAGCATACACTACGTACTACCTGTACTAAATAGGCATTGGCTATTAAAAGGAACGGCTGCGCGGACTTTCTCATACAAAACATACATTTGGATGTAAGCCCAAAATATCAAACCAAAGAAAATATTTATTTGTACATATGTACAATTATGTACCTAAATATTATATTTTGCAAAAAATGTATGTATTAATGTAACTATGATCTATATTAAAATAATAAAAAATAAAAAAATATATATGTGCTGATTTATATATTTGTGTTTTAAAATATGAAATATATGCCGTAACATAATTTAATTTTCCATTATTTTACAAGAAATTTCGGCAATTATTGGTTAGTTAATGATAATTATTTAAAAATAGAAATTTCCCCCATTTACTAAAGAAATATGATTAAACCTCAAATAAAAATGTTAAATAAAGCATTTTGATGGGCGTATATTTAGAAAAAAATATAACAAACGATTTAAGTTGCAGCACAAATTTGTATTACATATTCGCACATTTCAGAACACCTTCGTAACCTTCACTGGCTCAAGTGCCCTGAAAGAATCCAGTACAAATTGTGCTGGGTGGTGTTTAAATCCATCAATAAAATGGCCCCACCCTACATCTCTGGACTATGCGTCCCGGAAAACACTGGTCTCAGGCAGTCAACTCTTAGATCAGCAACATCAGCAGCTGTAGGCAGACTGATGGAACCTAAGCGCAAGCCAAAAACTAAGTTTGGTGATCGCGCTTTGGGAGTGTCTGGGCCGAAGGCTTGGAATAAACTCCCTCCGGAACTAAGATCCGTAACAAGTCCAACAGAATTCAGGTCTACAATAAAAACTTACCTTTTTAAGCTGTCATACCCTTAAATTAAATATACCATTCCTGAGAGAATGTCCATTTATATCCAATTTTCTAAAATCTAACTTTATCTAAATTTCGCTAATTAGTTTATGTTAATTAAGTGTTAATCTCAAATGACCTACCAGGTAAGTATGGGTCTGTATATTATCTCCATATACCTATAGTTATTAATAACATAGATCATTGTAGAAATGTATTATATATTTGTACAGCGCCCTTGAGGTGATTTTGCACAAAAACGGCGCTACACAAATCATCCAAATATTATTATTATTATTACCAAAATTAAATTTTCTACCCACCAACCGCTTTTTTTAATGATGTTTTATTTTATATATTTATTTATTAACAGACCATGTCCAATTACTATATTAGTAAGGGCGCGAATATTTTTGAAGATTATTTTAAATAGAAGAAATAATGGTATTATAGCAGATTTTATAGCACATTTTATAGCACATTTTAAAGCATATTTGAAAACATAAAAAGAAGCATAAGAGTATTTCTCAAAAAAAGTGTACATTTTGGAAAAATAAAGTGTGCCTACAAACAGTTCAAAAATTTCACATGTTTTTAATTAATCATACAAAAAAAATATGCACCATTTTGTAGAATAAATATTAGGCTTTAAAATATCGAAAAATAAACATTACAATCGTATTAATTCGCAAATATTTGAATTTTTTTAAAAATATCGATTTTTACCTTCCATACAAAATAAAATTGCCACCCTACCCACCTCATTTGTTTATACTTCATAAAATGCGATAATAACGTTATAATATGTGATTTTTTGTAAGTTTTAGGGTCTTAATTAAATGTAGTTTCTGTAAAAAGGTAATTTTCTATGGAGTTTCATAATAAATTAATAATTTATGCACAAAAAACAAAGTGAGACATCACCATTTACTTTTTAGTAACTACTCTTTAGTTACGTTTTATTAGTACTTCCACCGTAATTTTTTAACCCATTTGTAAAATTTAACATGGGCAACACTAGCCTCTTTCTGATTAATTGTTGGTCTGACTTCTCAGCCATAACATTAATTGTTAAAATCAGTAATAACGTGTTTCTTTAGTGGGACCACTATTTCGTAACAGAAAATATTTTAGCCTTTTTTCACAAAACGGTAGTCTTTTTCTACTCATCTTTTTGTAACATGTGCGGTACGAACATTGCTAAGCTTACATATTAACACTTTTAAATTTTATCAAACCATTGACTTTTTATAACATAAATTCTTATTACAATTTCGTAACGTTTGTTATGAATTTCGTAACGTAATGAAAAAGTTCAATGTAAAGCTGAGTGTACACAGTTACAACGTGATTAAGAAAAGTAAGTATATTGTAAGTGTGTCTAGCATTTTTATGAAAGTCTTATGTAAGTTTAGTAATAATGTAATATATTATGCACAATGCACAAATATACATATGTATTTAGATATAATAGGAAAAAAATAAAATTTATTATACCATAGAGCAGATCTGTTGATGGCGCTGGAAAGTAGGTAGGTTGTAATACATAGGATGCGCTGGAAATTCCTGATGGTCAATGGCAGAGCAGGTGTCGTCGGACTTGTATGTTTTATCATCGCGATTATATGGCATTATACATAATGACAAGTACTTGAAGATCAAGCTGAGCCGTCCAATACTGGTTTTATTTTAAATAAGCTTGAGGCACTCATACACACTATCCGTTCTACAGGCGCTCTATACAATATTTATAAGTGCCTTAAGTTTTTTATAAAAGCTTATTTAAATATAAATTTATTTTTATTTACTCTGATAAAACCATAACTACAGCATAATTTTTTTTTAGGAATGCCCCCAAAAACCAATGCCAAAAGGCAAAACGCTTACAGAGAAAGACTGAAAAGGGAAAATACAAATAAATATGAGGAAATCCGAATTAAGCATTTAACAAAAGTTATAGAAAATATCAAAAATAAAAAAATAAATTCTTACAGAAGAAGAAAAAGAAGAGCTACGGGCAAAGTGGAGACAAGCCAATGATAAAAGAGCTAAAAGAAAGAAAAAGGCTAATCCTACGACACAAGACAATAACACATTTGAACGTAGAAAAAATAATAAAAAAATCCTAAAGGAAAGACTACAAAAGCTGACTGAAGAAAATACTCGATTAAAAAGTCGAAATAAGAATTTAAGACAGTGCTGTAATCGGATGAAAAGGCAAGTGAATATTCTGAAAATATTATTGCATAAACAAACTAAGACTAATAATGATGCTATTCCCATCGAAACTGGATTATATAATAAATCGGAGATGTTATAATAGGAAATAATAATGCCATAGAAAATAACACTGATATTGAAAATATGAATAGTGAAAATGAAGATTCTAACAAAATCAAAGATAAACCATGTGGAGTGACTATCTTAAAAACGAAAAACTGGAAAATATACATAAAAAAAGAAAGTGGTTTGTAAGGGCCTTATCTCTAAATCTCTATCACTAAATGACTATATTCATGCGCCAAAGCGGAGTGATAAACCAAAGACTGAAAAACTGACCAAATGTGTCTCGGAAAGATTTCAATTATTATAAAGATGAGGAAGAAATTTATAAAACGCTAATGGATAGTGATTCAAACTAAATAATTGTATGTTATTAAATTTTTTATAGTTTAAACAGTGCCTGTTCTTTAATTTCTTAAGATTTGTTGAATATTGTGTTAGGTACTTCAATTTGGGAGCTGATAATTTGATTAAAAAACATTTATTTATACTCCCTTGTTTTTTTTTAAACCCCTTTGGTATAACAAAATACAAATATTTGGGTCGTGAGTTTATGTATGTTTGTAGTATGTACAATAAATAAAAAAGTAAAGGATAATTTCTTACATTTAAAAAAGACGACAACTAATTAAATTGAATAAATAATAAAAAAAGTAAAATAAAATTTGCCATTGTGTAAACAAGCCTTATGTTTACTATTTAGTTATGTCTTATGACTATTTCGTAACACTATTTCGTAACTACATTTTCGTTACGTACATTTATTTTGAGAAATACTCATATATCCTAGTGATTAATATTGAAACACTTTTATGGTTATCTCAATCATCCAGTTCTTACCTATATTCCCCTCTCCTTTGTTTTCGTTCCATTTCCAAACGGTCTTACTTTCGAAAAAAGCAAGCAAGTAGATTTAAAAAAAAAAGCCGAAAGCAAGCTTCTTTTGTTTTTTAATGTTATTTTCGTCGTTGTTGTATATAGTTGCATATTTGTCACCCCCTCATAATTATTATCGGAAAACAGTATAAATTATCAGCCAATGTGTATTGTATATATTGTATATTATCGACAGTGATCAAAAAACCGTTCATGTTGTGAAACAATAAATATTTGTGATACGAAAGCCGTTTGTCTTGTGAAACAATACTAGATGTACATCTATAAACTAGAGTGCCCACAGAACATTCAAGACCAACATCATAAATTCCAAATGAAGCAAGATAATTCGTAAGGTAAAGGCGACCTTTCCCACTCCTATATTTCCTTGTGATAAACACGACAGTTTAATTTAATTTTCTTGTTAAAAATTACAGTCCATTCGTCGAGTACTAATCGATTCGGTACGCAACACATGGATTATATATTTGCTGTACAATCAGTTTTGATAAGTATTTTGGCCTCAAATACAAATTTAAGTTTAGCATGAAAAAGACGGCGCATCCGTTCCTCTTATGACCTTTTTCTACCTGTATTCTTAATTTCATTAAAATTTTCCAAATGTAAGGAATTATTTTCAACACGTTCAGAATGGAAGATACTCTCAATATCACTTTGGTTAAAGACTAACATTTAGAATCATGGCGTTTCTTGTTTAGTTATTAGTTACTAGATCTTGTAATGATCTGCACTTTTCAAACTTTTCCTTCTCTTCTTTCTACGATAAATTTTCTTTAAGTCCCGTAGGTAACTTTTCCATAAGGCTTTGATTATGTATATATCCGGGGTAGGAATATCCTCCCTGCTGTCTGTACAAGCCTTTGCTCCTCTCTTTATTACACATCCCTTCAAGTGTGCAGTAATTATTTTATGAGGTTACTAGCACCCTTGTGTATTAGGTATGGGTAACTTCTATTGAATACCTATCCTCTCAGGTAGGTATAAACGGAAAATTGGTTTGATTTTTTCATTTAATTTTATGAGGCTGCCTACCTCTCGAAAGGGACTTGTTGAGAAAAGTTGTTCGGTTGGTAGTTTTATTTCGGAGATTACCATCTCCCCCTTTTGACTCTAGATTTGTTCTTGTGTATCCCAATTTGTAAATTAGAAAGTCAAATAACAGATGAAAAGTATTCATTTTTGTTCTTTTTGGTTGCATCCGATCGCTTTCTATTCGGGCGGTCATACGCTAGCAAAACTTCCCTTTCGACTGACTGTACCTGCGTCTTATCCCGGCTAGTGGTGATCGCTGTTTCAATGGTACGCCAGTGTTTTGGTAGGTGCTCTGTAGATAGGTGTTTTTTATACTGCGAATTTATATTGGTTGGCCTAATTTGTAATGAGTATTTAATGTTTTCGTCGGCTATTCAATACCTATCGCAAGGACAACGCCACGATTTGATTCGTAAAGTTTTTAAAAGAATAACAGAACGGCAGTAGGTAAATTCTCAATATGACCCTCGGTCCGAGGCATTCCCCTAAAACAAATGTTATCGGCCTACATATGAAAAGGTCGTTGGCCCGTCTCCCGCTCACAGCTGATAGACAATTCGTCTAGCGCATTCCTTTTAATGAGAACATTATTTGGGTGGCAGGCATTGTAAACTTGGTTCCTGTACTTCGGTTGTATCCGTCTTTTAAAGGGTTTTCTGGAATTTAATAAATAATATAAAGAACTCACCCTGTTAGTCACCTCCCAATCCCAGTGTGAAACTTACTTGGATCCACCCTACATAGCTAAATCAGTTTAGTTTTACGGTCTCCTCCCTCTCGGCATTCCTTCCTCCTTTTAGCGAAGTCCTTGCAATTTGTTCAATTTTTGATCCCCTCCCTATGCCTATAAAAGGGTAATTAGATAATTCTGTAAATAAAATTGTACCTCCCTAATACCTCTGTCAGGATTCGAACCCGCAGTTTTATGATTTGTTTGATTCTCTGGTTTACAGTCTCCGTGGATAGAACGCCATCTCACCAATTATTAATTCCTCCCTAGCCCGATTAACCGACACGGTAAACACTTCCTGCCTTTAAATACGTTCACTCTGTTTTAAAACGCAATCATTATTATTATTATTTCCATGTTTTTAAGACAAGTAATTTAGTTCGAACCGTATACGAAATCACATTTAAATGAACACAATTTTATAACATAATCGCGATCGCACAACACCTAGCGCCCCTGAGGTGATTTTTTCACAAAACGCGGCGCCCTACAACTTATCCAATTATTATTATTATTATTTCTATCCTCACTGAGTCCAGCCACTTTCACTTCACACAAACACCTGTAATAAGTAAATTTTATGTTCTTAGTCTAAAAAAATTTTTTGGAGTACGTGCGTCTCTTTTATTTATGTAAGTGTTCAAATCATCACAGTTATGACCTTTTTCTACCTGTATTCTTAATTTCATTAAAATTTTCCAAATGTAAGAAATTATTTTCAACACGTTTAGAATGGAAGATACTCTCAATATCACTTTGGTTAAAGACTAACGTTTAGAATCATGGCGTTTCTTGTTTAGGTATTAGTTACTAGATCTGAATAGGTATACGGGTGCTACCCACATTTGTCGATTCACACTAAAATTACACTTCTCTTACCTTTGCAGCCTTATATAAACCTTTGGCTTTGGACAAAAGGCTTTTCTTTCTAACCAGCAGTGCCGATCTTTGGTCACTATAGTTCATTCAAAATGAAGAGTTCTCCCTATATCTTGAGCTAATCTAATATACAGTAGTTATCTTTGCTCTTCTTCTAAGGTCATCCGATGATATTGAATTTCGACATCTTCACTTATGACGGGTTGTTTCGGAGAATTTGAACAATTCTTCAAATTTCAAAGTTATTTTTCAAGTTCTATGAAAGATTTTTTCAAGTTCTGTTATTAATTCAGTTTTGTCAAGCAATCAGCCTATAGTGATATAATAACAGATCTTGAATAGGACTTTCACAGAACCCGAAAATGAACGTTGAAATTTGATGAATTGTTCAAATTTTCCGAAACAACCCGTCCTTAGTCACGCTACCTGCCGTGTATTGTAAAACATTGGAAATTGTGAAAATAAATCATCACATTTTAAAAACACGTAAAGTTAACAAAACAAATTTATTACAAAATTAACAAAACAATAATATTTTTAATACAATAAGAAAGTAGACATTATATTGATAAATTATTTTTTTATAACGCACTAACAAAGTTTTTTTCATATCTACTAATATTAAATTATTTAATAATGCCTAGTGATTAATTTTCACGGCGGTACGAAAAACATAAAAAAGAATCACAAAAATAAGGTAGCTATCTACAGTTTATTTAGCTACATATGTACATGTGGTACACTGTTGTGTTTGAGTTACTAATTCAAGTACAGAGGTATTATTCAATGAAGGTGTTAAAATATATTGTGATTTTCCCAAATATAAAGGAATTATATTCTGAATTCCTGCTTTGAAGCCGGACGAGTTCATTCTCCAACCCTGAAAATAAATTAAAAAAAAGTTTAATAATTAACATTAAAAAATATTTAATTCCATTTACCATTTTAACAAAGTATTAAATATCATTTGCGGATTTCGAGGCAAACTTTATAAAGCTTTGTTACAATATATTTATGTTTGAAGTGATTATTTTCTTTCCAATGAAATCATTAGAAAACAACTCTTTAAAATTCGATAATTCATGGAAAAACCATAAAATAACGTCGATAACAGATCAATGGAAATATAACAAAGAAACATTAATTTTATTTAAAATTAACCGAAAATATATTATTTTCTTCCATTACAAACTTAAAGCGAGCCTCTGTGATTGCAATAAAATATCTTTTGATAATGGTTCTATTTTTAAAGGCTTTTCAATAAGCTGTAACTTTAGCACAGAAAGCCTTAAACATCGTGAGCAAGGAGCCTTTTTAAAGCACATGAAATCATATTTTTCTTGCTATATTTTTTTGCTCTCTATTTAACCACATAAATGGCGCGATTCAAAATTGTATATTGATACATATAATATAAGTGTTCAGAAGACTAAAATTTTATTTCGATACGTATAATGTAAGTGTTCATACAGTAGAAATGATGTTTTTCCTTAGATATTAATAAGTTATTTCTTTTTGTTACAGGTAAGCAACATTTTTTCGACTCAACAGATTTGAAATGTCTCCAAAAGGTAAGCTAATTAAGTAATATACCTCTTGCGCGTGACAATAACTCGCAAAATATTAAACGAGATTTAGCCGAAAATATATTATTTGCAAACATGATTTTTTCTACTACATCCAAGAACTGTTTTATTCCACGCAGGTTTAGTCGGAAGTTGGAAGGAATACAGCTCTAGTATCTATCGCTTTATTACTTTGTGATTCGTAGTGATAATTATAAAAGGGTAGATACACTATACGACAAATGTACACGAACAAGAAATTATACAATTACTACACACGCACAGTTTGTGCTAAAATATATTGTTTAATTTAATATTATAATAACTGTGTTATTTACAATATTTTAAGGCCATTCTTACAGGGTGCGCAAAACAATTAAAGCTTACCAGTATATACAATCTTACATTTTAAACTAAATACTTACATTTTCATCAACGTTTTGCGAGACGTCACTGAAAAACATGGCGAAACGGGATAAAAAGTACGTACTTTGCTCGAATTTGAATTATCAAAAAGATTTAGAGTGGGTTATATATTTATTATGCTTGTTATAAAACATGAACTCTTTTAAATTTTTAATTAAATTTTCTTTACAGAAGTCGAATAACTTGTTCTGTAGGCAAGCAATTCATCTTTGTGGGTACTTGGCTCGTGTATGACTTCGATAACTATAACATAATACCTGCTTACTTACAAGCCTTTCAGACCATTCGTAGATTCGAAGGGTTGTTTCAGAGAACTTGAAAAATTCATCAATTTTCAAAGTTGATTTTCAAGTTCTGTTATTATTTCAGTTTTGTGAAACAACTGGCCAATAATGATACAATAACAAACCTCGAGTAGAACCTTCACATAACTTGAAAATCAACATTGAAATTTAATGAACTGTTCAAATTATTTGAAACAACCCAACCCAATGTTAGACTTCATATATTTTTCCTCATCTAGAGCGAATAAAAATTGGCTGTTCTTGTTTTCCGATTGATGCTATAACTGGCTTTGAGCGCATTTTTTTATTTAATTATGGCCACTAGTTCAGGCGGTAGCTTTTTTCATATATTTTTGAACTTCTAATTTTTTTTTAAATATCGTTTTGGATGTTCATTTTCAATGCTGAAAAAAAAAATCATATTTTTGTTGTACAATGTACGATTTGTTCTTTTATGTGAAAAACGCCCTCAGAGACCTAATAGAAATACCTTCTAAATAATCGAAAAAACACAAAATGAAAAATAAGGCTTAAAACTAATTATTATCAAGAATCAAATATATTCTAACACTGCCAGTTTTACTTCAGTTCTGAAAGGGTTAACCCAATTCCCTACGTTATTTATATTTCTGATTTGCTTGATGAAAAGAACGTCAATGTTTTTTATTTCCTTATATCCGCACCTTTGTTAATTTAATTGCCACCCTAAATAAGGGCAGTCTTGCTGTCGGAAAATAAGTGGAAAACTGGTGAATCTCTATATCATGTAGAGAACCCAAAAAAATTACAACTGATACCGCTTAGAAAAAGATTTTTTTTCATTCTTGACCTAAAATAACCAACTTCTGACACGATTTGTTCAAACGTAATCATCACAAAATCGATCCAAATGTGACATAGATTTATCAGTTACCCGCTTGTACTACGAGTTTCCGATCACCGTGCAGGCATATTGATTGGGTGTGGCGGGGCGTTAGGCAACCAATTAATTCCGTTCTGACCGAGGCTGTTCGGCAACTGCTATGAAAGTTTGAATAAATAAACTTATACTAACCTCATCATCAGTATGTGTGTAAATTACAAGACTCTCAGCAGACGTCGCCACAAACAATAATGGCTGAACTGGATCGCCTGAAATGCATGTTATTATTTATATATAATTAGAAAAAAGGAATAATTAAACTATTTGTTGTTAAATATTATACACAGGTAATATTATGTGTATGAAAAAATGAATTTATTTAACGGTCAATTTGGAAACACTAAGGACGGGTTGTTTCGGAGTATTTGAACAATTCATCAAATTTCAACGTTCACTTTCAAGTTCTTTGATGAATTGTTCAAATACTCCGAAACAACCCGTCCTTAGTTAATAATTTACACACTAAAATTTTTGAGATTTTACTCTTGTTTTAGTGAGCATTTAAGAGTTACTACTGACTAAAAGTAAGTAAGTAGTACGGAAATTTTGTAACCTGGCAACTCAGGAGAGTCTCTTCAAAACACTTTTGGAATGTGATTTAAAGTTATGAAAAGTGATAAAAAAGCTTGATTAAACAGATTTCGTTAGGTTAGGTTTATTGGCATTTTTTCATCAATATTAATGACATTATATGACTTCTCAAGAGTTTGTTCATTTGCAACCATCCTGAATTACCATGGAACATGAAATTTAAGAGTAATTTTTGTTGTAAACTATTAAATAAACTACTTGCTTTTCGGGGCTTGTTTCAAATGTTATTTTTTCAGTTCATCGTTTAATTAATGTAATCAAATTTGGTTACATTTGTCCTATCCTGAGAATCTTTAACCAAAAATGTATTATTTTTAATAACTCTGTAAAATGCACAGTACTGCAAAAAAAATCCTTATATAAAACAATAAGTTTAAATGAATTTAATATCATATTATTTATAAATAAAATGGCGATATATTGCTCTACTGAATACAAAATAAAAAGAAAAACAGTATATAAAGCTAAGTAAAATCTATTAATTTCTCTTAATAAGAAAATTAAAGACTATGCATTTGTAATAGTAATAGGACTAACTACCATATGTATTCCTCTTTGCCCAGAATACTCAATCTTCAATTTATCTTTAAACAAATATTGTTTATGAAGCAATTTAGTTATGTGCAATAAATAATGTATATTTCTTATTATAATCATGTTAAGCCCCGAAAATGGGCGTTAATAAATAAATAAATAAATAATCCTTGGTGCTGTCATAGAAATAGTTATTCATTTGAATACATTTACTGTATTCTTGGGAACACCAAACATTATATTAAACGTGGAAAATGTTTTTATTTGACATTTTGGGTTGAAGAGTGACTTATAATATTTAAAAAAAATTCTAGCCATCGCATCGCTTGCCTTTTGTATGCTCGACACATTTTCTTTTAGGTGCTTGTAAAAATATTTATCACAACGAGACTGGTACGTATATACCATTTATTCTCCATAATTGATTAATGTTTAATCACTCGGAAATTAGAATTTAACGGGAATGTTGGTTTAGGACCAGTTTTATAACATAAATAGCGCTGATTTGGCCGAACGAGCGAGTAACGGAATCATTTAAAAAAAAATTACGAATTTTAAATCTCCCTCAGTGGTTGTTGAGTTCTTTCACAGGCTCATGAATTAGGAACCATTTAATAAAAACCGTGTAAAATAATATTGAAAGAACAACCAGAAAAGAAAGACTGAAGAATATTTGATCATTGGAGCATTACTAAAGGAAATTGGTTTAGCAATGTTGAATAATTTGTTTTAAATACTCAAATAAATGATATTCGACGAAAGTAAATTTGCGAGAATTGGACAGGAAATTATAGGAACTTTGAAGAAATTTCGTTTAAGGTTCTAATTTTATAATAAATTGAAAAATTAAAATACTGATGATATCCAACCTCCGGTAGGAGCGGATACCAGAAGAAGAGGGGTTATTTTGCATCATTCTTTAGCAATTCTTCAATTAAATTATTTTTTTTTACGAAAATTTAATAGTTAGTTAATATTATCAAGTATGAATAACATCCTTCTGTTGTTTAAAGTGTACTCAGTAGTTCTATAAATTAAAGTAACTTCTACGAGGGGGTGACTTTGCTTCACTTTTGTATTTCCTTATTATCTCATTGGATTCCACACAATGACGCAATGTGACATGATAATGTGGTATATAATGATGGAACTGTTTTATTTGTTCACGCCTCGTTGGACAAGGTAATTACGTAATTCCAAAAAAAAATAGAAACAATCTGTCATATCGCAATAGCAATTATGAATTTAATCCCATTGCTCCGATCTTTTACCCTGACATGAAATTACGAACCAGCTTGTTGATTCAACATATTGATTTATAGTTTTGCGTCAACTGTGTGGTCTCCATTTTATGCATTTTATATAAAGAAAAATAATCGATTCAGAAAAAATAATAACAAGCGTTTCTTACAAATTGTACAATTTATTTAATAATAATCTGGATGCAACTGTATTCAGTACGCGGACAATTTGTAGAATAGATATTGCTATATAAAATCAACTTATAAGACTGTTCAACATATATATTTTATTAACATTCTCTCTCACATAGATGTCTTCAATTTAAGTAAATATAATGATCAATGTGATGTAATTTCATGAGGATTTATCTTAATATATAAAAATCTCGTGTCAGTGTGTTCGTCCGAAACCGCCTAACCGATGTCAATAAAATTTGGCGAATGCCTATGGTTGTTTCCAGCTTGAAACATTGGATAGTAAGATTGAAGGGTAATAACGAAAGTTTTATCTGGGCTTAGTGATACTAGATTGTTATCGAGCTTTTTAATAATTTCTATTTAATGATTAGCTGTATTGTTAATCTCAGTATATGTATTTTCCTCAAATATTATTGCGGTGCCATCAGGAAATGATATAAGTTTTCCACGAAGTGCTAAATTAAACATTTGATTAACATAGATTAAGAACAAAATTGGTCCTGGAAGGGATCCGAATTCTGAAGTCTCCACTTTGCTCAATCAGTTATTTATTTTAACATATTGATGTCTCTGAGTTAGTTAACTTTGTAAACAACATCTAGCCTTACTGACAATGCCAATATAGTTTAATTTGTTGATCAATTTTGTGTGTGAAATACTATCAAAAGCTTTTCGCAAATCAATACAAATAACTAAACACTTTTTTTTCTTGTCTAAGGTACGATAAATATATGATTACGTTTCTCTCTAAATCCCAATTACTTTAGTACTAAGTGTACAATTCATTTCAATATAATGCATGATTTGTCTTTTAACGACTTTCTCGTAGATTTTTGCAATATTAGAGACAAGATCGATAGTTAAGTTAGGGCTGATAAAATATAAATATAGTTATTAAAATTGATTTATTATAAGCTAATGGGAATATTCCACTATTCAAATTTATATTTATAATGTGGGCAATTGGATTGCTTGTTGTTTTGTTATAACGTTACAATATTTGCACTGAGACTCCATCAAACCCAGGAGCTCTTCCCCCTCTTAAATCATTATTTATATTTAGAATATCATTCATCGGTTGGAATATAGACAGATTATTTTGTTCAAAACATTCATTCTCGAGGTTATCTGTTTTATAATATTCGTCAATCCGTGTTGCTAAATTTAGTTCAACGTTGGTGAAATAATGATTAAATTAATTATTATAATGTTTTTTGTGTATTTTCACTTGTTTGTCTATACTTGTCTATTTTTAAAATCGTTAATTTTCACTATCCTGACAAAGAAGCATATTAGCAACAACATATTTTTCAAATATATTTTGCATTATGGTAAGATATATATATATTTTTTTAATATATTCCTTTAAGAGTTAAATTTGTTCCAAAAGTGATTATATTTTTATGGGGTGAGAATTTTTTTAGTCTGGCGTTATAATTCTTCTTTCTTGCTAATAGACACAACTAAGTCATGTGAGATCCAAAGTTTTATTTTTTTGAATATTGCTTTGATTTTAAAATGAATTGAAGCTGAGATATGACGCAAAGAATATTATCAAAGATACTTGAACATGTTTCAGCACATGTAGATTCTAATACGGGAAACTAGGTTTCCAAACTTATTTTATTACTTATTTTTTAATGATTTAGAGACTTTTTTTGTGTAAGTATTGTTTTCTGAGTTTTTCACATATTTTTTTTATCAAAGTTATATTATTTTTAAAATATAATTGTATGTATTTTGACTGTATCTTTTGCATTACTCCATATATGATCAATACAAGATGGGCGTCGACCCGCCATTTCTCTAGTGTGATTTTTTGTACACAAGATAAAATTCATTTCGGACACAAAATTGATAAATTCAAATTTGATTTTGTTATTATTTTTAAGGTCATGTTAAATATCATAATGTTAAAGTCTATGTTTTATCTATTTCATCTATATGTTTTATATTTGACGGCCGGCATAGTCCAGTGGTAACGCATTGGACTGCCATTCCGAAGGTCGCGGGTTCGAACCCGGCGTGCGCAAATAAATTTTATTTGATTAATTTGTGTTATTTCACAATTAATTAATTAAAATAATATATAGTATATTTGCGGCACGTTCCAGAGTGGAAGATACTACCAGTATCGCCCTGGTGTAAGACCACCATTCAGAATTGAAACGTTGCTCCAAATGGCTTTAGCCGTGTTTAGTGACTAGATCTGAATAGCCAGGTACTTCCCCACCTTCCTCTTTCCCTTACCCACATACCTTCAGCCTCACAACATCCCCCAATTGGGGATGCCATAGTCTCACTGGCTCCAGACGGGAGCAGTTGGGACTCTTGTGAGGTATTCACTATAAAAAAAAATAAAAAAAATCGGTTAGAAAATAGTCCTTGTTTGTTTGAGAATCAATTTTAAGTACAGTAGTAACTTTAATGAATAACAATAATTAAGAGGATCAAACGTGTTTGAATTGAAAGAATTACGATTATAATCGGAAGAATCATCACAGTCTAGAGAATCAGAAGATTTGAAATTAGTAAACAATTTAAAGAATTTAAAAATAATTAAAAGGATTTACAGAATAATAAGTCGAGTTGGGAGATCTGGTGTTGGTATTTAGACAAAATTAAAATGTTAAACTAGATTCCAGGAATTAAGAGAATTAAAACAACTGTACTAATTAAAGGACTTAAAAGAAGAACATAAAAAAATTAAGTCATGAAAACAATTGTAGTTAATACAAGTCAGATAATTAAAAAAAATGACATACAAAACACAATTTTTTTTTAATATAATTGATTTTTAATTTTTTTGGTGTTTATTCGTTTTTTACTATTGTTTTCGAAATCATCAAAACAGAATCCTACACTCTTAACAAGGCCATGGATATTTTTTTTACTTTCCAATATTTTTTTTGTTTACATCTGTTTTTAGATTTATATTTATTTATATATTTATAAGTACATGTTGCATGATTAATACATTTATTTAGAGGAGATACATTAGAGCACAATACTAGGCAGCTGCCTGTTTCATGGTGCCCAATGGAGGAATGATTAGTTTGAATTAAAGTCTAGTGTAAACATATTTCGGTAGAATTATAAAAAAAAAAAAAAATTGATAAAAAAAGGTTTTCTCTAAAAAATTGCCAAAGTTTTCTATAAAAAAAACACAAATATATAAAGTAGTATACATATGTACATACATACATATACATGCAAGTATACATACATGCAAACATTAGTTGAAGATCAATTCTATCGCTCATTTTTTGTAGTAATTTATCTTTGAAATTTATGATGTTTTGAATATTATTATTTTTCTTCTTTACAATTATATCTTGTACTGGGGTGAAATCTATAGGAAGAATCTTTAAAATTTTAATTAAATTGAATCTTTCGGAATCTTAATTAAAATTGTTTTGAATGGGGCAACTAATTATGTTTCTTCTGATGGTCGACAGGTAAAAATATTTAAATTATTTGATCAATTTCGAGGAATGATATAATAAAATACATACACGCAAAGTAACAAATACACTCCAAATTTAAAAAAAATAATTACTATAATATAATTTAAACGAATGATATAGAAATATAAAAGATATGTAAAATATTTAGTTAGTCCTCCTCGCGATGCTTAGATATGTGATATGTTAGTTACAGGAAACTTTACAGTTTGCATCAATTATTTATACATTATTATACGGATAAAATTTAAAAAAATTGTCAAAGTGCGTGATAACGAATTGACGGCATTTTTTCATTGACAGTTATAAAAATATTTATATTTGTTTATTGTATAAACGGCATAAAAAGTGAAGTGAAAGTTTTATTACTAATTACTTACACAACAGGAATACGTTTTGTAAATACCGATTTCTTTCAAAATTATGGACGTTCCGAGTCAAAATGTCCTGGTGAATTTTTTGTTAACATATTCATGTTTGATATGAAAAATTTATTTTTTAGAAAGATTAATGTTTTTTTCAAATGCAAATACTTCAAAGACAATTTTATATGGTTTCTAAAATAGTATTTCTTTTAACGACGACTTTAAAAATAAATAATATGTATCACTTTTAAGACACCTCATTCCGAAATTCCAAAAAAATTCAACATGTCGTCAGGACTTGCTAGTAAAAATATTTAAAAACTTGATGGGTTAAACAAAAATTTGATGTAATTATTGCAGTTTATGTTTCAATTTGTTTGATGCTGGGTGGGAGTTGGTTATATAAATTTACAAAATTAGAGCTTCTTTGTCCAAAGATAGTATTACACTTGAATATATTTAGCTTTTCAGTTTTCTTTGCATTGGTTTTATGTTTATATGGTATGTTTGCCTATTGGTCTTTATTAAGGTGATGAATATTTTTGGCATATATTTTTTGTATACTTGTAACTTGGAACGCCGAACTGTTTAAAGATTTCTGTTGTTGACGTCTGTATGGTCTTTATGATGCATTTCTGAGTTATTTTTAACTAATAATTTAGATTATGGCATATTTCCCGCACATACATGATTGAGGTTTTCCACTGAAACCATTGCATTAGTTACGTTTTTTAAAATAAATACTAACGTCCAACATAGGCCACACTGACCGCCAAGACCTGGGCGTCATGGTGTAGCATTTGGTATGAAGAGTATGAATCCAGGTCCTCTTCATATCTCAGAATCAGAAGTGGTCCGCCATAATCTTGGACTATGAAGAGAAAACTTGTTCCGTCTTCTAATATGGAGCTTGCAGCTGATCGACAGTTTTGAACGAACAGAGATTGCATTAGTTCAAACTGAAAAAAAAAATTATCAAATCATTAATATTACATAATACTAAGCTCTAAATTAGACTGTTTCGAACTCCTGCAACTTATAAACTTACACATACCCACAAGAACAACACGAAACAATACTCTATTCCCCCGCGGTGTGCATAAGCGCAACAATATTGCCAATTCTCCGAAATCGTGGTTTCACACTGTGGAAAATCGCTATTTGGATGATATCGATTGGTTTAATATTAACTTAAAATCCTATTCCAACCCTATTTTTAAGCCTTTTGTCGTCTCTTTATAGAACTATTTGATCGCTGTATTTTTTTAAATTTTGTTTGGTGTATTTTTATTTCATGTATGTATTTTTTATTATTTCTTTCCCATGTTCTAAATTATTTATGATGTCACAATTATACCATATATACGGGCGTAAAGTGATAAATAAATAAAATACAAAAATTAAAATCATTCGCATTAAAAAAACGCAGCGGAATGTATATGTATAGTTCAAATTGATGGTACTCAACTCGGGTTGAAAATTTTGCTAATTATATATTCCATTGACATCTGTTGAAAAAATCTGGAATTAATAACTTTACTTTATCCAGATACCTGTAAAAAACAAAGTCCACACTTCTCCGTGGCGAAAATCTTTCGCCATTTGGTCGATAAGTGGTACCTAGATAAGATACGCTACTTGTTCTCTTGCTTCGATTTTGTTTATTTAATTTCATATTTTGTCCGTATAATAAACTATGACCATGGTTTTTGAGTGGAATGGGTTCGTAGCTTAAGTGTTTATGTTATATTAATAAATATATAATAATGGTGTAAGGTTTTATTTCATATTCATAACGCTATACTTTTTAGAGAAACTCGACAGGTCTGAAAGCTGCCAAGATAGCTCAATGGAGAACAGTCACCTTATTAGCGAAAATCGGTTGCTAAAATATAATATTCTTTTTGTGTTTTTATAAGGCGTTGGTGTGATCATTATTAATATAATATTCAATGTTCAAGTCACTAGTCATTATCATAATCAGGTATATTTTATTATCGTCTGTACACTGTTTGATTATTGCATAATATCTCGCATGTCATAATATTTGGTTTTATTTGTGTACAGACGTAAAGTTCGTTACAAAAGTACATACCGTTGATATAATGAGTAATGCTACTACTATTTTATTTATCGTTTCATTCCTTCTTTGTTTTTCCATAGCGGGTTATAGGGTGGCCTTGAACCCTTTAGGGCCCATCAGAATTATAAAGTATGTCGGTCGATTGCTCATTGCAATTAGGGTTTTTTGGCGTATTCAGAAATAAGTGATTGGTTTTGTTATGAGTTATGACTGAACTGTGGTGCCATTGAAACAGTGTAAATTTGACTGAATTAGTGTTTGTAAGAAGCGATAAGAAATAACGAAAATAATATCGCTTTCCTCTTATGCATGGAGCAACAAGTGATATACGCCAAACGTGGTTTGTCGTGCTGTTGTGTTTCTCAGCTGATCACAATTTAATCAAAATTGAATTATCCGAGAACCTACACTTATTAGGATTTTTAAGATTTAAAAAAATTGTCATGATCATCAATTACATGGTCATACAACGTGGTAGATTTTGAAACCCAATCAAAGAAATGAAAAGGGAATGGCATACAAAATGTCATGCTATCATGGATTTATGTGGCTCAGGAACATTCTTCAAGGTATGGAGGAGTACTTCTGGTTTCCTGAGGATTCGGATAAGTTTTGCAGGATGGTGGCAATAACCAATGAGTCGTCTCCCGACTACCACAACTGAAGTTCAAGGGTCTAAGTGGGGAGTTCTCCATACTCATGTTCAGTCTAGAGGAGAGGCGTATTTATCGTACCCAGTAAAATTACCGGGTATATTTTCATGCGGTACTAGTGAACTAGTGACAAATCTCCAAAAATACCTGGTTCCTAAGTATTTGTAAATATCACAGGTCTCGATGTAAAAAATACCGGTTACAAAATACTCATAAGTATTTTATACTGGGACTGAGTATTTATTACTTTCCGTCCCCAGTCCCCAGATATTATAATCCCCAGGTAGGTATAAAATACTTGTGTAATGGGACTGAGTATTTATTACTCTCCGTCCCCAGTCCCCAGATACTATAATCCCCAGGTAGGTAGTATTTTGTAACCGCTATTTTTAACAGGTTTTTTTTGTACCTGTACTCACTGTACCCTGTAACGAAAAGTACTCACGGACCAACCTGTCCCGCTGTGTATTCTAACTACCCCTCCTGTTTCGTCTCTCCCCCTATTCTGTAGTTTATCATTCCTTTTATGGGCATGATTTTTGCGTTAGCGCTTGTTGCTGTACCGTTGATCACCATATAAGGTAATCCTTCTGATTGCACGTGACCAAGGCATGTTTTACACTAAATTGCTATGCGATCGATGTGATGTTGTATCCTCCATGATTTGTAATCGTAGGGATGCTTGATTAATGGAGGATATGGGCAACTTATAACAACGCTCATGGAAGTTCTTAGGACACAACAAAAACTTTACGTTAAAGATGTACTGCCGTGAGAACGGGCTGGTAAGTGCAAATTTTATGGCCAAATCAAAAGTTATGCATTTTAATTTTGAGGTTATTTTTACTCAGGTTGGTATCCTTTCGTTGTTCATGTTGCTACTGGTGTTCAGTTTAGGGTTTGTGCTGACGTATTCTCTCAGCGCACGTTTTTACCTGTCACGTCTTGTCTTTTCCGTATGTAGGGGATATGCTCAGAGGATAAAACATTAATTTTACATTCAACGAACGTTTTCGTGAGCATGGAATTCAGACTCGCTAGAATGTGGAATAACGGAGGAGATAAAGAAAAAATGAAAAGCCGGATGTCGTTCAGATCTAGCCAATAAACATGACTTAAGGCATTACACATCTGCCGTGATAATGGACACTGTAAGGTTCTCCAAAGCGTTGCGCAACACGGCACCCCAAAAATAAATAACGATGATAATTTTAGCCGTGAAAATCTTAAATCATGTATGACCAATGGCGGCTCGTGGTCTTTTTCACCGGGGATTCAAAAATTCAAGGGAATAAATAATTATATTAAATTACTATTTTTTTAAATTCAAAGTTTTTTGTTGAAAAATTCGATAGTGCTACTATCGAATTCAAAAAAATAGTTCATTTAACAGTTTTGCTGTGTAATTATTATTATACGTCACAGCTGTTTCGCTTTCCGAAGGCATTATCAAACTGACAACTGAACAAATAACAATATTGCCACTAAAATTATGATAAAATGTGTTTTACTAATTGATTTACAAATGCCATTAAATGAAAACGGATAGAGAAAATATAGATATACTCGTATAAAGATTTCACCGTCAGGTGAATTGTGATGTTTATATGAAGTATTTTTTGCTGATTCTATAACGCACATATTCAAAAATCGATTTTCTCTTCGTCCGTATTTTTCGGTCGCGTGGATTTTATAATGTGTTAGTATTTATGAAAGTTTGTCTTATTTTCTCACATTTTTAACCGCCACTGTATATTATGACTAAACCAATTCACTTGGACGGTGTTCTGAATTCGAACCAGTCACACGATGATTTTCATGCTTTATAATATGAATTCCATTTTCCGATTTTTTATAAACACATAAACTCGAGGATCTCGCAGGCTAAAATTCTAATACAGTCCTACCTATTATTTCAACATATTAAAGTTTTTCTTCGACATTTTTGCGTTGGCATTATTAGCATACCGAAAAACCTTTGTTTTCACTTTGTATAGTAAAAATAGGTAACACTTCATTTTCGTACTTATATGGTTACGCTCTAATTTTTATCGACTTTAGGGATTCTGGTTTAGCTTATAATCGTGACATTATTTATATGTCATATTATATTCCAGGTATTTATTAAAGTTAATAATATTACTTATGTTTAGAAAACAATACCTGAGAGTTTGACGGGTTGAATCTAAAAATCTCGGAATCAGATCCTGAGTTTTTCCATGAGTCAAAAGTATTTCCGATGAAGAGGTTGATTCCATGTTTGGTCTCCAGTAATTCCATAACCCAAGCTCCATAGCTGGGAAGTCTCTGAACTGTTGTACTTGTTCGCTGAAAATAACCACAAGTTATTATTAAATTAAGTACGGATAGATGATTATGTTTATTTATATAAAATTGGATAGTGATATATTGTACTCCTAATTTTCTTAGGCTTACTCAATCTGTAAAAAGATATATATTTTTTAATTGTCTTTAAAAAATATTTTTGTAATTTGTGTACCTGATATATTTTACCCTTAATTTTCTTAGCTTACTTAATCTGTTATTACAATTAAATTAAATTATTACAATTAAAAAAACTATTAGTCATTAAAAAACTATTTTTTAATTTGTGTACCTGATATATTGTACCCATTTCATTACGCTTAATCAATATGTAAAAAGATATATTATTATAATTGTCTTATATTTTGGGATATATTTTGAATGCTTATAAAAGTCTAAATGAGTATCAAGGAACTACTTTTTTGAAGGTTATTCGGGAAGACAAGAGATCCTGGGTTTGATTCCTAGTTATGACCGTTACCCTTTTGTTTTCTGTGTCTTGTTCTGTTACATGTGTCGTTAAGATTTATTAGTATTATCTTCTCCTTCAATTATATATTGCATTGATGGGAATAACCTTAAAAAAGAAAGTGTTGTCCCTTGATTTAATTTATTTGAAGTTCTATTTTTGAAATTTTGGCTGTGTTTCTCTGTATTTTTAACTGCGGTTGAATGAACTCAAGAACTGGGATTTTCTTTGATTTTTATAATTGGGTCGGTTGTTGGACAAGCAATAATTATTTTAATATATTTATCAATTATTTATATATATTAAATGTGTATTTCATTTGTTAATATTTTTATTCGAAAGGTAAATTTCTGACAGTCTTTAAATAAGAAAAGATATCTGAAGATATGGATACCTGAAGATATCTGAAGACAAAAAATTATAATATCCAGTGAATTTTCACGAGTTTGTTCTTGTAATATTAATAATACAAAATAAAAAAAGGTCAGATTGTGACGAGGCTTCAATTAAGATTGTAAAAATGTAGGTAAAATTATAATTGAATTGTAATTAATAAACATGTATGACAATTTTAATTGAATTCAAAAATATTTAATAGGTTTCATGAAGTCATGAGATTGAAAAATGACAGTGAGAGAATAGTTTCAGGTAGTTCAGTTGGCAGTACGTTACTTCCGAATAAAGCAGAGGTTCCAAGTTCGAGAATCGGCTTTTACTTAACATTCTTAAGCAAACTTCTTTCAATAACAATAACAATTAGCAGTAACAACAACTCAGGCAACGAAGAAAAGCTTTAATTGACATAACTGAGCCGACAGAAAAGTCGGGACTTAGCCATAATTGACGCGAGTCAAGTCAAAGGGGCAGAAGTGGCACTTAGGGGCGCCCGATTGTGACCCGAACTACTGCGCCGATGGGGCGAACCAATTTAATCAGATTATATCGGGTCATGTGTCGAGGGTGACATAATGGACTCAGCTATAAAATCACCCGATTTGATAGGGGTAAGCAATAATGACGGCTAAAAATATAACACCCCTAAATAACTTATACGAAGGTACCTATCTGCGCATATTATCGATTGATGAAAAGAGAGCTTGATCAGAAGTGCGATATATATATATAAAAAAATTATTAATTTTTAAATATGTCTATTTTTTCGTCCCAATTGAATGAATCGAACAATTGAATGAAGAGTGTCGAATAGATTGGACTCTTCGAAGTTGAAATTAACCCACTTCCCATCATCCGATTAAGTTGAAACTCGGCAGATCAACTTGTTGTCGATGACTATCAACTTGCATGACTATCACTCATGCACACACACGCGCGCGCATACACACATTTATCTGAAATTAGATGACATTATAAAAATTTACAGCAGTTAATATCTGAAATAAATCTCGGTAATATCCAATCAGAATGTGACTCAACTGAGAGCGGGATTCACTCATTTTAGTCAGTCCCTGGGGATGAAGGTTTAATCCTCAGTCAAACCAAAAAAAGGATTTTTAAATATATCTATGAATAAAAATCAATGTACTATAGTAAAAAAAATGTTTTTTTTGGGTTGATATTTTTCACAATTATAAAGGATTCTTAAAAGCGGTGGTAATAATGCGAAATAAAAATAATTATTTTGACCTTGAAATTTCAAAGAAAGAAACTATACATAAGTGTAAATAATAATAAATAATTCATTAGGCAAGTGCTCCCCATTCAAGAATTCTCATTCTTTATTATTTATAGATAGGATAAAGCAACCGCTGGAAGGTATATTGCTTGCACAAGGCAGAAAGACATATTCTAATATTTTGACAATGGCTTTGGAAGAAGAAACAGACGTTCTAAGTAAAAAAATAACCATACCCACCTAGCATAACTTTAAAATTGTAAAATAAAATCATAGTCCCACTTGGTCCAATAAAAATTTGCTGATTCTGTATTATTGCGTCAACATGAAAATCTTCTTCAACGATTTTTAACGAAGTAATTTTTCTTGCGTACGAATGTTTTTTTAACAATAAAAAACATTCTGGTTTTGAAAAATATCAAAGTTCTGAAGTTTTTATCGAAAATATTATACACTCGTTTTATCATGATTTGGAATGCAATATTATCTTTTGTTCAAAATAAATTTATAAAAAACGGAAAATATAATGAATCAGTCCTTAGTTCAGTTAATTCTGATGTAATACGAAACCTATTTATAAACCTTATTAATAACGACAAAAAGAAAATATTCACCAGAAAATATAAAATATGACAGCAACATTGATTAATTAACAAATGATAAAAAAACTTAAACAATACAATTTCGCTTGTGATGTATCTACGTAACATTTCGGTTGTGATGTACATACGTAACATTTCGGTTGTGATGTACCTAAGTAACGTTTCGGTTATGATGTATCTACGTAACTTTTCGGATGTGATGTACCTACAAAAACTTTGGTTGCGATGTACCTACGTAACATTTTGGTTGTGGTGTAAGTAACTTTCAAAAATTAAAAAACAATTTCAATATTTATTTATTTGTTAATTTAAACACCCTGACGGGCTTTTACATGTTACATTTTTTACATAATTTACTGCTTAATACAGTGACAACAGAAGGTTTTTATTTTTAAAACATCAACACAAAAATAACATTTTTTTTAAGTTCACAAATATGATTCTATAATTTTTATATTTTCAGCACACACTAAGTAAGTCATATAATCAAATACCCTACAATATCAATAATATTTCCAACTTTACATTTCCTATAAATTCTAGTGGCAACACATTACACTAGCGCCTCCTAACGGCACGAGTTGTGCGCCTTGGTTTTCTTTCATAGATTTTAATGGATTTTATGTGAAAAATGTTTATTATTTTAGGTTTATAAGTTAAAGATATCGAAAAAAATAGTCAACTTTACTGCTGTTTTTTCTCGTACATTAAAAAATATTAAAACGGGGATCTATATGTGAGCGTATCTTTTCTAATTTTTTGTTTCAGATTTTCGATTAGGAATCGCTAACATTGTCTTCAATAATTAAATATTAAAATTTGAGGTTTTACTCACTAAGTAATAAAAAAAATATATATTTTTAGAAAGAAAAGTTACAAATATTTTGGTTATTAGGTGTTCTTACCAACTTCTTTAACTAATTTTGGTCGCAAAATCTTTAAAAATATAGGAAAACATGGCGAAAACCCCATTTTTATGGGTGATTCAATGTTAAATTAACATTTGAGTAACTATTGACTTTATCATTATTTATGTTCACCATTGAAAAGAGAAATATCAGTTGTGTTATGTGCACCGATAACTGTAATGTTGCATTTTACCTAGCCAGTAGGAAAAACAAACAAAAAAACACCTACTCAGGTTTTGCCCAGTGTTAAAATCTATTCCAATGTAACCCTATATGACTGTTTTGTCATTAATTCTAATGGAGACTTTATGATTATTATTATTATAGATAATTTATTATTTTATTTTATTAATTTAATTCAATTCCTACAATTATAACTAACCTGCTAAAGATTTTTGGCATTCTGAAAAACGGCTTGAAGTGTTTTTGTTGTTTAATTATTAAATCCGTAAACTGCACAAGCAGAACCTACTATTTGGGAAATTTTTATATATATTTTCAAATCCATAATGCAAAGATCAAAACACCGCAACCGAGTATAAAATAAACAGAATTTGCGACTATACGCAATATAGAATTTGCGTCAATACGCTACGCTAGCGCCTCTAGCGACTAGAGTTGTTGATATTGCCAACATTTTATTGGCGTTGGACCTACGAGTATTATTAATATTATAGGGTATTGGATTTAATGAATTTATGTCAGCGAAAACAATAGTTAGTGGTGTATGGTCATCATAGTTGCCTTCCCAACAGCCGATCGGGGTGCAACTTAAACATTGAATATTTGTGATTTTAAAGTTTATTTGTCGGAGTCTTAGTCTTACCGCACAAGAGTCCCAACTGCTCCCAACAGTTTGCTGAAGTTAGTGGGGAGAGAGAAGAGATGGGGAAGAGAAACGTGAAGAAGTACGTGGCTATTTAGATCTGGTCACCAAACATGGCTAAAGCTATTGGTTCAATTCTGAATGCTGTTCTTACACCAGAGCGATACTGAGAGTACCACTCCGTGGTCAAGGGGTAAAAGCTCTCGAATAGCAAGCTGGAGGTCGCGGGTTCAAATACCAGTAATTTTTATTTGATTAATTTGCGTTATGTCACAAATTACTCATTAAAAATAATATATACCACCATTCTGAATTTAAAGGTTTGTTGAAATGGCTATGGCCGTGTTTGGTGACCAGACCTAAATATCCAGGAATTTTCCCACCTTTCTCGTCCTCATCTCCTTCCCTTCCCCACTACTATCAGCCTCACAACATCCCCCAAATGGGGATGCTATAGTTTCACTGCCTCTAGACGGTTGAGAGCAGTTAGGACTCACATATGTTTCATATTTAAAAAAATCTTGTGCATGTCGGGATTTGAACCTTTGACCTCCGAGTTCGTAGCCAAGGATCGTTACCACTCAACCACATGGGCCGTTATTCATGTTCTTAACCACATACCACATTTCATACAGCCGATTCAAAAAACATCCATTCATATTCCAAAAACAAAGATATAGGCGTAATATGACAGCAAACTTGATTAATTTCCAGTCAAATAATGATAATGATGATTTATGCCACGAGTGTTTTTAAAGAGTGATCCTGTCACGAAGAGTTCCATTATGAACCCACTTGCTGGTGTACTTGACGCCCTGTGTTTTCACCCTCTGCACGGATTTAAACCGTGTGTCACCACCACTCTACACCCTTCAACACCCGCCGCCTCTACCACCCCTCCCCCATCCTGCTAACTCCTCTTGCCACCAGAACGAGCGCCAAAGCCTTTGATATACCTTCCATGACAATGATCGGGGTCTTACACAAGGACAGCTTATATATAGAATGAACACACTGAGAGATAACAAACCCATCTGCATGCATGTAGAATATTATAATTAAATATTCATTATATAATATTTATCCTACCTAATTTGCTCTCGTATGCTAATAAGCTTTCTATAATGGCGGTTGATTATTGAACGTAGTTATGCAGAAATCACTAAATCCAAACTTTTGGCAAAAATAAGATATTATTCTCATCCAATAGAGTAAGGTCAATCTTATGTTCTACCGAAAACAGCTGAAATATTTGCTAATCGGGAAAAAAATATATGAACATGTGCAGATAGCGCTCATAGTGGGACTGTTTGATAGTCAACTGGTGGATTTAAGCAAAATATCTAACAGTCGAACAATTACATTTACCTAATTAACAGAAAACGTTCACAGCGCTTGTAATTATATACTTTTAATGTTTTTGTAGCCCTGGCTATTTTCCGCAGAATGCATATTTCACATGGTTAGGTTATGTTGATTGCAGAGCTTACATTCACTAATAATGTATTCTACAGAAAACATCTAGACCTGAAAAACAACCAACATCTCTAAAAATCCACTTTAAAGTTATTCGAAATTGGTATCGTTGTATTATTTAAAATATGTTGAAGTAAAAAACCTTTGGATTTGTGTAGATTTGATTGTTCAATCTTTAAACAAAATTTCTATAATCTCGGATTGAGTTTTTCTGCGGCATTCAATTGTCTAAAAAGAAATAGAATAATGTAGCACTAATATTTGAGATAGATTATGTTTTTGGTCAATCCATTACCATAAATCTGAAAAACTATTTATTTTTACTTTTAAAGCCTTGTTTTGAGATTCACTTTTGATTAATTCAAATTAATTTGAGCTCGCAGTGTTGATTCAAATCCAAGTTATAAAGCATTGGAATATTATTACTTTACCATTAAAAAATATACGAAACACCACATTCATTATTGCATGTTTTCTATTTGCGTGGAAAAAGTTTTAAAAAAGAGTGAAGAAATACGTGCGAAGCCGGGTTACACATACATAATCTTAAGTACTGTGTTATCTTTGTTACAAATCAACTAAATTAGTATTTTTCTTTGTATCTTTTATCGTTATGTAGAAAATATTAAAAAAAAATTATATAAAAATAAACGCCAATTTAATTTACATTACTTACAAAGAATTTTTTGTTTGGTGTTAAATTATCAATTTTATTCCTCTGGGGAGGAGGAGTGTTTTTGGAGGATTAACCCACGGGGTTTAATAAGTTTGTTAAGATATTCATGAATAAGTACATACTTGTACAAAAAAGGTTTTAAAGGCACTCTTTTCGAGTTGTCTTACGTAAAATCTACTCTCTTGATGCAAATGTTACAGATAATCGTCTTTTTATTTATTCAATTGTTCATATTTTCTTGGTTTGTGCTTGTATTCATATTGTAGTATCTCCGTATAATATGTTTAAATATGCCTATAGATAATGAATGGAACTTGGCTGGTTTGTCGTAAATTCATTAAAAAAATTATGATATTATCATTAACAAAAATTTGGTAATTTATAATAAAAAATATTTTTCTTATTAAATACCAAAATGGTTTTAAATATTAGGTACCTACAGTCAATTATGAAAAAAATAAATACATTTATCTAAAATGTTTTGCAAATATTTCTACCAACAACTGCTTATAAAAGATACCTGAAAATAAATAATCTTTAAATGTTTTTAATCATATCAATGTATTTTTATTTGGCTCAAAACGACTCTATTTCCACTGAAATTAATAGTTCTGTGGTTTCGGGATGCAAAAACATGCGAGATGGATCGGTGGAAAGCGATAAATTAACCGTTTCTTATTTATTGCCATTTTTTTAAATTGTTCTGGAAAATTTTAAAGTAAGCAAATAATTATAATACCTGCGCAAAGTCAAGAACTACGATGATCGTATTAAGGTTGTACGAGTCGAGTCCTGCATCATAGTACTGACTTATGATGGCGTAGTAGTCTCCTTTGCTGTAGAAAGATTTTACATCAGTTACGAATCCCGTCACTTCTCCACTTAAATCAAAGAAGTCTTCCACTTTCTGTGTTTCGGATCTCCACGAAATCCAAGTTCCCTCGTTGTGAGGGTTCGGGTAAATATCAGATCTGAAACAATTACGTTCCAGATTGGAAGATACTCTCAGTATCGTCCTGGTATAAGACAGATAATTCAGAAGTAAAGGTTGCTTGAAATGGCTTTAGCCGTGTTTGGTGAGCAGATCTGAATAGCCAGATACTCTCCCCGCCTTCCTCTTCCGCATCTAATTCCCCTTCCCACTACCTTCAGCCTCACAGCATACCCAGTTTGGGGTTGCCATGTTATCACTGGCTTCAGAAGGTTGGGAGCATTTGTGACTCTCAGGCAAAAAAGAGGCAACAGTAAACAAAAAAAATGTCATAACTTTTTCTTGCATTTGAGGCCATCCATCAGAAAACTACACTAATTTTATTATTACAATAATAAGATATTATTAACACTTTACTACGGAATTAAAGAAAAAACAGCAGCATCGTGATGTTTTCATTTTTTTTTAATTCACGGGCCGGTTTTTCACAGTACAGATCTTGAATAGGATTTTCACAGTTGAATATTAAGTACGGGTTGTTTCAGAGAATTTGAACAATTCTTCGAGTTTCAAAGTTAATTTTCAAGTTCTGTGAAAGATTTTTTCAAGTTCTGTTACTATTTCAGTTCTGTCAAGCAACTGGCCTATAATGATATAATAACAGAACTTGAATAGGATTTTCACAGAACTAGAAAACGAATGTTGAAATTTGATGAATTGTTTAAATTCTCCGAAATAACCCGTCCTAACTTTGAAATTCGAAGAACTGTTCACATTCTGTGAAAAATTTCGTCCAAAGTGCTTCAGTGAAACCCTTCCGGTTTTAAATGTTTTGATAATCGATAGGTTTAAAAAATAAGCTCAATGTTGTGCCCAGTTTGCAGGGCACTATATCGTGTTTGTAACCAAAGTCTCGTCTAAGTATCTTCCCCCAAGAAAATGAATAAGTAAATTTACCTGCAATGTTTACTGATAGCGAGTGTGGTGGTGATTATACTTGTGGAGTATCCTAGGGGAGATAGGAGATTAAATATCCTGGAATACTTCGGAGTGTCAGACTGTATTGAAGTTGATCCATCGGTTGAGATTTTTACCTGAAATTCAATAAAGAAAGCGATTAAATTTCTCTGTGCGAAAAAAACTTTCACATTGGATTTTTTCAAATATTTGGTTGGTCAATTTTCGGTCATTTGTAATAATCTTTTCAACTGAATTTATTTAATTTTTTCATGTGCCTCGATGATGATACTGATAGGGTATAAACTAGTTGGCGCATCTCAATAATATACATATTTTTTAATCAAATAAAAAGCAGGAAAAGTAAACTAGAAAAAAAAATTGTTTTTCAATTCACGTAAATTTCTGAACTTTTAGAAACTTGTAAGTAGGTAACTACGTCCTAGATAATTATTTTATTTTATAATTATTATGCGTAGATTTATTTCAACTAAACAATGTGCTACATCAAGGAAGGAAAAGTTTGCTACGAAAGTACTTAGTCAGTAGTAAGTAAGTAGTCTTGAGACAACTTACAATGATCAACTTGCGAAGATTATATTTGAAGACAGTAACAAGTTCACAAAATATTTTTGATACATATCCGACAACAGGCGATATTCTTTCACGAACTCCTTCCTTGTTTAGTTATTGAAGACTATATAAGGGATTTCTAAACGAAAATCTGAAACAGAAAAATCAAAAAAGGATACGGTCACATCTAGGATTCGAACCCAGGACCCTTGCCTTTGTCTTTGAAATCGAAATTTTCTTTAACGAAATGTAATTTTTTTTAAATTTATTAAATAATTAATTAGTTTACAGATTTTGATCATTTATGTTAACTAAAATAATTCGTAAAACTAGTTTTCACCGTTTTTGATTTTTTTAAATGTTTCTCTTCTATAGAAGGAGGCGCTTGTGTTTAAAAGAGTGGTGAGCATCAAGATGACGAATATTTAAGACGGGTTGTTTAACAGAATTTAAACAATTCATACAAATTTTAAAGCTAATTTTCAAGTTCTGTGAAACTTCTATTCAAGCTCTGTTTTTTTTCAATGCTGTGAAGCAATTTGGCCATAATATAATAATAACAGAACTTGAATAGAACTTTCACAGAACTTGAAAATTAATAAATTTAAATTTGATAAATTGTTCAAATTCTTTGAAACAACAAGTCTTTAGTTATTATGATTTATAAAATTTATATTAGTTAAGAATATAGTTTCACCATTTTAGTATTTTTACATTGAATTTCTCTTTAATCGATTTTAGTAAGTGTTCATCGTTTTAGATTATTTTGATATTTTCGGGTAGACTGTTAGTAAAGTATTTTTCCTTAGATATATAGATGGTGATGTTATGCAAAAATGGTGTTACATTTTTGTGTTGGAAATATATTTTTTGACGATTATGATTTTCAGTAAAAAATCAGTAAAGAATTATTTTGTTTTTTCGGACAAGATGTTTAAATTTTGATACTTCAAATTCTTCAAAAATTAGATGTGTTAGAAAATCTTTTAGTTTTTTCAATATTATATCTATAATAATTAGACGTTTTACAATTTCAACAGGGAGTATATTTGTTTTGTATGCAGCTCCGCAGCTGACTACTGCGGATTGGATATTTGATTGCACTAAGCGTGGTAGAACGATGTCAGATTTTCCAATAAGAGAAAGATTCGAATTTTCAAAAATTTATGCATTAATGTTCTTATTTTGTTGAGTCATAATATATATTAATTAAAGTAGTTCATTCAAAATTAGCTTTGTGGATATATAGCATATTGACATACCACGTGATGAGGACGACGTGGCACGGAAAGCTGTCGATTCGTGAAGCTAATACGCTGTAACTCAAATTTTCTATCTCCTACATAGTTGTAGTGGCAAAGCATCGTATTTGTGGGATTGTTCTGGCAAAATGCTGTATTTAAAGTAACAATGTTATGCCATTACAGAGGTGTTGTTTTTACAGTTACAGCATTATTCCATCATAAATTTCTTGGGAAGTAACCACAATAAACAAATTAAAGTGAGTTCATATGATGTAACTCGACAAGTCGATAAGCCAAAATGCTGTGTCTACAGATAAACATGACACGAGCGACTTGGTAATAACATACATGTTGTTTTGTAGGCTCCCCATAATAGTTTGCAATGTTCCTTACCATCATGTTTCCAGGCATTGTGGACATTTTGTAGGTGATACTGATTGTCCATTAATAATGAGTTATTGACATTTTAAGAATTATTTTCAACATAAACATGGAAAGAACATACATAATATTGTTTCGCAGTATCTTTATAATAGTCATATTTAAATTACTATTACTTTTATATATAAAAAATAGTCATATTTACATAACTATTACTTTTATATATAAAAAAAATAGTCATATTTAAATTACTATTACTTTTATATATAAAAAGTAGACATTCTAGTAAGTGTAATCATTTGACTTTACCGTATAATGCTTAGGACAAACACAGTATGACGGAAGTCCGCAATATTGACCAGGATTTAGCCCATGAAGTTCTACGAAGGATTCCTCAGCAGTAGATCTGACACCAGCTGATTTGCAGCTCCCAATAAAAAGGTCAACATAACTCCATTCATCAGCGTATAGAAATTCTGTTGGGCCACCTGAAAGAGTTAACATTTTTCTGTAAGTAAACGGAATACGCAGTAAACTTCTATGACAAAAACCGCTTAAAAAATAGACGTCAGGTGGGAATGCTGTGGTTGTTTTACAGGTATTTCAATGTAGGATGCTTCAAAGATCGGTTGTCGTCATTAGATCATTTGGTCCTGGTATATAGCTCTAAGGCATGCGAATCAAGTTTAGTGCTTAATATTGGGATGCGTTTGAAATTCGCTAAAGACTATTGATTTTTTGTTGGTCGTTTTGTGCTCGGTTGTGTAACCAATAATCTGATTATATTAAAAACTAAGGGTGACTCTTTCTCTTACTCAAATACCCTAAACACGGGACATATAAAAAAATACTCGGGGAATTATGAGTGAGGTTAATATAAAAAAGGGTTTTATTCACTTTCAATATCTTGGGTGACTACTTCAAGTTGGCGGTTTATCTCATGAATAAGTTCACCAATACGATTCTTTGACTTTTCTGAGCGCTTTGGTCCATTTTCCATGGTATTTCGATGATCAAACTTGTTTGTCAATCCTCTATTTCCATCGGTAAGTATGGTCACTGGAGCATCAAATATCTATAAAAACAGAATCTGTTTATTTTTCGTCAGACGTGTCATTCAGTGTGTGAGTCATTTAGATCTCATTAAAATAGCTTCGCAAGTGCAAATGGCGATATATTGGCGATAAATTTATTGAATAATTTAACATAATTGATCATTTGAGATTATTAAATACTCATCAAGAACTAAAAATATTGGTAATCATTAGCAACTATTTTGTGTCAAAAATCATAAATATTACTAATCATCAAACACCTTTATTTGAAGAAACACAAAAAAATAAATATATATATATGGCCATCAAATTCAGGCCCAACTGAGCTAATTTTTATACCACAATGCTGGGGTAAAAAATAAAAAGCAGAACTGTTTGAACAAAGTTAACATTTACAACTTTATACCAATTTTTTTTATTATTTTAAAGCATTTTTATTATTGAGTAATCTCGTTTTAACTGCGAAAACGAGAAGCAGGATAGTTGAACACCCGAAAAATTGGTTCGATAATTTAAACAATTAATTAGATATTGCGCACACATAATATACATAAATCCTCCATTTAGTTCGTTTGCTTAGAAAGTCCGGAATATTGAAATTAATTGATTACAATAAAACAACGACGTAAAATAAACAAGTTCTTGTTTTCATTTTATTACCAAGTCTCCCCGTATGTTTGCATCTTCAGCTGTGATCAAGGAACTATGATAGGTTTTGGTGACGTCAAAACCATTGACCACGTTAACTTCAGCAGGCCCATTCAAAACAACATCCCGTGTAAACGTTTTGTCTCCATACACATGTATATCTTCACCATTTTTATCCATGATCATGTCCTTCACTGGCACGGAGTTTATTGACTCGATTTTGCTGTCACCTGGAATGGGTAGATACAACTTAGCATTTATAAATAAATGTGTAAAGTACCCTCAAATTTCATTAATGGATGGTATTATTGAGGAGAAAATTATTTTAGAGTATTTTGTTCGTCGCTGTTGGGTTAATCTGCTATATTGCTGTCATACAGAATTAGCGTAGTTTAGTATATTATAATTTATGACTCAGAAAAGAAATTATGTCAATTTATTTCATTTCTAAAGTTATGACGCAAAGTGTGGTCACAGAATAACCTTTTTTTCTGAAATAAACATTATTAAGATATATCAAATAGTTTATTAATAACCTAACCTAGTCTATTACAAATATGCAGCTTTATTAAAAATATATATTTTATGTCACTTGAATATTACTAGTGCTCGACAGTGAAAAAGTTTTGACTCGAATATAAAAAAAAATCTTAGATTAGAAAAATTATCATTTTCCAATGTTTTTCCACCACTGGAATAAAATTGTTATAGCCATAGCAAAACATTTTCTAAATATTTTAAACATATTCCATACGGTTGCATGTTTCAATAATATTAAACAGTGTTCTGTAACTAAAGGGAATTAAAATCCTAACATTAACCTCAACAAGTACAAGGCTTTTTTAATGTTTCCGCTTCACTATTTGCGCAAAGTGGTATTGTGTTAAGTGGATCACATTCATTTGTCATGAAAAAATCACTACGTGCCCTATTTTTAATGAAATCACTGTAACCCTACCCTATTTTTAATGAAATCACTGTAACCCTACCCTATTTTTAATGAAATCACTGTAACCCTACCCTATTTGTAATGAAATCACTGTAACCCTACCCTATTTTTAATGAAATCACTGTAACCCTACCCTATTTTTAATGAAATCACTGTAATCCTACCCTATTTTTAATTAAATCACTGTAACCCTACCCTATTTTTAATTAAATCACTGTAACCCTACCCTATTTTTAATGAAATCACTGTAACCCTACCCTATTTTTAATGAAATCACTGTAACCCTACCCTATTTTTAATTTAGTGTATCGTATTTATGTCTTTTTTTGTTGTGATATTGAAGCTTCTGAATCACAAAATGTTACCATTTTTCTTCTAATCTGTTTTTAAATTACGATAATAATATATTGACATTATAAAGTCTAATATTTTTTTAAACTTACCTAGTCCTTTTCGTAAGAATTAACTTTCAAATATTTTCTAATTTATTCACTAATATTTTTTGAAACTTACCCAGTCCTTTTCGTAAAAATTCAGTTTCATATATTTTCTAATTTATTCACTAATATTTTTTGAAACTTACCTAGTCCTTTTCGTAAGAATTCACTTTATAAATATTTTCCAATTTACATGATTTTTAATAAAATTTATGAATTTTGATAACGGCGTAGAACATATTGAATTCTGAACTTCCAATGGATTTGTTATCATTAATATTGTCACTCCCTGTTGTTTACACTTAATACCCTTTGTTAGAATTACACATTTTCCGTTAATAATTGATTTACTTGGAATAAAGAATTAAATTATCGCGATTCTAAATAAATCGAATTTTTTGAAAGTCCCAATCATTCAATAAACATTATAAAAAATGGGGAAGGGGTAAATAAAAATATTCGTTCCAATGTGGTCTAACCAAAATATGATACATACAATTTGATCAATATGTCCTTAGGCGTCAAAGCAGCCAATAGGTAAGTTTATAGAACAATACAAATACGAGATAATATAAATATTACCATTAATATCTACGTTTTCAAACGAAATATCTCCGTAAACGTGTTGTTCTGGCCCTCTCAATTTGATTGAGTTTCCTAGAACATCTTCAAGGAGAACTTGATTAACTTTGTTCGCTTTTAAGTTTTCTCCAATTGTCAGCAATTTGAAATGAGCTTCTTTGATTGCTCGACCGTCTGAAGAAAAAGGCAAATTGCCCGTTGGCACTCCGTGGACTGTTCCTGGAACCTAAGACAATAAAACAAAACTTTTTTAATAAAACTTATGTCACGCTAAACATTATGCATTTGATATTGATTTTTTTTACAAATCGGTGACACATGGTGTGTAAAAATTTAATAATAGATATCACTTAATAACTCACATCGAGTAACCAATTGTACATTTTGAACCTTTAAGGTTATGGGCAAAGAGATTAGAAGTTAATGACATCATATTATTATACATTGTGTTCCCTTCGGATAGTGTAGGTACCTTTATAGCTTTACGGGGGTGCATTTTTTAATATTAGAGAATCAAACCCGTATCTCATATTCGATCTGAATGTTATTACTTGTTGACAAGTCAATTTATCAGAAAGTCACGTGAACAATGCGCAATGCGCTTGTATCATAAAAACAACTTTAAAACTTACAACCACTATTTTGCTTGGTAAATTTTACGATTGTCAGCTATCTACTTATTAAATTTAAGTAGTGAATTCTTTTCATGCCAAAGTAAAAAAAAAATATACGACCTAGAGTTTGTCGTTAAATGCGACATTTTTAATACCACGGTACTTTATAAATTTCAGTGATAATGTTAGCAAACAATTAAGGTTTTATATAAAAACCTATGTTGTTCACACACGCGTGCTCACATTGATAAAAAACAATGTTCGCTAGATGGGAACATGCAAATGTAAGCAAATTATCATATTAAACGTAAATTGTCGGGTTCATGAGAATTATCAACAGAATTCTACAAATAATTCCAAAAAAGATTATTGGCATAAATTACGGATTTTCGTGGAAAACTTGACCGCTTAATGACCTTTGTCAGGTTTGACAATTGGGGAAATGAAGCTTTTTAATTATTTTATTCATGTAGCACCATGCGAGAGTTTCACTGCCAGTGACATCTGGTGATTTTTTAGGGCCATAAGTCTAAGGATGAAAGAAACGTAAGTAATTAATCTGTTGTGCCAAAAAATGAGAAATTTTCGTGGATGTTGATTGATTTTTGGGTTGGCTTTGCAAATGGGAAATGGCATGATCGTAGCTAACATTGTATTAGTAAAAATACAGGGAATTATTGTGTTTGTTTGGATAAAAATAGTGGTAAATTCAATAGTGGAATTTTATGAGACGGAAGAAATATTGGTGAGGGTTGGAAAAGCGAAATTCATTAATGAATACATTGTTCATAGATATTACAACAATGAAATCCTGCGAGTTTTTGGATGGAAATAATATCTGTTTCTATCACATGATTATTGCAACGTAATATATGCAAGTCTCCCTAAATGTCAAATCAACAAATTACAATCCGTTTTCAACGCCGCGGCAAGGCTTATCACCGGAGTATCTAAATACTCCCACATTTCAGAGCATCTCAAAAATCTGCACTGGCTCAAATGTCCTGAAAGAATCCAGTTCAAGGTATGCTGGATGGTATTTAAGTCACTTAACGGAATGGCTCCGGCTTATTTATCAGAATTGTGTATTCCAGAAGATTCCAATTCCCGACAGTCAACCCTTAGGTCAGCAACGTCATCAGCTATCGGAAGGTTGAAAGAACCAAAGCGCACACCAGATACTAAGTTCGGTGAGCGTGCTTTTGCCGTGTCAGGACCTAAAGCCTGGAATGGACTGCCACATGATTTGAGAATGATCGCAGACTCGACAGAATTTAGGTCTAAACTTAAAACGCACCTTTTCAGACAGTCGTATCCATAATTTCAGAAACCTCCACTTTCACAGTTGACGGCAATTTAAATTAACAAAATGTAAAAAATACTAAAAATAAAATAAAATAAATAAAAATAATAATTAAAAATAATAATTAAAAATAAATAAATAAAAATGATAACAACTAACAATTTTTAGGCTTTTAAGACAGTTAAAATACATTTAAATTAAAATAAAAACTATAGCAGACTTAAGATCATGCGACGACCAGTGTTTTTTGATATAGTGTCCTCTGCGTGCAGTTCTATCTTTTATAAGCATAAACTTTTTAATATAAGTGTGTTTGTCGGAAGTGACTTGCCAGGTAAGTATGTTTTGGTATCTTTTCTAAATAACAAATGTAGATCCTAGGAAATAAATTGTACAGCGCCCTTGAAGTGATTTTTCACAAAAACGGCGCTCTACAAATTATCCAATTATTATTATTATTATATTATAACGAATTGTGGTTTCGATACTCTTTCAATAATAAAATTTCTGGGTTTATTATGAGCTTCGACTGTCAGAAACTTTAAGAAGTTGGTTTTTCGATAAATTGTACCCTGGAAAAGAAGATAATTCCAGATATCATCTTTCGGAAACTTCGGAAATATGATCAATTAGGAAATTGGCTATCCAGGAAGTTGATATTTCAATATTTCGACTTCCGCAAGTCCCCCGTTTGGAAGTCCATGTTCGAGAATAAGACGAGCTGCGAATAAACATAAAAAAATAAACACACATTTTTAATATTCCTTTACTTTGCGGAAACACGATCTTTGTGGGCGATGTGATAAATAATGTGAGCCGCATCGCAACGGGGTATTATAAATTTTGCACGGATGACACCGGATCAGGGGGCGAAAGTCACAAAGAGAGTTTGTTTTCACAAAATACACACGTAATCTGAGAGATATTTATGTAAGTATGCAATCTCTGAATACTGTACTTTTTTCTACTGCTTGTACACATTATTTATCGGTGGAAATTGTTTTTTTTTACACCAGTTAACAAAGTTGTTTACTTGTAACACTTCGCTTTTTAGATCTTAAATCTTGAATGTATATTATGAAAATACTGTATAGTTTGATTCCACTTACTTTTCTGGTACGCAACAAACCAATTCTTCAATATCGATTTCTCCATAAATTGGCAACCTTGATGTGGATTTTGTATACCATAGATGTATTACATAAATGGTTCAGTTCGCTATATAACTGTCTTATGATGTTTATCGCGATGAAAAAATACTTAACGATGGTCGTTAGGTTGGGATAGATTGGGTTAGGTGAGGTTAGGTTAGATTATCCTGTTTACCACTGTACGCTTGTAATTTGATTATCACTGAATTGTAAAAGCCATTAAATGGCGTTTGAATAAATAAATAAATAAAAAAAGATAAGGTAAGGTTAGGTTAGGTTATGTTGTATGGATTGTTAGTATCTTCTGCGGGTACCTTGCTTGTTACACACAAGGTTTCTTCTAATTCTGTTTTATAAATATTCTTAGTCCTACTTTGTATTTTTTAGTTTTCGTTTATTTCATTAATTTCTTTCTTTTGTATATTTTTTCCAAGTACGTTATATATATTTAGCAAGTTTTTTGTTTCCAAATTTCTGTCCTATTCTGATTCCGAAGTTTTTTAGTCTGAATCTGTCTACATCAAAAATTGAGCATTTTTCTAATTCGTGAGTGCTATTCTGAACATATGTTTTGTCACACGGGCATTTGTCATCGTCTATTATCTTGAAGCGTTTCAGGTATTTTTTAAAGCATCCATGTCCTGTCAACATTTGTGTTGCGTTAAAGCTGTTTCCCGCGTGTTTCCCCTTTTGAAGTGCCCTGTTTATATTTGGTAAGTGTTTCTTAGTGATTTTTTCCGTGCTTTCCTTCATGTATCTATTATTCCATTTTTCTTCCGTTTTTCTCTTTAGTGTTATTTTCGTGAAGCTTTTTCGACGTTTCTTCAATAATCTTCCGTTTTTTGCTGCTGAATCTGCCTTTTCGTTTCCTTCTAAGCCTTTGTGCTCTCTAACCCATTGAAATTTTACCCGGTTGTTATTTTGTCGACATGTTTCTAATGATGATTTGCTGTTTGAGTTTATAGTTATGTTTTTGTCTATTATTCCCTCAATTTGAACTCATTGTATGGCTTTTTGAATAGTTAACATTTCCGTTTGGTAAACTGTGCAATAATTTTCCAATTTATATGATTTTGACACCCGATCTTTTCCTGCTTCTTTTATTACTACTCCTGCTTCCACTTCTGTATAAATTTGTTTTAGATCCTCGTTAATTTTATTTCCCTTTTCTAACTCGATTGTGATATTTTTTGTGGATGTGGTAGCTTTTTTACACTGCGTGTGGTCAATATTTCCCTGTCACCCGGTAGGAAGTAAGCTGGTATTCTCCTTCTGTTTATTTTATCAGATCTATCGGTGGTGTTCCTGTTAAGGCTAAAGCTGGGGTGGTGCAGATTGTTCTGTACCCTTTAAAAATTCTGATTGCATTTTGTCGCTGAATACTTGCTAGTTTATTCTTATTTTTGACTCTTTTACACGCATCTCCCCAGACCACTGATTCTTACGTGAATATCGGCACGATTGCCACGTCGTATATTGTCTTTATAATTTCTGAGGATAGTTTCCACATTGGTTTTGCAGCTCTGTATAAGGCTTCAAGGACTGTCTACGTCTTACCGCAAATATTATCTATGTGTTTGTCCCATCTTATTATCCCACCTTATTATCGATTATCATACCCAAATTTTGTATTTCCTTAACTGGTATTATCCCCTTGCCGTTCATGCTTACGTTAATGGTTTTTTCCCCTGGATTTACTCATTACCATGATTTGGGGGTTTTTTTTTCCTGAGAATTATAATTTAACTTTTATAACCCAATTGCTTACTTTTCGTAAAACCTTATAAAGTAACCAGGCTGGAAGGACATTCTTGTTCTATAGTTGTTTTAAAAAATGTGGCAACCATGCATTATCGAAAGCTCCTTTGATATGAAGAGAAATGACGATTACTTCGTCAGTTTTCTTCATTTTGCTTTTAATGACTTCCACTGCATCGTACATTGCGTCTTCTGCTGATTTTTGTGAGCTGAAGCCGTATTGTTTTGGACTTAGTTTCTTCCCATGCTAAGGTTTTATTTTATTCTGTCAATAAGGATTTTTTCAAATAATTTCCCGAGAACCGGGAGAAGTCCAATCGGCTTGTAATTTTCAAGACTGCTGTAGTCGTTCTTTCCTGGCTTAGGTATGATGATGATGTTTGATTCCTTCCAAATATTTGGGAAATATCCTATTTCAAAGCATTTCTGGAACATTTTTGTCAGTATCTCTAGGATGCTATCATTGAAGCGGGTAAGAATATCAGACGAGATCCCATCTGCCCCACGGCATTTCTTGGGGTCCATCGATCTGAGGGCATTTTTTACCTCTACTTTTGAGATTTGTGGTTCCTGGTCGACTGCTGTGTCTTCCGTTGCTTTTATTGTTATTTATATTTGTTCATGTTTTTAATTTATTACATTATCATCTGGAAAGAAATGTTCAAGAATTTCTCTAGCAGTTTCTTCCGGTTTTTTTTTTAAAGTTGATGTGGGTGCTCTGTTTAGTGGGTTTGTTAGGACTCTATAGATGTTAGACCAGGTTGTTTCCTTCGTTTGTTTTTCACATAAGTCTTTCCAGCTACTTTTAAGATTTTCATTAGCTCTAGGTATTTGGGTAAAGTCACCTTGGATCTTCTTTGTCCGCATGAATTCTGAAGTTACCTTTTAGCGGAGACCAGCTCCAATTTTAAAATTGAGTGAGTGAGGCAGACCACCATGGGTAATTTTTACTTTTTCCTTCTGGTTTTGGAATAGACCTTTCGCAGCTAGTTTTAATGATTGAGGAGATAGTCGCAACCTGTTCTTCGAAATTTATTACGTTATTGGAATAAACAGGGTCTTCAATTTTGATGTTTGCCTTTTGCACTGAGATCGACAAAAGCGGAGTGGAAAATCGAAGCAAACAGAATAAGAGTTGAAAAGCGTGCAAATTCAATTCAATTTCAATTCAATTCAATTCAATTTCAATTCAATTTGTTTATTAATTTCAAAAACATTACAAAGTTGTTCATTTCAAAGCGTTTTTAAAATAATTTTTATAATAAGAATTAAAAGATTAATATTTACAGTGTGTATATTAACTATACCAGTGATAATAGAGCTTGCCTTTTAAAGGAAGCTTCATTGATGGCAAACATGTCGATATCCGAATTTATTCTGTTCAACAGCAAGATTGCTCTCCCCACAGGCATGACCATTGGCAAGTTAGTTCTGCAGGCCGGGAGATAAAATAGTCTATGTTGTCGGTGACGTATATAACCATCGGGAACATAGAAATGAATGCTCTCCATGATAACCGAGTTTTCAAACCATCCACGAATCAGTCTAAAGAAATGTGTAGCAATGCGCACATCTCTCCTGACCCGTAGATAGTTCATTCCGAGCATACCCAAAAGAAAGTCAGTGGGATAGAGCCACGGGTAGTAGCCATACTACCTCATGTAGAGAAATCTCAAGAATTTCTTCTGAACTCTCTCCAACATGAGAGAATACTTAACCTGGTGTGGACTCCAAATCACCGACCCACTTTCAAGTCTACTCCTTACTAAGGAATTAAATAAAACTATAAGCACCCGGTTATCTCTGAATTTCCTTGCAGTGCGTAGAACAAAGCCCAGAATTCTAAGTGAAGTGCTACATGCCGCCTAAATATGAGCATGAAATGTCAGTCTACTATCAAACATGATTCCAAGATCCTTCATTGTCGAGACACGTTTTAAACTTCAGGCGTCCATTGTATACCGGTAATACCAGGTATGACTCGCCCTAGTGAATGACAAAATTAAACATTTAGAAACATTAAACTCAATCCAATTTATTTTACTCCATTCAACAATTCTATTAATGTCTGACTGGAGTTGATTGCAGTCTTCTAAATTTAGTATTTCTAAGAAAAGTTTTAAGTCATCAGCAAAGAGAAGAAACCTAGAATGCAGAATTACTTCTGAAATATCGTTTATAAATATGGAAAAGAGGAGTGGGCCTAAATTACTGCCTTGGGGTACCCCCGATCGTACAAAGAAATGGTTAGATTGGAATAGTCCATGAGACACAAACTGTTTCCTGTCTGCAAGATAGCTAGCAAAAAAAGTAAGTAGTCTTATGGAGAATCCTATTGTAGCCAGTTTATTGAGTAAAACGTCGTGATTTACAGTATCGAAGGCCTTTGAAAAATCATTGTATGAACAATCTACTTGATGGCCTTTGTCTAATGATTTAGATACGTAATCCGTAAACACCAATAGGTTGGTTTCTGTCGATCGACCTTTTCTAAATCCATGCTGTTCAGAAATTAGAAACGGTTCAACTTGTGGTAGTGTGAATTTATGAAGAATCGATTCGAACAATTTAGCCGGTGCAGATAGTATTGCTACCGGTCTGTAATTTTCCACAGAAATCTTTATGCCGCTTTTATAAATCAGACAAATTTTTGATATTTTCCACAAATCAGGAAATACACCAGTTTCTAGGGAAAGGTTAAATAAGAAGCTTAGTGGCAGTTTTAAAAACTCGGCACAACCTTTTAAGAAAAATACCTGAAGAAAATCTGGACCAAGTGAATGTGTATTTTTCAGTTTCCGAATGGAAGATTCTATATCCGATTCATCAATTTGACCAATATCGACATTTTGGGCTCCCTTTACATTCGACTTTGCAGCGGTATTAATATTTAAAAATGGAGACTCATTACTATACACGGATTGGAAGTGTGTTGCAAATGCGTTAGCTACATCCACTCCTCGAACTTCCCGATCACGATGCATCATGGTGTCTTGAATACCACCATCTTTACGTAGTGATTTGACGTAGTCCCAGAACATCTTTGGATCATGTTTGATATCGTGTTCAATGGAATTTATATATGATTGGAAAGCAGTGTGAATGTTGCGCCTGACCACGGCTCTATGCGCACTGAACTGATCATAGTCACATCGACAGCCAGAAGCTTTCCACTTCTTATGGAGAGCATGTTTCACTTTAATGCTCGCGATGGTATCTCGAAAGAAACATTTCGGATATCGACGACCACCTCTACTGGGAGGTTTTCTGGGAAAACAGGCATCAAAAATACTATAAATACTAGCATAAAAATGGTGTACAGCCTCATTTATAGTGCAATAATTATAAAGTTCTTGCCAATCTAATTGGCTTATCATATTATATAACTTATCAACATCACCCTGTTCAAAATTCCATCCACAAAAAGCAAGCTTGTCATTTTTAGGAATTGTTGTAGCCTTGATGTTGTTTTTACATGAAAAAATAAATTCTAATGCGGGATGATGTTGATCTTCGGTTAAAAGAGGAGAAGTGCTATGAATAACATGTATGGCTGTATTGCAATAAATTAAATCTAACACTCTTGAATTTATATTTAGAATGTTATCGAATTGGGAGAGACCGAAAACGGCGCATAAAAAATTCAGGTCGTTTTCAATATCCTTGCTACCTCTTGATGAGTGTAAGTTGAAATCTCCTAGCATAATTACATTTTTTCCACCAATAACATCTACATTTTGATGTATTTTGTTGAAAAACAACTGATATGTGTCAAAGTTTGACGCAGGTGGAAAGTACACAATACATACATAAGTTACACACGAATTAAACGTAATTTTAACCCATAAGTCCTCGTTGACAGTTTCTAGAGCAGGTAAGTGCTCTGCCTTAATAAGGCCATTCTCGCTCTTCGCGACTAATAGACAGCCTCCTCCCTGCCTACGACCACTACCACAATCTCTGTCTTTTCTAAATACTACGAAACTGTCATCGAAGAGCTCTGGGTTGAACACACTTGAGTTTAGCCACGTCTCAGTGAGTCCAATTACGTCATAATTGTTTGCCAAAACATTAGAAAAAAATGAAGCGCATTTACTTTTCATTCCTCGAACGTTTTGGTAAAAAAAATGTAAATTATTTGTATGTCAACTGGGTTTGAAACCAGGAAGCCGCGGGGTATTCACTTTATTTTCCCATTCTTTCAAATACGAATATTTGGGCCAATTTTCCGGTTTGAGTACCTCACTTTTAATGGAAATAGGAATGCCTATCTTAAATGAGGAGTATTCTCCTTTAGATTTTATTTTATTCACTTTAAATGAGGCGGTACTCACAATAGATTTTAAATATGCAGATAAATCACTACTCGAAGTATCAGGATGTAACGGGTACAGGTGGAAGTACGAATGGGTACGTTCGTCCTTTAGTTTTCCTCTTATAGTAGCAGGCCGTTTCTTGCGACCAACAACAGTCCAGGGTTGGTCACAATTAGCCAGAGATTCCGTCGAGCATGATGGCCCTGCCGAGGTCTGCATGCTCGAGGGCTGCGTCTCCTTAGTTGGTTCGTGGCCATCAGAAGTTCCAACAGATGTTCCTTTCAAAGATGTAACTGTTTCAGTTTGCTGGCTGTCCTTTTGGCTGGCAGGAATCCTTGTCCTTTTCTCCTTACCCTTTGTGCCAATATGGAGTTCGGCCGAATTCGATCCCTTAACTTGCGAGCGGGTAACTCTGCCAGACGGTTTATTTATGGCAGGTGCGGCGGGTACATTTACAACTCGTTGATTTTCATCAACAATAGTGGATAATAGTAGGTCTCGCATGCCGGACGGGTCTGGCGTGGGGGACACGAGAGGTGCGAGGGGCAGGAGAGGCGCGGGCAGCGGCAGCGTAACGCGTGCATTGCTAGGCGGGAGTTCGTTGTTGGGCCGAGGGGGGCGCGGGGTTTCGGCGGTGGACGCACCTTCGGGTGCGGTGGGCGGACCCTTTGCGCAATCGTTCAATTTCGGAACTTCCGAAGACGAATCACTGACACTTTGTGCACTGTCATTGCAAACTGAGTTTGAAACACTTTTTTCAAGACTAATTATACGCCGTAATACGTCTTTAATGAGGACTGTCTGCTCGGTGATGATATTCATCAAATCACGGAGCGTTAGATCTGCCATTCTAGAACACTCTTACGTCTAAAATAGCTGGCAAAAATATTTTTACATTCGCACGGAAAAAAACACGTCCGTACAGATCCGAATATTGTGTACTTTCAAAGAACAATAAAATACAGAAAAAAAGAAACAAAGTATGTGGTTAGGTTAGGTAGGGATTAGCTGGTGTGAAATATTCTCACCGATGACTGCTCCTTTCAGAACTTCACAACTTCATCTCAACTTCACTTGATAATGACCGAATAGGTTAGGTTAGGTTTTTTTCCTCAGTGTTCTTTCTATTTTTGACCTTGCTATGTTATATATCAAAGTTTATATTTCAACTTTTTGTGATTATTTTCTTTTTATTATTTAACATGCAGGAGGGAGGGGGTTAGAAAGCATGAAGTACTTTAGGATTCGGGATGGGAGTAGGTAGGGTTAGGATCATATTCATGGGCTTACTGCTGTTTCAACATTTGTTTTACAGCTGGAGGAAACCATGAGAAACCTCAGCCGGAACAGTGTTGTTCATCTGTTTAAATTTGGATGCTTCGCTAAGTGGATAATTTCTTATCTCTTTAACTTAGTCATTTTTTAGGACGGGAAGTTTTTTTCTATGATTCTATTTTGAGTTTAATTCTAGTGTTTTGTGGTTCTATGATATGGATGCCACACGCACTCCTACTTCAAGCGTAACGTTTGAGTCAAGAGTGCGTCCGGCATCCGCTTAGCTTTCAAACGATTTTAATTAATTAATATTTCCGCGTGATTTGACAGTCGACCGTACTTACTGGGACTTTGAATTTCTGTTATTTATTTTGTTCTCTTATTTTGGGCACTATGTTGTTTGCGAAATTAATGAAGATTTTCCGCAGAGAGCCGTTTGCTATGACGGGTTAGGTTAGGTTAGGCCAGTTTAGGTTTGGTTTGGTTAGGTTAGGTTAGGTTACATGAGGTTAGGTTAGGTTAGGTTAGTTTAGGTTATGTTAGGTTAAGTGAGGTTGGGTAAGGTTAGGTTAGGGGTAAGGTGCTAGGGAAGCAGTCGAGCCGATAGAGATCGATGTTCACAGAGGGTACCGATTTCATCTCTTTACAGATCAATTGATAATGCCCTTTTTGCTACCACAATATCAACATCAATTTCAATTTCACGTGATCGGGGGTAAGATTTTCTACTTGCAGTCCGGTGGTTGTGGATCCAATACTCAGGATACTAATAATGTGCAATACTTACAGTATCGCCATGGTGTAAGATCACAACTCAGAATTAAAACGTAGATTGAAATGTCTTTAGCCGTGTGTGGTGAATAGCCAGGTACTTCTCCACCTTCCTTTTCCTCATCTCCTTACCATCTCCATTACCTTCAGCCCCAAAACATATCAAAATTGGGGATGTCATAGTCTCACTGACTCGAAGCGGTTGGGAGTAGTTGGGACTCTTGTGAGATAACCATTAAAAAAAGTAGGCATTTATAAAAAAATTACAATTCAATAACAAGTAATTTATTTAGTACACTTATCATCTTCTAGTGTTTCGTCAGTGCTGTGTGCAGATCTAACCAAGCTGTTTCCATCTCCTCGGTTTCACGCTGGGCGCTGCCATGTGTATTCGCCTAACTTAATTATCTCGACGTTCCCGCGGGTTTCAGGGCATTTTGGTTCCCACTGGGCGTCACCGGGTAACGAGGTTTACTAATCCGATGACCGTCCTGCGTCCTGCATATTGCCATTCGCTTTTGTGACTTGTTCAAGAATTATGCCAGTTACGACAGCCTCCATGGTCCAGCTGGGACTCTCGTGCGGTATTCACATTTAAAAAAAGTTACGATCTTGCACTATCGTTACTTTTCTAATCTCTCCTAGAATGTGTCTTTATATTCTTATTAAATATTCAGTTGCTCTATCTATTTATTTTTCTTTCTCTATCCGGCCGCTTTTTTCTATGAGCGTCGAACAAGCAAGCTTCAGCGCGTGACCGAAGGTCGTTTTCACGGCATCATCTGTAATCGCGCACTAACCAGGTTCTAACAATGTTAGCAGCAAAACAAAGCTTCCGTTAAACACTTGGGAACTCAATATTCAGTTAAACAGGACATAATTTAGGAAGCTTTTCATTGCAGCTGCTTTAGAAAATTACTACAGTTGCTTACAAAGTTTTCCGGGAGACTGAACCACGTGAAGTGAGAGTTCCAGGATAATGTGTGATTTTCCAGTAATAGATATGATACACAATTAAGTGAATTGAATGATTACTTCATTTTGGAAAGTTAATTTGCATGTTGATGGGAAGCAAGGCTGCGTGCGCTGAGTGATAGTGGTGTGATGTTTCGTCATCGTTGCTTAGGTTAGATTAGTACCTACCTTTCTGATCAAGTTTGTTATAAGAATAACAACAATAAAAACATACTTATTTCGTATTTTTTTTTTTTTTTTTTTTACAGTATTACCGCACAAGAGTCCCAACTGCTCCCGTCTGGAGCCAGTGAGACTATGGCATCCCCAATTGGGGTATGTTGTGAGGCTGAGGGTATTGGGGAGGGGAGGGAGATGGGGAAGAGGAAGGTGGGGAAGTACCTGGCTATTCAGATCTGGTCACCAAACACGGCTAAAGCCATTTCAAGCAACGTTTCAATTCTGAATGGTGGTCTTACACCAGGGCGATACTGAGAGTATCTTCCACTCTGGAACGTGCCGCAAATATACTATATATTATTTTAAATTAATTAATTGTGAAATAACACAAATTAATCAAATAAAATTTATTTGCGCACGCCGGGTTCGAACCCGCGACCGTCGGATCTGTAGTCAAAAGCGTATACCACTAGACCACGCCGGCCGTCATATACTGTCGTATACTGTTATTCTGTGAGTGATTGTAACTCTGTTTAATGAAATTAGATTTGGTTTGAAATTAAGTAACATTTTTAAAATTGGAACTGATGTGTCAAAAATTCAGGCATCTCGTGATTTTACTGCGCTGGTGGGTAGATACTAATCTATTTTGTAAATAATTATTAAAATAAAACCGATGTAAATCATGTAAAGAAAAAAGAAAATGTATAAAAATTACCTCCAACTTTGCAGAGGTTATTGGTGACATGACAGTTTTCTCGCCAAAGATTTCCGCATCTCCGTAATTCCTCACAAGAGTGGCGTTTAGTAGCAAAACGTCAATACCGTTGACGTTGCTCGAAAGTAAATTATTGACGCCTGCGTCATTTACCCGGAGGCTGTTCTTGATGTTTTTGACGCCGGAAACAATCTGCAAAACATAAGAAATATTATCGGTAGCCATTTAATGTTTCTTTATACAATTTAATTTTATCTTTATCTTTCTTTCTCCCTGTTATTGTTTCTCTATCTCTCTCTCTCTCCCTTTTTCTTTTATGTATTTGCCGTAATTTTGATTGCCGTGCTAAAATAGATTTGTCACAAATAAATAATTACCAATATCAACTACTCTTCTCCTTCATTATCTTTTTTTCATCTGACTTATAATAATAATAATCTCAATTCACAATATAGTTTTAATGGGGTCATAATCGTATTTATTTTTTTGGAATAACTTAATTTGTTAATTTCAATTTTAAAATGGTAATATTTAATTATTGAAGAAAATATTAGCGATTCTAAAAAAAAAATTTGAAACGGAGAAATCTAAAAAAAAAAACGGACGCTTGGATTGAATGGGTCGACCCATTGAACGTGTTCAAGTTCCAGATGCGCCCGTATTTTTTTCAGACTTTTCTGTTTTAAATTTTATTCCGAGAATCGCTAATATTTTCTTCAATAATTTCATAATATTAATATAAAAAAAAGAATACTGAAGAAGGAAGTTTTCATTTCAATTGACATTCAGGTAGATAAGAAATTGAGGAAGTGAGAATAAAACGTCAAATTCATGAGTGGGTACCTGTTCACACCAACATAGATAATGGTATTAAATTGGTAAGTAGGTAGGTACCCAAATTTTTTAAATGTTATATTTTTTAAATATTTATACAACTGTAGGTACACACATATATATTCTTAAGTAGGTAAGTAAGTACCCACACTATCATAAGGGTTCCAACATGTCATGAAGGCTGAGTGTGCGCTAAAGTGGATATCTAACGGCCCCTCTAAATTACAATAGAGAGCTTAATTTGGAACGGGTCGTGGATTATAACTAGCATGTGCATAATTTTATGCACATGTCAACAATGCTTAAGACTCGAAATACTCAGAGATTTGTAGATATTGTCAATATTATCGCTCTTGTGAGAGACTAACAGTAAACATCAGAAATGGCTTAAAATAAAAGGTAGGTAACTACTTCCCAACCCCTTCTTCCCCATCTCCTTTCTACTACTCCAAAAATAATCATAACATTTCACAGTTTTGAATACTACAGACCAGTGTTTCTCAACCTTTATTTTGCCATGCCCCACTTCGAATCATCAAAAGTTTCACATAATAAATTTAAAGTTAAAAATATGCTACTGCTCAATGCTGATTACGATTAGTTAAGAAATTAGCTTTCTTTTAATCAGGATTTATGCATGGTGAAAATATGTGTTTTACAAATCTTTCGTTTTATTAGTCAGGTTTGTAATGTTTTTTTAGTAAATAAAATGGAACTTTAACCCAATGGTCCGCAAAAACGTGTCCTAATAAATACACAACAAATGTGTCAACACCCAGAAAAAAATTCAGCAAACGAAATATAATAAAATTTTCATAATTTTTGTGCAAAAACACCACCCGTTATTCACTCTTCCAGAGAATACCCATCACATTGCCATGACGACTCATTTTCCCGTACTTATGTTTCCTTGTTATCTTACACCTGGATATACCATTCAGCCCGTAAAAAGGCAATACAGGAAAACACATTTTCATTCGTAAACCTCCCCCTTTCCGTCTTCCGTTCAACCCCATTCAAATCTGCCTCCTCTCATCTCACAGGATTTCACAGACCATCGTGCAAAAGCGTGACAGCTTTGAAGAATACAAAAAATACGAAACATTTCGAAAACACATTTATTTCATGTCGTGTATTGACTTTTTATAAGATCGAGCGTACCTATTAAGCGTGAGATTCAACTACACAATGCACGTCAACAAATCACGTTTTTTACAATTATTTCGCCATTTAAAAAGCATGTCATTGATGTATTTGTCCAGTATATAAAAATGTGTATATATTTAATGGCATTATAAATATAAAATAAAACTTATCTGTGGTTTGGTGGAAAGGTGAAATCGTTGATTTTAAGCAAATTTTAGGGAATTAAAAGCCGAGTCGCTAAAAATATATCTTTAGATAGATTTTTTTTGTTTGTTCCTCTAAGGACAAGGATGAGTGTTAACATGGACAAAAGGTATATTATTCTCGCGTGCAAAGCCAACATCGAAACCTTTTCTGGAATCGATCATCCGAACGAAAAGGTTTAGCGATCCGAGAGGGCCCATGCCATGAACTAACTCCAGGATATTGCAGATTAGTGTTCCGTATAAGCTATGGATGACAAAACATAACATTAAGAAGAGTGATAAAAACGATAAATTAAAAAATAAAAAAAACACTTAATCTAAACTAACCTTATGTAACCTAAGCTATTATTATCATGATCTATTTTATCATTTTTTATTTAATCCGGTTACTATGGATGACAACTCAAATTCGAAAAGAATTTGCTTTCTTCACATGTAATTCTCGCATCTCACTAAATCGGTTAATGATAGGTAGATATTAGTTTTATGGGATTATTTGTATAAATTAACATGAAGGTCCTCGCTATTATTTTTGGAATATATATTAAACTTATCCTTTGTCTGTTTCCCTCTCACATTGGATGTAGATTTATTGGCACTAACGTGAAAACTTAACCTAACCGTAAGTCGTCAATCAACAATATTGGTTATTAGTCAATATTTACGTTTGACATTTGTCTCGTTCAAAATATCGCAAAAAGGTATACTGAGCTCGCTTGTTTCGGAGATCAACGTGTCTGCATATTAAATGAATTAACATAACTGCACAAATTTAGTACAAAAATGAACTTGCACGACTGCTTTTTGTTCAACAGTTTTGAACTTGAGGGATCGAAGTTTCGATAGTAATGTATGACACTTGTTAACGACTTTTGTCAATGTTATCATCGTAGGACATTATTATCCCGACATTGATTAATATATCGATTTCTCTATTTATATATATTATATGCATAGTTATAAGTACCTACTATTGTTCCAGCATTTCGTTCTTTGAACGCTTACAGCAGAACGCAAAAGCGGATATGCAACGTTTTATATAAATCTATAAGACATGAAGTAAGCTTTTCTTAACTTCGTTAACAAGTAAACTTCTGTATCTAAATGGGAATATTTTATTACAGCTGCAAAGTCTGTTGCGTTTCCGAGATTGCGGTGAAATGGTTGTCACACGGACAAAAATAAGTTTTGTAAATTTATTAAGAGCCTCTTTAAATAATTGGTATTCCGGTTAAAAACAGGAAATTAATTAAAAGGTTTCTTGAAAAACTTTAAAACTGCGAATATGCGTTCGAACACGTTTTCCGGCATTGTGATAATATATTCGAAATTTACTAAAAGTTTATAGGGCAACTGTTAATTCATTCGTTAAAGGCCTGCAATCCCATTTCAACAGGACTAACAATAATTTGAAGAGATTCTTAATAAATGAGCAATACTCGTTTTTCTCCGTGCATTATTGAATGCACATGGGACGGGCCACGGGTTGAAGCCGCCTCAAATAATTGTAGCTTGATATTCTACCTTTCATGTGGGCAGACAACACCAGCGAGCTAACAACACCAGCGAAGACTAAATTTATGATATGTAGGGATCGCGTTGTTGGCATGAGTTAAAGCAGGATGACAACAGGTCACATGGTTGCTTCTTTCTCGACTTATGGACCACTTAACATCTCCGCTTACGCCCATTGTGGCGAACAAATCTTTGTGTTTGGTGACGGGTATGATGATTGTAGGGGACCCCACCACTTTCACACAGCGTTATAAGGAAACATTTGGTTTCCTCCTTCTCGGCACACGTCAACCGTCTATTTTTATTTATTTAAGAGGAAGCTACATGCCAAAAATGTGTATATTCTTGGTATATCTTATATTGTAGGTAGGTAATAGGCATTAAAATCGCTTGACAAACGGAGTCTAGAAGCGTTCGATTTCAAACACAAAACTGGTTTTTATAAATTTTGTAAATAATTTTACAAGAAAGCAAAAAAGTTAATCAAGTGAAACTGTCACAGATAATCTTAGCCATAATACTATATTTTTTAAAAGTTGTTTCCTTTACGCGTTCATACATTTCTATTGAAAAAATTTTTTTTTAGTAGTTTACATTTATATTTTTTATTGAGTAATTTATATTTTTATTTGTATTCTACTCAAACCAAACGATAGTAAAACCTTCAATTTATATTTTTTGGTATTCATAATGTACACCAATTCGTTATAAAGATTAGTCAAAATAGTGATTTAGCATTCAGCTTCGCCTCAACGAAACTACATCCAAAGTCCCTGCATAAGGGGTTAGCAAGTACGCAAGTACTTACATATTTAGCTTAATATTACATATTTAGCTTAAAATTAAAGAGTAAAAAGAGATAATGTAAGAAACAAAAAAAAGATTCAAAATCAAATATGTAAGTATACACGGTTATGAACTTCGGCATCATCGCGTATCGAAGACAGCAAAATCGCTTTCATTGGGCACTCCCATTGAGAATGCACTCGGCAGTTTGCCAGACCGCAAACAAGACCCGAAGAACTGTAGTGGGAAAGAGAGGGAAGATGCTCGAAGACCCTTAGGAAAGAGTGAGCATAGGTATGATAATACTAAGGACCGGTTGTTTCGGAGAATTTGAACAATTCATCAAATTTCAACGTTAATTTGCGAGTTCTGTGAAAGTCCTATCCAAGTTCTGATATTATATCATTATAGGCTAGTTGCTTGACAGAACTGAAATAATAACAGAACTAGAAAATATCTTTCACAGAGCTCGCAAATTAACGTTGAAATTTGATGAATTCTTCAAATTCTCCGAATAAGTGTATAGGTTCAATTATAAATGTAATGAATGTTTGAAATACCCCGAGCTTAGTATAATGAGCAATCTTCCATGGTAAGCCATCGCGGGCAGACTGCGCATTCGTACGATTCATGTCAATTCGTACCTTTCTGCCTATCTCTAGGCTCTCATAAGAATAGCATTCTTGTATTGCCTACAATATATCAATCTGTCACATACCAAGGGACGAAACACATTTGGGAAGATAAATCCAAATCAAATCATTGTAATTTTTTACCGCCCAATATAATAATTGCTTTTCCTCTCCTAAACACACTCATTGAAGAATACAAATATGTATTAATAAAATAAATACTAGAATTCGTAATAGCATTTCCAATTACACTTGTTCCAATTATGTCTTCTGCGTGTGAACTGTATATAAATTTCTCTAATAGACAATGAACAATGATAATCTCAAGTGACCTCCCAGGTAAGTATGGTCCAATGTCTCTATTATCTGCCTGTACAAAATGTTAATAAATTGTAGGTAATATATGTCCATTAGCAGCATCACGTTCGTTTGTCAAATGCATTGTACATATAGTTTTATATTGGTGATCGACGAACAGGTGGAGGCAATCTGTTGATAATAGTTTGTCTAGTCTATAGTTAGTTGTAAGATAGATCATTGTAGAAATAAATTATAAAATTTTACAGCGCCCTTGAAGTGATTTTTAACAATAAAAGTGCTATACAAATCATGCAAACATTATTATTTTTATTATTATTGCCTAAACATCGTGAACGAATGAGCATAAAATTGTGTTTACCACCCAAGCATATTTTGAAGTTTAAATGTTTGTAATTTCTCACAGTGTATGTAATTTTTTTGTGTAATTCAGTCATGTGTAACTATTTCTCTGCGTTAGTTTTGTCATGCTCATTTTTTCCATTTGTATTTTTTGCTGTGTAATTTAAACCGACCGCCGAAGAAGGGGCCAGATGTTGATCATTGGTCAGGGCCCTTAACGGTTCCTGCCCACCAATTATAAGCGACCCATTCAAGAGTTTGCAAGATAATGATGCAGCAATGGACCAATGGGAGTCGACACAGATTATACCGTCAACATAAAATGCTGTAAGAGTCAGAAAAAAGAAAGACGTTTTTATAAAAGAAGTAGATAGTACGCATAGTATGTGCAGCTATAGGCAGACTGATGGAACCTAAGCGCAAGCAAAATACTAAGTTTTGTGATCGCGCTTTGGGAGTATCTGTGCCGAAGGCTTGGAATAAACTCCCTCCGGAACTAAGATCCATAACAATTCCAACAGAATTCAGGTCTAAACTAAAATCTACCTTTTTAAGCTGTCATACTCTTAAATTAAATATACCTACCATTTCCGAGAGAAAGTCCAGTTATATCCAATTTTCCAATTATGTCCTAAATCCTGTATCTAAATTTCGCTAATAAACAATTAGTTAATGTTAATTAAGTGTTAATCTCAAGTGACCTACCAGGTAAGTATTGTACTGTAAATTATCTCCATATATAGTTAGTAATAACATAGATCATTGTAGAAATGTATTATAGGTATATGTTTTTGTATATTACGGCCCTATACAAATAATCCAAATATCATTATTATGATATAATATCCAATTCATAAATATTAAAAAAGTGGGTGTGTCAAGCCTACGCAAGACAGAAGTGAAACTTCTAGTTTCAGCTGATGCTTGGCGTGGCGCAGTTCGCTGGTGTCTGAGAGAGAGGAAAGAAGAGAAGAGAGAGAACGTTCGTGAGCGGCTCCCCCACCTCAACAAGGTTTCACTTCAAAAATGCCACAGCCGAGAATCGAACCTCGCTTAACTGATTGAAAGCCAACCACGCTGAGCACCAACTGTAAGCAAAGCCGCATAAATTGATTATATTATGTAGGTTCTGAAAATATGAGAGCTTGTTATGTTTTATAATGTTACCTACATCACACCCAAAATATAATATATTTTTAAAAATAATGTACAATGTACAGAAATAGAATCCCACACAAGATCGCGTAGTGCGCTCTAGCGAACGGATATTTTATCAGAGGGAGATAGTTTTAATTTTTTTTTCTGTAAATTATTACATATTATCAAAATAAATAAATTAATTAAATAAATGTAATACAATTATCATAATATACGGATTAGATAATAATTTTAATCCAACACAATAACGCAAAGCGCGCTCTAGCGGAGTAATGTTTTATCACAGTGAGATAAGTGTTTTTATTATTTTGCAATATTATTTTCTTTTAAAAAATGTTCTGACCTACTAAAAAATAAGATATTGAATGAAAAAGGCGTTAAAAACAAAAAAATAATGTGCGATGGCCGAGAATCGAACTCGGATCAACTGCTTGGAAGGCAACTATGCTGACCATTACACCACCAACGCCAGTTGTCGAGATGAGCTAAGAAGCATTTATATGTTACTTCAAAACTTTGACTAGATCAAATGAACTTTAATCGGTGGTGGGGGTACCCGCATTTTCGTTTCGGTCATGAGTCGGTTTTACTCCGGTCCTCGAAATTGCATGACGCGCGTAAAGAAGTTTCACTTCAAAAATATGGTACCTTTTGCCGGAACTGACGACCATTAGGTTTACAGTATTAACAATTATTGAGTCTTTTTGTATTTTTATTTTCGAACCAACGAAATGATGCGGTGTAAACACTTGACTACGTTTGGGCGAGGCTTAAGGCACTTAAGATTTATTATGGGTCCTTTAGTACATAATAAACCGGTTTAATTTTTTACAAATCACTAGCTTTACTACCTGACTTTACCCGTTTTTGCGTTTTTTCTTATGGTTTTGTCCCATGAATGTGGTTTAAGGCGATGCCATATACGTAGAAATGCAAAATAATGTGTTTTTGGTTTGAAAATTTGGTCGCCTAGAAATGTTTCAGATGCTTTAATTAAATACTGCAAGTAGAATACATCTTGGCTTTTGAAATAATCGAGTATTTTTTAGATAGGTAAGTCTTTTGTAAGCCCAGAAAAAAATTATGTATAAGGCCTATGAAAACTGCTTTAAAGTTCAAAATCTCCTACTTACGAACCCATTTTCGGTTATTTTATTTTATTTTTTATTTTTGTTTATTGCAGAAACAAACAGTACATAATTACATAGATGACAATAGTTACAAAATTATAAAAGTAAGTACAATAATTGGTACCAATGACATGTCGCTGACATATATGCATATGAGGTATATTATACATTTTACGGTTAAGTTACATTTTTAAGTTAAGTTAAATTAGTGTGCTGGGGAAGGAGAGAGGTGTGTGTGAGTGTTTGTGTGTGTGTGTGTGTGTACGTGTGCATGTGTGTTTGTGTGTGGTTGTATGTGTTATGTGGGCGAATTCAGTGTGCTAAAAAAGTTTTTCTTAAATAGAGGGAGAGAATCAAAAAATATATCGGTATTTGTGCTTGTTTGAATTGAGTTGAATGTTTGAAGGATGCGAGAAATAGGGGAATTGGCTGCAGCGTTTGTATTATTACTAGTTGTGTAAAAAAGGTTGGTGTGTCGAGTTCTTTTAGATGGGGTGTTAAAATTTATTTGGGATAGAAGTTCTGAGCAGTCTATTTCGTTGTGTATTATTTTATGGAGAAATGTCATGTCAGTTACCGTTCGCCTGGATTTCAGGGATTGGAGAGTGCAGATATAATTATTGTTGTATTTATAACCTAGGTACTTAATGAATTTATTTTGTAAGTGCTCTATATTATTGACATAGTAAGTGTATTTGGGATTCCAGACAGGCGATTCATATTCCAGTGTACTTCTGACTAGTGAGGAATAAAGCATTACTAGCGTACATGAATTTTTAAATAATTTACTCAGACGCAGTACGAAACCTAACATTTTGTAAGATCTGGTAGCGATTGAAGAAATGTGCGTATTAAATATAAGTTTACTGTCTACGTAGACTCCAAGGTCCTTACATTCGCTTTTTGAGATCACGGGTTCATCGCGGAGTGAATAGGGAAAGTTAGTTATATGCTTGTTTCTGGTGAAGGACATGGTGTGGCATTTTGAAACATTGAGGTCCAAATAATTAGCTGTGCAATAGTTGCAGAGCCTGTCTAAGTCACTTTGTAGCTCTCTACAGTCCGATAGAGAGATGACCGTTTTATAAATTTTCATATCATCTGCAAACATTAAAAATTTTGAGTGTTGGAAACATGAGCCTATGTCGTTTAAGTATATGTTAAAGAAAAGCGGGCCAAGGTGAGAACCCTGAGGAACGCCCGAGGTTGCGTTGATTATTTTGGATAAGACACCATTTATTGAGATAACTTGACTACGATTACTAATGTATGACTTAATCCATCTAAAAAAGTCACCGTGTATTCCAAGACGAGTAAGTTTATTTAAAAGAATTGAGTGAATAACGCGGTCAATATGATATGATATAAATATGATTTTATTGCACAATGTGGCAAATTAAGTTATTTATAAAATGATCGAAAATAAATTAAATATTTATTCCTGAACATCCACAAAATAAAATAAAAGGCACTTTTTGGCTATGTTTTTTTCTTGCATGAATCAAAAAAGGCGGATGGTGTTAAGCGGGAATTTAAACCTTATCGCCATCTACGTAAGGGTTGTTATTGATAGCGGCTCAATTTGAAATATTACATGACGTACTGCATCGCTTTAATGTATTGAATTGCTTTACAAAAATAAGTTGCCGTAAGTAGTTATTATAATACTATCAATAAATATCAAAATGGCTACTAACTAACCATCACGCCATTTCATCACAGGGGAAGACAGAGATGATGAACCGCCAAACAACTCGGTCTTGGCACACACTCCTTGCTTCTCATAAAAAAATACAAATATCTGTTCTTAGTAATTTAAGTAATTTCTCGGTCTATTATATTTGTGTTAGGTCTATTGTGTCATTTACGGAACTCCTAAATATTGACTTGAGGTAAATGGGGGTCCGCTCGTATGTACCCCCATTTGAATTTCGTGGATCCCCAAATTTTTTTCTCGCTGACATAGACCCCCAACAAGCCGATATCGACCCCTGAGGGTCCATATAGACCACTTTGGGAACCTCGATGATCGTTGAATTATTTGATCAAAATACGCCTTTTGCAAGTTATGCATTTTAAGAGGAATTATTTGTTTGCGCTCGTAAATATGCAATATAGTTTAGTCCGTATGGTATATTATTCAATGTTGTATTCATATGTCTTTTTTGAAAGAATTGAGATTTTATTAGATTGTATCAAACTTCAATTAGGCGTTCCTCAGTCAATGATCTGTATAATTGGTTAAAATCCTAACTTAATCTACCCTGGTTAACCGAAATTTAAAAAAGAAAAACAGTTTCATGACCAAGTACTACAACACTTTTCACAAGTGTTCTGATTTTTCACTGATCTGCTTCGACCGGTTGCACGGAAAATGATCTTGTTAAAAAAAGCATGCCAACTTCCTGATAAGATATGAGTCATTAAGAATATAAGGAGAACGCGTGTTCTTTTCCTAATAGACATCATGACAATATAAGTATGTTCCTCACAAAAAATTGCTTTTGACTGATACTATGATAAGTTTTTTTCCAATTCATTCGTTATAGGCCTTATTTTTAATACGAATAATTTTACCAGATTTTTAATAAATTTCAATAGTATTCATACCAATAAAATTTCTCCCTGTACCGTATATTTTAGGTACGTTAATTGAGGTACGTAATTGAGGTACGTAAAGTAATTAGGTACGTTGAGTAACGTACCTAAAATATACGTTACTCAGTAGTTAGACATGCTGAGTACCAAATATGATTTAAGATTTTCACGGCCATAAGTATTTTCGTTATTTGTTTTTGGGGTATTAAGTCGTGTGGCGCTAACTCCTTCTAAAATAATCCTTCAAATTCCTTAAAAAATAACACATCTGCCCTGATGATGGACACTGCAATGCTGTCCGAAACGTTGGCCAAAGAAGGAGTTAGCGCAACACGGCATGACACCCCAAAAACAAATAACAGAAATGTACCGTATATTTTAGGTACATTACTCAGCATGTCTAACTACTGTCAAAGTGTTAAAAACAACTCAAGACCACCTTCTCAGGCGTATAACAAAGAAGAATTGAAATATTTAAATTTAAATTATAATTAAAAAGTTTTCTTTTGACTTTTAGAAGGTAGTTCTAGTTATGTATGTATAATGAATGAGGGACACTTTTTTCGATGAATAATACCAAACTAGCCTGAAATTTCATAGAACCAAAGAAAGTTACCAAAATATTTTCGGGAAAAGTTTATATTTCTTCATTAATGAAAATATGAAAGCTCAAAAATATGTGGAAGGAAGTTCTCGTTATGAAAATAACCAAAGTTTTAAAGTGTTTTCAAGTTCAACTTAAGAAATATACGACAGTTTTTTTAGTATACAAGAGCGTCTATGTTTTTCAGTTTTGATGAAACGTTTTCACAACTAATGGAAAAATATATTGCAAGACACGTAAAAAACAATAATGCTGTTGATTATTGAAATCAGTAAAACAATTTTTTTTTTTATTTATTGTTTTTGTGTTTAATTCGTAGAACTCCATTTAATTTTTTTATAAATTTAATTTAGATTAAATTTGATAATATTATTATTAAGTTCTGCAAGTGTTTTAGTTTTTTATTATTGTGACAGCTGTTTCGGCTTACAAGGCCATTTTCAAACAGACAGTTTGAAAATGGCCTTGTAAGCCGAAACAGCTGTCACAATAATAAAAAACTAAAACACTTGCAGAACTTAATAATAATATTATCAAATTTAATCTAAATTAAATTTACAGTAAAACAATAATATATTCTGAATCCTTAGGCACCTACTAACTTACTTGCATATATCATGATAGAAAGATTGGTTCAAAACCACAATGCTTATGAACGAGCGGTGTTCGCGGACGGCGCGTGTATCGACGCGACAACCCAAACACTGCTCGCGTGTTTTGACTTGTTTGCGTTATACAAGATAAACAAACGAACTGCGCTCGCCACTTGACGCTCGTACCTAGAGGTTTGCGCAAATCTTTTCTTCTGTTTCAGCTTATTGAAAACTACACAAAAATATTTTGTTAGTATTATTATATTTCAATAATTACTGATTCATTGCATTTTTACGACTTTTACTATTATTTATATATTTACATTGATTACAATTTTCGTATTGCATTTTTTACACGTTATAAGGAATACAATAAATAAATTACAAAATGTTATTAGGATTTGAGTTTGTAACACAACCGAATCTAACTTAACAAAAGCCAATATAACACAATCCTTCATTCCCCAACATAAACAAATCTCACCTAACACAAACCAATATTTACCAATCCAACCTATATACCCTAATTTAAAATAATCCAACACAAGCAAATATAACCTAATCCAACCGACATACCCTAAATTAACCCAATCTAACCTCAACCAGGTTTGGAGTGAAAACTTTGCAAAACACTTTTATTCAAAGTGTTTTAAAAATGATTCCATAGAGGTACCTTAGTATAAAAAAAGTTCCAACGCAATGTTATATCAACTTATTTCTGAGCGAAAGCATTCTGTAATAATTTATCTGGATAGCATTTATTTAATTTCATATAGATAAAAAATACAGAATTTCATCATTTTATTCATGAAATAATTCCGAGTTTAATGTATTGCCGCTGTTTTTATTATGCAGATTGAGTATTCATTTTACCTGTGGAGCGGAGAAGTATCTTTTCACGGAATCTTCATTAACGTTATGAATATTCACGTTGTTTAGATAGGTTACGGTTTCAATTTCGTTGGTAGTAACGCCCCCTTCGAAGAACACCTGAAAAAACATATGCAAAATTATAAACGTTGAATAGAACCTTTATAACATGATTACATTTATAAATTTGCTGTAATTTATCCAGCTAAATTGTTTTTAGATATAATAAGACCATGGCACGAGAAACAGGCACGTAAGTAGGTACTGCAAAAATAATAGCACATTTAAAAAAAGAACAAGCGTACTATTTAGGTACGTTTTTTTAAGTACCGTACGAGAGTCCCAAGTCCCAACTGCTTCGGTCTGGAGAGTGGGACGATGATATTCCCATTTGGGGTGCGTTGTGAGGCTGAAGGTAGTAGGGAGGGGAAGGAGATCGGTAAGAGGAGGGTGGGGAAACAAATGGCTATTCAGGTTTAGTCATCAAATACGGCTAAAGCCATTTAAAAAAACGTGTGCCGCAAATATACGATATACTATTTTGAATTAACCCTTAAATGCATGATTTATTAATTTTTCTGGAAAAAAATATATTTTGTAGATATTTACATGCATATGCAAGGAAATATAAAGAATTTATTTTATTTGTAATTTTTTAATGATATTTGATTAAAAAAAATTGTTGCAAATTTACAACACCATGTATTTAATAAAAAATAATATGAACAATTTACGTATGAAAAAAAAATAAAAAACCTAAAAAAATTCTCAAAACTAATAAGTGTACCGGAAAAATACGAGTTATTACATATAAGTATTGTATTATTGTATCTACTTACCTAAGAAAATCAAAATAATAACAGCAAAACAAAACTGTAATTCTAACCTCCAACCAATTTTCGAGAATCTTCACTTTGTTGAAGAAAAAGTGACATTTGACATTCGCGAAAGAAAAAAAAGGTGAAGCCACTCGATAAAATATATTACCGTGAACTTGATAATTCTAAAACGGCATGCATTAAGTATACACCAAAGAGTTAAAGGTGGTTTGAACGGTATGTTGCAGTTTTGCAACAGTATGCATTTAAGGGTTAAAAAATTGTGAGAGTGCCCAAATGAATCAAATGAAATTTACTTGTGCGTGCCAGTATTTGAACCGGTGACTTACGTATTTGTCGCCGAGGATTGTAACCACTCAACCACGGACGCCATTGTTGGTACAATACCATGCTTAACTGTCGATCTGAAGAAAAAAAATCACTAGCAGTGGAAGAACTCTCAGTATCGTGAACACCATAATCAAGAATCACTTTTTTTAATGACCTAAGCCGTGTTTGATCGTTTGGTGACTATATATGAATAGCTTCCCCTATGCTTAATTCCTCTTCACGATCTTGTTCCCCTCCCTTGCATCAACCTCACAAAATACCACAATTAGGGTAGTCTCACTGTCTCTAGATGGTTGGGAGTGTTGGGACTATTTAGCGGTAGCATACAAAAAACAGTAGAGATGAAGTCGCAACTAAAAAATATACCAAAGGCAAGGTTGGTAGTGGCTTTGTCCCAAAATTACAAATATGGGGAGGCATAACCCAGCTAGGGGTGAAACAAGAGGACTCATTATCAATGTATTTTAATACGAACATTTAATGAAGCAAAATAAGGGTTGGTTCCTTTTTAAAATACTTTCTTCAAGATTTAAATATGTTCCATTTTATAAGAATAATAAACCAATGCATTGGGGTTGGTATGGCATATGATGGATTATTTTTGTAAGAAATGGAGTTACGGTTAGAGGAGGGAGTGAAATTGTTTTAACGTGAAGTTCACACAATGCAATGGTCCGAAATGCCTAGAGCCAGTGAATGTATGGAAACGTCAATACAGTGGTGTTTTACAAGGCGAACATTGGAGGATAAAAACATGAATGGAAATGGAAAAAGTGAAAAGTCACGGGATATTTCGATAGTAAATCCAGTATGTTAGTAAATAACGCTTTCTTGAAAACGGTTTTTACTTGTAAAGATTTAACCATACGGAATTCAAACAAAAGAAATACACATTTCAGAAAGAAATTAATTTTTCGGTAAAAAAATATTTTATTCTATGAATGTAGGACTTTATCTCTTGTCTGAATTCTTCAGTTTTACAAACATTTAATTATAATAGGAAAGTAATATAAAATTAACACATTGTATAGTAATCCCAGAGATAGGTCGTACTTACGTCATCGACGATCGTCCTCTTCCTTCTCACGCGTCTTGCATGAAAACGAAAAAGACAGAAGATTCTAGAACAATGATGTCACGTACTACTTCTCTCTGGGACTAGTTACAATATTATATTAAGTTCTTATGTTCTAGATTTCTATGTTCATCACACTAAATATGCCCTTTTATAATAAAGTTGCTAGACTGAAAAGAAGATCGATAGATTTTCCTGACATTAAAAAGAAAGAAAAAACCTATCCATGAAATATGTTTTTATCTGCTGTTATCTAACTACCCTTGGTGACATGATGACACCACCCTTAAATTGGGATGGGAAGAGTATTATTTTTATATGATATATTAAAGAACTCCTTCGAGGAGCGATCAGATCCTTGGCTCAAGACAAGAGGTCAAGTTATTGAAACCGAACGGAATGAAACAAAAATATTCTGATTTCAACATTCCAACCATGTAGAAATAAATCCTTAAAATGATGATCTCTAACCTCATTCCAGAGTGGTAGTTACTTATAAGCTCTAAATATCATCCTAGTAAGAGATGGATACTAAACTAAATGAGAGCTTTCGTGGCTGAGTGGGTACTATCCTCGGCTACGAATTCGGAGGTCGCGGATTCAAATCGCGGCGTGCTCAAGTAAATTTTACTAAATTTATATGTAAATGTAATTATAAGTAATTATTAAGTTAGTATATTTGCAGCACGTTCCAGAGTGGTAAATACTTTCAGTATAGCCCTAGTGAAAGACCCCCATTTAGAATCGAATCATTGCAAAATCTGAATAGCCAGGTATTTTACTACTTGTCTCTTCCCAATCCCTTCACCGGATCCAGATGGTTGGGAGCAGTTGAAACACTTGTGCGGTATTCACATAAAATAGCGGAGGCATTAAAATTCACCCAAATATATTATTTTCCTAGAAATGGGGTATTTTCATAAACTATGAATACCGTTAAAAACGTGTGGAAGATTTTTTTTTTTTTTTTTTGATTCTGATAGTTGTACTAAAAATGTGTAATTTTAACATTTTTGTTCATAAATGTTGATTTAAAAATACTCTAAAATCGCATATACCGAAAACGGTAATGAATAACGGCACCGATACGGTTACAACTAAATCTGGTAAGACGGCTGTCACCATGTCAAAGCCGCCGAAGTCACGAATAAAAACGAACATGTTTTGGTGGCAAATCAAAAAAGGCACTTTTAAAACTTTTTTAGAAAATTTATTCGTCAACATAAATATAAAATAATCTTAATTATCGTAATATTTTTCAAGAAAAAAAAAACACTGAAAATATTATTAATATTTACGAGTAGGTATTCTTTCTCACCTCTGAATCAATATGAGCATCATTTCCACGTAGAACCGCCTTTTCAAAAAGCCTTCCGAGTCTTTCATCTGATTTTGACCAGAAAACTAGACCTTCCACATGAATCTGGCTCCAACTTTTTGCTGGAATAAGTCGAAATCCCTCCACAGCTTTCATCAGGTCACAAGGAGAATCAATATACAATCCAATGTCACTCTCCAGAGACAGATTTTGGAAGGAAAGATTAGAGTTAATGAAGACCTCAGAATCACTAACGTCGATGAATTCTTTTACGTGAATACCGTTTATTGTGTCGGCCTCCAGATGACCTGAAAAGTTAATAGAAAAACGTAATCAAACAAAGCTGTCAGCATATAAAATCCAATCAAGGATTCAAGGATGTTGTGTTGATTAACCGTATTTACACTAAATAGATAGAATAGAAAAGGCTACCAGAAAAACACATTTAATTTGTCTGGGGTTGGTGTCAATATATAAATGAAATAATTTAAGTGTAGCAACTTCGTATGTAAAAATTCCCGGAAATTAAATCTATTGTAAAAATAAGTGTAAGAATAATTTTTTCGTAAGCCCAAATTATTACGTTGTAGAACCTTTTTGTAATGACTTTTATCGTAAGATCGTAAAAATGTCCGGAAATTACTGCCAACCAATTTTTTGCCAAAAAAATTGTGTTAGCTAATACGTTGTCATTGTAAATTTGAACACAAAAATCATAACATTTTAACGTCTTTTACATAGTGGCTTTTACATTTAAGATTTTATTGTGATTTTGGGATGGCGGAATAACAGTCAATAGACTGTATCTAACCCAATGTATCTCGGATGACAGGGGATGAAGGGACACTGGACATTCTGGACAACCTTGAACGCTCTTAATAACTACATTGATAGCTCTCACAAAATACCTCAATCACACTCTCGTTACCGTAATCATGATAATATTTAAAATTTAATAAAAGTAATAATTTTTTAATGAACACGAGGCTTGGAAATTGGCTTGTTCACAAGCAGTTTTCATAGGCCTTATACATTATTTTTTTCTGGGCTTATAAAAAGACTTAGGACGGGTTGTTTCGGAAAATTTGAACAATTCATCAAATTTCAACGTTCATTTTCCAGTTGTGTGAGAAATTTTTTCAAGTTCTGTTTTAATTTCAGTTTTGTCAAGCAACTAGCCTATAATGATAAAATAACAGAACTTGAATATGACTTTCACAGAACCCGGAAATGAACGTTGAAATTTGATGAATTGTTCAAATTCTCCGAAACAACCCGTCCTTATCTAAAAAATACTCGATTATTTCAAAGGCCAGAATGTATTCTACTTGCATTATTTAATTAAAACATCTGAAACATTTCTAGGCTCTAGGCGACCAAATTTTCAAACCAAAAACAGATAATTTTGCATTACTATGTAGTGCATCGCCTTAACTATAACAAACTTAAAAATGGTAATTCAGTAATAGTGGTCGTCTTCTTAAAATTATTCCTACAGTATGCCTTACCCAATACAGATCTAATATTATAACACTAATTATACTGTTTATACAAAGTGATGATAAACCTTAGAATAACAATAACAGTAGGACAGGACAAAACAAGAATATTAAAACTAAAATTGTGGATATCTGCAACTGTAACTGCAACACAATAGCATGATGTTCATTGTTACTGAGTTAAATATGCTGTAAAAATGGTAAAGGTATTCAATTTTCATAAATTTTTCGGAATCAGAAAATTTTGCAGATCGCGCGACCTTTCACAAAGAAGACTTTACCAATATACTCGATACTGGATAATAGATTGAAGTGCCTACTTACCACGGTACTAATAAAAAAAATTAACTGGGCTCCGAAAGAACTGGCAACGTTGTATTGTTTGGTACCGCGTGAAATTAATAAAAAAATCAAAACAATGTGTTTAAAATACATAAATATTTTATGGGTGTGATGGTAAATATAAATCATAGAAAATAATCGTTTATACTGCGCTGACAATGAATTCATAATCTCAATTTTTGTTTTTAAAAATTACTGATTAAAAAACTTTGCTAATTTATTAAGAATCTCTTCAAATTATTCGTAATCCTGTTAAAAACGGGATTGTAGGCCCTTATCGATGAATTTAATTGGTTTCCTGATAAACCTTCAGCAAAATACCAATGTATTGTTATGATGTCGGAACAAGTGTTCTTAAAAATCCTAACATTTTCGCATTTCGTTATTATTTACTATAAAAAAAAACGCAGGTGCACAAACACGTGTTCCGATATTATTACGAATTTTATAAAAGTTTATCAGGAAACAGTAACAACAAGCAATACAAATTTTTTCACTGGTTCCAGACTGTTGGGAGCAGTTAGGATATGTTAGGTTCTGAGGAGTTAAGTTAGGTTAGGTTGGGAGCAGTTAGGACTCTCGTGCGGTATTCATATTTTAAAAAAATGCATCGTTTTATATTTATTTATTTTATAAGTAGAGAACGCCATACTGTTAATGGATACCCTTTGAAACGTTAATTCCACGAAACGCCACCGTCATTACGATTATCGTTCCGGTGGATCGCGAATTATTCGCCTCCATTTTGGGCATCGTCCCGCCATATTTTACCTTTCTTGCCGCTGACCGGATAGGCAGGCTGTAAATCGGGAATACTTTACGACATTCGGAAATGATTGGAATAGCGGGTTCAAGACACCGAACAGAAAACCCTACAAGTGTTACGAAATGAAAACAAAAAAATTATATTCCCAATTTTCTAGAGACTCTTCGACCCAACGCCCCAGACATGTAAGTATGGTAAAATTGACTTTACTTGAGGCACACAGACACGCCGACAACACAATTCTATCGGTTTACCTTTTCTGTGGTTCAAGGGTATACCTTTACGCCATCGATTATACGTTATATGTTCATTGTGTTATTTGAATCCATTTGTTAGTAGCAGGTAGCAGTTTGGCACACGCAGAAAGATGAATATAGTTTATTTATTAAATTTTTGTTAAAAACAGGACAGCATACCGTTTCCTCATAAACCTTTTGTACATGCATAATATATCGGAACACGTGTTCACGCACCTTCATTTGTCCTGACATTGAAGAAATGCCAAAATATTAAAATTTTCATGAACACGTGTTTCGACATCTCCATATCACTTTCGAGTTTTACTAGTTTATTAGGAAACCTGTCAATTTATTGATAACAGGCCTGCTGGTCAGTATTTAATCGGAAAACGAATAATTTGAAATAAATTTTAGTATTAAAAATTAATCCGTCTGGAAATGTGGGTTATTTAAAGGCAAATCTATGAATTATCAATAACTTCTCCTACCTAATGGAAATGGTGGAAATTGAACCCTTCCTAACCCATTGACGGCGACGTTGACGTGTTTATGTATATGCATATATATGCGTATGAATATGTATGCGTCAGTGTATATGAAAATGTGTGTGTGTTGATGTATGTATGTATACGTGTATTTACGCGATTATGCATGCATGCACACATACACAATTAGAAAAAAAGAATTGTGTATATGATCCAATCCTGCACAATAGCATGTACTGTTCATCTTTAATTCTTTGCAAGCCATTAAACTATTATACGTATCTCTAGTAAGAAGTCTAATTGAATATAACTCAGTAGTTTGGTCTCCATCTTATACAATTCACATTAACAACATTGAGCGAATACAAAAAAAATTTCTACGTTTTATAAATTTTAAATTAAATATCCCTGTCGAAGACTTAAAATACAATTTCTTATTAAATACTCTAAAAATACATACATTAGAAGATAGACGTAAAATAAACGATTTAACGTTCTTATTCAAAATACTTAACTCTAAATTCGACTGTTGTGAACTCCTGCAACTTATAAACATACATACACCCACAGTAACAACACGACAAAATACAATATTCTACAGCAGCACACATAAGCGTAACTACATTGCCCACTCTCCGATACAACGAATTCACACCATGGGAAATCATTACTTGGGTGATGTTGACATATTCAATACCAACTTGGCAAGTTTTGTGGATCATTTAAAACATTTATTTCAACAATACTCCTAAACACATCATGTAAACCAACAAATAGCTGTAATTTTCTGTTTTTGTTTCTTGTGTTTGTATAACTTGTTACATAGCTTTTATCAAATGTAATTTTATTCTTATTTTTTATGTTTGAAAGTATTTGTCAAATTAAAATTATACTACCAACCATGTAAAAGCCCTCTGGGCGTTAAATAAATAAATAAATATCTTTATTCTTTTTTATATACCTTTTTTTTCTCGTTTTTCTGTTTTCTATTTTATAATAGCATGTCTTATTCTTCTTTACTTTTTTTTATTTTAGTTTTTCTGTTTTCTATTTTCGTTATAATTTTTCGATTGATATCCTTCGTATTTTCAACACTTTTATATATTTAGTTCATATGTTCACACTATACCTCACATAACTATATTCCATTGGTCACGTTGGTCTTAAAGTTAGTTTTTATTATTCTAACAGTGCGTGTGGCCTAGCCACAGTTTGAAAACTTGTAACAGTTATAATAAAAATAAACATAAACATCATCAGCTATAATTAAAGTTTTAATTTAAAAAATTTATATATATTAATGGAGTTAAATCGGATAACAGTAAATAATTAAATTAAAAAAAAACCTTTGAAACCTTCAGCACCGGTGCACAGTTGGGAAACACACTAAACCATTTACCACGAGAACGGGTCACTTTTACGACTCGTTCTCGTACTCAACAACTCGGTTGTGGAATGATTTGCCTTCCTCCGTGTTTATTCATCTACTCATCCCTCAATGGATATATTTAGGACCCTGGATTACTCCTTTCTTCCCACAAAAAGATCCCCTCAAAGCATGCGTAGATATACTCCAGTGTGGAGTTAATATTAAGAAAAGAAATTGTAATGTTTTACAAAATTATGTCAAAGTAGTAAAAAGATATTTATTATCAGGTACGTGTTAGTTTGCCAAGCTTTAAGGAGCTTACAATTTAGATAAAGCGAGGTAACGGTAGTCACGTAATCAGCAAAAGATGTGCAAACAATAAAAATATACCTTTGAGTAGAATTCCGAGAATGTACTTCGGTTCCAAGAAATCATTATTTCTAAATCCTTGAAAATGCGTTCCACAAAAAGTTGAGTTCATTTTTAAAAGATATCATACTCCTTATTTAGTCATGTCAAAAAGGAGTTAAAAAGCCATTATTGTAGGGAGCTTTGAATTGGAATAAGTACTGTACAGCTTTCTCGAGGATATTGACGACTGAATTCTGACTTCTTCCAACACAAATTCCAAAAATTCATGATATTGTAAGAGTTTTTTTTAAGCTGGTTGGTAACAGAATGAAGGTCATGGATATTAATGTTCTCTTTTTCTATTTTCGTCCAGCTTTCATATAAAATCTCTCAAAATAAAATGGAAATATAAAATTACTTATAATTATACTATACTATAAAAAATCACTTTATCTACGTTTAGTGATACAATCACCTCAAGGTTATAGTTTATTTTATTATTACATTTAAGGGTTTAACAAAGAGATTAATATAAAAATATTTATTAAAAAATATCTCCTACCCTTACCGCCGGAAGTGTGTTAAAATATAAAATAAATCTTGGTACCATCCAGTTACAATTTGGTTTAAATGTTCACTTATTCAGCCATTTTTTAATTTTAATTTTAAAATTTTGTTATCGTTCTTATTTATTTGTTATAGTTATGAACCAGACCCTTGGGAGGAAGGTTCAAACTTAAGTCAAACCAAACAAAATAAATTAAAACTTGGTTATTTATTATATTTTTATTTATTGCTTTATTGTAAACTAGCTGTACCTCACCATGCGTTGCTGTGGCTCAAGTCTGTCTGTGCAGATAAATAAACAAAAGCGCACGTTGCTTTTACGTCCGATGGCGCTGTTATTAAAAAAAATCGTGTTTCATACTCAAAGGGATCGTAGATAGGTATTTGATTGTTTTTCAGTCCACTAATGCAACACATTTAGGAGAGGTTGTTTCGGAGAATCTGAACAATTCATCAAATTTCAACGTTCATTTTCAAGTTCTGTGAAAGATTTTTTCAAGTTCTGTTTTTATTTCAGTTTTGGCAAGCAACTAGCCTACAATAATATAAAAACAGAATTTGAATAAGTCTTTCACAGAACCCGAAAATGAACGTTGAAATTTGATGAATTGTTCAAATTCTCCGAAACAACCCGTCCTTATTATTTTTTTATTTGAATATCGAACGAGAATCCCACTGCTCCCAAACATCTGGAGCCAGTGAGACTTTGGCATTTCAGAAGTAATTCTGACTTTAGTTTTCTTCCTTTTAAATACCAACTTAAGAAGACTGAAATCAACTCCAGTAAGATATTAATATAATTGTTGAATGGATTAAAATAAAAAAGAGTTTAATATTTATAAATGTTTAATTTTGCAATTCATTAGAGCGAATCATACCTAGTATTAACGGTAGGTATATAACGGACGCCCGAAGTTTAAAACGTTTCTCGACAATGAAGGATCTTGGAATCATGTTTGATAGTAGGCTGACATTTCATGCTCATATTGAGAAGGCTTGTAGCAGTTCATTGAGAATGCTGGGTTTTGTTGGAGAGAGTTAAGAAGAAATTCTTGAGATTTATCTACTAACCGTGGCTCTATCCTACCGACTTCCTTTGGGTATGCTCGGAACTAACCATCTACGGTTTAGAATTGATCTGCACATTGCTACACATTTGTTCAGATTAATTCGTGAATGCTTTGAAAACTCGGTCATAGTGGAAAGCATTAATTTCTATGTTCCAGAAGTCTACGTCACCGATAACATAGACAGTTCTATCTCCCGGAGAGCAATCTTGCTGTTGAACAGAATAAATTCGGAAATCGACATTTTTAGCATTAATGAAGCTGCCTTTAAAAGGCAAGATCTGTTTTTACTAGTATAGTTTATACACCCACTGTCTATATTTATGTAAGAGTATTCCATAACAAATGTATTTAAAAACGTATTAAAATGAAAAATTTCGTAATGTTTTTAAAATTAATAAAAAAATTAAATTGAATTAAATGCCTAATTGAGGCTGAAGATAGTGGGGAGGGGAGCATGTGGGGAAGACGAAGGTGGAGAAGTAGTTGGATATTCAGATCTTTTTCCAAAATACGGCAAAAGATTTTTCAAGCAAGGTATCAATTTTGAATGGTGGTCTTACACCAGGGTGATACTTAGAGTATCTTCCAATCTGGAACGTGTCGCAAATATACCTATTACATTATTTTTAATTAATATATTTTGAAATAACACAATAAATCAAATCAAATTTACTTGTGTTAATAATATGATATTAGTTAGGTTCTGAATGAAACAACAAAGGTTAACAAGAACAGAAGATTTTTAATTTCTTATCATAGACAAGTTTTTATCGTTAGAGACAAGTACCTAAAGACATGGTATTTTGAGCTTATTTTAACACGCCGGGATTTGAACCCGCGATATCCGAACCGCTAGACGAAAGCCTTACCTAGGAAGTCAAACTGAACTTAGTCAAGGGTTCTCAACCCTTTCGAGGTTAGGAGCTACTTTGTATCCTAGTTTTCAAGGTAATCGACTTTTTTTTTTTTTTAATTTTTTTATTGTTGATACATTATTTTACAATATTTCATATTCTAATTCAGTAATGTTGGCCTCACTGGGTTGTTTAGTCGTGCTCAGGCCCCCATTTTATAATATAAGATATTATACATACAACAACATTTTTATTTTGTGTTTGAATTTATTTATATTTTCCTCAATTTTTGTTTCAAGTGGAAGACTGTTGAATGCTTTAATAGCGTGGTATTTATGGTGTCTTTGTCGAATGGTAGTGTTTACCGTGGGAGTTTTTATGTTTTCTTTGTACGTTTGTCTGACCGGTCTATTAGTGATATTTTGTGTTTGTTGGGGTTTGTTTTTTTGGTCGAAAATGTAGTTTAGTAGTGTTTTAACATATAATTGGCGTATATCAAGTACGTCACAGCTTTTAAATATTTGGTCTGTGTCGGTTAGTTTATGTTTTTTGAGTATTACCTTTAATATCGTTTTCTGTGCGATTTCTATTTGAGCGATAGCTGCGTTTGTTGCTCCTCCCCAAGCAATTATTCCATATTCTATTATTGATTGGCATAGTGCAAAATATATTGTTTTCAATTGTTTTATTTTATATATGTTTCTTATATTTAGGAAAATGTGTATTGTTCTGAGGAGTCTATTTGTGATTTGTTTGATGTGATGTGTCCATCTAAGATTATGGTCAATTACGATTCCTAGATACTTTATTTGTTCTGTTTTTTCTAGAGGGGGGCAATCGCAGATGTTGGTGTTTATGCATTCGTGTATTTTTATGGTGTTTGTATTGTTTTTTGGTTGTCCTGTGTTAGTTATGCTCTACGTTGTGAATTTTGTTTTCGATATGTTTAGTGAAAGTGTATTTGAGTCCAACCATTTTTTCACTTGCGTGATTCCTAGATTCGCTATGTTATATACCTTATTCCAATCCTTAGATTTAAATAATAGGAATCTTAAAAGAATGGATGCAGTTGTCTTGTTTTGTTCATTAAAACTGACAATACATTGAATGTTGAGGAACATGTGGTGGACTTGGACATTGTGGAACTCATTATGTGTGTAAAGAAATGCAAAACTTGACGCAAAGACAAAGAGGTTTTCTTAAGAGTAAAGCCTTTTTGATTCTTCTCAGAATTTGGTTTTGCTAATTTTTATTTATTTTATTAAAGAAATATAGTAATTTCATTTAAAATCTTGTTTACATTGGGTTTTTACATATTAAGAGATTTGAATACTACTCTTCCATAGAAGCGTTAGCTTGTGTTTGGAAGAGGAGTGCAGAGTACATTATTGTAGTTATTTATAAGTAATTAATAATATGATAGGTATTACGTATGCAGTGAGAAAGTAAACAATAGTAATATGATATGTTTGGTAGATGTGATAAATGTATGTAGTTAAAGTAGGTACGTCATATATTTTATATAGAAATGGGTTATTTAGGTTATTTTTAAGAGCAATTTACGTCGAAAGATTTTTTTTTGTAAGTTTGTCTTTAAAATGTTTTTTCACAGTGTTCAATGCTTGGATTTTGTCATTAATTCTTTTAGTTCTTCCTGTAATCAGAGGTTGAGAGGTTGGTTCAGAGGTTGTTAGTTTGACACCTAACCTGCACAACCTCTGTAGCCATGTAGTTAAGATCTTTGGCTCTGGGTTCAGAGGTTGTTAGTTTGACACCCAGCCTTCACAACCTCTGTAGCCATGTAGTTAAGATCTTTGGCTCTGGGTTCAGAGGTTGTTAGTTTGACACCCAACCTTCATAACATCTGTAGTTAAGATCTTTGGCACTGGGTTCAGAGGTTGTTAGTATGACACCCAACCTGCACAACCTCTGTAGCCAAGAAGTTATGATTTTTGGCTCCGGATTCAGAGGTTGTAAGTTCGAAACCCAGCCTGCGCAAACACGCGTATTTTTTAACCAAGTGTGTAACTATATGTAATATTATACATCACAAAAATAAAATAATACATTGCGGATTTGTGGCAAGTCCCTTAGTGGAAGGTAGTTTCAGTTTTTTCACTGGTGAAATGACACTTTCGAATCGAAGTAAGGTTTCCTCGTAGTTTTTTAAAGAATTTTATATCATGAATGCAAACGATTTTCGAAAAACGGAACCAGTTTGAGATCGAATAATCGAGGATATTCCCATAAAAAATACTTTCCCATTGAAAAACCTAAGCTATAGAATTTAAAGCCGTTGAGATATCGTATTATTTGTCACCAAGCTTATGCTATGGAATTTAAACCATTATTTAGAATTTATTTTTCTAAATCCTAAGATTATCGTTTCTTTTTGATTTACCGTATTTATATCGCCTAATAAATTACGTTGATGCGGGGGTAAATTATAGTTTGTACATTATTATATAGTACGCTATGCTTTAAGAAGATAGCCAGAAGCTTTCAAAACCATATTAACTGTTATAAGTAGATAGGTTTACCAATAAGTTTGTTTGTGCATTGTTGAATTTGAATCAATAGCGGTCTCAAATTTAAAAACAAACCAATCACGTAAACCTTTTTTTACGATACTAAAATTAAACTTGATTTTCAATCAGTCTTCAACCCCTCTCATGTTATGTAAATACCGCACATGAGTCCAAACTGTATTCGTGTATTTTTATGGTGTTTGTATTGTTTTTTGGTTGTCCTGTGTTAGTTATGCTCTACGTTGTGAATTTTGTTTTCGATATGTTTAGTGAAAGTGTATTTGAGTCCAACCATTTTTTCACTTGCGTGATTCCTAGATTCGCTATGTTATATACCTTATTCCAATCCTTAGATTTAAATAATAGGAATCTTAAAAGAATGGATGCAGTTGTCTTGTTTTGTTCATTAAAACTGACAATACATTGAATGTTGAGGAACATGTGGTGGACTTGGACATTGTGGAACTCATTATGTGTGTAAAGAAATGCAAAACTTGACGCAAAGACAAAGAGGTTTTCTTAAGAGTAAAGCCTTTTTGATTCTTCTCAGAATTTGGTTTTGCTAATTTTTATTTATTTTATTAAAGAAATATAGTAATTTCATTTAAAATCTTGTTTACATTGGGTTTTTACATATTAAGAGATTTGAATACTACTCTTCCATAGAAGCGTTAGCTTGTGTTTGGAAGAGGAGTGCAGAGTACATTATTGTAGTTATTTATAAGTAATTAATAATATGATAGGTATTACGTATGCAGTGAGAAAGTAAACAATAGTAATATGATATGTTTGGTAGATGTGATAAATGTATGTAGTTAAAGTAGGTACGTCATATATTTTATATAGAAATGGGTTATTTAGGTTATTTTTAAGAGCAATTTACGTCGAAAGATTTTTTTTTGTAAGTTTGTCTTTAAAATGTTTTTTCACAGTGTTCAATGCTTGGATTTTGTCATTAATTCTTTTAGTTCTTCCTGTAATCAGAGGTTGAGAGGTTGGTTCAGAGGTTGTTAGTTTGACACCTAACCTGCACAACCTCTGTAGCCATGTAGTTAAGATCTTTGGCTCTGGGTTCAGAGGTTGTTAGTTTGACACCCAGCCTTCACAACCTCTGTAGCCATGTAGTTAAGATCTTTGGCTCTGGGTTCAGAGGTTGTTAGTTTGACACCCAACCTTCATAACATCTGTAGTTAAGATCTTTGGCACTGGGTTCAGAGGTTGTTAGTATGACACCCAACCTGCACAACCTCTGTAGCCAAGAAGTTATGATTTTTGGCTCCGGATTCAGAGGTTGTAAGTTCGAAACCCAGCCTGCGCAAACACGCGTATTTTTTAACCAAGTGTGTAACTATATGTAATATTATACATCACAAAAATAAAATAATACATTGCGGATTTGTGGCAAGTCCCTTAGTGGAAGGTAGTTTCAGTTTTTTCACTGGTGAAATGACACTTTCGAATCGAAGTAAGGTTTCCTCGTAGTTTTTTAAAGAATTTTATATCATGAATGCAAACGATTTTCGAAAAACGGAACCAGTTTGAGATCGAATAATCGAGGATATTCCCATAAAAAATACTTTCCCATTGAAAAACCTAAGCTATAGAATTTAAAGCCGTTGAGATATCGTATTATTTGTCACCAAGCTTATGCTATGGAATTTAAACCATTATTTAGAATTTATTTTTCTAAATCCTAAGATTATCGTTTCTTTTTGATTTACCGTATTTATATCGCCTAATAAATTACGTTGATGCGGGGGTAAATTATAGTTTGTACATTATTATATAGTACGCTATGCTTTAAGAAGATAGCCAGAAGCTTTCAAAACCATATTAACTGTTATAAGTAGATAGGTTTACCAATAAGTTTGTTTGTGCATTGTTGAATTTGAATCAATAGCGGTCTCAAATTTAAAAACAAACCAATCACGTAAACCTTTTTTTACGATACTAAAATTAAACTTGATTTTCAATCAGTCTTCAACCCCTCTCATGTTATGTAAATACCGCACATGAGTCCAAACTGCTCCTAACGTCTGGAACTAGTGTGATTATGGCCTCTCGAATAGGGGAATATTGTGAGCTGAGGCAGTGGGGAGGGGAATGAGATAGAGAATAGGAAGATTAGAAATTACCTAGTCGACTAAAGCCGTTTCAAGCAACGTATTGATTCTGAATTGTGGTCTTTTACCAGGGCAATACTCATCATAGAATTTATGTGCTGGTGTAATGGCGCGCACTCACGACAGCGATTGTTGCTTGATACAGATTTACTGAAAAAAACTTACCTGTGAATAAATCGCCAAAAATATGCCTTCCACTAACAATTTGATCTTCGGACTTAGTCAATGCCTCGTTCATAAATCTCTTTAGCGGAAAATTATTCAGTATTCTTCCATCGAAGTCCTTGTTGACCTTGACTTGTCCTTTAAAGGTCTTGTGCCCTCTGACATAGCCAGGATTTGATTTCCTGACAACAAGGTCAGCATAAGATTGGAAGTCGATGTCATTTACTAAGTGGACCTCTGAGATATCTTGCAATGATGTTGAACCACTGACAGTTACATCAATGTTTTTGGGAGAATTGTTTATGACTGTACTCATGTTGGAGAGCGGACCACTTTCAACGGTGACGGTGTTAGCTAAAAAAATGAAATAAATTAGTAATTTTGAATATTGTTCATGGGAAAAGATCTGCTTAAGATACATGGAGTGACATCCTAGAGAGTAGTTTCAGAGGTTATCCATAGATTGCATACAGTTGCGTCGATAGTGCAGGGTCAATAAATACTATTGCAACCGCAAATAGAATAAAACGGGAGATACAACACATGGGACATAATATCCAAATCACTATTATCAGAGAAAACCGAATCCTGCTTGCCGTGTACCAGAAGATCAGACGGTCTAGTTTTAGTTTCCAATAAGTTTAAAGGGTGGGAGTCTCATAAACTGAACTCAAAATGGTTTGCGCATGCTCATCAAATAAAAAGATTGCCAGGTAAATATTTGACGATATTGGAAGATGTAGTTGCAGATGATCCAAAGTAGACATTCAAAACAGAAAGGATTTTGAGGGCTCTTATTCTGGACTCGAAGTTATGTATACATTTATGGTTTCAAAGAAACAGCAGATCGATATAGAAAATAGTGCCACCAAAAAGTTAGCCGCACAAGTGGATGGAAGAAAGGAATATTTAAGTAAAGAGGTTTGAGGGCTATAACAAATGTTTTCTGTGTGGAATTTCAACCTAGTTACTTACACCTGCAAGATAAAAATGCACGATGGTCAGAAAGTTTATTTCATATTAGCTGATTGTGATGAAAAATAGTACAATTATACAGAAATGGTATGTCAAAACCTTTCCTGAAATACATTTTGAACTGTTGAAATGATTGTTCATGTATGTTTCATGAACCTGCTCGAGAAAGAGTACGCATAGTTATCAAATGTTCCTCAACGAGGTCACATTTTGCTTGAAACTTTGAAAAAGGCACAAAACAAGAGCCTGGGCCATGCAAAAGGCAAACTATAATCACTGTACGCAAATTAGTTCAAACTCCCCAAAAAACCGACGCAACTGGAACACCAAATCGTGGGTACCTTCCTTAGTGGTATAAATGTCGCAAAAAAATGATTAGTGCTCTATCAAGTGAGGAACAAATTGAATTACTTTAGTGTTGATTTCTAAATTCATTTCTAGAGCTAAGGATTTTTGCTAGAAGATAATTTCATTATGTATATCGGCTGTGAAATACCAAATGAAAATGATCTCAAACTAAGCAGTTGAAAAGTAAAAAAAAAACTTATTTTTCGTGTTTTTCTTCTCAATATGTTACCATGGCAAAAACCGAAGGTTAATCCCTCGGGTGTTTTCACAGTCGATACAAGCAGAAAAATACTTCTTAAACTCATATAATGTCTAGGAATAGTAAAAATCGGGAATTTAAACATTTCTCAATTCTTATAAATACTCTTTTAAAAGGATGGTGAAATAACAGATAATATTTCTAGTGCTTTTTTGTTCCTCATTAAAAAAATATTTCTACCATATACAGGATTGTGAAAAGTAACAGATTGCAGTATTGTGGGTAGGTTGACTTTGGCAGCATCGTTGTTAACGAAATCCTTCCAGTCCACATCATTAATGACCTCAGCATTCACATCACAGAAAGATTGAAGGTCACCTGTGAGTCTGACCTTTTCGAGTCTCATTTCTCCTGGAAAGTAAATAAACAATTAAACAAACTCGGTAGGTGGCTTAATGCTAACAGTACCAACTTGATAATTTTCAGCATTAAAATATAATTGCAAATTTCAATCATTTATTGTTTGGAACCTTTACAGTTTGTTAACATGATTAATATTTATAAAATTAGCATTTGGAAGTGCGAGATGTCAAACAAAATATAATTAGAAAAATAAAATACAAACCATAAAAAGTACAAGATATAGAAAGAGAATAAAAAAGTAATATACAATATTTCTAATAAAACCACTGTTCCATGAAAAGTTAGTAGATGACTATTTGCAATGAAAATATGCGAGAGATAGAATATTATGGAGATGTGTTTTTTATAGATGTCTATAATATTATATTCAAATTCAATAGTAGATTAAATTAGGCAACAGTGTTATTCTTAAAATGGTATGACTTTTTATTCTTAAAATAACGACGGTTGAAAAGTTGATATTGTAATATTTAATGTACCTAATGTATGTTGATTTTCCATGTATTTTTTTATCTTTTTCTGATTTTGCTACTTGTCGCAAGTCACGGTATGTATTTTTTGTGCCATTTATGACGTGTTATTATTATAGATAAATCATTATTTACCTGTGAAATGCATTGCTTCGTTTTGTTTCAAAACAACGTCTCGCATATCGACGTCGTTCACAACATCAGTTCTAAGTGATCGAACTATTAATTGATCTGAGAATGTTTTCTTTCCTTTGACTCGAAAGCTGAAATAATAATTACAGTAAGTAGTTGAATGAATCAGTTCTTGATGATTCTATCTTTAAACAGATATACCGATTTTTTTTATTAGCTCCACACTGAAGAGAAGATAGTTTCTCTTAGGGCCTATGTCAAATTCGAGGATGATGTGTGGAGGGTTTTTTAGGAAAGGAAGGAGAGAAAAATCTGAGAAGGAAAAAGGTATTATGTGTGGGTAGAAATCTGGGGGTCAGTGTGTCTATGGGTGACGGACGTTTGAACTCATCCCTCCGAGAGATACAAAAATGTCCCTATACCAGCTTATCTAAATCTGACCTGTACATTGTATGTTTGTCGGACGCATTCGCCGCAAAGATATAGACAATCCTCACCACTTGAACCCGGGCATCCCTGCTCACCAAACGTAACGAACCACTTGGGGTGACCTATGTATGGCGAAGGTGTTGGTTATCCAATAAATGGTTCACGGGGCGGCGGAACTTGTACCCGCCTCACAAATTGAATTTATTCTATTTGAGAGGCTTCTTATGGTTAGACAGCATTCTTTCGCAGTTACCTGCAGCTTTTAAGTAGGTGTACCTGAATGTTTAAAACATCATTCCAAATTCGCTTTTGAACTTTCAGAAGGCGCGTTGTGAGGCTGTGTTAATTAAATATTATTTCACGGAAACGGATGGCAAGCCTGATTGATTCCACGAAGCAAAACAACGTTCTGGTTTGTTCCGTTTTTCTAATGCCAAAGTTCTAAGTTCAAAGTTCTAAGTTCCAAATGCCCGGAGCCAGGAGAACTATGGAACTTAAATTCTGTTTGGGTAATATAAATAATATTAATTATTAAGTGGGAAAGAGATAGAAAAATGGATCGAGAAAGGTTAAGTAAGAAGTGTCTAGAGTTTTTAGGTTTGGTCAATTAACAGATAATGAGCAAATGATAGTCTTTGTTATATATTTGTCCATCATAAGCAAGCTTCTGTTTTCCTTTTTGACGAAGCACTAATTGTAACTCCGTGATGAGTAAGTTAAAGTGGTGACAAAAATAATGTGCCTCCCGTTTCCCTTTATATTGTGTAAATACGCTATGTTGCCTTACTAGTTCAGTGAAGCAAAATTCTAACTAAACTCCTTATTTATGCACCTGTCTGCTCCTAAACTTAACAGTTTGATTTGAGTTTTAGCGGTCAATTTCTCACTTAAGATATTTTTAAACTAAAATTCAATTAAAATGTAATTACGATCATTATAAGATAATTTATATGTGATCTTTTGCAAACGATATTTTTAATTAAGATCATTTGATTACGAAGTCATTTCAAGCAAACCTTTTGATTCTGAAAGGTGGTTTTCACTAAGGTGATACAGAGATTATATAGTTACCCACTACCCACCATTCTGCCTTTGATAAGTTTATTTATTTATAAAAACATAAGGCACAATATGTGCAATTAACAGAGGTATAAAGTTACAAGTACAAACAAAGTATAAAGTGAAAGAAAATATAAAAATACAAAAGGTAGGAGAAAAAAAGTTATAATGACGTATTAATGAAATATAATAAATTATTTTCCATTGATGCTAATCTGTACAAACCCATAAATATCCGTTATTATAAAATTACAGGTGAATTAAGTAGCGTAGCTATCTATTTGTTGGCAGAATAACCACTTATTTTTTATGTTTCAAGAAAAGACAAAAAAATATATATATATAAATATACATACAAGCCATATACGTATGTATATGTATGTATGTATGGGGTATGTATTACATACCCCATACACACAAGCCCTGCTTATTTATGGGGGTAAATCAAATACATATATTTTGTAGTTAATAACTGTATTATATTTATTTGTAATTCGTGTATCTTTTTGTTATTAAAATATATATATTACATAGTCGATGCAAACTCTTAATTCAAGCAAATTATAATTGTTTATTATCTCATAGTTTTACATTTATATTGTCCCTCACTTAAGTTCTCACATAAGAGATAAATGATTTTCTGTATAAATATAAATATATATACAGAAAATCATTTGAAAATCATATTGTCCCTTACTAAAGTTCTCAATTAAGAGATTAATTATACACGATTCACGATCTATTCACAATCTCTTAAGTGAGAACTTTAGTAGGGGACAGCATAAATGCAATACTATAAGATAATACCTAAGTGAAAACCTATTATTGGTTAAATAATTAACACTTAATACACCATACCTTGTAATAATTATAATTGTTGGTTTTCCAAATAAAAAAAAAAAAAAAAAAAAAAAAAAAAAATTATTATAACGTGGGTTACATTTATGCATTAAATATACGTATACAATACAATATAATATAATGTATAGTATAAAAAAAGTACAATATATTACACAAATAAAATTGAATCTAATCATAAAATATATCTCTTACAAATCGCACAATCGATCTTATAATTAATTATCTTGATACAACTGTGTTTTTCAAAATTTGATTCATTTAGTGTACGTAAACAGTTCCTTATAGTCGCAGAAAAATACAGTACAGTGACAAAATAGAACACGATGTGGGTAATGGTAAGTCAAAGTAGGTTAGGTATGTTGTTTCACTTTTCTTAACTTTTCTTGTTTTATTTGTTTTGTCACATGCAAAGGCTTCTATCACACAATGAACGAAAAACTTGGTTTGTGGTGTCATTTAATATTATGAACTAAATATATTCAGGACGTATTACTATGTAGAGGACCTATTCGCACAAAACCACCAACACAAAAATAAAATCGATTTTTCAAATCATTTACGTGATATGACGACCAAAATATCGTCTTATTTATCTAGCCTTCAGAAAGATGTGAATGGTGACGGAGTTTTTGTACGAAAAAAACGTAATAAAATCGTAATAGAAGCGGAATCCGGATGTTTGATAAATGTTTCATTGACTAGCAAAAACGCTCCGGACGAAATATGAGGTTTTAGAGGGTGGAACACTAAGAAACATATATTATATTTAAGGAAAGAATCGGGTTATATAAATGTATTTTTCATTGTGTTATGTGTAAATTTTATACGTGGAAACGTTATGAACTGGTATTTTAGTGATGATGTGCTGAAGGTTGTAAAAAATTACATTTTTATATCTATTATAAACCTTTTAAAAACTTATTATTATGACATCTAGGACATTTTACAATACATCTAAAACTTATTTTTATAGTCTTTAGGCATAACCCACAAAAAGCAGCAAGGCTTTTTGCTTCCTTAGCATCTGTCGGTAGCTCATTAACAATCTTAAATCCTTTAAAATAGAGATTAATTTGGGTTCCCGACAAAATTTGTTTTCTCGTGAATGTATTGGGAAATTTAAATTTACATTCAGAAACATGTATTTCACAGAGGAAGGGATGAACCTTGGTCTGATAGCTGAGGAAATCATGTAACTTTAAAATATTATTTAAATGTTACTTTTAGAAGTTAAGTTCTATGGTATTCTTTCCGAATACACACAAACATCTTATTCTTTTTTATTAATATATATACATATATTTATAATCGTCTAAGGATTGAACCTTCCTCCCGAGTGACAGGTTCTTAACTGTAAACTTTTAAAATTCCTTCTAATTTAATTTAAAAGTATCCTAATTTCACGCGTACATACTGATAGTATGTACGCGTTACTTCTATTTGACATTTCTGCGAATATATTGTGCACATTTTACAGAATCAGCATTAGGGCGATTTATACAAGTCTAGATTTTTTGTTAACGTAAATTTACATTTTAAAACTTAGGCCATATGCTTATTGAGCTATCTCCCACTTTTCCTCATTCCTTTAACAGTAATCCGGTCCTTTTTATAAAGTTCACCAGGGTTATCATTGGATATGTGGCTATGTCTTCTGGTTCTACAATGTGTCTTCCCAGGTATCTGAGCATTGTTTCCAACAGGGCGGGACATTGGCACGAAAGGTGAATTGGACATTAATTTTGCATCAAGAAAAATATTTTAAAAAATCATCGTGGATTTTATATGAATCCTAAGTCATTTTGTAACATCAACTATTGATCATTAGCTACTCAACTATTGTATTTGTTTTGAAGAAGTTATTGAGTTAGAAAATATTATATATATTTCCCAGTGTTACCACCTGTTTGGAACATTAATAGTATTTATTTATTCAGCCCACACTCCACAAAGGGTACAGAACATGGAAATAGTCAATATTTAGGTTTCGCAGTTCGAATTGCAAAAAATCTTGACAATATTACAAATTTAATGATAAAACGTGAATTGAATATTAAGTCTAGATTCCGAAAGCAGTATGCGGGGTTAAATTTGTTTATTTAAATCAAGTGAAAGGTCAAAAAAGTATTAAAAGCTTGACCGAGATCAATTTTTAGGATGAAATTCTGTTTGTTTATATATTTTATTGCCACAAAGCGCCCTTTTCAAACATTTCGGCAATCGATTATCGGATTGATTTTAAGAAACATATGCATTTGGAACAAAAATAAGGTCTTATTAAAATTGAAAATTAAGTGGATATTATAGATAATCTATTAAATGCATAATTTTATTTTTATTAAATAACAATAATAGACGAAAATAGTAGCTTATTCTTAGAACTTGAAGTAATCTAATGAGGATAAATAATATTACATGATGTAAATATGATTACTAGGATGTTGGGACGCCCAGGCAATACGTGGGGTGAACAAGTAAATCAAATATTCAGTCGGGTCGTGTCAAGAGAGTAGTAAGTACGAGACAATGTGTGAATGTGAATGAAACAAGAAATATGTGCCAAGACAGACTAAGTTGTTAAGCAGTCTATCCTCAGTGCGTATGTGGAAACGACGTGGTTGTTAGTTAATTTTGAATGTACAAAAATAAAAAAAAGGACGCGAAACTACTAGTATTTAAGGTGACATACAAAACAACCGATTCTCTGTTTTATGGCAGAAGATTGAAAAAAACTCAGCATTATTAAAAATTAATATAATTAGGATTATAATGTAACATTTGAGGAAAACACGTCTTTGAAAATTGTCGTTATAATTATGTAAAACAGGTTTGGGAACGAAAGTAGCTGTCACGTCCAATGTACTTGTGGCGGAAAAACACCACAGGAAGTCAATTAAAAAAGCGAAAAATTCATGGCCATTTTAATTCACGAACGCTTAAAATAAAGAGTTTTATTTTCAAATAGCTATGATGGAAAAAAGTCTCATATTTTAACTTCCAAGGTTCAAAACGAATAACTAAAAAGCTATCAAAGAAAATGTGTCGTGATTCAGAATTTAGTTCTACCGGACATTTTTGTAATAATATATGTGGCAGTGACCAATGATACAGAGAACTGGCAGAACTATTAATATGTATTAGTGTCAGGATAACATATCACGCCCTTGAAATAACATAATTTTTGAGTTGAATGATGATGAAGGAAATTTCCAAAATCGAAGTTGTTTTAGAAAATAATGACTACTCAAAATATATTATTTTTATTACAATGACTTTAAGAAGATGTTAAATTTAGCTTCGAAATGATAATTTTCACGGAATTTTAAAAGAGCATCAAAAATATTTTAGGTACCCATTTTAACGATGTTGTGTAATTTTCTTTTTTTAATATTATATTGAGTATGTAAACTTTGATACTTGCTTAACCTACGTATTTCAGTCAGGGTATGTCAATAGTAATAAACAGTAGAGTATGTAGTAGACATTGAATGCATATAGAAGAAGCATAGACTCATGAGAGAGTTTTCTTGCGCTACTTTTCAGGTTAACGTTCAATTACCGACACAAATGACTGAACATATTTTTATCCTAAATGAACTCCTTTAACCTGATGATTGTATCTTATCTTATCTCTTATGATATATTTCGTAGTTACCTTCCTGTCTTCTTAACAGCTGATCTGTCCATCTCTCCTATCATGATGCAGTCACCTCCTCCGGAGATATTCACATGTCTTTGAAATATAGCATCCATCAAATGTAGGGAAACGTTTCCGTTAGTCCTAGATGTTGAGGAGAGGATTGCATCTACTGGAAGGCCGTTGAGCCTCTGGGCAGTTACCTGAGGAGCGGAGACTCCTTTGGTAAAGACAACATCTTGCGGAATAACCTAAAAGTGAAAAATAATATGTAATACCCACAGCCTTTGCGCCCATGCGATACATAGGCTGGGAACTTTAAGCGTCAGTGATGTATGAATGCGGGGAGTGGACTGCAGACAGCAGCCAGTGTACACTGCAGTCAGTGCAGACTGCAGTCAGTGCAGACCACCTAACATTTCCCTGCAGAACTGATGAGTTCCGCAGTGCAGCTCCTAAGACCCTATACTAACTCGTAGACCTAGATATACCGCTCTGACCCCCCACCCACAATCTGAAAAAGAATAATTTTATACCTATAAATGAAAATTCTAAGAAAGAGTAATTCGTATCTTGTAAACTTATGATTTATGTACAATGTGTACTAAGATTAAATATTGTTCTTAAAGTAACCTTTAATCTTTACTCATTACTCATCCCTATTAAATTGGAGCAGCCAATAAAAACGACATGCTAGATTAATTACAACAACTAAATACCAATAATTTATATTATAGGCTATTATATAGGTCCAGTTTATTAGATTATCAGAAAGATAGCTATGATACTTGGAGTCTAAGGGGAACACATTATCTTGAGCGGCGTGGCGTTTTTAAACGAATATTCGGAAATAGATAACAGGCAACAATGCCAAGGCTCGGATTGTCTTTGAGTTGAAATAAGGAACCGCCATGGTAATTATCGAAAATTTATAATTTTTCACTTACAATAATTACATGTGAAATTATTCAATTATTTTGAATTCTCACCTGACTTTTTTCATTCATCCAGAACAACCTCTGAACCTCAGTATGAAACTCTTCCCCACCGACACTCAGTTTAGCGTTGCGTCCAAATTTGAGGTCGGGCACGGAGACCGAACCTTGGATGGTCACGGGCCCGTTGTAGATCTGCAACAAGTCCTCAGCACGCGTGGCCACTATGTTGCAGAAACTTTGGTTATCCGAGCCACAGTTCAGCAACAAGTCGTTACTGACGTCCAGGTTAAATATTGTAGTTGGCGCTGAAACATTTAAAGACAACTCCCCACTTCAGGTTTTTTTTTGGTATTATACTTCTGTGCAAATAAATACATCTAATTGAATATGGATGTATGAATGAAATGAAATCTTCGAAGTTGAAATTATCCTATTTTCCGAAATCCGATCGAGCTTAATCTCGACAGATAGACTCGTTGTTGATGACAATGTATTTTATCATCATGGTGGCATTCAGCACACGCACGCGGAAACGCGTGCATTTTTCCGAAATTAGATGACACTATATTTAATACATAAAAAACAGCTGTTAATACACGAAAAAAAGTCGGCACTTTCTAATTAGGGTTTGGATTAGGTGTTAGCAGTGTTGAGTACAGACCCTGTCGAGAAAGGTTTAATCCTCAGTCAAACCAAAAAAAAAGAGTTTAAAAAGACATTTAAAAAGTTCACAGCCGTTTAAGAGCCAGTCCCTGGGGAGGAAGGTTGAATCCTCAGTAAAAAAAAATTCTTTGAAATTATGGCTCAAGACCCAATTATGGCCCAAACAACTAGGTCTAAATTGAAAATAGATTTATTATAGTAAAAAAAGAAGTTATTTACGGGACGAATTTCATTCTTTTTTATGTGCCTGATGCATTCAACTTTGACCATTGGCGGTTCTCAATCATCTAAACTCTGTATTTCTCTTGAAATCGTCAGCCCTTAAAAAAATCTGCAAAGAAATCATTTTAAAGAAACCCTTAAACGTATTTTAACATCTGCAAGTCACTACGCATAATATGACTGATCGTTACAAATAAATAATATAATTTTTAAAATCTAAACCGACCTCAAGCACAAACCCGAGAACATGCTTTGGGTACAACTTAACATAATAGGTATCCACACAAATATAACTCTATCTAGTGCTTTGTCTTACAATCATTATCGACGGGACTTAATGATAGTGCATTTGAAACGTACCAAGATGAAAGAGGATAATTACTACTTACTTCATCCGCTAAATGGGATGAAAGCTCCCAAGCACCAAGAGTTTATTTGTTACTGGAGCTTTGATGGGTGAATTTACAAAGTACAATGTACGTCAGAAGAATACCACAATATTCAGTTTGCAACGTTTAATTATCTATTATATAATTAAACACACATTTCTCGGAATCTCATTTTTTATAACAAATTAATAAAAGCAATAATTACTCGCCTGAAATATCCATACAAATTAAAAATATCTCCGGAGTAAAAATAAATGTTGCCGACGGGAATTGAACCCGCACTTTCTGATTTGCCGGGCAGGTGCTCTGAACCACTAAGCTATGTCGGTTTATTCCCAACTCTCAAAATAATTCAATATATACTTGTATTTCATTCAAATAATTATTTATTCAGCAAACATGCTCTGGGTTCAATTCCCGTCGGCGACATTTATTCTGCTAATATTTTCAATTTGAGTAATTATTGCTCATAATAATTTTTTATCCTTTGTGCCAAGCATAAAAAACCTTATCTTACAATCATTAGTTTATCATAAAAATAATATCCATATTTTATACTCAGATTTTTAATACTCTCAAGGTCACATTCGAATATAGTAATTTAAATCCTTATTTCAAAGATAGTCCATAGAAAATATTGTCTTTCGCCACTTTTATATAAATTGGCTTTTATTTCTGAAAATAGGAAATTTGTCTCACTGTAGATACAATGTACAAAAAAGCTGTCGTTATGGTTGTAGATTAATTACTTAGTCTAATACAAAACTAACTACATCGATTAAACAATTTAAAGTTAAGTTTTTAGATTCTCACGGCCAAATTGCATTTTTATTGTTTGTTTTTGGGGTGTTATGCCGTGTTGCGCTAACTCCTTCTTTAACTCTTCGGATCTACCGGATCTGCCCTGATGATGGACACTGCAACGCTGTCCGAAACGTCGGCTAAAGAAGGAGTTAGCGCAACACGGCATAACACCCCAAAAACAAACAATAAAAACAATTTAAAGTTGGTAATTACACATGTCCACATCTGATTAAGATGGAAAGAAAGAAAGAAAACATACTTGAAATATCCTTTTATAAATGAGCTGTAAGCAAACTGGCCGTGAAAATAACCACCAACAGACAAGTCTGTTTCAATGTCAATTTTTTAATGTGTTATATTTGTACATAATATAGAAAGTAAACTTCCTTTTAATGGCATAATGCTTACCGACCAGTGCTACAACATTTCTGAGATCTATTCCATTGACTTAATCTCGTTCCCCAACGAGAATATTTTTGTATAATTGCATATTATTCTGAAAGTTAACTCACTTTTAATGGCATTATGCTTCCCAACAAGTGCAACATCCTTCCCGAGATCTATTCCATTGACTTTATCATGTTCCCCAACGAGAATATTTCTGTATAATTGCATATTATTCTGAAAGTTAACTTACTTTTAATGGCATTATGCTTCCCAACTAGTGCAACATCCTTCCCGAGATCTATTCCATTGACGTTATCTTGTTCCCCAACGAGAATATTTCTGTATAATTGCATATTATTCTGAAAGTTAACTTACTTTTAATGGCATTATGCTTCCCAACCAGTGCAACATCCTTCCCGAGATCTATTCCATTGACGTAATCTTGTTCCCCAACGAGAATATTTCTGTATAATTGCATATTATTCTGAAAGTTAACTTACTTTTAATGGCATTATGCTTACCAACCAGTGCATCATCCTTCCCGAGATCTATTCCATTGACGTTATCTTGTTCCCCAACGAGAATATTTCTGTATAATTGCATATTATTCTGAAAGTTAACTTACTTTTAATGGCATTATGCTTCCCGACCAGTGCAACATCCTTCCCGAAATCTATTCCATTAACTTTATCAGCATCTAGCTCCCCAACGAGAATATTTTTGAAAATCAGATCGGAGGAAACAATCTGTTCCGTAGTCTTAGTCAGGTACCTATCTACTGCCTTCCCCTGCAGAGACTCTGCCTTCAGACTATCGACGTCGAGATCAGATAAGAAACGGAGATTTCCTGAAACAAAAAATAAGTTTGTGCGAACTAATGAACCAAAACGCCATTAGGGATTTGGTAAAAAAGTACAACCCTGTCCGGTCACATACTTCTTGCTACTTACATCCCCATTTGCACATACTTTTTCAATTTTTCATCTTAGAGGGAAGTCTTCACATTTTATCTAATTCACTTGCGTGATAAATATTACAGATTTTTGGATTCCCTTCCAATCTCCTCATTCTTAAATCGGTCACTGATAGTTTGACCAATACAATATTTTTAGTCATGAACGTGAATACTCACACGCCCAATAAAAGATAAGACAAAATTAATCATTTCACGAATAAACATGTTAAAATAAGTCTGGAAGAATAGATATCGATGGATTTATTTGATACCAATTATATGTTTTACGCTAATATTAACACGGGGCCTGAATATCATTCATTATAATATCCACTTTTTGAATAAAGATATGTTTTTAAATATATAAAAAAACACATTCCTATAATAATATTTTTCGTGAACCACTGATTTATTGAATTCCTCGATTGGTTTTTGAAAAATTTTGTCAGCGTCAGAACAAAATTAAAAAAATAAATCAAAAAAATTAAGTTTCACGATCTAACCACATTAATCTTGAGACCTGTAAAGGCCATACAAAGCAATCCCAAATCTTTATTAACCTTGTTTTGCGGGCAACCCAATCTATCCAAATTCCATTCACCGGTTTATATTGTATTTACATTCAAACCAATCTACCTGAATAACTATCTTTCTCCTACCATAAACAGTCAATCCCATTTATTGAAGCAATTACCCTTTTCATTGTCGTTGAGAAATTTTGATGCTTAGTATCTATAATATTGGCACGCTGGTACCATCGGTACTTTAGAAAATTTATTCGGCTCGATCAATTTAAATGTATTGTCCGGTTATAACTACTATTATTACCTTTAACTTCGGAATGGATTCCTCGTTGGAACGTGGAATCCATTAATTCAGCAACATCGAATCCATTGATTTTCTTCGCAGTGAGATTTACAATGGTAACATTACTTATGGCTTTTAGATTCTTTGTTGGAGTTTCAAAATTTATTGCTCGTTCTATCCACGGGGTGAGTTTTTCCTAAAAATAAAACCCAAGGTCAAATAACAATGGTATAAAAGGTGTAGTATTCATATTGTGACCAAACTGCTTCCTGTTTTCTCTACGAATATGAACATTTTATGAAACAGACTAGAAAATAATATATTTTATCTGCTTATTAAGTTTTTGATACGAATGTTTATCGTTTTACAATATTTATTTTATTTATTAATATATTAGATAATCAAAAATTAATTTACAAAATAATCAATCTTTGATTGTCCAACTGTGAAGGTTTTCCGTTTCAGGACAATCAAATTGATAGGTTTAGTTCACATGGTGTAGAAACAATAAATTCATATTATTGGAGAAATTAGTTTTTACATAACATTAAATTCATAACATCGTGGAAATTACTTCCATATTTACAATAAGAGAGATAAATTAAGTAAGCATTCTAATTATTTGTAAGAATTATTATTTTAACTGATTTAAGACGTGTTTATAGCCAATATTATTGGAGTTTGTGAAGTCTGTTGGGAATTTTAGGTCTGGAGTTTGTTAATATTTGTTGACTATCTGTAAGTTAGCATATTACATCGCAAGGTAGGTACAAGAGGGCTATGCTATCAAATCTTTTCATTCAATATTAATTTAATCTAATTCTACATTATTTGCACTATAGAAACTTATGTACTTGTATCTCTTGTTTACTTACTTACTTACTCTCTAATGTCATTTCACAATCAAATTCCACATATATTTGTAATTCTTTTTTAAAAATATTTCTAAGATTTTAACTGTGACATGTTATCATTGTTTATGGTATATTTATACCGTTGATATTAAATAAATAAATATGTTCGCTCTCGACTCTCCCTAAGTTCAGAAACCAATTGATAACTGATTTACGCAGAATGCGTGCATTTTTCAATTTCCATTTATCGAGCATGAGACATTCCCAAGTGTAATTTGAATGTACACTATTGAGCCTAATGACCCTGACTACTCATATAAATATTAATTTTCTGCCAATTTAAGTAACTCATTTTTATTGGATGGTGTTTCATCAGATAATTAAAGTGATTTTTACCATTGATAGTTTGACATAAACATGTTTGAACATTATTCATGTTTTTTTAAAGATATGTTTGTAAATTCCAACAGAAGTTTAGTACCAAAGCATAGATCTGCTGGCGCAGGGCGAATGTTTTCTTGTTTCATATCAATACAAACTAAAAAGAAATTCAAGACTTAAAAATAATTACATTTTATGGTGAAAATTTCGTTCTCTTCCAGACAGGTAAAATCGCAATAAATTATCAAATCCGATAGAATTAATCTGTTGGATAGCTGTATTGTGTCAATTCGTTCAATCGGAAGGCTGATTCGTTTAGCTGCGGCGGCATTGTCACTTTTACGTCTTTGTTTAAAGTTTGGAACAATACGATTTGAGCGGCACTTACCGCCCTACCGCCCCGCCGCCCCGCCGCCCCGAGCAGGGCGGGGGTGGGACAAATGGACAAACATTTCAACAAACAGGGCATTTAAGTTTAGACTCCCAGATTTTAGAACAGTTCAGCAATGAATTTATCATTTGCGTATATTTGTTTATCAATAATATTTTCTGTATGGCTTTGGTACTTCAAAAAAGTGCTTTATACTATTTAAACATAGAATTAAGAAGAACACTAGAAGTGCTTTCCATATAAAATTGAATGGAAACAAATGTGCCACTGACTTGTTACCTTTTGGTTCTAGACCAGTTAGCATGCGGTGTGTCTTTATTACACTTGCTTTAACGTGGACTGTAAGCACCGGCTTTTTTCACCAAAGACAACTCAATTCTGTCACAGTTTTCCAATTATGTTCTAAATCCTGTTTCTAAATTTCGCTAATAAACAATCAGTTAATGTTAATTAAATTTTAATCTCAAGTGACCTACCAGGTAAGTATTGTAATTTATATATCTCCATATATAGTTAGTAATAACATAGATTTTTGTAGAAATGTACTATATATTTGTATAGCGCCCTTGAAGTGATTTTGCACGAAAATGGCGCTTTACAAATCATCCAAATATATTATTATTTAAATTATATACCGCCATACCATTTAAATTTTGTAATCATGGTGAAACACAGTTTTCTATGGAAATACACGCCCATATAGGGGTTATATTTAGATTGCGAAACACTCCCTCAAGGCACTTCTTGTGTTGTTCGAAATGTTGAATTTTGTTTTTTTCATAAACATAGTCATTTCACAACAAAATGATTTTGATTCAATATATTAAAAATAATAAATGTGTTTGATTGTTTCTGAAGCAGCAAATACCCTGTCTGCCAGATCAAATCAAATGCAAGATATATAACTAACTCACACTCAGTATCAAACAAATTAAAACAAACAAAAAACTACATCAGATCCATTAGATCTTTGCTCAAGGAATTATAAGAAAAATAATTGAATATTATTTCGTCATCGTCATAGAAGTTACTGAAAAAAACCTACCCAAAACATGACGTTGAACTATAGAAGTCGCTGAAAACCCTCTATCCAAAATTTAGTTCGCCTCAGAAAAAGGTTTTCTAGTGAGAAGAACTAAGAAAACAATTAAATTTTTGGGTTTGTTTTCATAAATAATGATTTATTTTAATATGTTATTAAGAAGGTGTGAGACAAGAAAGGGATGGCAATGTAATTGTAAGAAAGCCTTATAAAATGTGCATATTAGTAAACAGGTAACACAAGTCTTATATCACAATTTACGCACGGTGAAATTATCTAGAAAATCACTTTTACCTTGCCTAATCTGTCAGTAACGAGGTTTACAGTAGCGAGTCTGTCAAAGGTTTTGGTTCCCAAGATGGTTTCCGGAAAGCCTCTCGTCACAATGCTGTCGGGGTTTATGCCGTTTACGGTTTTACCCGCTGATAGGTACAGGCTTCCGGTTGAGAGGGATGCGAAAACAGGAGCTGAAAATGAAATTAAAAATAAAAGAATTGGTTAATATCATTTACCAGTAGTATCTATATCTCCTTCTTCTAATATATTACAAAGACGAGTGTCGGTATGTTACGGAGTGGTCGGTAAGTTTTTTTTCGAGGTTGATGTAATCTTGCACACTCGACCTTAAAAACACGAGGAAGTCAAGTGTCTACACCAGATTTCAAAAAAACACCCCACCTCCCACCTCCTGTTCACTCCTTTGACCTGTTGAATGTGGGACGAAATTTCGGAAACGGCGCGAAAATTACCTCGATGTGTTCTGCTCAAATATCTTAATGAAAACTAAGTATTTGCTTTTTTTTCGATTGTTTTCTGTTTACCAGATAATGTAGCTAATTATTCATATATAGTTCATGATTATATCGTAAGACGTTTTCCCAGAATAGCTAACTTTATCTGAAAAATTAATAAAAAATTCCCGCGTTCGGGAAACAATTGTCAAAAAAATTATGTATATGAATATAAACGGATTTTATTATTTCTACACAAACCTGAATAAATAGCCTATATGAAAAAAAAACAAACCAAAAGTGTTTTCAAAGAAATAATGGCATTTACGTTGTTTTGAAAATGTAAAATATTTTAGGCTTTTCAAAAAAAAATGTCAAGCCAAGCGTGCACTTTAGAATTTTTTTGTGTCGTATTGTATAAAGTTATGAAAGCAATTCTTTCAGTTTTTGGTAGTTCATACTATTGTTGTTACTAATAATATTTTTTTATACTAGAAACCTGTAAATAAATAATGCTAAAAATATATTTATGCACTATGATGTAAATTTTCGCTGTCACTTTACTAACCTGGTTTTTGACACAATTATATTGCGAAATATTATAAAAATTACATCAAAATAAACTAGATAGAATTACCTTTCTAATGGAACCTCACACCTATTATTTCGATAATGAATTTATATCCAAAACAATGCTAATATATACAATATTTACCTCAGGCAGTTGACCAACTTCAATACATCGATATCCAAAATGGCCGCCATTTTTGTATACAGATATTTATCGAAATACAGAGTGGTGCAAAGAATCATGATTCAATGAGAATAAAAATAAATTTTAGTGATATTTTTTTTCATAATATTTATTTCAATTTTATATAACATAAAATGCATTTTTTCAATTTCAAGTAACTGGGTGGTTCAATAAAAATAAAAGTCGGAGATTTATGTTTCATCATATTTATTTCAATTTTATATTACATGAAATACATTTTTTTATTCAAGTGCTGTGGGGTTCAATAAAAAAATGTTTAGTAAAAAAAGTTTTTTTTCATCGTATTTATTTCAGTTCCTCTTATGTTATGTTCTCTTATGTTCCTCTTATGTGGCCGATTTGAAACCTGAAACAGTAAAAATTTATTGTTACACTAATGTCTTTCAATTCTGGAAAAGATGAAGCGTACAATCAACCTAATATAACTACTACTAATACAAAACATACCGTCATGGCGATCGATGCGGTGTCTTTGGTGGTTCTGCCCCCTGCATCATGTTGTATTGTGGTCTCCATTCTGCAAAGCGATAGAAGCAATCAGACATATACTTGTATTTATATAATTTTTAAAAAGATATTTATAATTGCATACTGTTTTTTTTATCATATATAAAAAAAAATCTTATAATTTTTTTTAGCACATCCTGTACACCTGATCTAATTTTGTGATATTTATTACGATTTTTCATAAAACAATAAATAACAAAAAAAATATTTCCGTAAATAAAACATTAGTTTTACATTTTCTAGTACACCCTGCTGTGGTGGATTCTTTTGTATGGAGATTGCAATATTCACATATCACTACAGGTGGCGACACTAGTCATTTTTCAAAGCTTTCGTAAAATTCCGTAAACACATACATTCAAACAAATTGGAAATCTTGATTGTATTGGTGTCAATTGCTGAGATGCAAAACTTATTTTTTTATAATATTTTAACTAAATATTGACTAAACAATGATTTTGAAACACAATGCCAATAGTTTTACCTACATAATGACATATGAATCTCTACAAATAATATAATATTACGATGTCAATAATGATAAACAAAAACGAACTTTTTATAAGCAAGTTTTTTTTGACATTTTCGGCCAGTAATTCATTTTTCATAAAATAAACACTAAATATTGACAAAACAAAAGCTTTTATATATTCTCTCAAATGGTTTTTCTACACAATAACATGTAAATCATTCCAAATAATGTAATATATGACATAAATAACTTGATTCAAACACAATAAATTTTCAGAGCGAAAACACTTCCAGTTTTTGACAGGAATTTTACGTATTTGTCTTTTGCAAAAATGAATTATATTTATGAAAAACACATGACTTGTTCAATGAACTATGCATAAAATCATGTTTACTTACGTTTCTTTGGGAAATTCGTCGTATAATACAGTCTTTACTGTAGCAGTCCGTCCACCAGCGAACGTTGAAAAAGATGCACAAAAAAGATGACAACGGCTTTTCATAGAGAAGTCAATTTGAAAGCTACCAAAGAGGCTACACTAATAAAATAAAAGGTATCTTCTAGACTGATATTAGCGCAAGCGATTTTGACCTTGTTCTTCATACAGTTTCTCTATAGATAAGGGTTAAAATAGCACTTAAAAAAAAAAACCAAGCAAAAATATTTCTCGGATGCCGGCGTCCGACTCACAGTCGAGAGGTTGAAAGCAGAGTTTTGATACTTCTTGATGAAATTTGACACACTTGACGGTCAAAATAAGATGAAAATTACTGTCTACATGTAATGTAGAAAAACTCTTTGTGAAGTTCGGGAAAGGTCAGAGGCTAGTTTATAAAATGAATGGATTTATTGATTTCTCAAATACATATTACCAATTAATATGTTTTTTTTGTAATTGTTCCAAAGCTTTCGTATGTTGTGAGGCTAAAGGTATTGATATGGAGATGCGAACGAGGATGGTGGGGAATTACATATTTATTCAGATATGGTCACCAAACTTGGCAGTAGCCATCTCGGTGGCGGTGTTTGCTAGTGAGGTGAGGTTAAGTCTGATAAGAAGTGGTAAACTGGATTTACAGAAATTGCCACCTATTGAGCCCACAAGAGGCCAGAACGCTTTGCTGCCATGCGGACAGGTAGCTAGCTTTTTGCTGATCTGCAGGTCGTGCTCGAATTTGAATCTATTTTTCATTCTCTTGCTTTCCTTTGCCATTTTGTTATATGCTGATCTTTTTTCCGGCATTCGAGATGTGTTGTAGGCTCGGTAAGCTACGTTTTTTCGGCGTACTGCTTTGGAGCATTGTCGACTGAATTAAAGTGGTTTCTTTAACAGAGGATTGTATGAAACTGTCCATCGCGGATGTGATGACTTCACCAATTTTCTGGGCACATCTGGAAGTATCCGAAGTCTGAAAACAGTCAGCTGACCGCCGACCGAACCAATATTCTGATCTGCAGTGGCACACTTTTTTCTTCAGTCTCTCGTTTGGTGTTAACGTGTCTGGCCTGAAGTTAACGGCAATTGATGGCGGTGGTCGGACGATCCCAAAGGTGCTGTGACCTCGATCCTGTATCCGTGAGGCAAAATGGTTAAAAATAGGTGAGTTTGGACATCGGGAACCCTTGTAGGCTCCTGAAACATTTGTTCCAATCCGTGGCAAAGGGCAAAGGTTTTTGCCTGTCGTACAGTGGAGTCGTTGATCCTGAAAACTTCATCCATGGTTCGTTAGGAACATTAAAGTCCCCTAGAACAATAAACACGGCTGAAGGGTAGCGGTGCAAGAGATCATCAACACTTTCGCTCAAATTTTTGAATAGCTCGGATGTATGGATATAAAAGCCCCATGGAGATAAAAAAAGTAAATAAAGAAAAAATAAAGTTATGATAATAATAATAATATCCAAGTACCTATCAACAATTTTGAAATAAGTACTTAACCTCGAGTGCCCTTTGCGCTTCACTCTTCACTTAAATTCAAATAGGTACACCATTCTTATTTGGTTTTACGCTCTATAAGTTCTACTTAAACTGTCTTATTTTAATTAATATTAATTCAAACAGATACATAATTATATAAAAAGCCTTCAGATGAGTGATCCTAAAAATAAATTATCTAACAAGAGGCACAAGAGAGGTTAATACTGCTGTTTACAGTAGTTACATGTGGTTGGTACGTAAATAGGAAAGCATTAATATAAACGTTTCTCCCGCTTAATGTTAAAAAACACAGAAACAAAACAAAGGACGAAATAATAATTGGTGATAACAACAAGATTATATCTATAACAGTATTCCCCTCTTTGATTCGTTGTGGTAGAGAAGACATTTTCTGACAATCTGAGCTTGTCTTTATGAACATAATGTTACTCTCTCTGTAATATTTTATACACATGTACTGTCACGTTTTTGGATGGAACAGAAATCTTAACCATTAAACATGAAATAGAAATCTAATTTAAAAATCATCAAAAACTCTCGAACGATGCTCGGGCTGAATTTATGCAGCCTTTAATTATTTTTTGTATCTCCAAACGTCATTCCAGTCATACTACATTTAGTTGAACAACTTAGTTAGTTGAACTGTTTTTTAGAACTGAAAAAATAAGACATCAAATTTTCAATACGACAAAAAATGGTGTTGAATATCGGAAGAAGCCGAGTAATAATCACTAGTTAAAATTATGTTTTCGTTTATAGGATGAATTTTTTATTTCATCTACGCTAATAATGGTGAAAGTTGACTATCATTTCATATCGCCTATGTTTTGTTTTAGTAAACGTATAGTATAACGGTTTAGCAAAGGGACGTAAATTTAATATGAATTACATTTTGACTTCAATGTATTCTGTCAAATGTGCCCACGGAGAAAATTTCAGGCACAAAACCGAGCTTTTATTTGGTCTCCAGGAAAGCTAAAGGGCACTTGTGAATAAATTGTTTTTTGAGAAAAACTCTCTTTAATATTTGCGGAAAGCATTTTTTATTAATTTAATCATTTTGTTAGCCCTAAAACTAATGAAATAAAAATAATGCAGATACCAATAGTTCATCGGTTGTTTTATAATTTTAATAAACCTACCCTAGAGATTTTTATCCAATTTAATGGGAAGAGATTTAATCGTTTCTGTTTATTTGTCTTTGCAAAATAACCAACACTTGAAAGATTCCTTGTCGGTAGGGAAGTGAAGTTTTATTACAAAATAGGTTTATTATCATTTGTACCCATAAATTTTATAAATTATTTTCCGCTGAAGAGGTAAATTCCAAGAATTATGATTTACGTATACCGATGATTTTTAGGAACAAAAACAGGTCTTCTGTTCGAGAAAGTATTTTGAAAAATGAAAATCTTCTATCAATTTCACCCGAAGAAAGATGAAATTATCCTTACTTAGGGCTCTAAGCGTTGTCGGTTCATATCTTCTGTGGTTCGTACTGATATCATTATCTGTCTGACAGTTCAATTTTTTACAGTACATAATCTAAATTTCGAATAAAATTGATCGAAAAGCAAGATTATATCGAGTTCGGTGCTTTTGTTCGAAATTTTTCCACGCACTGAACTGAATATTGAACTAAGCTCATGGTTTATTCATGTGCAATTTACTATATATAGCAATAATTATTCATCACGTTTCGAAACGTCCTTTTCATTGTTATTAATGATTAAGTACTTTCGAGGAACTGATCCTTTTTTGTCTGGCGTTTATTTCGCATTTATAAAATTTCAATGTCAGACAATGATTCTGTGTATAAGAACTGTTTTAATGAATTCATGAACCTTGTTTCAAAGGTAATACTGCGCGCACTTGAAATAATACCTTACTCTTTGTACCATTTAATACACTTTAGTAGTAAACTAATTATCGTCTTATTGAATATAGCCCCAAATAATCCTCCGAAATTCTACTACAGTTCTACTCATCTTCTACCGAGGCTCCGAGGCTATGCTATTATTATTATAATTTTTAAATTTTATTTATGAATCATAGATATACATGATAAACCAACTAAGTTCCTAAATCTAAATCCATAAAAGACCTATCGATATTTGGTCGATGTTTAATATATTACAATGCAAATTAAAAGTAAATTCGAAATAAATAATACAACAAATCAACAATAAGAACAGAAAAAATATTAAAACAAAGCATCACAAATTTTTGCATCAACAGATTCAGCTAGTTTGATTTTATATCTATAAGATTTATAAATATATTTAATGTTTTATTTATAATATTTTTTTATTTTTAAAAGCACCAGTTTTTTTTTTTTTTTTTTTAAAGAAGAAAGACGAACATTCCCGGGTTACGAATAACCTAAAACTATTTGAAAATCTCCTACTACCACCACAGTAAGCTGAAAATGTTGCTTGTATTGTGATGGAGGACTTAGCTAGACGAGGAATTGAACACACTACACATGAGTGGGACCCAAGCGCGATGTTAACTCGGCTACGAGGAGTTTAGAAGAGTAACATTGAAAAAAAAAACAAAAGCGGTGAAAACTATTTTGATGGATTATCATAATTAACATACATTATTATTCTCTGTAAATTGATCTCTACAGTGTTTTACAGATACGTCCCATTAATGAATTAATCATTCGACCTGGTGGGGCTTATATTAGCTGTATTTGATTAGATTATATTATATCTATTTCTATTTTATATATAATCTTATCCTCATTCCTAGTCAAGCGAAAGAGCTCATCTCATTTATATAATATCCAGATTCCAGATTGTTTTAAGCCACGAAAATCTCCTACATTCTTCCCTTATTCAGCCTTGCACTACTTCTTTCTTGACCGATTTTATTCCACTTGTTGATCCACTTGTTGTACCACATTCGTCCGTTTTTCTTTTCTTAAGGCTAAGGCCAAAACAGCGTAATTTTGCAAGTTGTGAGTCGTGTAATTTACGCTGGTTTCAGTTTCATATTAAAGTCCGGTTTATGCCACATGGGCGACGTAAAATGAGTTTTCTGCCGACTCACTCGTGTTATTACGCGACTCAAAAAATGCAACTCAAATTACGCTCGTTTGACCTCAGCCTTGTAGAGCTTTTTATGTTTTTAGAAATCTCGAGCAGTAAAATTTTAAAACCTTCGATATTATTAATTTTGTGATCTAATAGGTATCACACAACACACAAAAAGTGCGTTGCATTGTTCTATGACCAAATGGTAATGAATAATAATTACGCATTGAATATTAAAAAAACGACTTTTTTATGTATCTATCTATCTTCCGTTGTGGACAACTTTATAAATGAGGTCTCGAATTCCTTGCCAAACCCAAGGGAAAAAATACAGGAATTGGCCTTTTTATTTTATTTTATTTTTAAAAACATTATTTTCAGGCTGATATAATACTATAGATAAGAAAGAGGGAAGACGGAGATTGTGATATATTCGGATGAAGACAGTATAATAAGTATAATAAGCCATTTGAAATACTTGCTGCAACGCTACGATTTTTAATGTTGATCTTAATTTATTGATAGAAGATGAATGGAGAATATCCACTCTGTAACTTATGTTTAATGTTTAATCTCATATGCTATCATAGAATTAATTTGATACTATGGGTAGGTCAAATAAGCAGCGGAAATTGTAAAGAAAATCAATGATAAATACAAAAAATATTATTTCATTCTTGATAACTGTAGCTAAACATTTAATCATTCGCAATATTATTTTTTTTAAATTCCAATAAGTAATGACTCACCACTTTGAATAAATTTATTGTAATGCGGTGCAGTTAGACGTCTTGCTGTAATATTCCTACCCTCTGCAATTCCGTCTGGCAGGTACTGCATATCGGAGTTTGATATAAAACTACGGGAATCAAAGGGGTTTCCATTGATGCTGGCTAAATTGAGATGGGTGGCAATTGCCTTTTCCACAACCAAATCACCGGAAACAACTATCCTGTTCGTGAACTGAAAAAAAATATTTCAAATATTATTCTTTTAATTGTGAACAGCCCACGAGAGTCCAAATTACTCCCAATTTTCCGAATGGACTATAAAAAACGGACAAAACAGATTATAAGGAGACATATAAGGAAACAGATTTCAGGACCCGCGCTTTCCAATTGCCCAATGTTATAATTAGTAGTTCTGTGAATAGTAGACATCCTAAAGTAATATGTTTCTAATTACAAACATTTCCTCTGATATTATATGATTTGTTAGTCGGTACTTATTAAAGTACCTACCTACTTAATTACTAACCATATTTATTTAATTTCAAATAAGGAACTATACAATTTGTCCAAAGAGATGTCACCATCTCAATGACTTTTTTTTCAAACTTTTTTCGGGCAGATTTTTTTTTTTTTTTTTATAGTGAATACCTCACAAGAGTCCCAACTGCTCCCGTCTGGAGCCAGTGAGACTATGGCATCACCAATTGGGGGATGTTGTGAGGCTGAAGGTAAGTGGGGAAGGGAAAGAGGAAAGTGGGGAAGTACCTGGCTATTCAGATCTAGTCACTAAACACGGCTAAAGCTATTTGGAGCAACGTTTCAATTCTGAATGGTGGTCTTACACCAGGGCGATACTGGTAGTATCTTCCACTCTGGAACGTGCCGCAAATATACTATATATTATTTTAATTAATTAATTGTGAAATAACACAAATTAATCAAATAAAATTTATTTGCGCACGCCGGGTTCGAACCCGTGACCTTCGGAATGGCAGTCCAATGCGTTACCACTGGACTATGCCGGCCGTCATAGGTATAGGTATAGGTATATTGGAAAAAATGCGAATATGAAAAACCAAACAAACTAGTCGATATAATCTTGATGAACCCTTAAAATGGTTACCATCTTGAAATCTAAGTGGAATGTACAAACATATTAACAGAAAGATGAAAAGCAAAACGGTGAAGTTAAAAAGTACTTCCCTACGTTTAGTCAAAAAAGGCACTTACCGTTAACTTCTCATCTTTGAAATGCGCGTGAGAAATTGCATCTTCGATGAACTTAATTTTGTCCTCCGTACTTTTGGCAGCGCCAACTATATCGGAGAAGTCTGCATGCAATGGCTCTGCGTTGTGAAGCTGGAAGTCATGATTTTTTGAGTTTTCCAGTCTTACCTCTCTAGAAACTTTCAGAACGTCGACAACCGAAGAGCTTTCCATTGTTGTGGCTTTCCTGGTCTGGAAATAAAATTTATAATGAAGTTCACTCTGTTCAAGTTCAAGATTCACAACCTCAATAATTTGTGGAAAATTTGTAACAATTAATTAATAATTACGGCCATCCAAACAAACAAACAAATTCAAATAAAAATTTTGCGCAAAATTGGCATATGGTTCAACAAATACTGTAAACGTAAAGGTAATTCGCCAAACAATTTCAATACGCAGTTCTGCTCCCCTTTCATAAATTTGAGTAGTATCTGCATGTTTCATAAAATAATTAAAACATGGAAACCGAGAGATTTTTTTAAACTAAGATTTATGGCTTAAATCTTCAACAAAATCAAATATTGCGCAAAAAATTTGCATGTATTTGGGCGCGTAGGCAGAAAAAAATGTTTCAAGTAAAATCATTAGCACAGGGGCGTGATAGACAAATAGTTAAAAAAAATAGTTAAGGGTTGTCTTTTAACTAACTGACTAAAAAAACTAACACGAAGAATAACGCAAAAAGTGCCTTATGGGCGTGTTTCGTAATCCAAATATAAGCTAAAATATCTTGAACTAAAAGGTACTACGTTAGTGGAAAATTTGTTTCCATTCAAATGTTACATGAAAGGTACAGTTTTCTTCTTTATTCTATGCTAACACTCCAATTTCAGCAGGGGTGGGAAGAGAGGATGAACTGCCAAAAAACTTGGTCTTTTCTCACACTTCATTTCATCATTCAAAATATTTGTTTTTACAATTATTCCAACTTTTTGTACATACCAACCTTTTCCAGTTCGGTGATTACTTTTTTCAGTTTTTTTTTCCAAATAAAAAAGTTTGATTGGTAAACAAAAGTTTTACCGTTAGTACAAACTTTATAAACGAAACCATTTTATCTGGAAAATCTGAAAAGGGTCACGTCACGCCACTGTGTAATGTAGTTTAAACGGAGTTTGTTGGTCTTTCTGACATGAAACAATTTGTTTTGCATATTATATTCGTCCAATTGGCCATAAATTATGGCCATTTAATTTACTTTTTAAGCACACAATTATTGCGAGCCATTTATCATATCTTCCTTACGAATAACTCCCAACTCTCACAAACTGTCCAAGCACGTGTTCCGATATCGTGATAGTGTATTCGTAATGTACTAAAAGTTGTCAGGAAGCCTGTTAATTTATTCTTTAAATGCCTGCAATCCCATTTTTAACCGGATTATTATTAATTTGAAGAAATTTTTAATAAATTAGCAATGCTCATTTTTCTCCGTTCATTTTTCAAAGCAGAAGAGGTTCTTATGCAATGAATGATGGAGAACTGAAGAAAAATACAATAAAACCGACAAAAATACACACACATTTTTGTGTATGCATACATAAATTTTTCGATTTAACCTAAACGTTTTGTACAATGTTTGTACAAAATGTTTCGACAATATGTTTTCAAAACGTTGAATATGTTTCTGCAAAAATGAAAACAATCGCTTTTCAAGGCTGACGGAAAACTATTTTTACATATATTTCTGTGCCGTGCCTCGATGTATTTCATGTTTGATCAAACATTTTGTCGCACGATACCAAGCTTTAGATAGAAGATCGTTGGGTGGGAACATGACGTTTAGAATCAATCGACCGATTATGAAGTGCTGCACTTACTTCCTTTAGTCATGTTTTGGACAGCGTAACAGTATGTTTATCATCAGGACAGATGTATAGATTGTGGTGAAGTGTGTATTTAGCAGCGATACGGTCTTGAAAGCTTGGCCCCTTAGTAAACGTTCAAAGATGGTTTGAAATGTAAATACGAATGTTAGAGGGAGCGCGCTAGTATTAAAAACGATAATAATTAATCGAAAATGTTGATAATATTTAATAAAACACGACTCGTTTGAAATAGAGCAAAAATCTCTTGACAAGTGTTTTAGTTGCATTTAAAGATACATTGTGATCTTTTTCTTATCTATAACGTATTAAATAACGGCACAAAACGTGTTTTTAATAATTTTCATGCTTAATTTGCGACTTTTTTCCATCGAGTGTATTTCATATAATTAACGCTTCGGCATAACAAATGTATGGATATTATCTTTTGAAATAACATTTTTTTTAAACTTAAAAAGTTAACGAGAAACTTTTTAAAAATCGGTAGAAACTTAGTATGCGGGGGCTTAATCATCTTATTATAGTTTTCCCATTAATTTTGATGCAGCCGTCGAATACACGATACTAATAACTATTTAGCTTAACCGTTTTGTCTCTATTCAAATTGTTTATGAGTTAAATTCATATGTATGTAAATCCTCAATCTACACATTTGTCCTGATGATTGATACTTTAATGCAGCCAGAAAAGTTGGCCAAAGAAGGAGGAAAGGTAATAAGGTTATGTTATAAAAAAATAAATCGAGATGATACTTTTAGCCATGAAAATTCTAAATCTTATCAGATCTCTTTATTGTAACAGCTGTTTCGGAATAATGTGAAACAATATACTGTCAAATTACCCATCTGGTAACACATTTAATACTTATTTTTTCTTTAATTTTGAAATATTTTGTGATTGTATGTAGTTATGTTTGTGATTACTCTTATGTTTGTTTCACTCAAATGTAAATTGTTAACCTCGATACAGTGATAAAAAGTGTTTAATGTATAGTGAGATGCAATAAATAAATAAATAAATTTAATTACCATTTCCGCTATCCTGTTAATTTCTAATTGTCTGGTATTTAACAGAGACTCCACTTCTGATAGACACTGTACAACTGGATCGATCTCTTGAGATGATACTAAAATTTCAAAAAAAATCTTTAACTTGTTACTCAAAATAAATATAATCTATGAAAAGGCAAACCGGGGTGCATGTTATAATGTAGTTTCCACTATATAAAAGTAAAACTTTTTACCGCTCTGATATGCAGTTCTCTAAGAAGATAAAAATGTATTAATTTTAAATAAAACAAAGATTTTCTTTTAGCAAATAAGATTCTTAAAACTGTCCGCCGCATCTTTCATCACGACGAACTGAAAATACAGAAAAATGTTATATAAAACTTTAGGACGGGTTGTTTCGGAGAATCTGAACAAAACATCAAATTTCAAAGTTCATTTTCGGGTTCTGTGAAAGACTTGTTCAAGTTCTGTTTTTATATCATTGTAGGTTAGTTGCTTGACAAAACTGAAATAAAAACAGAACATGAAAAAATCTTTCACAGAACTTGAAAATGAACGTTGAAATTTGATGAATTGTTCAGATTCTCCCAAACAACCCGTCATAAGTAATCGGTATGAGGAAACACGGTCGGCGTTTTGCCCGTGCGAACGTGTTCCCCCGATTTATTTTCTGGATTTTGACATTAGTGTCAATATCTTTTAATTCAAAATAGATATTAACCACAGGCATGTTCTTGAGATACGATTTTGTTTGATAAGTTTGATATAAGACGTGAAATAGAATAAGTTGACCGTGCTCCGAACCTCCTAACTGACTTGCCGACTCAGCGGAGACCCGGCGAACCTCTGTTTCCCGGAATTCGAACATTTCACAAAATTTAGGAGTACGAAAATTTGATGAATTGTTAAAATTCTTGGAAACAGAAGAGTTAGGACCCTCCGAAACGGTTCCATGATTACTCAACACAGTGACAATTCAACACACTTTTAAAAAGTGATATAAAATCATTGGAAACGATGAAAAAAATAATTTTAACCTAACCTAACCTACTTAACTTTTACGTAACGTTTACTTAACGTTTAATTATAAATGCCAAAAAAAACTAAATTGATACATATTAGATCACCCAGTGCTAAGGCAAATATTATTACACCTGAAATAAAGACACACACTTCAAATTGTTTACATGTCGGTATTCCTGCAATATGTACATGTGAAAATATTGAACTGGTCACAGAGTATGTATATTTAGGTATTATTATTGATTGTTTTTTCAAATGGGACTTACAAATACATAAAGTCTGTGAACGTATGAGATCTATTGTTAATAGATTATATCAATTAAAATTCTATGTTCCAATACGTACACTAAGAATAATTTATTTATCACTAGCTGAATCTATTAAAAGGTATGGAATCACAGCTTGGGGACTTTCATGTAAAACAAATATAAACCATGTTCAATCAGTTCAAAAATCACTAGTTAAATTATTAGCTCGTAAAAGTTTATACGAACAAAGGCATAATGTTCCATACCTTTATCAGAATCTTAAAATTTTCTCAGTAAGATCAATTCTGTGGTATAAAATTATATTTTAGCAGATGAATAGCCCTATATACATAAATAGACTGGACCACACTTACAAAACTCGTTCTACGTTAAATGTAGGACTAATTGTACCTAAGCATTGAAACAAATATGGACAAAGAACACTGGACTACTTGATACCTAGTTGCTTAAATATGTTACCTGCTGAAATAAAAAAAAATGTACAAATGTAAAAACAAATATTATGTTGAAAAATTGGCTCGCTGAAAGAAATAGTTTGTATTAGAGTCTAATACAAACTATAGGTAGATACTATCACTGTTGTGTATATGTTTTTATATTTTGAAAACAAATTGTTATTTTTTATTGTTATCACTGTTGTCATTAAGTAAAATAAGTTTTATCTTTTCTAATATTTTTTATGTGAAAAGTTGCCATCGACAAACTACTGAAAAGTAGTTTATTGGAAATTTTCTGTTTTTTTCTGTATCTTATTTTATTATTTACTGTAATATATATTTTTGTCTTGCTTTCTTTAAATAAAAATAAAAAACCTAGTTAATAAAGTTTTTGTTTCATCACTTTCCATGACTTTATATAACTTTTTAAAGATGTGATGAATTATCATTGTGATGATTTATCCGGTCACCCTCCGAAACTCCTTTAATTTGCCTTGTATGAACGCCATTATAAGACGTTTAGTTTACAAATTATATAACGTATTTAAAAAAACAAAACGTACAGACATAGAATAATTGCTTCTAACACAGTTGGCGAAAAATATTTAAATAGTACAGTTTAAATATATACAGTTGCTACACACTGTTGGTTTAATTCAATCCAATTGTGGCAAGTAACTATTTAACTGAGTTTTACGAGGGTGTGAACGAAAAAATTTTACAATGATTGAATTCTTACCAATGGCGTCCCTTTCAAGAAAAAACTTTAAAATATTTAATTCGACTTGGTCAAACTCGTTCCGTGTAATGATAATGAGATTATGTTTCTCGTCTTCAATAGCTTCTGGCAATTTTAAGTAATCAATACTAATTATTTTTTTATCAGGCAGTTTGAAACTGTTTAGCGACTGTAAATCATCCTTCATTGGTTTATAGATGAACACGTCACTCTGTAAAAAAAAACACAAGTTAACAGAACATTATATAAGTTAAGAAATACCTAGTATGATTATTTTAACATAACCGTTTTGCATTTTGTCTGTCTATAAATTTGTTTGTACGTTCCGTTTCCGTTTCAAGATGGTGGCCGTTTCAATGTTACTGTAAACTTCCTTTTTTCAAATGTGAAATCTTTGTGTTTATCTCGACTTTCTTGTTCGCAATTTTTCGATACAATGGTAGGTACCTAACTACCTGAAGAAAGTTTGAAACCAAATCGTCATTGATATAGTGACGTATCTTTGAACAAATTGTTTAATTCCTTAGATGGAATAAAAAAATTAAAAATGTTACGAAAAATATGTGGTTTATAATTAAGTGGGTAGGTAAATATCTGATAGTATTATTGTCCTAGCGTCTGGACGATGTAGGCCCTCTGATTGGTCAAATTCATATTATGTGATTCGGATAAATTCTGCATTGGGGGTCTGCAGGCAAAAAATATCAATCTGCCCCTCAATTTTAAGCAACCGTAAGGTTCATTTCGGTTTGCAGGCGACTGGATACAAAAAAAATAAGACATTAAAAATTAAGACACGATTTCATACTGAAAAAGAATCGCCTCATGTAATACGATATTTCTTCAAAAATATCGTTTCTCCTCATATAATTTTTGGATAATATCGAAGAAAATATGTTTTAGAAAGTTTATAATCCATTGGATTAATTAAATTACAGTGAAAATTATCCACAATTACGTGATTACGTTTGACGTTTGACGAAAAAAGCACGCGTTCATTCAATATGGCCGGCAATAGCTGGCCGACACAGAGCGCACCTCTGGCGGTGTAAAAACTAACCAAATAACTGGCGCGAATATTTAAATATGCAAAATTACTTGACCATTAAGCGTTTCATAAGAAGATTTCTTCTGGAAGTTTATTTAAACTTTGCAATGGCATTTTTCATTATTATTTGTAATTTTTTTTGCTTATTAATTATATCTGATTTTATATTGACATGTTTTATAATTTATAAAATTTAAAAATTATTTATTTGCGATGCTTTAATCCTGATTGTTTATTTATATCTTAAGAAATAGGGTAAAAATAGCGTTTGAAGAGAATATGTTTAATTTTTTTACTTAGTATTTCAACTTTCAATTTATTAGAATAACCGTTATTAAATGTTATTTGTCCTATGAATATATTGTTTTATGGTTTTATGCAATTTTTTTGTTCAGGTCTTAAAATACTTCACACAGGATATAAAGCATCACAAATAAATAATTTCGAAATTTTAGAAATAAGAGAACATGTTTATAAAAGTAGATATAATTAACAAGATTTTTTTTTATAAACTCTCTTTTAAATATTTTCCCGCTTAACTGGTCTTTCATATTGTAATTCCTAATTCTTATAAACCCAGCCTACTCTTACCCCTCCCCCCTCCTTCCACTTCTTTTTTCCAATTGTAATCTATATTTAATTTTTGACTTCGGTGTATACTTCGTTCATGAAACATGTATTGTTTGTATATAATAAAGTGATGTTAAAAAAGTTATTTGTTTTTTAATAAGATAAAGTTTAATAGGATAACATTATTTTATCTATTTCCATTGTATATCAATGCATACGTACATAATAAAATGTAAACATTATATTTATTTATTAATTGGACAATTTGCATAGCGCCGCTTTTGTGAGATATCACCTCAGGGGCGCTATATTGTAATAATCTACCTTTATATATAGATTTTTACTCTCCTGATGAAGGTGTATATATATTCTAACTTTAAACTTTATTAGATACAGTAACAGTTTTAGGTAAAGAATTACCACCAGTTGGAGTAAAATTTACACCCTTTAATTAAACCGACTGTTAATCTCATCGCACAATTACCCTCCTTTTATCCATAAACACGGGTACAATTAATCAATACGTAATAATCTATTATTTCAGTCAACTTTGTTATAACTATCTTTAATTGTTGTGACAAACTATACGATATTGATTCAACTTATAGACATTGACGGTTGTAACACATATTTAAGCACTGCAAGTCTCCTATGAGCAAATTATATTAGGTACCATAACAGTTAATATCAGTGCCGTGCAAGAAGTGCCGCCCGCAGGGCCTAGCAGCAAAAACCCGCGGAGCGGGTTTTTAACTGCTAGTCTACTATAAATACCTATTATTAAATAAGTACCTACTTAAAAAAATTACGATTTCAGAAGAAATTTTGGTTTTGATGTATTAATTAGGAGAAAATTAAAAATATCCTTTTTTGAACGTGGGGTATACTTTCACACAACTACTAGTGTAGTGAATCTTAAAGAGTGAAATCGTTTCAATTATATATATAAAAAATACTTAAAATAGGCATTTGTTTTAACTGAAATTTACACTGATTATACATTACGTTTCAGCCAGTGTACCTGACAAACTTTAACAGCGATTTCTAAAAGGTAGATGGCATTGTGGTCTCCAGTGACATGTTTTCATTCACATTACTGCAAATAAGCTCGGGAATCTGGTTATAAAGTCTGTGGGGGTAAGTCCTGATATTATCCGTTAAAATAAAAAATATATAACCGATTTCAGTTGCGTGTCTGTCTGTGATTTTGCTTCAACGAACCTTAGAAGTCGGATGGACTTTGAAATTAAGTGGTCATTTTCCAAATTGTAACAGAACGTAATAAAACAATAAATCGATAAAGTACCCACATAACTAAAATATTATATTATTTAACAAGATTTCTATTCTATAAATTTATTCACTCTAATTTTTAAGTAGTTTGAGCTTTTACCAGAAAATTATTTCAATTATAAATTTTAATTATCAATTAGAAAATTATTTCAATTATATTGTTTAGACACTTTAAATAAGCATTTCTTTTGTTTTAATTTCTTAGGGATAATCTTGGAAGTAAAGTCAGATTTAGTGATTTTTAACGGTTTGCGCTTTTTAGCAAATATTAACTAAAATTATTAACTCTACAATTGTAATATCCAATTAATATGTGATTTTTCACTTGCCCGCGCAATTACACATTACACGTAGTACATTATGTTTAATCATCGGTTAAAATCGGTCAAAAGGATTTGCCCATTGTTATTTCTACGTTAAATATTGATTTTAAGTCGAATCCATAGTTCACTGGCTAATTGTAAATAGATATTAACAAATAATCCATAGTTCATTGACTAACTGTAGATAGATATTCACAAATAATCCATAGTTCACTGGCTAACTCTAGGTAGGTATAATAAAGAAATAAAAATTATTAAATCACTTCAATTCTCCCTTAAGAGGAAATATAAAACCTTTTAAACCATTCTTTATTTACACTAATCAAAACAACTGTTTTCAAATATTTATTTGATAAATTTACGAGTATGTTTTAATTACCAAATCTACCATTTGGCTTTCAAACTGCCAATTAAATTAAATGATACGTAATGTGTATAAATAGATTATTATTTCCCCTACCGTTGTTCCAAGAAACAAAAAATCTTCTCCATCTATATCGGCCACAGTCCCGCTGGTGACGTTCATAAAATCAAACTTCCGATTGGCTGGAACTAATTCACCACCTGAAAAATAAATTCAAATTTAAGGACGGGTAGTTTCACAGAATTTGAACAATTCATCAAATTTTAAAGTTCTGTGAAGGTTCTATTCAAGTTCTTTCATCATTTCAGTTTCGTGAAACGACTGGCCAATAACGAACTTGAATAGAACCTTCCCAGATCTTGAAAATCAACTTTAAAATTTGATGAGTTATTTAAATTCTGCGAAACAACCCATCCAATAATTTAGGCTTTAGAAGGATTTCAAATGGTAATAAATTTGAAACTCATTTTAAATTATTAAAAAAAATATTAGTTAATATTCTGAAATTCACAATAATCACTGAAGATATAAATCGACGGAAGTGTGACATGTCTGTGAGCTCGAAGTAAGGTCGAATTATTAATAATTTTTCAAATGTTTAAATTCTTTTATAGACAGGTAATCATTTACGTTGGCCTGTCTGGAGACTATAAGTCAATAGGCTTCGTGTGAAATGGCTACATCAGCTTTATTTAAAACTGGTATAATGATTTATATCTAAGCTTCTTATATTTTAGATTTCGTATACGGTTGGTGACAGTTGATTTTGACTTTTGCTGACAACATGCAATAGTGCAATTAATTATTTTAAGTGAAGAAGAATTATTGCTGATAGGAAAAAGCTTAACATGGAGCACTTTAGTAATGAATATTATACCTATTTTCCAAATTGAGGTGTGGCATGGTATTTCGTAGTAAAATCCCGTTGCAATCTTGCTAACTTGTGTTTATATAACTTTAAAAAAATCATTATGCATAAAGGTAAAAAATTTGAACATTTGTGCCTGAACTTCGCAAAATGAAACAAAACACACTTTTGGCGATATTTTTTCTCGCCTGAATCCAAACAGGTGGTTGATGTTAAGCGGGAATATAAATCTTATTGTCATCTACATAAGGAGTATTATTGTTAGCAACCTGATTCCAAATGTTATGCATCACCCTTAATGCAGAATAATTGTTTACTTCAAAAGCAATGCAGGTATAGTGTGATCCGCTTTCTAAAATTATTCATATTCCTATCTTCTCAGCATGAACATGATCAAACATTCCCCAACATCGCATACATCTACACAAATGACTCTCAAATTATTAATTTAAATTTTTTAACACCACTGTACACAGGGACGTAATTGACATACTCTAAATCAGGGATTCCTGACGTTATTTTGAGAAAAAATGTAAGCAATAGTATGTAAATAAAATCTGCTGCATCCATTGTATTATTCAAGGGTTCCATGCTAACTCAACACAGTGACTATTCAACACACTTTTAAAAAGTGATATAAAGTCATTAAAAACGACAAATTATTTCTTTTAACCTAACCTAACCTAACTAAACCTAATTTACTTAACCCAGTTAATAAAGTTTTTGTTTCATCACTTTATATAACTTTTTAAAGATGTGATGAATTATCATTTTGATGATTTATCCGGTCACCTATTCAAGCAATCATTGCATTGACTAGATGGCGAACTTTGAATAGGTGGCTATCTTTGACTAGGAGCTAACTTTGACTGAGGTTTTCAATATTAGGACACCTACCCAAAAAAAAAAAAATGTCATTGAGACAGTGACGTTTCATTGGACAAATTTTATAATGTCTTGTTTGAAATAAAAAAAAAGTTACATAAAATATTTTATTTATGTTAGTAAATAAGTAGGTAGGTATTTAAATACCAACATGTAGATCTTGTGATTTCAGAAGATATGGAAACGTCGGTTTTGATTATTATCATCGCAAATGTCATATGAACAAACGTGAAGTTAAATGATCAAATTTTTGAGGATTGTAACAAAGTGGTGCCAGTCTAAAAAATCTTGCATGATTAGTAAATATTTTAACCTAAGCAATATACGGTCCTCCTCAGCGTATAGCTATACTATCGCTACAGCGGCGTATTAGGCAGAGATGTGCAAAATGGGTACCCAAAACCATTTGAAATTCAAAATGGAAATGGGTCCAAACTTTTCCATTTGAAAATGCAAAATGGTTTTTAGAAAAGCATTTCAAATGCAAAATGCAAAATACCTATTTTCAAAATGCATTGAAAATGCAAAATGGTTTCTCAGAAAAAATGGTTTTTCTTCAAAATACGACAGTAAAGAGCTCATTCAATTGGTTTTGAATAAATCACGGAAAAAAATGGATTGAAGGAACAGCCTACGGCCTGGTTCCCACTATGCCAGACCGGCAGATCTGCCGGGCCGGTAAAACTGCCGGAAGGGCTAGTGGCTGTACAATTTATATGTAGCTATTCACACTATCCCGGGTCCGGCATTTTTACCGAGCGTTTTGTCACTGCGAAAGTGCCGGTAGAACCACCGGACCGGAGTAATGTGAACGAGTTTGTGCCGGTATCCGGCTGTCCCCGCTCGCCGCGCCCGTGCTCCGGGCTCCCCTCTCGTCATCGATTCGCATTTTTTGAAGAAAGTAGACGTGTTCGCCCTGCTCGTTTAAATCTTTTTATCAGTATTCAAATGTGTACCTCCATACGGACGTAGGAGATTAGGTGTTAAAGCAAAGCCTTCATCGCCAACTAGTATAAACGGTAATTCCACGTGCAAGTTTTCATGAAGCGGTCTAGGCTTTGGTACATTTAAAGTACCATCATTGATCTTTTGCCAAAATTTACTATCCTTTAATATAGTAGAATCGCATTCCTTTCCATATGATCCCACACTAATAAAAATAAATCGGTACTCTGAATCAACAACTTCCATTAATACAAAAGAATAATATTCCTTGTAATTAAAGAACATAGAACCACTCTCGGCTGGTTTAAAATTTTTAATATGTTTGCCATCTACTGCTCCAACACAGTGAGGAAAGTTGGCTTTTCTTTCGAATCCTGAAGTGATGTCCTCCCATTATCTCTCCGGCTCCGGTGTAATGTGAACACTCTAGTCCGGTGTCCGGTTTCCGGCAGATCTGCCGGTCCGGCGTAGTGGGAACCCGGCCTACCTTAAATTCCCCAGAATCCCGGCAATAAGGCTCTCGACGAACTTGCGCTGTTCACGGGGTGAAATTTCCTCCAAAACGAGATAATCTTTAATATGATTTTGATATTTGCAAACAGAGCACAAAACATGTGAATAATACAACGAGGACACTACGATTGAACCTTCTTGCTACACGACACGAATTCGAATGTTGTACTTGCGACAATTTACAAGGCAACAAATCATCTTCTTTTTTTCAAGTGTGGGTAAGGCTGTTTTTAAGGATAAAAATGGATAGTAGGTTTATGATGGGAAAAATTGTAGATATTATCCAAAACAGTTTCAATACTAAACAAAATATTTCTATACTTCCATGCCTTATATTAACTTTTGTCTTATGAACGTCTCTGAGGTCACGATTTTAAACTGTGGTAAACACATTGAAGGCTCTACATAAAACAGTGCGAATCTCAATAATATCTTTTTAGAAACTTAAATGCATTTACAATTTGGTGGTCTAGTGCAAAATTAACTATTTGAAAAAGTACCAAATAAAGTTTTTTTTTAAATATATATAGTTCTGCACTATGTATTATTATAATAAAAATTATCACATAACAACGACAACACCAATGGCGAGATTAAAAATATCTTTGGTATAAATTTTGGTACTGTAAAACGCTATCAATCAATACAGGTAATATAACGCGTAACGTAAATATTCGAATAAAAGAATACATCAGGTGTTCAAGTACGGTTTTTTTTTTGCTGAACGCTTAATAGATACTAACCATACATGTAATTAAAATACGGGAGTTCAAATAATTCATAATAAAAAAAGGAATATGTCTTAATAATTTAGAAGCATTAGAAATATCCAAATCGAATAATAAAAAAAATAATTGCCCACTTTTATATAAACAGTTAGAATTAGCCGACAGTCCAATTTCAAAGTTATCCCCTTTGACCCTACGAAACCCCCACCCTTCCCCTACCCCTCTACCTACCCCTCCACCAGCTAGTCTTTGATGCTCTCTCCTTCTGCACATACTTTGTATTTTCCTTTTGTTTTACTCGTAATTGTCCTCTGTATTTAATTAACTTTACTTTTTCATTATCCTGAAGAAGGTTGAGTTCCACCAAAACCGGTCGACCTGTATAACTGAATAAAGTGGTTTAAAACAAACTAAAATATTTTTTTTTCATTTAATAAATGTCAAGCCACAAAGTGTTTGATTTCTTCGATAGTATATATTTTTTTTGTTTGCCAAATTAGATTTAAAAAAAAAATATTTTTAGGCCTGAGAGGGTTATTTTATATTAGCAAGGGGAAAAAACCTATCACACGAACAACTGTATAGTTTAAAAAAATGATTTTTAGTGTAACACGCGTAGATATAATGATAACATTAAAACATATAAAAACAATAATGGATCCCGGTCCAAACAAAACTGTCGAAATGGGATCTATTATTAAATTTATGCTAACATTTCAATCCTTCACAAACGATACGCAAAATACGGAACTACTAAATAAGGATTTTTTTTTCTTGCTGTTACTGAACTCTGGTATTGAAAGAATTAACAAACTTACCCTAACCTGCTTAAAGTTTCAAACAAATGACACGTTTGGCAACCGTTGATATTTCAGTATAGACATCTTAATAGATTACGGTTTGGTAATCCAAATCAAGAACTCAATTCATTTTTGCTATTTTTCAAATTTTTTTCTAAAACGTATATGGTTGGCACATAACTACAAAAATTTGATAACCATAGAGCAATTTTGAGTGATAAAATCTGGGAAAAATCTCAGACGTCGAACATCCCTAGTGTCTTTTTGCGAGATATTTCTCCTAACCTAATACGGACTCATAAAATGCAAAGCCATCTCATTTTTTGTTACGGTTAGATATATGGTTTTATTATGTTAGAAAGAGAGAACACAAAGCTTCCAGTTTACATACAAAAGTTTACAACGGACGCTCCCGAAAAAATTGAAATAATTTTATGAAATAACATTTAGTATTTAAAAAATATTCGTCAAGTTTTGCAAATTTTTAAATAAATATATTTTTTAGTGTAAATCGAAACAAGCTACGTGATAATAACTACTTTTATATTGCGTTTGACTTATTCGTTTTGTGTAAAGTGATAATTACGGTTTACACGATGTAAATCGATAAACCGACTTGGTAGAGTTCAAAATTTGAATATTTTTGTCTGCAAATGTCGGTATCTGATAAAATCTTAAAGTGTCATAAAAATAAATATTTCTTTAAGCCTACATTCAAAATAGCATATTTTTCTGGAATCGAATCTAATGCGAAAATATTTCCCGCGCAAACAGCATGTTGACAGTTCGCTTAGGAAAAACACATTGCAAAATATTAGAGGCTTTAGGAGTTAATGGCGATACCTTTTTATTTAAGGTACATAGAGCGTAATGAGCCGCGTGCTTCCTAAGGTTTAATACCTCTGATTCCAGAAGATAGAAGAACTCAGTCTTTGGATAATACCTACCTCATATGTTAATAATAATTGGTACACAATATGAATACGTTGTAATAATGTTTGTATAAGATTTCAAAGCCGATCCAAAGAGAATTAATTATGAAAATTGATATTAGGAGAATGGTTCAGATAGGTACACGAACAGGTAAGCACGAATAACATATTCCTAGAATCAAGATAAATAATATCATATTATTATGTATTATTTAAAGCAAGAGATAAAACCGTTATTATCTTACAAAAGGGTTTGGAAGTGTCCAAAACATTTGTACCTATAACACACATTCAAATGTCACGTCCTCGTTTTATGTTATACCAAGAATTTCTCTATTTATATGATAATATATAATATTTTAGAGATACACAAAGGAGTGTCTCAAGGTCACGAGTTTACCGGTTCAAAACATGAAACTTTTTGTTTTTCATATTATCACTAGGTTATTTTACAAAGCGGAGAAATTTTCGTCGATATACTGCAGTACCTATTAGATGCAGTTTCAGGAGCCCCAACTGATTCCTGCAATCCAGACCTGGTGGGACTGTGGTTTGTTTTGGGGCTGAAAAGAGTGAGGAGAGGATAGACAGAGAGTTGGAAAAGTCTAAGGTCGGGAAGTATCTATCTGACTGAGCATGAAATCGTAACATATTTGTCTTCGTATTATTTTTTTTTTTAAACTTACGAGTATGGTGAACTGTAATCGAAATGGTTTAAGTTGACATGACTATGGAATGGCGTGGTAAAAAAAGGAATTTAGAAGAAATCTTACCAACCTTAATTTATTGGCTGCACGCTACAAGTCTTGGTTAAAGCGATTGACTCGAACACTTTTTACAAGGTCAGCTTAGTTCCGGCGCATTGTCAGAAAGGGACAGGTGATGGATGACGAAGTGATGTATGTTACAGAATCGTGTATGGAAAATTGACGGAATATGTGGGTAAAAAGGAAATGCATATTTCGATATAATGCATAACATATCATATTTGTCCACTAAACAAGGCTCAAGTCACTTTCAAGCAACCTACGTTTCGATGCCAAATGTTTGTAACCAGTGTGATTACGAAATAAAAAAATCTCGTGCGGTACTATTTAACCGATGCTTAAGTCCTCCACAACACAGGTGAACTCCTAGCGTGGAGGACAATATACTATACCATTGTTTAACAAATATATTAAAGCATAAATAAAAAAAAAAAAAATAAAAATAAACCATAGTAATAATCAGAAGATTAATTATGTATCAGTAAGGTGATAATACTGTTAAAAAAAAAATTGAATAAATTTTTCAAATAAAAAAATCTTTGAATAAATTTTTTAAATAAAAAAATCTTTGAATAAACTATATTTCACAGAGTTTTTCAGGTCATACATGCTCTTACCCTAATCTCGTTGGCTTAATAGAATTTCCTACCTCTTCTATCTACGAGCACATACTGTCGTGTCATCAAAAAGTCGACTATGAATGTGTATTATCGTGCTGTTATAATTCTGTGCTGTGTCCACATGAAGTACAGGTGGGGCCTTAAAGAGTCAGCGATGTGTGAATGTGGTGCAATGCAGAGCACCGAATATGTGGCCAAAGAATGTCCGCTGCATTCAATCCCCATCGGGATTGGTCCACAGGGCGACGCCTGAGGCCCTAGACGGGCTCACAGATCTACACGTTCCCCTCTGACCCCTCCACCAAATGAAAGAAGAAGAATTAATGTGGTAAAATTCCATTTAAGGAAATCAAAGCATTTATATAATAATTATCTTCAACGGGAGGGCCTGCAGTCGTATTTTTCCCCTAAGAAGTTTTATTTGTAAAGCGAGTACAAATTTTTACAAAATGCCTCTTTTTGATTGATTCGCATCATTATTAAGCGTGAAATTTGTATATTAGTATGTGGATTAGACAATATTCATAAATTATGATCATAGTGTAACTATTTAATATTTTTAATGTAATTTGGGGTAAAGCTCTCGATTACGAATCCGGATGTCACGGGTTTAAATCCCGGCGTGCGCAAGTAACTTTTATTAATCAATTTATGTTGTTTCGCAATTAGTTCATAAAAAATAATACAGGAATATATTTGTTGAACGTTCTTAAGTGGAAGATACTTATCTTGATCCGACCCGGCAGACGCATCCGCAAATAAGACCTGGACAATCCTTACCCCATAAATCCATCTGATAAGTCACCAAACGTGAACTACTCGGGGTGAGCTATGGCAAAGGTGATGATTATCAAGTGAATGAGTTCCCGGGGAGGCGGTTCCCGGCTCCCAAATTACAAATTGAAAAAAAAAAATCATGAAACAATGCAAAGCTTTCAAATAAATACCACTCCTGGAAAAGCAAACTTTAAATATACAGAATGAATTTTTCCATCACATTTGATTTATTGCGAAAGTGGTGTAGCTACGAAAATTAATAAACTCCTGTCTCTTGATGTGCCTTATTTCCAAATTTATTTCTTCCGTGTCTCCGAAAGTCAAAAAGAACATTAATTTTAAAGTAAAAAGCTTCGGCGAAAGGTTAAGCACTTTTCTTTAAATGGTAAGCCTTCCTTTGAGACGGAGATTAAAACAATGCTGAAAGTTTAACAATAAAATACAACTTTTCCTTTCAAATTTAATTATGAACTATTAAGATTATAAAAAGCATCTTGGAGATTCGTGAAATTATTTATATTTACTTTGAAATCAATTGTACGTAAAGATTTTCACGATAAAAGTCAAAATGCTGTTTTAGAGAAGAATGCAATAAAAAAAATAATATTTAGAAATAGTCCAAGTAAATATTTTTCAACATTAAGTGAATTTTATATTTTAAATATTAAAAAAATAAGTTTTTGTTGTTCTTATCACGCACATTATTGAGTATAAAATAAATCTTTTATGTAGGTTAGATTATTGTCACTAAAAATAATCGCAAAAAATAACACAAGCACTTAACTTTTAAACCTAAATTAACCATAAAACCTAAAATAGCCTTTTAACCTAACCTAACCTTTTAAGCTAACCTAACATTTAAACCTAGCCTAACCTTTAAACTTAATCTAACCTTTAAACCCAACCTTACCTTTTAACCTAATATAACCTTTAAACCTACCCTAACCACAATAGCTTTACCTACTTTTTTTTAAGAACAAAAATCTGCCTAACTCAGTAAAACAAATTATCATCGAAAGAAAAAATAATGATGAATATCCGTAATATTATGTTAGTATGTGCAACAATACCCCTTAATATATTTACAAATTTGTACCTGACCAAAAAAAAGTTTGCGCATTGCTACCTCTAAGCAATAGGGTATATCTTAAAAAATACCTTTCTTAGATAATATATTATCAATAGCAAATTCTATCTATCAAAGCAATGGAATTTTATTTAAATTTTAATTGAAATGCAATGTGTGATGCACTATGTAGAAGTTAATTATTTTACATCGAACATACTCAAAAGCTATTTTTTAATAGATATCTCACTGTTGCTTTGGGGTAGCGACTAGGGCAGAAATTATTATTTAGCCACTAATGAAGATGATATAAAGTCAAATAATTCTATATCCCTTTTTACTATCCGTGTTCAAAATTGGCTATTGGAAAGGGGACGAGTTTTCTTTAAATGAGTTCCTAACACTGTTTAAAAAAAAGTTGCATAATTTAAATGTGACCGTAAATAGTTACATTTCTAGATAAGATACCACGATTAACTTGTGTTAAAGAAAAAAATAAAGATAAAATAATTTGGTACAATTTTGCATGTCTTACTTTTTATAATTTTTTAAAATATCTCTTTATCCCATCAGTTTGATCTGTATTTTTATTTCTAATATGATTTCTATAATAATATTTATTTTTTAAATTTTATTTTATGTTTATTGTCCCTTTTAACTTATGATTTGTTATTTTTTATTCAAGATATCATTTTGTTATTCTTGAATAAATCATGTACGACCACCATAATACGAGCATGAGCCTAGTATGATAGTTGAGAAAATCACAAAAATTGAAATATCTTAAAATTTATAAGATAAAAAAAAAAAAAATTCTCTTTCACATTTCTAAAACGCCCTATGAGACATTATTAATTCCTTTGTATTCAAGCTTGTATAATGACGGGTGAAATTTTTCTAGTTACCGTAGTCAAGTAACTCAGTCGTCTCGCTGTTTGCCATAAACGTAAGTTGATACGTCATAACGATTGTTGAACCTAAGTCAACATGGCCTACGTTGATACAAGGTTTACGGTTCAGTCGCTTAACTAAGAGGCCCTGTATTGGTGTTTAACCCAAACTTTACTTAACTGGCTGGCCCGGTTGCCTTACCCTGTTTGTTCATGTACTCCTGGTCACGTGTATTGCTTACTAACTACTTTTCGGAGCTTTTAATGATCGGTCTTAAATTGCTTAAATACTTAAATAATCCACTAAAAATCAAAAATCTGATTGTATGAAGCAGCAGTCACGACTGGCATTTAAATGTAAATGTTATTTGAATACTTTATTGAAACTTATAATCTTAATTATAAAGTAGCAATATGTTTGTGTGTTATCTGAAACAACAATATATTGATTTGTTGCTTCTTTTTGAGATAAAAGCTTTTAATTTTCCATAGGATTAAAAATAAGTGAAGTTGCGAAATTTTTTTGACAATGTATTTTATTCGCGTAATAAGAAATAAAACAAGACTGGCTGATTAAGAAGTAAAGTTATTATTTTTACATCAGTTTTTGTAATGTTTTTAGTAAGATTATATTTTTCAAACGAAAACTTTTCGCAGTAACGTTAGATCAGTTGCTAGTTATAAATGTAATTTTTTCTCTAAAGGGTGGTATATAAAAATTTTATCTTATCATATCGTTTTTACTTCATATTTGGACCTGGTTCACACAATTTATTAAGGAATCATTACGAAATTATATTAAATTAAAGTTGTAAAAGGCTCAAATTTCATATCCTACCCACCGGGACCCGTAATCAACCTGTAGGCGTCTAAGAATTATAAATTACAAACCAATTATTGTTTGTAACAAGTTTTCCTTAGGAATAATACAAAACAATAAATATTTAATAAGGGTTTCCACAAAGTTTCAAACCACCCTTCTCCTTACTCTTCTTCTTCATTTCCGGCGTCTAAAATCATAATTAAATCCAGAATAATTATTAAAGGAGTTTTGTAACAAAAGTCAAATATCATGATTTTAAATTAACCTTGTTACAAAGATAATACAGTATCAACCCGTTTGATGAGGATTAAATCTAGACGAAGGTTTAACTGAAAAATATCTAAGTGTAAATTTTGATCATAAATAATGAAAACCTTGCAAATCTTTATTGATCCTGATTGGCAAGACAAAATTTGTTCTAATAATATTTGATCGAATGATGAAATTACATTTACAATTTGGGAGGTGGTTTGGGGACCGCCGCCATGTAGCACTTTGATGATTTAGTAGGAGTGACCGGGTTCATCGGGTGAAGTGTGTCAGAATCAGAGATGTGCAAAATGGGTACCCAAAACCATTTGAAATGCAAAATGGAAATGGATCAAAACTTTTCCATTTGGAAATGCAAAATGGTTTTTAGAAAAGCATTTCAAATGCAAAATGCAAAATACCTATTTAAAAATGCAAAATGGTTTCTCAGGTTAAACAATCAAAATAATTATAGAATTTTTAAACAATTTTGTCATTTAATAATGGACATCAATGTAGAACAAACATATTACATGATGGTAAATCCAAAAACACCACGACTACGGATTATGAAACCACAAAAAAATTGCGCAGGACTAATGTTGCCAACGTAAAAACATAGAAACTGCCATCTAACATTTAATATTACAGCGTCATGGCCCCATGTTCAGTATTTTTTGTAATGGTATCACTCAATTGTCAGGGCTCCTCCACCAGGGAGCAACTTAACAAATGTAAATTATCTCTCATAGCGAGGTTGAGGACCGACTGATATTTGGGGCTTATGAAAAAAAGATGAGTGGAGATAATAGGAAGAATATTGCAAAAAAGCATTTCAAATGGAAAATGCATTGAAAAAAACATTTAAAATGCAAAATGCAAAAAGGTTTTTAGAAAAGCATTTAAAATGCAAAATGGAAAATATCCATTTTGCATTTTGCATTTCCATTTGAAATGGATTTATTTGAAATAAAGCACATCTCTGGTCAGAATACGCCTGCTCACAAGCTGCGTGGCGTACCAGATCGAAGGAGGTTGGTTTGGGGAGACCCTTTGTCCTCTCTCACTGGTCTCTCGACACGTTGCCTTGCGACGTAGTGGGAGGGATATATTTATACGTCACTTCGGGGTACACTGACTCTTAGATTCACTTCTTATTATTAACTTCCTCGCGTTAATTTTCTTAAAAGACCCATCCACACAGCATCACCAAAGATGACATAACACAAGGCACTGAGGGAAATTATTTTTCTCAGGGCCTCCTGTGTAGGGTTGATGTAAAAAACATTTTAAAAACGTTTATTTCACAAAAAGACTGACTGTTCTGCGTTATCCAAGATAACCATATCGGCATTCAATTGGGCTACTTTATGAGGTGGGTTAGAGAAGTAATATAAGAAAGGGATGAATGAAAGGGTTCCCATACCCATAGGGTTTGGGTACCACCACCCCGAAAACCATTAATTGGATAAACAACACATCTGCCATAGATCAACCCGAGCGGTTCACTACGTTTGGTGACTTATCAGGGGTACCCGGGTTCGTGGGGTGAGGATTGTCTAGGTCTTGGTGACGGGTGCGTCTACCCACCTACTGTGTGGTGGGCTGGATTTGGAGAGACTGTTTGAGGGAAACCTTTTTACCTCTCCAGCAGGACTCTCTTGACCCATCATCTCCTTGCACCGCAGTGGGAGTGATGAACCCACCCACACCTCGTAACCTTTTAATTTTCAGATCTTACTCTCCTTCCTTTCTTTAAAATACCCTCATGATGACATACCTATGACACTGAGCAAAATAATTTTCCTAAGAGATTCCTGCGTGGGATGAATGAGAAATTATTTAATGTAGGTAAGAGTGTCGTTTTAGTATTAAGTATTGCTAATGGTGTGCTAAATTTACAATCTTTAAATGATTCGATTTACCGGTAGAAAGAATTTATCAATAAACATTTCAAAAATACCACTCTACTTGCAATATATTATGCTTGTGCGGTATATTTTTATCTTCAGAAGATAATCCAAAGAAATCACTCGACTTGCAATATATTATGCTTGTGTGGTATAGTACTCATCTCTAGAAGATTATTTAATGAAACCACTCGACTTGCAATATATTATTGATTGTGCGGTATAGTTTTCATTTCCAGAAGATAATTCAAAGAAACCACTCGACTTGCATTATACTATGCTTGTGTGGTATAGTACTCATCTCTAGAAGATAATTCAAAGAAACCACTCGACTTGCAATATATTATTGCTGGTGTGGTATAGTTTTCATCTCGAGAAGATAATTCAAAGAAACCACTCGACTTGCAATATATTATGCTTGTGTGGTATAGTACTCATCTCTAGAAGATAATTCAAAGAAACCACCCAACTTGCATTATACTATGCTTGTGTGGTATAGTACTCAACTCTAGAAGATAATTCAAAGAAACCACTCGACTTGCATTATATATTATTGCTGGTGTGGTATAGTTTTCATCTCCAGAAGATAATTCAAAGAAACCACTCGACTTGCAATATATTATGCTTGTGCCGTATAGTTTTCGTCTCCAGAAGGTTTAAATTTATTCATCCCAAAGTGAATATGAATAATACACAATTTGCATAGAATTTTGATAAAGCTTCATTTCCATCAGATATTAATTAACATGACCCCCCATTGTCAAGTGATAACTTGAAACAATCGTGTATGCCAGGACCTCTTATCTTAAGGGTTGATCTCGGTGCCTACTGCGTGTGTGTGGGAGTGTGGGTGCGGGGTGTATCGGGACATTGGTGGAAGTGCAATTAACAAGGGATGTTTCCCTTTAACCCTTAGCTGTAATTCTATAAGTAATTATGGAATATGTTAAAAGGTACCGAGAGGTACATAGACTCTAGTATTTCGAATTTGGGTTTCAATTTATCTACGCCTGAGTTGGTTTTAGTATACGCCCGTATTCTACAGGATGTATTTTACAGAATTTTTTTTTTCATAGAAGAATTTTCCATACGTACAATTCAATTATTTTATGTAAAAACTACACTAACGTTGAAATTTAGAAAAAAGTTGTACGTCTTTTTTAAATTAATTTATTTGAATTTCACATTATGTTTTTGTGAATGAATGTAAGTAAATCGAGCTGAACCTCAGCAGAGAGTCTCGTCATCGATAATAACGTATTCTAACAACCAAGCACACACACGTGGACATATATACATTTTTCTGAAATCGGATGACTTTAGGGCAGTTAATATACGATGTAAATGTCGGTCTTATTCAATCGGGATTTGGTTCAGTTGGTGGAGTTGTTAACTGCATTTTCTGGGTAGGAAGCTTGAATCTAAGTCAACTTTTTTTTTAAGTTTTAAAAAACATTTAAAAATAGATGTATTACAGTTAAAATAGATGTATTACAGTTAAAATAGATGTATTACATTTGAAAATAGATTTATTACAGTAGAAAAAACTTTGTTCTTTACGGGTTGATTTATCTACCTGTACTATCATATTGAATAATCTCCAGAAGATAGTGCACTTTACCCCCGCAAACTTTGTCTAAACAAAAAATATTATTTGATCGTAAAAATGAACGATTGGCACTATTAAAGGTGGCTGAATTGAAGGTTTACATATGATATTTTAAGATACATGAAATAAAAATATCAGAATATATTTTTAGTCCTCACTAAGATATTCTGTGAATCATATATAGTCTCTCAATTATTAATTCATAATGAAATGTCGTAAAAAAAATATAATTCTAAATAAAAAAAAATTGTACCGTCTGATTAATAACTTACCTTTAGAATAATGTTTTTACCAAGAAGATAACAAGGCTATAATAATTGTTCCTATCATAATATTTTGTTGTTTTTAAGAACTTAAGAAAAATTTGTTACTTAAAATTTTTAAATCGAGAATTTTTCGGAAATCTGTAGATGTCAAGAAAAAACTATTTTGTAGCAATTTGAATAAAAACATATCTGATGCTAAATATAAAAATAATAATTTAAAATATTTATAATAATAATTTTTATTCCAGGATGTGGGGAGGTTAGTGCAATCCCACACGTCATATTTTTTGTACAGTGTGAAATTGAAAAAATATATGACGAATAATAAATTAACAACTTTGCCATACTAATATATGTATTTTTTTTTCAAATTACTTCAAGCACTTTTTGTGGATGTACCAGAACCAGCAGATATGTAATTTCGCGTATTTCGCAGCATTATAAATATTCTTAACTTACTTAGTAGCATTTGGTTAAAAGAGTGAGTACTCAAGAAATGTATCTCCACATCGACATTATGAAGTACATTTTGGTTTTTTCGGTTTCATCATAATTTCGACTTTTGTTTCTACTTATAACGATCATATGAGAAATGCAATTTTATTCTAATTATTAGGTATATAAGTTGAAGAATTAATTATTAGGTGTATAAGTTGATGAATTAATTAATAGGTATATAAGTTGACGAAATAATTATTGGGTATATAAGTTGATGAATTAATTATTAGGTATATTAGTTACCCACCCACTGCAATAGATAAAGAAATTAATGATGACGAAAAATACTTGTTTGATATTTTTCTATACTTTGTGACATTTTTTTTTATTATTTTTTTTTTATAGTGAATACCTCACAAGAGTCCCAACTGCTCCCGTCTGGAGCCAGTGAGACTATGGCATCCCCAATTGGGGGATGTTGTGATGCTGAAGGTAAGTGGGGAAGGGAAAGAGGAAGGTGGGGAAGTACCTGGCTATTCAGATCTAGTCACTAAACACGGCTAAAGCCATTTGGAGCAACGTTTCAATTCTGAATGGTGGTCTTACACCAGGGCGATACTGGTAGTATCTTCCACTCTGGAACGTGCCGCAAATATACTATATATTATTTTAATTAATTAATTGTGAAATAACACAAATTAATCAAATAAAATTTATTTGCGCACGCCGGGTTCGAACCCGCGACCTTCGGAATGGCAGTCCAATGCGTTACCACTGGACTATGCCGGCCGACATGAATTTAATGTAACATTTTATTAAATAATCTATTTGTTCTCTAAAATAAAGTACCGGCAATTCTAATTGGCATCCATTCTGAATTCTGCCCAATTAATAATACAAAAGTAACATTAAAGACCCATTTTTTTCTACTAACCGTAATTAAATGAGTAATTATTTTGGATCAGTTCAAACACAATTAAATTCTAATGTCTGATTGCCGGCCTGAAATTACCCTGGAGTACCTGGGTAGGTACTTCCTTCAGAGAAGTACGTAATTAGGCAAAGAGGAACTGCTCCTAATGTATTAACAAACACTAGAGAATTCCAAGGGTGTGGATTATACTACGTGATACGGAATCATCTTAACGTTGTATGCACGTGTTGACACGTGAAAGCATTTACTAGATTGCTTGCAATCTACTAAATGAGGATTACTCAAGTGGAATGAGGCTTTATATATATACCTACTTCGCCTTAACGTGGCTTTATTCAGTAGACCAACCGGCGAACTTCAACTTAAATGCAAACCTTCTATGAAAATAAAAATGTTCTTTATTTTTATTTTTTTTTTTCGGAATAACTTTATTGAGTAAAACCTCAAATTGTAATATTTAAATATTGAAGACAATATTAGTGATTTCCAAACGAAAATCTGAAACAGAAAAATCAGAAAAGGAAACGGTCACATCTGGTACAATTTGAGGTTTTACTCAATAAAGTTATTCCGAAAAATAAATATTCATTCTAGACTTGCAGAAAAGTCTACAGAAATCGCAATTTAAAATAAAAAAATAAGATAGGTTTATCTAAAAGACGCTGTCTGGATTGCATTTAGTTCGGGTTGAATCTTGCGATCATACATAAAGATAGTTGCCAATAAAAATGTGCGGTGGAAAAAAAAAATATGAAGACAATGTTAGTAGTTTTTATTCGAAGTATGATACAGTTAAAAGTGACCGAGGGGAATAGGGTCCCATTAGCGCAGTTGGTAGAGCACTGTCCCGGAAAGACAAGGGTCCTGGGTTCGTGTCCCAGATGTGACCGTTTCCTTTTCTGATTTTTCTGTTTCAGATTTTCGTTTAGAAATCACTAATATTGTCTTCAATATTTAATAAAAATGTTCGTTTGTTCAAAATATTAAATCTCCGAAAGTTCTTTACGGTACATTCGAATAAACGTATGTGTTTAAATAGATATCACCTGTAACAGGTAAAAACATGCTTTTTTGAAAAACAGTGTAATCTGTTAAACATGCTTATATATATATTTTTTTTTTGTATTTATAAAATGTTCATAAACACACTTTGAAAAGAAAAAAAAAACACGCGCTTTCTAGGTACTAATCTTCATTGTTCTCAGTTTTAGCGGCCTTCTCATTAGCGACCTAATTTATGTAAACGTGAAATGATCTCTCAGATTATAGTGATTTGTTTTTGGGGTATTATGCCGTGTTGCGCTACCTCGTTCTTTAGCCAACGTTTTGGACAGCATTGCAGTGTCCATCATCAGGGCAGATGTACTATAATACTTTTGGCCGTGAAAATCATAAATCATACCATAATCTCTCAGATTTAATCGAAGGTCTAAAAAGTTATCAATCGCCAACAAATCGAAATCATATCTCGGCTATCTTAACTTGAATAAATTTTTCTATTAATTTCATTGTTTTATTATCTAAATATTACATTCACTAAATATTTATTGAACGTGAACATTTCACGGCTATAAGTAAAGGCGACATACAACTGTAATAACGGGGGTTTGCACGAGGCTCACATTTTATAACTATAATAGCCTAATATCAGACCGATATATACGGTACATACGTGTTAGTAATTTATATTTAAAATTAATAAAAACAGTACTTGACATATAATTAAAAAATATAATGAAAAAATTAAATATTAATAATGAATTAAATTAAATATTAATAATTCATTAAATTAAATATTATTTATTAATTAAATTAAATATTAATAAATTATTAAATTAAATGTTAATAAATTATTGAATTAAATATTAATAAATAATTAAATTTAAATATATATTAATGATTAATTGAATTAAATTATATATTTATAATTAATTTATTTAAATTATATTGAATTATTAAATTAAATTAATAAATCCAGCCGAAAGATCAATTTTCTAGGCCTAGTAGGCCACGGTAGCCATATTTGTCGCATATTTTTGTACACGCTTTCTTCACTTACCTAAGTAATTAAGATTCCGACTAAATTTAAGGATTTTGTGTCGTTGAGTGATATTTAAGGAATACAAATAAAAAATTAAAAACGGAAACTGGTAGATAAATGCATTCATGTTAGGTTAACCGATGTGCATTTTAAATTTTTTTGCAATCAATACCCTGTGTCCGTACCCTGTTATGAGGGTCCGTAATAAAAAAAAATATCACGACGTGGTGAAATTTCTGAGAATTTATCTGTTGTCTGTTTAAAAAGTATTACTTAATAAAACCATATTGGATTGGAATGTCTTCCCGAATAAGAAAATAACGTCGAATAATTCGTGCAATATTGTTGAAGACGAGATTTTTTATTATCTAGGATATTTCAATTTCGAACAGCAAACACTTTTATTACAATATAAATGTACGGGAACAGACTTTGGGATTCATTTTTATACTAACCAAGGCATCAACAGAGAAAGACATGTAGGCTGGTATTCCCTCACCCCTTTGTAAAACAATCTTACTAAAAATGTATTTACTACTCAACCGACAGCTAATATAAAGAAGGGTTTTTTCACAGACTTTGAACAATTCATATTGTTCTGTTAGAGTTCTATTCAAGTTCTGTTATAAACATAAAAAATATATTAAAAATATGTAGAAGTATTGTTATAAATTGTAGGTCGATATTATTTTCTAGCTAGGCAGATTGTCCGTTCTAAGGAACCTAATGCTGTTAAAATTGCTAAAAATTTATTCTGTAAAATTAATTTTGTTTTTTTTTGTTTGTTTTTTAAAGTTTTTTTTATCAAAATTGAAAATTAGGTATTTAATAAATGAGCCATTAATAGGTAACCATGTAAAATTTTAAGTGACATATTTATTAGTTTTTCAGACTCCACCCTCCCCAATCCAATCAACCATTTAGTTATTATTGAACCGATGAAGGCCATTTTGCATGTTTTAATATTTAATTCTTGGGGGATTTTATTATATAATTTCGGTCCCAGATATGTACACGACTTTTAATACTTCGTGTTGTTCCCTTGGACCACGAGATCCTTTTGTGTGTGACTTCTTGTAATACATTTATTATCTATTTTATCAAGATTTTCTAGATTTTTGTGCACCTGAATAATAACCTTTTTTATGCAATTTGACGAACATCAAGAACATTAAATTTTATGTAGAGCTGATCGCTAGAGTACTTTTAGGGTTTACTCAAAATCTAAAATTGTTCTACCTGACGCTCCTTAACCAATGCAACCATACGTTAAGATGGGGTTTGCACAATCCGAAATATATTTTTCTTAGATCTTGTAGTTTAATTATATTTTTTAATAAGAATATGTGTATCAATTTTCGTACCCTTATTGAGTTTTCGATGTGATATTTCCACTTAAGATTATAGAACAGAACTTGAATATATCTTTCACGGAACTTTAATTTCTACTCTCAAATTTAATGAATTGTTCAAATTTTAAAAAATTTTGATACAACCCGTTCTTAATATATTAATAACATAGTAATTAATGTAGTCTTTTGAAAGAACCACATTTCACTTCACAAAATACATCAAATTCTCTTACGCTTCGCGTGCCTGAAATGCGTGTTGTTACCATGGCTGTCAACGAGAGAGCCAAACTAAATATTGTTTCTGGCATTAGAACGTCAGTTTGGGATGATGAATCGACGTTATGTCATTCTCTTTAAGGCTGCCAAACACTTAATTCATCATATACCTAAAGACGATTAAACAGAGAATTATAATTATTATAGGCACTCTTGCCTATGCTATTTCTAATTACACATTATACCAGTAATTTAGCTTCAAAGAAATACTTTATTTAAAGCATAGTAGCTACATTAAACATAATTGGAATAGGTAACTACCACTTTTGTTTGGCAATAACAAAGTGTTTTTGTTGTTGTTGAGTCGTATTGCTTTTCCTCGTCATTATGTCAATATTTCTAAAAGCCATGGAGTATATAAAATCAAAGCAGTTGCTTTATTATTACTCCAGAGTTATGTGTTGGTAGAAGTATCAGTAATACCGTGTAATCATCAATTCTTGTATTGAAGTGATGAGACCGGTCGCGTCTTGACAATTCCATCCAGAAATGTAAAGATCTTACATAATAGGTAAATAAAATACGTTTTTATGAAAAACAACTTTTTCTGGAAAAGGAAAATGTTGGTATTTGCTCTGAGTATGGAACTCGATCAGTCTAACGGCTAGCGGAACGTCCCACAGTGGGCTGAAAATCGCCTTTCATAGACATAGAGACTTGAATTTTCAAGGGTATTTTTTTTTGGCTAGAAATGGATTCTGCTGATCATTACTATGCTATAAAATTTCGTATGAAGCAATTGCGTGTACAAATGAAGGAGTTATCATTTTTTTAAGAAAAAATTGTATGGCACTGACATTAAAAATGAGGCTATCTCTGGAATCATAAGGTTGGCCATTCTATCCTTACGCACAGATATACTACTATTTATTTGTATTTTTTTTGACATACTTCGTATTGTGGCGCAACTTGAATTTTTTTTTTTAAATCATCAAAGTTGAAAAAAAAGCTTTTTTATGTTGATGATTCATTTGATTTCACTGTGCGTCCTGCCCACCGGGCTATCGACTGCTTTCAAATCAAAGATTATTGTATATTATTATGAAAAAACTAGAGAAATCAATTATTCAGAGCCAGCGGGACTATAACACTATCGACAGGGGAGTATTTGTAGATAGAAATGTGGAAAGGCGTGGGAAAGGGGAATTTTTTGTATCTGATTATTTTTGTATCTATCTGGCTTTGCATATCTCATACCATTAAAAAAAAACACTTTTCAATTCTGAATGGTGATTTTCCACCGGGCGTTCTAAAAGGTAACTACCGCTTTAGAACGGAGCGCAAATATTACGCATTTACAAACGATAAATTTTTATTCGAATTTCATTAGGTTATGAACCCGCGACCTATTGGCAGAGGTCGCGCTGAATATTAGTCCGTCGCGTCGTGTCTGTTAATGCAAATTGGCTGGTAATAAATTTCAATTACCTCTATAATTAAGTGGGTTATTCGATAGGTTTCAGACCTTCCCAGTATTTTAGTATGAAACGGGCGGAATCCGAGAATTTTCCAGCTTTCGTTGATTCTTGGTACCCTGACATTGAAAGGTATTTCGGAGGAGCGACTGATGTAACCCACGTTTCAGGAATGCCTATATTGCCCGTAATTCCCATACCCGAAACTCCCACTTTATTCGTGAATAAACCAAATATTAATTCAGTTGACTTTGGAGGTGTTGTTTAGCAATAATAAAGGTGTTTGTTGTTTTTTGTTGTTGTTGAGCCGTGTTGCTTTTCCTCATCGTTATGTCAATATTTGGAAATGCCATGGAGTATTTAACATCAAAACAGTTGCTTGATTACTCCAGAGTTGATGTGTTGATTGAAGTATCAGTAATCCCGTGAGTCGTAAACTTCTTGAGTCAGCGTTTTATAGTGTCATGAAGTGTTCATTATCACCTGAAGAAAGATTAACTATCTTACTTTTAACCACAGTGTAAATATTAAGCTGGTAGTAAGGCTGGTTTAACTATACCAACGCTGAACCGATGCATAGCAATGTAAGACTTTCAACCACGTAACCGTTGCAGACATTTCGCGGTTCGGTTCAGATGAGTATGCGGCTTAGGACGGTAAGAATTTTGGAAAACTTGAGTATAAATGATGATATATATTTTTACGTGAAGGGATTACTCATTGATGAATATATTATGTGCCTTAGATAATTGATGGTTTCTTCTTATCAGTTAAGTAATAATCATCGATAGGTCCGTATTCAATGTAACCTAAATTCTAACTAAAAAGCATACATTTTTATGATTTATCAAATATTAAGAATTAACTACTCAAAATGTATTGCTTAAGACCGTGCATTTTGAATTTCTACCCGACATATAATAATATACTTCTCTTGGACACTTTATCTGTATAAGCTCTTAACAAATATATGCTTTTTTTACATTATTTTATTTATTAGCCGAGTTAACAAAGTAATTAAATGAAATCTACTGTACTCCATTATTATAAAACTACAAAAATTATTTAAGATGTTACACGTATGAAAACAATCACAGTGTTTCTTTAAATGCCACTTTGTTCTAATTGATCAATTTTAATATGTCTAGCTTTTACGTCTTTTAATTAAAATGGGTTTTTTATATTAGCGCGCTCCCTCTAACATTCATACTTCCAGAACTACTCCCTTCGAACCATCTTCAGTAATCTTCGTCTTCTTTTTGAACGCTTACTGAGTACCCTTAAAAGAATCATATAACATTCTTCACTCCAAGATTTGAATGGTTCCGTCCAAACGAAGTCAACACAACTTGCTGAGCCGCTACCAACTGGCAAAAGGGCAAAATAAAGTGTACGTGCTTCCCATCAAAGTTTAATAATTTTAAAACTTACTTGATAACTCTCACAGAGTAGCGAGTTGTGGGCGGAACCAATGATAGTTCAATTTATAAGTAATAAGGTATTTTTTAAAGTCAACGTATTAAGCCCTAAGTTATTTTATGTAAGGCGATGCACTACGTCGTGTAATATTTTGAATCCAGACGCTATCAATAACACACCTGTTTTGATTTATGCAAGAAAAAAACATGGCCAAAAAGTGCATTTTATTTTTTTTTTGGATGTTCAGGCACAAATATTTAAATGTTTTTCGATAAATAACTTAATTTGCCACATTATACAATAAAACCATAACCGAAAATGGGTTTGTAAGTAGGAGATATTGACTTTAAAGCAGTTTTCATAGGCTTTATACATTATTTTTTTCTGGGCTTATAAAAAAACTTATCTAAAAAATACTCGATTATTCTCAAGGCCAGAATGTATTCTACTCGCAGTATTTAATTAAAGCATCTGAAACATTTCTAGACGACAAAATTTTCAAACTAAGAACACATGATTTTGCATTACTACGTATTGCATCACCTTGGTATTTTCGTTTTTAAGTTTCACAGAGAAAAATGAGTAGGTATGGCTCATTTATTGAAATTCTTTAAAAACATGATGTCAATTTATTTCCTGATAAAATATTAATGCATTCCGAATATATCGTAAAATGTTTTCATGCAGGTATTCTTTTCCTGATAAATATAATGAAGAAATGCGACAATATCAGTATTTTTCCTCATAACACTTCTCGCGTTTTACTGATACTTTGTTAGGAAATCTATTCATTAATTCGTTAAAGGCCTAAAGTCCCGTTTTTAACAGGAATCTGAATAATTGATTTGGATTAACAGAATTTAGAGTCTATATCGAAAATCATGTTTTTAGTAAATTGTGTCCATAAAAGATTTATTTCAAGAAAGTCTGTTTATAAGTAGGTGCTATTGTAGACTTGATATCTTTTGTCTTTTAAATTTAAGAATCTTAATCTTTTAAATTTAGAATACGAATCTTAATCCTTTAAAAGCCCTCGAAATCTGTAAACAATGTCCCAGTTTCCGTATTTTCAACGTTTCATTAATTATAATATGACTTCACCCGCCATAACAAAGGGACTTCCCTAGCATGGCGGGGGAAATAATACACAGAATTTATTTATTGTTATTAAGTTTAATTTGTAGAACTCCATAAAAAAATAAAATAAAACTTATAAATATATTTTCATATAGTTAATTTGAGTTTCAAGTTATGTTTAAAAAAAATTATTGCCCTCCGCGTGATTTAATACACAAATTGCGTTATGAAAATTAGTAGGAACTCGTAAAAATTTATAGTTTTTTTTCAAAGCCTATTAAAGTATTTTAAAAGATATCCGAGTTATAAATATAACAAATTAAAATAAATCATCATCGAAGAAGAAGATAATACCAATAAATCCAAGCAAAACATGAAATAGAACATGAAACGGGAACAAATCGTTACCTTTTTATTGTTTCTTGTTCTTTTCTTCTGTTTAAACGAAGACAAACCTTACCGGGTTATGAATAACATGAACATATTATAAAATCTCCTTGTTCTTCAGTAAGCGGAAAATACTGCTTGTGTCGTGATGGAGGACTTTGCCAGCTGAAGAATTAAACTCACGACGCCTTGGGTGAGATCTAGACGCGAAACCAACTCGGTTACTGATCAATATTCTTATTCATGTTTCGTTTGGATTTATTAGTTTTATCTTCCTAAATATATCAATGTAGGTATATATATCTACATTGATGGGTACAACCTTCAAAAGTTATTAAACAATAATGTTTTTTTGTACTTATTTGAATTTGTGATTAAAAACAGAGGACTTCTCTTTGTAGGCAGTTTCTTTCCATCTACGTTTAATAAATGTATTTTTAGAAAGAAGTAATTATTTTTATAGTCAAAGCCCATAAAGCCTACCTTTTTTCATTCTGTATATATCGCTGTGTCCTTTTCCGTTGATGATTAAAACGTGAGAGTCATGCGCGGGAGCAACTCCCCTGTAATTAAACACCAGCTTAGCTCCGAAAGTACGTAGGCTGTGAAGCTTTTGTGGTTCCGTGCCGGGCTCCAACTTGTAAACTAGCGATTCCTGCTGAAAAAACATAACGTAACTATGCACAACAGTATAAAACTTATTTTTTAAACGATCGAGAGTTAAATGTCAAAAAAATTTATCTACAACAACAAAATAATCGAGGGCTTAAAGTCAAACAACGATATCTAAAGAAAAACGTGCCAATAGTAATAATTATTGATTAGTCTTTTTGTCGATAGCGTAGTTTGAATTTGAGTCTTCGATTTTTTGGTATATTTTTTATAGATAACGTCTATATATAGATATTTGATTAAAATTCTTTGCATATCTTTTGTACGTAAGGTTGTTTGACATTAAGCCCGCGATACGTAGAGTTTAAAAAATTTATATTTACCAAGTTTTTCTTTTATGTATCCAAAATTTTTATTTTTAAACTCATAAAAAGAAATTCTTCTAAGAATTATTTGGTCTGTACGAATTATCAAACTGTGGTGAAGCTACATACAGACTATATATATATTTTTTCCGAATAGTATTTTATTACGAAACCAAATAAATTCTTTTATTACCTATGCCAATAATTCAATCACATACGAGTTGAGATTCTAAACGAAAAAAAAAAAAAATTTTTTTACTAGGACTTTTAAAACCTAAAGTGTCTAAAACTAAGTAAGTCAAAACAAATATTCAAGGTAATGTTTAGGTTATTAAATAAGTTTAACAATAAGGGAAGTAAGTAAGCAATAAACTGAGTTCTACGAATTAAACACAATTTCATGAACGATTTGTCTATTATTAATTTTTCGGTCGATTTGTGAATGGTCAATTGATTAACTATTGATAATTACTTCCGCTTTATTAGAACTTATTTTTAAATAGTATAAAGAAATATGTTTTTTACATAGTTCTGAATTTTTATTTTAATAATATGTTATCTAGTTTAATAATTGGTTAACTATAAAAAACTCACCATTCTGATAAACTTTGAATGGTTGGCATTGTTATAATCTACGGTATTACTTTTATCTACATTATCCAACGAAAAAATCAAAGTAATACAAGATTTTGACAAGACTTTGAATCTTAGAATTACTGGGAGTATGTATGTAAGAAACAGATAGTCCTCAACATGTAAATCAAGTGAAGATTGTTGTCTTTTTTCTGCAAATATACTCACCTTATGATGTGATCGAAGTAAAAAGGGGTATTCGTTAAATGGGTTTGTAAAAATATTTCTATACAAAATAGTTAATAGTAATGATTTTGAAATATCTCGCTTCGTTTATTAAATTTAAAACTGTAGACAAACAAAACGATGCATTCCTAGACTGTCGAAAAAGCAGATATATTATAAATTCTAACTGTAGGAACAATTAAATATCAAATAACTGCATGATGCTTTACAGTAGTAAATTAAATAAATGAAATTTTCTTACACCACGCTTAGCTACGAGTAATAAATAACAGCTTAAACAGGCTTCTCAATAAAACCTATTGCAAATGTCAAATGGTACGTGGTTTTAAATAAACTTGAGATAAGAGAACATTTTTTTAATAAAACTGTATGCTTATTCCTCTTATCAATTCAATACAATCTATTAATTTATGTCATAACAACTGTCTCACCTGTTTTTTTCCAAATGGGTTCTGTATGATATTCATAATAAAATATCCCTCTTCTTTGATGACAGATAAACCAACAGCCCCGTTTGTCTTCAGTGAATATTTTTCATCGAAATATTTTTGTTTCCATTGATAAACTCTGAAAATAAATAAATATACGAATTAAGTTAATAATATTGTGGGGAAATTAAATTTAAAAAAACTGTAATGTTGTCTAATCACCAACATTGCGGTGTGGTTGTTCATGATGTATTGAATCAATATTATTACGTGAAACGCATTTTTACATATTATTAATTTTTTTTTATTCAAATACAATAATTTCTTTACAAGTATTAATATCACGAAATATTAACTTGTAAATTCACGTGGATACTAACAGATGTGGTCCACGGTATGTAATTCATTAAAATTTATAAAGAACAACCTAGTACTATCATTATCCAATAAATGGGGAAATCACCGATTTTTAATTTGGGAGACGGGTGTGGCTACCGCAGCCCCGGGAACCATTCATTGGATACCCAATACCTCTGACAAGACATCCTTGCGGATGTATCAACCCATCAACTGCGTAGCGGGTCGGATCGGGAGAAGCCGGTTGAGTGATTCTTTGACCTCTCCATCCAAAGTCTTTTGCAACGCAGTGAAAGGGATGACTCATATATCCATCACTCCTGAACACATTGACTCTCGGGTTCCTACCCACCCCTCATACCCTTTTTTCCCAGAACTTCCTTTCCTTCCTTTCTTAAAAATACCCTACACACATCATCACCAAAGATTACATAGGAACTGAGAGATTTTTTTTACACCATGTCCACACAGGAGGCCATGAGAAAAACAATTTATCTCAGGGTCTTTGTCATCTTCGGAGATCCTGTGTAGAGACTATTTATAGGGAAAGGAAAGAAAGAAAGTTCTGGGAAGGAAAAAGGTTTAACGGGAGGGTAGGAGTCTGGGGGTCAATGTGTCCGGGAGAGACGGACGAATGAATCCATCCCTCCCACTGCAGTGCAAGACGATGGGTCGAGAGTTTGGCTGGAGAAGTTAAAAAGTATCCCTTTACCATTCTATCCCGATCCAGCCTGCCATGAAATGGGTGGTCAAACGCATCCGCCACCAAGACCTAGACAAACCTAACTCCATGAACCCGGACACCTTTGTTGTAGTCACCAAACGTAGCGAACCACTTGGGTGACCTACGGCATTCTCTTCTTAAAGGCTTCCTGGGTTAATGTGAAAGCGAGAGAAAAATATGAAATATTTGAAACAGAAACTTCAACTTGTGTGATCTTACATTGAATTAACCGTCAATCCCTTTTTGCGACGGTACAATACAACAAGGTACAGATCATTCCTGTGGTGGAGAAACTCTGCTTTTACCAGCTTGTTCCCATCGCTGGAGATCTTTTGTCTTCTACGTGAATTTTTCCACCTTGTACTTGCGTCAGAGTAATCCAGTGGCAGAGAAAAGAGTTGCCCATACTCGCGATGAGCTAATAAGACTAAAGTTTCATTCATGTATGTGGTGCTCTGGAAATAAAAGGAATCACACCTTAGTCACAATATTACAAAATAACCTAAACAATAAAAAAAATCCAAACCATATGCGGGAATAGGGATTTTCTACCGAACCAAATAATGGTTTTTGTTTACATAACAATTTTTTGCACAAATTCTAATTTATTCATGTCAGTCGGTGTTGCTACAGTAAATGTATATTACATACGTTCTAGTATTTATATTTTCAACACACCTCGTATTTTTTTCTGTTTATTATAATATCATCGTCCTTTCGAGATCGTTCCACGTAGATTGTTTATTCTAAATATATTGGTATAAGTAACATTTATCATCATTTTTTTTAAACGTGTTTTAAACATCGAAGCCAAGTAAAAACGTTAGGTGTTCAATACTGACTCCAGGGCAAATGAATAACATTTTTATACATTTTTTTTCATTGTTTGCTCAGTAACATAACCTCAACTTTACTGTAGTAGATACATTCTCTTTTACTCCATTATAAAACGATTGAAATAGTCAACTTATTTATCTAACGATAAAAAAGCTTTGTTTGAACACCATTTTAATGAGAATATAAAATATATATTTACATTTTATCCTGAACATTCCCCAGGGCTGTATATATATATATATATACAGACTAAAATCAATACATCACTTGAATTACAGTACGTTAAATAACATTCCCAACTTGAATTACAGTAAATGAAATTAAATACCTAACTTGAATTATAGTACATTAATTTAAATACCTACCTAGAATTACAGAAAATTAAATAGTATTCCTTACTTGAATTACAGTAAATTAAGTAACGTATCTAATTTGAATTAGGTACGGAAAATTGTGTAAAATACCTAATTTGAATTAGAGTAAATTAAATAAAACTTGAATGACAGTAAATTAAAGAGTATTCCTAATTTGAATCACAGTAAATAAAGTAAATAAAATAAAATGCCTCACTTAATTTTCTGTAAATTAAGTACGGAAACATAATAATACGGTAAGATCAACTTTGAAGGAAAGGATAAGAGAGAGAGAGAGAGAGAGAGAGAGAGAGAGTGAGTAAGACGGGGGGAGGTGGTGGGGGGATCAACGACATCAAATCTATTCATGTCTGTCGATTTTCCCAATTTACGATCACAACATTATATAAAAAAATACATCTTAATACCTAAAGCCACCTTACTAAAAATAAATATATTTAATTATTCAAACAACAACACTAATTAATATATTTCGTAGTTCTCCAGAATAACTTATGGGACTGTAACAATACTGGAAAGCAAATTTTGAATCAAAATCTACGAAAAACTAACAAAATTTTCGAAGAAATATAATCATGACACTACACAAAAATAATAATTATAATTATTTACAAAATTTGAGTTCAGTAAAAGTTCAAACAAGTTTTAATACAACTGGAACACATGACAACAATTACTTTGGCGCCATATTCATTTCCCCCGTATTGCCAAAAAGAAGAAATAGTTTTTATATGATATTGAGTAAATTATGTAGGTACTCAGTTCAGAAAGCAGACTGCTAACAGCATAGTTTAGAATCTTCAAAAATGCGTATATTTCTTCTGTGGTGACAAGTGATTCGCGTTAAAAACATAATACATTACATTAAATTCAGTATTATTCAGAGGATTTCCAATATAAATTGATTTGCATCAAATTGTAATATTCACTTGTTTACCAAAACACCTAATTTATTCATGTCAGCGGGCCTTGCCATTTGCAATAATACTACCCAAAGCTTCGGGAGTTTCGGAATCCTTTATGATATTAATGTGGTTCCTGTCGACCTTAAAACACTCACAAACTGATTGAAATGTTGTGCAGATATTCGTTTAGTCTGATTGGGAAATGATGTTTATATGAACATAGTACCAATCAAATTGCTTATTGTTTATAAACCGTTAAGTACCAAGACCATTTAAAACGAGCAAATAAATTTCAGATTCTATAAATTCTAGTATATAGTTAGATTTCCACAAAACATTAGCTTTATATTACTTATGTTGCTTTGATATCAAACGGGTACGTAAAGTATTTGCTTTCAAATTGTTGTAATAATAATAATCAGTTGAAAATCCACAATACCTTTCATGGAAAAAAAATTGTTTTACAAAATTATTCAATAATTCTTACACAGGGTTGAAAATTGATCATCTGATTTTTTTTTATTTGCGAGTAGTTTAGTTACTATATACATTTGAAAAATGTTTTGTCTGTCTAACTACGAGAAAATTCCGTTTTAGAACAGGGACAATTTAAAAAAAAAACAACATACATATTTTATATAATATAAAGAAAAGAAAAGAAAGAAAAGGAAAGAAAAAATTAAAATAGATTATAAACTAAAGAGCTAATGTTTGATTGCCAAACTTACTAAAACAATAATAGTAATAAAATAAGAGATATATTTACTTAATACTAAAAGGGTTAACACATAAATTAATATCGGGAATTTAATTCATCTCATATCCCAACAAATTTGAGATATGTGGCTATAAGAAAATTAACAGCTCTATTTACGTAGTGGTTACTAGATTTTAACACAAAATAAAACATCTATCAACCTCTAATTATATAAATAAAGCAATGTATTCAAATTTTCATATTCCTAACTCACTTTGTTTACACACTTGACTAGTAGGGAAGTAAGTTATCACCTACCTCGACAAATATAACAGGATCCACAATATCCAGAATGTGGATGAGCTCAAAGTACAGTTTTCCTTTTTCGTGTTTGTGGAGAAGAAAGACATTGTCTTCAACCACAAATTCTTTTTCTCCCGAAACTTCGAAGATGCAAGGAAGACTTACAGCCTCTTCAGATATCACTTCTCCGTATACGGAATTTACTGCTATGCTTGTTTGTTCTCTATCTGTAAGACAAAAAAAATAAAACGATAAAATTATATTAAATTTAAACTTTCATATTTTTGAGTCGATAATTAAATCGATGTGGGTGAATAATGAATTACGTTGACTAGCTTGTATGTTTTGGTGTATACCCACTAGTCAAACAGATGTTGTGTGTTTTTAAGAACTAGCAAAGTGCAGCATAAATCAAATAATTTTAGTGACGTTTTTGGGACTTATGGTAAATTTACTTGTATTTTTTTTTATTTTAATGCAAACGGTAGGTATAACATGTCCCATTAACATATACATAAAGTTACAAGTATAAAGTGCAAAAAAGTACAAAGTATAGAATAGACAAAAATGTTTATTTAAAAAAAAAGAAGTATTAATTATTAATACTGCTTGCAGATGATAATACTATAGCAATAAAATACTTTTAACCAACATAATCCCATAAATAACCTATAAATAACCTAAATTATTGCATCAAATTACAGAATGACTTCAATAGCGTAACTACTAGCTATATTAATTGTCAGAATAACCAATTATTTTCAAATGTTTCAAAGTGACACATGTCATATTCACAAGATGTGGCGGTACATCTGTATCTGTAATGAAAACAACACTTTTAACCAGCTCTGATAAGCACGACCTTGGTGTGATTCTCGATTGTAAGTGAAGTTATTGTCTAATCCAATGAATACCCAAAAAACGATTTTTTGATATATCGTCAGAATCTATCTAAAATAAATAATATCATCACTCACGGCAAATTTTTTATTTCAATTATTTTAAAATACGTGGTATTTAATTGAAATTTACAAGACATTGATACATTGACTGCCTGTTTCTTTTGTTACCAATACATCGTTATTTTGTATAAAGGGTAAAGAATATAATGTAAGATTTTGGGCCTTACTAATAAACGTGCTTCAAACCCTACACAACAGATAACCAACCCTGAATATATTTATGTATATTTTATTTTATTTTTCATCTGGATTTGAGTCCGTAACCACTCTTCTACTGAAAGACGCAAGACACAACCCACACATACAAGTAAGCATTTAAAGCCTACAATTACATAAAAACGTTTTTTTCTCTATTATATTGAACTACTAATATGAACGTACGATTACGCACAGTGACATAAACATTTATCTACGTTATTTTTCTGATAAAATGAATACTATGCCGCAAGGCAGCTTTCTTGATTATTTCCAATAAAAAAATTTGTAAGATAATATATTTTCAGGAAAAAAGTAAAAGCTACAAATTGTCAAAGAATTATTATCTCGAAATTGAAGTGAATATTTTTTTTACGCGCTGAAAATATAACTTTGATTTATCAAACAAATATTCAAATTAGCGAAGTGATAAAGAATGATAAGAGGCATTCTTTCCAAATTTATATTGTCTTTGAGCATTCTGGGTCGTATAAAAAGCATTCAAATGCCAACCTAAGGTATTTAATAAGAACCTCAAAAACCTCCAGAAAATCTCAAATATTCCCTGATTAAAAAATACCAGAATGAAACTCACGCCATAAAATATTTTTTCTTAGAATTTGTTGTAATCACGTAAGTAGGCTGTGTTTGGATGGGAAGAACTAGTATGTTAACATGTTTTGCCTTTGGCTTGACACATGTTACATCATTTACTTCCCTCGAGAAGTTAGTTCCCTTAGTTCCATGTTGGGGAACGCATTTTTTTACATAAGCACCACACAGGAGGCCCTAAAGAAAATAATGGCATGTGTGATCTTTCGGGATGCTGTGTAGAAGGTCTTTTTAAGGAAATAAAGGTGAGAAAAAATTCTGGGCAGGAAACAGGTGTGAGGGGAGGGTAAGAATATGGGGGGTCAGTGTGTCCAGGAGTGACGGACGTATGGATTCATTTTTCCCACTGCGGTGCAAGACGAAGGGTCGATAGAGTCCTGTTGGAGAGGCCAATGAGCCTCCTTCAACAAGTGTATCCCGATCCGGCCGCGTAGTATGTGTGGTATTTCTCAAGTCTCTAGCTGGGAATCGCTAAACTTGACTCTCTCAAATAATATTTGCATAGTTGATTCCAAGTGTTTCTCGCTGGCATTACGCAAAAAATATCTGCCGCCACTTTCACATTTACGAAATTAAATGTTTTGTATAAATTAAATACAATAAGGGAGAAAATTGGTTTGAATACTTTTATTATGCATTGCAAAGACCGTAAAAGCTGCGTAGTGTGTTTAATTCCTCGGCTGGCTAAGTCTTCCATCACAACACAAGTAATATTTTCCGCTTACTGTGATGGTAGTTGGAGATTTTTAAATATTATCGGGTTATTCGTAACCCGGAAATGTTTGCCTTTCTTTTTTTCGTTTGCCAGGTAAGGGGGGGACTGCGGGCGAATATTCCAAACTATGCGAATATTTTTCGAAACTTACTAAAAAATTATCAGTGTGCTGAAACGTGTCCTCCTTAAAATGATTTGAAAATACCTACTTTCTGTTAAATAATCATTTTTAAAACGCCTAATGCTGATTTTTTATTTTTAAAACGCCTTAGCAACATAACATATTACATGTTGACATATTCAATACCAACTTGGCAAGTTTTGTGGATCATTTAAAACATTTATTTCAACAATACTCCTAAACACATCATGTAAACCTACAAATAGCTGTAAATTTCTGTTTTTGTTTCTTGTGTTTGTATGACTTGTTGCATAGCTTTTATCAAATGTAATTTTATTCTTATTTTTTATGTTTCAAAGTATCTGTCAAATTAAAATTATACTACCAACCATGTAAAAGCCCTCTGGGCGTTAAATAAAATTACAACCAGCTAGAAGGTATATCACATTGAATCGGTATGATGTTTTGTGATGTTTTCACCGTGTTTTTGTATTTTTGACGGCCTCCATGGTCGAGGGTAAGGCTAGACTAGCAATCTGGCGGTCGGATTGCTCAAGAAAATTGTATTTTTGACGGCCTCCATGGTCGAGGGTAAGGTTAGACTAGCAATCTGGCGGTCGGATTGCTCAAGAAAATTGTATTTTTGACGGCCTCCATGGTCGAGGGTAAGGCTAGACTAGCAATCTGGCGGTCGTATTGCTCAAGTAAATTGTATTTTTGACGGCCTCCATGGTCGAGGGTAAGGTTAGACTAGCAATCTGGCGGTCGGATTGCTCAAGTAAATTGTATTTTTGACGGCCTCCATGGTCGAGGGTAAGGTTAGACTAGCAATCTGGCGGTCGGATTGCTCAAATAAATTGTATTTTTGACGGCCTCCATGGTCGAGGGTAAGGTTAGACTAGCAATCTGGCGGTCGGATTGCTCAAGTAAATTTTATTGATAGATTTGTATTTTTTCACAAATGTATTATTTAAGATAAAATGAGATAGATATATTTGCGGTACCTTCCAGAGTGGAAGATGCTCTCAGTATCGGTCTGGTGTAAGACTACCATTCAGAAGTGAAATTTTGCTTGAAATGGCTTAAGTCGTGTTTGGTGACTAGATCTGAATAGCCAGGTACTTACCCATCTTCCATTTTTCCATCTCCTTTCACTCTACACTACCTACGGCTTCACAAAATACACTAATTGGGGATGCCATAGATTCACTAATTCCGTGCGGTTAGGAGCGGTTGGGACTTTTGTGCGGTATTCACGTAAAAAAACAAACAAAAATGCTGTCGAAAAAGTACACATTGTTGAGAATGATCTTCCAATGTCAGTAAAGAATATTAAAATAATCGAATGCGAGAAATATTTTTTTTTCGTTACTAACGTATCAAGAGGGATTCTTTTAAAAATTATAATCAAATAGACTTTCAAAAGATTTAATTTAATTTATATGAATGTTTTGAATAATACAAGGACAAAAAATAACTAATGTATTCCTTAGTATTAAAGGTAGGTGTTTAAAAGTAACGTGTTGACCCCTGTCTTTGAAATAATAATTAAAAAAAATACAAATATAAAATGAAAAAACATCAAGGAGAAAATTTTATTTATTTTTCCTCCCATCTTCTTCTTCTAAAAAATGCAGTTTTATCTATTTTATTGGATTTTATAGATGTCTTCAACATTCACAGTCGTTATGGAAATCTTCCTATGTCTTAACAGATCAAAGTGACAAAAGAAAAGATGAAAGCAGATCGGTCGCAAAAAAATATGGTCCAGATAATAAGAATCTGAATGGCCTTTGAAGTTTTTATTATGAAAAATAACGAAAATTTATGGAACAATTTTGGCCTTTTTTGAATGGATGTCATTTATGGTGATCTGTTCGATGCAAATAAATCGGTAGGGAAGTTATATTTGTGATAGAACCGAATTAGAATAAAGAAGAAGTTATGGAGAGACAAACGCTCAACTTAAACTACCTACTTTTAGTTTGAATCGTATTCTTGCCATAAAATTTGATAACAGTACTGATGGAAATATATTTTGTTTCTTTTGAACAATTTCTATTTATATGTGGTTGACCCTTTTACTACCGGTTTTCTAGCCAAATAAATTATTAGTAAAACATGATTTACGGTTCGTGGGAAATAATAATAAAAAATTTTATGGTCAGCAAGTATTGCTAATCTGATGAAAAATGTTAATACAATTGAAAACATTTACCAAATACAACGTCTTACATTTAAGTATGCTTGAAATGTTGTCGCAGTATGCAACATTATGGCAAAAAAACTATGTTTATATTCTTGTGAAAGGGCATAGTCGTGTTTATTACGTAGGTGTATGCGTTTGCCATTGTAATTTTTTTTTTGCCCATATTTAATGCTGCTTTGGCTTATTGTTTCATGTTGTAAATACATTGTTCATATTTTTGAATCATAAAATAATTCGAAAAATTAAACCGGTGCTTGAAATCCCATAAAGGGCTTATATATTTTTTTAAAATTCATATTTTTAGATGGGGACATTTATTTTTCTATGTGGAAATGACCGCTGGTTTCACAATTGTGTCAAAAAGATACTGGTAAAAACATTGCATGTAAATAATAACTTAATGAATAATTTTTTATAACTTGATTGTTCATAGATTTTTGAATAAATTAACATAACAGGGCACGCACTGAAAAGTCGAATGTCATTATGCTTAAGGCGAAGCTTAATATCAAATCACTACATAAATACGTACATTATGAATACCAAAAATATGCTTTAGATAAATTGAAGGTTTTCCTATCGTTTCGCTTGAGTAGAATACAAATAAAAATATAAATTACTCAATACAAAATATGAATGTTCTCTAAAATTTTTTTAAAATAGAAATATGAACGCATAAAGGAAACAACTTTAAAAAATATAGTATTAGAGCTAAGATTATCTGTGAAAGTTTCAGTTGATAAACTTTTTTGCTTACTTATAAAATTATTTGACTCCGTTTGTCAAACGATTTAAATGCCTATTACCTAAAATATAAGGTATACCAAGAATATACACATTTTTGGCTTGACTTTTCCTCTTAACCTGAAAATGGCATAAACGTCCACCCACACAGACATGTTTCTTGTAAAACGTACTCCGCTGCTGTCCGCTCCAACTTCACTCACGTTGGTCACGTTTATGATGTTCACGCATTCCTAGGGTAAGTTTTAACACAATATAAGGGTCGTGGTCATGTGTACCCGCATTTAGAGATTGCCCTATCAAGGGTTAAACGATGTAAAGCAAATGAAAAATACAATAATATTTAATCACAATACATAAAAGATACCGAAAAATATTTTTTTCTTAGTTTTGTTGAGTTAGTTAATATTATCTTATAAAGAAATTATTTTATTATTCAGTAATTTTAATTTTACTTTTCATTGTTGTGATGGCGTTCTTTAATTAATATTATCAAACTGTTGCTAAGCCACATTAAGACGACTTTCTTTACCCCTGCCTTATTTTTATTTGGATGATGTTTAAAATGATTTATTATTTTAATATTTTCGGTTAAAACTGATTTATTAAGTATGAGACGATTACAGTTAAAATTTTAATTTTCCCGTTTATTGATGGCAGGTTTGTCTTAATCTAATCTAATATATAAAGGAGAGTGTCTGTTTGTGGTCGGTTGGCGGGCTAGCGGGCGGGCCGAAGGGCGGGAGGCGTGTATATGATTTGTATTCAAAGTTAAAGTTTCATTCCGACACTGATGAAATTTTGCACACTTGTCCTTTTAAACAAGAGGAAGATCGCTGTCTATATTCTATTTCCAAAAAAATTGTGTAAAGGTATAAAGGTTTTATAATAACGAGTCCTTTTCTATTTTATTGAGATTTGTAAATACATGATAACTCAACACAATGACAATTCAATACACTTTTAAAAAGTGATATAAAGTCATTAGAAACGATGAAAAAAAAAATTAAACCTAACCTAACCAACTTAACCCAGTTAATAAAGTTTTTGTTTCATCACTTTCCATGACTTTATATAACTTTTTAAAGATGTGATGAATTATCATTTTGATGATTTATCCGGTCACCGTGTCAGCACTATCAGGGACTTGTATGAAGAACTGATAATCTCTAAGTATTAAAACATGTGTGAATATTGTTCATATTTGAATAAATAAATAATATTTCAAATGAATTTTATATACTGTCAACTTCAGAGATATTGTAAAACCATACTATAATTTATCACAGCAGTAGGTAGGAATGATAATGCCTTTTTGGCCTCACCGTGCCTCGACGTTAATTTTTCGCTGTGCGCCATCTGATTCTACCTTATTTCCCTACTTATTTTTTTAAAAATAATGTTTTTGTTAACTATACCGTCCTACCCGATAATATGTTTATATATTTATAAAAATAGTAATACTAGGCATAAATGCTAGAAGTGCCTAGCCTCAGTTTTGGTAATTTGATTTAGGTATTGTAGGTTTTCTTAAACGTCCTGTCTTTGAATGCTGTGAATATCTACAGCAGGTGCTATGAATTGGTGAAATTGAGGCCTAGAAGTCGAGTGATTGATTCAGCCTTTTTAACGCCAAGATATCTATAAACAATAATCGACATTCCTGAGCGATTAAATAATTGGCACAGATAATCCACCGTAAGTAGTTTACACAGAATAGCTGCTTTAATTCAGAGAAATTATATTTTTGATTCTGCCTGTCGACATCGGCGGCGCGCAAGAGGTGACATTTATAATCACAACAGA